>NC_142713.1:50037739-51418364 GCF_055471065.1 Atractosteus spatula | reverse complement strand
CAGGTAGGGTAAGGATCAGCATTTACACACTAAGTAGAGAATTTTTATTTTCAGCTATGGGTTTTTAGCCCAATTTAAGTTGAAGAAAAGTGGTTTCATGAAATTAGCAGAAAATATTTTTTCAGAAACTCCGGGGTGCCTTGATATCGCGGTGCACCACACGACAGTTGTATTCCAAAACTGAGTCATTCATATCACACGAGTACCCAAGCATGCTTGAAACTCATTCAAATGCAAGTGCTTCTATCCGTGGTCTTGACTGTTTCCAACTCATTCCTTTTGGTTTGGGGAACATGTCAAAATACTATGCCCAGAGAACTTCAGATACAGTTCGCGGAAATGTTCATTGGACACCCCAGGTAGGGTAAGGATCAGCATTTACACACTACGTAGAGAATTTTTATTTTCAGGGATGGATTTTTAGCCCAATTCAAGTTGAAGAAAACTGGTTTCATGAAATTAGCAGAACATTTTTTTTCAGAAACTCCGGGGTGGGTGGATGTCGCGGTGCACCACGCGACAGTTGCATTCCAAAACTGAGTCACTCAGATCACACGAGTACCCAAGCATGCTTGAAACTCATTCAAATGCAAGTGCTTCTATCTGTGGTCTTGATTGTTTCCCACTCATTCCTTTTGGGTTGGAGAACATGTCAAAATACTAAGCCCAGAGAACTTCAGATAGAGTTCGCGGAAATGCTCAGTGGTCGCCCAAGGTAGGATAAGAATCAGCATTTACACACTTCGTAGAGAATTTTTATTTTCAGGGATGGATTTTTAGCCCAATTCAATTTGAAGAAAAGTGGTTTCGTGAAATTAGCAGAAAATTTTTTTTCACAAACTCGGGGGTGCCTGGATGTCGCGGTGCACCACGTGACAGTTGTATTCCAAAACTGAGTCACTCAGATCACACGAGTACCCAAGCATACTTGAAACTCATTCAAATGCTAGTGCTTCTATCTGTGGTCTTGACTTTTCTCACTCATTCCTTTTTTTTGTGGAACATGTCAAAATACTAAGCCCAGAGAACTTCTGATACAGTTCGCGGAAATACTCAGTGGACACCCAGGGTAGGGTATGAATCAGCATTTACACACTACGTAGAGAATTTTTATTTTCAGGGATGGATTTTTAGCCCAATTCAAGTTGAAGAAAAGTGGTTTCGTGAAATTAGCAGAAAATTTTTTTTCAGAAACTCCGGGGTGCCTGGATGTCGCGGTGCACCACGCGACAGTTGTATTTCAAAACTGAGTCACTCAGATCACACGAGTTCCCAAGGATGCTTGAAACTCATTCAAATGCAAGTGGTTCTATCCGTGGTCTTGACTGTTTCCCACTCATTCCTTTTGGTTTGGGGAACATGTCAAAATACTAAGCCCAGAGAACTTCAGATGGAGTTCGTGGAAATGCTCATTGGACACCCCAGGTAGGGTAAGGATCAGCATTTACACACTACGTAGAGAATTTTTATTTTCAGGGATGGATTTTTAGCCCAATTCAATTTGAAGAAAAGTGGTTTCGTGAAAGTAGCAGAAAATTTTTTTTCACAAACTCGGGGGTGCCTGGATGTCGCGGTGCACCACGTGACAGTTGTATTCCAAAACTGAGTCACTCAGATCACACGAGTACCCAAGCATGCTTGAAACTCATTCAAATGCAAGTGCTTCTATCTGTGGTCTTGATTGTTTCCCACTCATTCCTTTTGGTTTGGGGAACATGTCAAAATACTATGCCCAGAGAACTTCAGATAGAGTTGGCGGAAATGCTCATTGGACACCCAAGGTAGGGTAAGAATCAGCATTTACACACTAAGTAGACAATTTTTATTTTCAGGGATGGATTTTTAGCCCAATTCAAGTTGAAGAAAAGTGGTTTCTTGAAATTAGCAGAATTTTTTTTTTCAGAAACTCCGGGGTGCCTGGATGTCGCGGTGCACCACGCGACAGTTGCATTCCAAAACTGAGTCACTCAGATCACACGAGTACCCAAGTATGCTAGAAACTCATTCAAATGCAAGTGCTTCTATCCGTGGCCTTGATTGTTTCCCACTCATTCCTTTTGGTTTGGGGAACATGTCAAAATACTGTGCCCAGAGAACTTCAGACAGAGTTCGCGGATATGTTCATTGGACACACCAAGTAGGGTAAGGATCAGCATTTACACACTACGTAGAGAATTTTTATTTTCAGGGATGGATTTTTAGCCCACTTCAAGTTGAAGAAAAGTGGTTTTGTGAAATTAGAAGAAATTTTTTTTTCAGAAACTCCGGGGTGCCTGGATGTCGCGGTGCACCACACGACAGTTGTATTCCAAAACTGATTCACTCAGATCACACGAGTACCCAAGCATGCTTGAAACTCATTCAAATTCAAGTGCTTCTATCCGTGATCTTGATTGTTTCCCACTCATTCCTTTTGGTTTGGGGAACATGTCAAAATACTATGCCCAGAGAACTTCAGATAGAGTTCGCGGAAATGCTCAGTGGTCGCCCAAGGTAGGATAAGGATCAGCATTTACACACTACGTAGAGAATTTTTATTTACAGGGATGGATTTTTAGCCCAATTCAAGTTGAAGAAAAGTGGTTTCGTGAAATTAGCAGAAAATTTTTTTTCACAAACTCGGGGGTGCCTGGATGTCGCGGTGCACCACGTGACAGTTGTATTCCAAAACTGAGTCACTCAGATCACACGAGTACCCAAGCATGCTTGAAACTCATTCAAATGCAAGTGCTTCTATTTGTGGTCTTGATTGTTTCCCACTCATTCCTTTTGGTTTGGGGAACATGTCAAAATACTATGCCCAGAGAACTTCAGATAGAGTTGGCGGAAATGCTCATTGGACACCCAAGGTAGGGTAAGAATCAGCATTTACACACTAAGTAGACAATTTTTATTTTCAGGGATGGATTTTTAGCCCAATTCAAGTTGAAGAAAAGTGGTTTCTTGAAATTAGCAGAATTTTTTTTTTCAGAAACTCCGGGGTGCCTGGATGTCGCGGTGCACCACGCGACAGTTGCATTCCAAAACTGAGTCACTCAGTTCACACGAGTACCCAAGTATGCTAGAAACTCATTCAAATGCAAGTGCTTCTATCCGTGGTCTTGATTGTTTCCCACTCATTCCTTTTGGTTTGGGGAACATGTCAAAATACTATGCCTAGAGAACTTCAGACAGAGTTCGCGGATATGTTCATTGGACACCCCAGGTAGGGTAAGGATCAGCATTTACACACTACGTAGAGAATTTTTATTTTCAGGGATGGATTTTTAACCCAATTCAAGTTGAAGAAAAGTGGTTTCGTGAAATTAGAAGAAAATTTTTCTTCAGAAACTCCGGGGTGCCTGGATGTCGCGGTGCACCACGCGACAGTTGTATTCCAAAACTGAGTCATTCATATCACACGAGTACCAAAGCATGCTTGAACCTCATTCAAATTCAAGTGCTTCTATCCGCAGTCTTGAGTGTTTCCCACTCATTCCTTTTGGTTTGGGGAACATGTCAAAATAGTAAGCCCAGAGAACTTCAGATAGAGTTCGCGGAAATGCTCAGTGGTCACCCAAGGTAGGGTAGGGATCAGCATTTACACACTACGTAGAGAATTTTTATTTTCAGGGATGGATTTTTAGCCCAATTCAAGTTGAAGGAAAGTGGTTTCATGAAAATAGCAGAAATTTTTTTTTCAGAAACTCCGGGGTGGGTGGATGTCGCGGTGCACCACGCGACAGTTGCATTTCAAAACTGAGCAACTCAGATCACACGGGTACCAAAGCATGCTTGAAACTCATTCAAATGCAAGTGCTTCTATCCGTGTTCTTGATTGTTTCCCACTCATTCCTTTTGGTTTCGGGAACATGTAAAAATACTATGCCCAGAGAACTTCAGATAGAGTTCGCGGAAATGTTCATTGGACAACCCAGGTAGGATAAGGATCAGAATTTACGCAATACGTAGAGAATTTTTATTTTCAGCGATGGATTTTTAGCCCAATTCAAGTTGAAGAAAAGTGGTTTCATGAAATTAGCAGAACATTTTTTTTTCAGAAACTCCGGGGTGGGTGGATGTCGCGGTGCACCACGCGACAGTTATATTCCAAAACTGAGTCACTCAGATCACACGAGTACCCAAGCATGCTTGAAACTCATTCAAATGCAAGTGCTTCTATCCGTGGTCTTGATTGTTTCCCACTCATTCCTTTTGGTTTGGGGAACATGTCAAAATACTAAGCCCAGAGAACTTCAGATACAGTTCGCGGAAATACTCAGTGGTCACCCAAGGTAGAGTAAGGATCAGCAGTTACACACTACGTAGAGAATTTTTATTTTCAGGGATGGATTTTTAGCCCACTTCAAGTTGAAGAAAAGTGGATTCGTGAAATTAGAAGAAATTTTTTTTTCAGAAACTCCGGGGTGCCTGGATGTAGCGGTGCAACACGCGACAGTTGTATTTCAAAACTGAGTCACTCAGATCACACGAGTTCCCAAGGATGGTTGAAACTCATTCAAATGCAAGTGCTTCTATCCGTGGTCTTGATTGTTTCCCACTCATTCCTTTTGGTTTGGGGAACATGTCAAATTACTAAGCCCAGAGAACTTCAGATAGAGTTCGCGGAAATGCTCAGTGGTCACCCAAGGTAGGGTAAGGATCAGCATTTTCACACTACGTAGATAATTTTTATTTTCAGCTATGGATTTTTAGACCAATTCAAGTTGAAGAAAAGTGGTTTCGTGAAATTAGCAGAAAATTTTTTTTCAGAAACTCCGGGGTGCCTAGATGTCGCGGTGCACCACGCGACAGTTGTATTCCAAAACTGAGTCACTCAGATCACACGAGTACCCAAGCATGCTTGAAACTCATTCAAATGCAAGTGCTTCTATCCGTGGTCTTGATTGTTTCCCACTCATTACTTTTGGTTTCGGGAACGTGTTAAAATACTAAGCCCAGAGAACTTCAGATAGAGTTCGCGGAAATGCTCAGTGGTCGCCCAAGGTAGGATAAGGATCAGCATTTACACACTACGTAGAGAATTTTTATTTTCAGCGATGGATTTTTTGACCAATTCAAGTTGAAGAAAAGTGGTTTCGTGAAATTAGCAGAAGATTTTTTTTCAGAAACTCCGGGGTGCCTGGATGTCGCGGTGCACCACGCGACAGTTATATTCCAAAACTGAGTCACTCAGATCACACGAGTACCCAAGCATGCTTGAAACTCATTGAAATGCAAGTGCTTCTATCCGTGGTCTTGATTGTTTCCCACTCATTGCTTTTGGTTTGGGGAACATGTCAAAATACTAAGCCCAGAGAACGTAAGATAGAGTTCGCGGAAATGCTCAGTGGTCACCCAAGGTAGGGTAAGGATCAGCATTTACACATTACGTAGAGAATTTTTATTTTCAGCGATGGATTTTTAGACCAATTCAAGTTGAAGAAAAGTGGTTTCGTGAAATTAGCAGAAGATTTTTTTTCAGAAACTCCGGGGTGCCTGGATGTCGCGGTGCAACACGCGACAGTTGTATTCCAAAACTGAGTCACTCAGATCACATAAGTCCCCAAGGATGCTTGAAACTCATTCAAATGCAAGTGCTTCTATCTGTGATCTTGATTGTTTCCCACTCATTCCTTTTGGTTTGGGGAACATGTCAAAATACTAAGCCCAGAGAACTTCAGATAGAGTTCGCGGAAATGCTCAGTGGTCGCCCCAGGTAGGGTAAGGATCAGCATTTACACACTACGTAGAGAATTTTTATTTTCAGGAATGGATTTTTAGTCCAATTCAAGTTGAAGAAAATTGGTTTCATGAAAATAGCAGAAATTTTTTTTTCAGAAACTCCGGGGTGGGTGGATGTCGCGGTGCACCACGCGACAGTTGCATTTCAAAACTGAGTCACTCAGATCACATGGGTACCCAAGCATGCTTGAAGCTCATTCAAATGCAAGTGCTTCTATCCGTGGTCTTGATTGTTTCCCACTCATTCCTTTTGGTTTCGGGAACATGTAAAAATACTATGCCTAGAGAACTTCAGATAGAGTTCGCGGAAATGTTCATTGGACAACCCAGGTAGGATAAGGATCAGAAATTACACACTACGTAGAGAATTTTTATTTTCAGGGATGGATTTTTAGCTCAATTCAAGTTGAAGAAAAGTGGTTTCGGGAAATTAGCAGAAAATTTTTTTTCAGAAACTCTGGGGTACCTGGATGTCGCGGTGCACCACGCGACAGTTGTATTCCAAAACTGAGTCACTCAGATCACACGAGTACCCAAGCATTCTTGAAACTCATTCAAATGCAATTGCTTCTATCCGTGGTCTTGATTGTTTCCCACTCATTCCTTTTGGTTTGGGGAACATGTCAAAATACTAAACGCAGAGAACTTCAGATAGAGTTCGCGGAAATGTTCATTGGACAACCCAGGTAGGGTAAGGATCAGCATTTACACACTACGTAGAGAATTTTTATTTTCAGGGATGGATTTTTAGCCCAATTCAAGTTGAAGAAAAGTGGTTTCGGGAAATTAGCAAAAAAAATTTTTTCAGAAACTCCGGGGTGCCTGGATGTCGCGGTACGCCACGCGACAGTTGTATTCCAAAACTGAGTCACTCAGATCACACGAGTACCCACGCATGCTTGAAACTCATTCAAATGCAAGTGCTTCTATCCGCGGTTTTGACTGTTTCCCACTCATTCCTTTTAGTTTGGGGAACATGTCAAAATACTATGCCCTGAGAACTTCAGATAGAGTTCGCGGAAATGTTCATTGGACACCCCAGGTAGGGTAAGGATCAGCATTTACACACTAAGTAGAGAATTTTTATTTTCAGCTATGGGTTTTTAGCCCAATTTAAGTTGAAGAAAAGTGGTTTCATGAAATTAGCAGAAAATATTTTTTCAGAAACTCCGGGGTGCCTTGATATCGCGGTGCACCACACGACAGTTGTATTCCAAAACTGAGTCACTCAGATCACACGAGTACCCAAGCATGCTTGAAACTCATTCAAATGCAAGTGCTTCTATCTGTGGTCTTGATTGTTTCCCACTCATTCCTTTTGGTTTGGGGAACATGTCAAAATACTAAGCCCAGAGAACTTCAGATACAGTTCGCGGAAATGTTCATTGGACACCTCAGGTAGGGTAAGGATCAGCATTTACACACTACGTAGAGAATTTTTATTTTCAGGGATGGATTTTTAGCCCAATTCAAGTTGAAGAAAAGTGGTTTCATGAAATTAGCAGAAATTTTTTTTTCAAAAACTCCGGGGTGGGTGGATGTCGCGGTGCACCATGCGACAGTTGTATTCCAAAACTGAGTCACTCAGATCACATGGATACCCAAGCATGCTTGAAACTCATTCAAATGCAAGTGCTTCTATCCGTAGTCTTGATTGTTTCCCACTCATTTCTTTTGGTTTGGGGAACATGTCAAAA
Organism: Atractosteus spatula; assembly: GCF_055471065.1. Lineage (NCBI taxonomy): Eukaryota > Metazoa > Chordata > Actinopteri > Semionotiformes > Lepisosteidae > Atractosteus > Atractosteus spatula. The sequence continues at coordinate 51,410,943 of NC_142713.1, read as the reverse complement.
TACTATGCCCAAAGAACTTCAGATAGAGTTCGTGGAAATGTTCATTGGACACCCAAGGTAGGGAAAGGATCAGCATTTACACACTACGTAGAGCATTTTTATTTTCAGCGATGGATTTTTAGCCCAATTCAAGTTGAAGAAAAGTGGTTTCATGAAATTAGCAGAAAATTTTTTTTCAGAAACTCTGGGGTGCCTAGATCTCGCGTTGCACCACACGACAGTTGTATTCCAAAACTGAGTCACTCAGATAACACGAGTACCCAAGCATGCTTGAAACTCATTCAAATGCAAGTGCTTCTATCCATGGTCTTGATTGTTTCCCACTCATTCCTTTTGGTTTGGGGAACATGTCAAAATACTATGCCCAAAGAACTTCAGATAGAGTTCGCGGAAATGCTCAGTGGTCACCCAAGGTAGGGTAAGGATCAGCATTTACACACTACGTAGAGAATTTTTATTTTCAGTGATGGATTTTTAGCCCAATTCAAGTTGAAGAAAAGTGGTTTCATGAAATTAGCAGAAATTTTTTTTTCAAAAACTCCGGGGTGGGTGGATGTCGCGGTGCACCATGCGACAGTTGTATTCCAAAACTGAGTCACTCAGATCACATGGATACCCAAGCATGCTTGAAACTCATTCAAATGCAAGTGCTTCTATCCGTAGTCTTGATTGTTTCCCACTCATTTCTTTTGGTTTGGGGAACATGTCAAAATACTATGCCCAAAGAACTTCAGATAGAGTTCGCGGAAATGTTCATTGGACACCCAAGGTAGGGAAAGGATCAGCATTTACACACTACGTAGAGCATTTTTATTTTCAGCGATGGATTTTTAGCCCAATTCAAGTTGAAGAAAAGTGGTTTCATGAAATTAGCAGAAAATTTTTTTTCAGAAACTCTGGGGTGCCTAGATGTCGCGTTGCACCACACGACAGTTGTATTCCAAAACTGAGTCACTCAGATAACACGAGAACCCAAGCATGCTTGAAACTCATTCAAATGCAAGTGCTTCTATCCGTGGTCTTGATTGTTTCCCACTCATTCCTTTTTGTTTGGGGAACATGTCAAATTCTAAGCCCAGAGAACTTCAGATAGAGTTCGCGGAAATGCTCAGTGGTCACCCAAGGTAGGGTAAGGATCAGCATTTACACACTACGTAGAGAATTTTTATTTTCAGTGATGGATTTTTAGCCCAATTCAAGTTGAAGAAAAGTGGTTTCATGAAATTAGCAGAAAATTTTTTTTCAGAAACTCCGGGGTGCCTGGATGTCGCGGTGCACCACGCGACAGTTGTATTCCAAAACTGATACACTCAGATCACACGAGTACCCAAGCATGCTTGAAACTCATTCAAATGTAACTGCTTCTATCCGTGGTCTTGATTGTTTCCCACTCATTCCTTTTGGTTTGGGTAACATGTCAAAATACTAAGCCCAGAGAACTTCAGATAGAGTTCGCGGAAATGTTCATTGGACACCCCAGGTAGGGTAAGGATCAGCATTTACACACTACGTAGAGAATTTTTATTTTCAGGGATGGATTTTTAGCCAATTCAAGTTGAAGAAAAGTGGTTTCGTGAAATTAGCAGAAAATTTTTTTTCAGAAACTCTGGGGTGCCTGGATGTCGCGGTGCACCACGCGACAGTTCTATTCCAAAACTGAGTCACTCAGATCACATGGATACCCAAGCATGCTTGAAACTCATTCAAATGCAAGTGCTTCTATCCGTGGTCTTGATTGTTTCCCACTCATTCCTTTTGGTTTGGGGAACATGTCAAAATACTAAGCCCAGAGAACTTCAGATAGAGTTCGCGGAAATGTTCATTGGACACCCCAGGTAGGGTAAGGATCAGCATTTACACACTACGTAGAGAATTTTTATTTTCAGCGATGGATTTTTAGCCCAATTCAACTTGAAGAAAAGTGGTTTCGTGAAATTAGCAGAAAATTTTTTTTCAGAAACTCTGGGGTGCCTGGATGTTGCGGTGCACCACGCGACAGTTGTCTTCCAAAATTGAGTCACTCAGATCACACGAGTACCCAAGCATGCTTGAATCTTATTCAAATGCAAGTGCTTCTATCCGTGGTCTTGATTGTTTCCCACTCATTCCTTTTTGTTTGGGGAACATGTCAAAATTCTAAGCCCAGAGAACTTCAGATAGAGTTCGCGGAAATGCTCAGTGGTCACCCAAGGTAGGGTAAGGATCAGCATTTACACACTACGTAGAGAATTTTTATTTTCAGTGATGGATTTTTAGCCCAATTCAAGTTGAAGAAAAGTGGTTTCATGAAATTAGCAGAAAATTTTTTTTCAGAAACTCCGGGTTGCCTGGATGTCGCGGTGCACCACGCGACAGTTGTATTCCAAAACTGAGTCACTCAGATCACACGAGTACCCAAGCATGCTTGAAACTCATTCAAATGCAAGTGCTTTTATCCGTGGTCTTGATTGTTTCCCACTCATTCCTTTTTGTTTGGGGAACATGTCAAATTCTAAGCCCAGAGAACTTCAGATAGAGTTCGCGGAAATGCTCAGTGGTCACCCAAGGTAGGGTAAGGATCAGCATTTACACACTACGTAGAGAATTTTTATTTTCAGTGATGGATTTTTAGCCCAATTCAAGTTGAAGAAAAGTGGTTTCATGAAATTAGCAGAAAATTTTTTTTCAGAAACTCTGGGGTGCCTAGATGTCGCGTTGCACCACACGACAGTTGTATTCCAAAACTGAGTCACTCAGATCACACGAGTACCAAAGCATGCTTGAAACTCATTCAAATGCAAGTGCTTCTATCTGTGGTCTTGATTGTTTCCCACTCATTCCTTTTGGTTTGGAGAACATGTCAAAATACTAAGCCCAGAGAACTTCAGATACAGTTCGCGGAAATGTTCATTGGACACCCCAGGTATGGTAAGGATCAGCATTTACACACTACGTAGAGAATTTTTATTTTCAGGGATGGATTTTTAGCCCAATTCAACTTGAAGAAAAGTGGTTTCGTGAAATTAGCAGAAAATTTTTTTTCAGAAACTCTGGGGTGCCTGGATGTTGCGGTGCACCACGCGACAGTTGTATTCCAAAATTGAGTCACTCAGATCACACGAGTACCCAAGCATGCTTGAAACTTATTCAAATGCAAGTGCTTCTATCCGTGGTCTTGATTGTTTCCCACTCATTCCTTTTTGTTTGGGGAACATGTCAAAATTCTAAGCCCAGAGAACTTCAGATAGAGTTCTCGGAAATGCTCAGTGGTCACCCAAGGTAGGGTAAGGATCAGCATTTACACACTACGTAGAGCATTTTTATTTTCAGTGATGGATTTTTAGCCCAATTCAAGTTGAAGAAAAGTGGTTTCATGAAATTAGCAGAAAATTTTTTTTCAGAAACTCTGGGGTGCCTGGATGTCGCGGTGCACCACGCGACAGTTGTATTCAAAAAGTGAGTCACTCAGATCACACGACTACCAAGCATACTTGAAACTCATTCAAGTGCAAGTGCTTCTATCCGTGGTATTGATTGTTTACCACTCATTCCTTTTGGTTTGGGGAACATGTCAAAATACTATGCCCAGAGAACTTCAGACAGAGTTCGCGGAAATGTTCATTGGACACCCCAGGAAGGGTAGGGATCAGTATTTACACACTACGTAGAGACTTTTTATTTTCAGGGATGGATTTTTAGCCCAATTCAAGTTGAAGAAAAGTGGTTTCATGAAATAAGCAGAACATTTTTTTCAGAAACTCCGGGGTGCCTGGATGTCGCGGTGCACCACGCGACAGTTGTATTCCAAAACTGAGTCACTCAGATCACACGAGTACCCAAGCATGCTTGAAACTCATTCAAATGCAAGTGCTTCTATCCCTGGTCTTGACTGTTTCCCACTCATTCCTTTTGGTTTGGGGAACATGTCAAAATACTATGCCCAGAGAACTTCAGACAGAGTCGCGGAAATGCTCAGTGGACACCCAAGGTAGGGTAGGGATCAGTATTTACACACTACGTAGAGAATTTTTATTTTCAGGGATGGATTTTTAGCCCAATTCAAGTTGAAGAAAAGTGGTTTCATGAAATTAGCAGAAAATTTTTTTTCAGAAACTCCGGGGTGCCTGGATGTCGCGGTGCACCACACGACAGTTGTATTCCAAAACTGAGTCACTCAGATCACACGAGTACCCAAGCATGCTTGAAACTCATTCAAATGCAAGTGCTTCTATCTGTGGTCTTGATTGTTTCCCACTCATTCCTTTTGGTTTGGGGAACATGTCAAAATACTAAGCCCAGAGAACTTCAGATACAGTTCGCGGAAATGTTCATTGGACACCCCAGGTAGGGTAAGGATCAGCATTTACACACTACGTAGAGAATTTTTATTTTCAGGGATGGATTTTTAGCCCAATTCAACTTGAAGAAAAGTGGTTTCGTGAAATTAGCAGAAATTTTTTTTTCAGAAACTCCAGGTTGCCTGGATGTTGCGGTGCACCACGCGACAGTTGTATTCCAAAACTGAGTCACTCAGATCACATGGATACCCAAGCATGCTTGAAACTCATTCAACTGCAAGTGCTTCTATCCGTGGTCTTGATTGTTTCCCACTCATTACTTTTTGTTTGGGGAACATGTCAAAATTCCATGCCCAGAGAATTTCAGATAGAGTTCGCGGAAATGCTCAGTGGTCACCCAAGGTAGGGTAAGGATCAGCATTTACACACTACGTAGAGAATTTTTATTTTCAGTGATGGATTTTTAGGCCAATTCAAGTTGAAGAAAAGTGGTTTCATGAAATTAGCAGAAAATTTTTTTTCAGAAACTCTGGGGTGCCTGGATGTTGCGGTGCACCACGCGACAGTTGTATTCCAAAATTGAGTCACTCAGATCACACGAGTAACCAAGCATGCTTGAAACTCATTCAAATGCAAGTGCTTCTATCCGTGGTCTTGATTGATTCCCACTCATTCCTTTTGGTTTGGGGAACATGTCCAATTACTACGCCCAGAGAACTTCAGATACAGCTCGCGGAAATGTTCATTGGACACCCCAGGTAGGGTAAGGATCAGCATTTACACACTACGTAGAGAATTTTTATTTTCAGGGATGGATTTTTAGGCCAATTCAAGTTGAAGAAAAGTGGTTTCATGAAATTAGCAGAAAATTTTTTTTCAGAAACTCTGGGGTGCCTGGATGTTGCGGTGCACCACGCGACAGTTGTATTCCAAAATTGAGTCACTCAGATCACACGAGTACCCAAGCATGCTTGAAACTCATTGAAATGCAAGTGCTTCTATCCGTGGTCTTGATTGTTTCCCACTCATTGCTTTTGGTTTGGGGAACATGTCAAAATACTAAGCCCAGAGAACGTAAGATAGAGTTCGCGGAAATGCTCAGTGGTCACCCAAGGTAGGGTAAGGATCAGCATTTACACATTACGTAGAGAATTTTTATTTTCAGCGATGGATTTTTAGACCAATTCAAGTTGAAGAAAAGTGGTTTCGTGAAATTAGCAGAAGATTTTTTTTCAGAAACTCCGGGGTGCCTGGATGTCGCGGTGCAACACGCGACAGTTGTATTCCAAAACTGAGTCACTCAGATCACATAAGTCCCAAAGGATGCTTGAAACTCATTCAAATGCAAGTGCTTCTATCTGTGATCTTGATTGTTTCCCACTCATTCCTTTTGGTTTGGGGAACATGTCAAAATACTAAGCCCAGAGAACTTCAGATAGAGTTCGCTGAAATGCTCAGTGGTCGCCCCAGGTAGGGTAAGGATCAGCATTTACACACTACGTAGAGAATTTTTATTTTCAGGAATGGATTTTTAGCCCAATTCAAGTTGAAGAAAATTGGTTTCATGAAAATAGCAGAAATTTTTTTTTCAGAAACTCCGGGGTGGGTGGATGTCGCGGTGCACCACGCGACAGTTGCATTTCAAAACTGAGTCACTCAGATCACATGGGTACCCAAGCATGCTTGAAGCTCATTCAAATGCAAGTGCTTCTATCCGTGGTCTTGATTGTTTCCCACTCATTCCTTTTGGTTTCGGGAACATGTAAAAATACTATGCCCAGAGAACTTCAGATAGAGTTCGCGGAAATGTTCATTGGACAACCCAGGTAGGATAAGGATCAGAAATTACACACTACGTAGAGAATTTTTATTTTCAGGGATGGATTTTTAGCTCAATTCAAGTTGAAGAAAAGTGGTTTCGGGAAATTAGCAGAAAATTTTTTTTCAGAAACTCTGGGGTACCTGGATGTCGCAGTGCACCACGCGACAGTTGTATTCCAAAACTGAGTCACTCAGATCACACGAGTACCCAAGCATTCTTGAAACTCATTCAAATGCAATTGCTTCTATCCGTGGTCTTGATTGTTTCCCACTCATTCCTTTTGGTTTGGGGAACATGTCAAAATACTAAACGCAGAGAACTTCAGATAGAGTTCGCGGAAATGTTCATTGGACAACCCAGGTAGGGTAAGGATCAGCATTTACACACTACGTAGAGAATTTTTATTTTCAGGGATGGATTTTTAGCCCAATTCAAGTTGAAGAAAAGTGGTTTCGGGAAATTAGAAAAAAAAATTTTTTCAGAAACTCCGGGGTGCCTGGATGTCGCGGTACGCCACGCGACAGTTGTATTCCAAAACTGAGTCACTCAGATCACACGAGTACCCACGCATGCTTGAAACTCATTCAAATGCAAGTGCTTCTATCCGCGGTTTTGACTGTTTCCCACTCATTCCTTTTAGTTTGGGGAACATGTCAAAATACTATGCCCTGAGAACTTCAGATAGAGTTCGCGGAAATGTTCATTGGACACCCCAGGTAGGGTAAGGATCAGCATTTACACACTAAGTAGAGAATTTTTATTTTCAGCTATGGGTTTTTAGCCCAATTTAAGTTGAAGAAAAGTGGTTTCATGAAATTAGCAGAAAATATTTTTTCAGAAACTCCGGGGTGCCTTGATATCGCGGTGCACCACACGACAGTTGTATTCCAAAACTGAGTCATTCATATCACACGAGTACCCAAGCATGCTTGAAACTCATTCAAATGCAAGTGCTTCTATCCGTGGTCTTGACTGTTTCCAACTCATTCCTTTTGGTTTGGGGAACATGTCAAAATACTATGCCCAGAGAACTTCAGATACAGTTCGCGGAAATGTTCATTGGACACCCCAGGTAGGGTAAGGATCAGCATTTACACACTACGTAGAGAATTTTTATTTTCAGGGATGGATTTTTAGCCCAATTCAAGTTGAAGAAAACTGGTTTCATGAAATTAGCAGAACATTTTTTTTCAGAAACTCCGGGGTGGGTGGATGTCGCGGTGCACCACGCGACAGTTGCATTCCAAAACTGAGTCACTCAGATCACACGAGTACCCAAGCATGCTTGAAACTCATTCAAATGCAAGTGCTTCTATCTGTGGTCTTGATTGTTTCCCACTCATTCCTTTTGGGTTGGAGAACATGTCAAAATACTAAGCCCAGAGAACTTCAGATAGAGTTCGCGGAAATGCTCAGTGGTCGCCCAAGGTAGGATAAGAATCAGCATTTACACACTTCGTAGAGAATTTTTATTTTCAGGGATGGATTTTTAGCCCAATTCAATTTGAAGAAAAGTGGTTTCGTGAAATTAGCAGAAAATTTTTTTTCACAAACTCGGGGGTGCCTGGATGTCGCGGTGCACCACGTGACAGTTGTATTCCAAAACTGAGTCACTCAGATCACACGAGTACCCAAGCATACTTGAAACTCATTCAAATGCTAGTGCTTCTATCTGTGGTCTTGACTTTTCTCACTCATTCCTTTTTTTTGTGGAACATCTCAAAATACTAAGCCCAGAGAACTTCTGATACAGTTCGCGGAAATACTCAGTGGACACCCAGGGTAGGGTATGAATCAGCATTTACACACTACGTAGAGAATTTTTATTTTCAGGGATGGATTTTTAGCCCAATTCAAGTTGAAGAAAAGTGGTTTCGTGAAATTAGCAGAAAATTTTTTTTCAGAAACTCCGGGGTGCCTGGATGTCGCGGTGCAACACGCGACAGTTGTATTTCAAAACTGAGTCACTCAGATCACACGAGTTCCCAAGGATGCTTGAAACTCATTCAAATGCAAGTGGTTCTATCCGTGGTCTTGACTGTTTCCCACTCATTCCTTTTGGTTTGGGGAACATGTCAAAATACTAAGCCCAGAGAACTTCAGATGGAGTTCGTGGAAATGCTCATTGGACACCCCAGGTAGGGTAAGGATCAGCATTTACACACTACGTAGAGAATTTTTATTTTCAGGGATGGATTTTTAGCCCAATTCAATTTGAAGAAAAGTGGTTTCGTGAAAGTAGCAGAAAATTTTTTTTCACAAACTCGGGGGTGCCTGGATGTCGCGGTGCACCACGTGACAGTTGTATTCCAAAACTGAGTCACTCAGATCACACGAGTACCCAAGCATGCTTGAAACTCATTCAAATGCAAGTGCTTCTATTTGTGGTCTTGATTGTTTCCCACTCATTCCTTTTGGTTTGGGGAACATGTCAAAATACTATGCCCAGAGAACTTCAGATAGAGTTGGCGGAAATGCTCATTGGACACCCAAGGTAGGGTAAGAATCAGCATTTACACACTAAGTAGACAATTTTTATTTTCAGGGATGGATTTTTAGCCCAATTCAAGTTGAAGAAAAGTGGTTTCTTGAAATTAGCAGAATTTTTTTTTTCAGAAACTCCGGGGTGCCTGGATGTCGCGGTGCACCACGCGACAGTTGCATTCCAAAACTGAGTCACTCAGATCACACGAGTACCCAAGTATGCTAGAAACTCATTCAAATGCAAGTGCTTCTATCCGTGGCCTTGATTGTTTCCCACTCATTCCTTTTGGTTTGGGGAACATGTCAAAATACTGTGCCCAGAGAACTTCAGACAGAGTTCGCGGATATGTTCATTGGACACACCAAGTAGGGTAAGGATCAGCATTTACACACTACGTAGAGAATTTTTATTTTCAGGGATGGATTTTTAGCCCACTTCAAGTTGAAGAAAAGTGGTTTTGTGAAATTAGAAGAAATTTTTTTTTCAGAAACTCCGGGGTGCCTGGATGTCGCGGTGCACCACACGACAGTTGTATTCCAAAACTGATTCACTCAGATCACACGAGTACCCAAGCATGCTTGAAACTCATTCAAATTCAAGTGCTTCTATCCGTGATCTTGATTGTTTCCCACTCATTCCTTTTGGTTTGGGGAACATGTCAAAATACTAAGCCCAGAGAACTTCAGATAGAGTTCGCGGAAATGCTCAGTGGTCGCCCAAGGTAGGATAAGGATCAGCATTTACACACTACGTAGAGAATTTTTATTTACAGGGATGGATTTTTAGCCCAATTCAAGTTGAAGAAAAGTGGTTTCGTGAAATTAGCAGAAAATTTTTTTTCACAAACTCGGGGGTGCCTGGATGTCGCGGTGCACCACGTGACAGTTGTATTCCAAAACTGAGTCACTCAGATCACACGAGTACCCAAGCATGCTTGAAACTCATTCAAATGCAAGTGCTTCTATTTGTGGTCTTGATTGTTTCCCACTCATTCCTTTTGGTTTGGGGAACATGTCAAAATACTATGCCCAGAGAACTTCAGATAGAGTTGGCGGAAATGCTCATTGGACACCCAAGGTAGGGTAAGAATCAGCATTTACACACTAAGTAGACAATTTTTATTTTCAGGGATGGATTTTTAGCCCAATTCAAGTTGAAGAAAAGTGGTTTCTTGAAATTAGCAGAATTTTTTTTTTCAGAAACTCCGGGGTGCCTGGATGTCGCGGTGCACCACGCGACAGTTGCATTCCAAAACTGAGTCACTCAGTTCACACGAGTACCCAAGTATGCTAGAAACTCATTCAAATGCAAGTGCTTCTATCCGTGGTCTTGATTGTTTCCCACTCATTCCTTTTGGTTTGGGGAACATGTCAAAATACTATGCCTAGAGAACTTCAGACAGAGTTCGCGGATATGTTCATTGGACACCCCAGGTAGGGTAAGGATCAGCATTTACACACTACGTAGAGAATTTTTATTTTCAGGGATGGATTTTTAACCCAATTCAAGTTGAAGAAAAGTGGTTTCGTGAAATTAGAAGAAAATTTTTCTTCAGAAACTCCGGGGTGCCTGGATGTCGCGGTGCACCACGCGACAGTTGTATTCCAAAACTGAGTCATTCATATCACACGAGTACCAAAGCATGCTTGAACCTCATTCAAATTCAAGTGCTTCTATCCGCAGTCTTGAGTGTTTCCCACTCATTCCTTTTGGTTTGGGGAACATGTCAAAATAGTAAGCCCAGAGAACTTCAGATAGAGTTCGCGGAAATGCTCAGTGGTCACCCAAGGTAGGGTAGGGATCAGCATTTACACACTACGTAGAGAATTTTTATTTTCAGGGATGGATTTTTAGCCCAATTCAAGTTGAAGGAAAGTGGTTTCATGAAAATAGCAGAAATTTTTTTTTCAGAAACTCCGGGGTGGGTGGATGTCGCGGTGCACCACGCGACAGTTGCATTTCAAAACTGAGCAACTCAGATCACATGGGTACCAAAGCATGCTTGAAACTCATTCAAATGCAAGTGCTTCTATCCGTGTTCTTGATTGTTTCCCACTCATTCCTTTTGGTTTCGGGAACATGTAAAAATACTATGCCCAGAGAACTTCAGATAGAGTTCGCGGAAATGTTCATTGGACAACCCAGGTAGGATAAGGATCAGAATTTACGCAATACGTAGAGAATTTTTATTTTCAGCGATGGATTTTTAGCCCAATTCAAGTTGAAGAAAAGTGGTTTCATGAAATTAGCAGAACATTTTTTTTTCAGAAACTCCGGGGTGGGTGGATGTCGCGGTGCACCACGCGACAGTTATATTCCAAAACTGAGTCACTCAGATCACACGAGTACCCAAGCATGCTTGAAACTCATTCAAATGCAAGTGCTTCTATCCGTGGTCTTGATTGTTTCCCACTCATTCCTTTTGGTTTGGGGAACATGTCAAAATACTAAGCCCAGAGAACTTCAGATACAGTTCGCGGAAATACTCAGTGGTCACCCAAGGTAGAGTAAGGATCAGCAGTTACACACTACGTAGAGAATTTTTATTTTCAGGGATGGATTTTTAGCCCACTTCAAGTTGAAGAAAAGTGGATTCGTGAAATTAGAAGAAATTTTTTTTTCAGAAACTCCGGGGTGCCTGGATGTAGCGGTGCAACACGCGACAGTTGTATTTCAAAACTGAGTCACTCAGATCACACGAGTTCCCAAGGATGGTTGAAACTCATTCAAATGCAAGTGCTTCTATCCGTGGTCTTGATTGTTTCCCACTCATTCCTTTTGGTTTGGGGAACATGTCAAATTACTAAGCCCAGAGAACTTCAGATAGAGTTCGCGGAAATGCTCAGTGGTCACCCAAGGTAGGGTAAGGATCAGCATTTTCACACTACGTAGATAATTTTTATTTTCAGCTATGGATTTTTAGACCAATTCAAGTTGAAGAAAAGTGGTTTCGTGAAATTAGCAGAAAATTTTTTTTCAGAAACTCCGGGGTGCCTAGATGTCGCGGTGCACCACGCGACAGTTGTATTCCAAAACTGAGTCACTCAGATCACACGAGTACCCAAGCATGCTTGAAACTCATTCAAATGCAAGTGCTTCTATCCGTGGTCTTGATTGTTTCCCACTCATTACTTTTGGTTTCGGGAACGTGTTAAAATACTAAGCCCAGAGAACTTCAGATAGAGTTCGCGGAAATGCTCAGTGGTCGCCCAAGGTAGGATAAGGATCAGCATTTACACACTACGTAGAGAATTTTTATTTTCAGCGATGGATTTTTTGACCAATTCAAGTTGAAGAAAAGTGGTTTCGTGAAATTAGCAGAAGATTTTTTTTCAGAAACTCCGGGGTGCCTGGATGTCGCGGTGCACCACGCGACAGTTATATTCCAAAACTGAGTCACTCAGATCACACGAGTACCCAAGCATGCTTGAAACTCATTGAAATGCAAGTGCTTCTATCCGTGGTCTTGATTGTTTCCCACTCATTGCTTTTGGTTTGGGGAACATGTCAAAATACTAAGCCCAGAGAACGTAAGATAGAGTTCGCGGAAATGCTCAGTGGTCACCCAAGGTAGGGTAAGGATCAGCATTTACACATTACGTAGAGAATTTTTATTTTCAGCGATGGATTTTTAGACCAATTCAAGTTGAAGAAAAGTGGTTTCGTGAAATTAGCAGAAGATTTTTTTTCAGAAACTCCGGGGTGCCTGGATGTCGCGGTGCAACACGCGACAGTTGTATTCCAAAACTGAGTCACTCAGATCACATAAGTCCCCAAGGATGCTTGAAACTCATTCAAATGCAAGTGCTTCTATCTGTGATCTTGATTGTTTCCCACTCATTCCTTTTGGTTTGGGGAACATGTCAAAATACTAAGCCCAGAGAACTTCAGATAGAGTTCGCGGAAATGCTCAGTGGTCGCCCCAGGTAGGGTAAGGATCAGCATTTACACACTACGTAGAGAATTTTTATTTTCAGGAATGGATTTTTAGTCCAATTCAAGTTGAAGAAAATTGGTTTCATGAAAATAGCAGAAATTTTTTTTTCAGAAACTCCGGGGTGGGTGGATGTCGCGGTGCACCACGCGACAGTTGCATTTCAAAACTGAGTCACTCAGATCACATGGGTACCCAAGCATGCTTGAAGCTCATTCAAATGCAAGTGCTTCTATCCGTGGTCTTGATTGTTTCCCACTCATTCCTTTTGGTTTCGGGAACATGTAAAAATACTATGCCTAGAGAACTTCAGATAGAGTTCGCGGAAATGTTCATTGGACAACCCAGGTAGGATAAGGATCAGAAATTACACACTACGTAGAGAATTTTTATTTTCAGGGATGGATTTTTAGCTCAATTCAAGTTGAAGAAAAGTGGTTTCGGGAAATTAGCAGAAAATTTTTTTTCAGAAACTCTGGGGTACCTGGATGTCGCGGTGCACCACGCGACAGTTGTATTCCAAAACTGAGTCACTCAGATCACACGAGTACCCAAGCATTCTTGAAACTCATTCAAATGCAATTGCTTCTATCCGTGGTCTTGATTGTTTCCCACTCATTCCTTTTGGTTTGGGGAACATGTCAAAATACTAAACGCAGAGAACTTCAGATAGAGTTCGCGGAAATGTTCATTGGACAACCCAGGTAGGGTAAGGATCAGCATTTACACACTACGTAGAGAATTTTTATTTTCAGGGATGGATTTTTAGCCCAATTCAAGTTGAAGAAAAGTGGTTTCGGGAAATTAGCAAAAAAAATTTTTTCAGAAACTCCGGGGTGCCTGGATGTCGCGGTACGCCACGCGACAGTTGTATTCCAAAACTGAGTCACTCAGATCACACGAGTACCCACGCATGCTTGAAACTCATTCAAATGCAAGTGCTTCTATCCGCGGTTTTGACTGTTTCCCACTCATTCCTTTTAGTTTGGGGAACATGTCAAAATACTATGCCCTGAGAACTTCAGATAGAGTTCGCGGAAATGTTCATTGGACACCCCAGGTAGGGTAAGGATCAGCATTTACACACTAAGTAGAGAATTTTTATTTTCAGCTATGGGTTTTTAGCCCAATTTAAGTTGAAGAAAAGTGGTTTCATGAAATTAGCAGAAAATATTTTTTCAGAAACTCCGGGGTGCCTTGATATCGCGGTGCACCACACGACAGTTGTATTCCAAAACTGAGTCACTCAGATCACACGAGTACCCAAGCATGCTTGAAACTCATTCAAATGCAAGTGCTTCTATCCGTGGTCTTGATTGTTTCCCACTCATTCCTTTTTGTTTGGGGAACATGTCAAAATTCTAAGCCCAGAGAACTTCAGATAGAGTTCGCGGAACTGCTCAGTGGTCACCCAAGGTAGGGTAAGGATCAGCATTTACACACTACGTAGAGAATTTTTATTTTCAGCGATGGATTTTTAGCCCAATTCAAGTTGAAGAAAACTGGTTCATGAAATTAGCAGAAATTTTTTTTTCAGAAACTCTGGGGTGCCTGGATGTCGCGGTGCACCACGCGACAGTTGTATTCCAAAACTGAGTCACTCAGATCACACGAGTACCCAAGCATGCTTGAAACTCATTCAAATGCAAGTGCTTCTATCTGTGGTCTTGATTGTTTCCCACTCATTCCTTTTGGTTTGGGGAACATGTCCAAATACTACGCCCAGAGAACTTCAGATACAGTTCGCGGAAATGTTCATTGGACACCCCAGGTAGGGTAAGGATCAGCATTTACACACTACGTAGAGAATTTTTATTTTCAGGGATGGATTTTTAGCCCAATTCAAGTTGAAGAAAAGTGGTTTCATGAAATTAGCAGAAATTTTTTTTTCAAAAACTCCGGGGTGGGTGGATGTCGCGGTGCACCATGCGACAGTTGTATTCCAAAACTGAGTCACTCAGATCACATGGATACCCAAGCATGCTTGAAACTCATTCAAATGCAAGTGCTTCTATCCGTAGTCTTGATTGTTTCCCACTCATTTCTTTTGGTTTGGGGAACATGTCAAAATACTATGCCCAAAGAACTTCAGATAGAGTTCGTGGAAATGTTCATTGGACACCCAAGGTAGGGAAAGGATCAGCATTTACACACTACGTAGAGCATTTTTATTTTCAGCGATGGATTTTTAGCCCAATTCAAGTTGAAGAAAAGTGGTTTCATGAAATTAGCAGAAAATTTTTTTTCAGAAACTCTGGGGTGCCTAGATCTCGCGTTGCACCACACGACAGTTGTATTCCAAAACTGAGTCACTCAGATAACACGAGTACCCAAGCATGCTTGAAACTCATTCAAATGCAAGTGCTTCTATCCATGGTCTTGATTGTTTCCCACTCATTCCTTTTGGTTTGGGGAACATGTCAAAATACTATGCCCAAAGAACTTCAGATAGAGTTCGCGGAAATGTTCATTGGACACCCCAGGTAGTGTAAGGATCAGCATTTACACACTACGTAGAGCATTTTTATTTTCAGCGATGGATTTTTAGCCCAATTCAAGTTGAAGAAAAGTGGTTTCGTGAAATTAGCAGAAAATTTTTTTTCAGAAACTCTGGGTTGCCTGGATGTCGCGGTGCACCACGCGACAGTTGTATTCCAAAACTGAGTCACTCAGATCACACGAGAACCCAAGCATGCTTGAAACTCATTCAAATGCAAGTGCTTCTATCCGTGGTCTTGATTGTTTCCCACTCATTCCTTCTTGTTTGGGGAACATGTCAAATTCTAAGCCCAGAGAACTTCAGATAGAGTTCGCGGAAATGCTCAGTGGTCACCCAAGGTAGGGTAAGGATCAGCATTTACACACTACGTAGAGAATTTTTATTTTCAGTGATGGATTTTTAGCCCAATTCAAGTTGAAGAAAAGTGGTTTCATGAAATTAGCAGAAAATTTTTTTTCAGAAACTCCGGGGTGCCTGGATGTCGCGGTGCACCACGCGACAGTTGTATTCCAAAACTGATACACTCAGATCACACGAGTACCCAAGCATGCTTGAAACTCATTCAAATGTAAGTGCTTCTATCCGTGTTCTTGATTGTTTCCCACTCATTCCTTTTTGTTTGGGGAACATGTCAAAATACTAAGCCCAGAGAACTTCAGATAGAGTTCGCGGAAATGTTCATTGGACACCCCAGGTAGGGTAAGGATCAGCATTTACACACTATGTCGAGCATTTTTATTTTCAGCGATGGATTTTTAGCCCAATTCAAGTTGAAGAAAAGTGGTTTCGTGAAATTAGCAGAAAATTTTTTTTCAGAAATTCCGGGTTGCCTGGATGTCGCGGTGCACCACGCGACAGTTGTATTCCAAAACTGAGTCACTCAGATCACACGAGAACCCAAGCATGCTTGAAACTCATTCAAATGCAAGTGCTTCTATCTGTGGTCTTGATTGTTTCCCACTCATTCTTTTTGGTTTGGAGAACATGTCAAAATACTAAGCCCAGAGAACTTCAGATACAGTTCGCGGAAATGTTCATTGGACACCCCAGGTAGGGTAAGGATCAGCATTTACACACTACGTAGAGAATTTTTATTTTCAGGGATGGATTTTTAGCCCAATTCATCTTGAAGAAAAGTGGTATCGTGAAATTAGCAGAAAATTTTTTTTCAGAAACTCTGGGGTGCCTGGATGTTGCGGTGCACCACGCGACAGTTGTATTCCAAAATTGAGTCACTCAGATCACACGAGTACCCAAGCATGCTTGAAACTTATTCAAATGCAAGTGCTTCTATCCGTGGTTTTGATTGTTTCCCACTCATTCCTTTTTGTTTGGGGAACATGTCAAAATTCTAAGCCCAGAGAACTTCAGATAGAGTTCGCAGAAATGCTCAGTGGTCACCCAAGGTAGGGTAAGGATCAGCATTTACACACTACGTAGAGAATTTTTATTTTCAGTGATGGATTTTTAGCCCAATTCAAGTTGAAGAAAAGTGGTTTCGTGAAATTAGCAGAAATTTTTTTTTCAGAAACTCCGGGTTGCCTGGATGTCGCGGTGCACCATGCTACAGTTGTATACCAAAACTGAGTCACTCAGATCACACGAGAACCCAAGCATGCTTGAAACTCATTCAAATGCAAGTGCTTCTATCCGTGGTCTTGATTGTTTCCCACTCATTCCTTTTTGTTCGGGGAACATGTCAAATTCTAAGCCCAGAGAACTTCAGATAGAGTTCGCGGAAATGCTCAGTGGTCACCCAAGGTAGGGTAAGGATCAGCATTTACACACTACGTAGAGAATGTTTATTTTCAGGGATGGATTTTTAGCCCAATTCAAGTTGAAGATAAGTGGTTTCATGAAATTAGCAGAAAATTTTTTTTCAGAAACTCCGGGGTGGGTGGATGTCGCGGTGCACCACGCGACAGTTGCATTCCAAAACTGAGATACTCAGATAACACGAGTACCCAAGCATGCTTGAATCTCATTCAAATGCAAGTGCTTCTATCCGTGGTCTTGATTGTTTCCCACTCATTCCTTTTGGTTTGGGGAACATGTCAAAATACTAAGCCCAGAGAACTTCAGATAGAGTTCGCGGAAATGCTCAGTGGTCGCCCAAGGTAGGATAAGGATCAGCATTTACACACTACGTAGAGAATTTTTATTTTCAGGGATGGATTTTTAGCCAATTCAAGTTGAAGAAAAGTGGTTTCGTGAAATTAGCAGAAAATTTTTTTTCAGAAACTCTGGGGTGCCTGGATGTCGCGGTGCACCACGCGACAGTTGTATTCCAAAACTGAGTCACTCAGCTCACATGGATACCCAAGCATGCTTGAAACTCATTCAAATGCAAGTGCTTCTATCCGTGGTCTTGATTGTTTCCCACTCATTACTTTTTGTTTGGGGAACATGTCAAAATTCCATGCCCAGAGAACTTCAGATAGAGTTCGCGGAAATGTTCATTGGACACCCCAGGTAGGGTAAGGATCAGCATTTACACACTACGTAGAGAATTTTTATTTTCAGGGATGGATTTTTAGCCCAATTCAAGTTGAAGAAAAGTGGTTTCATGAAATTAGCAGAAATTTTTTTTTCAAAAACTCCGGGGTGGGTGGATGTCGCGGTGCACCATGCGACAGTTGTATTCCAAAACTGAGTCACTCAGATCACATGGATACCCAAGCATGCTTGAAACTCATTCAAATGCAAGTGCTTCTATCCGTAGTCTTGATTGTTTCCCACTCATTTCTTTTGGTTTGGGGAACATGTCAAAATACTATGCCCAAAGAACTTCAGATAGAGTTCGCGGAAATGTTCATTGGACACCCAAGGTAGGGAAAGGATCAGCATTTACACACTACGTAGAGCATTTTTATTTTCAGCGATGGATTTTTAGCCCAATTCAAGTTGAAGAAAAGTGGTTTCATGAAATTAGCAGAAAATTTTTTTTCAGAAACTCTGGGGTGCCTAGATGTCGCGTTGCACCACACGACAGTTGTATTCCAAAACTGAGTCACTCAGATAACACGAGAACCCAAGCATGCTTGAAACTCATTCAAATGCAAGTGCTTCTATCCGTGGTCTTGATTGTTTCCCACTCATTCCTTTTTGTTTGGGGAACATGTCAAATTCTAAGCCCAGAGAACTTCAGATAGAGTTCGCGGAAATGCTCAGTGGTCACCCAAGGTAGGGTAAGGATCAGCATTTACACACTACGTAGAGAATTTTTATTTTCAGTGATGGATTTTTAGCCCAATTCAAGTTGAAGAAAAGTGGTTTCATGAAATTAGCAGAAAATTTTTTTTCAGAAACTCCGGGGTGCCTGGATGTCGCGGTGCACCACGCGACAGTTGTATTCCAAAACTGATACACTCAGATCACACGAGTACCCAAGCATGCTTGAAACTCATTCAAATGTAACTGCTTCTATCCGTGGTCTTGATTGTTTCCCACTCATTCCTTTTGGTTTGGGTAACATGTCAAAATACTAAGCCCAGAGAACTTCAGATAGAGTTCGCGGAAATGTTCATTGGACACCCCAGGTAGGGTAAGGATCAGCATTTACACACTACGTAGAGAATTTTTATTTTCAGGGATGGATTTTTAGCCAATTCAAGTTGAAGAAAAGTGGTTTCGTGAAATTAGCAGAAAATTTTTTTTCAGAAACTCTGGGGTGCCTGGATGTCGCGGTGCACCACGCGACAGTTCTATTCCAAAACTGAGTCACTCAGATCACATGGATACCCAAGCATGCTTGAAACTCATTCAAATGCAAGTGCTTCTATCCGTGGTCTTGATTGTTTCCCACTCATTCCTTTTGGTTTGGGGAACATGTCAAAATACTAAGCCCAGAGAACTTCAGATAGAGTTCGCGGAAATGTTCATTGGACACCCCAGGTAGGGTAAGGATCAGCATTTACACACTACGTAGAGAATTTTTATTTTCAGCGATGGATTTTTAGCCCAATTCAACTTGAAGAAAAGTGGTTTCGTGAAATTAGCAGAAAATTTTTTTTCAGAAACTCTGGGGTGCCTGGATGTTGCGGTGCACCACGCGACAGTTGTCTTCCAAAATTGAGTCACTCAGATCACACGAGTACCCAAGCATGCTTGAATCTTATTCAAATGCAAGTGCTTCTATCCGTGGTCTTGATTGTTTCCCACTCATTCCTTTTTGTTTGGGGAACATGTCAAAATTCTAAGCCCAGAGAACTTCAGATAGAGTTCGCGGAAATGCTCAGTGGTCACCCAAGGTAGGGTAAGGATCAGCATTTACACACTACGTAGAGAATTTTTATTTTCAGTGATGGATTTTTAGCCCAATTCAAGTTGAAGAAAAGTGGTTTCATGAAATTAGCAGAAAATTTTTTTTCAGAAACTCCGGGTTGCCTGGATGTCGCGGTGCACCACGCGACAGTTGTATTCCAAAACTGAGTCACTCAGATCACACGAGTACCCAAGCATGCTTGAAACTCATTCAAATGCAAGTGCTTTTATCCGTGGTCTTGATTGTTTCCCACTCATTCCTTTTTGTTTGGGGAACATGTCAAATTCTAAGCCCAGAGAACTTCAGATAGAGTTCGCGGAAATGCTCAGTGGTCACCCAAGGTAGGGTAAGGATCAGCATTTACACACTACGTAGAGAATTTTTATTTTCAGTGATGGATTTTTAGCCCAATTCAAGTTGAAGAAAAGTGGTTTCATGAAATTAGCAGAAAACTTTTTTTCAGAAACTCTGGGGTGCCTAGATGTCGCGTTGCACCACACGACAGTTGTATTCCAAAACTGAGTCACTCAGATCACACGAGTACCCAAGCATGCTTGAAACTCATTCAAATGCAAGTGCTTCTATCTGTGGTCTTGATTGTTTCCCACTCATTCCTTTTGGTTTGGAGAACATCTCAAAATACTAAGCCCAGAGAACTTCAGATACAGTTCGCGGAAATGTTCATTGGACACCCCAGGTATGGTAAGGATCAGCATTTACACACTACGTAGAGAATTTTTATTTTCAGGGATGGATTTTTAGCCCAATTCAACTTGAAGAAAAGTGGTTTCGTGAAATTAGCAGAAAATTTTTTTTCAGAAACTCTGGGGTGCCTGGATGTTGCGGTGCACCACGCGACAGTTGTATTCCAAAATTGAGTCACTCAGATCACACGAGTACCCAAGCATGCTTGAAACTTATTCAAATGCAAGTGCTTCTATCCGTGGTCTTGATTGTTTCCCACTCATTCCTTTTTGTTTGGGGAACATGTCAAAATTCTAAGCCCAGAGAACTTCAGATAGAGTTCTCGGAAATGCTCAGTGGTCACCCAAGGTAGGGTAAGGATCAGCATTTACACACTACGTAGAGCATTTTTATTTTCAGTGATGGATTTTTAGCCCAATTCAAGTTGAAGAAAAGTGGTTTCATGAAATTAGCAGAAAATTTTTTTTCAGAAACTCTGGGGTGCCTGGATGTCGCGGTGCACCACGCGACAGTTGTATTCAAAAAGTGAGTCACTCAGATCACACGACTACCAAGCATACTTGAAACTCATTCAAGTGCAAGTGCTTCTATCCGTGGTATTGATTGTTTACCACTCATTCCTTTTGGTTTGGGGAACATGTCAAAATACTATGCCCAGAGAACTTCAGACAGAGTTCGCGGAAATGTTCATTGGACACCCCAGGAAGGGTAGGGATCAGTATTTACACACTACGTAGAGACTTTTTATTTTCAGGGATGGATTTTTAGCCCAATTCAAGTTGAAGAAAAGTGGTTTCATGAAATAAGCAGAACATTTTTTTCAGAAACTCCGGGGTGCCTGGATGTCGCGGTGCACCACGCGACAGTTGTATTCCAAAACTGAGTCACTCAGATCACACGAGTACCCAAGCATGCTTGAAACTCATTCAAATGCAAGTGCTTCTATCCCTGGTCTTGACTGTTTCCCACTCATTCCTTTTGGTTTGGGGAACATGTCAAAATACTATGCCCAGAGAACTTCAGACAGAGTCGCGGAAATGCTCAGTGGACACCCAAGGTAGGGTAGGGATCAGTATTTACACACTACGTAGAGAATTTTTATTTTCAGGGATGGATTTTTAGCCCAATTCAAGTTGAAGAAAAGTGGTTTCATGAAATTAGCAGAAAATTTTTTTTCAGAAACTCTGGGGTGCCTGGATGTTGCGGTGCACCACGCGACAGTTGTATTCCAAAATTGAGTCACTCAGATCACACGAGTAACCAAGCATGCTTGAAACTCATTCAAATGCAAGTGCTTCTATCCGTGGTCTTGATTGATTCCCACTCATTCCTTTTGGTTTGGGGAACATGTCCAATTACTACGCCCAGAGAACTTCAGATACAGCTCACGGAAATGTTCATTGGACACCCCAGGTAGGGTAAGGATCAGCATTTACACACTACGTAGAGAATTTTTATTTTCAGGGATGGATTTTTAGCCCAATTCAAGTTGAAGATAAGTGGTTTCATGAAATTAGCAGAAATTTTTTTTTCAGAAACTCCGGGGTGGGTGGATGTCGCGGTGCACCACGCGACAGTTGCATTCCAAAACTGAGATACTCAGATAACACGAGTACCCAAGCATGCTTGAAACTCATTCAAATGCAAGTGCTTCTATCTGTGGTCTTGATTGTTTCCCACTCATTCCTTTTGGTTTGGGGAACATGTCAAAATACTAAGCCCAGAGAACTTCAGATAGAGTTCGCGGAAATGCTCAGTGGTCGCCCAAGGTAAGATAAGGATCAGCATTTACACACTACGTAGAGAATTTTTATTTTCAGGGATGGATTTTTAGCCAATTCAAGTTGAAGAAAAGTGGTTTCGTGAAATTAGCAGAAAATTTTTTTTCAGAAACTCTGGGGTGCCTGGATGTCGCGGTGCACCACGCGACAGTTGTATTCCAAAACTGAGTCACTCAGATCACATGGATACCCAAGCATGCTTGAAACTCATTCAAATGCAAGTGCTTCTATCCGTGGTCTTGATTGTTTCCCACTCATTTCTTTTGGTTTGGGGAACATGTCAAAATACTATGCCCTGAGAACTTCAGATAGAGTTCGCGGAAATGTTCATTGGACACCCCAGGTAGGGTAAGGATCAGCATTTACACACTATGTAGAGAATTTTTATTTTCAGGGATGGATTTTTAGCCCAATTCAACTTGAAGAAAAGTGGTTTCGTGAAATTAGCAGAAAATTTTTTTTCAGAAACTCTGGGGTGCCTGGATGTTGCGGTGCACCACGCGACAGTTGTCTTCCAAAATTGAGTCACTCAGATCACACGAGTACCCAAGCATGCTTGAAACTTATTCAAATGCAAGTGCTTCTATCCGTGGTCTTGATTGTTTCCCACTCATTCCTTTTTGTTTGGGGAACATGTCAAAATTCTAAGCCCAGAGAACTTCAGATAGAGTTCGCGGAAATGCTCAGTGGTCACCCAAGGTAGGGTAAGGATCAGCATTTACACACTACGTAGAGAATTTTTATTTTCAGTGATGGATTTTTAGCCCAATTCAAGTTGAAGAAAAGTGGTTTCATGAAATTAGCAGAAAATTTTTTTTCAGAAACTCCGGGTTGCCTGGATGTCGCGGTGCACCACGCGACAGTTGTATTCCAAAACTGAGTCACTCAGATCACACGAGTACCCAAGCATGCTTGAAACTCATTCAAATGCAAGTGCTTTTATCCGTGGTCTTGATTGTTTCCCACTCATTCCTTTTTGTTTGGGGAACATGTCAAATTCTAAGCCCAGAGAACGCGGAAATGCTCAGTGGTCACCCAAGGTAGGGTAAGGATCAGCATTTACACACTACGTAGAGAATTTTTATTTTCAGTGATGGATTTTTAGCCCAATTCAAGTTGAAGAAAAGTGGTTTCATGAAATTAGCAGAAAAATTTTTTTCAGAAACTCCGGGGTGCCTGGATGTCGCGTTGCACCACACGACAGTTGTATTCCAAAACTGAGTCACTCAGATCACACGAGTACCCAAGCATGCTTGAAACTCATTCAAATGCAAGTGCTTCTATCTGTGGTCTTGATTGTTTCCCACTCATTCCTTTTGGTTTGGGGAACATGTCAAAATACTAAGCCCAGAGAACTTCAGATACAGTTCGCGGAAATGTTCATTGGACACCCCAGGTAGGGTAAGGATCAGCATTTACACACTACGTAGAGAATTTTTATTTTCAGGGATGGATTTTTAGCCCAATTCAACTTGAAGAAAAGTGGTTTCGTGAAATTAGCAGAAAATTTTTTTTCAGAAACTCTGGGGTGCCTGGATGTTGCGGTGCACCACGCGACAGTTGTATTCCAAAATTGAGTCACTCAGATCACACGAGTACCCAAGCATGCTTGAAACTTATTCAAATGCAAGTGCTTCTATCCGTGGTCTTGATTGTTTCCCACTCATTCCTTTTTGTTTGGGGAACATGTCAAAATTCTAAGCCCAGAGAACTTCAGATAGAGTTTGCGGAAATGCTCAGTGGTCACCAAAGGTAGGGTAAGGATCAGCATTTACACACTACTGTACGTAGAGAATTTTTATTTTCAGTGATGGATTTTTAGCCCAATTCAAGTTGAAGAAAAGTGGTTTCATGAAATTAGCAGAAAATTTTTTTTCAGAAACTCCGGGGTGCCTGGATGTTGCGGTGCACCACGCGACAGTTGTACTCAAGAACTGAGTCACTCAGATCACAAGAGTACCCAAGCATACTTGTAACTCATTCAAATGCAAGTGCTTCTATCTGTGGTCTTGATTGTTTACCACTCATTCCTTTTGGTTTGGGGAACATTTCAAAATACTATTCCCAGAGAACTTCAGACAGAGTCGCGGAAATTTTCATTGGACACCCCAGGTAGGGTAAGGATCAGCATTTAAACACTACATAGAGAACTTTTATTTTCAGGGATGGATTTTTAGCCCAATTCAAGTTGAAGAAAAGTGGTTTCGTGAAATTAGCAGAAATTTTTTTTTCAGAAACTCCGGGGTGTCTGGATATCGCGGTGCACCACGCGACAGTTGTAATCCAAAACTGAGTCACTCAGATCACACGAGTACCCAGGCATGCTTGAATCTCATTCAAATGCAAGTGCTTCTATCCGTGGTCTTGATTGTTTCCCACTCATTCCTTTTTGTTTGGGGAACATGTCAAAATTCTAAGCCCAGAGAACTTCAGATAGAGTTTGCGGAAATGCTCAGTGGTCACCAAAGGTAGGGTAAGGATCAGCATTTACACACTACGTAGAGAATTTTTATTTTCAGTGATGGATTTTTAGCCCAATTCAAGTTGAAGAAAAGTGGTTTCATGAAATTAGCAGAAAATTTTTTTTCAGAAACTCTGGGGTGCCTGGATGTCGAGGTGCACCACGCGACAGTTGTATTCAAAAACTGAGTCACTCAGATCACACAAGTACCAAGCATATTTGAAACTCATTCAAGTGCAACTGCTTCTATCCGTGGTCTTGATTGTTTACCACTCATTCCTTTTGGTTTGGGGAACATGTCAAAATACTATGCCCAGAGAACTTCAGACAGAGTTCGCGGAAATGTTCATTGGACACCCCAGGAAGGGTAGGGATCAGTATTTACACACTACGTAGAGAATTTTTATTTTCAGGGATGGATTTTTAGCCCAATTCAAGTTGAAGAAAAGTGGTTTCGTGAAATTAGCAGAAATTTTTTTTTCAGAAACTCCGGGGTGCCTGGATGTCGCGGTGCACCACGCGACAGTTGTATTCCAAAACTGAGTCACTCAGATCACACGAGTACCCAAGCATGCTTGAATCTCATTCAAATGCAAGTGCTTCTATCCGTGGTCTTGACTGTTTCCCACTCATTCCTTTTGGTTTGGGGAACATGTCAAAATACTAAGCCCAGAGATCTTCAGATAGAGTTAGCGGAAATGCTCAGTGGACACCCAAGGTAGGGTAAGAATCAGCATTTACACACTAAGTAGAGAATTTTTATTTTCAGTGATGGATTTTTAGCCCAATTCAAGTTGAAGAAAAGTGGTTTCATGAAATTAGCAGAAAATTTTTTTCAGAAACTCTGGGGTGCCTGGATGTCGCGTTGCACCACACGACAGTTGTATTCCAACACTGAGTCACTCAGATCACACGAGTACCCAAGCATGCTTGAAACTCATTCAAATGCAAGTGCTCCTATCTGTGGTCTTGATTGTTTCCCACTCATTCCTTTTGGTTTGGGGAACATGTCAAAATACTAAGCCCAGAGAACTTCAGATACAGTTCGCGGAAATGTTCATTGGACACCCCAGGTAGGGTAAGGATCAGCATTTACACACTACGTAGAGAATTTTTATTTTCAGGGATGGATTTTTAGCCCAATTCAACTTGAAGAAAAGTGGTTTTGTGAAATTAGCAGAAAATTTTTTTTCAAAAACTCTGGGGTGCCTGGATGTTGCGGTGCACCACGCGACAGTTGTATTCCAAAATTGAGTCACTCAGATCACACGAGTACCCAAGCATGCTTGAAACTTATTCAAATGCAAGTGCTTCTATCCGTGGTCTTGATTGTTTCCCACTCATTCCTTTTTGTTTGGGGAACATGTCAAAATTCTAAGCCCAGAGAACTTCAGATAGAGTTTGCGGAAATGCTCAGTGGTCACCAAAGGTAGGGTAAGGATCAGCATTTACACACTACGTAGAGAATTTTTATTTTCAGTGATGGATTTTAGCCCAATTCAAGTTGAAGAAAATTGGTTTCATGAAATTAGCAGAAAATTTTTTTTCAGAAACTCCGGGGTGCCTGGATGTTGCGGTGCACCACGCGACAGTTGTACTCAAGAACTGAGTCACTCAGATCACAAGAGTACCCAAGCATACTTGTAACTCATTCAAATGCAAGTGCTTCTATCTGTGGTCTTGATTGTTTACCACTCATTCCTTTTGGTTTGGGGAACATTTCAAAATACTATTCCCAGAGAACTTCAGACAGAATCGCGGAAATTTTCATTGGACACCCTAGGTAGGGTAAGGATCAGCATTTAAACACTACATAGAGAACTTTTATTTTCAGGGATGGATTTTCAGCCCAATTCAAGTTGAAGAAAAGTGGTTTCGTGAAATTAGCAGAAATTTTTTTTTCAGAAACTCCGGGGTGCCTGGATGTCGCGGTGCACCACGCGACAGTTGTATTCCAAAACTGAGTCACTCAGATCACACGAGTACCCAGACATGCTTGAATCTCATTCAAATGCAAGTGCTTCTATCCGTGGTCTTGACTGTTTCCCACTCATTCCTTTTGGTTTGGGGAACATGTCAAAATACTAAGCCAGAGAACTTCAGATAGAGTTCGCGGAAATGCTCAGTGGACACCCAAGGTAGGGTAAGAATCAGCATTTACACACTAAGTAGAGAATTTTTATTTTCAGGGATAGATTTTTAGCCCAATTCAAGTTGAAGAAAAGTGGTTGCGTGAAATTAGCAGAAAATTTTTTTTCAGAAACTCTGGGGTGCCTGGATGTCGCGGTGCACCACGCGACAGTTGTATTCAAAAAGTGAGTCACTCAGATCACACGACTACCAAGCATACTTGAAACTCATTCAAGTGCAAGTGCTTCTATCCGTGGTATTGATTGTTTACCACTCATTCCTTTTGGTTTGGGGAACATGTCAAAATACTATGCCCAGAGAACTTCAGACAGAGTTCGCGGAAATGTTCATTGGACACCCCAGGAAGGGTAGGGATCAGTATTTACACACTACGTAGAGACTTTTTATTTTCAGGGATGGATTTTTAGCCCAATTCAAGTTGAAGAAAAGTGGTTTCATGAAATAAGCAGAAAATTTTTTTCAGAAACTCCGGGGTGCCTGGATGTCGCGGTGCACCACGCGACAGTTGTATTCCAAAACTGAGTCACTCAGATCACACGAGTACCCAAGCATGCTTGAAACTCATTCAAATGCAAGTGCTTCTATCCCTGGTCTTGACTGTTTCCCACTCATTCCTTTTGGTTTGGGGAACATGTCAAAATACTATGCCCAGAGAACTTCAGACAGAGTCGCGGAAATGCTCAGTGGACACCCAAGGTAGGGTAGGGATCAGTATTTACACACTACGTAGAGAATTTTTATTTTCAGGGATGGATTTTTAGCCCAATTCAAGTTGAAGAAAAGTGGTTTCATGAAATTAGCAGAAAAATTTTTTTCAGAAACTCCGGGGTGCCTGGATGTCGCGTTGCACCACACGACAGTTGTATTCCAAAACTGAGTCACTCAGATCACACGAGTACCCAAGCATGCTTGAAACTCATTCAAATGCAAGTGCTTCTATCTGTGGTCTTGATTGTTTCCCACTCATTCCTTTTGGTTTGGGGAACATGTCAAAATACTAAGCCCAGAGAACTTCAGATACAGTTCGCGGAAATGTTCATTGGACACCCCAGGTAGGGTAAGGATCAGCATTTACACACTACGTAGAGAATTTTTATTTTCAGGGATGGATTTTTAGCCCAATTCAACTTGAAGAAAAGTGGTTTTGTGAAATTAGCAGAAAATTTTTTTTCAGAAACTCTGGGGTGCCTGGATGTTGCGGTGCACAACGCGACAGTTGTATTCCAAAATTGAGTCACTCAGATCACACGAGTACCCAAGCATGCTTGAAACTTATTCAAATGCAAGTGCTTCTATCCGTGGTCTTGATTGTTTCCCACTCATTCCTTTTTGTTTGGGGAACATGTCAAAATTCTAAGCCCAGAGAACTTCAGATAGAGTTTGCGGAAATGCTCAGTGGTCACCAAAGGTAGGGTAAGGATCAGCATTTACACACTACGTAGAGAATTTTTATTTTCAGTGATGGATTTTTAGCCCAATTCAAGTTGAAGAAAAGTGGTTTCATGAAATTAGCAGAAAATTTTTTTTCAGAAACTCTGGGGTGCCTGGATGTCGCGGTGCACCACGCGACAGTTGTATTCAAAAAGTGAGTCACTCAGATCACACGACTACCAAGCATACTTGAAACTCATTCAAGTGCAAGTGCTTCTATCCGTGGTATTGATTGTTTACCACTCATTCCTTTTGGTTTGGGGAACATGTCAAAATACTATGCCCAGAGAACTTCAGACAGAGTTCGCGGAAATGTTCATTGGACACCCCAGGAAGGGTAGGGATCAGTATTTACACACTACGTAGAGACTTTTTATTTTCAGGGATGGATTTTTAGCCCAATTCAAGTTGAAGAAAAGTGGTTTCATGAAATAAGCAGAAAATTTTTTTCAGAAACTCCGGGGTGCCTGGATGTCGCGGTGCACCACGCGACAGTTGTATTCCAAAACTGAGTCACTCAGATCACACGAGTACCCAAGCATGCTTGAATCTCATTCAAATGCAAGTGCTTCTATCCGTGGTCTTGACTGTTTCCCACTCATTCCTTTTGGTTTGGGGAACATGTCAAAATACTAAGCCCAGAGATCTTCAGATAGAGTTAGCGGAAATGCTCAGTGGACACCCAAGGTAGGGTAAGAATCAGCATTTACACACTAAGTAGAGAATTTTTATTTTCAGGGATAGATTTTTAGCCCAATTCAAGTTGAAGAACAGTGTTTGCGTGAAATTAGCAGAAAATTTTTTTTCAGAAACTCTGGGGTTCCTGGATGTCGTGGTGCACCACGCGACAGTTGTATTCCAAAACTGAGTCACTCAGATCACACGAGTACCCAAGCATGCTTGAAACTCATTCAAATGCAAGTGCTTCTATCCGTGGTCTTGATTGTTTCCCACTCATTCCTTTTTGTTTGGGGAACATGTCAAATTCTAAGCCCAGAGAACTTCAGATAGAGTTCGCGGAAATGCTCAGTGGTCACCCAAGGTAGGGTAAGGATCAGCATTTACACACTACGTAGAGAATTTTTATTTTCAGTGATGGATTTTTAGCCCAATTCAAGTTGAAGAAAAGTGGTTTCATGAAATTAGCAGAAAATTTTTTTCAGAAACTCTGGGGTGCCTGGATGTCGCGTTGCACCACACGACAGTTGTATTCCAACACTGAGTCACTCAGATCACACGAGTACCCAAGCATGCTTGAAACTCATTCAAATGCAAGTGCTTCTATCTGTGGTCTTGATTGTTTCCCACTCATTCCTTTTGGTTTGGGGAACATGTCAAAATACTAAGCCCAGAGAACTTCAGATACAGTTCGCGGAAATGTTCATTGGACACCCCAGGTAGGGTAAGGATCAGCATTTACACACTACGTAGAGAATTTTTATTTTCAGGGATGGATTTTTAGCCCAATTCAACTTGAAGAAAAGTGGTTTTGTGAAATTAGCAGAAAATTTTTTTTCAGAAACTCTGGGGTGCCTGGATGTTGCGGTGCACCACGCGACAGTTGTATTCCAAAATTGAGTCACTCAGATCACACGAGTACCCAAGCATGCTTGAAACTTATTCAAATGCAAGTGCTTCTATCCGTGGTCTTGATTGTTTCCCACTCATTCCTTTTTGTTTGGGGAACATGTCAAAATTCTAAGCCCAGAGAACTTCAGATAGAGTTTGCGGAAATGCTCAGTGGTCACCAAAGGTAGGGTAAGGATCAGCATTTACACACTACGTAGAGAATTTTTATTTTCAGTGATGGATTTTTAGCCCAATTCAAGTTGAAGAAAAGTGGTTTCATGAAATTAGCAGAAAATTTTTTTTCAGAAACTCCGGGGTGCCTGGATGTTGCGGTGCACCACGCGACAGTTGTACTCAAGAACTGAGTCACTCAGATCACAAGAGTACCCAAGCATACTTGTAACTCATTCAAATGCAAGTGCTTCTATCTGTGGTCTTGATTGTTTACCACTCATTCCTTTTGGTTTGGGGAACATTTCAAAATACTATTCCCAGAGAACTTCAGACAGAGTCGCGGAAATTTTCATTGGACACCCCAGGTAGGGTAAGGATCAGCATTTAAACACTACATAGAGAACTTTTATTTTCAGGGATGGATTTTCAGCCCAATTCAAGTTGAAGAAAAGTGGTTTCGTGAAATTAGCAGAAATTTTTTTTTCAGAAACTCCGGGGTGCCTGGATGTCGCGGTGCACCACGCGACAGTTGTATTCCAAAACTGAGTCACTCAGATCACACGAGTACCCAGGCATGCTTGAATCTCATTCAAATGCAAGTGCTTCTATCCGTGGTCTTGACTGTTTCCCACTCATTCCTTTTGCTTTGGGGAACATGTCAAAATACTAAGCCAGAGAACTTCAGATAGAGTTCGCGGAAATGCTCAGTGGACACCCAAGGTAGGGTAAGAATCAGCATTTACACACTAAGTAGAGAATTTTTATTTTCAGGGATAGATTGTTAGCCCAATTCAAGTTGAAGAAAAGTGGTTGCGTGAAATTAGCAGAAAATTTTTTTTCAGAAACTCTGGGGTGCCTGGATGTCGCGGTGCACCACGCGACAGTTGTATTCAAAAAGTGAGTCACTCAGATCACACGACTACCAAGCATACTTGAAACTCATTCAAGTGCAAGTGCTTCTATCCGTGGTATTGATTGTTTACCACTCATTCCTTTTGGTTTGGGGAACATGTCAAAATACTATGCCCAGAGAACTTCAGACAGAGTTCGCGGAAATGTTCATTGGACACCCCAGGAAGGGTAGGGATCAGTATTTACACACTACGTAGAGACTTTTTATTTTCAGGGATGGATTTTTAGCCCAATTCAAGTTGAAGAAAAGTGGTTTCATGAAATAAGCAGAAAATTTTTTTCAGAAACTCCGGGGTGCCTGGATGTCGCGGTGCACCACGCGACAGTTGTATTCCAAAACTGAGTCACTCAGATCACACGAGTACCCAAACATGCTTGAAACTCATTCAAATGCAAGTGCTTCTATCCCTGGTCTTGACTGTTTCCCACTCATTCCTTTTGGTTTGGGGAACATGTCAAAATACTATGCCCAGAGAACTTCAGACAGAGTCGCGGAAATGCTCAGTGGACACCCAAGGTAGGGTAGGGATCAGTATTTACACACTACGTAGAGAATTTTTATTTTCAGGGATGGATTTTTAGCCCAATTCAAGTTGAAGAAAAGTGGTTTCATGAAATTAGCAGAAAAATTTTTTTCAGAAACTCCGGGGTGCCTGGATGTCGCGTTGCACCACACGACAGTTGTATTCCAAAACTGAGTCACTCAGATCACACGAGTACCCAAGCATGCTTGAAACTCATTCAAATGCAAGTGCTTCTATCTGTGGTCTTGATTGTTTCCCACTCATTCCTTTTGGTTTGGGGAACATGTCAAAATACTAAGCCCAGAGAACTTCAGATACAGTTCGCGGAAATGTTCATTGGACACCCCAGGTAGGGTAAGGATCAGCATTTACACACTACGTAGAGAATTTTTATTTTCAGGGATGGATTTTTAGCCCAATTCAACTTGAAGAAAAGTGGTTTCGTGAAATTAGCAGAAAATTTTTTTTCAGAAACTCTGGGGTGCCTGGATGTTGCGGTGCACCACGCGACAGTTGTATTCCAAAATTGAGTCACTCAGATCACACGAGTACCCAAGCATGCTTTAAACTTATTCAAATGCAAGTGCTTCTATCCGTGGTCTTGATTGTTTCCCACTCATTCCTTTTTGTTTGGGGAACATGTCAAAATTCTAAGCCCAGAGAACTTCAGATAGAGTTTGCGGAAATGCTCAGTGGTCACCAAAGGTAGGGTAAGGATCAGCATTTACACACTACGTAGAGAATTTTTATTTTCAGTGATGGATTTTTAGCCCAATTCAAGTTGAAGAAAAGTGGTTTCATGAAATTAGCAGAAAATTTTTTTTCAAAAACTCCGGGGTGCCTGGATGTTGCGGTGCACCACGCGACAGTTGTACTCAAGAACTGAGTCACTCAGATCACAAGAGTACCCAAGCATACTTGTAACTCATTCAAATGCAAGTGCTTCTATCTGTGGTCTTGATTGTTTACCACTCATTCCTTTTGGTTTGGGGAACATTTCAAAATACTATTCCCAGAGAACTTCAGACAGAGTCGCGGAAATTTTCATTGGACACCCCAGGTAGGGTAAGGATCAGCATTTAAACACTACATAGAGAACTTTTATTTTCAGGGATGGATTTTTAGCCCAATTCAAGTTGAAGAAAAGTGGTTTCGTGAAATTAGCAGAAATTTTTTTTTCAGAAACTCCGGGGTGTCTGGATGTCGCGGTGCACCACGCGACAGTTGTAATCCAAAACTGAGTCACTCAGATCACACGAGTACCCAGGCATGCTTGAATCTCATTCAAATGCAAGTGCTTCTATCCGTGGTCTTGACTGTTTCCCACTCATTCCTTTTGGTTTGGGGAACATGTCAAAATACTAAGCCAGAGAACTTCGGATAGAGTTCGCGGAAATGCTCAGTGGACACCCAAGGTAGGGTAAGAATCAGCATTTACACACTAAGTAGAGAATTTTTATTTTCAGGGATAGATTTTTAGCCCAATTCAAGTTGAAGAAAAGTGGTTGCGTGAAATTAGCAGAAAATTTTTTCTCAGAAACTCTGGGGTGCCTGGATGTCGCGGTGCACCACGCGACAGTTGTATTCAAAAAGTGAGTCACTCAGATCACACGACTACCAAGCATACTTGAAACTCATTCAAGTGCAAGTGCTTCTATCCGTGGTATTGATTGTTTACCACTCATTCCTTTTGGTTTGGGGAACATGTCAAAATACTATGCCCAGAGAACTTCAGACAGAGTTCGCGGAAATGTTCATTGGACACCCCAGGAAGGGTAGGGATCAGTATTTACACACTACGTAGAGACTTTTTATTTTCAGGGATGGATTTCTAGCCCAATTCAAGTTGAAGAAAAGTGGTTTCATGAAATAAGCAGAAAATTTTTTTCAGAAACTCCGGGGTGCCTTGATGTCGCGGTGTACCACGCGACAGTTGTATTCCAAAACTGAGTCACTCAGATCACACGAGTACCCAAGCATGCTTGAAACTCATTCAAATGCAAGTGCTTCTATCCCTGGTCTTGACTGTTTCCCACTCATTCCTTTTGGTTTGGGGAACATGTCAAAATACTATGCCCAGAGAACTTCAGACAGAGTCGCGGAAATGCTCAGTGGACACCCAAGGTAGGGTAGGGATCAGTATTTACACACTACGTAGAGAATTTTTATTTTCAGGGATGGATTTTTAGCCCAATTCAAGTTGAAGAAAAGTGGTTTCATGAAATTAGCAGAAAATTTTTTTTCAGAAACTCCGGGGTGCCTGGATGTCGAGGTGCACCACGCGACAGTTGCATTCCAAAACTGAGTCACTCAGATCACACGAGTACCCAAGCATGCTTGAAACTCATTCAAATGCAAGTGCTTCGATCCATGGTCTTGATTGTTTCCCACCCATTCCTTTTGGTTTAGGGAACATTTCAAAATACTAAGCCCAGAGAACTTCAGATAGAGTTCGCGGAAATCCTCAGTGGACACCCAAGGTAGGGTAAGAATCAGCATTTTCACACTAAGTAGAGAATTTTTATTTTCAGGGATGGATTTTTAGCCCAATTCAAGTTGAAGAAAAGTGGTTTCGTGAAATTAGCAGAAATTTTTTTTTCAGAAACTCTGGGGTGCCTGGATGTCGCGGTGCACCACGCGACAGTTGTATTCAAAAACTGAGTCACTCAGATCACACAAGTACCAAGCATATTTGAAACTCATTCAAGTGCAACTGCTTCTATCCGTGGTCTTGATTGTTTACCACTCATTCCTTTTGGTTTGGGGAACATGTCAAAATACTATGCCCAGAGAACTTCAGACAGAGTTCGCGGAAATGTTCACTGGACACCCCAGGAAGGGTAGGGATCAGTATTTACACACTACGTAGAGAATTTTTATTTTCAAGGATGGATTTTTTAGCCCAATTCAAGTTGAAGAAAAGTGGTTTCGTGAAATTAGCAGAAAATTTTTTTTCAGAAACTCCGGGGTGCCTGGATGTCGCGGTGCACCACGCGACAGTTGTATTCCAAAACTGAGTCACTCAGATCACACGAGTACCCAAGCATGCTTGAATCTCATTCAAATGCAAGTGCTTCTATCCGTGGTCTTGACTGTTTCCCACTCATTCCTTTTGGTTTGGGGAACATGTCAAAATACTAAGCCCAGAGATCTTCAGATAGAGTTAGCGGAAATGCTCAGTGGACACCCAAGGTAAGGTAAGAATCAGCATTTACACACTAAGTAGAGAATTTTTATTTTCAGGGATAGATTTTTAGTCCAATTCAAGTTGAAGAACAGTGTTTGCGTGAAATTAGCAGAAAATTTTTTTTCAGAAACTCTGGGGTTCCTGGATGTCGTGGTGCACCACGCGACAGTTGTATTCCAGAACTGAGTCACTCAGATCACACGAGTACCCAAGCATGCTTGAAACTCATTCAAATGCAAGTGCTTCTATCCCTGGTCTTGACTGTTTCCCACTCATTCCTTTTGGTTTGGGGAACATGTCAAAATACTATGCCCAGAGAACTTCAGACAGAGTCGCGGAAATGCTCAGTGGACACCCAAGGTAGGGTAGGGATCAGTATTTACACACTACGTAGAGAACTTTTATTTTCAGGGATGGATTTTTAGCCCAATTCAAGTTGAAGAAAAGTGGTTTCGTGAAATTAGCAGAAAATTTTTTTTCAGAAACTCCGGGGTGCCTGGATGTCGCGGTGCACCACGCGACAGTTGTATTCCAAAACTGAGTCACTCAGATCATACGAGTACCCAAGCATGCTTGAATCTCATTCAAATGCAAGTGCTTCTATCCGTGGTCTTGACTGTTTCCCACTCATTCCTTTTGGTTTGGGGAACATGTCAAAATACTAAGCCCAGAGAACTTCAGATAGAGTTCGAGGAAATCCTCAGTGGACACCCCAGGTAGGGTAGGGATCAGTATTTACACACTACGTAGAGAATTTTTATTTTCAGGGATGGATTTTTAGCCCAATTCAAGTTGAAGAAAAGTGGTTTCGTGAAATTAGCAGAATTTTTTTTTTCAGAAACTCCGGGGTGCCTGGATGTCGCGGTGCACCACGCGACAGTTGAATTCCAAAACTGAGTCACTCAGATCACACGAGTACCCAAGCATGCTTGAATCTCATTCAAATGCAAGTGCTTCTATCCGTGGTCTTGACTGTTTCCCACTCATTCCTTTTGGTTTGGGGAACATGTCAAAATACTAAGCCCAGAGAACTTCAGATAGAGTTCGCGGAAATGCTCAGTGGACACCCAAGGTAGGGTAAGAATCAGCATTTACACACTAAGTAGAGAATTTTTATTTTCAGGGATGGATTTTTAGCCCAATTCAAGTTGAAGAAAAGTAGTTTCATGAAATTAGCAGAAAAGTTTTTTTCAGAAACTCCGGGGTGCCTGGATTTCGGGGTGCACCACGCGACAGTTGTACTCAAGAACTGAGTCACTCAGATCACACGAGTACCCAAGCATGCTTGAAACTCATTCAAATGCAAGTGCTTCTATCTGTGGTCTTGATTGTTTACCACCCATTCCTTTTGGTTTGGGGAACATTTCAAAATACTATGCCCAGAGAACTTCAGACAGAGTCGCGGAAATTTTCATTGGACACCCCAGGTAGGGTAAGGATCAGCATTTACACACTACATAGAGAACTTTAATTTTCAGGGATGGATTTTTAGCCCAATTCAAGTTGAAGAAAAGTGGTTGCGTGAAATTAGCAGAAAATTTTTTTTCAGAAACTCCGGGGTGCCTGGATGTCGCGGTGCACCACGCGACAGTTGTATTCCAAAACTGAGTCACTCAGATCACACGAGTACCCAAGCATGCTTGAATCTCATTCAAATGCAAGTGCTTCTATCCGTGGTCTTGACTGTTTCCCACTCATTCCTTTTGGTTTGGGGAACATGTCAAAATACTAAGCCCAGAGAACTTCAGATAGAGTTCGCGGAAATCCTCAGTGGACACCCAAGGTAGGGTAAAAATCAGCATTTACACACTAAGTAGAGAATTTTTATTTTCAGGGATGGATTTTTAGCCCAATTCAAGTTGAAGAAAAGTGGTTGCGTGAAATTAGCAGAAAATTTTTTTTCAGAAACTCTGGGGTGCCTGGATGTCGCGGTGTACCACGCGACAGTTGTATTCCAAAACTGAGTCACTCAGATCACACGAGTACCCAAGCATGCTTGAATCTCATTCAAATGCAAGTGCTTCTATCCGTGGTCTTGACTGTTTCCCACTCATTCCTTTTGGTTTGGGGAACATGTCAAAATACTAAGCCCAGAGAACTTCAGATAGAGTTCGCGGAAATGCTCAGTGGACACCCAAGGTAGGGTAAGAATCAGCATTTACACACTAAGTAGAGAATTTTTATTTTCAGGGATGGATTTTTAGCCCAATTCAAGTTGAAGAAAAGTAGTTTCATGAAATTAGCAGAAAATTTTTTTTCAGAAACTCCGGGGTGCCTGGATTTCGGGGTGCACCACGCGACAGTTGTACTCAAGAACTGAGTCACTCAGATCACACGAGTACCCAAGCATGCTGGAAACTCATTCAAATGCAAGTGCTTCTATCCGTGGTCTTGATTGTTTACCACCCATTCCTTTTGGTTTGGGGAACATTTCAAAATACTATGCCCAGAGAACTTCAGACAGAGTCGCGGAAATTTTCATTGGACACCCCAGGTAGGGTAAGGATCAGCATTTACACACTACGTAGAGAATTTTTATTTTCAGGGATGGATTTTTAGCCCAATTCAACTTGAAGAAAAGTGGTTTTGTGAAATTAGCAGAAAATTTTTTTTCAGAAACTCTGGGGTGCCTGGATGTTGCGGTGCACCACGCGACAGTTGTATTCCAAAATTGAGTCACTCAGATCACACGAGTACCCAAGCATGCTTGAAACTTATTCAAATGCAAGTGCTTCTATCCGTGGTCTTGATTGTTTCCCACTCATTCCTTTTTGTTTGGGGAACATGTCAAAATTCTAAGCCCAGAGAACTTCAGATAGAGTTTGCGGAAATGCTCAGTGGTCACCAAAGGTAGGGTAAGGATCAGCATTTACACACTACGTAGAGAATTTTTATTTTCAGGGATGGATTTTTAGCCCAATTCAAGTTGAAGAAAAGTGGTTTCATGAAATTAGCAGAAAATATTTTTTCAGAAACTCCGGGGTGCCTGGATGTTGCGGTGCACCACGCGACAGTTGTACTCAAGAACTGAGTCACTCAGATCACAAGAGTACCCAAGCATACTTGTAACTCATTCAAATGCAAGTGCTTCTATCTGTGGTCTTGATTGTTTACCACTCATTCCTTTTGGTTTGGGGAACATTTCAAAATACTATTCCCAGAGAACTTCAGACAGAGTCGCGGAAATTTTCATTGGACACCCCAGGTAGGGTAAGGATCAGCATTTAAACACTACATAGAGAACTTTTATTTTCAGGGATGGATTTTCAGCCCAATTCAAGTTGAAGAAAAGTGGTTTCGTGAAATTAGCAGAAATTTTTTTTTCAGAAACTCCGGGGTGCCTGGATGTCGCGGTGCACCACGCGACAGTTGTATTCCAAAACTGAGTCACTCAGATCACACGAGTACCCAGGCATGCTTGAATCTCATTCAAATGCAAGTGCTTCTATCCGTGGTCTTGACTGTTTCCCACTCATTCCTTTTGCTTTGGGGAACATGTCAAAATACTAAGCCAGAGAACTTCAGATAGAGTTCGCGGAAATGCTCAGTGGACACCCAAGGTAGGGTAAGAATCAGCATTTACACACTAAGTAGAGAATTTTTATTTTCAGGGATAGATTGTTAGCCCAATTCAAGTTGAAGAAAAGTGGTTGCGTGAAATTAGCAGAAAAATTTTTTTCAGAAACTCTGGGGTGCCTGGATGTCGCGGTGCACCACGCGACAGTTGTATTCAAAAAGTGAGTCACTCAGATCACACGACTACCAAGCATACTTGAAACTCATTCAAGTGCAAGTGCTTCTATCCGTGGTATTGATTGTTTACCACTCATTCCTTTTGGTTTGGGGAACATGTCAAAATACTATGCCCAGAGAACTTCAGACAGAGTTCGCGGAAATGTTCATTGGACACCCCAGGAAGGGTAGGGATCAGTATTTACACACTACGTAGAGACTTTTTATTTTCAGGGATGGATTTTTAGCCCAATTCAAGTTGAAGAAAAGTGGTTTCATGAAATAAGCAGAAAATTTTTTTCAGAAACTCCGGGGTGCCTGGATGTCGCGGTGCACCACGCGACAGTTGTATTCCAAAACTGAGTCACTCAGATCACACGAGTACCCAAGCATGCTTGAAACTCATTCAAATGCAAGTGCTTCTATCCCTGGTCTTGACTGTTTCCCACTCATTCCTTTTGGTTTGGGGAACATGTCAAAATACTATGCCCAGAGAACTTCAGATACAGTTCGCGGAAATGTTCATTGGACACCCCAGGTAGGGTAAGGATCAGCATTTACACACTACGTAGAGAATTTTTATTTTCAGGGATGGATTTTTAGCCCAATTCAACTTGAAGAAAAGTGGTTTCGTGAAATTAGCAGAAAATTTTTTTTCAGAAACTCTGGGGTGCCTGGATGTTGCGGTGCACCACGCGACAGTTGTATTCCAAAATTGAGTCACTCAGATCACACGAGTACCCAAGCATGCTTTAAACTTATTCAAATGCAAGTGCTTCTATCCGTGGTCTTGATTGTTTCCCACTCATTCCTTTTTGTTTGGGGAACATGTCAAAATTCTAAGCCCAGAGAACTTCAGATAGAGTTTGCGGAAATGCTCAGTGGTCACCAAAGGTAGGGTAAGGATCAGCATTTACACACTACGTAGAGAATTTTTATTTTCAGTGATGGATTTTTAGCCCAATTCAAGTTGAAGAAAAGTGGTTTCATGAAATTAGCAGAAAATTTTTTTTCAAAAACTCCGGGGTGCCTGGATGTTGCGGTGCACCACGCGACAGTTGTACTCAAGAACTGAGTCACTCAGATCACAAGAGTACCCAAGCATACTTGTAACTCATTCAAATGCAAGTGCTTCTATCTGTGGTCTTGATTGTTTACCACTCATTCCTTTTGGTTTGGGGAACATTTCAAAATACTATTCCCAGAGAACTTCAGACAGAGTCGCGGAAATTTTCATTGGACACCCCAGGTAGGGTAAGGATCAGCATTTAAACACTACATAGAGAACTTTTATTTTCAGGGATGGATTTTTAGCCCAATTCAAGTTGAAGAAAAGTGGTTTCGTGAAATTAGCAGAAATTTTTTTTTCAGAAACTCCGGGGTGTCTGGATGTCGCGGTGCACCACGCGACAGTTGTAATCCAAAACTGAGTCACTCAGATCACACGAGTACCCAGGCATGCTTGAATCTCATTCAAATGCAAGTGCTTCTATCCGTGGTCTTGACTGTTTCCCACTCATTCCTTTTGGTTTGGGGAACATGTCAAAATACTAAGCCAGAGAACTTCAGATAGAGTTCGCGGAAATGCTCAGTGGACACCCAAGGTAGGGTAAGAATCAGCATTTACACACTAAGTAGAGAATTTTTATTTTCAGGGATAGATTTTTAGCCCAATTCAAGTTGAAGAAAAGTGGTTGCGTGAAATTAGCAGAAAATTTTTTCTCAGAAACTCTGGGGTGCCTGGATGTCGCGGTGCACCACGCGACAGTTGTATTCAAAAAGTGAGTCACTCAGATCACACGACTACCAAGCATACTTGAAACTCATTCAAGTGCAAGTGCTTCTATCCGTGGTATTGATTGTTTACCACTCATTCCTTTTGGTTTGGGGAACATGTCAAAATACTATGCCCAGAGAACTTCAGACAGAGTTCGCGGAAATGTTCATTGGACACCCCAGGAAGGGTAGGGATCAGTATTTACACACTACGTAGAGACTTTTTATTTTCAGGGATGGATTTCTAGCCCAATTCAAGTTGAAGAAAAGTGGTTTCATGAAATAAGCAGAAAATTTTTTTCAGAAACTCCGGGGTGCCTTGATGTCGCGGTGCACCACGCGACAGTTGTATTCCAAAACTGAGTCACTCAGATCACACGAGTACCCAAGCATGCTTGAAACTCATTCAAATGCAAGTGCTTCTATCCCTGGTCTTGACTGTTTCCCACTCATTCCTTTTGGTTTGGGGAACATGTCAAAATACTATGCCCAGAGAACTTCAGACAGAGTCGCGGAAATGCTCAGTGGACACCCAAGGTAGGGTAGGGATCAGTATTTACACACTACGTAGAGAATTTTTATTTTCAGGGATGGATTTTTAGCCCAATTCAAGTTGAAGAAAAGTGGTTTCATGAAATTAGCAGAAAAATTTTTTTCAGAAACTCCGGGGTGCCTGGATGTCGAGGTGCACCACGCGACAGTTGCATTCCAAAACTGAGTCACTCAGATCACACGAGTACCCAAGCATGCTTGAAACTCATTCAAATGCAAGTGCTTCGATCCATGGTCTTGATTGTTTCCCACCCATTCCTTTTGGTTTAGGGAACATTTCAAAATACTAAGCCCAGAGAACTTCAGATAGAGTTCGCGGAAATCCTCAGTGGACACCCAAGGTAGGGTAAGAATCAGCATTTTCACACTAAGTAGAGAATTTTTATTTTCAGGGATGGATTTTTAGCCCAATTCAAGTTGAAGAAAAGTGGTTTCGTGAAATTAGCAGAAATTTTTTTTTCAGAAACTCTGGGGTGCTTGGATGTCGCGGTGCACCACGCGACAGTTGTATTCAAAAACTGAGTCACTCAGATCACACAAGTACCAAGCATATTTGAAACTCATTCAAGTGCAACTGCTTCTATCCGTGGTCTTGATTGTTTACCACTCATTCCTTTTGGTTTGGGGAACATGTCAAAATACTATGCCCAGAGAACTTCAGACAGAGTTCGCGGAAATGTTCATTGGACACCCCAGGAAGGGTAGGGATCAGTATTTACACACTACGTAGAGAATTTTTATTTTCAAGGATGGATTTTTTAGCCCAATTCAAGTTGAAGAAAAGTGGTTTCGTGAAATTAGCAGAAAATTTTTTTTCAGAAACTCCGGGGTGCCTGGATGTCGCGGTGCACCACGCGACAGTTGTATTCCAAAACTGAGTCACTCAGATCACACGAGTACCCAAGCATGCTTGAATCTCATTCAAATGCAAGTGCTTCTATCCGTGGTCTTGACTGTTTCCCACTCATTCCTTTTGGTTTGGGGAACATGTCAAAATACTAAGCCCAGAGATCTTCAGATAGAGTTAGCGGAAATGCTCAGTGGACACCCAAGGTAAGGTAAGAATCAGCATTTACACACTAAGTAGAGAATTTTTATTTTCAGGGATAGATTTTTAGCCCAATTCAAGTTGAAGAACAGTGTTTGCGTGAAATTAGCAGAAAATTTGTTTTCAGAAACTCTGGGGTTCCTGGATGTCGTGGTGCACCACGCGACAGTTGTATTCCAGAACTGAGTCACTCAGATCACACGAGTACCCAAGCATGCTTGAAACTCATTCAAATGCAAGTGCTTCTATCCCTGGTCTTGACTGTTTCCCACTCATTCCTTTTGGTTTGGGGAACATGTCAAAATACTATGCCCAGAGAACTTCAGACAGAGTCGCGGAAATGCTCAGTGGACACCCAAGGTAGGGTAGGGATCAGTATTTACACACTACGTAGAGAACTTTTATTTTCAGGGATGGATTTTTAGCCCAATTCAAGTTGAAGAAAAGTGGTTTCGTGAAATTAGCAGAAAATTTTTTTTCAGAAACTCCGGGGTGCCTGGATGTCGCGGTGCACCACGCGACAGTTGTATTCCAAAACTGAGTCACTCAGATCATACGAGTACCCAAGCATGCTTGAATCTCATTCAAATGCAAGTGCTTCTATCCGTGGTCTTGACTGTTTCCCACTCATTCCTTTTGGTTTGGGGAACATGTCAAAATACTAAGCCCAGAGAACTTCAGATAGAGTTCGAGGAAATCCTCAGTGGACACCCCAGGTAGGGTAGGGATCAGTATTTACACACTACGTAGAGAATTTTTATTTTCAGGGATGGATTTTTAGCCCACTTCAAGTTGAAGAAAAGTGGTTTCGTGAAATTAGCAGAATTTTTTTTTTCAGAAACTCCGGGGTGCCTGGATGTCGCGGTGCACCACGCGACAGTTGAATTCCAAAACTGAGTCACTCAGATCACACGAGTACCCAAGCATGCTTGAATCTCATTCAAATGCAAGTGCTTCTATCCGTGGTCTTGACTGTTTCCCACTCATTCCTTTTGGTTTGGGGAACATGTCAAAATACTAAGCCCAGAGAACTTCAGATAGAGTTCGCGGAAATGCTCAGTGGACACCCAAGGTAGGGTAAGAATCAGCATTTACACACTAAGTAGAGAATTTTTATTTTCAGGGATGGATTTTTAGCCCAATTCAAGTTGAAGAAAAGTAGTTTCATGAAATTAGCAGAAAATTTTTTTTCAGAAACTCCGGGGTGCCTGGATTTCGGGGTGCACCACGCGACAGTTGTACTCAAGAACTGAGTCACTCAGATCACACGAGTACCCAAGCATGCTGGAAACTCATTCAAATGCAAGTGCTTCTATCCGTGGTCTTGATTGTTTACCACCCATTCCTTTTGGTTTGGGGAACATTTCAAAATACTATGCCCAGAGAACTTCAGACAGAGTCGCGGAAATTTTCATTGGACACCCCAGGTAGGGTAAGGATCAGCATTTACACACTACGTAGAGAATTTTTATTTTCAGGGATGGATTTTTAGCCCAATTCAACTTGAAGAAAAGTGGTTTTGTGAAATTAGCAGAAAATTTTTTTTCAGAAACTCTGGGGTGCCTGGATGTTGCGGTGCACCACGCGACAGTTGTATTCCAAAATTGAGTCACTCAGATCACACGAGTACCCAAGCATGCTTGAAACTTATTCAAATGCAAGTGCTTCTATCCGTGGTCTTGATTGTTTCCCACTCATTCCTTTTTGTTTGGGGAACATGTCAAAATTCTAAGCCCAGAGAACTTCAGATAGAGTTTGCGGAAATGCTCAGTGGTCACCAAAGGTAGGGTAAGGATCAGCATTTACACACTACGTAGAGAATTTTTATTTTCAGGGATGGATTTTTAGCCCAATTCAAGTTGAAGAAAAGTGGTTTCATGAAATTAGCAGAAAATTTTTTTTCAGAAACTCCGGGGTGCCTGGATGTTGCGGTGCACCACGCGACAGTTGTACTCAAGAACTGAGTCACTCAGATCACAAGAGTACCCAAGCATACTTGTAACTCATTCAA
Source organism: Atractosteus spatula (assembly GCF_055471065.1). NCBI lineage: Eukaryota > Metazoa > Chordata > Actinopteri > Semionotiformes > Lepisosteidae > Atractosteus > Atractosteus spatula. The sequence continues at coordinate 51,367,647 of NC_142713.1, read as the reverse complement.
ATGCAAGTGCTTCTATCTGTGGTCTTGATTGTTTACCACTCATTCCTTTTGGTTTGGGGAACATTTCAAAATACTATTCCCAGAGAACTTCAGACAGAGTCGCGGAAATTTTCATTGGACACCCCAGGTAGGGTAAGGATCAGCATTTAAACACTACATAGAGAACTTTTATTTTCAGGGATGGATTTTCAGCCCAATTCAAGTTGAAGAAAAGTGGTTTCGTGAAATTAGCAGAAAATTTTTTTTCAGAAACTCCGGGGTGCCTGGATGTTGCGGTGCACCACGCGACAGTTGTATTCAAAAAGTGAGTCACTCAGATCACACGACTACCAAGCATACTTGAAACTCATTCAAGTGCAAGTGCTTCTATCCGTGGTATTGATTGTTTACCACTCATTCCTTTTGGTTTGGGGAACATGTCAAAATACTATGCCCAGAGAACTTCAGACAGAGTTCGCGGAAATGTTCATTGGACACCCCAGGAAGGGTAGGGATCAGTATTTACACACTACGTAGAGACTTTTTATTTTCAGGGATGGATTTTTAGCCCAATTCAAGTTGAAGAAAAGTGGTTTCATGAAATAAGCAGAAAATTTTTTTCAGAAACTCCGGGGTGCCTGGATGTCGCGGTGCACCACGCGACAGTTGTATTCCAAAACTGAGTCACTCAGATCACACGAGTACCCAAGCATGCTTGAAACTCATTCAAATGCAAGTGCTTCTATCCCTGGTCTTGACTGTTTCCCACTCATTCCTTTTGGTTTGGGGAACATGTCAAAATACTATGCCCAGAGAACTTCAGACAGAGTCGCGGAAATGCTCAGTGGACACCCAAGGTAGGGTAGGGATCAGTATTTACACACTACGTAGAGAATTTTTATTTTCAGGGATGGATTTTTAGCCCAATTCAAGTTGAAGAAAAGTGGTTTCATGAAATTAGCAGAAAAATTTTTTTCAGAAACTCCGGGGTGCCTGGATGTCGCGTTGCACCACACGACAGTTGTATTCCAAAACTGAGTCACTCAGATCACACGAGTACCCAAGCATGCTTGAAACTCATTCAAATGCAAGTGCTTCTATCTGTGGTCTTGATTGTTTCCCACTCATTCCTTTTGGTTTGGGGAACATGTCAAAATACTAAGCCCAGAGAACTTCAGATACAGTTCGCGGAAATGTTCATTGGACACCCCAGGTAGGGTAAGGATCAGCATTTACACACTACGTAGAGAATTTTTATTTTCAGGGATGGATTTTTAGCCCAATTCAACTTGAAGAAAAGTGGTTTCGTGAAATTAGCAGAAAATTTTTTTTCAGAAACTCTGGGGTGCCTGGATGTTGCGGTGCACCACGCGACAGTTGTATTCCAAAATTGAGTCACTCAGATCACACGAGTACCCAAGCATGCTTTAAACTTATTCAAATGCAAGTGCTTCTATCCGTGGTCTTGATTGTTTCCCACTCATTCCTTTTTGTTTGGGGAACATGTCAAAATTCTAAGCCCAGAGAACTTCAGATAGAGTTTGCGGAAATGCTCAGTGGTCACCAAAGGTAGGGTAAGGATCAGCATTTACACACTACGTAGAGAATTTTTATTTTCAGTGATGGATTTTTAGCCCAATTCAAGTTGAAGAAAAGTGGTTTCATGAAATTAGCAGAAAATTTTTTTTCAAAAACTCCGGGGTGCCTGGATGTTGCGGTGCACCACGCGACAGTTGTACTCAAGAACTGAGTCACTCAGATCACAAGAGTACCCAAGCATACTTGTAACTCATTCAAATGCAAGTGCTTCTATCTGTGGTCTTGATTGTTTACCACTCATTCCTTTTGGTTTGGGGAACATTTCAAAATACTATTCCCAGAGAACTTCAGACAGAGTCGCGGAAATTTTCATTGGACACCCCAGGTAGGGTAAGGATCAGCATTTAAACACTACATAGAGAACTTTAATTTTCAGGGATGGATTTTTAGCCCAATTCAAGTTGAAGAAAAGTGGTTTCATGAAATTAGCAGAAAAATTTTTTTCAGAAACTCCGGGGTGCCTGGATGTCGAGGTGCACCACGCGACAGTTGCATTCCAAAACTGAGTCACTCAGATCACACGAGTACCCAAGCATGCTTGAAACTCATTCAAATGCAAGTGCTTCGATCCATGGTCTTGATTGTTTCCCACCCATTCCTTTTGGTTTAGGGAACATTTCAAAATACTAAGCCCAGAGAACTTCAGATAGAGTTCGCGGAAATCCTCAGTGGACACCCAAGGTAGGGTAAGAATCAGCATTTTCACACTAAGTAGAGAATTTTTATTTTCAGGGATGGATTTTTAGCCCAATTCAAGTTGAAGAAAAGTGGTTTCGTGAAATTAGCAGAAATTTTTTTTTCAGAAACTCTGGGGTGCCTGGATGTCGCGGTGCACCACGCGACAGTTGTATTCAAAAACTGAGTCACTCAGATCACACAAGTACCAAGCATATTTGAAACTCATTCAAGTGCAACTGCTTCTATCCGTGGTCTTGATTGTTTACCACTCATTCCTTTTGGTTTGGGGAACATGTCAAAATACTATGCCCAGAGAACTTCAGACAGAGTTCGCGGAAATGTTCATTGGACACCCCAGGAAGGGTAGGGATCAGTATTTACACACTACGTAGAGAATTTTTATTTTCAAGGATGGATTTTTTAGCCCAATTCAAGTTGAAGAAAAGTGGTTTCGTGAAATTAGCAGAAAATTTTTTTTCAGAAACTCCGGGGTGCCTGGATGTCGCGGTGCACCACGCGACAGTTGTATTCCAAAACTGAGTCACTCAGATCACACGAGTACCCAAGCATGCTTGAATCTCATTCAAATGCAAGTGCTTCTATCCGTGGTCTTGACTGTTTCCCACTCATTCCTTTTGGTTTGGGGAACATGTCAAAATACTAAGCCCAGAGATCTTCAGATAGAGTTAGCGGAAATGCTCAGTGGACACCCAAGGTAAGGTAAGAATCAGCATTTACACACTAAGTAGAGAATTTTTATTTTCAGGGATAGATTTTTAGCCCAATTCAAGTTGAAGAACAGTGTTTGCGTGAAATTAGCAGAAAATTTTTTTTCAGAAACTCTGGGGTTCCTGGATGTCGTGGTGCACCACGCGACAGTTGTATTCCAGAACTGAGTCACTCAGATCACACGAGTACCCAAGCATGCTTGAAACTCATTCAAATGCAAGTGCTTCTATCCCTGGTCTTGACTGTTTCCCACTCATTCCTTTTGGTTTGGGGAACATGTCAAAATACTATGCCCAGAGAACTTCAGACAGAGTCGCGGAAATGCTCAGTGGACACCCAAGGTAGGGTAGGGATCAGTATTTACACACTACGTAGAGAACTTTTATTTTCAGGGATGGATTTTTAGCCCAATTCAAGTTGAAGAAAAGTGGTTTCGTGAAATTAGCAGAAAATTTTTTTTCAGAAACTCCGGGGTGCCTGGATGTCGCGGTGCACCACGCGACAGTTGTATTCCAAAACTGAGTCACTCAGATCATACGAGTACCCAAGCATGCTTGAATCTCATTCAAATGCAAGTGCTTCTATCCGTGGTCTTGACTGTTTCCCACTCATTCCTTTTGGTTTGGGGAACATGTCAAAATACTAAGCCCAGAGAACTTCAGATAGAGTTCGAGGAAATCCTCAGTGGACACCCCAGGTAGGGTAGGGATCAGTATTTACACACTACGTAGAGAATTTTTATTTTCAGGGATGGATTTTTAGCCCACTTCAAGTTGAAGAAAAGTGGTTTCGTGAAATTAGCAGAATTTTTTTTTTCAGAAACTCCGGGGTGCCTGGATGTCGCGGTGCACCACGCGACAGTTGAATTCCAAAACTGAGTCACTCAGATCACACGAGTACCCAAGCATGCTTGAATCTCATTCAAATGCAAGTGCTTCTATCCGTGGTCTTGACTGTTTCCCACTCATTCCTTTTGGTTTGGGGAACATGTCAAAATACTAAGCCCAGAGAACTTCAGATAGAGTTCGCGGAAATGCTCAGTGGACACCCAAGGTAGGGTAAGAATCAGCATTTACACACTAAGTAGAGAATTTTTATTTTCAGGGATGGATTTTTAGCCCAATTCAAGTTGAAGAAAAGTAGTTTCATGAAATTAGCAGAAAAGTTTTTTTCAGAAACTCCGGGGTGCCTGGATTTCGGGGTGCACCACGCGACAGTTGTACTCAAGAACTGAGTCACTCAGATCACACGAGTACCCAAGCATGCTTGAAACTCATTCAAATGCAAGTGCTTCTATCTCTGGTCTTGATTGTTTACCACCCATTCCTTTTGGTTTGGGGAACATTTCAAAATACTATGCCCAGAGAACTTCAGACAGAGTCGCGGAAATTTTCATTGGACACCCCAGGTAGGGTAAGGATCAGCATTTACACACTACATAGAGAACTTTAATTTTCAGGGATGGATTTTTAGCCCAATTCAAGTTGTAGAAAAGTGGTTGCGTGAAATTAGCAGAAAATTTTTTTTCAGAAACTCCGGGGTGCCTGGATGTCGCGGTGCACCACGCGACAGTTGTATTCCAAAACTGAGTCACTCAGATCACACGAGTACCCAAGCATGCTTGAATCTCATTCAAATGCAAGTGCTTCTATCCGTGGTCTTGACTGTTTCCCACTCATTCCTTTTGGTTTGGGGAACATGTCAAAATACTAAGCCCAGAGAACTTCAGATAGAGTTCGCGGAAATCCTCAGTGGACACCCAAGGTAGGGTAAAAATCAGCATTTACACACTAAGTAGAGAATTTTTATTTTCAGGGATGGATTTTTAGCCCAATTCAAGTTGAAGAAAAGTGGTTGCGTGAAATTAGCAGAAAATTTTTTTTCAGAAACTCTGGGGTGCCTGGATGTCGCGGTGTACCACGCGACAGTTGTATTCCAAAACTGAGTCACTCAGATCACACGAGTACCCAAGCATGCTTGAATCTCATTCAAATGCAAGTGCTTCTATCCGTGGTCTTGACTGTTTCCCACTCATTCCTTTTGGTTTGGGGAACATGTCAAAATACTAAGCCCAGAGAACTTCAGATAGAGTTCGCGGAAATGCTCAGTGGACACCCAAGGTAGGGTAAGAATCAGCATTTACACACTAAGTAGAGAATTTTTATTTTCAGGGATGGATTTTTAGCCCAATTCAAGTTGAAGAAAAGTAGTTTCATGAAATTAGCAGAAAATTTTTTTTCAGAAACTCCGGGGTGCCTGGATTTCGGGGTGCACCACGCGACAGTTGTACTCAAGAACTGAGTCACTCAGATCACACGAGTACCCAAGCATGCTGGAAACTCATTCAAATGCAAGTGCTTCTATCCGTGGTCTTGATTGTTTACCACCCATTCCTTTTGGTTTGGGGAACATGTCAAAATACTATGCCCAGAGAACTTCAGACAGAGTTCGCGGAAATGTTCATTGGACACCCCAGGAAGGGTAGGGATCAGTATTTACACACTACGTAGAGAATTTTTATTTTCAAGGATGGATTTTTTAGCCCAATTCAAGTTGAAGAAAAGTGGTTTCGTGAAATTAGCAGAAAATTTTTTTTCAGAAACTCCGGGGTGCCTGGATGTCGCGGTGCACCACGCGACAGTTGTATTCCAAAACTGAGTCACTCAGATCACACGAGTACCCAAGCATGCTTGAATCTCATTCAAATGCAAGTGCTTCTATCCGTGGTCTTGACTGTTTCCCACTCATTCCTTTTGGTTTGGGGAACATGTCAAAATACTAAGCCCAGAGATCTTCAGATAGAGTTAGCGGAAATGCTCAGTGGACACCCAAGGTAAGGTAAGAATCAGCATTTACACACTAAGTAGAGAATTTTTATTTTCAGGGATAGATTTTTAGCCCAATTCAAGTTGAAGAACAGTGTTTGCGTGAAATTAGCAGAAAATTTTTTTTCAGAAACTCTGGGGTTCCTGGATGTCGTGGTGCACCACGCGACAGTTGTATTCCAGAACTGAGTCACTCAGATCACACGAGTACCCAAGCATGCTTGAAACTCATTCAAATGCAAGTGCTTCTATCCCTGGTCTTGACTGTTTCCCACTCATTCCTTTTGGTTTGGGGAACATGTCAAAATACTATGCCCAGAGAACTTCAGACAGAGTCGCGGAAATGCTCAGTGGACACCCAAGGTAGGGTAGGGATCAGTATTTACACACTACGTAGAGAACTTTTATTTTCAGGGATGGATTTTTAGCCCAATTCAAGTTGAAGAAAAGTGGTTTCGTGAAATTAGCAGAAAATTTTTTTTCAGAAACTCCGGGGTGCCTGGATGTCGCGGTGCACCACGCGACAGTTGTATTCCAAAACTGAGTCACTCAGATCATACGAGTACCCAAGCATGCTTGAATCTCATTCAAATGCAAGTGCTTCTATCCGTGGTCTTGACTGTTTCCCACTCATTCCTTTTGGTTTGGGGAACATGTCAAAATACTAAGCCCAGAGAACTTCAGATAGAGTTCGAGGAAATCCTCAGTGGACACCCCAGGTAGGGTAGGGATCAGTATTTACACACTACGTAGAGAATTTTTATTTTCAGGGATGGATTTTTAGCCCACTTCAAGTTGAAGAAAAGTGGTTTCGTGAAATTAGCAGAATTTTTTTTTTCAGAAACTCCGGGGTGCCTGGATGTCGCGGTGCACCACGCGACAGTTGAATTCCAAAACTGAGTCACTCAGATCACACGAGTACCCAAGCATGCTTGAATCTCATTCAAATGCAAGTGCTTCTATCCGTGGTCTTGACTGTTTCCCACTCATTCCTTTTGGTTTGGGGAACATGTCAAAATACTAAGCCCAGAGAACTTCAGATAGAGTTCGCGGAAATGCTCAGTGGACACCCAAGGTAGGGTAAGAATCAGCATTTACACACTAAGTAGAGAATTTTTATTTTCAGGGATGGATTTTTAGCCCAATTCAAGTTGAAGAAAAGTAGTTTCATGAAATTAGCAGAAAAGTTTTTTTCAGAAACTCCGGGGTGCCTGGATTTCGGGGTGCACCACGCGACAGTTGTACTCAAGAACTGAGTCACTCAGATCACACGAGTACCCAAGCATGCTTGAAACTCATTCAAATGCAAGTGCTTCTATCTCTGGTCTTGATTGTTTACCACCCATTCCTTTTGGTTTGGGGAACATTTCAAAATACTATGCCCAGAGAACTTCAGACAGAGTCGCGGAAATTTTCATTGGACACCCCAGGTAGGGTAAGGATCAGCATTTACACACTACATAGAGAACTTTAATTTTCAGGGATGGATTTTTAGCCCAATTCAAGTTGTAGAAAAGTGGTTGCGTGAAATTAGCAGAAAATTTTTTTTCAGAAACTCCGGGGTGCCTGGATGTCGCGGTGCACCACGCGACAGTTGTATTCCAAAACTGAGTCACTCAGATCACACGAGTACCCAAGCATGCTTGAATCTCATTCAAATGCAAGTGCTTCTATCCGTGGTCTTGACTGTTTCCCACTCATTCCTTTTGGTTTGGGGAACATGTCAAAATACTAAGCCCAGAGAACTTCAGATAGAGTTCGCGGAAATCCTCAGTGGACACCCAAGGTAGGGTAAAAATCAGCATTTACACACTAAGTAGAGAATTTTTATTTTCAGGGATGGATTTTTAGCCCAATTCAAGTTGAAGAAAAGTGGTTGCGTGAAATTAGCAGAAAATTTTTTTTCAGAAACTCTGGGGTGCCTGGATGTCGCGGTGTACCACGCGACAGTTGTATTCCAAAACTGAGTCACTCAGATCACACGAGTACCCAAGCATGCTTGAATCTCATTCAAATGCAAGTGCTTCTATCCGTGGTCTTGACTGTTTCCCACTCATTCCTTTTGGTTTGGGGAACATGTCAAAATACTAAGCCCAGAGAACTTCAGATAGAGTTCGCGGAAATGCTCAGTGGACACCCAAGGTAGGGTAAGAATCAGCATTTACACACTAAGTAGAGAATTTTTATTTTCAGGGATGGATTTTTAGCCCAATTCAAGTTGAAGAAAAGTAGTTTCATGAAATTAGCAGAAAATTTTTTTTCAGAAACTCCGGGGTGCCTGGATTTCGGGGTGCACCACGCGACAGTTGTACTCAAGAACTGAGTCACTCAGATCACACGAGTACCCAAGCATGCTGGAAACTCATTCAAATGCAAGTGCTTCTATCCGTGGTCTTGATTGTTTACCACCCATTCCTTTTGGTTTGGGGAACATTTCAAAATACTATGCCCAGAGAACTTCAGACAGAGTCGCGGAAATTTTCATTGGACACCCCAGGTAGGGTAAGGATCAGCATTTACACACTACGTAGAGAATTTTTATTTTCAGGGATGGATTTTTAGCCCAATTCAACTTGAAGAAAAGTGGTTTTGTGAAATTAGCAGAAAATTTTTTTTCAGAAACTCTGGGGTGCCTGGATGTTGCGGTGCACCACGCGACAGTTGTATTCCAAAATTGAGTCACTCAGATCACACGAGTACCCAAGCATGCTTGAAACTTATTCAAATGCAAGTGCTTCTATCCGTGGTCTTGATTGTTTCCCACTCATTCCTTTTTGTTTGGGGAACATGTCAAAATTCTAAGCCCAGAGAACTTCAGATAGAGTTTGCGGAAATGCTCAGTGGTCACCAAAGGTAGGGTAAGGATCAGCATTTACACACTACGTAGAGAATTTTTATTTTCAGGGATGGATTTTTAGCCCAATTCAAGTTGAAGAAAAGTGGTTTCATGAAATTAGCAGAAAATTTTTTTTCAGAAACTCCGGGGTGCCTGGATGTTGCGGTGCACCACGCGACAGTTGTACTCAAGAACTGAGTCACTCAGATCACAAGAGTACCCAAGCATACTTGTAACTCATTCAAATGCAAGTGCTTCTATCTGTGGTCTTGATTGTTTACCACTCATTCCTTTTGGTTTGGGGAACATTTCAAAATACTATTCCCAGAGAACTTCAGACAGAGTCGCGGAAATTTTCATTGGACACCCCAGGTAGGGTAAGGATCAGCATTTAAACACTACATAGAGAACTTTTATTTTCAGGGATGGATTTTCAGCCCAATTCAAGTTGAAGAAAAGTGGTTTCGTGAAATTAGCAGAAATTTTTTTTTCAGAAACTCCGGGGTGCCTGGATGTCGCGGTGCACCACGCGACAGTTGTATTCCAAAACTGAGTCACTCAGATCACACGAGTACCCAGGCATGCTTGAATCTCATTCAAATTCAAGTGCTTCTATCCGTGGTCTTGACTGTTTCCCACTCATTCCTTTTGCTTTGGGGAACATGTCAAAATACTAAGCCAGAGAACTTCAGATAGAGTTCGCGGAAATGCTCAGTGGACACCCAAGGTAGGGTAAGAATCAGCATTTACACACTAAGTAGAGAATTTTTATTTTCAGGGATAGATTGTTAGCCCAATTCAAGTTGAAGAAAAGTGGTTGCGTGAAATTAGCAGAAAAATTTTTTTCAGAAACTCTGGGGTGCCTGGATGTCGCGGTGCACCACGCGACAGTTGTATTCAAAAAGTGAGTCACTCAGATCACACGACTACCAAGCATACTTGAAACTCATTCAAGTGCAAGTGCTTCTATCCGTGGTATTGATTGTTTACCACTCATTCCTTTTGGTTTGGGGAACATGTCAAAATACTATGCCCAGAGAACTTCAGACAGAGTTCGCGGAAATGTTCATTGGACACCCCAGGAAGGGTAGGGATCAGTATTTACACACTACGTAGAGACTTTTTATTTTCAGGGATGGATTTTTAGCCCAATTCAAGTTGAAGAAAAGTGGTTTCATGAAATAAGCAGAAAATTTTTTTCAGAAACTCCGGGGTGCCTAGATGTCGCGGTGCACCACGCGACAGTTGTATTCCAAAACTGAGTCACTCAGATCACACGAGTACCCAAGCATGCTTGAAACTCATTCAAATGCAAGTGCTTCTATCCCTGGTCTTGACTGTTTCCCACTCATTCCTTTTGGTTTGGGGAACATGTCAAAATACTATGCCCAGAGAACTTCAGACAGAGTCGCGGAAATGCTCAGTGGACACCCAAGGTAGGGTAGGGATCAGTATTTACACACTACGTAGAGAATTTTTATTTTCAGGGATGGATTTTTAGCCCAATTCAAGTTGAAGAAAAGTGGTTTCATGAAATTAGCAGAAAAATTTTTTTCAGAAACTCCGGGGTGCCTGGATGTCGCGTTGCACCACACGACAGTTGTATTCCAAAACTGAGTCACTCAGATCACACGAGTACCCAAGCATGCTTGAAACTCATTCAAATGCAAGTGCTTCTATCTGTGGTCTTGATTGTTTCCCACTCATTCCTTTTGGTTTGGGGAACATGTCAAAATACTAAGCCCAGAGAACTTCAGATACAGTTCGCGGAAATGTTCATTGGACACCCCAGGTAGGGTAAGGATCAGCATTTACACACTACGTAGAGAATTTTTATTTTCAGGGATGGATTTTTAGCCCAATTCAACTTGAAGAAAAGTGGTTTCGTGAAATTAGCAGAAAATTTTTTTTCAGAAACTCTGGGGTGCCTGGATGTTGCGGTGCACCACGCGACAGTTGTATTCCAAAATTGAGTCACTCAGATCACACGAGTACCCAAGCATGCTTTAAACTTATTCAAATGCAAGTGCTTCTATCCGTGGTCTTGATTGTTTCCCACTCATTCCTTTTTGTTTGGGGAACATGTCAAAATTCTAAGCCCAGAGAACTTCAGATAGAGTTTGCGGAAATGCTCAGTGGTCACCAAAGGTAGGGTAAGGATCAGCATTTACACACTACGTAGAGAATTTTTATTTTCAGTGATGGATTTTTAGCCCAATTCAAGTTGAAGAAAAGTGGTTTCATGAAATTAGCAGAAAATTTTTTTTCAAAAACTCCGGGGTGCCTGGATGTTGCGGTGCACCACGCGACAGTTGTACTCAAGAACTGAGTCACTCAGATCACAAGAGTACCCAAGCATACTTGTAACTCATTCAAATGCAAGTGCTTCTATCTGTGGTCTTGATTGTTTACCACTCATTCCTTTTGGTTTGGGGAACATTTCAAAATACTATTCCCAGAGAACTTCAGACAGAGTCGCGGAAATTTTCATTGGACACCCCAGGTAGGGTAAGGATCAGCATTTAAACACTACATAGAGAACTTTTATTTTCAGGGATGGATTTTTAGCCCAATTCAAGTTGAAGAAAAGTGGTTTCGTGAAATTAGCAGAAATTTTTTTTTCAGAAACTCCGGGGTGCCTGGATGTCGCGGTGCACCACGCGACAGTTGTATTCCAAAACTGAGTCACTCAGATCACACGAGTACCCAGGCATGCTTGAATCTCATTCAAATTCAAGTGCTTCTATCCGTGGTCTTGACTGTTTCCCACTCATTCCTTTTGCTTTGGGGAACATGTCAAAATACTAAGCCAGAGAACTTCAGATAGAGTTCGCGGAAATGCTCAGTGGACACCCAAGGTAGGGTAAGAATCAGCATTTACACACTAAGTAGAGAATTTTTATTTTCAGGGATAGATTGTTAGCCCAATTCAAGTTGAAGAAAAGTGGTTGCGTGAAATTAGCAGAAAAATTTTTTTCAGAAACTCTGGGGTGCCTGGATGTCGCGGTGCACCACGCGACAGTTGTATTCAAAAAGTGAGTCACTCAGATCACACGACTACCAAGCATACTTGAAACTCATTCAAGTGCAAGTGCTTCTATCCGTGGTATTGATTGTTTACCACTCATTCCTTTTGGTTTGGGGAACATGTCAAAATACTATGCCCAGAGAACTTCAGACAGAGTTCGCGGAAATGTTCATTGGACACCCCAGGAAGGGTAGGGATCAGTATTTACACACTACGTAGAGACTTTTTATTTTCAGGGATGGATTTTTAGCCCAATTCAAGTTGAAGAAAAGTGGTTTCATGAAATAAGCAGAAAATTTTTTTCAGAAACTCCGGGGTGCCTAGATGTCGCGGTGCACCACGCGACAGTTGTATTCCAAAACTGAGTCACTCAGATCACACGAGTACCCAAGCATGCTTGAAACTCATTCAAATGCAAGTGCTTCTATCCCTGGTCTTGACTGTTTCCCACTCATTCCTTTTGGTTTGGGGAACATGTCAAAATACTATGCCCAGAGAACTTCAGACAGAGTCGCGGAAATGCTCAGTGGACACCCAAGGTAGGGTAGGGATCAGTATTTACACACTACGTAGAGAATTTTTATTTTCAGGGATGGATTTTTAGCCCAATTCAAGTTGAAGAAAAGTGGTTTCATGAAATTAGCAGAAAAATTTTTTTCAGAAACTCCGGGGTGCCTGGATGTCGCGTTGCACCACACGACAGTTGTATTCCAAAACTGAGTCACTCAGATCACACGAGTACCCAAGCATGCTTGAAACTCATTCAAATGCAAGTGCTTCTATCTGTGGTCTTGATTGTTTCCCACTCATTCCTTTTGGTTTGGGGAACATGTCAAAATACTAAGCCCAGAGAACTTCAGATACAGTTCGCGGAAATGTTCATTGGACACCCCAGGTAGGGTAAGGATCAGCATTTACACACTACGTAGAGAATTTTTATTTTCAGGGATGGATTTTTAGCCCAATTCAACTTGAAGAAAAGTGGTTTCGTGAAATTAGCAGAAAATTTTTTTTCAGAAACTCTGGGGTGCCTGGATGTTGCGGTGCACCACGCGACAGTTGTATTCCAAAATTGAGTCACTCAGATCACACGAGTACCCAAGCATGCTTTAAACTTATTCAAATGCAAGTGCTTCTATCCGTGGTCTTGATTGTTTCCCACTCATTCCTTTTTGTTTGGGGAACATGTCAAAATTCTAAGCCCAGAGAACTTCAGATAGAGTTTGCGGAAATGCTCAGTGGTCACCAAAGGTAGGGTAAGGATCAGCATTTACACACTACGTAGAGAATTTTTATTTTCAGTGATGGATTTTTAGCCCAATTCAAGTTGAAGAAAAGTGGTTTCATGAAATTAGCAGAAAATTTTTTTTCAAAAACTCCGGGGTGCCTGGATGTTGCGGTGCACCACGCGACAGTTGTACTCAAGAACTGAGTCACTCAGATCACAAGAGTACCCAAGCATACTTGTAACTCATTCAAATGCAAGTGCTTCTATCTGTGGTCTTGATTGTTTACCACTCATTCCTTTTGGTTTGGGGAACATTTCAAAATACTATTCCCAGAGAACTTCAGACAGAGTCGCGGAAATTTTCATTGGACACCCCAGGTAGGGTAAGGATCAGCATTTAAACACTACATAGAGAACTTTTATTTTCAGGGATGGATTTTTAGCCCAATTCAAGTTGAAGAAAAGTGGTTTCGTGAAATTAGCAGAAATTTTTTTTTCAGAAACTCCGGGGTGTCTGGATGTCGCGGTGCACCACGCGACAGTTGTAATCCAAAACTGAGTCACTCAGATCACACGAGTACCCAGGCATGCTTGAATCTCATTCAAATGCAAGTGCTTCTATCCGTGGTCTTGACTGTTTCCCACTCATTCCTTTTGGTTTGGGGAACATGTCAAAATACTAAGCCAGAGAACTTCAGATAGAGTTCGCGGAAATGCTCAGTGGACACCCAAGGTAGGGTAAGAATCAGCATTTACACACTAAGTAGAGAATTTTTATTTTCAGGGATAGATTTTTAGCCCAATTCAAGTTGAAGAAAAGTGGTTGCGTGAAATTAGCAGAAAATTTTTTCTCAGAAACTCTGGGGTGCCTGGATGTCGCGGTGCACCACGCGACAGTTGTATTCAAAAAGTGAGTCACTCAGATCACACGACTACCAAGCATACTTGAAACTCATTCAAGTGCAAGTGCTTCTATCCGTGGTATTGATTGTTTACCACTCATTCCTTTTGGTTTGGGGAACATGTCAAAATACTATGCCCAGAGAACTTCAGACAGAGTTCGCGGAAATGTTCATTGGACACCCCAGGAAGGGTAGGGATCAGTATTTACACACTACGTAGAGACTTTTTATTTTCAGGGATGGATTTCTAGCCCAATTCAAGTTGAAGAAAAGTGGTTTCATGAAATAAGCAGAAATTTTTTTTCAGAAACTCCGGGGTGCCTTGATGTCGCGGTGCACCACGCGACAGTTGTATTCCAAAACTGAGTCACTCAGATCACACGAGTACCCAAGCATGCTTGAAACTCATTCAAATGCAAGTGCTTCTATCCCTGGTCTTGACTGTTTCCCACTCATTCCTTTTGGTTTGGGGAACATGTCAAAATACTATGCCCAGAGAACTTCAGACAGAGTCGCGGAAATGCTCAGTGGACACGCAAGGTAGGGTAGGGATCAGTATTTACACACTACGTAGAGAATTTTTATTTTCAGGGATGGATTTTTAGCCCAATTCAAGTTGAAGAAAAGTGGTTTCATGAAATTAGCAGAAAAATTTTTTTCAGAAACTCCGGGGTGCCTGGATGTCGAGGTGCACCACGCGACAGTTGCATTCCAAAACTGAGTCACTCAGATCACACGAGTACCCAAGCATGCTTGAAACTCATTCAAATGCAAGTGCTTCGATCCATGGTCTTGATTGTTTCCCACCCATTCCTTTTGGTTTAGGGAACATTTCAAAATACTAAGCCCAGAGAACTTCAGATAGAGTTCGCGGAAATCCTCAGTGGACACCCAAGGTAGGGTAAGAATCAGCATTTTCACACTAAGTAGAGAATTTTTATTTTCAGGGATGGATTTTTAGCCCAATTCAAGTTGAAGAAAAGTGGTTTCGTGAAATTAGCAGAAATTTTTTTTTCAGAAACTCTGGGGTGCCTGGATGTCGCGGTGCACCACGCGACAGTTGTATTCAAAAACTGAGTCACTCAGCTCACACAAGTACCAAGCATATTTGAAACTCATTCAAGTGCAACTGCTTCTATCCGTGGTCTTGATTGTTTACCACTCATTCCTTTTGGTTTGGGGAACATGTCAAAATACTATGCCCAGAGAACTTCAGACAGAGTTCGCGGAAATGTTCATTGGACACCCCAGGAAGGGTAGGGATCAGTATTTACACACTACGTAGAGAATTTTTATTTTCAAGGATGGATTTTTTAGCCCAATTCAAGTTGAAGAAAAGTGGTTTCGTGAAATTAGCAGAAAATTTTTTTTCAGAAACTCCGGGGTGCCTGGATGTCGCGGTGCACCACGCGACAGTTGTATTCCAAAACTGAGTCACTCAGATCACACGAGTACCCAAGCATGCTTGAATCTCATTCAAATGCAAGTGCTTCTATCCGTGGTCTTGACTGTTTCCCACTCATTCCTTTTGGTTTGGGGAACATGTCAAAATACTAAGCCCAGAGATCTTCAGATAGAGTTAGCGGAAATGCTCAGTGGACACCCAAGGTAAGGTAAGAATCAACATTTACACACTAAGTAGAGAATTTTTATTTTCAGGGATAGATTTTTAGCCCAATTCAAGTTGAAGAACAGTGTTTGCGTGAAATTAGCAGAAAATTTTTTTTCAGAAACTCTGGGGTTCCTGGATGTCGTGGTGCACCACGCGACAGTTGTATTCCAGAACTGAGTCACTCAGATCACACGAGTACCCAAGCATGCTTGAAACTCATTCAAATGCAAGTGCTTCTATCCCTGGTCTTGACTGTTTCCCACTCATTCCTTTTGGTTTGGGGAACATGTCAAAATACTATGCCCAGAGAACTTCAGACAGAGTCGCGGAAATGCTCAGTGGACACCCAAGGTAGGGTAGGGATCAGTATTTACACACTACGTAGAGAACTTTTATTTTCAGGGATGGATTTTTAGCCCAATTCAAGTTGAAGAAAAGTGGTTTCGTGAAATTAGCAGAAAATTTTTTTTCAGAAACTCCGGGGTGCCTGGATGTCGCGGTGCACCACGCGACAGTTGTATTCCAAAACTGAGTCACTCAGATCATACGAGTACCCAAGCATGCTTGAATCTCATTCAAATGCAAGTGCTTCTATCCGTGGTCTTGACTGTTTCCCACTCATTCCTTTTGGTTTGGGGAACATGTCAAAATACTAAGCCCAGAGAACTTCAGATAGAGTTCGAGGAAATCCTCAGTGGACACCCCAGGTAGGGTAGGGATCAGTATTTACACACTACGTAGAGAATTTTTATTTTCAGGGATGGATTTTTAGCCCAATTCAAGTTGAAGAAAAGTGGTTTCGTGAAATTAGCAGAATTTTTTTTTTCAGAAACTCCGGGGTGCCTGGATGTCGCGGTGCACCACGCGACAGTTGAATTCCAAAACTGAGTCACTCAGATCACACGAGTACCCAAGCATGCTTGAATCTCATTCAAATGCAAGTGCTTCTATCCGTGGTCTTGACTGTTTCCCACTCATTCCTTTTGGTTTGGGGAACATGTCAAAATACTAAGCCCAGAGAACTTCAGATAGAGTTCGCGGAAATGCTCAGTGGACACCCAAGGTAGGGTAAGAATCAGCATTTACACACTAAGTAGAGAATTTTTATTTTCAGGGATGGATTTTTAGCCCAATTCAAGTTGAAGAAAAGTAGTTTCATGAAATTAGCAGAAAAGTTTTTTTCAGAAACTCCGGGGTGCCTGGATTTCGGGGTGCACCACGCGACAGTTGTACTCAAGAACTGAGTCACTCAGATCACACGAGTACCCAAGCATGCTTGAAACTCATTCAAATGCAAGTGCTTCTATCTGTGGTCTTGATTGTTTACCACCCATTCCTTTTGGTTTGGGGAACATTTCAAAATACTATGCCCAGAGAACTTCAGACAGAGTCGCGGAAATTTTCATTGGACACCCCAGGTAGGGTAAGGATCAGCATTTACACACTACATAGAGAACTTTAATTTTCAGGGATGGATTTTTAGCCCAATTCAAGTTGAAGAAAAGTGGTTGCGTGAAATTAGCAGAAAAGTTTTTTTCAGAAACTCCGGGGTGCCTGGATGTCGCGGTGCACCACGCGACAGTTGTATTCCAAAACTGAGTCACTCAGATCACACGAGTACCCAAGCATGCTTGAATCTCATTCAAATGCAAGTGCTTCTATCCGTGGTCTTGACTGTTTCCCACTCATTCCTTTTGGTTTGGGGAACATGTCAAAATACTAAGCCCAGAGAACTTCAGATAGAGTTCGCGGAAATCCTCAGTGGACACCCAAGGTAGGGTAAAAATCAGCATTTACACACTAAGTAGAGAATTTTTATTTTCAGGGATGGATTTTTAGCCCAATTCAAGTTGAAGAAAAGTGGTTGCGTGAAATTAGCAGAAAATTTTTTTTCAGAAACTCTGGGGTGCCTGGATGTCGCGGTGTACCACGCGACAGTTGTATTCCAAAACTGAGTCACTCAGATCACACGAGTACCCAAGCATGCTTGAATCTCATTCAAATGCAAGTGCTTCTATCCGTGGTCTTGACTGTTTCCCACTCATTCCTTTTGGTTTGGGGAACATGTCAAAATACTAAGCCCAGAGAACTTCAGATAGAGTTCGCGGAAATGCTCAGTGGACACCCAAGGTAGGGTAAGAATCAGCATTTACACACTAAGTAGAGAATTTTTATTTTCAGGGATGGATTTTTAGCCCAATTCAAGATGAAGAAAAGTAGTTTCATGAAATTAGCAGAAAATTTTTTTTCAGAAACTCCGGGGTGCCTGGATTTCGGGGTGCACCACGCGACAGTTGTACTCAAGAACTGAGTCACTCAGATCACACGAGTACCCAAGCATGCTGGAAACTCATTCAAATGCAAGTGCTTCTATCCGTGGTCTTGATTGTTTACCACCCATTCCTTTTGGTTTGGGGAACATTTCAAAATACTATGCCCAGAGAACTTCAGACAGAGTCGCGGAAATTTTCATTGGACACCCCAGGTAGGGTAAGGATCAGCATTTACACACTACATAGAGAACTTTAATTTTCAGGGATGGATTTTTAGCCCAATTCAAGTTGAAGAAAAGTGGTTGCGTGAAATTAGCAGAAAATTTTTTTTCAGAAACTCCGGGGTGCCTGGATGTCGCGGTGCACCACGCGACAGTTGTATTCCAAAACTGAGTCACTCAGATCACACGAGTACCCAAGCATGCTTGAATCTCATTCAAATGCAAGTGCTTCTATCCGTGGTCTTGACTGTTTCCCACTCATTCCTTTTTGTTTGGGGAACATGTCAAAATACTAAGCCCAGAGAACTTCAGATAGAGTTCGCGGAAATCCTCAGTGGACACCCAAGGTAGGGTAAAAATCAGCATTTACACACTAAGTAGAGAATTTTTATTTTCAGGGATGGATTTTTAGCCCAATTCAAGTTGAAGAAAAGTGGTTGCGTGAAATTAGCAGAAAATTTTTTTTCAGAAACTCTGGGGTGCCTGGATGTCGCGGTGTACCACGCGACAGTTGTATTCCAAAACTGAGTCACTCAGATCACACGAGTACCAAGCATACTTGAAACTCATTCAAGTGCAAGTGCTTCTATCCGTGGTCTTGATTGTTTACCACTCATTCCTTTTGGTTTGGGGAACATGTCAAAATATTATGCCCAGAGAACTTCAGACAGAGTTCGCGGACATGTTCATTGGACACCCCAGGAAGGGTAGGGATCAGTATTTACACACTACGTAGAGAATTTTTATTTTCAGGGATAGATTTTTAGCCCAATTCAAGTTGAAGAAAAGTGGTTTCATGAAATAAGCAGAAAATTTTTTTTCAGAAACTCTGGGGTGCATGGATGTCGCGGTGCACCACGCGACAGTTGCATTCCAAAACTGAGTCACTCAGATCACACGAGTACCCAAGCATGCTTGAAACTCATTCAAATTCAAGTGCTTCTATCCGTGGTCTTGATTGTTTCCCACTCATTCCTTTTGGTTTGGGGAACATGTCAAAATACTATGCCCAGAGAACTTCAGACAGAGTTCGCGGAAATGTTCATTGGACACCCCAGGAAGGGTAGGGATCAGTATTTACACACTACGTAGAGAATTTTTATTTTCAGGGATGGATTTTTAGCCCATTTCAAGTTGAAGAAAAGTGGTTTCATGAAATTAGCAGAAAATTTTTTTTCAGAGACTCCGGGGTGCCTGGATGTCGCGGTGCACCACGCGACAGTTGCATTCCAAAACTGAGTCACTCAGATCACACGAGAACCCAAGCATGCTTGAAACTCATTCAAATGCAAGTGCTTCTATCCGTGGTCTTGATTGTTTCCCTCTCATTCCTTTTGGTTTGGGGAACATCAGACAGAGTCGCGGAAATTTTCATTGGACACCCCAGGTAGGGTAGGGATCAGTATTTACACACTACGTAGAGAATTTTTATTTTCAGGGATGGATTTTTAGCCCAAATCAAGTTGAAGAAAAGTGGTTTCATGAAATTAGCAGAAAAATTTTTTTCAGAAACTCCGGGGTGCCTGGATTTCGGGGTGCACCACGCGACAGTTGTACTCAAGAACTGAGTCACTCAGATCACACGAGTACCCAAGCATGCTTGAAACTCATTCAAATGCAAGTGCTTCTATCTGTGGTCTTGATTGTTTACCACCCATTCCTTTTGGTTTGGGGAACATTTCAAAATACTATGCCCAGAGAACTTCAGACAGAGTCGCGGATATTTTCATTGGACACCCCAGGTAGGGTAAGGATCAGCATTTACACACTAAGTAGAGAACGTTTATTTTCAGGGATGGATTTTTAGCCCAATTCAAGTTGAAGAAAAGTGGTATCGTGAAATTAGCAGAATTTTTTTTTTCAGAAACTCCGGGGTGCCTGGATGTCGCGGTGCACCACGCGACAGTTGTATTCCAAAACTGAGTCACTCAGATCACACGAGTACCCAAGCATGCTTGAATCTCATTCAAATGCAAGTGCGACTATCCGTGGTCTTGACTGTTTCCCACTCATTCCTTTTGGTTTGGGGAACATGTCAAAATACTATGCCCAGAGAACTTCAGATAGAGTTCGCGGAAATGCTCAGTGGACACCCAAGGTAGGGTAAGGATCATCATTTACACACTACGTAGACTATTCTTATTTTCAGGGATGTATTTTTAGCCCAATTCAAGTTGAAGAAAAGTGGTTTCATGAAATTAGCAGAAATTTTTTTTTCAGAAACTCCATGGTGCCTGGATGTCGCGGTGTACGACTCGACAGTAGTATTCCAAAACTGAGTCACTCAGATCACACGAGTACCCAAGCATGCTTGAAACTCATTCAAATGCAAGTGCTTCTATCCGTGGTATTGATTGTTTCCCACTCATTCCTTTTGGTTTGGGGAACATGTCAAAATACTATGCCCAGAGAACTTCAGATAGAGTTCGTGGAAATGCTCAGTGGTTACCCAAGGTAGGGTAAGGATCAGCATTTACACACTACGTAGAGAATTTTTAATTTCAGGAATGGATTTTTAGCCCAATTCAAGTTGAAGAAAAGTGGTTTCGTGAAATTAGCAGAAATTTTTTATTCAGAAACTCCGGGGTGCCTGGATGTCGCGGTGCACCACGCAACAGTTGTATTCCAAAACTGAGTCACTCAGATCACACGTGTACCCAAGCATGCTTGAAACTCATTCAAATGCAAGTGCTTCTATCCGTGGTCTTGATTGTTTCCCACTCATTCCTTTTGGTTTGGGGACCATGTCAAAATACTATGCCCAGAGATCTTCAGATAGAGTTCACGGAAATGCTCAGTGGACACCCTAGGTAGGGTAAGGATTAGCATTTACACACTACTTACAGAATTTTTATTTTCAGAGTTGGATTTTTTGCCCAAATCAACTTTAAGAAAAGTGGTTTCGTGATCCTAGCTGAATTTTTTTTTCCGAAACTCCGGCGGACCTGGATGTCGCGGTGCACCGCGCGGCAGTTGTATTCCAGAACTGAGTCAGTCGGATCAAACGAGTCCCCAAGCATGATTTAAAATCATTCAAATGCAAGTGCTTCTAGCCGTGGTCTTAACTGTTTTCCACTCATTCCTTTTGGTTTGGGGAAAATGTCAAAATCCAATGCCCAGAGAAGTTCAGATAGAGTTGCAAAATGCTCATTTGGCACCCCAGGGTGGGTAAGGAACAGCATTTACACTCTATTTACAGAATTTTTATTTTCAGGGTTGGATTTTTGGCCCAAATCAACTTTAAGAAAAGTGGTTTCGTGATCCTAGCTGAATTTTTTTTTTCCGTAACTCTGGCAGGCCTGGATGTCTCGGTGCACCGCGCAGCAGTTGTATTCCCAAACTGAGTCAGTCGGATCAAACGCGTCCCCAATCCTGATTGAAACTCATTCAAATGCAAGTGCTTCTATCCATGGTCTTGACTGTTTCCCACTCATTTCTGTTGGTTTGGGGAAAATGTCCAAATCTAATGCCCAGCGAACTTCAGATAGAGTTTGCAGAAATGCCCATTTTGCACCCCAGGTAGGGTAAGGATCAGCATTTACACACTACTTACAGAATTTTTATTTTCAGGGTTGGATTTTTGGCCCAAATCAACTTTAAGAAAAGTGGTTTCGTGATCCTAGCTGAAATTTTTTTTTGCGTAACTCCGGCAGTCCTGGATGTCGCGTTGCACCTCGCGGCATTTTGTATTCCAAAACTGAGTCAGTCGGATCACACAAGTACCCAAGCATGACTGAAACTCATTCAAATGTAAGTGCTTCTATCCGTGGTCTTTATTGTTTCCCACTCATTCCTTTTGGTTTGGGGAAAATGTCAAAATCCTATGCTCAGAAATCTTCAGAAAGAGTTTGCAGAAATGCTCAGTTGGCACCCCAGGGATGGTAAAGAGGACCATTTACAGACTACTTACAGAATTTTTATTTTCATGGTTGGATTTTTGGCCCGAAACAAGTTTAAAAAAAGTTGTTTCGTGATCCTTGCTGAAAATTTTTTTTCCGAAACTCCGGCGGGCCTGGATGTCGCGGTGCACCGCGCGGCAGTTGTATTCCAAAACTGAGTCAGTCGGATCAAACGAGTCCCCAAGCGTGCTTGAAACTCATTCAAATGCAAGTGCTTCTATCCGTGGTCTTGACTGTTTCCCACTCATTCCTTTTGGTTTGGGGAAAATGTCAAAATCCTATGCCCAGAGAATTTCAGATAGAGTTGCAAAATGCTCATTTGGCACCCCAATGTGGGTAAGGAACAGCATTTACACACTACTTACAGAATTTTTATTTTCAGGGCTGGATTTTTGGCCCAAAAGAAGTTTAATAAAAGTGGTTTTGTGATCCTTGCTGAAAATTTTTTTT
The DNA here is from genome assembly GCF_055471065.1 of Atractosteus spatula. Taxonomy (NCBI): domain Eukaryota; kingdom Metazoa; phylum Chordata; class Actinopteri; order Semionotiformes; family Lepisosteidae; genus Atractosteus; species Atractosteus spatula. The sequence continues at coordinate 51,345,388 of NC_142713.1, read as the reverse complement.
TCCGAAACTCCGGCGGGCCTGGATGTCATGTTGCACCGCACGGCAGTTGTATTCCAAAACTGAGTCATTCGGATCACACGAGTCCCCAAGCATGACTGAAAATCATTCAAATACAAGTGCTTCTATCCGTGATCTTGATTGCTTCCCACTCATTCCTTTTGGTTTGGGGAAAAGGTCAAAATCCTATGCGCAGAGAACTTCAGATAGAGTTCGCAGAAATGCTCAGTTGTCACCCCAGGGAGGGTAAGGAACAGCATTTACACTCTACTTACAGAATATTTATTTTAAGGGTTGGATTTTTGGCCCAAAACAAGTTTAAGAAAAGTGGTTTCGTGATCCTAGCTGAAAATTTTTTTTTCCGAAACTCCGGCGGGACTGGATGTCGCAGTGCACCGCGCGGCAGTTGTATTCCCAAACTGAGTCAGTCGGATCAAACGAGTCCCCAATCATGATTGAAACTCATTCAAATGCAAGTGCTTCTATCCATGGTCTTGACTGTTTCCCACTCATTCCTGTTGGTTTGGGGAAAATGTCAAAATCCTATGGCCAGAGAACTTCAGATAGAGTTTGCAGAAATGCTCAGTTGGCACCCCAGGGAGGGTAAGGAACAGCATTTATACACTACTTACAGAATTTTTATTTTCAGGGTTGGATTTTTGGCCCAAAACAAGTTTAAGAAAAGTGGTTTCGTGTTCCTAGCTGAAAATTTTTTTCCGAAACTCCGGCGGACCTGGATGTCGCGGTGCACCGCGCGGCAGTTGTATTCCAAAACTGAGTCAGTCGGATCACACGAGTACCCAAGCATGATTGAAAATCATTCAAATGCAAGTGCTTCTATCCGTGGTCTTAACTGTTTCCCACTCATTCCTTTTGGTTTGGGGAAAATGTCAAAATCCAATGCCCAGAGAAGTTCAGATAGAGTTGCAAAATGCTCATTTGGCACCCCAGGGTGGGTAAGGAACAGCATTTACACTCTATTTACAGAATTTTTATTTTCAGGGTTGGATTTTTGGCCCAAATCAACTTTAAGAACAGTGGTTTCGTGATCCTAGCTGAATTTTTTTTTCCCGTAACTCTGGCAGGCCTGGATGTCTCGGTGCACCGCGCAGCAGTTGTATTCCCAAACTGAGTCAGTCGGATCAAACGCGTCCCCAATCCTGATTGAAACTCATTCAAATGCAAGTGCTTCTATCCATGGTCTTGACTGTTTCCCACTCATTTCTGTTGGTTTGGGGAAAATGTCCAAATCTAATGCCCAGCGAACTTCAGATAGAGTTTGCAGAAATGCCCATTTTGCACCCCAGGTAGGGTAAGGATCAGCATTTACACACTACTTACAGAATTTTTATTTTCAGGGTTGGATTTTTGGCCCAAATCAACTTTAAGAAAAGTGGTTTCGTGATCCTAGCTGAAATTTTTTTTTGCGTAACTCCGGCAGTCCTGGATGTCGCGTTGCACCGCGCGGCATTTTGTATTCCAAAACTGAGTCAGTCGGATCACACAAGTACCCAAGCATGACTGAAACTCATTCAAATGTAAGTGCTTCTATCCGTGGTCTTTATTGTTTCCCACTCATTCCTTTTGGCTTGGGGAACATTTCATAATCCTATGTCCAAAGAAGTTCAGATATAGTTAGAAGAAATGCTCAGTTGACTCCCGAGGTAGGGTTAGGGTTAGCATTCACACACTACTAAGTCAACAAGCGTCACTTAATCTCGTTCAATTGCAAGAGCATTGAACAAAGGTCTTGATTGTTTCCCAATAATACCTTTAGGTTTGTGGAACATGTCAAAATCCGATGCCCAGAGAGGTTCAGATATACAGTAGTTCGCAGAAATGCTCACTTGGCATCCCAGGTAGGGTTAGGGTTAGAAATCACACACTACTTAGACAGTTCTTAAGCTCAGCACTGAAGTATTAGGCCAACATAGAGAGTGCAACAATTTATTTTTGCTAATTTTAATATTATCGATTACTAATTGTTTATGTTTGCACCAGACTTTCTTATTTAGATGTATTTAAAACGTTGAACTAAGTGTGCAATAACATTCAGAAATACAATCGAGAATAGTTTTGTGACTAAATATGTCAAAATATTTCCAAAATGTCCACTTGTGATACTTTAGCTGCTTAGTTTCATGATTCCATATTAATATAACTATCAAGTGATGTTAAATCACTACAACATTTAATCTTTTTACAATAACAGCAAATGGTGTTACTATGTATTCTTAGAAAAGGATAAAACATCATACTTTTTTATAAAGTACAGATATAAGCTTGATAATGTTAGAACAACCACATTAAAACCAGAACCCACTGTAAGTTACCAAGTTAAAGACTTTGATGCATAAAAATATTTATGCATAATTACATTTTCAAAATCTTCAAAAATTTTTGAAGAAGGTGGAAGTGTGTACTTTTGTCCAACTGAGCAATCTTGCTTTTATAAAATATACCAATGTTTAACATGCTCTAATACACAGTTTAGAATTATTAAAAGTCTTAACAGTATACAACTTAAATTCTTAATGGGAAAAAGATTGTCCCTCAGCAGTGACCGGGATTCGAAACCAGGTGTTTTCTGGTGACAGCTCAAATGCTGTACATGAGATGTTAAGCTTTATTAGCTCCACTTGGCTGTCTTACAAGGTACTTCCAGATACTATTATCCTATTTAAAAAAACATGATGTATTTTGCACTTGTCCACTGCATTTTAATGCAGCATTCTTCGCTCATTCTGAATGGCTGGATCTGTACATTGCAATGTTGAGTAATTGTCTTTCCCATATTGAGTCACATCAAAACTTGTAAGAAAACCTGTTCTACTAGGTAAACTAATGTTTTTGCCATTGAACATGCAATTTGATGCAATACTGAATTGAATGTTTCATTGTTCTTGTAACCCTACGCTCAGTGCTGGATTTAGGGGCCTAAATGAACTTCAGGATGAGTGATAATTGGCTCCTATCTCCAACTTTTTTTTTCATATTTTGGCAGCTCATCCCGTACATTGCAACATTCAGTAATTGTTTTCTATAACTGGGTCAATTCAAAAGATGTAAGAAAACATTTTGCTGGGTAATGTCTTATCATTTTGACTTTGAAATCAAAGTCAAAGTCAAAATCAACTAGCTGTAATACTGGAGTGAACATTTAATGGTTCTTGTAACCCTAACCCTACACTGGATTACAATGCATGATCATTTACAGCAGGGGACTTAAACTGAATATGAATATGGGGGCCACATTAGATCAAATGCGCTAGAAAACAAAACATTTATTGTAGTATACGTGGGGTGCATGCAGGAATTATCAAGACAACGCTCTTGACTGCACACATGGTTTCTTTATTAACACTTCTCTATCAGCCACCAATCAGGCAACAGATAAGTACACACCAACTTAGAATTGACCCCACAAGAATACAGAGAGAACATACAAACCTCCACACAGATAGCACCCAAAGTCTGGAATAGAAGCCAAGACTTCCCCACAAGAGCTCTGAGGCAGCAGTGCTGCCAATATTTTCAACTATTTGTTACGGATTCGGTCAGTGAAACCAAACCCAAGTAGTGAACCCACTTGCGGGAGCCGACAGAGACGAGTCGTGATCCTAATACCGTAGCCGAAGGAGAGAGCCGAGAGTCCAAGGGAAGCCAGTGATCCAAACCGAGAGGGAGTAGCCAAAGCCAAACCGTAATCCAAAACCGTAGACGAAGGGGAGAGCCGAGAATCCAAGGGAAGCCAGAGAACCAAACTAGAAGAAAGCAACCGAAGCCGAGCCGTAATCCAATAGACTGAGCGAGGAGGTAGGGAAAGACTAATGCTTAAATACCAGATGAGACGGAGGTGTGGTGGTGAACGCGTACCGTGATAGGTGGACTGATGAACTAAGGCTACGCCTTCTTCTGCCTCTTTCGTTGCCGAGAGGCAGGGATCGTAACACTATTCCTCTATAAATAGGGAATGAACACAGCTGAAATTTACATTTCATGGAGTCAGGCTGTTTTAAGGTTATAGTTATATAAGGGAGGAGAAAAAGTTCGATTTCTCATAAGAGTGAAGGGAGAAGATGGTTGCTCTCCCATTGGATAAAAAGTGAGAATCTGGACTTGCTTTCCTGTATGGGTTATACAGTATATGGGAACACTATGATACTGCTATAACAAGTCAAAGGCATTGGCCTGCTTTACATTACTTGACGTTTCCTCTGGCCTGCTTTACAGCATGATTACATTGCTGGTAATAAACTGTTCTGTTTTCTTAACTGTAACTTTTATGCTATTATAAAGGAGAGAATTGTAATATAGTGGCTCAGCTAACTTTATAGTTTTCTGATAGAACATCAACCACAAATTACATCTAGAACGACAACAATTCTGCTATTTTGCATTAAATTGTTTTGCTTTTACTTTTATGGATTGCTTTAATATTCATCTACACAATTTAGAATTTGTGTATATTACATATGTTTTCATCTTAAACTTTTCATAAGTTTCTAAAATGGTGCAGTGCTGTTGTGGCCCTGCAAATAAGTTTTCATTAGCTAATTTCGGCACCAAATCAAATGCATAGCAACTTGTCTTTAGCAGTCAAATATCTTCACAATTTTTAAATTAACTTGTTGTCTTAATGTCATGTCTGTCATGTTTGAGTTTGAGGAAACAAATATTTATATATTTTTATTGCAGATGTATCTAGATGAAATCATGGTTTTATTTCTGCACGATAATTGCCAGAGTCTAAGAAAAACGTGTATTGATTCCGATAAGTACATTGACGTCAGTGCCAGAGAAATGATCGACTGGGAGAAGTGCCATATTTGGGATCTTAAAGCACCCATAGTCTTCTAACAATTGTATTTTTTCTATACCCCTCTTGGTAATTTAGGACCATCTTTAGGTCCACAAAATAATTCACATTTTTATCATCGTCTCCAGTTATAAAAAATAGTGAATCCATGAAACATTTTCACCCTGAAAAACTCTAGCTTCAAGTTAGTTAAATTGTATTTCTCTACACAAATTCCTTCCCATAACCTAATTTAAAGGATTGCTGGACCAACCACACATTATTGGCTCAGAGCTGATCACAAGTCATCCACGTGGAATACTAATGACAGAACTCATAAGAAGTGTAGTCTGCTTACCCTGCAGCCAACGTTTAAAAATAAGGATAATGGTCTCACGCACAAAACTATAAAACTATTCCATATGACTGATTTAAGCCATATTCTACATATTCAAACACATTTGGATAATTACTTTGCCAAGTGACACAGTGCAAAGAATGCATTTGCCTCACTGTTACACAACAATCCATACCAGCATATTGTACTACATTTCACTACATTTCAAGAGTCTTACAAGTGCCAACATGATAATATATATAATATAGAAGGATAAAAAAATGTTTCTGAAATTACTCATGTTCATTTTAATTGATTTACTGTATAATGACTGCCAGATGGCAAATCTTTAACAGTTTATAACCATGCCTCACAGTGAGGCAAGCCACCATAAATCATAGATGCTGACCTGACCATTTTCTCTAAGCAATTTTTATCATGTTGAGATATATTATCAAATCATATGGTAATAGATAACATAAGCACACTTTCAATAATATCTTGATAAAATACATAATGTCCTGTCACATGACAAAATATTTTGTCTAAAAGAGATCTAGAGTGTGGTATATTTTCACATTAGCATTAACAATAACATCCCATTTAACATTATTAGAGATGACTGTGCCAATCCACTTAAAGATATCAATCATATCTACAGTCCAACCCTTTATGAACAATGGTGTTATGGAGGCCTTCATCCTTTTATTAGTCATAATTCCTACTAATTATTCAGCATTTAGCTCTTAGTTATTTTCTGAACATTAATTTACTGTACTTCTGTGTCAGCACACTACTCATGTTCATCACCATGATATAGTGGGGATATCAATCAGTCCTATTATAGTGGTATCGATTAAAGCATAAAGACTTGTCAACAGGGCATACAAAACTGGAACATGCAACATGTATGTTTACACTGTGTTTGCATGTGGTTTTCCTCCGGGTGGTCTGGTTTCCTCCCACAATTGGCCCTGGCCCTGGCCCTGGCGTGTGTGTGTGTGTGTGTGTGCCCTGCTATGGACTGACATCCCATCCAGGGTGTGTCCTACTCTGCGCCCATTGCTTGCCAAGATAGGCTCCAGCTATGTACTAGATAAGCATCTTGGAAGATGAATGCATAGGCAAAATAGAATGGAATTAAAGTTAAACATATAGAAAATAAATACAGAGAAAAAGGGCTGTGGTTTATATAAATATTAATATTTTGTCCATTGGCATTTCTACAAAGAAATAAAAAATATTTTTTTTCAGACTTTTACTCAATCCCCATTCATTAAATCTATCTGATTTGAAATAGCCAATTGTGTGTTTTACATGGCACACAGCTATAAGGACAGACAGGAGAGAATGAGAAAGACTATTGGGACTATTGTGTGTTGTGTCCATCTTTGAGTCATGTGTCTCTTACCATCCATTTTCTTACCGGTTTATCTGATACAGGGTCGTGGTGGACACTGGAGCATAATCTGACAAGCAGCAGGTAGAAGGCTGGAAACACCTTGAATGGGAAAGCCAGTCCATCACAGGGCACACACAGACACACTCCTGTAGTTTAACATATCATAGGCAATACAGCTCCGCATTGGAGGACCAGCACAGATTGGAGATGCCTGTACCTCAGCCAACAGAACCACATGCCAGCATGCACTTGGAAGGCGGGAGAGTTTGCAGAGATGGTGAGGAAGTCCTTGCCTTCTTACAGCACCCCACCCTCACCCTCAGCCAGTTGTGTGCTACCTCTTGGGGAATTGCAGCCACAGTCAGCTAGTAACATGACTCGAACCCATGAACTTAGAGTTCAGCCTACACTTGGGAGAGAAGTTTTGCCTGCTGTGCCTTGTGGGAGGCTTCCAGGTTAATAAATTAAGTCCCAGGTCCATTTGTCCATTAATAACATAATTTACAACATAGAAAATAAACAGGTAAAGAAGAGAAATGAAGAAAATGGAAGAGTCCAATATTTTGTGAAAATATTTTTTATTAGTCGAACCACTGTGTTTACTCCACTGTACCTCATCTTTAGATAAAAGGGTGCACCTCATTTCTGTATTATTATTGTAAAATATTTTCATTATAAGTTTGTATAGCTCTTGTAAATAAGGAGATAATTTCCTTTCCAGAAACCTGAGGTGTGGAATTATACTTACATCTCAGATAGACAAAATACACATCACAATCCTTGCCCCTATTCTTTTGTACATCATTCATTACTATCCAGTTTTTTGCTCAGAATTATATATCAGAGTGAGAATTTCCTATTTAGTCTGCCAGTGCTTAACTATTTGGGCTGTTTTATACAATTTTCTATCATTTTTTTGCAAATCTGTAACTACTGCACTCTGTAATCAAGCTTTACTTCAGAAAGTCTGAAAATGAAAATTGCTTTTCTTTTGATGTTTCAAACAGAATTATCTATATTTTGGATCCTTCATTTTTCAAATTTCTTCCTCCCAGTAGAGTTTAAAAAAATCAGCTTACAAAAAATACATTGTATTACAGTCGTCTACTGGTTAGTTATGTTTCGCTTCTCAATCATTCAGAAACAAAGATGTAATTAAATGAATAGTTTCCATGAAACACGCAGATCAATTTGTGATTATAACCAAAAATGATAACAGGTGACAGCTCAAAACACACTTGTGTTTGATGCTCATTAAAGGAAGCACGAAATAAGAAACATAATGTCTGGAGAGAGCGTCAGATCACATAAGCTCAGATCTGTGAGCAGTTCACATCAAAGTAATGCATTGCCTGGATACAGCCTCTTAGGCCACACAGCAACGGAAACACATACAGTAGGGATATAAATATTGCTATGGAAGTGCTTATGATAAGGCACCTACACAGTATTGGTTTTAAGTCATTGTTATGACAGTATTTCAGCCCTTGGTCCTTGTCAGTCATGGAAGACAATTTCCTTCCGCCAGTCTAAGCTTTCTAGGATTTGAATTTAAAAAGTTTAATGTGCCTTAATCTATTCTTCTCCATCCACCAGGCTACAGTGTACAACATTGTACCATGTTAAACAATTCAGAATTAAAATACATGAATAGATATTTTGCTCCTTAGGTCTCCATTATTTAAAATAAGTTTATGCTCCCATCTCAGCATAATGCCAAATTTTCTGAATATAATTTCAGAAATATATTTTCAGAGAAATGCCAAAATGTCTGAATATATTTTGTGTAGCAGGTCTTTACGAAAATCTGAAAAGAAAAAAAATATTCTGAGAGACGCTACGGTGCTGGAAGAAAATGGCAAAGGTTGGCTACCAAATTATTTTAATTTCTTACCACCAATGGTTTACAAAAATGTGGTAAAGTCACCCTCACAGCCGAACTGAGGTTGAGAAAAAGTTCACCACGACCACACTACACCTAACCTTTTTGAGTTCTTAACTGAACTGTCACGGGCTAATCCGTAGCGACTAGTGATAGAAGAGATCAGACCCGATGCGGTGCTGTGAGGGTAGATGTCAGGAATCCAAAAGGGCAAGAGAGAGAAATGCGAGGTCGGGTAGTTAGCCAGGGTCGGGTTACAGGTGTCTGGTTGATAGGTATCCAAATCTGTAGTCTGTAAGAGAGAGTGACGAAGATAGCCGGGGACAAAGCAGGGTCGGTAATTAGTAGTCAAGCCAGTAGGTGTCCAAATCCGAAATCCGTGGAAGAGAGAGACGTGAAGCCGTTGCCGAAGAGTAATCAGGGTCGAAATCCAGAGGTCAGTTAGAAGAAAAGGCACACAAAAGAAGGTTTAAGGCAATCTCAACAGTGAGCGAGGAGTGAGGTTTATATGTGAAAGCGGGGAGTGCCGTGCTAATTGCTAACAGCGGCGCAGGTGTGTACACCGGGAGGTGCATGCGGGAGTATGATTTGTGACAACATCTAAGTCACTCGTTGTCCCACCTGTCCTAAATTATAATCATTTCCACCATTGTTTGCTGATATATATATATACCATAAGCAAACCCTTCTTTTTGTCTCATGCATCCTTCCTCCACCTTTGCAGCTGCCCCTTGGTCAACTTCTCACTCTGCATTGGGACTGAACCTCGGCCAGGTGGATTAAGCCAATTCTCATGTAACATACTGTACCTGAACACTCAGTAAACATCCACAAATGCACTTAATGCTTGGGTGCTGATATAACCTGTGAATCTGTTTTGGCATCAGCCTGACTATTGGATTCACGCAGTGATAAGTATTTATGTGCTTCCGCTTTTCAGTGTAGAATCACCTCCACAATAAGGGTTAGTAATCGTAGAGATCCCCACCTCTCTGAAAGCCTGCTGTGTGTGTTGGTTATATTATATTCCAATGTCAGTGCAACTGGGGGAAAGCAATCATAAAATAAATCATTCCCAAAAGTGTCCAATTTCATTACAGTTATGGTTTCAGAGAACGGTCAAACTGAGGTTTTGTATCGGTGAATAATTTAAAATGTTAATACTTACAAAAAGGACAGCGTGGAGGAGCAATGATGTTTGTATCTTCTCAGTGTGTTCACATGGGTTTTCTCCATGCGCTCTGTTTTTGTCCCACAGTCCAAAGATATGCTGGTAGGTTAATTGGCCTTGCTGTGAGTCTGTATCTGTGTGAGCCCTGCGATAGACTGGTGTCCTGTCCAGTGTATATCTTGTCTTGCGCCCATTGCTTGCCAGGTTAGGCTCCAGCTCCTCCCACAACCCTGTACTGGATAAGCAGATTAAAAAATGGATAGACTAGAATATTTACAAAAGACATTATAAATATTCTGAGCAGACTGGAGAAGTAAAATTACATAGGACAGGAATATGAATAAATAGAAAGAAAATATAGAAGAAACAACAACAATAATGTTATTCAAAAATTTGTCTTGCTAAATGAAGCAAGTCATATTGATAAGTACTGTATAATATTGACACCTCACACAGATACTGAGGCATATGTCTTCAAAATACTCATGACTATTGACTATAGTGTTAAGTTACCCTAGCACTTCTAATCAACATCTTTAGTAGTATCCTTTAGAGGTCCTGCTATATCTCAGCATCATTCAATCATTTTAGTTCTCTGGTAATTAACCTTTTTTCCCCATTTCTTTAACTCTCCGTTAATGCCAACATAAACTATTAGTTATGCATTAAATTTATATTAACTCTACTAGTTGCTAATGTGCTAGTGTGAACCTTCTAGATCTCCTTTTACAATGTGGATTTGTTTACATGTAGTAAAAATGTAGATTTAATTTATTATTTTTTCAATGTTATGGAATCCGATGGGTGGAGTTCTAGGGGAGAAGCTGGGGGTGCTCCGCCCCTTCCTCTATCATTCAATTTTCTCTTCCCTATTTAAACCCTAACCACACTAACGCACACGTCTAAAGTTTTGAATTCCCTCTTCCCCCCTCTTGCTCCTCTCTTTTTCGTGTTGCCTTTGTCTCCAGGTTCCCACTGGGGGGTAAGGGAAGCTCACTTCCCTGACCCCAGGATGGCAGTGCCACCTGGACTCTTTCTGGGGAGGTTCTCAAGTGCGAGCCAGAGGGGACCCTCACCCATAATATTCTTGGGAACTCTCACTGACGTCCAAGCGACTCTCAGCGAGTCAGGAGACTTCTTTCACTTCCTTCTCGAGCAGCTTTCTCTTCATTCTCAACCCCCTCAAGCAGCGCCTCTCAAAGTGATTCCTCCAGTCAGGGGATATCTCTCTTCCCCCTTGAGGGATTCGTTCCCAGTCGTGAGGCAGCGCCTCTCAAACGACTCTCTGTGAGTCAGGGGTGTTCATGCTTTCATGCCCCGGAAGCTGCCGAGTCAGCCAACCCAATCGGTCACTTGGGTTCCCGACGCGGTCCAGTTGCTTCTTTTCTCTACTTTACTAACCCCTGCTTCTCCCCTTGAATTGTTACACAAAAGCTTTAACTTATGTCCATGCTATAACTGAACCTCATTTTATTTAGCCATTTAAAACACACTGGTAACTAGCTGAAACTTTACAACACTTCAAACCCTCACCCAGGCTGCAGTCTTGATCGAACACTGTTCTTATTGCTTTCATAGCAGTGACTTTGTCTTCAATTGAATTTGAATCTCAAACTGAAAACCCTTTTAACAAACCCAAAAATATGTAAAATACAACTCCTCTTCCTACACTATATTAGTCTTCTTTCAACTGAATATTTATACAAACACTATCTGAAGCAATACACATTTTGGGCTTTAAGATTCAGGTTAACATTGTGGATTGCATTGTGGATAAAACTGAACAGTGTCAGTCTTTCTTCTCCAAATTGGTAAAGGAAAACAGTCTCACTTAAATTCAATAGATCAATTAATTTTTTGTGTCCTTGGCCATGCAAATAAAAGGTCAAAATAACAGCATATTTTGAGTATTTGTCCTGATAACAAATCTCTTTTTGTAAAATCACTATGGGATACAACAATATCTGTTTGAAATAAGTGTTAGTTGTTGGGACTTGAAATTAAAGTATAATCAATTACAAAACACAAAGGATTGAAAGGACTCCTGTTAAGCTAAAATCCATCTGAAGAATATGTATCAGACTGAGACTTTCACTTTGCCCTGTAACATCAGGTGGCAGGCAGTGCATTTGACAAAAACAAAAAACATTAAAAGGCTCTCTGCATGACTCATGGCACCATACTTAGAGCAAGCAATGCCTATATCAGCTCCAAGGGGAGGGATCATAGACCCAGCTCAGCAATACTGACCAAAAGTAGGTTGCCCACTGTTGTATTCCATCAGGACTTTTTCAGAGAGAAAAATATCATAGCAGTATATCAGTCATACTGTACCTAAGGACAGTGAACATTTTAGAGATAGCACAGTGATAAAACTACTTAATTCAGATAACACACTTTATCGGCAATTACATTGAACATCAAGGATAAAAAGGTACCTTGTCAGTGTGCAACAGATCAGCACAACATCAGGTAAAACTATCAGAAAGCTAATGGAGAGACCAGACCATTCAGCTCATTACTTTTCTATTAAAGTTATTCTGTCAGAGAACCATACCTAGATTTGAAAGATCCTAGCATCCACATGTTCCAGTAATTAATGTCACACATACATAATTCTCTATACAAAAATGTTTTCTAGTACAAACAGAACTGACTTTTAGCTAATGTCCAGTTGTGTCTTCAATTTCAAGTTGATTGATCATTAATGTAACTGCTTAATTTGGTTCAAAGCCCTCAATCAAATCTTCTTATAACCATTTTTTGCTGGGACTGAAACAATCATTTTCTGGCAATCTGTAATCACAAATGATCACATTTAGCCTAAGAATTTGTTGCACTTTTCTGGTCTTTGTTCAAGGCATGTTTATCCAGAACTGTATGCAATATTACAGACACAGGCAAAAGTAGAGCATTGTACAGCTTTAATACTGAAGCTGTACAACATCCCACTTTGTGGGATATTGGACCCACAAAAGCATTAAAAACCTTAAACCATAATTTCTTTCTACAGTATGGCAAACAAACAGTGCTATATGGAAATCACAGCTGTTTGGCTCAGTCAGGCCATATACAGTGCCTTGCGAAAGTATTCGGCCCCCTTGAACTTTTCAACCTTTTGCCACATTTCAGGCTTCAAACATAAAGATATAAATTTTTTATTTTATGTGAAGAATCACCAACAAGTGGGACACAATTGTGAAGTGGAACGAAATCTATTGGATTTTTGAAACTTTTTTAACTAATAAAAAAATGAAAAGTGGGGCGTGCAAAATTATTCGGCCCCTTTACTTTCAGTGCAGCAAACTCACTCCAGAAGTTCAGCGAGGATCTCTGAATGATCCAATGTTGTCCTAAATGACTGATGGTGATAAATAGAATCCACCTGTGTGTAATCAAGTCTCTGTATAAATGCACCTGCTCTGTGATAGTCTCAAGGTTCTGTTGAAAGCGCAGAGAGCATCATGAAGACCAAGGAACACACCAGGCAGGTCCGTAATACTGTTGTGGAGAAGTTTAAAGCCGGATTTGGATACAAAAAGATTTCCCAAGCTTCAAACATCCCAAGGAGCACTGTGCAAGCGATCATCTTGAAATGGAAGGAGTATCAGACCACTGCAAATCTACCAAGACCTGGCCGTCCCTCTAAACTTTCAGCTCAGACAAGGAGAAGACTGATCAGAGATGCAGCCAAGAGGCCCATGATCACTCTGGATGAACTGCAGAGAACTACAGCTGAGGTGGGAGAGTCTGTCCATAGGACAACAATCAGTCTTACACTGCACAAATCTGGCCTTTATGGAAGAGTGGCAAGAAGAAAGCCATTTCTCAAAGATATCCATAAAAAGTCTCGTCTAAAGTTTGCCACAAGCCACCTGGGAGACACCCCAAACATGTGGAAGAAGGTGCTCTGGTCAGATGAAACCAAAATCGAACTTTTTGGCCACAATGCAAAACGATATGTTTGGCGTAAAAGCAACACAGCTCATCACCCTCAACACACCATCCCCACTGTCAAACATGGTGGTGGCAGCATCATGGTTTGGGCCTGCTTTTCTTCAGCAGGGACAGGGAAGATGGTTAAAATTGAGGGGAAGATGGATGCAGCCAAATACAGGACCATTCTGGATGAAAACCTGTTGGAGTCTGCAAAAGACCTGAAACTGGGACGGAGATTTATCTTCCAACAAGACAATGATCCCAAACATACAGCAAAATCTACAAAGGAATGGTTCACAAATAAACGTATCCAGGTGTTTGAATGGCCAAGTCAAAGTCCAGACCTGAATCCAATCGAGAATCTGTGGAAAGAGCTGAAAACTGCTGTTCACAAACGCTCTCCATCCAACCTCACTGAGCTCGAGCTGTTTTGCAAGGAAGAATGGGCAAGAATTTCAGTCTCTCGATGTGCAAAACTGATAGAGACATACCCCAAGCGACTTGCAGCTGTAATCGCAGCAAAAGGTGGCTCTACAAAGTATTAACGCAAGGGGGCCGAATAATTTTGCACGCCCCACTTTTCATTTTTTTATTAGTTAAAAAAGTTTCAAAAATCCAATAGAGTTCGTTCCACTTCACAATTGTGTCCCACTTGTTGGTGATTCTTCACATAAAATAAAAAAATTATATCTTTATGTTTGAAGCCTGAAATGTGGCAAAAGGTTGAAAAGTTCAAGGGGGCCGAATACTTTCGCAAGGCACTGTATAAACCTGCACCTTTCTTGGTTTCCCTCTTCCAGCGTAGCATGGAGTGCTCAGCTCTATATGACTTTGAATAGTGGTGTTCGGCATGAGAAGAACGAGTTACAGGTGTCGGCTATAAAGAACTTTTCTAATTTACTTGAAAACATCATGAGTTATTCTTTTGAAGCAACTTTAAACATCCAGTACCACAGTATGAAGTCACAACAAGGATAACCTATCTTGACTTGTCTTCTCTAGGCAGGAGGATATCAGAGAGAAAACCTCGGATCCAGGAGGGGCTCCGAACCAAATAATGAGCAAAGACAGATCGCCTTAAACAATATACCGCCCAGCATACAGAATATGACTCAGCTTGCACAGGCAATGAGAGACAAGTCAAGGAACGGATTAGGCTAGCAGAGGGGTGTCATGTGGCTCATTCCTGAATTTAATCTTGATTATCCAGTGTTAATTTTATCCCAGGTGTCAGCTATTGTACTACTTTGCTGCTCTCACTGCAGTTACAAAGATGTTGGCAGCTCAGCTTCATTCCTATCATAGGATCCTCTCAATAATCATAAATAGCTCCCTAATGCTTAGATCCACTTCTAGATAGCTAAGAGACTTTGTTTTAGGAGTCTGTTTTGATAAATAATTCCTATACTACGGAATAAAATATAGTATTTACGGAATAAAGTAGCAAAAAGTATGCAAAAAAAAATGAACATGGAAGAAATGTATCACTGTTCCAAAAGTTTTCTTGGCCTTCAAAATACAGCCTTAATGTTAAAAAACGTCAAAGTGAGAATCCTAACCCTAACCCTAGCTGGGCTTTAAACTTTTTAGCAATCTGTCTCTGAAGCCCTATATTAATAAAATTTGAAAATGTTCCTCAAATAAAAAAAATATGAGCCTAAAACAATCCAATCCATTCATCTTCTACAATAATGTACCTTCTCAAATCAAATGACACTCAACAGATGTATTGTACTATCGAGGAAGTTGGAGTGATAAATTAGGTATAGTGCGTGTTGAAAAATAGTGATTCCAGCACAAACCCCTGCATTATGGCTCCAATAGTCAATAAAGACTAGATTCTTCTCAATTTACTATCACACACTCTGTCAGATACCACTGTCAGATAACATGAAGTTTAAGAATGGGATTCCCTCTGCTCTCAAAGAGGTTTCACATAGATAAGGAGTTCTTGCTCTTTTCCTGTTTGGAAAGGGGTGACAGTGGTATTTTAAGCGCTTTGAGAAGCCACCTTTAAAGGCGCTATATAAAATAAAGTTTATTATTATTATTATTTATTTTTAAAAGCAAGGAATCTCCCTTTAAGAATTTCCCTTCAACTCAATGGATAGATTCTACACAGGCTGAAAGATTTTTAGTTAAATACATCACTTCCTGCTATTTAAAAGCCCTTATTTTAACTGGAGCACTGGGTGTGTTGTCATTCCTTATTGGTCTAAACATCTGCAAATTTAGCTTCCTTTTCATTGTATATTGATTCCCACACGTTATTTGTGGTGTAATTTACCTTCTTCTCTTTTCATAACCAAATGATATACTGGAGAAAAGTTGGTTCAATTGCTACAATGGAAGCAATGTTCTTCAAAAACCTAACAACAAATATTCTCAACTGAGGATGAAAGGTAATAATTAATACATCTCGCTTATTAATACAATACGCTGCTATTTTCAGTATTCTATATTTATAAAATAGTCCATTCTAAGTTGCAAATGCAGTTTCAAATTATCTAATATCACCATAAATAAATAAGGGTAACAGGGGCACAGAACATGTTGTCCAACCATTACAAGACATGGTGCCCATCCATCACAGGACAAGAATAATAATTCAAATGCACCAATAGCTTATCTTCAGGAGACTAAAAAATAAATCCCCTAGCAAAAACCTGCACAAAGCCAATGAGACCATGCAGGCTCCATACAGAATGTACCTGACCCAGGAACTGAACCCAAGACTCGAAAGCTGAGACAGAAGTGATACATTCCCTGCCACAAGACTGCTCATAGCACATCCCATGATACATAGGTAATAGTAACCACATCTGTTTTGTATCATTTATGTTTTTTCTTACTACAGTCTCTCGCATGTTAATCAGAAGATGCTTTTTCAATATATGTTTAAATCTAGCCTCTGAAATAAAAGTAGATTAATGTCATGAAGTTACATTAAATAAAGTTAAAATACATAATGCTTTCACTCTCCCAGACAAATAATTTCCTTACGAACACTCTTGTCAGTGATTGATTTTAAGAATACATACAGTGCCTTGAGTGGAAAACCATCTTAGACAAAGCTGGGAAAAAGATTATTTGCCGAGACATCAGGCAGTCCTGATAGATTAGGTGGGGAGTAATTTGACACTTACCTGATTTTTGCACATTTTAATTGGGCAATGATTAATGCATTGCAGTTGTGAAATGGCACAACATATTGCTTATAAACAGCAGATCTAGATGGTCATAGGATTAATTACGTCAATCGTGCAATAGAATTTTTGTTCTATCAATAGTACTACAGTACGTCTTCAGTCCTTTTGTGTTCCTTATCCTGCAACTATTTCTCATTGGCTGCAATAGGTTCCTATACTTATCACTTGTGTCTATTGGTCTATAAAACAAACCACTTTGGATGCATAAAGTAGATATTGTTTAGCACCTGTAGAAACAAGTTCTGCTCTGCAAATCATATATTTTCTTTAGTGACAACAGTTTTCTGAAACTTTAGTTTTTGATATTTTATATATAAAATATTAATATCTCTACTGCATTTGGATAAAAGCATGTGCTAAACGTAACATTTCCTGGTGTTCCAACTGCTGAAAGCGGGGGAACAAAGATAGCAGAAAGTCAACCACGTGCTGTTTGTGACATCAAGAGTAGATTTCCATTGCAAGCTAAGATGTGAGAAAGTCTCACAGTAGAACAGCTGTAGAGCAGAAAAGTCGGCACCAATGTCTGTTAAAGATACAGTAGCTGTAGAACGGAGTGTAACTGCAGGGGGGGCTGGGGGTGCATACACAGACACAAACACACACACTCACACCAGGGCCAGTTTTTCCCAGAATCCAATTAACCTATCAGTATGTAGGCGCACTCAGGGGGAACCCATGCGAATGCAGTGTAAACATACAGTACGCACTCTATAGCACCCCAAGACTTGAACCCAGGACCCCAGCTCCATGCGGCAGCAATGCTAACCACTGCACCAACAACATACAGGCAAAAATAAAAAAGAACTCGGATGACATGGTTATAATAGCTAAATATCCTGTTTGGAAACATTTTTGTTGACTTCTCTGTGCTTTGCTGAATATTGTCATAGCAAAGCACAAATTCAAGTCCAATAAGTCAATAGCCACTGCCTAGCAATTTACAACATAAGATGACTTGATATTTTCTAGCATGTTTTGTAGCTGTGTTAACTGTTTTTATGTCTATGCCACTTTATAAGCTTATCTTACTTTGACAAAAATATCTCAATGTCAATATGTCTGGGATACCATTACTAAATAAAGTTTAAAAATATCCTTTTTCTCAACTGCAGTTTGATCTGTAACTGTAAAAGAACTGTAGTTTATTTTTGTCACTCTACTCTGGAGATTCTAGCAGTACATCTTAGCAAATTATTGAACTCCTGTCAATCCCTGTACAAACTGCAGGCAGGACCAATAATCTCCACTATGCGAGGGTCAAGAGATTAAAATGGTACTCCCTGTGGGAAATTTAACAGATTCAGCAACCAAAACTAACAGTGGATGCATGCATGACTCACTAAAAGATGTGCAGGCACTGTTCCATCCAATTCAGCCTGTATAGAACTGCAGAAATCTTGCAAAATACACTGTAGGTAGATTTTGCAACATTTTGAAAATGGCCTTCGAAAACAATTTGTAGTTATAGGTAATAATAACCTACAATAACAATAGGTAATCATCATTTGCATTATCTCTGTAATGCAAAGACTTCAATAAGAATGGCATGTTATTACTGACAAGATCATTTTTTGCAAAAGAGTAATCATAGCTAAATGGAATCAATCAAGTTTCCATGGTTATGGTTTCTGAAAGAACTATATTCTTATCCTGGGCTGACTTTGGTGAAGGGTGTTTTTTCAAATGAGCTTAAATAGAGCATTTTGAGAGATCTGTAGCACAATTAATACATTCAAATATTGTTTTCCAAAGAAATTGTTTTGTTAATTTCAAAACCATTACAAGGACTTTCAGTGCATTAGCTGCAACAATACAAGTGGTTTCTCATTTAAAAAATCAAATGGTATAGAGCAGCAAAATGTATAGACCCTTGCATTTTCCTTTACTTGTATAATTGTAACTGTAATGCGATAGCATAATTTATAAAGTACAGACTCACAGGGCTCAAACTCCAGTCAGATTCATCCAGAATGTTTCATCACATATGCAGAACACTGGGATTCAGATTAACTTATGTGACTAGATAGATACAGTGCTTATGTGACCCAGTGAGGACCATGCTGTTCATGTAATTTAGAAACCCTGGGTTTAGAGACCTGGACAGCATGTCTTTTGAGTATGGGAGAAGGGAGCACCCCGAGAAAACACATGCAAATAGTAGGGAAATGTGCAAATTCCTCTCGTGTGCATTTCCTTATGTTCTTCGGGAAGTATGAGAACACTTGAGGATGGGAAGAACACACAAACTCCACACAAAAATATCAAGACCCTGGGACTGCAAGGCATCAAAGCAAAGTGCCACACCACCTATCCTATTTCCCATTTTTATACTTCATTCTTTAACTGTTTACAATGAGAGTTAAAGATTGATTATAAATTGATAAGACATAGTCACAATCACATGAATTTACTGTAAGTTGAATGACTATGAGCTTGCCATTGTTGTATTTTACCAACTAGTTTTTGATTCATCTAATGAAAAACTATTAAAACAATTAAAATTGAGGTAAGGGTTCAAACAAAGATGAGCAGCGAACCGTGACAAGCCCTGAAGTTCCAAGGCCATAATTACAAAGCTCTGAATATAGTGACATGTTTTTAGGATTTTTTTTTAAGATGTCCAGTGTTTTTACCTCCCAAGCAGTATGAACTAAATGTGTTTTGTTCCTGTCAGATATGTTTAGTAAGCTACTACTGCACCTTAATCCATAAGAAGAACACACAAACAGGACAGTTGTTTGTATTTGGCTTGTGTAGTTTGCCTGAAACAGGAATGTTCAACATATTTGACTGCACTAAGCTAGCTTTACGTGACAAAGGCATTTCCAAACTAGTTTAATTCTCATCTTTATTGCAGAACTATTTTTCATGGCCTATTATTGATGCCCATATTTTATTAGCAGATGAAAAATTTAACTACACAGAAAAGATGAACCTTCAGGGATGTTAATGTAATGTTATAATGCCCTCTTGTTGTACACATCACATAGTTAAATTAGAAATAGGATATCAGTTTTTAGTGACTGCATATGCATTAATATTTATTTACTTGAACATCCACAATAAAAAAGGCAGTAGTTTATCCTTCCTGAATTGCCTTTCATCATCTTTAATAAGAGCATCTTTGCAGCAGGATCTAAATAGAAAAGTTGACACTACTATAGCCCAGCTATTTGTGCTGGACATATTTTGCTGTAGGAACAAGTAATAGGTTTATTCCATGCTGAAAAAAGAAGAAAGAAAACAACGTTTTGGCCGTGGAGCCTTCTTCAGGTGAGCGTCCTCACACCTGAAGAAGGATCCACAGCCGAAACTTTGTTTCTTTCTTCCTTTTTTCAGCATGGAATAAACCTTTACTTGTTCCTTTGCAGCCTACACATGCTGACACAGCTACCCACCTGAACTATATTTTGCTGTAGTTTAGCATATTAAATTACATGCGCAATACATTCACCTCTGCTCTATCTTATCCAGATGTGATGCTTACAGTATATCTGGATTTTGGCTCCATTCTATTTTTTAAATGCTTTCCCATTTTGGCAATGTCCTCATCATACCAAGCTCACTTACAGCTCTCTTTGGTGCGATCCTGAAAGTCCTAAATATATCCCAACCACTTGAGGATGCATTTGCTTTCATCTCCTTTATAGGCAGATGGTGCAGACTGTTTAATGAAAGACGGTGACTCCACCTTCACACACAGTGGCGGAAAGAGATAATTGAATTTCTGATGCTGGAAAAAATAAGATACACATTACAAGGTTCTGATCAAACATTTTATATAATATGGCAACCCCTTCTATTACATTTTGATCAGCTCCCTATCAGGTCTATCTATTTTTTTCCTTTTTTCACTTTTTTATATGCTAATTAATGTTGTGATTGCTTCATGTATCTGATTAAGCTGGAAATAAAAAAAAGTTATAGAAAACACTAAATAAAACTTATCTGAAGAAAGAATTATATTGTTATGCAAGTTCATGCATTTTGTGTATACGATTTGATTATCATTACCTTAGTGCTCCAGTGATCCTTGTAACCCAAGCCATATGTTGTCATGGAAACAATGATGTAATTGTGGTGGACACATGTATAATTTACTGGCAGAATTAGTTTCATTGAGAAGGTAAGCAACAAATGATTTTTGTGGCTAATGTAATGATTTTTGTAAATTCTAAAACGCATCTTCTCATCGCATGTTATGTTATTTTATAAAGTAATAACGTATCAAAATCAATTTTTCATACGGAATATATTCTATTATCCAAAGTGCAAACTAATGAAACTCTTAATCAACATTGCATTTATACAGCGTGTTATTGGTACTATAAATCATGATTTTAAAAAATGCAAAAGGTTTATTGATTTACTGTACTGACTGTAGCAACATTATAGTGCAATTATTACAGGAGTGAGATGTATATTTAAAACATTTAAAATATTATATTTAAAATAATTAATTCTAAAACTACTATCTAAATACACTATTGCTTTTGTGAAGGAAATCTAAGTATCTAACAGTGTTTTGAACCTTTTAGAGCCTGTTTATAAAACTTAAAAAATGTTAAAACTGTGCTGGTTAAGACACTCTGGCTTTTAAAACTATCTGAAGCTGATTTTACTCTTATTCTGTGTACAAATATTTTTTTAATTTAATGTAATATTTCAATATAGATACAGTGCTCAGTTGTTTAAAATAAAGGAAAGACAAGGAACTTTTATAGTTGAAATAACGCCATGCTGTTTGATCTTGCTCTTTCAATGTAATTAATCCTGTTGTTTTACTCAGGACCTGCTAGTGCGAAGTGTAATTTTATTGCATAGAGTAAGCAATAACACAAACCTATTAGTTGACTAGAATAATCAAGTCTCCCTTGGAAAAAACAGTTGAAAGGGAATAAGGCAAATCACGTAATATAAGGTCCCTCGTCACTGCCTTTGGTTAAATGAAATAATAGAAATTCAACTCAACCACTGCCGTTATTGCCTGGAATGTCAAAAATACATGCAAATAACTACCCCATATAACATTTCCTACTAATATATTGGTATATTGTCTAGTTTAAGTCATAACATTGTGTCCTCTTCTGCAGAGATGAAATCATTGTATAGATTGTGAAACTGGCAGTTTAGCTCACTGTTTATAATTGTAAATGTGTCCATGATTATGTCTTAGATTTATACCGTACTTAGATAATATATTATAAAGATATTTAGCACCCATTGTGATAAAATCGGAATAGGGATTATTAAAGAACTGTGAAACAGGGTGGCACATTGCTGTGGCAGTTAACATTACTGCCTTGCACTTCTAGGGTTCTGGAATAGATTGGGGTTGGGGTACCTTATATGTGGAGTATGCTGCTCTGCCTATATTTGCATGGGATCTTTTCTGAGACAATGCAAAGCTGGATTTTTGTTTAAAAAAGAATAAAGCCTGCTAGTTGCACTTGCCTGTGGAGAGCTGCACTTAAAAGCCATAAGTAACTATTTACCTTGAATAACTTCTAAAGTTAAAACACAATTTAGCTGTGTCTGTAATTCTTCATTTCTGAAAGCGGTAAAAAGGGTAGAATCGTTTTAAGTAAAAGTCCAGAAGTTATAAAGACAAACTATTCAGAATCTGGATTAGTACCTAGAAAATTGTTGTGCAGTGTGCGTCTTTGGTCCACAATGTCCCCGTATTTTATTATTAATACATGATTATTCTCACTTCTGTACTTAAGCTCATTTAAACACATGCTTTTCAAGCTGCTCTTTTTAATTCGACACTTTTGTCTCAGATGTAACTTTCCATCAATCTAAAGAATGCTTCTGGTCTTCTTTAGATTTGAAAGATGGAACTGGAGTTAAGCTCAATTTACGAAGCGCTGGGTGTGTCTTTGGAAGATGAACTCTCTACTGAGCAAATCAGCTCAGCGTATGAGAAAGTGTTCCAGTTCTCAGTCAACTTACAAGAGGTGGAGAATGCAATAAAAAAGGTAAATGTAAGGAGACTTGCAAGGTGAAGACCGTCAATCATACATTAATTTGGACTCTAACCTTTTAAAAAGATTAAAAATTTGTGATCCCTTGGCTTGGACTATATGTTTATTATGCCTTTTGTAGATAAAAAGCAAGTAAATTACATTTCTTTTTTTAACAAAGAATCACAGTATTTAAATGGCAAATTGCATTGTTTGTGTTGGGCACAGGTTAATGGAGATGTTACTTCAGCATCTTGCAGTGCTAAAAGGATTTTGGACATTCTACTAGAAATTGAGAGAGAGCACATTATTAAAGAACAGGTAGTGTATATTTACAATTATTACCTTGACCATAGGGCTGGGTGATATGGCCTAAAATGTATATCACGGTATAATTTTAATTTTGGACGGTAACGATATACATCACGATATAGAATTTTTTCTTATAATTTCAATAGAACTTGCTTTAAAAGGAGTACAAGACTTGAATAGTAAGTTTTTGTTCCCTGGCGTTAACTACTAGGTTATTATTAACTGTTGGTTAGCTACTGTGTTGTTCCTTTAGTATTTTTTAAATTTAATTGAACTAAAGAAAAAGTCAAACATTTTAAGAACATTTTTATTTTGCAGAACTGAAAAAGTAAACAAACTTATGAACATGAATTAAATAAGTAAATATGTAATACTTCACATTCTTAAAACAAAATAAAATTACAAAAAAAATAAAATAAAAAATCAAGCATTAAAGTAATAATGCCTCAAGTATTTGAAAAAGAGGGTGAACTACACACACTAGGCAGTGTGGTGGCTCTGTGGCAAAGGATCTGCTCCTGTGGCTGGAAAGTTACTGGTTCGTATCCTGCGGTCGGCAGAGGAATCCTACTCTGTTGAGCCCCTGAGCAAGGCCCTTAACCCCAACTGCTCCAGAAGCACCGTCTAAATGGCTGACCCTGTGCTCTGACCCCCAGCTTCTCTCCATCTGTGTGTCTCATGGAGATCAAGTTGGGGTATTGCGTAATACAAGAAATTATAGATGGCTAATAAAGTGATCTTATCTAAGTTATACAACACGTGCGTTTGTTTTCACGGAAAAGGGAAGAGGACGCCCATGTGTTTTTATTGGCTGCAATGACCTCAGATGCATCCTAAACCGTCTAAAATACAGCAGAATTTTAAACCATGACGGGTCAAATAGTAAAAATGTCCAAATCCCATTTTGTCACTATGCTGGCAGCTTAATCTAATGTAAACATCAAAATCCATTCTCTACCAGTATAAATGGTATAGCCAAATCCATATCGTGGCACATACTTCTAACGGTATACCACCCACCCCTACTTGACCAGATATTCCATTTTACGTGGGCAACATACTTTTACATTAAGCCTATCGCAACTATAATTACTGTACATCTACACTATCATTATGCAGAGATATACATATTATAGAACATATAAAGGGAAACAGCATTTTCAAAAACTGCTCATCTTCTAAATGCAACAACCATCAAGATTTAGTTATATTTATTTGATATTAAAAGAAGAATTTCACATTTTTATCATGCTGAAAAAGGCCAAAACACCATGTCACACTGTATTTTTCTTTTAAATTAATTACCTAAGATGCTTAAAGCCACAGTTATCGATTAAAAAAACTGGTGTAGGTTGTAGTTGTAGACATTGTGACTGGAGACACAAATTCGCAAACATTTTACTATCCAAACAAAGGTAATACATCTGGTTTAAAACGTAAACAAACTTTACCTAGTCTGAAATACCGGAGATAGCTTTACTTGCTCTGTGGGTGCACAAATGCATGGTCAAAATTAAACTAACTCAAACTAAACACCTGTTTTTCTTTGTTTTATAAGTGAAATGAACTAAATTGGTGCTTAGCTCACGTGTTTCAATTAAATACCTTGTTTTGGTTTCTCCCGCAGCCTGTAGGAACAAACCTTGGTAGGGAAACGGGGGCTGGCTAAGTAGTGCCTGTTTCAGGGTTGCGCATGCATGGATCGATTTATAAGAACATACCATTAGGAGGGGGTAGTTTTTCTTTAAAATATTTATGTATATAAAAGTATTAATGCCATTTTATTTTTGGTAATAATGTCTTAATTGTTTAATTGTGTACTCACTAGAGAAAGGTGTATATCAGAATTCTGATTATTATTTTGTAGAATTATTTTTTGCTCTATAGTGGAATATTCTAGTGGAATATTCTAGTTTAACCTAGAAAAGGAGCTTCTCAAGCTAGGAGAAAAAAAGATGGGAGTGAGTTGGTCGTATTGTAAAAGTGGAGCTGCCTACAACGAATCTATTTTTAAATCAATTAATTTGTACATTATTGTACTATAGTTTTGTGTTTTTTCCCCTTGGTTAGTTTGTATTTTTCACTGTGTTTTTTGGGGTGTGGACCTTGAGAACACAATTCCTCATAATAAACACCACTGCACTTCTTTGCAATTGTGGCTGTGCCATCATTATTGTTGCGTTCTATCTACACCTCTAAACTATTGAAGGATGAGACTGTGACAACATAGAAAACAAACTTTTATATGACACACCCGAAGAAGGCTCCACAGCCGAAACATATTTCCTTTTTTCTCTTTTCAGCATGGAATAAACCTATTGTTCCTTTGCAGCCTATGCATGCTGACAGCTACCCACCTGAAATATTATTATATAAGATGTCTTGCTCATTTGTGTAGCACTTGCAATAAAACAAAAACTTAGAAGTTGTTCTTGAATATATTTCTTTTTTGTTCCGTCTTGATCTAGCTGTACTGGGACTTTCAGCTTTTGAATGCAGGAAGACTCAATCTGCTGTTTGTAGAGAAAAGACAGACCCGCCTGCAGTACCAGGACATAAATACCTTGTCCACAGACAGCGGGCATATCACAGCCATGCACAACATAGCTGAAGACTGGCATGACAATGTGGCAGAGCAACACCCACAACGCAAGTGGCATGGAGGGTTGAATGTATGTCACACTCATTTTCAGGGTGAGCCATGGCTCTCCCTCTCTCACATATCTGTCATTGCATGTTGATACAGTATGCATTGAAATATATCTCATTAGAAAATAACACACTTTTTTAATGATTTGTTTAATTGAGTGTACAGATGCATTTCAAAATGTTTTTGCAAGTTTAGAAAATTACAAAAATCTTAATATTGCAGTAAACACCTAAAATATAGTTCATTTTTCTTTTCTGGTTGAATAGTTAAATTATTTTAACTGACCTCTGTAAGAAGAATTAGTTAAGTTTAAAAACATGGTTTAAGAAAGGGTGTCTTTGCTTACTCCATAACAAAGTATGTCGATGTGATCTACATGGAGATTTTATCTTTAGCAACTAAAACCCAAGTTATGGCCTTGTTTATGTACAGGATGATGTATGGGATAATGAAAATGAAGCACAGAAAATGAGGAAGAAATTGTATTTTTGGAGACTGAAAAAAGGATCAAAGAAACTCTATCACAGGTTAGAAAACCCACATGACATAAGCATGTGCAGTATATATTAAGAAACCAAGAATCTGTATTTTAATTATGGTATTCCTGCAGTAAAAAATGTTTGATGACACTAAAGAGGCCATCTGTACCAAATTAATTAACTTTGTAATACTGCAGGATTTATTTCAGGAAAAAAGAACATGTAATTTATATCAAAGGATGGTTTTATCACAAACTACAGATGCAATGTTATTCCAGTTCTGAAAAAGGAAGTGACATGCCATCAATGTCCTGAATACTTTGATGTAATTTAGCTTTGGCTAAATGTGTAATAGCCAATTTAAATATGGATTGTACAAGCAATGGAAAGAAGTGCTTAGAACCTGATGAGACACATAAAGCTGCATTTTAGAGCTTAAATACAAAAAGCAAAACAACGAATAAGGTCTTTTTTTTCTTTCTGAGAGCGGTTTCATTTGCATACCCATTCACACATGCCCATGTTAAGAAGCTAAGCTATGGTATCAGCTTTGAAAAGATTATAACAGCATTCACAGTAATTAACAGCAAGACATCATATGCCTTATTTTAGTTATTTCTGGTAAAGCGAGACAACATTTGACGAGTTACAGCTCAGTAGCACTCCCATTTCACGTTAAATTAAATTCCCTATTAGGCCCAAGGTAGTAATTGCCACAGTCAGTGGTGCAAAAGTTGTCACATGAGGTTTGTATAAAATTAGAAACATTTATTTTCTGTTTGACAAGGTGTTTATTTAAAAGTTTTTCTATCTCTTCAGCTACTGTATACTGGCATGCCTACACCTCAGTAACAGAAAGTTTCAAGGTGACGAAGAAGCAATTCACTGGAACAAACAAGGCTGTTTGATCTTACAAGATTTTTTTTTTGTTTTTTTTTTCACTTAAAAACACAAAGAGAAAGTTTTTCATGACATAACATATTTAGTCCTCTGAACCTTAATTTCCTTCTATATCACAGAATTTTTAATGCATGTGACACTCCACTGAGCATGTGGCTAGTTGAAAATGTCAGAATGGTGCCATTTGCAGAACCTCAGTAAGACTCTGCTGATGCCTTCAGCTTCAATATCACACATTTAAAAAAATAAATACCATTTCTAAAACATTAGAATGAATGTTCTTTTTACTCATATTTATTGTTTCAGTTTGTCTTAAAATTCTGGTATTAAGTCTGGAACAGTAATAAAACATTGGAAATGGCATTTACAATGAATTAAAAAGTACTGATTGTTTTTCCATTGGCATTTTTAGCATCAAAACGATTAAAACCCATGGGCTACTGTCTATTTAATCACTATGAGCTAATAAGCAGCAAATTAATTATCTATTTACTTAAATTATGCTGGAATGCCCTTTTACTGAAAATGAAATGTCATTTCGTTTTGGAGGCAGGTTGTCACAAGGAGGACTAAGCGCTGTGATGCCAATATTTACAAATGAAGCAATGGAATTTAGAGAACCACGGCACAACAGAAAAAGAGAAGTGAATCCAACAGGCAGAGATCTACTTCACGATGTGGATGAAAAGTTTGAAATTCTGCAGCACCAGCTGTACACAGAGATGCTCCAAGAACATTATGGTAGGCCAGAAGCAGCGTATTGATCAGACTGGACAAATCTTCCATGCTGATGTCATTGTATCAACACCTTTCTACTGTTTCAAAACTTTAAGCAGAAAAGGTTTGGCTAATTATTTAATTAGGATTTTTAGAAAAAGTAATAGAGCTATTTCATCTCCCATAAGATAATTATAATTTTTAATACATTTGAATATTGTAAAAAATTGCAAAAGTTAATGTTAACTTTATTATTATTCAGTGTTGCATTATGGGTCTTTTAAAACTACTGTTATTATTATATTATAATTATAATTATTATTTTAATACTGTTACTATAATAATAAAGTAATTTTAAAATCAAATAACACCATCATAAGATTCACTGTTTCTTGAGTGTAAGAAGAATAATGATATTAAAGTGCCTTATTTGAAATTTTCATTAAGCTATTCTTTTAATGGGCACATGTTTGTTTATTTTGAGAGCCTTTTGTCAGTTCTCGTCAAACCTGACAGAAAAGACCAATTCTCTTTCTTGTGTGACTGATCAGGAAGCTCCTCTTGGGAAGCCCTCGCGGTCTGGCAACAGGAAGAGAGAGTGGAGGAGCTGCAGTTTTTAGCTGAACATGCCCTCAATAACGAAGACAGTCTTTGTCTTTCTGAGCTGCCTGGGGCCTTTCGAATTTATAGGTAACAGAGCCCTAATGGAAATTTGATGTACTTTGTCTATGGCAGGTTTTCCTCTGAGTTTATCCAATCTACTTTTGTGCTATTTACAGCAGCACTTTTTATAGTTCTGCACTTGCCCCTTTCGATGGCCGTTATGAGGGATTTTCTTACAGTGCAGGTGTAGCCTGACAAAGGAACTGCGCATGACAATTTTGTGATAACATAGTTCTTGGAATACTGTACAGTATGTAAGAATGTAGTGAAACTAGAATGTCTCTGACAATTAAGTTATGAATGGTGTGAACCATAGGGAATATCCACCCATTTTCTATCCTCTTCATCTAATTCAGGGATGCAGACAGGAATCCAGTCCACACAAGGACATAGACACAGACATGAACACACACACCAGGGCCAATGTTCCCAAAAGCCATTTAACCTACCAGTATGTCTTTGGACTGTGGGAGGAAAACAGAGCACCCAGGGGAAACCCACACAAACACAAGGAGAACATACAAATTCCACGTAGAGAGCACCCCAGTTCTCAGAATTGAACCCAGGACCTCAACACTGTGAGGCAGCAATGCTAACCACTTGCATTGTGCCTCCCTGTAGGAAGCATGGAATACCTAAAATGGCAACATTCAATCTGACACCATACAGATTATCACATGGAATACCATGAGAGAGAAGGAGGAGTTTATTTTGCCATACAGTACAGTATGTACAGTACGTGTACATTGGAATTTGTATTTGTGCTTCTTTTTCTCTGGATGTGCACAATATGATACACAACTCTTTAACATAATGTGCACAGTACATCACAGAAAAGTAAATAATAATAATGAATGTAAAAACAGTAAATAATGAATATTGACAGTACCATACAACAGGTAGTACAGAACAGTAAACACATGGACAATACATTTGTGGTTAATAAATAAGCTGGATGTGGTTGCAAGCAACTTCAACAGGTGAAATTTCTAGCATTAAACCATGTCTTTCTTGAAAACTGATGTATACAGTTTTGACTGGTCATAGATACTGTATACTATCTTTAGCTTAGTGTTGATAATGTATTGATATTTTATTGCCTTGTCCTCAGAGTGCAGCACTCTATTAAATGCATCCTACAAAGCTGGGGTTTTTCAAGTTTGTCAAACATATGTAATACCTGTTGATGACAGGTGTGGAGTCCTTAATTAGTGAAAAACATGCCTTGTTGTAAGGCGTATGAGGCACCATACGAAGGGTTCCAATACTTTTGCAAGGCACTGTATGCAACCACATTGTTGAAGATGACACGTTGGCTTCTTTCAGGAAATCGCTGGGTGAGATCCTTGGAATTGTAGCTACCAGCAACCATAGGAGCTAGATGCGCCATAAGCTTTTAAACTTTCTTGAATTCAAATGTGTTTGATTTATGAGTGTGGTGTAAAAGTGGAGAATGAAGGTGTTTGTTGGTGTTTGTCAGTGTCATCTAGAAGATTACGGCAAACCTGGATTTCTGAAAGTAAAGAGAGTTTATGTATTTTAAAGTAAAGTCCAGTTTATGTATTTTATTGTTTTGTTTAAATACATTTTCGGCTGGTGCTGTTGTTTTACAGAAGCACAGATAGGGGGGTGTTGCGAGGATGCCCTGAGAATGTGGACCTCAATGTTCTGGAATGGACTGCAGTTCTCATGCTGAAGGAACTTCACTCCAATTACCAGAGGGAGAAGAATGTACTGCAAAAACTCGAGAAGAGGTAATGAGTTAGTCCCACTGCTACACCTCAGACTCTCCAAAAAGTAGATTAAAATCGCAACATAATTTTAGTTTTCCTGTCTTGACTCACATCCTGCACACTGCATATTTATAATGAAAAAGAATATATCTTATACTTCCTTATATTCTACAATCAAAGAATCCAACAATATCTGAATCACACAAATGTTACAATCCAGAAAGCAGTTTGGTTCTGCTTGCCTGCTAACTAAGGAGTCACCAAGTAAAAAGTTGGCCTACAATGAGACTCTGCTTGAATGTTTAGACCGCACTCTGTGTGGATGAAAAATACATCACTGTCAGTTGGCCTGTGATGATAAAGCAAGCATATTGTATTTTCAGACTGTCACAAAAAATGGAAAACAATGATGCATGTCTTCTGTTTTTTTATTATTGCCATTTCTTTGATGTCTTAATGATGCTATGTTGTGCTTTAGTAGGGGATAGGAGTTAGTATGGGTTTTCTGTGCTGGTGAATAGAAGGTATATTATTATATGTTGGGAATATTTTGGTTGGGTAGGCAAATGAGTCATTCATGTGGTAGCACCCTCTAACTAATGTCGTCCACATTACACAGAGTGTTTCCCTTAAGAAAGTGCTAGTACCACAAGAAACTCCAACATAATACATACAGTATGTGGTGAATTGGAATATACAGTCTTTCACAGGAGTTACCTTGTACTCAAGGCAACAATCCTGTAAAATATCCTTGATGAAATGTTCTGAAATACCACAATGTTTCCTGATGTTTCACACCTGGAGTACTATTCCTGTAAAAATAATATTGAGATACTTGTACTAAGATAACATACCAGTACGGTAATCTTCAATACTTGGGTTCCTCCTGACTGATAACATTTTTTTGTCTTTGAAATCTTCCAGTACTTCTGTCACAATTGCTTATATTGAGATGTTTGTGTTGTATAAGAACTAAAGTTTCTTTAAACATGTGTTTAGTGTGAAGACTTGCCTTCAAAGGATTATTTCATGACAGCAGTCTTATTTCCCTTTGTAAAGTTTTGTGTCTATTACTTAGTGTATTTGGGTTGACCAATGGGAGTAACTGAGTGTTAAGTACATCCATGTCTTTTATACTATTGAAATGTTTTCCCCAGCCACCAAAATATTCACAGAAAACTTCATGAGCCACATGATTTCAGTATTCCCTGACCAGTGAGGCTGTTTTAATTTTTAACTTTTGGAACTTGCTTGTACACATTTTTACTAAACATTTATGATGTATTTTAATTAAATTCAAAAATATTATTATTCCATAGGTGAAATTTATTTTCCAACATTATAACATAAAACAACACCAACAAGAGGTCAGGACAAACAATAATTCATTAAATGTACTGGACACAATTATTTTACACTTTTGTTATATTACACTTTTTTTTTATGAAATCTATTCAAAAGTGTAATTACAGAGCTGATATAACAATTTCCTAGATCTGTCACACATGTTGTACTGTATATCCTGGGGCACAGAGGTGTCTCCCAGATGGGAGTAGAGTGAATTACCAGTGGAGGGGCTGTGCTACACACTCCATAATGCTGGTAGCCTTCTTTAGAACCCTTGGCGTGTGGAGTGCATTGAGGGTGATTTACCATCAATGATTTTACTACTTAGGTCTATTTTCCTTAACCTATTACAATTTGCTTTACTGGTATAGTAATGTCTAGGATTCTGAATTCATAACTGGAAATCCCAAGTGAAATATTACTTATTGTACCATTGAGTAAAGAACGTCACCTGAATGCTTCTACTAAAGTACTCAGCTATAAAAATGCTTTGGGAAATCCTAAATAAATTAGTAATAATAGTCCTCTTTACACTAGAGCCCAGCCACCTGTGACCTGGTACCCCATCAAAATGCTTTACTCAAGTGTGTAACAGAAGTTACGTAGATCCTTTCCATTATTTATAAGATTAACATTATAAACATATTCTTTTCTATTCAGTTTGGATAGGCCAGATTGTACATTCCTGCACCTGTGGCTGAAATCTACTGTGATGAAAGCAAGGAGAGAGACGTGTGCTCAGGGATCAATATTAGCAGCATATCAGTCCTGGGAAAATTGGTGAGTGACCATAAACTGCAATAGATCATTTTTCTTTTTGAGAATGGATAGCTTTGTCAGGGCTCTGATGTAGTCCTGTTTCTGTGTTATTTTTATGAGATGCCTTTGCTTGACATGCAAATGACATTTGCACCCAAATGTAACAGCATAAGCCATTTTTGAATGTACAGTAATACAGGTGATCCTTGTGAACAGAAACCAGACAAAATACATAACTGAATAGGTGTATGTTTAAAATCAAAGACGTTTAGTCACTAACAACGAATATGGGTTTTTAAACAACATGCAATTGACTTAACACCTCCTCAATTAAAAATAATATATATTTTTTAATTATATTATCAATATAATTATATTAACTATAAATAGCTTACTGCTTATAGTCTGTCAGTGTAGGACATTTCTTTAAGTGTTTATGGTCTGATTCTTGAGCATCCATATCTTTTTTGCAGTGATTAAAATTGGACACGATATTATAAATTAGGTCATGTTCGTGCATTGTACAATTTAAGCATGTAGTAAAATCCCTTGATTTAAATTCCACACCTCCAGCTACTGTATATCATATGTTTATATGTTTCCAAACAGGTTCAGAGTAGAGAAGTGTTAAAGAACAAACCTCATAAGATTACTCTGTAAAGAAAAAAAATGTGCA
The DNA here is from genome assembly GCF_055471065.1 of Atractosteus spatula. Lineage (NCBI taxonomy): Eukaryota > Metazoa > Chordata > Actinopteri > Semionotiformes > Lepisosteidae > Atractosteus > Atractosteus spatula. Next base: position 51,312,448 of record NC_142713.1, on the reverse strand, counting down.
AAAACACTGATAAATATTTAATTTCTATAGATTTCAGATCTTCAGATGTATAAATAATGAGAACTGATATTTGAAGCATATTTTCAAAACAACAGATACATAGAAATGAAGCTAAAACAATTTTTTATCTGTCAGAGATTTCAAACTGGAAGCCATATTACAGATGCATTTCCTTGTTGCCATGACTGCAGGTCAAGTGGCAGAGGGCACAGCATAATGGGATAAACGTAAGAAAATGGTATCTCAGTAGCATCTCAGCACACGTGGAAAGACACTGCTGGAATAATGTTTTTTCACTGTGAGACTAGGTTGTGTAATGATCTGTGTGGGTGGTAATAAGAAACATTGCAGCTGGGGAAAAGAAAACAGTTCAGTTGTGATCATGGGCTTTGGTTTTGTAATGCTCTTTTCATCTGCTCTACATGGAGTTGAGTAGCACTCATGGAACTAGTTAATAATGGTTTTATAACATGAATCTCACTAATAGATGTACAGTACTTTCCTTTATTAACGGAGTATTTATATGTCTTGTTTACATTGGTTCATTTTATTGCGTACTGTTCAGGTCAGCATGTCCTGGTTAAATATCCTAATCCACTGACCCTGTTTGTTCTATAGAGCTTTGGAAACCAGCTCCCAAAACACGACCAGTGTTGTAAAAGTAGCCAAAAGAAGAGTACAAACCATCATGCACCTTAGTGAGAAACTTCATATGGATTTAAAATATGCAGTGCAGCCATCTTTACTTTCCCCTAACATCATAGTTTACTTTATATACTGTATCTCCTCCTGCTATGTACTGTAATATGAATCTTCCTTAAGGATGCTCCAACACCCTGTCTTTCTCTACTTCTGCTATAACAATCATCCCTGGTCTTTTAAGGCCCGAGATCAACTTCCCTCATTGCAAAGACTTGGCTATATTCTGGATGGCACATCATGGTCACTCAGACCTGGACAGGAGGGTTAGAACATTCTCAGGATTCTCACTACAGGTAATACAATAAGACATAATGTGATATGACGCCAGCAAAAAAAACACCAAAGGATAAATATTTTCAATTACATTTGACTCTTTCTGCCTTTGATAAAATGTCACCCCCTGCATTGATTTGTTGTTGATGAAAACAAATGTTCATTGTTGTACATTATCGAGGCAAACCATTCTAATGTTCAATGTTGATATACGCAGCTTAGACTTTTATTTAAATAAAATAATCAGACCAATGTTATTTTCCCTTTATACCTCTCGGTAGCACAAAACAGAGCAGAGAATCCCAAAAAATTGAAAACGACATAAAAGAAATACCTTTCTTTGATTATCTGTTCTAGTTGTATCAAGTTGTGTGCATATTGCCATTATTGAAACAAATTCATTTTGACGACATCAATAATGATTATCATGAACTTCACACCCAAAAGAGAAACAAAACAATAGCAACAAGAACAAGAAATGTACAAAAATCAATATAATAACTGAAGATATTCCAATTCAAATATTCTGTATAAATGGGGCAGTTTTACAGTTATTTCATGCTGCATTTGACGTGTTCCCTTTATTGTATTTTTTAACAGCAAGAAGTTCTGGAGTTGCTTCTGTCAAGACAGGAATGGGAGAGGGAGTATTTGATAAAGTTACTACACAGTTTTACTTCTGAGGAACTGCAGACTGAAAAGACATCAAATAACGAACACACCTCAAAGTTTTTGATAGGTCTGTCTGCGTTAAGGGTCTTTAACTCAGTTCCTGGAAAGCCTTTTGGATTCCGGTTTGTTCCAACCTGTGTAGCCAATCAAAGAATTAAGATTATTTACATAGGATTTTGTGTAAGGTCTTTGTCATTGATTATATAAGACAGTCACTTCATTAAAGTTACGGTTACCTACAGTATACTGTAAATGTGGGTTGGAAATGTTACAAAATTGCAGCTGAATAAATAATTACAATAATTAATCAACAATGTAACTGGAAATGTGAAAACGTGGCTGAAACTATGTAAAGAGACTGTCCTTCAAGAATTGAAAGACCCCTCTTCTAAATCCTTTACAGTGCAATGGCCTGTTTAATAACTGTCCTAGTTTTCTCATTGTCTCCTATCACTCACTTGTATTTGTGTGTAACAGTAATGTGATTTTACAGTGACTAGAACAAGTAGATGTACATTTGTGTAGGTATGTGCTGTTTTCCTTTTTTTGTTCAGTAGTTAGGTTCAGTAGTTTTGTGCATTATGTCTCTTTAGGAAAACATACAGAACCTTCTTATACCTTAAGAAAGCACTGTGCAATGAAACTGGGGCAGTTAAAGGCAGTATCTGAAGGTCAGATACAAGGAACATCGTGGGCAGACTGTGCTGTAAACTTGCTTTCTAACCTAATGGAGCAACAAGAGAAGGAGACCAGATATATTCTAAGGGCAATGGTAGATATGGTAAGTCAATAAACTTAGGTTAAATGCTTGGTAATGCAGTAGGTATAGATTCGGAGGATTAGCAGGCACTGTAGAAAAAGCAAATGAAGTCCAAAAAGAGATCAAATACAAGACAAATTTCAGGGCAAACTCCTGACAGATGGTGTTTAAAGTTGCTACATACAGTAGTGGATTCTGCATGTACTGTAAGTAGCAAAAACCTAAATTATAAATGCAAAATGCGAAATGCTGAGATAGAAGAGGCTATGTATGAAAAAAGACACATAATTCACATCTTTCTGACAATGTGAGAAAGAAATTTAAAAGGCAAGCAAAATGTTAGAATATACAGTATACAGTAGTTAAACGTGTAGAATTTAATGTAAAGGATGCTATGTTAAAATTGTATAATGCACTAGTAAAGCCTCTTTTAGAATAATTCCATGTGCAGTTGAGGTTATCATGTTATACTGTAGATGTTGCTTCTCTGGAATCTGTACAGAGATTCCATCAAAACCAGATACATTCTGGGACTTAAGGGAACATCCTACACTAAAAGCCCAGAGAAACTGAACACTTTTATTCTTGAACAGAGAAGACTACAAGGTGACCTGACACAAGTATTCAAGGGCTTTGATAAAGGCAACCTACGTTCTTCAAAATTAACAGTGAAACCAGAAGACACAAGTAGAAAATATACGGAAGTGCATTGCAAACAGAGAACAGGAAGCACTTCTTTATCTGAAGAGCTGTGGGAGAGCTGAACAAGCTTCTCGGCCCTGTTGTTGAAATACAACAAATGGCCTCTTCTCATCTGTTAAATGGGTCAACAGGAACACTCCCAGTCTGAGTATTGGACTGCCCCCGTTCTTTTGTTTTTCGTTCTAGTCTAGCTTTCTTAGTTAAGTTTATTGAAAACATAAAGAGGAACTGCAATATTTATATTGGTTTTGGTGAGAGGGTCTTTATGAAATTTGTACATAATTTTTCTACTGAAGCTGCAATAATTTATATGGTGGACATACTGAACTGGTTTGAACTGGATTAGATTAATTCTGGACTCAAGGACTACTATGTAATTCTATACTGTTATATAGGAACACGTACTACAAACCTAAGTAACCAATTGTGTTAAAAGAAGTTGTCTTTGGCAAATAGGGAAGATGAAGATGTACTGTATGTGATTCTGGAACACTGCCAATCAGATAAGCACAGTGATGCGTGACAGATAACAGAAAAAGGACTGTTCTAGTTTAATTACTTTGAGAAAAATACACTGCACATCTCTGTGTGTTTCGCTCTCATGTGCATGAAAAGAAAACTTCTTTTAACTTCGGAGATGGATGCCTGGCTGTCTTTTAAGGGGAAGCGGGAAAAATGTATCCACCAATTTAAAAGAGATGTATTCACAAGAGTGCTTGTTGAAGATATAATAGGGCTAATTCACATCACCAAAAGATTGGTTCCCTGATTCTGAATACCTGGCGCATACCTACTGTAGAAATTTTTTCTATTTTGTGAGAAATTGGAAGTTTTACATATTACTGTGTACATTTTACTTTCATTGTGGTTTGAAATACACTCATCAATGCTAATTCTTTCTAACCCCAAAATATAAAAACAGTGTTTGCAGTTCCACTTTAATTAAATTGCCTTTTGTTTTCCATTCACAGCTTTCACAGTAGCTCATGAATAAGAATATTAGAGCCAGAGGCTGGGTTTCAGAAAATTCTGTGATCTAAGTTTGTTTCAAAGTGGAAATTAATCAGTGCAACTATACATAATTATATTTATAATTATATTCTTACAAATGTTATTGTAACCTGAGAATTTGATAGTGTCTGTACATCAAATAATAATAAACATTTAGGGTTTTTTAGAAGGCAATTGGAAAAATGCAATTTTAAATGAAGTTGCAATGAGTTCTGTTGCTGCATTTCTTTAGAATAACACATGTAAGGGAGATTATTTCTGAAATGAGACTTGAATAAACTTTTGACTCAATCAAGGGTTTGGTACTTTTTAAATAAGACTTCAATAAGATTAATAAACGAACAGAAGTCACTCCAAAATTAGGACTGATTCCAATATTTCAGCAAATAGAGCACCAATAAAGGAATTAAAAACAAGTTTGTTTTAACATTTTTAAATTAATTTGAGTGCTGTTTAAATGATACAAGAAAATGTGGGACCCATTTCTTTCATGTTTCTATTACTAATGTTGGTTAGATTCTTTTTGAATAATATCTATTTGTATGTCCAACAAGAATTTTGAAATCTGAATATATACAATATTTTATACCTACAGCCATGGAGCAAGAGTTTTCTTTAGTGGGGGGAAAGTGAAGATTAGAACTCTTGCCAAGTCTTTTTATACCAATGAAAGGCAAATATGCACAAAGGTGCCTGAAATCAGTGAAGTTATGGAGAAGTGTTAACTTAAAAAATAAGGAATATTTGCAGAGAATTATAGAGCATAAGTTTTATCTCCAATTGTCCCCATGTTATTCAGATTTTACCCATCTGTTTTATACACAGAATGAAGAGCTTCTTCTCTCTATTCAAGAAAAATATGAAGCTGAGCTGGAAAACCAGCAGCTGGACAATCTTCTTCAGCTTGTGCTTCCTCAGTCAAGTCAACGCAACACACCACCCTTTGAAAAAGAGCACACAGGGGTCTTCATTTCTGAGGGAATTAAGAGTTTATTTAAAGATCATTGCTGTCAAATACATCTCAGTGACTTCTCTAAAATAGTCAAACTCTTTTAACGGAATTGGAAATTCAGAAAATCAATGTATTATATGTATTAACATGAAATCCATAGTTATAAATGTACACAGCCTCCTCAGATGGAGTTTTCTCTCAAAGCACGCAGGTTTTTAAAGTATGCATACAGATATGAAAAAATAAAAGATCCATTTTAGCTTAATAGCTTCAGCGATATTGACCTTGTCACCACTTGACGAATTTATGACGTATTTCTTAATGACAGATTTGTGAAAGGAGTGCTCCTGCACCAGATCCCTTTGAGATGCATGAGATCAGTTCAGAGGGCCATCAAGACTTTGAAAGGACAGCAGAAAAAAAACAGGATAGTCAGTCTGATTACCAGGAAGGAGAGGATGTCTGCTCAGGTAAATATTATGAAGTGGAAGAGATCATACTGATTTCTCAAATTAAAAGAAAAATGTATCCCCCATATAAACCAAGTAAAAGCAGTGAAAAATCAACAGCAAATGTAATGTTGCAGTCAAAATTAAGGAGGCAAACAGCTGGGAAAAAAACTGAACAATTGTAGTCAATTTCAATGGGACCTCAACCATCCATTCAAAGTACTCAAAGGCAACAACATTCTTCAGTATCAACAAAATGGCGAACCAGAGATCACAAGTGGAAACTGAGTGGAAATACACATGAATTTGAGGTTAGGAGGCATTTCTTTATCCAAAGAGCTGTGGGAGAGATTGGAACAAGCCATCATTTATGTTTCTGAAGATGATACCATGACGTTCTTCAAGAAATGTTTGGATGACATTTTCCTTGGCTAGTAGTAATTTCTTGGCTACTATCTGCTGAATGGGCCAGAAGGGAAGAATGGCGTCCTCCTGCCTGGAACCTATGTTGTTTAGATGAAGACCTGCCCATTCCAGCCTTGTCCTACAGGTAGTAGGAAGGGGGTAACATAGTAAAAGACATGAGTGGTAGAAGTGCTGTTACTATTACAACTGATATTGTTGTGCTTATTCTTTCATTGTATTAATGAATGGTTTGCATATAAAATGTTTTGCATCTAAAAAAATTATACAAAGAAATAATAAGCATTACAATTAAACCACAAACCTTGAATAAGTCATATTAAACCAGCACTTTATGCCAATCGCAAAACAAATTTGAAATCCTCAAGATGCCAATCAGAAATTTGTCGACTAATACAGCAATCCTTCTATGGAAGGAGGAAACAGGTACTACAACACGGTTTATGTGAAATTATTTAACAGAACTACAGGCTGTAGAACAACTACTTTTTCTCATGAGTGGTTCAACTTGTTTGAATTAGAACTAGAATTATTTCAACAAATAATGTTAATCTAATTATTTATAACTAATTGTTGTATTATGTCTGTTTTTTCCTCAGCTTGTGGTAATGTTTTCAGCTCTGAAGAAGCTCCGTATTTAGAAGTAGTATGTGCAGCAGACAGTACCCAGGACCAGTTTGGACTGGAAGGAATTGGTGTAGAAGGAGAAGAAATAACGTCTCAAGCTGAGGCAAACTTTGAAAAACAAGGTTCTCTGATTGCTGTTGCTTGGAGCAAAAAAACAGAAGAATCTATAGATGACACGGTAAACTACATGAAATAGGTCTTTCCAGTAAAGCTAATCAAATGGTGTGTTATTAACAGAGCTTAAGACCAAAGCATTCTTTCTTAGCAATCTCCTTTTTAGCTATTCAGGTGCCTGTGGCTGACAACAAAGTTTTTAAGAAAGTTTTTTTAAAAATCTAAATGTTCTGGTTTTTTTTTCTGTTATAAGGTAAAATTAATTCTAAAGCTAAAAGACTGTAATGAACTACTGTATACCAGCTCTCCTTTTATACAGAACAAACAATAGGCATTTCTAAGAGGCTGATATCAATGATATTGATGTAACACACAAAATGCATGCATTTTTCATCATACTGTAAATATAAGATTCTAAAGGGTCCTGCCACAAAACACCCTCAGAGCTAATAAACATCAGCCTAATAAATTGAATTTCACCTAAATTGTAGGTGATGTGACAGACAATTTGTTTCCTCATTTAGACCTGGTCATGTCATTGGGGTTAATTTTTTGGTTTTAAAGTCTTTTACAAAAGGTTCCCTAAGCATTTCTAATTCCCACAGTGTAAACAAAAAGTCATTTTGATATTTCATATATTCTCCACCATAAAACCTAATGTTGCAATACTATAATATTGCTTTGAATTGTACAGAAAAGTGTCACATGCTCATTCACTAACACTGCATCACCCATTAGTGTGATCACGCATAAAGATTTTTGATATTTTAGAGCTTATTATACTGTACTTGGAAGCTTAGGTAATCACTGCAGACCTTGTTGTGTTACAGCCACTTCCTAAAGAATCTGAAAACATTGAAGTCGACTTTCCAAATGAGCTCGAACGGGAGTTAATCACAATACCCTCTGAGAAGCAGCCAGAAGAGATATCCCATGGTGCCGCTAGTGATTCAGTCTTTGTTAAAGACACTCTACAAGCTGAAAAATTACAGGACCAACCTATTGAAAAAGCTCCCTCTGTTGCCCAAGTGAGATTCAAACCTTAGAGTTATCAGATATAATAAAGCTTACAAAGCACTTAATGTGATGGATAGAGACTAAATCAAAAATCTGTTGAATCATCTTAAGCACCATTACCCTCGATTTCAAATATTTTTTTCTTATTTTTGCCAAAAAAGGTATATTTCTTATACAAACACTTTTTATAGGTACAGTATGAAGACAGCTGTAATGATCTATTTTAACAAATGTATCTTTAATATATTGCTTGAATTTTAGTTTTTTATATATTAAGCATATTAATATGTTTCTGTTGAGTTTTTTTGTGAAAATAGATTATATACATTTATTACCATGAATTTTATGTAGAGAGCACATTAATATCAGTTTAGTGCATTACAATGGATTTGATAGACAATATTAGTATATACCCCTGTCATTTAGTCCCATTTAGATTGAATAGTTTCTAAGAGCTCAGAATTAGCACAAGTAAATCACACAAAACCTGTAAATATGTTGTACAACATTCAAACTCTTACCTAGGTTAACATTACATACTGTATGTCTCAGACTTACTTTAGCTTCAAGACTGTTTTATTCCAGACAGAGGCCAAGTGTTTCCAGCATGGCATGACTGTAGTACACATTTCTGAGATGGAGAGAGAGGAGACCATGAGAAGCCTAGTAGACATGCAAAGAAAAGCTGAAAGCAAGTATCAGAGGGACAAGGAAAGACAAATGCTAAGGGTAAGTTTTGCTGCTGTCTGAGTAGTTATTTCTGCTTGGAGTAGAGACCAATCGAAACATCATGCTGCACTGCATCGTTGCTGTAGAAAATGAAGCAGTGACAGGTTTTCGTGAAATAAACCCAAGAGCTGGCAGAAAACACACAGAAGCAGGCAAACAGCAGAGACAGGCTGCACAGGCAAGAGTGGTCCAGGCAAACACAGAGCAAACCCATAAACAGGGACAAGAAAAGTTCAAAACCAAGACACTCAGAACACCCACCAGAGGAAGGTCCACAGAACAAAGTCAGGGTGAACCAGGTTCCAGAATCCAGAAAGAGCTCAGGAACTCAAGGAGAACTCTGTGACAGAGTTCTTGAGTACTGCCAGATGATGGCTTATGTAGTCCTGAACTCGCAGAAGCACGTGTAGATACTTATAATACCTCTAATAGTTATCATTTAACTCTCACTACAAATCTGGAATCCAAAGATAAACCATTATTCATTGATCTTGTTTGCTATTAAATGGATACATATATCCTGCACTACCACATTCCTAGTCTTTGAAACCATAGTAAATGAAAACACTTTTTCTAGGATGAATGCTGTTATTTGTTGTATTATGAGCAACACCCTTTCTTCCTTCAGGTTCAAGAACGCCTGTCCATCATCCAGAATAGAAAATCTGATGAAGACCTGCTGGGAAACAAGCAAGGAAAAGGGCTCATGCATCTTATGGAAAATTTTAAAAAGGCAATTATGTTTATTTTGCTTGGCTGGAAATGTACAGTGCCTTGCAAAAGTATTCACCCACTTCCAATGCTGTCCCATTTTGTTGAATGATTCTGAAGCAGGTCAGATGAATAACCATGTTTTTCAATTGCTACCTTAAAATGATCTATAGCACATGAATGACCCTGGAATGTAATATAGTTCAAATCAATCCCCCATCAAACTCAATGACCAAAATATTAAGTTAGCATAAAAAAATCAATGTTCTTGATTGGTAGTAGTATACTAGAATGTTTTTGGTATTTTATGCGCTGAAGAAAGCAGATCACAAGACCAGGAGCAGTAAAACCAGTGAAGTTTAAAAATAGAGAAAAAGACTACATTAAGTCTCTGCTCACATTTAAAGAAGCTAATGCAGGGCTCACAAAAATATTTATCACTGGGGTAAGAATACATTTGAACATCATCTGTTCTACATACTGTACATGTAACTGTTTTTGATAGATGCTGTATTTACACATATAATATTGGAAGTCATACAAGTCTTCATTGTAAAAGTAATTTGATCATGCTGTAATTGTCACGAAGTGTTAATCAGGACCCTATGCAGACAGCAGAATCTGGAAGGGAGTGAAACAAACACGGGGGAGGGAAGGCTAGGAACGCGGCTGGTAGATGAACAGGGGGGCATGTCGACGGTGCACTGATGCTCGGGGGGGCGTGGTCCAGCGGAACAAGTCCAAAGGGAGTCCAAAGGGAAATCCAGAGTGGGAGGAAAAGTCCAGAACTGGGTAATCCCTCCTCAACAGACATGACAAAAGTTAGAAACCGGAGCAGGATCCGGTGCAGGGACAGAGAGAGAAAAAGCGGTAACGGGGCCAGGCGCTCCAAGCCCTGGACCCAGATGGTCGGGCCACTCCTGGACCCGATGGTTGGCGGGCTTCCGGGCATTCATCTTCCAAAGCTGAGCCCAGAATGGTAGGAGCATCTGGCTTTTATAGGGAGAGGCTTGATGGGAAGCAGGTGCACAAAATCAACTCAAACAAGAAAGAGCGGGAGCACCCTTAAGAGGAGGGACTTACGATCGTGACAGTAATGGGTATGCATGTAGAGTCTATGTAACCTCTGGTATATTATTCATTTTGTTAACAAAATAAAATTTTGTGATTCAGGTGGATAAAATCCATCAGAAAACACTGGTTAAAGAGAAGCTGGAGCAAGTGCGACGAGAACGGACCCACATTCTGCAGTCAAAAAGAGAACGGTAGATATTTCGGAAGACTCTGAAGATTAAAGTTCTTATTTTTTCTCTTATGATTACCTGTGCTTGTGCAATATTGGTTCTTTCTTTAATGAAATTAACCATCTTATCATAATTCTATAATTCTTTACACTGAGTTTAAGACGAAGAACAATCCTTGCCAAAATGTACAGCAATTACTGTACATTAAAATGTGGGTGTGCGAAGTACTTGTCACGGCCAGTATGTCAGCAATTAAACTAAATAAGTTTGGATTTTGGGCAGCACAGTGGCACACTGGAGTTCACCTTCACCGCTGGACCTGGGTGACTATCTGTATGGAGTTTGTACACTATGTTTTTCCCATATTTGTGTGGGTTTGTGTGTCCTCCTGCAGTCTACAAACATACAGGTAGGTTAACTGGCTTCTGGGAAAACTCACTCTGGTGTGAGTGTGTGCGTGTCTGTGTCTTTGTGTGCCCTGCGATAGGCTGGCAACCTGTCCAGGGTGTATCCAGCGCTTGTGTCCGTTGCTTGCATGGAAATCTCTGGTTGCCCAGCTACATTGAATTGGATGAAACGGTTAGAAAATGAATGAATGGACAGTTAGGATTTTAGGATATTGAAAATGCATGTTATTAAATATTCTATACATATTTGTACATCCAATTTTACCTCCTCCCCAAAATCCACAAACCCGACACCCCTGGACGTGCCATTGTCTCAACATGCAACTGTCCAACTACTCATATCTCGGCCTTTCTCGACAGCCTTATGAGACCACTGCCTGAAGGTCTTCCTTCATATATCAAGGACACCAACCATGCCCTCCAACTTTTTAAGGATTTCCATTTTCAGGGCCCAGAATGCTACATTTTCACCCTGGACATCACATCTCTCTACACAATGATGGTCTTACAGCCCTCAAGCACACGCTTGACAAACACACAGTGCTTGATCCACCCACCCACACCCTTGTACGCCTTGTACATTATGCATTCTCTTTTAATAACCTTTTTTTCCAGTAAGTTAGTGGTGTCACCATTGGCACCAGAATGGGACACAGCTATGCCAATATTTGTGTTGGTTGGGTAGAAGGACGCTTCTTCACTTCCTATGCTGGCTTTGTCCCGGACCTCTACAGGCGATACATTGATGACTGTGTCATACGCACCTGAACCACTTCAACATATTTGTACATCTTAACTGAACCTGAAAAGAGTATAATTTTAGCAATAGTCAAAGCTAAAAGTAAACCGAAGATGAAACCTCTTTAATACTTAAAACCTGAAAATTAACCTATTTTAATTTTTATATGTATGTATACATGTATCTCTGCAGAAACACAGCTGGGTTTAAGGAGCTGTTGGAACCAGTTATTCACAGGAAAGAAGAACATGAAGACGATGTTAACTCAAAGGAGAAAATAAATCAACAAGTTTTGGGTTTAGAGGACTGGAAAAATTGTATTCCTGAAAGCAGAGTAGCATAACATTGAATTTGTTCAAAACATTATGATAACATCAAGATAAAATAAACGCCAGTAATTGTTTCTCTCTGTCACTAAAGGCCTGGTGGCATTCTTTAGCAGAATGCAAGCCGTATTTTAACCCTCCAAAACTCTACAGCCTCAAACAAATTAAGTGATCGTTGTTTCACCCAACTATTTAATAGAGGCATGTACAAACATAATATCTAACCCATTTCTTTGTGTTTGCAAGTTACAAAGCTCATATACAAAATGATCTGTCTTTGGCTTCCTGGCTGGACTAAATATGCTCCTAATTTAATACTAGGATATGGCTAAATCTAAACTCTCATAAAAGCACTCACACCTGTATTAACACCTGAATAAAAACAAAGACTTCCATCACACATACGCATTGAATTCAAAACACCTTTCCACAAAAAGAGCTTTTCATGGAATCCAAGCACAATAAAAACATGGTGAAGGATTTAACATTTTTAGGGAAAAATGCTACTTTGTTCTCAAATACTGACAACGTTTGTAACCACTAAAAAAGATGCAAGAATAATTGTTTTAATGTTAGCTGTGCTGTTCGTCTTCAGTTTCTGGTGTTCTCCAAGGGTTTGATTTATCCAACTATGTTGGATGCTTCTGGAAAGATTCCATTTTTTCTGAAGAAACTGTCTCTCATAATTGCTGTAAGTCCATAAACCGGAGCACCATACTTTGTCATATCACCTGAATTCAAAGAAATATAAAATATTATTAAGGTTATCTTAGCTCTACATTGACATAATAAAATTGCAATAAATATTGTGTGCAGATGTTTGACTGTGTGGTTGTATATGTCTTTTTTTTTGTAAGATTTGTATTCTTATCTTGATCGTTTTTCCCCTTGTAAAACCTAAACAAAAAAAAACTGACCTAAAATGCGTTCATTGATTCACTCAACTAGTTTGTTAAATTAAATTATTCAACATTGCGGTGTTATATTTCAAGGTAATGTTTTATTGATGTGGTCTTCAACAAATGATGCATTTTAAATTCTATGCTTTGTTCTGAACGTAGGGTGTAATAACACTGTAAAGTGGCTGAAAGTTATGAAAAGGCAGGGAGCCTAATTATTTTTACAAGGTTTAAAGAAAACTCTTAAAAGACTGTAAAAACCTACCTAATTGCCATCCGTACTGCCAATTACTAGTTACTGGGTATACATATTTTTCCTCCGGCTTCTGCTGTTTTCTTAGGTGTAGGTATTTGTAACGGCCTGTCTCCTCTTTAGAAATACCTTGATACAATACTTCCCTTGTTGCTCTTGAGACAGGTCGCATCGCTCCAGTCTCTAGCACTTCCTCTGTAGTTTTTTTGGTCTCCACTTCCACCAGATTTTCTATTTTGCTTTCTTTTTTTACATTTGTTTCCTTTTGTGCAGGAGCACCAATGCGTGGCAGTTTCAGTCTTTTCTCCTTGGCTGGCGTTCTCTTTGCCTTGACTCGGGGGTTTTTTGTCCAGAAATCCTTGTGCCAGTTAAGCCTGATAAGGTTTTCTTTGAGTATTGCTTCTTTCCAGAATTCCTGGCGCTGTGAATCCATGTTTATTTCTCGAGCCATCTGTTCGGGGTTTATTTTGTTTCCTTCCTCGCTGTAAGTTATCTTTCCTGTAGGTATCTAGTCTATTTAAAACGTTCACTTTTGATTTATTCGATTTTAAAATTTATCGTGTGACTTTCCGCCTTATGTACCTGTACTGTATATGCTAACTTCTCAAAACACTGTCACCAAAACCTATCTGTTCTGTAGTTCAGAGATGGCAACTGTAGTTTTGATGCCGACAGTGAAGTCCACAGGTCTTTATTGTGCTCCCAGATGATGCTTTTATGACCCCCCTGGAGACCTGTTGCTATATAAGGGCAACATTTCACATCACAATGGCAGGCCTACTCTTCACTGTAGGAGTCCTGACATCTCTATGGCCTTTTCAAATAATAACATCTGCTGATTCTATTTCTATACAGTATATATCTGAAATTTCTGGTTCAGACTTTATGGTGGGCAAGCCTTTTTTGGTTTTGCTTTGATTTCGTGCAGTGTTGGTACATTATGTATACACAGGGTTTCTTAGCCTGGCACCTTATTTCGTTTTCTTCTGCGTCCCGAAGTTGTCTAGTTTTGTAGACCTCGGAGTACTGTAAGTTTCTCAGCTGCTGCTGGAAACGTACAGAATTACGGTTAAAATATTCAAAATCTTATCTCTACATTCTAATACTTCAGTTATATAAGCTCTCCATTTTTTTCACTCCATTATTTGCGGGTTTGAAGAGTTTCTGTAAAGAGAAAGATTCCCTGAGAGCGAACCGACTGATTTTTTATGAAGAATATTTGGATGCTAATCTACGCCATGATTCTGAGAAGACTTCAATCACCAAATTAAGGCTCTTCTGCAATGTCCTAACCTTTCATATTCTTGAATATCGGCAATAAGGCTGTATTTCTAAATTATTACGAAACCACTACAATCCTGCAAAACAGTGCAACGATGCAAAAACAGTAAAACACAAACAGTATTTTACTAATTATACGTTAATTGCAATATTATCTGTTGAAGATGGCGGTTTGTGTCATTAGGAGAATGGGGCGTTGTATGAAAAAGTATTCTAGGTTAGTTCAAATTTTGTCGGTTTGTTCGTTGAACGTTGTTTGAACGGGTGAGAAGGGAACGGGAGCGGACACGAACGAGCTAGTGCATATACATTTTCTTGAGTTATTTCACCGGAGGACTGCCGAAAGGCTTTTTAAAACAAGTATAAACCCCACATGTATCAGTCTATTTCCAATTTGGTTTTTACTCATTTGCAGGGGCAGACTTAAAACAATAAAAAAGGTATTACCCCCCGGGCGTTACGTCTGGCCCAGGAGCTTATACGGAATCGGATATCCAGAAGCTCCTCTGTGTTTCCCGACCACGGTCTGAAAGGTAACATCAAATCTTCCTGAATTTGTAGAGGAAACGACTGTTTATTTAAAACAAAACGCATCGGTATTACTGGCCTTGATTGACATGCAAGCTGCAGATTAAACCAGGAGGTACCGTAGTATTGTCTCACACTAGATGGGTAAACTAATTTTATCGCCCTTGAACTGAAAATACAAGTTCAGATTTTTGTGGCGTTGAATTGATGCTTATGACCATTTGTGAAGATATGTTTTATTATAGCGCCATCTTGTGATTATTACCCGGTACACTCGGTGGTACAGTGTACTGTATTGATTTGTATTTGTAAGGCCATACTGTACGCCCGAGTCGGGCTCCTCTAATTGGGGCGAAAAAGCGTGCAACACAACAAATCGACATGCATTTAATGGTTACATTTATTTCATTTTTCCAAAATTAAAATAGAATTCTAACGCTGTATATTGTACACGATTGAAATAAGTGATAATGTTTCTCATAGCTTGTTGCCTTTATTCAATAGAAATCTCAAAATTAAAGGTACGAAACCTCAAGAGAACAGTGCGAAAATACGTCTGTCTCCACTGGTTTTTCACTTTGCTTCAACTCTACTTCAAACCTCTGATTCTGTTTCTCTGCCACCTGCCTTGCGCGGGTGATGGGGTCATGCGGGCTTTATGGCTTATTTGTTTATGCCAATCAATTAATCAGTCACCTTAGCTCTGTGCATGGAAGAGGAGAGGGAAAACACAAGTAAATAGATCCGGTGATTCTTGTGAAAATAACTAATAAAAAATCATGGACTCACACTCTCACATTTATTTATTTACCATGATACCTCTGTTGGCTGTAGCTTGTTATAATCCGATAATTGCTATGGCAACAAGACCCTCCACTAAGGCAGTGACGAGCACAGAGATCCAGGACCAGTAAGTTTTCTAGTTTCCTCCACCACCTCAATAGTTTACAACTCGAGAAGCAGATAGATTGCATTAATCTTGAGGTATGAAGTTGTGAGGTTGCTCTTCACTGACCTGCTCAACTTTACAGTACAGTACCTGATTGCCACATACAGGACCAGGAGCACCTATGTGTTACGCATTCCACACGCATCTCTGACCCGTCTTGCATTCCCATGCGCACTGTGTGTTACAAACGCTCACGCCACAAGTAATACACCTACAGTATCACCGTTCACTCCCATCACTAGTTCAGTTCCCCTCTTTTCTCACTTGCTGCTCACACTGTAGTTGCGGATTCTCCTCGCCCTCCTAAGTGCGCGTTATTTCATTACTAGTTTAGATTCGGTATCTGACCTTCTAGCTTGCCCCTCGTTTACGATTTAGTCTTGCGTTTTGGATTGTTGCTCTCTAGTTGTCTCTATCGTTTTATGACCTTCTCTCTCTCTCGTCCTGCACAAGATCTATACTTCCTACCTGCCTCCTGTACTATACTATGGTTCCATATGATCTGTACATCTAAAGTGAATAAATAATTTGACCTGCTGTGTTCTCTCCATGTGTTAAGATGAGGAATTAAAGAGAAGTCGTCTTCTTGCCCATGTACGGTATGCTGTTTTTAAAAAAGTTTTTAGAAAAGTGAAAAGTATGCAAAGACATTAAAAAAAAACATCTACATTTTTAAGGTACGTGTCCATTTATCTTCCGAAAGGAGGTCCTTCGTTTTCATCTTCTTTTGCCAATTCCGAACGGGTCGTGTACGAGGGAACCAGCAGTTTCATCTCCAGTCTGCAGTGCGTCACCAAGGTTGTGTGTGACACAGGTGGATAGAATGCAGCTTAAGGGATTTAAATACAAACATAAGCATTTCAGAAAAGAAAACCGTATTCAGAAAAGAAAACTGAAATTAATTTCAATGAAAGAGTGCCCCCTAGTGTCCAGTAGGTGACCTTTAGATGCTGGGAATAAGCATAAAACTGAGGCAAAAAAAATAAAACTGCTGTGATTCATTAGTTCTTTAAATGTATTTACGTGTGTACCACCATATTGAAAGATACTTATATTTGAAATGTTTCTATGGGCTGTGCAATATTTTAGAAATGAATGATTACTGATTTAACTAGGAAAGTGTGAGCCTGAACATGCTATTTAATTAATGGCATGACCCCTGCAATTTTACATCAAACACAAATGTGACTTTCATACAGTTTAAATTCTATTTTGACATTCCTCTGTAATGCTTTACTCTAAACTTGAAAAAATATATAATACATTTCCACTATTCTGCAAATATTTGAACATGATTAAATATACTGTATTGTTAGGGAATATGTTAAAAATGGAAATAAACATTCTGTAACCTTTAATATTACAATGTAATATTCTATTTTGATTGATAACAAATAAGCAATGCAATATTTCATTTTAATGATCAAGGTCTTGGGACTGAAGTTATCGAGGCAGACAAAACAATGTAAAATATTTGTTTGGTCATCTTTTTATATTTTGATACTTAACATTCACAAAATGTAACTGGAGAGTATCCTTTGAAAATGTCACCGTTTTATATTTTCATTCTTGTTTTATTTAATTACTGTACTATATCAACTGCTAGAGTGCATTTGTACTGTAATTGCTGTTTCTTCATGCAACAACAGAACAGCAGGGAGTGGGCAGTGGCCAGACTCCCACACTTCTGTTAATAAAGAAATACTTTTTCGTACTAGTATGTGTACTTTCAAAACATTTGGATGGCTGAGTGCAAATTATTTCTATTCTATAAAAATGGATATTCCAATTTTGATAACAATGTGGAAAGACAGCTTATATTTGAAGACTAATACACTCATGTTCTAAACATTTGTGGTCTTATTTGATTGTGTAGGGAAGACCAGCAGGTCTGTAAGAAAACAAATTACGGAATTGATTTAGTGGTTGATGTGGTAAATTAGGCAAACTGTGGAAACACAGTGTTAACCTTAATTCTTATTTTGTTATTCTCTTGTGGCAGTGGTTGTAAAAGAAAAAGAGGTGATCTTTTCCAAAGATGACTATGAAATTGCTGATGTTTAGATTCAGTATATACTGTATATATAGTATATATTAATTTGCAAAAAGACTCTGTTATAAAAATGTATTTATCAGAATGACTGTAAATGAGAGGAAGACATTTGGTCCATCATGCTCATTTGGTTCTTTTGTAATCTTATATCCAGTACTGGTCATACAAGTAACAATATACCTCTACAAAGGAAAGTTTAGAATGGCCAATCAAACCCAATCTGAATGTCTTAAGGAGGCTGGAGAAAATCAGTGCACTCTTAGGAACCCAAACTCACAGAGAGACAGACAGAGCAGTCAAACATCACATAGACAAGCTCCCAACAATGGAAATAAATGCAGGAGTCATGAGCTGAGCAACTGTGAAGCCCTTGTTGACGGTCCTGACTATTTATTCCTAGTTTCTTACAATCCAGTTATGGATTTTGATTCGGCTAAATCTCTGAGTGTGATCAAAGCTTCAATTAAGGAAAAGAGGTTCTGCAGGTACACAGATGGTGTAATATTGCACTTAGTCATTCTCAAGTGTCTTTCCTGAGTTTGAAACTACAGTACAGTACTGTACATTGGGTATTTTATGTACATACTTCAAATCCTGCAGTTTTAGCTGTAAAACCGCTTTTCCAGAACACTTTTTATAAAAACTGGCTTTCATCATATGACACCATATACAGTACAGTAGGTTGTCTGAGTGAAACTAATAACTTTTGCTGTTGATAAAAGAAGCACTTAAGGTAGCTCAGCTAACACAAATTCATATTTCTTTCCTTTCTGTTGCTTTTTACACTATGGAAACCAGCTTTGTGTGTGAGAATAATTACACTGCCATTATATACCGATGCCATATACCTTACATGTAATGAATTGACAGCTCAAATATTAAAAGAAAGAGATTACTTACAAAACTTTGGAACGGATCTTATCCATCACCTGTCTTCTGAAACAAGCCAAGAACAAAAACTCTTGTAGCCAGCACACACTCTGACGAGAACATATGGGACTCGGAGACTCAGATTGAGTACTGTATGTGAGCTGTGCTCTGTGAGGAAGAGGAGCTTCCTTTTGGAAGTAAAGACAGCTTCTCATGGACAGAGGCCTTGGTACCTTCTAGTAACACTCAAAGAGGAACTATAAACAGAGGGGAACCCTGCACAGTTCAGAGTTCTATTGAGTTTTTTCTATAGTGTTAAAAAAGCAGGCAGATAAAAGCTAACAGCACACCTGTTTAGACTGGCAGTGACAAGTTTACTGTAGCTCACCACAAAAATTACATTCTTGGACAGCTGGACGTATAATCTACATTCTGTGATTGGTGTTTAAAATATTTCTGTACAATGCATGTCATCTTGCATTTTACATTTTACATTTTGTGTTTAAATGGATGTTCTGTTCCTATCCAGGTTGACCAATGTTATGTTTTGATGATAAAAAAAGATCAACAGTTTTTAGGGCAGAACAGATATTGAGTTTTTTTGCCTTTTGCCTTCTTTATTCACTCTCTGAATAAAAGTCTTTCAGAACTGAACTGCGCTGTACACTGTGTACAGGTAATTGAAATCAGGCATGCATAATTATAATTTGAGATTTGAAGGTAATCAGAACATCATAAAAAAATTGTAATAAAATATGTGTATGTAATTGAATCAAAGCACAGTTTTCTCATTTAGTCATTCAGTAGATGAGTGAATCTAAAATGTCTTCTTGGCAGGAAAGACAGTTCCAGATGCTCACAACTATGTGTACATTGTATTAGGGGAACAGTACAGTATATTCACTCTATAGTGATTTGGTATTGCGTTTCATTCTGTGCATAGAGCTCATCAAATCTGTGAGAATGAAAAGTTAAAAACTCAACTTCCATGCTAATTGCCATAAAGCAAACAGGGGAACCAGATGTGAGTAACCTTACTTTCAGGGCCATGGGAATGTCAGGGCATGTAACAGGCTTGCAGCTGCACCTTGGTCTGGGTCCAGTGGACACCAGGGTGAAGAAAATGTGTAAATGTTTTGGTTCAAATCTTTTAACTTTTGTTCCAGGTTTTACAAGGGGACACTACAGAAAAATTAACTATTGAGCAGTTTCCAAGCTTTAAATCCTCTACATTACCAGCCCTAGATACCCCACCCCACACACACACACAACCTGTGTTAATATTTGATTGGGACTTTGCCCTCCCATCAAAAAGAAAACATACAAGAGGAGACTCAGACTAAAAATTTTCACCAGGGCTTGCATATCTGTAACACCAATATCTGCTTACTCTTAGTTTGTTACTCTTATCTGTTGCTCCAGAAGAAATAGGTGATCTAATGTACACATAATACTTATTAAAGGAACAAGTAGAGGTTTATTCCATGCTAAAATGAAAAGAGACACAATGTTTCAGCTGTGAAGCCTTCTTCAGGTTAACTTGTTCCTTTGCAGCCTACGCATGCTGACCCAGCTCCCCACCTGAACTAATACTTACAGTATGTACACTTCTCTCTAGTCTCCATATTTGAAACATATTTGCATGTTAATAGTTCAATGAGAGATTATTTTTCATTAAATATTTACATTTTTCATTTTTTCTAAATCCATTGCTCTTGACAAACTGCTCTAAATGAGTGGCAGTGAAGGCTGTACTGTGTTCTGTCAGAAGACAGGAGACAGAGGCGGCACAGCAGATCTGATTGGGACCTTTGTGGTAAGGTATTGACTACTTTGCTTATGATTATGAGAATAAACTACTGTAGCCAGTTTTCTGCTACAAGTTTTCAAAGCTGAGCTTGGCTTTGCAGTACAGTAGCTGTAAATTCTATACTTTGCATACTTTCGTTGCAAGATGATGACAATTGATGCTGATCTTAGTTAAACACTTGCGGGCTTTTGAAGGGATTAGTTCCACATCTTTCCTGCAGTAACAATAAAAAATGCTTACAATTGTAATCAATTAAAATTTGATATGCAAGTTGTAATAGAAGAACAGTGTACTTACTCTGTAGTATTTTGGTGCAGAGTTTTATTCTGCAAGTGAATCTCATTTGACCTGGAAAGATAAATATTTTAAAATAAAATGTATTTGCTTGTCTTCTCCCATAAGGCAAAAGGTGGCACCTATTTACTTATCCCTCTACTTATTTTATTTACTGTATGTCATCTGTTCTCCTAATACACAATACTTTTTTCCACCAGTTTGTCATAGTATATTTATTAGCACTTGTTAATCATATTATTTTTAATATATATAATAAACAAGTGTACCTACTGTATATGTATCTGTACTGTGACTATATATGGCTTAATTTTCAAATAGAAAAATATTAGAATCTTTTGTTTACTAATCAAAATATATGATACAATTTCATATTTTTATGAACATTTTGAAGCTAATGTGTATCTGACTGGTGCAGATCTTTTTTGCTTAATACTGTACATTACACACATCTTCCGTTACTTACATTAATTCAAAATGTTGTCTCGCCACTTCTCTGTAATTAGGTCTTTAATGCCAATTGAAAAAAATATATTTTGTTTTTGTTCATGCCGCCATATCTCCTCGGTTAATGTACATTTTGTTCAGGATGCAGCAAGCACATACAGATTCATAACTTAAGGATTCCACTTATAGAGGAAACTAGATATTTTGTTTTGATGGTAAAACGAAAACTATTTTTTAGAAATTACCAGCCAGACAATGAATGCGTATCATTGTGCTTTTATTTGTATTTAGGTAGAAGAAAAACATACTCACTTTGTGATATTCGTGTCTTGGGTCAAATTCCACTGGTGGTGCTCGTTGAGCCTATAATAATGAACATTGCAGTCTTTTGATATTAATTTTATTCATTTTAAGTATGGATTTCACCAATGCCACAGTATTTCCGCATGATTTTAAATTATCTAGACTCAATTAAAAACTACAAAGTACAGGTAAAAATACAGTGTAATCCATTTTCTATTTTGTAAGATTTAATTTAATTCAATTCAATACTTTATAGCCGTAACAACTTGTCGCATGGAATTTGGTTCTATACATACAAATATACAGCATAAAGCCATCCTAAACACAGACCAGTAATAAAAAAACATAACAGTGAGGTAATTAACAGAGATTTTTATTTCTTGTGCTACACATACAAGACATGGGGCTCAAGAGAGACAAAGCAACATAGGTGTGATAGGAAGAAAATATTAGAAAAGGAATAACAAAATTTTGCATTGTTCATCATATATAAAATCCTAATATTCTACAAACAACAACATGATGTATCATGTTTCTGTTACAGAAACATGCAATGTGTTCACTGAAAACAACAATGTGTATTTGTTTTCATTTTTCTTTTCCTCTTCAAACTGAGCTCACTAGGCCACCTGTAAATTTGTTTTGTCTGTGATGATTTTTAACATGAACTAGCAGGCTAATCTATTCCAGAATTAATTGTGTTCTGCAGTGAATATGTTGTGACTTACCTTTGACTACTGTCCCTTGTAGTATTTAGTGGTCGTGGTAAAACCAAGGCACAGCTGAGTAAAAATAAAACAAAATAAAGTGTAGGGTTCATTCTGCATGACAGATGAGGAAGACAGAGAACAAAAACAATCTCAAATGATTTCAGTGTCCACTAATGCTAACTGGTGCTACTTTTTATAGTTTTGTAATCTTTGTTTAAACAAGCAAGGTTGTCAGTGTTTGTGGGGCAGGACCAAGAGAACAGTATTTAACTGTTTCATGGGAGGACATCAATAAATAAACAAATGAACATTAACAATGAACTCAGTTATAAAATATTTTATATTTTCCCCCCTAAAGTAGACACGTAGTCAAACCCTATATTCAATAAAATTGGAAAACTTTGGCATATGTTTTTCTACATGGTTTCTACATTTCTAATTAAACAACATTTTTTTTTTCTCAGGCTCTTTCAGTCATTGAAGTGTGCTGTATTTGGATGTTGAATAAATATGACTGGTTTCTTAATGACACTTCACTGAGAAAAAAAAGGTATAGAGCATTTGACACTTCTGTCATGTACGAATGTTTTTATACCATACAGTTTGTTTTAACAGTATGAGTAGAGTGCAGTAGTGGTTAGGACTTTGGAAATCCCCGGTGGGGACAGTGCTGTTATTGTCCTTCAGCAAGGAACACTACCCACATTTTGCCAGAAAAACCCTGATATAATAAATTAATCAAATTTAAATGAAACTATTATAATTGAGGGTGGGACAGTGGCACAGTGGTTAGTATTGCTGCCTCGCAGTGCTGGGGCCCTGGGTTCAATTCCGGACCTGGGGTGCTATTTGTGTGGAGTTTGTTCTCCCCATGTTCCTCCCACAGTCCAAAAGTATACTGGTAGGTTAATCTACTTCTGGGAAAATCAGCCCTGTTGTGAGTGCATGCCTTGCTGGGATAGGCACCATGACCCTGTACTGGACCCTGTACTGCTTTATTTATCATAAAGCAGCTAGAAGATGTATGGGTGATATAATTGATCTCTGATTGTACCCTAAGTGAATCATATGAAATTGGTGAGAAGTGAGGAGTGGTGCCTTGGGGAAGCCATTGGCTCAGAACCCAGGCCCAGTGTTGTGGCCTTGAGACAAGATGGCTGTTGAATATTTGGAAAGTGATGCAGAATTTGACACCACAGAGTGAATTTTAAGGAACTTATAAAATCAGACAGATGGGCAGCCAGAGAGAGATTTTGAGTAAACAGAAAAGAACAGAATATTTAAAATGGAATTACATACTTAATATTTTTGTGGATTTTTACCCTAAGGAAAGCAACCCAAAGATGCAAGAAAAATACTTTTATTTTATGGCACCTTTCACTTCCATAATCTAATCACAAAATTTGGACTTTTAAACAAACCTTTTGTTGATGCTTTCCTTCACAGCAAAGATTTCCTCATCCTGTGCAAGCTATTGACATAACTGTGATTTGTAAACTTCATAGTGCATGAGGTAAGGACAAGTAAAGGTTAATTCCACACTGAACAGTAGAAAGGTAAGACAATGTTTTGGCTGTTTGGGCTTATTCAGGTGTGAGGAAGAGAACAAAGGGTTGAGCAGGTGTGAAAGAGTCCAAATGAAGGGAGGTTTGGGGCAGAGGTGTAAAAAGCTAAATAAATTTGTAAATAAATGGACAAGTTCTAAAATTAGTCTTATCACAGAGAGAAGGGGGGCAGGATGATTGAAACTTAAGCATAATCTTGGCTTCTGATATCTAGTGAACATGTTCAGGATTTCCTGTAGAAGGATGTACCCAGAAAGACCAGTGAGATACAAAAAAAAGAGCTTGATCACAGCGCTGATGTGTTCCCTGAAATGGTTAACCAGTTTTTTTCCTGTCCTGCTGATGTGTATCTACAGTAAAAAAAAAAAGATTGCTAGATACTGCTGCATTAATGTCCTCTGATTGTTTTTTAAATGGCATATTCATGATAAAGGATATATACGTGCAGGTAATTGAGCAGTATCTGTGGCAACAAAGGGTACCTGTCATGCTGTGGGCAGTTAAGATACAGTAACTGTGGACAGGAAGGCTGTGTTGATTAGTTAGTGTGAGAAGATTGATAAGTATGGAAAATGTTGCAGCTATGGGATCATATATTTTGATACAAAATGAACAACAAAATATCTATAACTGAAGAACTGACATTGCACCATTAGTCTTTTTACAATAGCATCTTCCCTAAATTCCCTTTAACATTCATGAATGACTGAGACTACCACTTTACTTCTTGATCAAGATCATAAACTAAGACTCCCAACCTCCTCATCTTGACTCTTTCTGTGCTTCTGCAGTGGAAATCATTATTCTGAACTAGTACCTTGGATTTCTATTAGCTGAATTTAAGTAATTCAATTTAATCCATCCTATTTAGTAAATAAGTATTCTTTTATTGGTATATTTGGAATCACACAAACCCACAAAAGCCAATGAGGTGGAAAAAATGAACATCCTTAAAACCCTAATGTTTATACCAATGTGTGAATGTGAGGTATGCCTAATCCAGCAAAAACAGACAAATTATTAACTTTCCAAATCAATCATTTACTAGGTTTCAAGAAAACATATGTAGAGAAATCATTATGAAAGAATGTAAATACAATTAAACTCTGCCTTGTATTAATTCCCAACAGCATATACTCAAAAGTGTATAAAAAGTGTATTTGAACTAAAATAATCTTAAAAATGTCTAATATGTCCATATTCAAAATGATGCAATTGTCATTAATTCACTTCTATTAATGGGGGTCTGACCTTATTTTTTTTATAGTGTACTGTATGTATCAGTTTAATAGGAATATCTCTAGATATTTTGAAAGTTTTGTGAAATTTGTAAAATATAGTTATATTTTAATGTCATTCTAAATATTGATGTAGCAATGTAAAAACTATGCCTGCATTGATCTTGAAATTGTTTTAACTTTAGAAGGATTAATTGTAAATAACATGTTGTTCATTAACAACACTGAAGTGCTAAGAAAACAAAATAATCCTACTGTAATTATATTTGTAATATAACTCAAATGCATAATATTGTCAGTATAAATACACTTTCATACTTGTAATATACTTTAACAATTTAAAAATCTACACAGAATAAAATTCACACAACCAGCTTTTTAAACATTTATAATGAGATGTTACATTTCTATACATTGTGGTAACAAGTTCACGAACATTACATATCCAGTAAGGACAAAATGCAGTCTTAACATCCGTTTAAATGAATAAATTATTACTATAGTTCTTCTATAATATTGGTTATATGCAGACCCTTTTGTAATGCCCAAAAGAAGCAGATTCAACAATGGCAGAAAAGTCCAAATTCATAACTTTCACCATAAACAAGTTCCCCTCCCCCGCCACACACACCCAGTGGCAGTATTCAAAGCAGTGCCTCTTTGTATATTGTAGCACACAATCCACTTCTGTCGGGAATGAACCGGTTCAGAGTCCTTTACCATCTGGTACACACCAGTAACACTGCTGAATTCCGTTTGTGGTTAAAACAAGCAAACTTGTTTGTAGTCACCTAGCTGATGTCTCTGACAAGCTGGGAACACAGAGGAAGACCTAACTACAAACACTGCAGACCGGGCGTTGGGAGGAGTGACTCAGGATACAGTGGGAGAGGATGAATGTGCAGCAGATCTTCTTACCCGAATGAATCATGTACTGCATCAGTCACAAACCAACACAACTGTAACCTCACATACCACTGAAAACAGGAGTTTTCTCCCCCCCCCACCGATGTTGACACTTAAATTCAAATTCACAATTTTAAAAAGATACAATCGACTAAAACAAAACTTGACTTTTACCAGACGAAATGTACCAGCTATCTCCTACAATTACACACATCATATGACAGAAAGAAATAGCCAAAATAAATAAAGCTTGCACGACCAAGGACTGTTTTATACAGGCCCAAATATTTTCATCTTTCAAATTAAGATATAACAGATTTGTATGGAAATGTCTCATCCCTCTTCCCCTTTTCCCACTATTCTCCTGCATGGAATGGAATTCTGAGAATGACACACAAATAAAATAAGAATGGCAGAGAAGGTTTTGTGAACTTTCTTCTTCCAAGCTGTATTCTGCTTCAGGACGTCCTCTGCCTCTTCAGGGAGGTTTACCGGAAGTCCTCTGCGCTGAACATGCCTTTGGCCCTGCGCAAAATGGAGTCCTTGGAAGCATCATAGGGATGTTCCTTAGATGGGATCTCAAGCACAGCTGGGATGGACTGCATGTGGGCATCAATAGCATGCCGGATCATTTCTGCAATGAACTGGTTGATCAGAATGATCCCAATGTCATCTCGAGCCAAGAAACTCCTAGAAAAAGATGGAAAAAAGAGGGGTTACTCAGGGGGATACAATCTTGAAAAACACAAGCACATTCTGTGCCTCACTCTGTATGCAGAATATATGACTGCAATGATTAATCATGAGGAACACATGCAAATTGCATAAGAATTATCACAGAAACAACATGCCATCAACCTCCAGCCTACTACCTCCCCCACAGCAGTGGCAATCTGACACAGAAGCACATGAAGGCTTGCGTGCCCGCTGCGTTTTTTAAATAAGGAAAAAAGGAGGAACTGAGAATGTGTCATTATTCCAGATGTATTAGAATAAAAACGGTTCACTTGCATTTTTATACTGCAAACATAACGCTCTACAAAAGTTTAAGCTCAACTTAAAATGTATTTAGACCCTAATGCACGACACTTGCAGGACTCAGGTATTTAACTTGGGACATAACATTAAAGATACCGTTATTGCTCTGCAGATGTACACTTTTCTTGCAGACTTACTTTTAAGTCTTCTACTAATTAACAGAAATGTAATTTCTATTTTAAATTTGACCTTGTGCAAATGGATTTTCGAGCATGTCTTTAGCGATATGGAAGAAAGAAGGCTATCATCAAAACCAAGAACAATAATAATTTCCCCCATGCTGATCTTACAGTCATGGCTAGTGTTTTAAATTATTAACCACATTTATTGCAACACAATAATTCGAATTATATATTCTCTAAATATATATGTCTCGTCGGCATTGTAAAATCAGGCCAGATCAAACTTACTTAAAGGTCTCTTCGATCTCGGTGATGCTTGTGTCCTTTTCGACCACCAGAAAATTTGGTTTACGGTTCTTATTCAGCTCTCCAACGCCTCCGAGCAGGAATCCGGTGCAGGTGTCTTCATCACCGATCACCGCGATCAGCTTGCCTCGTCCTGCCATGCTGGACAAAAAAATGCCTGACGATTTCACAGAAGAGTCTGACAATACTTTCTTCGGTTATACTCTCTTCAGGATAAACGGAACACCTGAAAAATCTCAAGTTAACGACGCCTGATCAGCTGACCCCCGCCGTACTTCCTTTTTCCTGACAAGTCACGGGATAATTACGTCATCACACTCAGCGCCGCTAACGACCATAGATACCTGGAACACTAGATAAAAATCCAGTCATGGAGATGTTACCATTGTCCTTTTTCCGGGTTTGGAGGGAGCTCTGCTAACAGAAAAAAGTGTTAAGAAGGACCTCTAATTCATGTATTAAATATAGACCTAGGCTTATTTTACAGAGTGTTAGAACCATTTTAAATGACTAAAATCATCCTGTAGGTGAGTTTTGTCAGCATTGCCCATTGTTAGAGCGCTGACGTAAGCGAATTTACAGTCTATGTGAACTAAGGAATTACGGAAAGAAACTTTGGATTTATTGCCAAATGCAATGCAATGCAAATACTGGGTTTGCTTTGTCACTCATAACACCCCCCATACACACACATACTGTGCAGTGGTGGGAATAAAAGGGTCTGAGTTCAAACAGCTCAGATGGGAGCATATAGGACAGTTTCACAATTACTACACAGTATTGTTTTATACATTTTCAAGATTTTGCATTATATTGAAAATGTAATAAAATGAAACCGTTTGTAAACTGAATTTGTAACGTAGCTGAACTTGGAGATCTGGCAGTGCTCACTGACATTCTCTAAAAACAAAGGGTTTTGAAATATGTATTCTACGAGCTAAAAGACCGATTGAGCATTTAAAAAAGGCTCACACTTTGGTGGGGGGGGTGACAGAATGCAGTTATTTTTTAGATTTCTCCCTCTTGTTGTTTTTATTATTAATGAAAGTGTAATAGGATCTGCTCTGACTCCTAAGCCCAAGCATTGCAAACTACCAGTTGCTCAGAGAAGACTGAACCCTTAGTAGGGATGCTGTTTCAACCACACTTGGATGTACGGGGCGGGTCTTCTCTATGCCACGGTACTCTAGCCTGTGAACTATTGGATGGCGGGCGAATGCTCACCGAGCTCACGCACTGGATTGGATGCGATCACCGCCGGTCACACAGTTAAGTTACTGTGTCCCCACGCAACGTGCAATGCCAGTTGGTCACTAGGAGAAAAGTGAAGTAATGGATTTGGGAAAGAAATGTATCGATTAGGTTTGTTATGTATTGCTTTTATTTTCAAAAGACGTATGAAGAGCACGTATTTTTGACTATATGAGAATGCAATTTTGTATATTCCCACGAATGATCAGAGTTAACGGCAAGGTATATAAAGCTA
Organism: Atractosteus spatula; assembly: GCF_055471065.1. NCBI lineage: Eukaryota > Metazoa > Chordata > Actinopteri > Semionotiformes > Lepisosteidae > Atractosteus > Atractosteus spatula. The sequence continues at coordinate 51,283,532 of NC_142713.1, read as the reverse complement.
GATTTTCTAATAAAAAGATCATATTTTTAATTCTCCATATTGTTTTTAAGTTTGCTGTGTGGTTAAATAGTTACGCAACAACTTTATTTTTATTCATTTTTGAAAAGACTATGGTTGAAATTTTGAAAATGGGAAACTCAAGATCTTTGCAATGATAGAATGACCCGATTGGAAAGTACTGATTTTCAGTGTTTGTATTTGATGTCATACCTTGGCATATTCCGCTCAAAATGGAGACTTCAGACAAGTTTTTGCAATTCGTTGTCTGTGAATCCGAAAGAAGAAGCTTACGGCGTAGTTGAATTGTGATCATACAGTTATCTCGTACAGACGAGTATTATTTGCTGTTTTTTCACAAAGTCAGGTTACACTCGTATAACGTCGTGACTTCTTTATACGCTGAAGCTCACCTGACACCTTGGATACAAATTCAAATGTCGCGGTTGTAGATGACGATGAATTATTCAGACTCGGAGCACCAACACTGCCAGGGGAGACAAGTCCTGTCGTAGCCGATTCCCAGTCTAGTTTGATCAATGATATGTTCGGATGATATTGTGGCGCTCGGTTGTACGAACCAAGAAAACCCGTTTCGTTGTTTTTGTAATGCCAGGCTGTTAAACCCCCCATCCTGTTCTGTTTTTAGATGCACGGCTTGGTTGCCTTGGTTACAGACTCTGTAAATTGAGCTCCTGCCCCTGCTGCTGCTGTTGGTGGTACACGAATTGTGCAGCTATGGAAGTATGGTGTAAATTAACTACTGATAACGACTAAACTCCAAATGAGGCGATTGCTGTCTTTTTGACACTGTCGACCATTTTTCACCGAAACCCCGATTTGATAAGGTAAGGAAAATTATTCTCCTTGCATGTTATGCCCTGAAATTGTATTTATGCACAGTATGTGGTCTTAGAGATACAGGACACAATGATCGCAAACATGCTATTATAATCAGACATCCTAATTGCTCAGGGCATATTTATGTATTTTATTAAAATAAAATAGAATGAATTAATCGCCGTGTTATTTCTCATTCTGCTAGACTCATGAGTTTGTCATCATTATCCTTATCCGATTTACTGGTTTATTTTTGGAATGGAAAAGACGCCCAAGGTGAATCTTCGTTGGCACCTGAGTGAACAACGCCTGAACACTGCAGGGCGATGAAGTCGTGCATCACTTGTCCGACTCGAAACAGTTCACGATGAAGAAGATATTTAGCTTTGCGAAGAAGAAAAAGGGGTTTTCTCCCAATTCGTCGGACACGGGGAGTGTGCTGTCTGCTGGATATGAGCTAAAGGAAAAAGATCTAGGAAAGCTACACAAAGCTGCTTCTACTGGGGATCTGACCAAGCTCAAACAACTTGTAAAGAAACATGATTTTAATCAGCTGGATAAAGAAAACAGGTAAGTTTCCTTTTCTCTCTAGACAGCTTTCCTTAGAAAACAGCACTCTGAAACAGTTTGTTTATATCGTGTAATGAAACATTGCTAACAAATTCAATACATGTTAGGTATTGTGTTGTCCCGTGTCAAGACCTGTTATCCTGTATTTCTGTTGATTTATAAATCCAGTTTTCTATCACATTTAGGGGAATATGTCAAATTTCATTCCTGTCTTCAGAAATATCTATAAAATGTGATGTACACTAACCTGCACATGATTTACAATGGTTGCAATCATCCCAACAAGCTAGGTGAGCCCAAGGTCTTAAGTCCTCTTGTTCCTGTGCAGCTTTTAGTTTATGTTCTTTCTGGTGTAATTGTTATACACTTGTAAATGCTATTCACTGTTGTCTGTCTTTTGGTCTGTTTTTAATTGGTGGAGGTAAGCTGCAGAGTTTCTGATAGCACTGTAAAATGGCAGTTTATTATTTCTGTTGCAGTGTGGATTACAGGGCAAAGGCCTGCTTGCTATTTCAAAATTACATTTAATTGGAGTGGCAAATATTTCACATTTAATCTTTGTAATATCACATTTTGTTTATTATTTAAAAAAATGAATTGATTAACTTTTTCAATTGTAATGCTACATAAAGACATTTTGTTATTTAAAATATGCTTTTAATAACATTTAATAACTTGGGTCACTTTTGTATTGCAAATATGCCAGAACTAGTCCTATTTCTAGTTTTAGGCTGAGCATTAATTATACAGTATAGTGTACTTGCCATAGCAACTAAGCTACAGCAAATATTTCTAAACGTAATAAGTGATCCGATACGATCTTTAAAAGGATTACCACTAAACATCAAATGTCATCCTCCACTTATTTTACTTGCAATTTGCATCAGCATCCTCTGGAACATTTGTAGATAAATTTATTCTAATGGAAAACTAATGTTCTTCAAAGATACATGTGAAGAAGGTTTTAGAACATTCATATGAATTAATATCAACGTTAATGGGCCAATTGGTACTTAAATATTTTTCTAATAAATGAAAAAATTTACGCAGATCCCATGCAGTTTTGAGTATGCGATAGGTTCCACTTTGTACATCTTTAGAAATTGCTCTGTAGCTGGTGTACAGATCCAGTCCTAGAGAACCAGAAGGTTTTTGGTCATTTGCTTTCTATTTTAGGCCTTAATTGCCTCATTGAATTTACCTAATTAGCCAAGTTGCAGACTTACTTTATTCTTAAAGAAGCTAGAGTTTTAAAGATTCCTATAAAACCCACTGGACAATGTCCAGAGTTGGATTACCCTATGTAACTAGGTGTCACAGTTGTTGGACAGGAGATGGGAGTAGCATCCTTGTGTGGACTGGTAGTTAGTTTCCTGTTATCAGCTGTACTATAGTACTTAGTCCTATAGTCCTGGGAAAAACTAAGGTTGCTGCTGGAAGAGGTGTTAGTGAGGCCAGCAGGGAGTGCTCACCCTGTGGTCCATGTGGGTCCTAATGCCCCAGTATAGTGACGGGGACACTATACTGTAAACAGGCGCTGTCCTCCGGATGAGACGTAAAACCGAGGTCCTGACTCTCTGTGGTCATTAAAAATCCCAGGGTGCTTCTCGAAAAGAGTAGGGGTGTAACCCCGGCGTCCTGGCCAAATTTCCCATTGGCCCTTACCAATCATGGCCTCCTAATAATCCCCATCTATGAATTGGCTTCATTACTCTGCTCTCCTCCCCACTGATAGCTGATGTGTGGTGAGCGTTCTGGCGCACTATGGCTGCCGTCGCATCATCCAGGTGGATGCTGCACATTGGTGGTGGTGGAGGGGAGTCCCCATTACCTGTAAAGCGCTTTGAGTGGAGTGTCCAGAAAAGCGCTATATAAGTGTAAGCTATTATTATTATTATTATTATTATTATTATTATTATTATTATTACTTGTATCCTGTGCCATCCTGACAAAATATCTGGAAACCCTTCCATTTTATTTTCGCATTTTAAAAAAAATAAACCTGTACATAAGGGATCCCACTAGAGTTGATTGTCAGCGTCCGCCAGTTACACAGACCACCACCGGTGAAACTACCATGGCCTGGTGGGACCTACAGAATGTCACAACTTGCAGGCATCTTAGTGACTTGCAATGTAGACACACCCCAGGAAGTTGCTGAGTGGGGTTCTGGGAAGTGTAGTTCTCTTAGGCAATGCAGTGTTTCTGAGCTATGCTAGCCAGCTTTTGTACCCTGCTTTCCATGATTTGTGTTAACTTCTCCAGCTTGGAAAGCATCCTATGCTAGCAGCTATTACCTGCTACAGCAAAGAGTTAGGACAGGGTTGCACCAATATTATTTCCTTTTGAAGACTTTCCTTTGTTTAGTCATTACACAGTTATTAACTTTTCTGTAATAGAAAAAAATGGCTAGAGTCCATGTTGTATCTCATGTCTTATGTTTTCAGTTCATGGCTGATTTTGATTGCAACCTCACTGTTAACATTTTAGCACACAGTCTTCATTGTTGCTGAAGTTCTGAACAATGCAGTGGGAATAAGGGAGGGAAAGAAGACTACATTAAAAAAAAACTAAATAGCTGAGAGAATGTATTCAGCTGATTACTATACCATATGCTCTAATAATTAGAATGCTTCAGTTTGTCACATATGATAATTTTCTCAGTCAAGTGTGTTGATTAATGTTGATAAATTCAGGTATAAAACTATAGTCTTTTCTAACAGCAGTTATTTTGAAGGCCTGGTGAATTTATATTTTCTGCATTATAACTATTTAATTTTTACTAAAATTGTTGACATTTTAATGCACCTCATATTCCCATGTCTGTTTTAAAATATCTAACTTGGGTTCTTAACTGTTTTTGCTGCCATTAATATCAAGGTGTGCATTTATTCTTTATTGATATGATGTCTATCCAACGGTACTGTTTTTAACTGGTTCCACTCATATCTGACTGGCAGGCAGCATTTTGTTTTCTTGGTCCTCATAAATCTTCTATGGCCCCAGTCAATCATGGTGTGCCACAGGGTTCACTCTTGGGCCCATTGCTTTTTATAATTTATATGAGTTCTCTTGATCAGATTATATGCAAACATGGTCTTCTGTTTTTTGTTATGCAGATGATACTCAGATTTACATTAAAACATCTCCCCCCTCTGATCTCCAGCCTTTGTCATATTAATCTTGTCTGTGTGACATCAAGCTCTAGTTGACATCAAATTCTTTAAAGCTAAATAGTTACAAAATATACATTTTACTAGTGGGTAGCAAAAAACTGGAAAGCTTCACAATAAAGGTGGATGGCTTCCTCATTCCGACACCAGCCATAGTCAGGAATCTAGGAGTCACACCTTCTATTTTTTGAGCCACACTTCACAAAATGTATGAAGATCTCTTTTTTCACCTAAAAATATAGCCCACATTAGGCAATTTTTATGAATGTTGCATGCTAAGTGCTTGATTAATGCATTTATGACATCAGGGTTTGATTTCTGCAACTCTTTGCCCTGTGTGCTCCCTAACACTTTTCTTTGTATGTTACAATGTATCCAGAACTCCACAGCTACACTTCTGACTCACACCAGACCCTGGCAACATATCTTTCCTACATTCAGATCTCTACATTGGTTGCCTATTAAGTCATATATTCAATAAAACATCTTGTTACTGACTTTTAAGGCTCTAAGTAATCTGTTGCATCATTCTCTGAACTCCTGCATGTTTACACTGCCTCCCATTGGCTCTGTTCAGTTGAGACTGGTCCTTTGCTCACTGGACCTAGGACTGAATCTCAGACTTTTGGTGACTGTATTTTATTTTTAGCTTTTTATTGTATATTTTTTTTCTTTTTTATCACTATGTACAGCATTCATTGGTTTACAGAGGTGATTTATAAATCATTTTTATATGTATAGTAGCTGCAAATGACCACATTACAGTCAATCCTCAGTTTAAATGATTTCACTTTAATAGACTTTGGAGTTAATAGACCCAATCTGCTAAATGAGAATTTTGAGATTCTATATTTCTGAAGTTATTAAAGTGGCTTTCTTGGTTTAACAGCAAAATGAATGTAGGTAATTAAAAACACTAAATCAGACTGATGAACAGCATCAAACGATATTATTTGGATGCTTGTTCACAAAGGAAAAAGAGTAGTTGCCTTTTTGAATCTGAGATTCCGTTTTAAAGTCGTCATTTAAAAGAACTCCCGCTGCTGTTCCTTCCTGGTCACACAGGGTACATACCCCGCAGGAGTTCAGGATCTGAGCTGTGTTTATAATGGTTATTTACCGTACTCGCCTTTCCAAAGTTATTGCAGGATTTGGTCTGGTATAGTTAGTTTCATCACTGTTGAACTGTTCTGCTGCACCTAGTTTGTGGGTTATGTCATCTACAGCGATGGATTATTTAAGAAAGGATGCTTTGCCTTATGTTCTTAGTTTGATGCTACAACAGTTACAATACATATTAATACACTGACACTTATTTACATCTGTAAAAAACAGATACAGTTCTTCATGTGTGTAGTTTCTTTCATTCCTAAAAGGATATATTTTACATATAAGACAGGACTCACCTGAGTGGCATGCAGCAGCCATTATTTGCTGGTGGCCCAACTACACAAATGGATGAGGAGCAGTTTCTCACCAAAAGAAAGTACTTCACCACTTGAACTAAACATAAAATGTCCATGCAACACAGGAACAACAACAGAACTATATTCTGTATAATAGGTTCATATAGAGGCTTAAAGGTTTTGCACATTTAGTATATAGTATGTACACAATTTACAGTAATTTTAAATGTTACTGACATCTTACTCTAAAACAGAAATAGGATAAACATGCAGTTATATTTTCTTAACCTTGTTTTCTCTCTTCTTTTTCAGAACACCCTTACATCTTGCCTGCGCATATGGACATGCCGATATTGTTCGTTTCCTGGCAGAAGGCAAAGCAAAATTAAATCTCTGTGACAATCAGAACCGATCCCCTCTCATGAAGGTACGTTGTATAAAACTAGTTCTGGAAATTAAACTTGGTGGATGGTGACCATATTATCCACTCAATTTGTTTCTTAGCTGAATTTGATCAAAAGTACAGTAAAAGCTGACAGAGTAACATCATGAAAAATGTCCCAGTTCAAGAGTTCCTTGGTGATATGCCACATTAATAACACTGTATCACCATATGCTGTGATTTCAGAAGCATTTCCAAACTGTATTAGTAAAGAATAAAAAAAGAAACCTTTGGCTTTGCTTGATTTCCCTTTTCACCTTAGAATAGTGTTAGAAAAAGAACAGTAAACTTACTATATATAAAATTATAATAAATATCATTGTTCAGGGTTATGGTATCTAAAAATAAAATGATACATTTGGGGACTATGTAAATTAAAGTGCTATTATCCATTCTAATGTTACTGGGCAGTCATATGCAGACAGAATGTCCGAAGATCCTAATTCTTTCGTACACTACATTTCAATTTTAACATAAAATGAGTCATACCATAATTTACATATACTCAAGTCACTAAATATTTTCATGTATGTACTGTAAAAGTCGGTTTCCTTGCTGTTGAAATTATATACTTCTTACATGACGTAGTTGACTATAGGAAAGTAACATTTTATTACATATATTCTGCTCAGGAACGGCACAGTGGTGCAGCATTGTTGCCTTGCAGTGCTGAGGTCCTGGGTTTATTTCCAAACCTGGGGTGCTGTCTGTGAGGCGTTAGTATGTTCTCCCCATGTTCACATGCTGTAGGTTTCCTCCAGGTGGTCTGGTTTCCTCACAGTCCAAATACACAGGTAGGTTAATTGGCTTTTGGAAAAACTGGCTGTGGTGTGAGCGTGCACATGCATGTGTGTGCCCTGTGATGGACTTGCGTCCTATCCAGGGTGTACTCCACCTTGCACCTGGTGCTTGCTGGGATAAGCTTCCCCATGACCCTGAATTGGAAGTGGCTAGAAAATAAATGGATGGATATGTTGCTCGGATATATTTGAACATATTGTTTATGAAGATTTCTACCTTACACGTGTTGACCTTTTGTATTGTTTTGTCTGTTTCCGTTTGATTTTGCAGGCTGTGCAATGCCAACAGGAGCAGTGTGCAGTTAGCCTCTTGGAAAACGATGCTGACCCAAACCTTGTGGATATCAATGGAAACACTGCATTGCACCTTTCTGCCCTCATCCCTTCCATTTCCATGGCTGCCCAGTTACTGGAGCATAAAGCAAACATCAATGCTGAAAACAAGGTTGGGCTTTTGTCCCATTGGTGTGTATGAGAATGTGTTATGTTAAATCAAATTAACAAAAAAATATAACCATGAAGCAAGGAGTTCACCAGGAAAAGCAGCAAGAAAATGGATTGATATAAAGACATTAAAGACATATTCAATAAGCATTCCCTATTCACTTTCGTTGCATGATAAAAAGATGTTTTCTTTTTAGGAAGGATGTACCCCCCTGATTCTGGCTGTTACAGAAAACCATCCCGAGATGGTAGAATTTCTCTTAAAGGAAGGGGCAGATGTAGATGCCAATGATAATTCAAAACGGTATGTAATACTTGCTTCCAAGCAAATAATGGGTTCCATTAAATACCTGAGAGGTTGGGTGCGAGGAAGACCAGAAATCTGTTTACCCCTTCAGTGCTCCAATGATTGGAGCCCAGACCGGCATTTTCCATATAACTTTCAATTTGATTCTGTATTTAATTGCAAATCAGTAAATGACTTTTTTTATCAAACCAAATTTTATTTTAAAACAGGTCTATCTTCTTTGATCATTTTAGTTTTATTGCCAAAATTGTATTTTGCCTCATAGGATATCATTAATGACACTGCAGTAATAATGAAAAATTGAGCACAAAAGACATAGAAAGAAACATAGACACACATTAAACATAAGTCTCATAAGACAGTAAACAAACTTTTTTCTTCCTTAGGACATCTTTGATGATTGCTGCAAGTAATGGACAAATTAGTATGGTTCGATTATTGTTACGGTACAATGCGGATATATCAATAAAGGACGATAAAGGATGGACAGCTGATGATCACTCAGTAATGAATGGACACCATGCGTAAGTATTACATTAATAATACAAATGCTGCACATTATGGGTAGCATTTTGTTGATTGGAAAATGTTAGCAAAAGATAAATTATTTCAAGGGAAGGGAAAAACATGTATTTTGCATCCACCTTTTAATTGTTTGAAAGTATTCTTTTGAAATTAATGTAAAAAATAAAATGTATCATTGTAAGCAGTGTTAAATGTTTGTACTACAAAAGGTTGAAGGTTGATGCCACACTTCTGAGAGGTTCAGAAGGCCCCTTTCTTTTATATGCTGCACTAGCTAGCTTAAAAAAATACAAGCGTTTAACTTTCCGTCTCTAAGAAACATCCTGTTCCTTTTGCTTTTCAGTTGTTCACATCTAATAATAGAGCATGGAACGAAGAAAAGACCCCAGCAGTCCCCTTCCCACTATGTACAGGGCAAAGAGAAGAAGGTGCCCTTGTTCAACAGCCCAACCCAAGGACTCGAGACTGCTTTTACAGTGGGGGGGCCAGCTACAGACAAAGATGGTGGGTTTTCTAAAGTATGCCTTTGGAAATCACTATTAATTCAAGCCATATTGGCCACCTTGCTCTCTTTTAAGTGCAAGGGGAAAGAACTTAAAATCCACGATTTTTACCTTGCTTAAATATGGAATTTGTGTGTTCTGTATTTTACCAACTTCTACCTGTTTTGAGAAACTACATGTGTTCCTGCAACTGCTGGGAAAAAAGTGCAGTAATAAAATATGCTTGCAGTTTTCAAAACAAAATAGCTCACTGTGTGAGATATTATAATAGCTCACTTAATCCAACCCAGCCATACAGATTGTAGTTAAGTATACTGTATTTCAATGCTAAAAAAAATAAAATAATTTCAATAATAAAAAAAATGAAAAACATTTACAATATGAATAGGAATACAAAGGTTGGTTATTTTCATGTGTTGAAAAGCTTCATTACCCGTCAGTAGTATTCCATTCCTAATCCTCTATTTGTTTTTTTAGTTGTGTATTTGAGTAAATGGACCAGATGTATGGCACTAGAACATTTAATTCTCTACTTTTTTTCTATAAATACTTAGAATATTTTTTTTCTAAAAATAGTATTCTTGAATACAGCATTTATAAAGATGCCATACTTAACTGGGTTCCTGTTTATAGTAAATTCCTCTTTTGAGTTTCTTCACATGAAATTCTCAAATGGAGAGTTAAATTCAATATGGAAAAGATGTCCTCATAATGTTTAAAAGAGATTTAAATTCTGTATTAATATTTGGCGAAGAGTTTAGAAGTGTACCCCACAATGGAAATATTTCTCCTTGTTATCTCACTTTCACCAGTGTATGTGTATGTGACTACTTTGATGAATGGCTATTAAACTTAAAATTATTAAAGTCTAGATCAGACATACTGCAGAAGGAAGAAGACATTTTTTTTCTTGAAGTCTTAAAAATACTTGACTCAAAATGATGCAAGAATGTCACAAGGTGGTGTTCGATAGAAATATTGGACTGCTGTGTGATATTATATTGGGCTTCATGTGCACAGCTTTTGCAGGAGCATAAAGATTGTTTCTGTTGTTTTCTGACAGGTTTGCATGACAATGAAATTACTTTCATATTCAGTATTATATTAAAAGTTTTGTTTACTGTAATATTTCCTAATGTTTCATTCATTTCAGAGGGCTATATTCATACAATTTTGCTCATGTTGCTTTAATTTGACCACAGTTTCCTGAAATAGAAAATTCCTAATATTATAAATTAACATTCAAATGTCTTTTACTAACTCTTAAATACATATCAGGAAAGATGATTTTTCCAATAGGAAAAAACATGTTAATTTAGCATGACCATAAACGTTTAATGAATATGGCCTGTAATATTTTTGTCTTGGGTGGTTAAATGGGGCATTTTTCAGGGTACTCTTTGTTGCTCCTTGGTTTAAATTATTTTAATGTGAAGTATGCTGATAAATTTGGATATCTTTTAATACCAATTACATATTTTAATTACCTAAGCTTAAACATTTTACACCATGAGTACCATTAATAATGATCCCATTTGAATCGGACATTATTTGCTTTTTTATCAAAAATTAGTGCCGTGCTCATTTGTTACTTTGTTTTCCTTGTATTTGTTTAAATGTACTTTTTGATCCCGTTGTTTCATCTGCCCTTCATGCCTTTCCTTCTGAATGGATCTAGAGCTGCAGCAGTCTACAGAGCAGCTGTCAGGAGCAGGTGAAGGGAAAGGTATCTTGAGCAGTCAAAGGCTCCTTCTAGAAAAAAAGGCATAATTATTCACATTTATGCTGTTAGTATTTGTTTTTATGGCTTTTGTAGTATTAGCCTTTGGTGATGCTGATAGATCTAGTCCTGTTTACTTGTCACTCATACAGTATAGTGCCCATTTGCAGCTGATTTCTAAAGTGCCATGCTCAGATTTTTGCCATCATAAATATGTTTTATTGCTATAATAGTTTAATTGGATTTAAATAGAATACCTCTAAATAACAGTACTTTGTGTGTGATTTACATTTTTTCTGTTTGTTCATTGCAGTTGAGGAAGATACTTCACAAACCGCATCCATCAGTAGGTAAGAAGATAGTTCTGTTATTTAAAAAAAAACTATTGTATACAGATGCAGTGTGCTTATGTTTTTTGTTTTCTATTCTACAGAGCATCAAATAAAGGTGGAGCTGGTGACTCATGGCCCTCCACGGATGAAGATGAGGAACTGGACTTCAGCCCAAAGGTGGCAAATCTTATGGAAAACATTTTTCAAAACAGATAAAGGAAGATCTAAATAGGTTTAAGTGAGGACATTTAAAACAATTGAATAATGTAGAAGACTTTTTATAACCATTAATGTGGATCCTTGAAAGCTTGTAAGGAAACATTAAGCATGTAAATATGGGATATTTTCATATATACTGTAATTCCTATTTTGTGACTCTAAATTGATTTTCTCCCATATGAAATACCAGTATAACACAGTATATGTACTGAGTATATGTATTGTATTGTTATGCTTTTGACATTTTAATAAAATTAGTAACTGCACACTGAGCTATCAGTTTTTATTAAAATGTTCATGTTTAATTAACTTACAGAAACAACAAAAGCCAAACCTGAAGAAACTTTTAAATGCTTCCCAGAAGGGCAGGAAGAATGGTAAGTTTCTATATTTCTTGTTCATTTAACAGTTATTTCAGCGCATGAAAACCTGAGTGTTTATCATTCTGGGATACATTTGAACATTTGACTTTTTTATTTTTGTCACCCTTATTGACTTAAAACATTTGTATATTGGTCACCATGGTAGGCATTTTGTTGGCTAGGAACTGTTTATTGCACAGTTTTGATGTTTTGGTGTAGTACTTTATTAGTAACCTGAGATCCTACCCTGTAGTAAAAACAGATTCCCCTGATTGGAGGAGTGAAGGAGAGTCAGAGAACGAGAACAAGGATGGATCTGAGAGAAATTCTTGCCCCCCCTCGACTTTACCCCTGACTTCCAGTACCCTTCACATAGCAAACCCTTCACCTCAGTCCTTTTCCAAACCTCCTCAGATGACCTCTACCCCTCTCCAAGGCTCCAGTAAGGTAAAGTGTTTGTTGCTAACTTTTACATCTTTGTGGCTTTTCTAACATCCTTTTCTCTTTTTTCATTTATTTCCACCAACAAACCATCTTCTTGGGCTTTAAAGAGAACCATAATGAGGCTATTCTTGAAGAAAGTGTAGGATATGCCACAACGAGCCAGAAAAGCAGTCACCACCAAGAAGATAATGTCAGTGAGAACTCAGATCAAGACATTTCTGAGGAAGTTGAAGGTGAAGACGACGACGATGATGGGGAGGAGGAGGAGGAAGAAGAAGAAGAAGAAGGGGAGGAGGAGGAGGAGGAAGAAGAAGAAGAAGAAGGGGAGGAGGAGGAGGAGGAAGAAGAAGAAGAAGAAGAGGAGGAGGAGGAGGAGGAGGAAGAAGAAGAAGGGGAGGAGGAGGAGGAAGAAGAAGAGGAGGAAGAGCATCTGGAAGATGCTGTAGCAAGTGTGTGCATCGCAGCCATAGCAGGAGATGAAGAAATGGATAAACAGTGTAATTGTAGAGGAGATGATGTTAAAAGTGCTGAAGCTGATGTTGGTAATGATGCTAACAGAATACATTCATCTGTTGAAGTCAAAGAGTTTCTTAAAGAGAGAACAGAAGAAATTGTTGGACAGGTTGTGACTTGTCAAAACTATATACCAGATGAGGAAAAAAGTAATAATTCTGCAGCAAATGAAGACAAAGATGCAGTTTTGGATAACAGTGAAACCACAGAGGAAAGAATGGTTTCAGCACATATAGATATTGAAGCAGCAAAAACTGTTTCAGTCATTCTGTCAAGAGATGGCTCAGAAGAAGAAAACCTTGATTCTGAAAAGCTTTCTGTCAATAGGGGTATTGCAGAAAGTGATTCTTCAGCAGTAAGTAAATCAAGGAAACATTTTCAACCAAGCAAAGGAAATGGCAAGTCTTTAGATGATTCCTGGGATTCTGAGGAAGGAGCTTCGATGGACGAGCAAGTACTGCCTAAAGATAAATTGAATGCAATAAAACATCCAAATGATGTTCCTGTGTCATTAATAGTCGGTCACTATGAGGCTGCATTTGATGTCACAAATGATTATGATGATAAGTTAAAAGACAGAGACAGTACAATACAGGACCATTTGGAATGCATTGATGATGAAAAGAATATCAAAGAGGAAGAAGAGGGTGAAATCCAGAATGTAGATCATAGAATTCTCAATATACCTGTTAAGGTTAATAAAGCTGAAGTAAATTTTGACAAAAATCAAAGATCTAAAAGCAAAGTTCCGAATGCAGGGTCTGCTAAATCTGATGGTCATCAAAAGACAGGAGTTAACATGAACAAGAGTGTAATTCTTGAAAATAAAGATTTATCTGAAAGTGAAGAAGATTCTTGGGACTCTGATCAAGCCAAGCAGAAGAACAATAATAACAAGAGCACTGTATCACATAGTAGCAGAGATGAAAGTGGGCAGAAAATGGACAAGCAGATAGGAAAGCATTCTGATGAAGACCTGGATTCAGAACCAATAGCCTGGGATGATGTAGAACATCATAAAGGTGTAAAAGACACAGCTTTTCAAAGAGTCAAAAATGTGAATGATAGTTACTCAGAACAGGGCTGTAAAGCAGGGGGCACCAATTTGGTCCACCCTGCTGATCTAGATATGGATGGGCAGTCTGAATGGAGTGTTGATTGTGTTGAAGAACACTCAAGTCACCACCAGGATGCTGGATCAGCTTATCTCATGGTAACTTATCTTGAAAAAGAACCAAAGCAGATGTTGGAGGAAGATATGAAGGTCAGAATAATACATCTATATATACATTTTAACAGAGATCAAACCTGGGGTATTAATACATGTAGAAGATTTGAGCCTACTGTATGTAGCCTGGTCTCATTATCTCTTAAATAACTAAGGAAGGTTGGACCTGATCGGTACAGTGATACAATGGAAAGGAGACCAAAGGAAATCCATATTGTTGCTTTAAGTAGTGCTGGTGGTTCTCTTTTCTCTGGACCAGAATTTCTAACCCACTGCCCCTGTATGTTGATGGGAGACACTTTAATATTGTGTGTGTCATCCTTCAGATAGAAATCTAAACCCAGATACTAAATCCACTTTGGGATTGCACAGAGTTTGGCCTTCCTAAATTCCACCCTTAATTTGATTGCTAAAGTTATTTACCATTTATCCACCTGATGTGCTATGCAAGAGGGTCTGCTGATACCTAATGAACTACCTGAGCGTGATGCATCAGTGGTGAGTGAATTGAGACTAATACGAAAAGCACTGCACAAATGCAGAAATCATTATTAACCTTAGACCTGGCTATTGCATCAGAAGACCTGTTTTGGATTATTGAATGATCTCATTCGAAATTCCCACTGATTCAGTATCTAGAGGTATCTAGGTGGTTTGTTCCATACATTCAGAACACTTTGATGAAATGCTTTTTATTGTGCAAATCTAAAGTTAGAATATGTTCCTTAGTTAAATCTCTATGATCATCTTGAGAATGGAAATCCCATTTGACTATATTTTGGTTGTAATAGGAAGACTATTCAACGGATGAGGATGAGGACGGAGAAGAGGGTGAAGAGGAAGCAGATGCTGAGGTTCTAGAAAACCTGCCTAGTTTAAAGAAAGGATCTGGCAGTGTAGGTGATGTGATGCTGCCGGAAAGCAAAGCCACTTCAAAACATGTCAAAAGAGGTAAACAAATACCTAATTGATACAGTACATAAATATGACTGATAAAATCAACAAAATATATATGTTCTATTACATTCATATTACTATTACATTCAAAGAGATGGAATTCCTGTCTTACATTTCCTGTCCTCTTTGAATTATTAATTCACTGTTTTGGGGAAAAAATACAACAATTATTCCCATTATTAGAATTTAAGATAGGGGTCCAAAAGGTGTTTAAACATTAATCATAATAAAACGTGTGATCAAAACTTGTGAAATTTGTGATTTATTGGTGACCTAAAAAGCCATATGAATTAAGGCTATCCAGGATCAGAATAGGAGATCCCTGGTGTAAAACATCTAAAAGCATGTAGTATAACTGAACTTTTAAGGAGATAAAATAAATTAATCTACCTTGTTGATTTCAATATCTTGTTAAAAATTTAAATATAACTAATTTTATACCAGATTTATTGTCTGAGTTGGGTCTGGAGCCAGCTGAGGAAGAGGACTCTCCCTGGGACTCTGAGGTAAGTAGGTAGTCTCAGTTGTTATGAAGCATGAATTGTAATCTAGGTTTATATTTGTCTGTTATTAACATTTTTTTCTTCAAATAGTCTGCTTCTGACAGTCCAAGAAAGTTTCAGAATGGATCCACAAATTCTGCTGTTAAGGCACAAACAGTAATGCACAGTATTTCAGAGGAAGCCAATGAAGGTAATTTTTAAAAAATCTGAAATGCCATGTGAATTAAAATAAATAAGAATATAGATTATACAGTGTTTTAATATTGCTCTTGTTTTATGCTTTAAATCACCTGTTATTCCATTTCATGCTTTATGAAATAGGTATATGGCCATGGTAAGTATTTGTATTTTTCACATTGAATACTCAATAGCATTTACTTCACTACTTAATTCTTTAACAATGATATATTATTGTAACTAAGAAGTTATTACAAGATTGTAAGTTAAATGATGCAGAATGATCAATTCTTTTTGGTTTAAATACCTCAACATTTAAAACTAAATGGGAAAAGGGAACATTGTTCATTTACGATGAGTTAGTTTTCTTTGCCTAATGAAAAAACAGCAATGTTTTTAAGGTAAATTACATTTTGAAACTGAATTTATATTAAATTCCTTCCATAGAACTGTTTTACGTTCCTTCTTTCTTAAGAGGATCAAGAAACTATAGGATGGCTAAACTAGAGGATTCAAGGAGTATAGGCAGGCCTGGTGGCCCAAGGGGACTGGGTATGGATGTTAATTTTAGCCATTAACTCTGCACTTCAGCACTTGAAAATGGCATGACTGTCATTCAAGAAGACTGGCCATAGTCCACCATATACAGGAGTGAGGGGCATACAGAAGCTCATTGCATACTCACCTTCATTACTAATATAGTCTAGTGTGTTAACTAGTGTTGTCATTTGGGTTGAATGGTTTTGCTTTATGTGTCATTCATAACCCATTAACCAAAGTTACTCTGCATGAGGTGTAAGGCCTTCTTGAGAAAGAGCTGGCATGTGATTTTGGTAAATGTACAGGGATCCTCTGCAGTAACTGCATTAACTGTATGATATTTTCTTGTTTGTTTTGTTTACATGTTACTGTATTTCAGGTGCAGAAGATATCAATTTGGAAAAGAAGGTAATTTCAATTGTCTTTTCAACATTTTAAACCTTTCCAAGCCTGATAGGTGTAAAAATGTTGTTTTGATTTTTCCTTAGGCATTGAAAACTCTGCCAGTATCTGCATCATCCAGCCCAGCAATGCATGTAGAGAAAACAGGTATTGTATTTTTTTTTACTCTTTTTGTTGACATTTTCTATTCCAAATAGTACTTTTTATATACCCACCCGATTTGGAAACACCAAAAGCATTTTCAAGTCTTAGCTACAAACTCAGCAACCGTACATGTGGGAGAATGAGGAAGTGTAGACAGATTTTTCTGCCCCTCCCACCTCCAGGTCAGTCATCTTTTCACATGTCACAGGAAGTGCAGAACAGATTGAAGGAGAGGCACATCTATCACTGATAGTATGAATATGAATGAACTGTGGAGGGTACTACTTGTCACCAAACCTGGCTGACTAATCCCAACTCTTCCAGCGGTTGTGCTAAACTGATTTTAGCAAATTTCTGGAGCATGTTGATAGCAGTTGATTAATGATAAGATATGATGCATGGATCATAAAGCCCCATCTGCATTTGGGCGAAAGCCTTCACCACTTGAGCCATCCAGAAGCCCTGTTTACTCAGTAAAAAAGGAAATGTAGTATTCTTCCACAAACTCTGAAGACATAAAAGGCATTCTTAAAGAATACTTCAGGGGACGTTGGAAAATGAATAAGTTTCTCTTTTTAGGATTTTTTTCTGTGCAGTTTGTTACTTTTGCTAGGTACTATATCATTTTCATGGTGAACAATAAGCAGGTGATGACATTTCAAATAAAATTTATTTTGCTACTGGCTATTTACCTGGGCAAGACGGATACACCAGATTTAAAGATATATGTGCCGTAAAAACAAAAATACTTCAGAATTAAAATGTGCACCTAGAGCAACACCAAAACATATGTGCACCTTTTTGTTACACCTGGGCTTTAACTCCTGCATCTAATAAAGAATAGGTTGATTTAATCATATATATATACTGTATATACTGCATATTGGATATACAGTATATATGAATCTGAATGTATAATATAAAAACTAGAAGTAAAAAACAGTAAAACAGTAAAATGAGTATCATTAAGTACCAAGATATGAACGTGTTTACAAATGTCTGTTAATTTTCTGTTTTCACAGTCAGTGCCACAGAAAAGTTTGTTTTTATTGTATGTGCTTGGTGACTTTATTATTTTGATCATTTACAATATTAAAAACTTGAGGGTATAGGTAGTTACAGTTCTGAGTGACAAAGTTTGAAGTATCCAGTGGCATTTTTTTAAAGGAATGAAAACCATGGTAATGCAATACAGTAACCTATACATGCTAGAAAAATATTTAAATATGCTTCCTATTCATAAGAACTCTACATAATCCAGACATTACTGTCTGACTTAAGTGTTCGAGTCCACCTTTTAAAACTTGTGTTGTCTTTGGTGCTCTGCTGCCCTGAAGCTATCGCTCTGGATCCTGTTTTAAATCAGAATGGCCAAATTTTTGATACATGTGCTGAATTTGAATTTTTCATGTCTTTCTTGGAACTGTGAACCCCAATACCACACCCGGTAGAATGAACAAGTGTAGACAGTGTTCTCCAACCTGTCCCCTTTCAAGTCACTTGTTATTTATTACATCTCAGCCAACACAGCCCCATACTGAAGGGTCATCTCTGATTTTATGAGAATCCCAGGAGTCATATTTATCGCTCAGAGCAGACAGTTCAGTTTTTAAACTCACTTAAAGACATAGAATGTTGGGGTGAGAGAATCTTGGGAATCTGTTTGAGATCAAGGTGTTACTAAGGTGACAGTATCCATGACAATAACAAGAATTTAAGATAACAAGCTTAAAGTATTTTCCCAGATGTACTGTAAGTGTCATGATTTGATTTACCTGTTTTACAGATTTAATGAAAGAACTTGGCTTGGGAGATGTGGATGATCTTGAAGGTAGCTGATTTCTTTGTAATACAATTTTCTTGAACATTTTGCTCCCTGTCTTCCTGTTGCAATTTACACATATTCATTATAAAAAATATCAATGTGATTAAATAAGAAAATTGCATTATATGATAAAACATAATTAAGAATAGATACAGTATATGTAGATGTATAATCTGGTTTGTAGTATTAAAGGATGAGCATGGAGAGATGGAAAAATTAATGTTTTGAACAGAGGATTGCATATAGCGTGTTTTTTTTTAATTATTACTCTATTTATTGATTATTTTGCTTAGAGTGTTTATAGAAACAGAAATACTTGAAAATGCAGTTGGAAATCTGTTGGAAATTAGCTTATAATTCAGTTTTGTTTTACTATGTAGAAACTATCGAAAATGCATAAAGGTCAGCAGAACCACAACAATATCTCACTATGTTGTTTTATTACGGCGAAGTGTTTCTTGTACAGTATATGCCCTGAAATTAAAAGCCTGCATCTTAAAATCTATTAAAAGTAGGTTTTTGCATAAGATCTACTAAATTAATATTCAGGGACTGGTTTTCAGAGACCAAGTTGAATGCAAAAAGAAAACCAACTATTTAAAAAAATATATTTTCTTTTCTGCAATTACATCTTTCTGTGTTAGAGGTACACTCATCTCTTGTTTACAAATAATACTTTTTTGAATATTCGCTACAATAAATCACGTAAATTTATGCACAGTTTTCCATACACTACCATTTTTGCAATATTAAATAATTATTTTCAAATACATTTTATAATTATTAATGAATAATTAATAATGTTTTTTAAGCATAAAGAAAAGTTTTATCTTGATATTTATACTATACCTTATAGTAAATACTTTATTGCAAAATGTCAACTATATGACGATTTCTATTATGATAGCTGTGTCTAAATAGATATTAATTATCATCTAATACTGTATGTATTGTACTTATTTTAATGACTATACTATTCTAATATAATATTGTGTAAATTATTGGAATACGTTTTTGTGGGACTCAGGAACCAGTTAGCGACTCTTACATGTAGATTAATTTAAAATAAAGTGTTGATAAGTGTTGAAAACATTATGAATCAATTAAAATAAAAAAGATAACAAAACTAATTACACCATAAACATGCTTACCTTTTATAATTTGTGGGTAAATGTTTGCACACCCTTAGCAGATAATAAAAGTTATATCTTTACTCTTGAACAAAAATATCAATGTTACAAGCTGTTTTGTTGGTTTTTATTATGACCCATGTACCTAGTCATTGATGCACAGTGCCAATTAAATTATTAATTGGTACCAGTTTGACTTTTCTTTGCAGTATAGAAATTTTGTAAACTTTTGGCCTTGGCTTTATTATTGGTGATTCATGTTCTTAATGGTTTTTATCTTTGTTCAGGTGATTCAGACTGGGACTCTGTCAGTGCTACAAGTAGAAATTTAACTGGCAGTGGTAAGGTGACTTCACCAAAGCAAGAAGAAAAAAGGGCCAGTCTTCCCGCGCCTGTCCTTTCGACATTGCAGGGGAAGGTTTTTGAGCCTGAGGGGTCTACCCCACAGCAGACGCCAGCTCAGGAAGAGAGGCCCCCTGCCTCTCTCTCTGCCCCTCTGCCAAGTCCAAGGTCCCTGCCTTCACGGTCCACACCTCAGCCGCAGCCACGGACCAGGAAGATGTTGCCGGTGAAAGGCGGAGGTGAAGAAGGTAAACTTAACACCGAATGTTCTTCAGCAGGAATGAGTATATTAAACTGATCAGTTACAGTGGAATTATGAGCTCATCAGCCACTGCGCAGGTTAAGGAAACACATTGTCTTTTTTTTCCAATCTCCTTTTCTTTGATGTGAAAACCCACAGGAGAACCCGTTTGCGTTCCTGCAGGCTCAGTTTTAAGAAGCCGTGAGTTCATTTCACATCACCATATCACATTTCTTATTGCTTCTTGTCAAAAATAGCAGCCTAGCCTTAAGTAGTCCTTTTGGCTTCATTGCTTGCTTTCCTATATACAGTATATAGTGTACAGTATTAATACATTTAGATATAAAGTAAGGCTATATTAAATGTCTTGGCTGCAACTTTTTATGTGATAATGCTAAAAAATTATCATCTTTGATTCCATATTTAGAAAGTGTTTATATACTGTATACACAGTACTGTATCTTGCAAAAGTATTAATCCTTTTGAAATGATTAAATTAATATAGCTGTCCCATCAGTTATTCCCAGCAACCTTGAGATAGCCTAAGCAGGTTTGTAAAGAAGAATAATGAGGGAAACATGCACCATCCTAATGTAAAAAGTTGACAAAGTCTTATCCAAAAAGACTCACTGTAATTGCTTCCAAAGGTGCTTTCCAGCAAGCAGTGACTTAGTGGGGTGAATTATTATGCAATCAGCACATTTTTGCATTTGATTTGGCCTTGCAGTGTTTGCTGACATTTTACTTTTTTTTTGACCCATAAAACATTCAGTTTGAGCATTCTAGTTTTGATTAAAAATATTAAAATGTATACACACACAATTTCTTTAATACAGCAAAATGGAACATCTGACAGAAAGTCCATGAAGAAAGTAAGGGCATTAGTACCTCTGCAAGACACTGTACAAATTAGAAAGAGCTCCCCCGTAAGATGTCAGGTTTAAGAGAATCAGTATGGTTAATAATCTTTACAGAAAACCGCTATAGTTTTACTGCATTACATTGGTAGCTACTAAATAATTGAAAACAAACATCATTTGCAGGTATAGTGGATGATTAAGTACATCATGGTGATATATACATTTACATATTATTATAGTTTTATAGATATATTTAGAGGTATGATTTAATCTAAAGCTTTGATATGCTTATTGCTTAAAATATTAAATATTGTGCTTCTGATTTATAAAAAGAGGGCAATGTTTTAAAAAGTTGTTAAATATGCAATATAAACCAAAACCAAGCTGTGAAAAGCTGTGTGGGGCTGGGATGCTGTGGATATCTGGTGTATTGTATATCTGACATGAGTAGACTTACTTAAATAATTTAAATATCTCTCTGTCCAATAAAATTGTTGTAGTTGGAAAAAAACATGTAATAAACATATGCCTGTGTTATTAACAATTTGAATCATTAAGGAAATCACAGTTATGAACTTGTTTTTGATCAGAACCTAAGAAATGCATCCTTTTTTTAGAATCAGACTGGGATTCAGAAAGTGATGCTTCTGTTTCTAGTCCAGAGAAGTCTGGAAAACATCAGCCAACTGCAGCAGAAGAGAAGGCCTCATCTGAGCAAAGTAAATTAAAACTGCACTTTGATGTAGTTTACTGTCATTTGTGAATATGTACAATAAGATATTATACAGATCTAGTCATCAAAGTAGCCGGAAATGAAATCCTTATGAAATGAAAAAGTTTGCATGACTTAAAACATGACTTACTATCAAAATCATGGGTTATCATAAAAACTGGTAGTTAAACTGTTGAACTATTAATTTTTAAGTACAAAATAAGTTATATCATGCATATTTCTTTTCATGTACGATGCCAATTTGTTTTGTAAATTTATTCCAATCAGACACAGCACGGTCCAAAGACACACTCCTGTCCCCAGAGGAGGAACAAAGTGAAAGCAGTTCTGAACCTGAGGGGGGTTTGAATGAGGTGGGTCGTTGTGCAGGCTCTGCATTTTAGCTTCTTTTGTCTGCTCTAAAACAATCGAGATTTACTGAGGCTGTTTCCAAGTAAACAGGTGATTTTGAGGATTGTGTCCAAAATGCCTTTAAGTTTGCGGTCTAAGTGACTAAAAGTATAAAGTTAACTGTTTAGAGTGAGGCTCTCAAATGTAGACACATTTACAAATGCAACAAAATCACTTCTTGGTGATCAGTGTAGAAATAACATTTTAATCACTGTTATATACCTAATCTCATCACATTTTACTGATAAAGGGGCACATCTGTGTTATTTTTTCAATGCATAATTAAGTGTTAAAATTGCTTATGTATTTGATATTTTGCCTGCAGTTGTATTATTATATATCTTAAACAACTTAAAGAAACATATTACAAAAATATTAAATACCTTACTTGTCAGGATCTCCAAATTATTTAAAATGCCATGGTCTGGTGCCAAACATTCAAACATTAGAGAATAAAAGCGAAAATACCATACCTGTTTTTATACAGATTGTACTAAACTACAGACTGTAGTTTGTTTATTGAACATTGATATTTTTCTATGGAACTTTATTATAACATTATTTGCATCTGCGCTACAACTCATTAGATTACGTCCTGCTACACAATTGGTTCTTTTCAGGAAAAGCAAATGTTTCACTTTTTAACCATCAGGTGTGTATCTACATTTAATGCAAATGTCACCCTCACGGACAAGGACACCTTTAATTCTTTCATATAGTGTGTTTTATTATTCACAACGGTATTAATACATGATTTCCTTTTACAGATGTTTAAATGAGCTTGTGAAAGGAAACGTTTTAATAGTGTTTTTAATACATGATTCAGCAAACTACAGTAAACAAGCAGCAAAAACAGAACATGGCGTTGAGAAAGCACAAGAATGCAAAGCACAGACACACTGTTAATTTTGATGAAAGATGAAACACAATTTTCAAACTGATTTAACTCTGCATTGGCCAAAAATAAAAACATTGGATTTATGATACCTTTTATAATTGTAGCAAGATTCATTTCTAACCTAAATATAGTTAAGTTCATACCTTGGGAGCGATAGACGAAGTGAATAAAAAGAATTGAGTTTGAATTCAAACTGCTGAGCTTCCCTCGTTGAGTGAAGTTCATGTGACATTTACAGCGTACAGTTTATTTTATATCGCAATGTGAAGTACAATATCTTGCCTGCGCAAACATTTCATGGGATGGTAAACCACTAAAACAAATCTTATTCTCATATTCTCTGACAAAAAAGTATTTAATATTATAATGATCGGCTTTTATCAAACCTGTAATTGCATATTTTAAAAGGCCACTAATGAGCACTAAGTACAAGAGCTCTTGTAAGCCTTTCACGAATCAGCATATTGGTTAATTGGAATGATACTGATTTGTTTTCATCAATAGTGTCAAGAATGTTCAGATTACCATTTACAAATCAGATTTTTTCACTTGAATTATAAGCTGTTATTCTCGGTCTCTGATATCTATGTCTTGCTTACTTGTTATAAGAAAAATTGCTCTGCTTTTTAGACTGGTGCTGTTTGCTGTTTTTAACTATTCTTCTCTGTGTCTACTCATGCTGCCAAAGGACAAAGTTCTGCCAGATACCACAGAGTTAGAATTAAGTAATCCTTACCACATTGGTCCTGTGGAGTCTGACATTCAAGTAATTCAAGAAGAAGATCAGGAGAGTGATGATAGACTATGTACAGCTGAGGACAGCTCTGAGGTGCCATGGGAAGCACGATATGAACAAATATGGGTAGAAAAGGAAAAAAGAGAAGTAAAATCCCATTACAAGAATGTAGCTGCTGAGTTAAAGGAAAAGTTTGGAGAAATTGCTCTAAAACAAAGTGGAGAATCTACTCATACAGCGTCAAAAAGTGGAGACGACAAAGCAGAGCCAAAAGACATTTCTGAAGAAGAATCCAGTGATGAAGAGATTGTGCACTTCGTGCCTACAGCTCAGAGTGGAGTTTTGCAACCTATCCCAGAGCAGCGGGAGTCTGGTTTGGATGACTCTGTTACTGAACCAGAAGAAAAACAGCAGGCACAGCTAAAGGGCAGAACGCAACCATATGAACCATCAAACAGTAATGGAAACAGAATCAGAAATGACAGCCCAAGTCCTGAAAACACTGAGCATAATGTTGATTATGACAACATTTTCAAACGTGAAAATAAAACACCTTCTCCTGAACACAAGGCGGAGAACTATATAGAAGGCTATGACACAGACCTAGACTCAGATTCTGGAAACAGTGGAGGAGGAAATTCAGATTTAAACCCTGATGAAAGTAGGAACTCAAATGAAAAAGCAGGTCGTTCCCACAGTATGACACCCAGAGCAAGCATCAGTGAAAAAAGTGAAAAATCTACTGGTGTTGACATTAAGCACCTCGAACTAACCGAGGACAATCATGAGCCCATCCATACTTCCTCTCAGTGTGCAGCTTCTAAACGCCCTTCAGATGAAGAGCTTGAGGAAGATATGCAGAGGTTTAAGAATGAGGTAGGGATGCTGAAGGTTGTATTCCTGGCTTTGGAGAAAGAAAAAGCGCAGCTGCAGAAAGAGGTAGAGGATTCTGAAACCCATTCTCATAGTCTGTCCACACGTGCCATGGCATACTTCAGCTGCTTGTGCATGAAGGGGCCATTTTACTGACTGGAGAACACAGGGCAAAAACAAAATGAAAAACTTTTTGCCCGCTTTTTACTTATTCTTCTAAACCTTCTATTTGTCATTTAGAATTAGGCAGCTTTTTAGATTGTCACTCCACTGATCCTGCTCTTGCGCTTATTTGTGTTTCTTTTATGAGCTTTTTGTTGCCTTTTGACAGAACAAGCCATTCTGATTAGGAGAATGGAATTCATTCCTTTCTTCATTTTTATTTGGGGAAATTTCTGTTTAGTTTTTGGCAACACTTTCTACTGTATGTGAATCCCATCATTTTTCAGAAGGGTTTCTCATTTCCTTCATTTCCTCTGGAATCCTTACCTCCAATATTTACCATGCTTAGGTCTGTCCTCTGTGGCTTTTATCCTTTATTTTGTTCCTGTCCTTAGTTCATTGCCAGGCATTGTATATCCCAATGAGATTATTTGGCTTACATTCTGAAAAATGTGCATGAGCTATTCAATTATATGCTTTTGTAAAAAATAATTGGGCCTTTCCTTCACACTTCAGTTGAGATATGTTCTACGAACAATCACTACTTAACTTTCGTGGTGTATTTATTAATTCAAGTTACTCTTTTTTTTTATATGTAAACCATCATCCATCATCTCTACAAAGCACTGACTGCTTTGAATGTTTTTACTGTTCATATACCTGTTTGTGCCTAACTTTGAAATCTTTCTTTTGAGTCTTCTGCCATTGAGGAATCACCTGTTCTTTTTTTTCTACCTGATTCTTTTTTTTATAGTTTGAACTTTTAGAAAATAAAATATTTTAGAAGTTTTGTTGTAGACTGACTACCATTGAGATTTCTTCTTTGTAATTAATGTTCACATTATATTTATTTTATGCTCTATTGGTTTATTTGAAAATAACAGGGTTATGTTCATTACAGTATGTTAATAAACAGGAGCTTGTTTGAATCCCTGGGTCATTTGTAAAATCTTTCCCTGTGTTTTCAGGTTTCCAGAGAAAAGAAGGCATTTGGAGGAAGTCAAATCTCAGCTGAACTGCAAGATTTAGAGAGACCCCACAGACAAACAGAAACAGAAAAATGTGAATCCAACCAAAAATCTAAAACACAGCATGACTCTGAAAAAAGGAACAGTTTTAAAAAAGAGGACCAAAAACCATTTAAAGTCACAAGAGGTGTTAGACAGAAGATTTCATCAATAAGGGGGTAAGAGTCAGGTTTCCTGTATATGAACATATTGTCTATTTCTGTCTTTACAAATAGACCAACCATGACTTTAGACAGTTCTTATGAAAGGAACAACTATTTTATTAGCCTTTTGTTGGATACTACATGTAGATGTGAGCCATTAATCACTATGCAACAGAAATACATCAAGCCATATGTATTTGTCACACAATCACATAAAGATCGCTTAAGAATTGGCTACAAGAAATAGTAATATATTGAAAGTGATTGAAAGTGTACCGTACTCAAAGTCTTCACAACACATCACAGCAAGGGTTAACGTGAAATCTGTGATCTTTTAGCCCTGACCTGACCTCCGATCAGGATGAGGACGATGTAGATAATGAAAGGATTCCAAAGCTGTCCAAACTGGAAGTGATTACAGGGGCCAGACACAGCAAGCCCCAGCAGGCCTTCTTTGTTAATGGAGATCCACTTTCTGTATTTGATGATAGTACATTAAGTGAGATGTCAGAAGATGGAGTAAGGTATATGCAGTATGCACTTTTCTTTTTTGACTCAATTGAGAAACTCTGTTTCAAAGTGAATGTTATTTTTTTTTTACCAATAAAAATAGCCATTTGAGCTTGTTGAGATGGAAGCCAATCAAAATGTGCTTTTGGAAAATGATGACAAATTCTGAAATTATACTGCATTATACCATCAGAAAATGTTTTTCTTTTAAAAGCTCACTCCATAATAATTTATTGACTCAAGCAGATGATGTACCTTCATGGACTGCAGTAAGAATTATTCAGGATTATTCAGCATTTCCTACTGTATGTTTTGATTATTTTGTATTTTCTTTTTAGGGCTCCAGTAGCTGTAACCCAAAAGAACAAGGTAATGGCCTTTGATAGTATATCATCCATAAACACTAGATTATAGGATACATGCATACATTAATTATTATTACTTACAAAGAAGTTAACGTAGCCATTACAGTATTTTAGAGCAAACATGCACTGGTAATATTCATTACTTTTGCAATTTTCCAAAACTCCATAACTGCATTAAATATGTATTTTGTCTCTGTTTTAGGCCTTTTTGTGTCCTAGATGTTGATTTAGAGATGCTCATCTGTTCATGTTGCATGGATTTTGTATGTAGCATATTCTTCAAATTACATTTGTTTTAAACTCTGTAGAGCAATGAAGAAATTGAATTGGCAGATGACTTTGATGACTTCACCCAGTCCTCCGATACAGCTACAGAAGATGTTGAATCCCCAATTTCAGGTTATCGCAATGCTTCTCTTCTGCTTAAACAGCTTGACTGTGGTTCAATAGGTAAGCAAGGCATCTGGGTCCCTGGGTTACTTGTATTAACAAAGTATGCAAATTTATTTCCCTGTCCATCTACTCATTCTTATTCAAACCATGATGCTGGCATGCAAAAATAACAATTAATTGTGGAAAATAGGTACTAGAATTTTAATTGGTATTAAGTGTCCATGTTATTCAACACAAAATATTTGGCATTTTGAGCTATACCATTCTCTATGCTGTGTTTTCATAATACATTAAAATGAGAAATTACAAACACATCTTATGAACACATTTCCACATAACAGTGTAAGACATCCTTTATATGTCTGATGGTGACTCTAAATCCTCAACGTTGTGTTATTTCATTTTTTCTTTTCAGTGTGGATTTAATGTCTACTTGTTCCTTAATCGTTTTTCTTTGTTTTTGATATGTACGTTCATATTATTATTTTAATTAATGGAATTGTGTGTGTACCACAGGATTACTGGAATTTGGAACAAGTAAAGGTTAATTCCACGCTTAAAAGTAGAAAGGAGGCACACAACGTTTCAGCTGTTGAGCTTTTCTTCAGGTGACACTTCAAGGAGGCTTAACAGACAAAATACAATGTTCTTCCTTTTCAGTGTGGAATTAGCCTTTACTTGTTCTTTTGCAGCCAATGCATGTTGATGCAGCTCCCCACTCAATTACTGGAATTACTTGGAATTAGTTTTAAGAGCACAGGACAGTTTTAACATTTATTTTTATAAGTGATGTAAAGATGTTGCTATTTATATATTTCGAATTTCTGAACTGTATGACCAAGTAACAGTCAGTGATGAATATAGAACAACTGATATTGAGATGGTTTATACAGTGCTTGATGGGTTTTATCAACTGTTTAGTTCTGACATACATTTAATAAAATATCTTAAAAAATTACAATACAGTACTGTACTTCTCCTTGCCAATTGATTCTTTAACATTGCAGATTCTATAAGTTTGGTAAAAATCCAGAACATGTTTCATGAGTATGAACGAACAATACAGAAGGAGAGAGGCCGTTATAATTTGCTGAATGACAAGGTCAGGCAACTGGAAGAAGAAAGGAGAGAACTTCGGAAGTCCTTGGAAGATACACGGGAGGGCAAGTCATCTCTGGAGCACCGGCAAGTGGAACTGGAAACAGATCTGAACAATCTGAAGTAAGCTGACCACTTTATTCTACACTTTTGTTAAATTGGTTTGTGATGCGAAGTTCATGTTCGATTTTAATCTGTACAGTATTGTTATAGTATCTGAAGATTTCTTTTAAAGAGGTACTGGAGTCCCAATTTCTCAGACCGGTTATTAAATGTCAGTAACTAAACGAATTAATTGACGTTATCGCAAAATTTGACAAATTCCGCATTCAGCACAAAATCATGAAATACTGCAAGTCGCCATGTTGTCGGAAACCCATGGTCTCACCACGAGCAAGAGAAGAGTTTGCGCAAATTGTGACATGAAGTGTCCCTTTCTGCTCACTAGTCACTGTAATGTCTAATGCATTCCGATGTACGAGTGAATAAGTACAGGTTGTTTGAAGTCGAGAGCAGTATTTCTTTCGGATTTAAAGAGATGTACTCGCAAGCCTTCTTGTATAAATGTAAGAAGGCCGCTTCAAGTCAACGTGTTCAAATTACACAGCTGACCAGTTGCAGCAGTGGGCACAGCTGATTGTCTGCGGAGCTCTGGTGATGGATGACCTGTTGAAATGCCTGCAGGTTTGTCCTGAAGCAAGAGCGAGAGAAGCAAAAGAATGCAGTGATGCTGTATGAGAAGAGCCGCGACCAGCTGCGGAAGAAAGAAGAGCAGTACTGTCAGGAGCTGGAGGGGAAACAGCAGGTGGAGCTCACCATGAGGAACCTGGAGATGGAAATGAGAGCCTTGATCAACAACATGAAACAGGTCTGGTGGTCCCTTACGCAGCAGGGATTCTTATTTGAAAATAAACATGGCCATGCCAGAACCTCACTGTGGAGAATTGAACATGCATTGCTCTTAACAAGTTTCTTTAGTACATTATTTTTTTCTTCTCACGCAACTTTTTTTCGTAGGTTCAGTAGATACATTTTCACAAATTAAATGACTAAAATTAGACTCGGTCAATTTGTTTCCCCTTTGTGCGCTAAATTGCTGTGCTACGTTTCTGTGAATCTATTCTTCATAGCTTGAGGAGGACCGGAATGAGGCGCAGCGTCTGCTGACTCAGGAACGAAATGCCCGGGTCCTGCAGGAAGGCATCCTCAACAATCACCTTCGTAAGCAAAAGGAAATTGAGGAGGAGAATAAAAGGACCGTTACAAAAAGTACAGAGGTAATGAAATGACTTTTCTAAGCCTGAACGTAATAAGCAGGTTTGTTTATTTACACTAAGCTTAAAATCTCAATTGAATAAACTGGAACTGCTGGTAACTATACAGTAAGAGTTAGCACTTTTATACAAGAAACAAAAACAAACTCTCTCTCAGTGACTGGGGCCCTGGGTTCATTTCCTGGGGTTCTACCTGCGTGGAGTTTTTATGTTCTCCCAGTGTTCATGTGATATTCCTCCAGGTGCTTCCGTTTCCTCCCACAGCCCAAAGATAAACTGGTCAGTTAATTGGCTTCGGTAGAATTGTCCCTGGTCTGAGTGTGTGTCTCTGTGTGCCCTGCGATGGCCTGGTGTTTCGTCCAGGGTGTACCCTGCCTTGCACCTGTTGCTTGCCGGTTTGGGCTTCGGTTTCTCCCGCGATCCTGTACTGGATTTAGCTGTTTAGAAGATGGGTGGATGGAAGTTGCTTTGCTTGTACAGTATAATTGAAAAGGGGCAACAATATACAGTAGGAGAAATATTTACCTAGGGAATCTTTTCACTTGCCACATCGTAGGTGTTTTTTTTGTTTTGTTTTGTTTCAGTTGATGTTTTGGTTTTATTCAAACGGCATTCCTTAAGTTAATAAGAACATAACAAAGATCACAAATGGAGGAGACCGTTTGGCTCATGTATACAGTACAGCTTGGTTGCCAATAGCTAATTGATCTGAGGATCCACCTGTTCCGTGAAAGCAGTCAGGGCACTGGCTCCAACACTATATCCAAGTGTCTTGTTCCCATAACCTTTTGTGTAAAGAAGTGCCTCCTCTTGTGTTTAAATGCACTTCCTCATAGTTTC
Organism: Atractosteus spatula; assembly: GCF_055471065.1. Lineage (NCBI taxonomy): Eukaryota > Metazoa > Chordata > Actinopteri > Semionotiformes > Lepisosteidae > Atractosteus > Atractosteus spatula. The sequence continues at coordinate 51,253,143 of NC_142713.1, read as the reverse complement.
CACGTGGCCAACTGGTGTGCGTTTCAATACACATTCAGAAGAAATCTATAGAATTGACTTGTTGAATGCCTTTGAAGATTTTGAATACTTGAATCAGGACATTCCTTTGAGCCCCAGAACGTAGCTCTTGTTGACAGATTCCAAAGCAGCAATGTTTTGTTACTTGGTGACCAAAAGTTGAAAACCGAACAATTTTAACACTATAGTCCTTGGTGTATATACCTTTTAACTGCATATTCTAACATCGTTTGCCATTTGTATTGTCTATCGACATTTTCTTGAACATTTAAATGATGGATCAACATAAATATTTTTTGTAATTTTGTTGGTTTTAAAAAAATAATTAATGTTTTCCAAAAAAGCAAATAATGTTTGGTAAATTTGATGGTACCTTGGCTGGAGAGCATAACTAAGTTATCTTATTTTCTTCTATAAAGATTCTTTCCCAGCTGGGTGAAGCAAGTGACAGAAAGAAGGATCTCCTGCAGCAGAACCGCAGTCTTCAGGATGAAGTTGCCATGCTAAAGCTGGACCTGGATCGAGCTAAAGCTCATAATCAGCAGGAAGAGGCAAAGTACTCTGAAGAGAATGAGGCTCTTAAAGAAAAGGTTGAAGATTTAAAAAGAGATCTAAAGTTAAATGAGGAAGCTCTGGCACAGACGGTGTTTCAGTACAATAGTCAACTTAGTGCTCTGAAAACAGAGTGTTCCGTGATTACGTCTAAGCTGGAGCATGAGAAACAAGCCAAAGACAAGCTTGAGACAGAGCTGGAATCTGTAAGGGTCCGACTGACTTCAGCACTACAAGAGGTAGAGCGCAGCCAGGCTGCCAAAGCTGATGTAGAGCGCACTTTACAGCGAGAGAGAGATGAGTGGCTCCGCCTACAGGAGAAACACAACAGTGAGGCCACTAGCCAGCGGGAGTCCATTAACACCTTGTCTCAGCAGCTCAGCAAAGCAGAAGCAAAGGCCAACAGCCTGGAGAATGAATGCCACCGTGCCACCCTGTCTCTTACGGAAAAAGTGCTTCTCTTGGAAACCATGCAGCGCGAGAAGGAGCAAGCCCAGACCCGGCTGAAGGAACTGGAGGCTTCACTGCAAGCTGAGAAAGACCAGATGAGTAAGTCATTGTTCCGACAGGAGACCATGCAAGAAAGACTGGTCCAGGTACAGAGTGAGAACATGCTGCTGCGACAGCAGCTGGAGGAAGCTCAGAACAAGGGCATCATCAAAGAGAAAGTAGTGACTGACGTGCAGGACCGTTTTAGCGACATCCTGACCAAGCTGCGGGCTGACAGCGAGGAGAGGGTACATATGGTGGAAGAGAGGAGCAAGGAACTTGTAGCCAAAAACATTGAACTTAGAGAACAGATCTACAAGCATGAAAATGAAAAGTCAGAGAGAGAGGTAAGCATCTCCTTTATTATGCGTTGTATAAAATGGAATAGATGCTCTTTACACTTTTGAGGTTAAATAAAATATAGTGCTTGGCATATCCATGTAAATGTGTTACTAATGGACTTAGTAACTTAAATAGCTTAAATAGGGCAAGTATTTAAGATTTATGGTCCAGACATCACTTACAGTATGTGAGCTTGAACCATGCCATTATCTAGCTGTGACCAGGATTCACCACAGAGCAGAACATAGTTAACTAAGCGCCACCAGAGTTGGATTGTTTTATATAAGCTGAGGTATCATTGGCTTTCTATGCAACAGAATCACTGGTACCTACAAGGAAACCTCTGAGATTGCAGTGTTCTTATTTTCAGATTGCTTCTCTAGCCAATGCATTAGATGGCAACTGGTTTGACATTGGGTGCATTGGAAGAGTATAGCACTAATAAGGGATACAGTATACTGGTGCAAGAGTTGTCATCGTGAACTGTTGGTGGTGTCAATGGTGATTGAATTCCGAATTGTAACGATAAAAAAATTGAAAAATAATTGATTACTTTAATTTTCTAACATTAAAATGACAACAATTATATTTTACATTCTCACTATATTCTTAACTGTAAACTTGCTTGTCTATTTTTTACCCTAATCTAGGCTTCACCTGAAATCTAACCTAACTAGACTAGATTAGGTAATCCTGGGCAGAATGTTGACCTTCAGTTAGATAATGAAAATGTAACAAAAGCTTTCTTTGTTACCTTGCATCTTTGTAAGATTAGGTTTGAATTAGGTAAATGTAGGATGCTGACAGTTAAAATATTTGGACTTTGCGTATTCCAGGCTGTACTGAGACAAACACAGCAGGAGCTAGCTGATGCATTAAAAAAACTTTCCATGTGTGAGGCATCACTAGAGGTCAACACCCACTACCGAAACAGCCTGGAAGAGGAAAAATTGAGCTTGCAGAAGGAAATGGACAGGATGAAAACAAAGGTACTGATATAAAAAACAAAGCTATTGCATTCCAAGTTTCTATGATTATTTTTGTCACAAGACCTCCCTTTTAAATTTTCCATTGATGGATTCTTTTTCGCAGTTAAACACACTAAAAATCTTCAAGTTACAAAATAAGGAGAGTTGCTTTTCACATAGCATATGAGGGACTGATAGTTTATCACCTAATATATGTGTATCTAGTTCTGCATGTATTTTTAATGAGTTGTTGAATGAGACATCCAGCAGTATGCCTTTCAACAGAGCAGAGTTCTATGCAATGTTTAGTAATCACAACTTTGATTTTTTAAATTGTGGTTAATAACAGTAAACATCCTATATACTGACATTGATAATACAGCCTGCACTATGTATGGATAACATAAAAGCCATAGTACAGCATGAAGCTCTTTCAGAAGTAAAATCCTAAAGCAGGAGTAAACATTTAAATGTATGGTTAATGTGTAAGGAAAATACTGCCTAGTTACAGTATGTTGTACGATCTGATACTCGGGCTTCTTTCAAGAAAACGGTTGGATAGGTTTGATCAGTTAGCTATAGGAGCTGAATGGCCTCCTCCTGTTTATAATAATTCTTAAGTTCTAAATTACAATTAGCTTTGAAACTTCAGAAATGATTTTATTACAATCTATAAATTGTTATTAGAAAGCCTAGCATGATCCTATGCTCTGTAGAAATATTATATGCATATTTGACAGTATTTAATGGACATAGAGTGTTAATTACTCTCTAAGCCATGAAACTATTTTAGGTATGGGAGAGATGTGGTGGAGTAGGTACATTGCTACATGATAAGGGGATTTTAATGAGCGCAAAGAATAAAATAGTTTAAAAAACATGAAATAATTGGTGGACTGATGGAGGAACTAGGTACAGTACATGCTGTGTACATCGCCCTGCTGACAGATATTATTTCAGGTGAAATAAGTAAGAAATCAACATCATTCCTCAAGAAGTGGAAGGGTACAGTTCTGCAATAAATACTATTACTATAAATGAAGCAGAAGTGTTTCAGGTATAGGACTTCAATGTTCGACTTTTGAACAAGCAAAAACAGTAATGGACACACACCTACCATATAATAATAGTATACATAGATTTTCAGGAATCATTTGACAAAGTTCCTCATAAATAATTCTCAAATCACAAGTGGTAGGCATTCTGGGAAATACCTGTGTTTGGATAGAACTGGCTAATGGTTTGAACACCGTACTGATAAAGGGTGAATGCTCCAACTGGGGTAGTTTAATGAGTGGAACAGAAAAGAGATCTCTACTAGCAGTACTAGTACCAATGGACGAGCACTAAAAACATGAATGGGAATACCTTTATGCAAAGGGTTGTGGAAGTCTAGAAGAAGGCTTTTTTCCCAGAAATGAATGTATGAGATCCTCAGATCAATTAGATACTAGTATCTAAAAAGGCTAGCTGGGCCTAATAGCCTTCTCTTTTTTTATAACAGTGTTTAAGAGAAACACCTCCTCAGTTCTACGCAATTCCTGAAATAAATGTTTTCAGTTTAAGATGTACAGCCCTGTAACAGTGCAGCCCTCTCCTTTAATTTCAGCTGCAGGACACTGAAGATCAGTACATTCAGGCAGAGAGGCGGATCCATGACCTGAAGAATGCTCTGGATGACAAAGAGCGTGAGGTTATCTCCTCTTCACAGAAGCTGCAGCAAGTTCTCTCCACCTCCTCAGGAGCGGAGAAAACCATCAAGCAGCTCGAAGAACACATGCAGCAGTATGTAATGGGTTTTTGTCAAAAATATTGAAAGTGCTATAAAAAATGGGAAACGAAAATCAAAAGATTCGCAAAGCTCTCAAATGAGGATCATGTGGACATTTGTGGATTATCTCTCATTTGTATATTAATGCATGAAATGATTTATGAAGTGTGTGGTTTAGTACTGCTTTTCTGTTGTCTGAAACTGTTTAATTGGAATGTTGCTTTTAGGCTTGAGATTGAAAATGCCAAATTGGAAGCTGCTTCCAAACAGCAGACAAACAGAATAGAGGTACTACAGAAAGAAAACCAAGAGGCTGCAGTTGTAAGTTTTTTTTTTGTTTTTCTTTTGCAAATATGATATTTAGTGGCATTTACAATGCAGTGTTCAAATTACTGCTTTATGTTTATTTCAAAACCACTAGGCTGTAAGCAATGATAATTGAATATGTAAGTTACACCACAAAGGACAAAATTGTTCTCCAGTGAAATGTTTTTTTTATTTCATGATTGAACACAGCTTTTAAAGCAGGGAGCCCTTTACTTGTCTCAAGAGAAGGTTCTCCAGCAGTATTTATAGGCCACTTTAATCTCCGGCGTCTTAAGAACAAGGAAAGGTTTCAGCTTGTGCAATTAAGGAAATAATGAGTTCAATTAGATAATTAGGGGTTAGGTCGGAAAGCAATCTAGAAATGGCTGTGCCCTCTAGGACTGGACTTTTGCTCTCATTTTAAAGGAAAGTGTAATATTTTTATAAACCTTATATATGTATATTCTATTTATTGCTGCTTGTTCATAATCATAAATAAGCAGTTTCCTATAACAGCCTAATTGAGTGTTATCAAGCTCTTACAGGGCACTCATGAAATTGTACCTCACAATTACTTAAAGTAAGGCAGTATCGTACTTATACCACATTCAAATACTGTACCCAAACAATGAATTCCACAGTTCATGCAGTAAGCAAATATATTCAGACTTTATTCTCTTTGGTTTTTGCATTTTCTTTGAATTCCACTTGGGGTAATTTAAGATTGGTGCTAGAAAAGTGTCAGTTATATGAAGCATGTCATGGCTCTGGGTGAGAGACCTGATTTTTTCTATTGTAGTAGTTATTCACGTGTTGCATACTCATTGCATTCATGTACGCTCTGTATAACTGATAAAGTTACAGAACACTAATCGGAGAAATATATAAGTAATTTGATCTTTTTCAGACATCAGATTCTCCATCTGGGGTAAGGGTTAGTATTTAAATGGAGTTTTGATGCTAATTAAAATTTCTTTTATTGCTCTACTGCTAGTGCTGAGCAGTTAACTTCATTTGCTAATAAACAAAAACTGAGGTGTGGCTCATGGATACCTTTTTGATTTCTTCAATTACTATGCAAATCATTGTCAGCAACCCCATGTCTCTTCACTTGTGGCTTCTACTTGCTGGCAGCCGGAGAAGCACTGAGCCATCGGCTCTTGTTATTTTGTGTGTCAAGTACAGAGTCGCATCTCATGTTACATTACATGAATAGTTTTGAGCTTCTACACTTTGGAGAATGTTCCAAGAATATATAGTTCTATACTGTAATGAAAGTATACATACTTTGAATAAAGGTCAAAATTTAGATCTTCTAATGCCTTCTGAACTGCTCTGACCAACACAATAAAATTTTCTCAAGTACTTTTTGTACATTTTGTCCTGTGGTGGTCAGCCTAGCATTTAATAAATGTAATCAATTATTTAATTAATGTTTTATTGTCTTTTATTGATATCTGTCTTTATCAAGTTTAAATGTTGTAGTGGAATTGCTCATAATACACAATGTGAGCATGGAGCATGAACACATTTTGTGTGTGGATTTATTTCATTGGAAAGTGCTAACCACTTTCTTGGAATACTTGGAAAGGCTTAAAGATTTTGTAAATTTATTTTCCACTTTCAGTTTAGTTAATGTAATTTAAAAAAAACTAACAATAGACTTAATAAATTGATTAAGCTAATTATGTTTTGATTGATAATTCTGAAAAAGTGAATTGCTAATTTATTTATTTACATTTAAAAAACATGAACAAATTTAAGTATGGGATAATTGCTCAGCACTGTCTCTTTCTGAAAGCACTTCATAAAAATCTTTTCAAGTTTATGATGAATTCTTGAATTCTGAAAACAAAATCCCATATCTTGTGCTTTGCCTTTAAGCTGCAATTGAGTGGAATTTATAACATGATCATAGCATAAGTATATGTTGTTGCTCAAGTCATTATTATTTCTTAATTTAAAGAAAATATTACACATATTGAGGTTATTCATTGGATATGCCAGTGTCCTGGAATTCATCATGCCCAATTTTCTTTTCCCGGTGGTATTTTGTGTTTTTTTTTTTAAACTCCTTTTCCCTATTGGAATTTTAGGATACAATGTCATACTGTTCTCATTAACGTAGATCCTGTGTCTTAAAGCTAAAATGGCAGGTACAGGATTTTAAAGCCTGTTTGAATGCCAGACTTGAGAACAGGATGAATATATTTGAAACTGCATGAAGCATGTTACTTTCCCATTCTGTTGATATTTCTAGGCAAACTTTGAGTTAATAGAATTTATTATTTTCATGACTTTGAAGCATTTATTTGTATTAAACTCCAGTTGCTTGTTTTTTATATGGCACTATTTAAGTATATTTGGTTCTGCAGATACGGAATCGCTTGGAAGATTTTGTCACAAACCTGCAAGGCAGCAAGATAAATTTAGAGGAACAGCTAAATCGAGAGGTTTGTAATAATGTTAATTTAATAAAATGGATTTTAATAAATATAAATAACCTGTATTTAATTGCATTGTTTACATTATAAACGATACAGAAAATGCATCACAAATCACATATTTTTCTGAAAAATTAATATTTGGAGAACAGCTCTTTTAAGAAGATTGACTTTAATAATCAAGTTTAATAAAATACAGAAATTAAGAAAATGAAAATATCTGAACATCTACAAATGCCCTTTTTTCTGATGTTCTACATGATTTCTTTATTATAATTTTGTAATAAAACTACCATTTGATGTTTTCTTTTTTATGGGTGCTTCATATATTTGCTCCATTAATTAGATGAGAAAAGATGTACTAGGTAATGTTTGCAAAGCCTGTGGGACACATTATCATTTGTAGTTTTTTTAATTTTCCATTAAAATTACAAACCCTATTTAAGGATCATAGGGACAGCTGATCATAGGAACTAGCTCAAAGTGAGATATACTGTGAGTTTTTTCATTATTCTATATATCCAGTTGTTGATTGCATCCTTATATAAACGTTTTGACAACAGTATCTGCAATCTGTGCTATTTTCAGAGTTCTCTTTCCTTGTAGGTTCAAAAGCAGAGTATGCTCTCCCATAATGCACAAGACTCACATCTGCTCTGGGAAGAAGAGCTCAAATCAAGATCTAAACTTGGACTAAGGCTCGCTGAGCTGGAGAGAGAAAAGGGAGATCTGACAAGCCAGGTAACTTTTTGTCCTACTTTGATTGTGAAAATAAGGCAGCATTTTTTTTTTTGCCATGAGAGTTTTACACTCATGTTATGTATAACAAATATTATAGCATACAACATGTGTACATAATGTGTTAGTGATTGGTTTTATGTACCATTAGTATGTACTTCATCTTTGCAAAGGCATAAACATTTTAAAAATAAAGGCTCCAATAGTGGAAAAGACAGAGTTAATCTTCGGGAAATGTAATCAACCAGCTATGAAAAGAAGAAAGGAAAAACGTTTCAGCTGTTGAGCCTTCTTCAGGTGTGACACCCGAAGAAGGCTCCACAGACTAAACGTTGTGTTTCCTTTCTTCTCTTTTCAGCATGGAATAAAACTTTTACTTGTTGCTCTGCAGCCTACGCACGCTGACGCAGCTGCTAGTATCATATAAGTTAACTTTGCAGGACGTGAACACAAAAGCAAAGTGATTCATTCAGACACAAAATTGATTCACAACCGATACATATGCTCCTGGGTACATTCAATTTTGAGATTTCTTTATGTAATATAAGTACTAAAGAAATACAGCAGTAAGAACAAACCACAGCAGCTGCACAACTGTTTTTCTGCTTTTTGTTGCAAATTTTTATTTTAGGTGGAAACTGAAAAGAAAAAGGCTAGAAAATTAGCAGAGATGAAGCGTTCTGCAGAGACCAGGCTTGATCAGGAGATGAAAAGAAACAGTGAACTGCAAAAAGAAATGAACAGGTGCCTCATTATTTCTCAAGGGCCTTTCCTTAAAAGATTCATTATTCATTTAACTTTTCCTTATCCGACTTAGCCACTATCCTCTAACTTATGCTTTCCAAATGAGTAGAAGATGTGAAACCCATCTCTAAAATAAAGAGTAAGGAAAGCTGATAGGGTGCTGTTTGAGGTTTTGTTATGATTGTGCTGCTATTTCACATGTTCAAATATGAAAATGCATACTTTAGGATGAGAGATTTCTTTTCAGTGATGTTATGTATTGAATGGGTGCTTGGTTTTTTTTCCCGATTGTGAAAGGTTAAGGACACTTGTTAAAACAGCAAAAAAGAAGCTGAAGGACCAAGAAAACGGGGACTTTGCCTCTCATCATAGCAGCTTCCGAGGAGAAATGGATCACAAGGCCTTGGAGACAGAGACCGCTGTTGCCAGATTCAGGAACAAAGTATGTGGACTCTTTATAATTTGTTTTAAAAATAATGATTTTATATAGTTCTTTGAAATGCTAATTAAAAAATTAAAACATGAAATGCTATAGACGTTAAAAAGTTTATATTACAGTATATTTGAAGGTTCCAAATATTCCTTCGGTTTCAGGTGAGATGTTTTGTCAAATTATAATGGTAAAACAATATACATTTTTGTATTGTGTTCATGTTAATTACTTCATGTTTGCATTTTTTGTTTTTACTGTAATGTGTTTTGTCCTGCTATTTTTCAGGTTGATGACCTCTCGCAACACCTGGAAAAGGAAGAGTCAAAATCCGCACGACTAGAAGCCATGAACAGTGACCTGCGGGAGCAGTTGGCATCCTTGAAGGCCTTGACCCAAGGCCATGAGAAACTGGAGAGGAACAAGAGGCAGCTGGAGGAGGAGGTGGCAAAGCTTAGGAAACATGTGGAAACCAGCATGCTGGACCAGAGTCAGGTAGAACAGTATAGGCGGGAGGCAGAGGAGCGAGCTCGGCAGGAGATCAGGCAGAAGCTCGAAGAGGTCAACTTGTTTTTGCAGGTAAAAAAAATGAAAAGGGTACTTAGAATTTAGAAATCCAAAGTTATATCTCCATAATTTGGCATTAATTTGAGACCTTAAATATAATTTTTAAATAGTCTTCAACAGTAGGATTGAACTGAGGAACCCAAATTAACTTGACCCTTTATTCTGATGATGTGTATTTTAGTGTTCTCTTTGCCCTTGCCAGTTCAACAGGATCAAGTAATGTTTCCGTGAATGTACAATACTAGACCCTAATTACTGAATCCCAGTGATTCTTCTGTGACTGGGTCCATAAATTATAATATAGTAAAACCTCAATTTAACAGACTAATAGAGGGAAAGTATTGTCCAAAGTGCGTATACAGTATATACTGTATACACACACATATAGTATGCTGTATGTAACCATCCTTGAATATAATAGGTTAAAGTGCACATGAAAATCTAATTACATCAGAAGAAATCAATCAATAATGAATGAAAACAACATTAAAATATGAAGTCAAGCAATGCTGATATGAACTATTTATTTATTTTGTGGCCAAGAGCACTACATGTTCATATGCTTGTATAATTTCATGTAGGGAACACCAAAACAGTAAATTCTATCTATGGACATATCCTTGTTTTTTCTTAAGGAGGTCCTTAAGGAGTTTTCTAAATGCTTTCACGTTCTAATCAATTCGCCATAGATTTGTTTTCCATTAAATGGCATGGCGTCTACAAAAATGCCCATCGCTAGTGGTAAAAGTGGTGTCTGTGCGATTTGCAAGGTTATTGGGTGCAGCACAGGTTTCTAAATCGCGCACACTAATCCTACCAACTCACTGCTGTACGTACCATTTATATACCACTTCTTAAAACTGTGTATTACTTGCCACTTGCATGTGACCTCTAGCCTCCACAGTACATCCTTTTGTTGTTACATGTACATTGAATTGCAAGAGCTTTTCTCACAACACCTTAGAAACTTTAATTGATATACTACCGTAGAAGCATTAATTGAAATACTACCATTGCACCTGCATAGGGTAAATTCAGACGGTCATCCGAAATAGACTTGAGTCCGTTGTTTACAGGCGGTCTAGTTAACAATGCTTGCTAGGCAGTCTGGATCTACAGATTTCATCCATTAGGTCTGAGCCTGTTAAATGAAGGTTATACTTGATTTTTCATTTCATTCATATCTTTTATATGTTTGTCTTTAAAAGTATGCAGGGAATGGATCAATGGAATTATATGTGTAGATTTCAACAAGGCTCTACAAGTTCACAGACTTGGAGAGAGTTTTGTTGGAAGAATTTGACCCATTTTGTATCAGGCCTAAAATTCAAGCCAAAAAGACTGTAGTTCACAATGTTGGAGATTATGTGGAGAGCAAGATGTGACTCATTCACACATATTTTGGTCATGCCCAAAAATACACCAATACTGGAAATCTATACATACAACTCTTAATAATTTAGTAAAGGTGAATTTACCATTTGAATTTTCTGTTATATACTTGGGCAATTTTGACTTTGATGATATTGAAGTAAAGGATAGATATATATTAGCGATTCTTCTAGCAGCTAGTAAAAAAGTAATTACATGAAAATGGCTTATAAAAGAAACTCCAACACATGAACAACGGGTTAACGTTGTGAATGAGATCTATATAATGGAAAAAATAACTTTTTCTCTCAGATTGCAGGCAGAGAGGTTTAGCAAATACCGGGAAACATGGATTAATGATATCTACATGTGAACTTTTTAGTTGTTTGTTGTGTTTCTTAGCAAACATTTGTATTTTATTTGTATGGCCCTCCATACCTGCTGGCAGAGTGTAAATAGTTAATTTTATATATACAATGTAACAAAAATGTAAGATGAAGGCAAATGTTTATTCTGCTGTTTTGGAAATGTTCTGTTTGTAAACCATTTCATCGCTAAATAAAAAGTTTTTAAAAAGTAGGGATTGATTCATTCATTGCAGTTACATAAAGTGATTAGGTCGATTTCATTATACCTACGTGTTTCTTATTTTTAAAGCCCCACTTTGGAATAATGAATGGATGGGTTATTTGAAAAAATCTTTTAATTTTAACACTAAATAGTCTGCCTTTGCAGCCTATTTTATATTTAGTCAGCATTCCTACCCTTTTCCGTAAACAAGTATTAAATTTACAGACTCATCAAATAAAACTCCGTTACAAATGTGAATGGAATTGAACTATTTACTCTTTTAACTCGTCCTTCAGACTCAAGCAGCCTCTCAAGAAGCCTTAGAACAAATTAAAGCCACTAATGAGGCAACTCTGAGGAACCAGCTTGAGCAGAGGATCAGAGACCTGGAGTGCGAGCTGAGCAGGGTGCGCAGTAGCCAGCAGGACCACATGTCCCAGCGGGACTCCACGCAGACTGAGCTGGAGCGCTACAAAGAGCTGTACGCAGACGAGTTAAGGTTACGCAAGTCCTTAGCAGCCAAACTAGAAAGGTAAAACAGAAGTTAATGTATTGCGTGTTATAATTTTTTTTTAAATGAAAAACATTCCATCAATCTCCTCCACTGAGATATTCTCGAGCCTTCCAATGATGGCCAGAATATAGAGGAAGATGGTAATAAGATCTGTGTAGAGGCTGAGGGCAGCGTATTCTTCAGGACTTTCCAAGGAGCAACTGGGTGAATACTGGACGGAAGCATGTGACATTTAGAAATGGTTTAAGGTTGTTAACCTATTCAAGGAAAACGTGGCAGGAACGTAAAAAATAAAAACGTTTCTAATGTTCTCAATCTGGTCACTGTTCTTCTTTTTTTCCAATTTATTTCAGATCAAACGAGAGGCTGGCAGAAGCCAACACAAAGCTGCTCGGCGAACGGCAGCGCAGTAAATCCTTGATCGCCAGCAGTATTGTGAATGGAAGCCTGACTGCAGGCCCAGTGCTTGACATGAATCAGCTCCAGGGAAGCCTGGGTCCGTTTGGTGGTACCTTTGGGCCTCTGAATAGAAACCTCAGTCTGGGAGGAAGCTTTCTCAACCCAGTGGGAGATGGGCTGTCGCAGAACAGTCGAGTGGAGGCATACCTAGCAAAGGTTGGCTTTTAAAACAGATAATTAAAAAATGGTATTGTGGTGTGTTATCCCATAATGCAAAAATTTCAGAAAGTTCACTCAGATTTCACTGGTTTGGGCTTGCAGTTTTTTCTATGGAATTTTATTCTGTAGTTCTGTAGTTTCTTCAGTAAAAAAAAAAACGTTTTCATGGTGTTACAACATCTTTTGTGGCAAAATAAGAGAAAGGTTGTCATAGTTCTGAAACAGTAACTGCCTGTAGTTTAATTACAGTACAGGTTCACACAGTTATTGTGTGTAACATCATGGGTTGCATGAATGTAGGTGAAACGTTGACATTTTGGAGTATATACAGTACATGCATGTTAATTTAACATACACCACTGACATTGATTTTAGCTCTTCACCTGACGAATTTGCATTGGATACAAATTTCCTGAGTTTCCTGAAACTGAACCTAGGAGTTACTTAAGGAGTTTCTTTAATCTTTTATTTCCTTATTTCTGGATCTTCTCCTCTGTACTTGCCCTTCTTTCACAGCAATCCCTGAAGTATGAGCCTTGTAGAACTTTGCACTTAACTTCTTCTGTTTCTTACTTCTTCAGCTCCTAGCTCAAAAGTCTGTTTCTCACCTCTCTTCTCTTCAGCCAGATACATAACAAGGTGTGTAGTTGTGTGTAATTCACTTCCTCTATATTTAATCCTTGCCTAATACTCCTTACCTTCTTAGTATTAAGGTATTAAAGTATTAAGTAAAGGGACACAAGAATCAAATTCATTAGGAAAATTTGACACCAAGTAATATTTAAAAAATAAAATTGAAATTTTACTGGTGAATAAAAATAGTAAGATATTTACTAAGCAAAATACTGTAGCTAGGCATCAAGCAAAAATCTAAATGCTGTGATCTAGCTATCCAAGTGCTGCTACTAATAATTTAATAGGTATGTATTACCAATGAATGGCTGTCGTATCACAACTGTTGAGGTGTATTGTTAAAACAAAATTTAAGACTTTAACAATTTTTAATGTTTGGCAGCAAGTTTCATTAATCAAAATTACTAACTCCTATTTAATAACTCCTTTTTTTTCAGTAGCTGTTATAAATGTGAAGTATAGCTATAGCCATTACTGAATCTGAAATAGTTCAGAGGAAGAGAATTTAATCTAAGATGGTTTTCTTAGCTATATTGTCCTTAAGGTGTTTATGCCCTTATTTTATGCACTGGAGTTTATAAGCCCCTTTGTTATCTCTGGAATTATAACAAGGCATTTCATTTGTCTTCATTAATCTCTTCAAGATTTACCAGCTTGTAGTTTTTCATCTTGACTTTCATATTAGTTATCTGATATGCAATATGATATACTGTATATCTTAAGCATGGAGGCACTGAAAATATTATTTGCAGATATTAGTTTAATTCATATGAAAGCATTTAAATCGATTATATAAAAATCCCTCATATAGGAACAAAGGTTGTAATGCAAAACTATCAAGAATTATCTTATTCTTCCTGAAGTATTTTTTTCCTATGGGTGTAGTACTATCTTTTTATGAAGTATTGAATTTGCTGTAAGTGCAGCTACAGCATATCAGTATATTGTGATTGTGCCATATTGAAAATTTACTTTAAATGAATAGTTTCTCCTGTTTTTATTTCTTATTTGTACTTCACTGATTTCAAGAGTGTATTTGTCTTAATGGATTTCCACTTATGTGTAATTAACTTACTTCCTTTGCCCCCGTTTCATTCATTTAAGCAGGAATGGGTTTGAATTACAACCATTAATGTGCAAATGGCATAATTATTTTGATCATATCAGTATGTTGTGTACATTGTCACCTATATTGCCACCTGCACATTTACAGAATGAAGTGTTTTTTAATTGGTTTATTAAACTTTAATGAGCTTTTTTAATTGAATTCTTTAACCAGCCATTATAGGTCTATGGAAAACAGTTCAGTTCTCAAATGGTTCGTTTATATCCATGTTACAGTTATTTTGTTTGGAGGTCACAAAATCATGTTAGAAACCCATTTTTGTTTCTTGTGTTTAGAATTATTTAATGGAGGAGCTGGAAATGAAAGATCACCCCAACTTGTGCTGTTTGCCTATCTCAAAGACTGATTTATCCATAACACAGTTTGTAATTAAATTTAAAAACATATGAAATGGATATAGCCACCTAAGTGACCTTCCCCCATGCCCTGTGTAGTTAACATAATAATAATGCTTTTTGTAATTGCTTAGTGGTAATTGAAAGCAAAAAGATACAATTAAGCAAAAAAAATATTTTCTTCACATGTACAGTATTTCCTCTGACCTTAGTGAGGTGTGTCACTAAGAAATCCAGGCTTTAGAACACAGGTTTTTCAAAGTATTGAGGAATAAGTTAAAAATGTCAGCTGCTTTACAAGGTAAAATTTTTCCATGTGCAAAAAGTTGTAGTATAATTGCCAGATAATATTTAATTTTAAAAGGCATTCTTCAAGCTCTTCAATAAAAATGCTTCTCTGACTCAAAAGCTGTTTTTTTCTTGTTGTTTTTACAGATGCAGAATGAATTGGAGAAAAATATCTCAAAAGAATTAGACCACGGTAGGTTTGACTGTATCTCCTAAATTAACAGTACCAAAGATTAATTTTAGTTTCATGTTTTTTAGAAAATCTTTTACTTTTTAAATTTATATGCAGCCTTTTAGATTTCTACCTTGTATTTTCAGTCATTTAACATAAATGTTCTCATGATGCGTCATCACTGATATTACAAACCAAATACTTTGTATTTTGTAGTTACTATTAACAGATTGTTGTAGAATCTACAAACGGATTGTGTACTTGCTCAAATTTATAATTATTTCAGCTCTGAGAGTTTAATTATTAACCACCCCAAACAGAATTTGAATTAACCTTTTGCACCAGAAGAAGAAAGGCATATGTTTATATAGGTTTACATCAGTGGCCCTGGGGCCTCCTTGAGTCCCACACATTTTTTGCATCATTTCCTCTGGTTTGTTTCACTGTTGATTTTAAAGTCTGGGTAGACTCAGTCGTCACCTTTTGAAATTTTCAATACTTAAATCAGGTCCCCTTGATGTAGTGTTCTAAATTCTAAAACCTAATACCATCCCTTAATTCCAATTATATACTTTTCATTATCCATGTTTTTGCCCTAATATTGTCTGCAGCTCTGCTGGAGGAGAGGCATATTCCTTACAGACAGCACTGAAACCCATCGAGGCACTCAGCCCACCAGTTAGGGAATCTTAGTCACTGTCAGCTATAAGACACTTTACCAGTTGAGCCACTAGGGAGGCAACATTCAAGTATACAAGACACCTGATGTTGAATATTATCCAGTAAATGAACAGTCAGGCTTGTCTTTCTCCACAGAAGCTCAAGTTGTTCAAAAGCATCTATGGAAGCATCTACTGAACACTTCAGCATTCTTATCTTGCTTAGCAAGAGACACTTAGATTTTGTATTTCTGATTGTACTTTTCTGCTCATTGGCAGCAACAGCAGAGCTGGAAGGTGGGTCTGCCAGACTGTCTCCTGTGGGCTCAGCGGCCGGCTCTCTGAAGAGTGTAAACCTCGATCAGGATCCTGTTTCCAGAGCTACTCAGCAATACTTGGAGGTCTTAAAGAAAAACTACATGATTTAATATTATGAACAAGTGTTACGTGTTATACATGTTTACATTTGAACTATAAACAAGGCATACGCAAACCTCTTTATCATTTGTGCTTTTAGTAGAAAATTAAAAGTTGCACTGTGCTCTTAATTGCTCAGGAGAAACACTACACAAGTTCTTAATCTCAAGATTGTCAAGAGCCATATTTCAATAACTGCCTAGGTATTTTTTGTCATTTGTACTTCATCTGTTCCCCCCCACCATGTATCAGTATCACATTGTTTTACTGTTATGCAAAATATCGGTACCTTTTGCTTGAAGTTATCAAGTGTTGCACATTATGTGAATATAATGGTCTGTCTGAAATACATTCTCCATTTTCTAATAAGTATTATACTTATCTTGGAACATTATTGCCATATAATTTATATTCATCTTATATTTGCTATTCATCATTAAATGGTACTTTTCTCATTTCCTAAAATGTCATGTGTTCTATGTTCTTGTGCTGGCCAGTTCTCCTAATTCCACTTTAATAAATAGTTGTGCAGCCACAATGGTTTCTTGGTGACCTAAAAGCATATTAGCAATTTTTCTGTCACCAAATTTAAATTATCTTGACAAGGAAAATACTGTCCATGGAAGACACTGTACAAGAGCATAGTCATGTGTGAGATTTAATGTGACATTACAGAGGAACTTGACAATCAAGAAATGTAGTAACTTTAAAACACTTAGGTTAAAACTTAAACCAGCTATCAAATTTCCTAATAAAGCCTCTTGCAAATCACTTCAGGAATGTTACAGATTAAGACTTCTGTAATGAGAAACAGAGCTGCTTAACAATAGAGTTAACTTGCACTACATTATAGTGAATTCTGTTTTGGGAAGAAAATTTTAAAATATGTAATACTCAAGTTCAATCTAGCAATATGTTATCAAGGTCATCAAATTTAGTATTCATCTCCCATCATCGCAAATTACTCAGTCTGTTTTTCCACTCCTATCAATGCAAATGACTTGAAAGCACTATCACAGCCTGGCCAGTACCTGGACGGCAGACTTCTTGGGAAAAAGTAAGGTTGCTGCAGGAAGAGGTGTTAGTGGGGCCAGCAGGGGGCGCTCACCCTGCGGTCTGTGTAGCTCCTAATGCCCCAGTACAGTGATGGGGACACTATACTTTAAAAAGGCGCCGTCCTTCAAATGAGACGTAAAACCAAGGTCTTTATTCTCTGTGGTTGTTAAAAATCCCAAGATTTTTCCTCGACAAGAGTAGGGGTGAAACCCTGCCATCCTGGCTAGATTTCCCATTGGTGTTTACCAATCATGGCCTCCTAATAATCCCCATCTTTAAAATGGCTTCATCACTCTGTTCTCATGCCCACTGATAGCTGATGTGTGGTGAGCGTACTGTGCACATTATGGCTGCCGTCGCATCATCCAGGTGGTGCTACACACTGGTGGTGGTGAAGGGGAGTCCCCATTACCTGTAAAGCACTTTAAGTGGAGTGTCCAGTCTATACTGCACAGGAAGCAGAGGCTACTTGCAGAAACCTGTTCACTATGGTTGCATTTTATAAGCATACTAATGCATTCTGACCAGAAAATACTAATTCAGTAGTTGTAACATCACTTTATTCATACCAAAAAGGTTTTTTTTTTTATTTATTTAAAATCACCAATTATGTTTTACACATCACAGCTTGCAGCTTTGAACCCGGTGGCCACAGACTGGAAAATGCTGAAATCCAGGTTCCGTCGGACTCCTCTGACCCACCACCTTTGGGCCATTCATCTTTTAACACACCATAGGCAACACAGGCCCATACCACACATTCATCCTGGGAGGCTCCTAGAGTGGCTGTGACACCAAGAAATCCCTGATCTACTAATCGAACCCTCCCTTGGCCGTGCTCAGTTAATTCTGCACCATCACTTGGTGAATTCTGGTCACAGGTTATCAGTGAGATGACTCTGACCTGACCTTGTGGTCATAAGAGTACAACCAGTGTTCAGGAGAGCTACTTTCCCAGTTGAGCTGCTAGGGAAACCCCATACTGAAAATACAATTTGTTGGATATAGTACCATTGAAACTACAAGATGCAAGCCCAAACCCACTCATTTTAACTTAAGAAAGAAGAATATTGTGTAAATTATTATTAAAGACAAGTTTTAAACTTTATTTTTCAAACAGGATGAAATAGTCAGTTAGTAAAGCCACTTATCAAAAATACACAGCCAGTATGAGTATATACATATCCTACAGTCCATAACGTTTTAGCAAAGGAGAGAATTGATTGCTAACAATCTGACCTGAGCCATGGCTTTAAAGCAGAACAGTTTTTTAAAGTCAATTATTTTCACATTGATTTTTCCTTCTCTAATTTCTGCAAACACTACCATTTTGATAAAGACTGCTTCAGCTATTACATATTTTCCCTTTTGCTACACGCTCAGATTTTGGGGGGGGGGGGGTAAAATTGCAAAAAGATACTAAAATATGTGCTTGTCATATAAGAACACAGAAGATGTATATACCCAATACCATTGTATTTATGTAAAAAATAGCTTTCACATGCATTAAAGTTTTACTTACAACAACACAGAGTACTTAGCTTACTTGGATAAAGATTTTATAGAAATGCAGTGAAAACAACTTCATTCTTGATAATATAATAAAATTCTTAATAATATAATAAGCACTTCCTGCTTCAGGTTTTATATCAATATGCTGCCAGGGTTTATAAAACCAGATATATTTTAAGCATACTAGTTCAATATGCTTCACTTCCTTTTTTCTCTGTTCCAAAATTACCTAAGGACATTGTCTGAACAAATCTTTAAAAAGTCCTTGAATAATGAAATTCCACATTTCCTGTGTTTATCCAGTTCTATCCTTTGATGATAAAGCTAGAGACATCTGAAAAGTCCTTCTCTGGAGCACTATTAGTGGACAACAGAGTTCAATGGCTCAGCGCGGATGTTGCCCAAATCCAGAGCGGAGTCCGTTTCTTCATCAATTTCCCCAATCACAGCTCTGTCAAAAAAATCAAATGAATGAAATATACACAACACATTACACAGCTTATAAATGTTAAAAGGACACTTAGGAAATTACTACTAACATAAGGTTAGCATACAAATGTATCCATAATAATATTTAAAAAATGTATAACAATCTGTAAAGTATACAAAATTCTACTTTGCACAATTCAATCTAAGCAGGAAAATTAATGTGGCTGCATTCCAAGCACATAACAGCATGTGCATGATGTGGGAACAAAATCAGGAGGTCCCCGTTTCTATGAGAGCAGCAAAATCAAAAAGGATCGATGGCGGTAAAAATTGAAGTATATTTTGTAGCAGACCAGCAGGATAGAAAGTAGACACATGGGAAAAATGAGACAGACAGGAGTGATGATTTCAAAAAAGCATGATTAAATAGTACTGTTTCACAAACATCTTCAAAGTGGTGCAGGAGGTAAAGTCTGACGAAAGTAAGTCAATGTACTCAGAGAACAGGTATACAGTGAAAGTCTGATACAAAAGAACAGAATTCTTTATTCTGGGCTATGTGGAGAAACAGGGTTGTAGCCTGAGCTGAACACAGCATAAGTGTTTGAACAGTATGCAGAGCCCAGCCTCACACCGCACAACACAGACAAGTTAGAGCAGATCAAGAAGAAACCAGAAATCTTTTGGAACCTAAGTGACTAAGACATACAAAAAAACACAGGGTTTCCTCGAAGCTGAGTCATCGGGTCACAGACAAATACGGTGTCCCTTCATTGCTTGCCACTTAATTTATAAGGTGAAAAAAAGTCTTACTGGCTCAATGAGAGCAAAATAGCAATCAGTGCTTCAATAGCACAAAGAACAGAATGATGGCTTCATGCAGACAGCAAAATAGCAAATAGAAATGTGTTTAAAGAACCTTCCTCGGGCAGCATCATGGGTAGCCTTCATTTGTGATGATATCTATGTAATTAAACTAGTTGTTGTGGTCAAATCTTGTTCAGGATAATATTGTTTCGTTACAATAATAAGATAACCAGTTAGTTCACAAGCTAGTACAGTGATCTAGCTTCAAGACAGATTTTCCTGCAGGTTAGAAGAAATGACAAAGAAGATGTATGTATTTTATATGGCATATTATATAGGCAATTAGAAGTTTTGGTGCAATTTAGAAAATGACAGGAGAGTTGCACAGGCAGAAATAATCGGATTTAATGCTGGAAATGAAACGCACTGCACAGGTCACCCAGAAGCCAATTGTATCCTCACCTCAACTGATGACCCCAACAATCAATTTGTACATGAGTGGAGCTGATTTTCAGCTATCACCTTATAAGGCAGATTTGAAACTTGCTGAATAAAGATGAAACAACCGAACATCAGAATCATCCAGCCATTTTCTAACTGCCTCTTCCAGGGTCAGGGTCGCAGGGGAGCCTATCCCAGCAAGCAGCAGGCGCAAGGCGAGGTACACCCTGGACAGAACAGCAGACTGCTGCAGGGCAGACACACAGACACATCTAGGGCCAACTTTCCCAGAAGACAATTTACCTGCCAGCATGTTTTTGGACTGTGAGAGGAAACTGGAGCACCCAGAGGAAACGCAGGGAGAACACACAAACTCTGTGCATATAGCACCCCAGGGCTGGAATTGAATCCAGGGGCCCAGCACTGAGAAGCAGCAAAGTTAAACACTGTACCACCATGGTGCCCCTACATCAGAATCATATCAAGCTAAAATTGACTTTATTTTTGCAACAATCCAGAAACACTTTTCTGTTATTAGTGTTTATACTCCAGTGCTATGTTTTCTGAAATGGTACAAAAAGGTCAAAAGTCACAATTATACTGCACCTCATACAACAAATAACAGCCTAAAGTTTAGAAGCTATAACTTAAAAAACAACCTTGAAAACACCATAATAGTAAAATGTTAAATAATTTTTAAAAAGTCTAAATACTTACACATTGTCTCCCCTAACAATATATAATCCAAGCACGACTTGTTCAACTCCCTGCGTAGAACTGAACACTCTCTCATGGCTCTCATCAAGAATCAGATTAATGGTCTGATCAAATCCTTTAAGTGTCCCCTAGTAAAAACAGACAGAATTAACTTAGTAAATTAATTTATACAATTATAATGTAAGTAACCCAGGATACTTCAAGTGTCTGCCAATGGTAACATTCCCTAATAATTTTCATACCAAGATTCATATAGTTTAAAAACATCCTCACAATATAGCTCAGATGGGTAGCAGCATCAGCATGCGTAGGCTGCAAAGGAACAAGTAATGGGTTTATTCCATGCTGAAAAGAGAAGAAAACACAACGTTTCAGCTGTGGAGAAACACTTACACCCGAAGAAGGCTCCACAGCCGAAAAGTTGTGTTTTCTTTCTTCTCTTTTCAGCATGGAATAAACCTATTACTTGTTCCCTCACAATAGTGCTTTCTTTGATGCTATATAGATACTACTATGTTACAAATCCAACCACAGTAGACCTACCACAATCATTCTTCCATCTGATGTAATAATTGCCACGGTGCCTGTGTTCCAATAGTTAAGGAATAATGCAAAATGTAAATTAGCATTGGTGGAAAAGTCACAAAATATATATTATTTCAGATCATTACTCCATCTCATCTTTACACGTTCAAGTCCATCTTAGAATTAATGACGTCTACTCCTGCAATACTCCTGCTTTGATATATCTCAGAAACTGACTTTTCCTAGCCTGGGCATCCAAAGATTTTCTTTCCATATCACGGAACCTCATCAAAACATGCTCCTGGTGTCTGGATGTTGAAAGTATGTTTTATTTATACTGGTTTAATTCTGATTGTAATAAAAATGCGGCGCAGAAACTAAAAGTTTTAACTATGAACTATGAAGCCCCATACTTTCTCAGACTTTTTTTTTTGCACACTCACTCCCTGGAATCTTTTTCCGTTTTTTTTTTTCAAAAACGTCTTGAAACCTCAAATACTCTTTTCTAGCTGCTGCACAGCTTAATTTAAAAGGCACTACTTATACGGTCTGCTCTACAATCATGCAAAGAGGCAATTCAAGTTTTAGCATAAAAACTTAAAATCTGGTAAACTAGGCCTGCAACGGGTATGACATTTAAAAGCTCCAGATTTTGTTATACTGATTTACAATACCTACCCTACCCTAGTTTACCTAAATCTTAAATATGAAATAAAGTAAAACCTTTTGGGCTACTCTATGTTCATAACATTACGAAGCTTCGTTTTCGTTTATTCTATTGAATTATAAACATTTTGCTACTGGTAACACTTCTGAGAGGTCAGCAAAATCTTTAAGTTTGCAATTAAAATTCTAATTTGAATGCGGCACTACGTTCTTGTTCACGTCATTACACGGACATCTTTTTTTCCTAGTAATTGACCATTAGACCACATTGAGGCTTCTCTGTCGTTTTTATTTTGTGCCTATGTCCACTAATCACAACGGTGTTGAAAGTGCATTCGCTAGACTCGCTAGGCCCACCCTGACAATTCATAAGCCTTTACAAGCGACAATTCACGCACATACATCTATCACATCTGTCGACTCATTACTTCAGAACTCTAAAAACAAACGGGTTAAGGATACGGTTGATATAACTCTCCAGCGCAGTAGACATGATTTTACCAAAAACTCCAGCTTTCGAACAACTGAGCTTGATTTCAAACGGATGCTCTCCTCGTAGCTAACAAATCACACACAGCGGAAATAGGAATGATGGGAAACTCAGGCCCAACTAGACGTTCACTGATACATCGATGTTGTTGCACGACACTAAGATTTTTTTCCTACTTTATGAAAAAACAATCTGAGATTCAAAAACATCTACACACAATATAATTGTTCTTCTATAACATGGAACATTAATTGTCAGGGATTTTAGTTTAACATGTCCGAATAAGATAACAGAATTTAAAATATCATTCATATCTGTGATATCGTTAATATCCAATTAGCTTTCTTATTCTTAACATCCTTTTTGTATTTTAGTGTAATCTTCAGTTTCTTTTTTAAACATCTTCATGTTTGGAATTGAAACAATGTATTAATATATTGTTTTTCACAAATAATAAATTAAGCAGAAATATTAATTTTGCATCCAGGTTTGTGGAAAAACAGCTACAATCCCGTTACATGCCACACGAATATTTAAAGATACCGACGTGAGTCACTCCGAAACATTTTGTAATGTATACAGTGACGGGAAAACTCGTAAAGGTTTCTTTTTGCAAGTTGCAAAACACAAAATTTATAAAATTCCGTTTTGAATTTAGATGTTTGATACAAAAAACATTTATGCACATTTTAACCTAATTGAAGAGACAATATGCATTTGCCTTTTTCCACACTTTCTGCCAATTATTATTGTTGTTGAAAGATAGAGACTCTGTTTGATAATACATTGTAATAATGTCATGCTTAGATATTCCTAATATAAAGATTACGATAAAGATCTTTTTCCAATATATTAACACTACCTAAAAAAGATGTTAATTCATTTATGTAATTGTAAACATTTTTATCCCCTGTAAGAAAAGCTATGACTCCTCTAGAGATCGCATCAAAAACTGCATTAAATTCTCTGAAATGGACATTTAAAAGTTCTCTATGAAGTAATTAACATCATCTCTTAGTAATTATCTCACTAATATAATACCATTTTCATGCCATATTTAGAAAAATACAGTATTTTTACATATATTTTATATAATTCCCATTAGGATGGCATAGTGGTGCAGTGCTTATCATGGATGCTTCACAGTGCTGGGGTCCTGTCTCCAGTTCCAGGGGAGCTATCTGTATGGAGCTGTGTGTTCTCCACATGTTCACGTGGGTTTCCTCAGAGTGCTCCAGTTTCCTCTAAGAGTTCAAAGACATACTGGTAGGTTAATTAGCTTCTGGGACAGCTAGGCATGGCGTGAGTGTGTTTCTGTCTGTGTATGTCCTGCAATCGACTAAAGTCCCTTCCAGGGTGTATCCTGCTTTGTGCCCATTTGCTTGCCGATAGACTCCAGCTCCCTTGCAACCCAGTACTGGAAAAAGCAGTTAAAAAATGGATGGATATAATTCCCATTAACAAAGATTAGAATGTTTTCTTTGAGGTTTTTTTCTATAACACCTATAACAAATTTTATTTACTTCTTCACAAATCTTATTTTCTTAATATGTTACTTTTTGTTTTACTGAGATAACACAAATAATGTTCGAATTACAGTCATCAATTGTCAGAATTTAAAATTAAACATGATACAGTCACAGTTAGTATTGGCAGAAAAATACCAACCTTAAATCTCACAATACCCATACTGTAGACTTGTGACAAAAGGCCAGATGCATGGCAAGAAGTGGCAGAAAATTCAAGTTTTTGGTCTAAATGCAAAGCATTTTATATGGTGCATGCCAAGCATAGCATATCACCCATTCAGCACCATCACAACTGCCAAGCACGGTAGTGTCAACATCATGTTATGGGGAAGTGTCTTGTCAGCAAGGACTTGAAGGATTGTGAAGAAAGATGGATGGCACAAAGATGCAGTGAATCCTGGAGGAAACCCTACTTGAGCCTCCCAGGAATCTGAAGATGGATGCAAAATTTACATTTCATCGGGAGCAGAGCAAGGACCTGAAACACAAGGCCAAAGCCACACTGAAGCTGTCTGTCAAGAAGACAGTGAATGTCCTTGAAAGGCCCAGTCCAGAATTAAGAAGGACTGACCATGGAATTTTGGAACTGTGGCCAAATAAACTGAATGTTTTTGAAATTTTGGAGGTTTTGTATTGAAGAGTGTCAGGGTGAGACTGGAACTTGATTATGTGGAGTCTCAGGGAGAGACTGAAATACTGTAAACTGAGTGTTTTGAAGCCAGAAATTTGAAGCCAGAAATAATAATAATAATAATAATAATAAACATAAAATAAAAATAATAATAATTTTATATATAGCACGTTTAAAGGTGGCTTCTTAAAGCGCTTTACAGAATGAGAACAACAAAAAATAAAAATAATACACAAGATGAAAAAACAATTACAATATACAGAGGAGACCATGGATGGTTATACTAGGAAAAGCAGAGGGGTGAAGAATGGAACCAGTTAAGTAAAGGCTCTTCTAAAGAAGGTTTTGAGTCTGGATTTGAAGGAGTTTAGAGAAGGTGACTCTCTGATATCCTTGGGCAGAGAGTTCCAGAGCTTGGGGCATAACAGGTGAAGGCCCTGTCACCCATACAATGTAGACAGGCTTGGGGTATAGTTAGGAGACCAGAATTAGAAGAGCGAAGGTTGTGAGGTGGGAAGTAAGGAGATAATAGTTCAGACAGGTACTGAGGTGCCAAGCCATGCAGAGCCTTATACTGTAGGTGAGAATGAGGATTTTAAAGTCCACACAGAATTTGACCGGAAGCCAGTGCAAGGACTCCAGGATAGGAGTAATGTGATCACTTGCATTAGACCTGGTCAGGATTCTGGCTGCTGAACTTTGGACAAACTGCAGTTTGTTCAAAGTAGATTTAGATACCCCAGCAAGTAGAGCATCACAGTAGTCAATTCGAGATAACACAAATGTTAGTTGATCTTAGCAGCTTAGTTGTCCAATGGGATAGTTAGGAATTCAGACAAAAGAAGTCAGTCAAAAGCTCAAAAAAGAGCTACAGTAGGAGAGTTTTTTTGTGGTGTTTGGTTGTATTTTTTATTTCCCTTTCTGTAAATAAATAAAAGTACTATTTTTTAACCTTACAGCTGTGTATACTGTATGTGTGTCTGTTGTCCTGGACCCACCTATTTTACAGATCCATTACAACATGTCCAGCAGGTTGTCACATATTGAGAACTTGCTTGTGTTTTTTCAAATTGTCAATCATAGAGCATTGCGCCCTTCAGGTCTAGAATCTTAAAAAGAATGACAATTAAGTTAGAATGTAAATATAGACCAAATTAGCATATTAGAATGTCTTTGCTCCACACCGCAGACAAAAGGTTATTGATCTCTAGAAGTAAGGGCGTAACTGTAAAAGAAACCAGAAACCAGAATCCAGACAAATCCGAATCTGCATCACCTTTCCACTGTTGTGTCCATGTTTAAGAAAATTGAGGCTACTGATATAGTGTTTCAGCTGTGTGAAGGCTCCTGAAAAAGCACCTGAAGGAGGCTCCACAGCTGAAACATAGGGTTTGTTTTTTTTTTTACTTTCAGCAAGGAATGACGCTTTACCTGTTCCTTTGAGATTAATCCTGCCTGCAGGGATGATCAAGAATCCCCACTGGTGGCAGAACCTCACAGCACACTGCAGAAGGAGTCTTTTCAGTGTAATCCCTGCCAAAGGAGGATTAATAAAATGTTAAATGCAGGGCTGTGAATAAATGTGCACCTTGTGTTTTCTGAACATTATAACCAATATACCTTATTATTTACAAACCTATTAAGGTAACTGTATAACATTCGTATACCCGAAACGTTGTGTTTCCTTTCTTCTCTTTTCAGCATGGAATAAACCTATTACTTGTTCCTTAACATTTTTATGATTTTTAAGCAAGACACATTGTCCAATCCACAAGTCTCTATGTTGTAGATGTTTTTGTTTCTATTTTATGAGACCTAAGAATAAAACTAGAGGGCCCTGTATACAAAACATGACAAAAATCATGTAATATTTTAATAAGGTTCTCCAAGGCCTATTATTATGTCTGTTGTGATATTTTCCCCTTTATTCAAATGCGTTTTTTTATTCAAGTGGCACTTAACATTTCATTCCTAAGCTGTTTCAGTTTTTGCTAGTGCTAAATGCTTTTTTGATGTTCCTGTAGAAGAGAAACTGGTACACAGATACAATATTTCATATTTATAGAATAGACATAATATTCAGTCCACTCACAGTCCAAAAAAATGTGGCAAGAATCAACCTAAGATGGTTTAATTTCTTCCAGTTTTGAAAGGAAACAATCACCAAAAAGGTCAAAGGAAATAGCACTCTCCAGAAGGCTGAATGGTTCATTACAATGGACACTATGAGTACACGAAAGGTCTGAAACAGCTTAATAAACAAGATTTATTTAGCAGTAGTTGTAGAAGCAACATTATTATTATCTTGAAGAATTCCCACAAAAAATCAAAAGATTCTGAAAGACCACATTCAGCCTGGAGTTTAATAGTGAATCAGAGGACCAGGTGGGGTTACCATGGATACTGTATGTCACTTTCAACTTGCATCAGTTAATGGTACACTATTAGCCTTTAGCTGCTCTGCCTTTAATTTTGATTAAGTCTTGAAATTTATCATAAATAAATATGCCACGGCATATTTCTTACTATTTTTTTAAATTTTGTTTGCTAAAAGAACAGAGAGGTAATACAGATACTGTTCATATGACAGAATATACTTACAGTAATTGTACTGTAGTTTGTGTGTTCTTTTAGATTGTTATTTTATCTGAAAATCTAGTGTTTCTTCGTTACATGTATGAATTTCAAAGGAACTTTAAATATCATGACTAACCTACAGATTATAGGCAAGCATAAGATAGCAAGACGCTCTGGCCCTGTGACACTTTTTAAATTCTAAATATTGTTCTGGGAGATCAAAAAGATGAAGATACTTGGGTACTTTAAATAGGCATTTGCTGTTTCTGAGTCTTCCCTCTGTTACCTGCAGGAATATTAGGTCCTGAGCCTAGAGTGAGTCATGCAATCTTGTTACCTGCCTAATTCCCCCTTCAACATGTTGCCATGGCTCCCCCTATCATGTGTTTCCATGGTCCAGCTGTCCAATTCTAGACAGCTTCTATATTTCAGTTCAGAACTGGCTGCAGATCTTTCACAAAGCGCTTTACACCCAATTTTACTGGGGGAAAAAATTGAGCAGTGTCTCACCAGAGATTTGAACCTAGAACATTTCAGTTGTGAGTCAAGAACCCCGACCACTGCTTCACACTGCTGTCCCAAATGACTGACATTTGGGTGAGTTGAGGCTTTATTATGAACAACTTTGAGCTCCTTGGCTGCTGTGAAAGACTCAAACCTCATCGTTCTTGAGATTCAGAAGGTGAGGGCGTGCGTTCCATTTATACTATTCCTAAGGATATTTGCCAGACAAAGCACATCAGAGACATCTCTACATCTGAACAGTGGACACATTTGGCACATATACTGAACTCATAGACCTGACATTATCCTCAAATTCAATAAACTATCCTGTGCTTTTTTCTTCAAACAGCATCTGTAATTGAGCATAGCAATTGAAGGTACAGAAATTAAAAACAGAATATTTTGTTCCTATTCATTCTTGTGCAGCAAAAATGAAATCTGATACATTCTTCATTTCTAAATCTTATGCTGTCACAGAGCCCGTAAGGTGTGAGCTTTCGGTGAATTGGTCACAGAATGTGTATGATGGTTGTTTGCTTCCATTAAGTTAAACTCTGTGTTATAGCCCTAGCGATTAAAAAAATTCCAAATGAAATCTGCAGCTCAGTGAAATGGAAGTGGTCTGGAAAATGCTATGATTCATCTTAACAGATATTTAACCAAAGGCTTAGATGTGGGAGAGATTCTTTAACTAGGTATTGCCATTCAGACAGATATTAGCACACTACAGAGAGTATAAGTGAGTATATAAGCATACATGAATCTTAAACATTTTTAAAGATAACCGCCATACACAAAGCATTTTAAGAACTGCTTAGTCCTTGATACAGAGTTCATATTTTTCAGAAAATAAAATTTAAGTATAATTACTGTTTTGGCAAACTTCAAACTTTGGTCAGACTTTAAATTCCATAAAGTAGACAATTCTAATAATCCACATTAACACAGTAATAACCAACTGAGTATGTCTTTGTGTGTAAAACACAAATGTAAGTAAACAAATAGAAGCCAAAACCAGACTGAGAAGAAAAAAATAAGAAATAACACAACTTTTCAACTCCACAGCATAACTTTGTGGCTTACTGTATGTACTGTAACCTCTAATTTTAACAGTCACAGCTCAGATGCTGACACTGTTTTCCATTTGATATTTTTATGATATCACATGATTAATGAAACAACAGAGTCATTATATGGGGTTCCTGGATGTTTTTGAAAGCAGATGACAAA
Source organism: Atractosteus spatula (assembly GCF_055471065.1). Taxonomy (NCBI): domain Eukaryota; kingdom Metazoa; phylum Chordata; class Actinopteri; order Semionotiformes; family Lepisosteidae; genus Atractosteus; species Atractosteus spatula. The sequence goes on along the minus strand of NC_142713.1, from coordinate 51,223,957 downwards.
TAAGAAAAGAAACAGTCACTTGTATCTCTGTAAGGTCTTTCAATTAAAGGAAAAGACATTTGCTAGCAGAGAGGACAGTACAGCAACAGGGCAAACTCATTGAGACAGATGTTACAGATTGTATACTGATGATATATATATATACTGATGGAAAAAAGAAACGCATTTTCTGGAATGAGAATACTACAGTTATAGCTTATGTACTTTAACAAAAAGTTGTCAAGTTGTTTTAAGCCCTCTGACCAGCAATACAGCTTGTGTAGTGAGCCATTGCAACTTGCCAATCACACAAAAGCTCGTTAGGTGCACTTTTACCCAATGAGGTCCAGGTGGAACAATGCCCGATCAGGTCACCTTTAAAAAGTCTTTAATTCAAAGCTTACATCAAGTTTCAAGAATTACAAAAGCATTACAAAGGGTTAGTTGTTTTAGCTTTTTTTGCATTTTATAAACTAGATTTTATAATTAATTTAAGGTCATAGGAAGTCAGAAATAAAAGTAAACTTCCCCATAGCTGATTCCATTGCTCGTCTGTAAAGCCTGAGAGATAAAGCTCTGTTCTATCTTCAGAACAAGTACAGAGTTGTCTTATTTCCGATTAGATGTATAGTTTGGGCAGCGCAGTTCACAAAACTAACCAGCAGGTGGCATGGATACACTAGATGTAAATGCTGTGAGGCCGAAGAACACACTCGTCAGAGCTGTATGTCACTCTAGTAAATATATAAATTTAGATTTATTTAACCCGTGCTTATCTGATTTCTGAGATCTGTTTCTTTTCTGAAAAGGTCCCTTGGGTCTTGTGTGTTGCTATTATATATTTATTAGACAGATGGAAACCAACTATATGAGCATTTTAATTTCCATCTACTTGGAGAAGAAAGCTGAAATGACATCAATTGCCTTGAAGCAAAACCTCCTACACATGCCATTTTAGCTCTTATATACAGTACCAACTGGCAGGGGCCCCGTGGTAGGAGTTTAAAGTACTGTACATGTGTGGTCTTCAATGGTATGGCCTTACTGTCTGTGCTGCAAACAGCAAGTCAAAGACACTGGTGTGGAGGCGTGGATTAGCCTTCAACCTGATTGGACTGGGTTATGTCGTTAATGGTATGATACTGGGATCTTAAAATAAACAAAACCAGGAACCAGAAGAACTAGATTCCCTGTCTCTCAAGTAAGGTTTCTGTATAACCGCCTTTCTTCAACATTCCAATTTGCTTCCTCTCAGCTGGACTGAGAATCCAGTATCGCTATTTGTTTCTGACTTGTAGCAAATGCTTTGTTTTCCTTTCAGCTGGACAAAGAGACAGATCTAGTGTTATTTCATCTTTATTTTATCTCATTCCATTTTGTTTCACTGCAGCAAGAATGAATTTGCACTTTATATAGTCAGAGGTACCCAAATTAATTTCATGAGTACAACACTGTGTATTGCAAACTCTGAGTATAGTGTAACTCTAGCTTTACCCATCTTAGAAAATGTTATCACACACATACAGTATATACAGTACAGATAGAGAGAGAGCAGCACGGTGGCGCAGTGGTTAGCATTGCTGCCTTGCAGCCCTGAGGCTCTAGTTTCTATTAACTGCATTGCTATCTGCGTGTATGTTCTCCCTGCTTTCACATGGGCTTCCTCCCACAGTCCAAAGATATACTGGTAGGTAAATTGGATTCTGGGGAAATTGGCCTTGGCGTGAGTGTGTGTGTCTGTGATTGTCCTGCGATGGACCGGTGTGCCGTCCAGGGTGTACCCTGCTTTTGCCTGTCCCTTGCTGGGATAGGCTCCAGCTCCCCCACAACCCTGAAATGGATGAATCGGTTAAAAAATGGATGGATATCTCTAATATATTTATTAAATAATATGCAAAGAGCTAACAGCATCCTCAGCATACTTGAGGAGGAGGCAGGTAGTTACAACACGATTTAAGACACTTGAGTAAGAGCTGTGTCTTAAATTTGTCTTCCATGGAAAATAGTTATACATTAGTCTACCCATAATTCTAGCATCCCTAAGAATGTCTTCTAAACATGTTCAAGTGGGTAGCTGTGTCAGCGTGTGTTGGCTGCAAAGGAACAAGTAAAGGTTTATTCCATTTCCAAAAGAAAAGAAACACAACGTGTCACACACTGGAAGAAGGCTCCACAGCTGAAATGTTGTGTTTCTTTTCTTCTCTTTTCAGCATGGAAGAAACCTTTACTTGTCTTTTAAACATGTTAAGAAAGATAAAAATGTATAGATATACAGTATGTTGAAATAAACTAGGGTAAATATTGTGAATCGAAAAAGATTTAATAATGCCGTTTTTTTAAGATGTAAGACTCTCTCAAATTTCAGGGTGAAGGAGCTAGTTCACTGTTCACATCTAGTCACATACTGTACTGACAGTGGAGGCACCTTCTCAGCCTGTATTTAGTTGACTCCGGTTAGAGTTGTCAAGACAGGTGTAAGTGAAGATCCTCAACTTGCTGTTCATCAGTTACCCTTCTTGTTACTCTAACGCCTGGCCAACTAAGAGTTATTGTTAAGGGCTGTGTCTACCCTCTTGCTGGTAGTAAAACGCTGCTGTTTTCATTAAAAATACATGATGTGAATATCTGAGCAGGTGGCGTTTTGATACACATCTCATTAGACACAGATGGCTTGTATTCATTGCTCCAAGAAGGTACAAGGAGCAGGTGGTAAAATAAGTGGGTTTACCCCCATTAAGAAAGTATAGAAAAGGAGGAAAGCAATTCATGATTGTGACATACATTAATTTATGATGGTGTCTTTCAACATTTTCAAAGTATTTGGAAGAAAAACAATACTACTACTGTAAATATTTTCTTGGTAGTGTAGGTAAAAAGGGAGGAGTCTTGTTCATTTAAACAGGTCTTGTCTGAGATATCACATGGAAAACTCGCAAAACAGCTTGAACAGCAAGATAACAATATCTTGAATTGTTTCTGAATGAGGTTTTTGGGCAGCTATTAACTGGAAATGAAAAGCATCTTGACTCCTTGCCAGTTAATGCTAAGGTTATCTGACAGAAATTCTCAGTAGTGTTATGAATTGTTCTCTTCAGAAAGCAGGAAAAACAGATGAAAGTTAGTATTTATTTTTCGAAATAATCCCTTCTTATCTTCAGAAAGATAAAGTTTATTTTTTGTTTATATATACAGTAACTGATTTTTAATGTAGCTTGATTTAAACATTGTTAAAATTTACATCTGAAACTGAATTCTAAAATATTACATAAACACAGAAAAATACTGCAGATGATGGTGTTCACTTTCCTGTCTTAAAGGAATTACATATATTATCTGTGTAAACCTTCATGACCACTTATTATTTCTCTAGGAGGGATTTTCCATGCTAAATACCTACTAAAATGACTCAACAAAGCTGATGAATAGGAATTGTGTGAAAGAAGTCAAATAAAAACTCATAAAACGTGATTTAAAACATACTGGGATGATCCAGTATGTTTCAATCAAAAGGAGGCTTCAATATCTACTTCCAAATGATTAAATAAGAATAAAATCAAGGTTCATAGCTTAAAGTCTCTAGATAAATGTATTTTTATATGAGTTAAAGAAGACTAGTCACATATCATTGAGAAATATTTATTCATATAATATCAATATTAATTAATATGATGAATTAGTATGTATATCATTGAGAATAATTTATTATTGCTGAAGATGCCTCAACTGATTATTAATTTCCCCTGTTTCCTTGTTGTTTAATGTGGTATATTTAAAATTTTTGGAATTATGAAAAACTTGTTGAGATAAATCCAGATATCTCTAGTTTTTCCTCTCATACACAAAGATCAAGTTCTTGTTAAAATATTTGTGATGATTTGTTTTGTTTGATTTGTTTTTGTTATGTTTCTAAAAATTCTAAATATCCTCTACAGACCTTTAACTACTTCTGTACATTGCTCTTTTAATATTGAGTATACTTTTTCACACTTACAGTATATGAAATTTTACTTCTGAGTTTTAGCTCTATGATACTATCATATTTATAGTAGAGAGGTAATAACATCAGGTTCAGTTTACCAATCTGAAGTATTTTAATTCCCATAAAAGATAAAGGCCATGTGCAGGTTCGAATGAAACGGAAATGAAATTGGGCAGTCTATGAATAAATGTAAAATGACTAAAAAACTGTTTAAAGGTACTGTTTTAAAAGTTGAATTCTGGTTGAAAAATGGTTTAAAGAAGTAGAATATACATGAAGGATAAATAACCAAAGGCATAAAATAGAGAATGCCTTCTCTGGATTTGTAGTCATTCCAGTCTCCTCTTGGTGGTGCCTTAAAGGCAGACAGGCCTTTCATTTGGCACCACTCCACTCAGAACAGCCTCCTCCATACATTGCTAATGATTCCAAACTGCCTTCTCTCACTGTGAGTCGTGACAAACCAGCAACAGGCCGGATCACACTCCACCTTAAATCATGACAGAAAAATACAAGGATGCCCACTGTGCCTAGCAACTTCAATTCCACGCTGGAGTCGGGAACAACGTTTTAGTTGTTGGGTTGTTGTTGTGACCCTAAATTGTCAAAATTGGAATCACAACTTGCAAATACAGGAATCAGGGCATTTCTGCTTACCATGTGACAATGTATGGCGAAAGCACAGCTTCTCAGACAAGAGTTTTCTTAGTTCTAGTCATTTTTCTCAGAGAGTAAAGACAGTATTTATTTAAGCTGATGGGTGTTTTAAAAAAATGTAAAACACAGTAGAAAAATACTTTATGAAAGTATTTAATAATTTAATACTTTATTAAATAAAATGAATTGATTTCTTAACATAAGGAAAAAAATCATTAATAAATAGTTCATTTACTTCACGATTCAAGGTTCAGATCAGACATTTTTCCTACGCTATACAATAGATCATTGGAATATTCTCCATAAAACAAATGTTTTATGACCCTAAATGTCATTTAACAATGTCATTTGTATTAGACCTACTGCATATTTACCCTCTTTCACTGAAAGCTTGGTTGTAGTATTCTTTTAAAGACCTTTAATTTCTGTTGTAAATAAATTACTCCATATTGGTTAGATATACATTTCCAGAATAGTAATTTATTTGCATACACTCCCATATTTACATTGTAAGCACTTGGGTGGATATATATACTGTAATACAGTTGTGTGTGATATTTACAACTACCATTGATAACGTTCTAAAGAAGGAGTGATTGTAGACTTAACCTTTGCCTGGTCTTATGTTTTAAGGAAGAACCTAAGGATTTGTCTTAGAAATCTTCTGCTTCTTCTTATTTAAGATGTAGTTTGCATGTCTGATTATATATAATCGTCTAATTACAGTATGTGCCTATTTCAGTTTCAGCTTAATTAGTCCACAAGTGAAGGTTTCCAGTGTAAAGAGAAATTAATATTTATTCCAAGGCTGAAATCAAACCCACATAGCAAATATTCTTTCTGCTATGTCTTTTTTTTTACTGACTATTAATTTCCACATGGAAATCTTAGGCTGATTTAGTTGTGGGTCTGGGATGGGGGTGTATTTTACTTATCAGTCATTCCACTACAATTGACAGGAAGGGATATAGAATACTTCTGTTCCACCAGAAGAACTAGAGACCACCCCTCCACTCCCCCTTGCCTGGCAGGATCAATATCTGGAACCTCAGTGCTTCCCTGTTTGGAATGGAGCCTAGTCATCAGAGCCGGGATTCATTTTCCAGACCTTTTAGTTGCAGAGGGTCAACACACGAGCACACTGGTGTGCTGTTGTGTGGAAACACTGCTTCATCTACTTCCCATTCATTTTGAACAGGAAACCATTGTGCCTGCTGTTAGCAACAATGGCTAAGTCAATAAGAGCCAAGTCAAACTGAGAGGGGGATATGGAAGGCACAGATTTATCTGATGAAAAAAGAGAAACATGCTTTGCTTACCACACATCCTTAAAAGTACAAATTTAGACGTGAAACAGCAACATCTTTCTTCGCTTCACACTGACTATGCAGTCGTGGTTCAATTCTTCTCCCATACCCCATACCTACTGTAGGAGCTGCACATTCCTAAATCTAGCACACAATATCATATGGAATTAAGTTTTCTTTACATCACAATAAATAGTTTCTACAAACATCTGTCCACATACAGTATGTATTGGATACAATTATGACAATCATAATGAAATTACAATATTTTCAGTATCGCATTTTATTTTATCCTTGTGGTCTCATCAGAAAGATTCCAGCTTGAGCTCAACCCTGTCTTTTTCCTTTTAGAACTTCATAGGTGTATTTTAGATTATTTCTCTGTATAGCTGGAAGTATTTTTTATGTAAGTGTATGCATTAGGACTGCAGACAATCGTCACTGTAGCCACTAAGTTTATTTTTTCATTTCCTGAGTCTTACAGAAGTAGTTCTGGATCTATTCACCAAAATCCCCCCAAAAGGCATTTCTTTTTAGGATGAAAATGAAATGCACATCATATTGGTATTATTTTAATATTAAAAATAAAGAAATGTTTATTGATGGTTGATTAAAAAAAATAGTAAAAGAACATAGAGTCTCATCATATCATCACAGTTTATTTTGATTACATTAATTGCTTTGAAAATGCATTATTTATGTTAGACTTTGCCAAACTCTGGAATTCAGAACTTGTGTTCTGTTTATTTATTAAGATTTATCTTAATAACTTTACGTTTGTGAGGTGAGTCCTTCTTTTCACTGCATGGAGTTTGTGTACATACTTTTGTTTCTAGCTCTTTTAAGTCTATATTTTGTTTAATTAAACCTCGGTTACATAAACATGTTTTTAATAAGGTACAGCTTTGGTTGTATTATTGTTCACATGGTTCTCCAAACAGATGCATGTGGAGTGTAATGCAATTTGCAGAATACCATGAACACCATCTAGAACAGATTAAACCCTTATCAATAGCTTCTGCTCCAGTAGACTTCTGCTGTTGAAACTAAAGGCTAGTCAATTACCCCAAACATAATTAGCAGAGTTTGGCATGTGTTCAAGTTGAATTAGACAGGGTGAATGAGAACACAGTGCCTGTATTCAGCGGGATATATGTAGGACAGCCTAAGTCATTTCAGTACAGAACTAATGCACCACATTTGAGAAGGAAAATAGGCCATTTTTTCACTTTTTTAACCTTTCCATCAGAATCAGTATTAAAGGACAAAAAGAGCACTGGCACTGACATTACAGAGGTAGTACTGTCTATTGAAGACTAACTTGATGCCAGTTTTAAGGAGCAATATTTCTGTAATCCAATTCTTTTTTTTTCAGTCTTGAGCATGAACTGTGCAGCAAGGTGATGTGGTGGTTAGCATTGCTGGCTCTCAGTGCTGAGACCCTGGGTTTAATTCTGGACCTGGGGTGCTATCTGCATGGAGTTTGTATGTTCTGCCCTTGTTTGTGTGGGCTTCCTCCCACAGTCCAAAAACCTACTGGTACTGTAGGTTAGAAAATGGATGGAAATGATCTGAGACAAAATGTAGCTGTTTTGAAAGTTGTGTTTCCTTTGCTGAAACACAACAAAAAGGACCAGGTCTCTTAGGTTTATAATCAGCACCTCTATGCTAATATACTCCCCTGTGCTGATGAAGGTTATGAGTAGTTGACTCAGATAAGTCATGACTTATAATATTATATTAATGCCAATGACCACTATTAAAACTGTGAAAAGTTGTGTTTGCAAAAAATATGACTGAAATAAAACTCTTCCCCAAGAGTGTGATGTTATTGTTGCATTCCGTTAACATGTCATTGTGTAGTAAATGGCTAAGAAACTTTAGACAATCCATGCACAGATCATATATCATATTCCACTGAAACTTATGCCAAGCACCCATATGGGTCCCAGTGTGCATCACTCCTAGTATTAATTAGTATAACCTGGTCTTGTTTTATGTTAAAACTGGGCCCAGTGGCAATGTGGCTATCCATTCTGAGTAACAGATGGAAAAAATGATGTTATTTTAGAGAGCTCCTAGTCATGTTGTGTAAAACAGCACATCTGGAACCCTAGGAAATGCAACTTTGTTATATTTTAATCCCCATGATTATCTCAGTACTTGTACAGATGACCTCTTGGCCGATAAGCAGGATGCAGAAGGCAAAATATTTATTCCTAAGACTAAAGGGGTTACTCTTTTATATTGAGAATCTAAGGGAATAAATTAAGTATTCAAACTAGAACAACTAGACATCCTTATTTTGCAATGGAAGAACAGAGATACCAGTGTAATGCCGTACACACAGAAGATGAAGACATTTCTTCCTCTGTCACTGAAGCTGGATGTGACCTGCAGCAAGTCAGCTGACACCCTTGTGCCTCAGCTTTGAAGCTACAGTATGTAATTTGATGTAAGGACTTACTGGTCAGAAAAATAACAAACAGAAATATTCACTAAGGAAACAAATACCCATGGATTTTCTTATTAAGACTGGAAAAGGGCAGTCTGTTCTTGAACGATTTTAAGGATGCCCCTGGGAAACTTCGCAATTTCCCATTTTTGATCTAACCACTCGTTCCATATTCCAGCACATTACACATCTCCCCCCTAACTTTTCAGTGCTCTAATTTGTTATTTTTAATTAGTTTCTATTCACGGTAACTACTAGCAGGCAGGCCCATTTCATTGCTCTTATTTTCGTGCACCTAAAACACTGTTATTCAATAAATATAATAGATTTCACTCCTGTAAAGTTAAACAATCAAATCTACCAATCTAGCGAGTTTTTAATCGTTTTGATGAACAGGAATGAATATTCATTAATGTAAACAATAAGTCTACTTTATTTCTAGAAACTACTCAAACCCTCCAATTCCAGTTCATAATTCTACAGTCATTTCTTATTCTAAATTGTTTAGTATGCATATTGGTCTGTTTGATAAATGCTTTTCTAATTAAAATAACTGTCTACTTTTCAGACTGTACGAATCTTCAATTTCCTCCTTTTGGGTGCCATCAAACAGCAACATTTCTGACTGTTAATAAAAAGTCAGAATAGGATGATGGAGGTTTTATAAGGTATGCATTCCTTGGATTGAAACCATTATACGTACGTGTGTGTTACAGGCACCCTACACTGGATAGATTTTCATCCTTCTATCATTTACAACTCAGGAGAAGAGCGATTGCACATCTGGGGGACGTACTAGAATTGCTTTCTATTTTTTTTTCAGCAAAGCACGTTTCTATAAAAAAGGGGATCATGTCGCGCCTTAAGTACGGCGACAACAGCATCGTCTTATTAAAGCAGTTTTATTGTGAGGCTGAATTGACATGTTCTAGCTCACCGGCAGCACCTCAATAGTTAAAGCGGCACACCAAATACGTTGTTTTCTCATCTGTGGTGCTCCCACTCCACAGACCGCTACAGTAGGAAGATGGCGACTGAGGGAGCAAGCGGTGAGCAGCCTCCTCCGATTCAAACATTAGCAACTGCACTGCAAGGAAGCGTCGAAGCGGTAAGACTTTCCATTAAACGTCAGGACAATAATACAAATCTAAATACCTATAATCTTTAGTTCCCAAGACATTCCAGCCTTCGAGATCCCTTTCGTATGATACGCAGTGGGTCTAGAGTGACTATGGATGTTATTTTTTGGACAATGTAGCAGTGCTAAGCAAGCGCTCCAGCTAGCCTAATAGAGTAATTGTGTTGAGGAGTTGTTCATGGGAATATTTTGTATGAATAAAAAAATAGCACTCCAGTATGACTGGGGAGAATATTCACACCAAAACAGGTTGCTGTATTTTTTTTTACCGTCCTTTTCGTTTTTTTTGAACACACGAGAGGTGTGAGTGGGGCTTTGTAAGCAAAGCGAAATCAGTTGAGCTGGTGTCGATAAGAAAAAGTGCAGATGTGCACTGTGATTTGCGGATATTCCTGTGGTGGACTGGATGAGGTGGTTTTCCTTTATTTTGTTCAGATTTCTAAGAACATTTCATTTTCACGAGTTTGTGGAGGGTTAAAAAAATATTTAAGCCGAGCTTTAATCGTTTTTCGCGTCATGGCAATGTATAGAAACGTGACGCAGATTCTGTATCTGTAGACATGATGTTAAGATCTGTGAAAACCGATACGTATGGATACATTGTTTTGGGTTTTCACCAACGGAAGGAGAGCGAGGTATTTAGAACGAAGAATATAAATGGTTAACAAAGCTGGTTTAAAGCTTGAGATAGGTTTCTCATTTCTCATTTTATCGCAAATAGTACAGTGCGTTTAATAAGGCTCCGAACACAAGTTACTTTCTCCGTTTTGTAATGTTCAGTTACAAGATTAAGACTATGTCCCGTTATTAAAACTCATATTCTTAAAATCAGTCTTAATCATTACTATTTCACGAAATTCTTGGTTATTGATATTGGTTATTAAAAAATTCCATAATACTCCACGATAGACCGTAAGTAGTAAATTGATTACTTTTGGTGATAAAGCGTATTGTACTCTAGCCTTACGTGCTGGTTGACATAAAGTATCTTGTATTTTTTCTGCACATTGTAGCTTGTGTAGGTTTATGTAGTATTCTGCACTTTATTCCTCTATTACAACGTGAAACTAGAACACTGTACCTGTGTGTAGTGTTTCACTATATAAAAACACAATTGTTATATGTTAAGGCCGTGGATAAAGGCATCCATCAATCGTTTTTCAGAACATTTTTTAACAGTTTTAGCAAAATGCAAAAAGCCCACCGTTCGGAAGCTCGGTGAATGCTCAGTAATGAAGCATAAGTAACATTAGGGTCTGTAAGGCTATCTTGGTGTTTTCAACCTTGTCTGACTAAAAAGTGTAACATTACCTAGGCCCCCTGAAAACGGCTTTATTTAGCTATTGGACAGCCAGGTTTTAAATAAGACTTCGTTTCTCCCTAAAACCTCAGCGACCCCACTCCTGCACCCCACTCTTTGTTACGCAGTTGGCATATTCTGCGGTGCTCTTTAAAAAAATCGAACCATTGACTGACTTGGGTGAAAGGAGACGGTTAAATTATGTAAAATAGTTTCTTCCCAGAAATGAACGTAGGTTTCTCTTCTCCAGGGAGTCTACGAACCGGGCCGTGTAAAACTAGCGCAGGGTATGTGCGGCCGTAATATCTCGAATGTGCCAGGACCTGGCTGCCCCCCTCTCTTTGTGATGATAAATTAATCAGTTATCCCCGGGGAGGGAGCCGCGGAACCTGGCGTCTTTGCAGTCGTATGCTTGGCTTAATTTCTGGATCCCAATATACTGCCTCTGTTGACGGATCAGTTGACGGCTGGTGGGCAGGTTTTCTGCCCAGGCAGTAAATGCAAGTAAACATTTCTTTAAACAAACCAAAAGAATAATTAGATTAATTGTAGCAGGTTGAAATAAAAGTGAAACAAGTCAGGTTCCTGCGAAAAAACCACAGTGCGTTTGACAGTGGACAGTGTGGGAACTGAATATGGTTGTTAGACATGTTACTAATTTTATCTTAATTTCAGTGACTCAGCAGTAGAGCCGAAAGCACTGTATTATCTAACCTAACTTTAAGAGCAGTGTGTGACGAGGATTACAGAAGATATTTACAATTTAAGTTATTATTGTAATATTTAAATTTTAACCCAGTTTGAATTCCTAGCTGTGCTAAAATTCCATTTGGTGTTTACTTTTTAATTGGCTTTAGAGGCAAAATTGTTCCTTTTGTGAATTAAAATTGCAAGGACTTGCCTAATGTACACATGGTAGAATTTAAATATATGTATTCTTATATTATTGGGTGATTCTGCTGTCATTAGGAGTCCCTTGTTCAGAATCTGACTTTTTGATTATGAACTAGTTCAGAATGGTTTAGGGCCTCATCAACCACACTCTTGTCCAGACCTTACCCAGTATGTTCTATTATATACAGTACATGTATGAAAAGTTGGCTTTTTAATGCTTTTGGACTACTTATTTGACTTTATGGAAGATCCAAAAATATTTATGGTGCATAAATTTACCAATGTTATAATAGCTTCTGAGTGTTCTTGTTATACCCTATTGAAAATGTAGGTATCAATTTTATGTTTTGATAACATTTTCTATGCATTACTTTAAAAGGGCTGATATGAATCCATGTAAAGAGTCCAATTTTAGGGACAGCTTCATAATTTATTTTTAGTAGCTGTTCTTAAAAAAGATCTTTGAATAAACTTTGCCGTAACAGGAACTTTAATAATGAAGTAGGTCACGTTTTCTTTTGTAGAATGGGTTCTTTAAGTTGAAGCAGAATTTTTCAAACTCAGAAAGACCTGGTTTACTAGAATAGAAATGTGATAGTAACTGTTTTTGTACTTCACACAGCTCATGGGACAAATAAGTCATGTCGGTTGTTACAGACGTCCTTTGCTGTAATGCTGAAATGAAACGAATTCTGATAATGCTAATTAACACTCGGCCCACATCCTAAATTCCCTAGTGTTAGGAAATCAGTCAAACTGAACTGTTTGCCTGTTATCACACCTTGATAGGAAAAGGAAATATAAATAATATGCATCCTCTTTGGAAAGTACAGTTGCAGTCAATGTATGAAGTTGTCTATCTGCCAGCCAGAAAGAGATTATCTTTGCTTTCAGATGGAAAAATACAAGCAAAACCTCAATTGTTCTGCTCAAAGGAAGGCAGCTTTGAAGTGAATGTATATTTTGTAACTCTGAACATAAACATTTGCCGTTGAACTTGCCTTGTTTATAAAGTTTGTTCAGTTTGGGAAGGCTAACAGTGCCAGAATGACGCAACACGCTGTAGAATTTGTATTACCGTTGAGTCGGAGATTACAAATATGGCAGGAATTACCAGGCTGAAGATCAGGATGCTTTTGCTAAGAAACCGTGGCAGATAGTAATTATCTCAAAACATACCGACAAACCATTTTTAACCATGGTAACAACACAACCCCAGTTACATCAATGAATAAGAAATAAAACAGTGAAAGCATTCATTTACTGTTGTTGTTGGACTTTTTTATTAAAGCTTAAGACAGTTTGCAAATGGTGAAGGCTATTCATCCCACCTAGCTTATGTAGTTGCTAGTAGACACAGAAAGAGTCCAAGAGAACAAAAAAAGACTATAGGCCAGGTGGGCAAACTTGGGTCAAAACACAGGAGTTCACGTGAGTTTTAGTATGTGAACTGTTGTAATAAAGTCAGAAATGGCTGTCTGGGGATCCCGTGAGGGTAGTGGTCTTCTCATTTCAGATGGTCTCTAAACTGATTTAGTTGAACAAATCACCTGTTTAAGTGATCAAAGCGAATTTGTTCCAAGTGTTTAGAAATTGAGAAACATGAGAGTGGCCTGTAAAAGCTTCTATATTGTAGCTTTCTTGGATGAGGATCGGCCACCTCTGCTGTAGACTGGCCAGGACTAATGCTACAAAGATTTTAAATCACGACCCTTTGTTTCTGGTTACTACAGTGGGGGGTTCTGGTTTGAGCAATAATGTAACATCTCATTTCAATCTGTGTTGCAGAAATGTGAGTTTAACATGGATAATCTCAGCAAAACCGAGCTCCTGACGCTTCTAAGTATAATGGAGGGGGAGCTGGAAGCCAGGGACTTGGTGATCGAGGCCTTGCGGGTGAGTTCTGCTCTCGTCGCACAGTAATATCTGCCTATTTTCTGCTACATCGTGTATACTTCAATGACAAGATGATGTCTTGCTAAAGATCCTCGCGCACAAATGTTGTCTAGAAAACAAGGCTGGGTTCAAAGATTCACCATCTTAAAGATTTGCTGGCTAGAGAATTGCAGGAATATCAAAATGTTTGATGATTCATTAGGTATTCCTACAGTGGTGATCATAGCAGCAGGCATCCTCTAGTCAATTATTTTGCTTGCCTAACAACTTTGATGGGTGTTAAAAGTTATTTTAAATATAGTGCTTTAAGTACTTTATCTGTGTCTTTTGGCTATGCTTACTTATCTGTTTTAGAATTAACTCCACCCACTACACTCACATTCCTCTAACAGCTGGTCATTATGTGACCAATCATTAGTGCAAGCCTTGTACACAGTGTACTACAAATGTCAGTTCTTTCTGTCTGAAATTATCTTGGTGATTTACTCCTGAGTGCCTTCTCCAGCAGTTTAAATACAGCTGCAAATCCAGTTAAAGTTAAGTTCCTTTGCAACAGTAAAAATATTGAGTCAGAATGCTGTTCTGTTGTGTTGGTTTTTGTTTATACATAGTAATTTGTTAATATTGATGAATTAATTAATACTGCAATTGTTTTCTAAAGTAATACATGTAATAATATAATAAATGGAACATTTATGGTTGTTATTGCTCTAACTAGTTCCATACAGTATGTTCAATGAATTTGTGTTACATGCTGTTTAAATGGATTGAAACAAATATAAATTAACACTTTACATTTGGTGTTTTATTGTGCATCCATTAGCTGATTTGTTTTAAATTGGTAAAAAAAAACTATGTTCACAACCCTTACAAATTGTAGGTCTGTAAACACTGTGTATTTTAAAGTTGATTTCACATTTGAAAATATACCTAGTTTTACTTTTTTTATTTTTATTTTGTTTGGAAATGCTCATATGTACAGTATTATTCATTTTATATTGAGTGCTTGTAAGGTAACAAGCTTCAATTAAATATTAATTATCTGAATCTGTACAGTAGAAAAATATACAAAAGGTTCAAGCATTTATGTATTTCAGACCTTTAAACTAAAGAATTCGCTACTCTTAAGTGCAGCATAGTGCTGTGAAAAGCTTTTTTCTTTTAGCTAAGTGTGTCTGCCAAGAAACATATATACTGTATGCTGGTGATGGTTTTTGTTTGATCTAGTGGAATACTTGTTATTAACTAATTCACATTCATTTCACCTTTTAACTAAAAAGTCTCGAGCCCTATGTGGCTGGTTGGTCCCTTCAGTTCCTGTTCTTCAGTCTTTTATAGTACGTGACTAAAATTTAGTGCTTTTATAAAAGTAAGGAAATATAGCAGAAATACTGAACAGTGAAACATTAGAAAATGAAAGGAAATACAGCATCAATATTGAGCTGTGAAACTAAAAAGGTAAAAAGAGGGATGAATTGAAATCAACATCTGTTGAGTGTTTTTAGGTACTGTTGCCCATCTAAATCTTTCAGCAGTTACAGTTTCTGTATGTAAAAAATGAAAATAGTTTCATAGTTCAATAGTTCATCGAAAGCTTTTTGTTTTTGTAACAAGTAGTGTAGTACTGAAACAAGATTTTTGCACAGACAGCTATTCAATCATGTTATATATGAATGCAGATGCACCATCCCACTTAAGAAGCTGGATTAGTGTAAGACTTTTCTTCCAATCTTATTATATATCTGAAAATGAAATGTTCTTTAAACAAAATCTACCAAATCTAATCACAGGTGCTCATATTTTAAAATTAAATGAGTTGTTTATATTAATAATAAAATAAAAGTATCTTTTACATATAGCAGGCAGCATAATATTGATCAAGTAATAGGTTTATTCCATGCTGAAAAGAGAAGAAAGAAAACACGTTTCGGCTGTGGATAATAATCTGCTTTTGAAGTACATCCACACACATACAGTATATTGGAACATTATGCCAATCATTCAGGTTGTCAGTACTTTTTTATTTTCCTTTAGTGTTATTTAAAAAAAAGTTCATGGATGCAGGGAACACTTACTGTCAAAAACTCACTCTAAAAACGCCATTTTTGACTGTTTTGAAAATGGTTGATTCAAACTTTATTCCAACACAATACCTTATCACATTCAATCTTTGACCAGTTGTCAAAGTTGTAAATCTTGTATTCACTTTTTTGTATTTAACATGTACTTTTAAAAAACAAAATATAATTTGGCATTATTCATGCACTAGAGAATATTCGGATTTCCTTCTGTTGCCGAATCACTTCAAGAATTAGTTTTTTTTGGCGGTGGGATGAAACAATTTACTCTTGACTCACATATCCACTTATAGAATGACATTTACAAAAATGACATCCGAAAAGACACAGGGATTTTGCCACAGGTGTAGCAACTCAAAATCAATAGTGACCTAATAATGGAAAGTCTGTACAATACAGGTCATAATATCTCGTTTATGTTTTTTTCATACTCTGTTCTTTGTCGCTTATTTCATGATGGATTTTAATTGGTCATACTCCTCCGTTCTATGTCTATGAAACAGATTATGACATCTGGGCAGTTTCTTTGTTCAGCGCAATGCCTTTATTCATTGGGGGCATGTTTTGCATTCTTCAGGGACTGCACATTCCAATACTCAGTACGTCTTCTTTTCTCTGACGTGTTTGCAGCATGGCTCGTTTTATCAGCTATACGATTCTGCAGTACAACTCAGAAGCCTCAGACACGCCTTTATATAGCAAATTGTGATTGAAAATGTACATTTATTGCTTTCTTGCTTGGTTTGAGGACAAGCACCATGGGGACAAGAGTCAGAACCCACACCTGCGATAAACCAAAGGACAGCTGTTTTGTTTAGTGATGTGGTTGGTGAAGGGGTGATGTGCAATGAAAGCTGGGAAATAAGAGTTTTAATTTCTATACCCTACAAAGCAGGTGATTGGTGGAAACTGGGTTTTGTAATTCTCTCAGAATATCTTCTTTCTTTATGAACTACAATGATCACTTCATAGATACATGTGGCAGAATATTGGCTTATTGGCATTACAGGAAACATCTGTGAATGTTTATAGTTTGTTAATCTGTAGTGATAACGCAAGAAAAAGCAAGAGGGACTGAAATGTTAGAGGCAGGTTTTGTATCCAGCTGTGGTAACTTGTCTTGGCTTATGCAAACAGTTGGCCCATTGTCTAGTGTAAATTCTTCAGAACTTGTTCCCAGAGCAGTTAATGTGGTTCTAAAATATACTACCGTGTTGCCTCTCTCAAGCCATTATTTATGTAAATTGTATTCTGCAGATGTTTCCTCCTGGGGAGCTGATGGTTAGAACCTTTGGTCTCTCATGTTGACCACCCAAAAACAATATAATGCACTTTTCTAAGTTAGGAAGGTATGTGCCTCAGTCTTCATGGATCCCAGCTCTCCAGAATATTTATTGATGAAGTAGAGAAGATTTTTCACTGTTCCCTCCATATGTGATATAGCATTTCATGGCATAATCCAAATGACCTCTTTATTGCAGTGGTGTTAATTAGCTTCGATGAAGGAAGGTTTGTGCTCAATAGTCTGTTGGCCTGCATTCAATATAAGATTAATGAAAAGAATGGGAGGACTGGAGAAAAGAATTCAACATCACGAGGATCCCAAAACAAAGGGAATTTCTAACTGTTTATTGGAGTTTGATGCTGTGGATTATCAAACATTTTTGGATGTGGAAACCAATGAACTCCTGTCTTCTGAATGTCTGGAGCCTTGTTACTCTTTGCCCAGCAGGAGGTTAACGTCCGGCACTGCACTGCTGGAAGTCTACAGTGCTGTTTTAAGATGCATGCAGATGCTGCTTAAGGATTATCGTATATCAGGACTAAGCTTTACAACTCGTATTTGGAGCTCTGATGTGTTGCTGGTGACAATGAGTTTAAATGCACAGTGGACATGAATTACATCTTACTGAAGGCAGTGATACAAGTGAATGATTTATTGTTATTTATTAATATTATATTAATATGAGAACTACACAATGTGCTGCAACACTTTCTGTACTTTCTTCTCTTGTGATCTGCATTGCTTGCGGGGTGCATTTTTGTTTTGTTTTGATGCTGAAAGCTGCTTCAGTTAAGTTGAAGATTTGTTGGCTGAATCATGCAAAAGAAGTCAGGTCTTATGCTGTCTTTTTTTGTAGTTGATAATGTTTATTTGTATACAGTTGCTATTATAAAATGGCAAATGTTGCGGTTAAAATTCAAACCTTTTTTCTATTTATATAAGTATTCGAGCTTAGCAATTGTTTTACATTTTTAAGACATTATTTTGTTTTGTGAAATATGTATCCAGAAAAAAAGAAAACAGTCTTTAGAAATTGATAACAATTTTACCTTAAAGTACCATGCCTGCATTATTTTTGAATATTGACGTCAGTATTGGCCGATATGGTTTGGGAATCATCCTCTATCAGTATCAATCTAAAAACTATATTGTGGAGCCCGAATTGAAACTGTAGTAAGGCTTGGAATTTGTTTTTAATTTAGAGTCACCGGTTATTTTTGTTATCCTCACCCAACTTGGAATTGTCAATAGGGTGTTTTTCACATCTCAGTGCGTAGCTATGTATCCCCCGACAGCACACAGGGGAGAATGAAGAGCAGAAGTGTAGACAGACTCCTCCAACCCACCCACTTTGGAGCTATTCATTTTTTAACATGTCAGAGGTGAAGACAGCTGTGTCCCAGAGGTTCTGTTTGGTGTGTCCCTCACCAGCGTCACCCCACGGAGGTCATTGTGTCTATAAGTGCTGACTAGGGCACAGGGATCACTGACAGCTGAAAGAGCCCTTCCAACTAATCCCACCCAACCTCATGTTTTGAGATGTAATATGTTACTAAAGTATGGCTGGTTTGTTAAGCTTTATGTACTATGCATACTGCTACACAATCTATAATTTGCTTATTCAAAATGACAACTGAATTGAAATGTTTTTCTATGTCTGCACCACTTGAGGGTTTTTTGGAAGCACTAACATTGGAATAGTGTGGTAATCTATTATGTCAAAGGAAAAAGAATTACAATAATGAGAAATACCTGTTTTATGAGGGTGACCCTTTAATACGTTTTATTAATTTGCTCAAATCCTTATGTTTGACACAAGAATGATATAATTAAAATTATCATTTTTTGCTGTGCTACTGTTTTTAAGTCTATTTTTAAATGACTTGTAAATTTCATTTATATTTTTATGCTTTCTCTTCTGTTTATAAATGGATAATCATGATCACGGGAATAACAAGTGATGACTAAGGCACAGTTTTCATAATTTGTTTTTATGTTTCACTCTGAAAATGGGTGCAGGACAAGATGCATTCAATTATTATTGTAATATTCAGATGATTTATCCTATACAGGATCACTGGATATTATTTTCAATTCAATTAAGGTTACCACAGTTTATTGGAATGCATTTTTGGACCTCTGCCTCATAAAGAAAATGGGCAATAGGATACAAGATCCAATACCATTATTCCGTGAAGCTGTGAATTATTAAGGGGATCTTATTACAATTAATTATCAAGCTTGATAACATTATTGAGATGAAGTACCTTTTTCACATGACAGAACAGTGCATGAATATCAGAAGATAAGAAATTGCATCTCTTTACTAATAAACTGTAGGATCAAACCTGCAAATATGCATGCAAGATTTTAATCCTGAGAAAACAGAACACGGTGTAAAAATACATAGCGTTAGGATCTGTCTTGCAGGACTATTCTGTAATGACTGATGTGGCAGGTACTGTATTCCAGACATCATATTTTTGTCAGGAGTTGAATGTTGGAATAATACAACAAAATCCTGTCTATTGAGTGATCCACTTAAATTTCCTTACCTACGGTATCTGACCCTTTCCAGACGGAATTTTATGAATACTCTAGTTCCTTTTACACAGTCTGTTCAGGGGGAAAGGTGAGCACATCTTTACATGTTTTGGGTGTGTCCTGAGGTTATACAGTAGGTCCCTTCCATGTCGTCCATTATTCTAATATACTGATATACCCTTTTCACATTTAGTACTTATGCTGGGCTCTGACACCGATCTGGGCACCTCATATAGTATCAAAATGGATGTGGCTGGCAGGTCTAAATTCAGCCAAAACATTTTTGGCACTGCCTTGAGAGTCTCTGCATTCCCTGTCCTGGCATCACTGGATATAAATTATTATTATTTAAATGGAACTTTCAACTGCTATGAATCACAGTGCCAGGGGGCAGTAGGGGGAGCTTGGAATGATGGAGTCAATGCCTGGTTCCGTGTGGTCTCCACTGAAGCTCTTTGACCTTATTGTAGAGATTCTTAGGTAATTAATATGGGAGAAAAATACTACTGAGGTGAATGAGCGATGGGTGAGGGGCCTTCATGTGGAGTGGGGATTTTTTTTTTGTTTTGGTATTTTATAGTGTTTACACGTATGAACAGAAAAATAAAATGTGTTCATATAAGAAAATTACATTTTTGTACTCTTTCTGCTTCAGTCCTGGTTTGTTTTGTGGTATGCACATTTTATGCAGTTCAGAGCCTTTAAATGTACAATTATAAACAATTATAATGTCAGCTATTGTTAATGTAGACTGATGTTACATGAAAGTGACATGGGAAATGTTAATAATGCTTTTCTCAGCTCAAGAATAAATCATTTTTAAAATGGCAGAAGAACATACTCTGAAATTGTGCATTTTTAATTTGAGGACTATGGCAAAAATATCAGTAGATATAATTATATAATGATTTGCCAATGTGAGAGAATAGAATTCCTTCTTCCAATTGTCTACGTGAATCGTTTAAATTAGGATCAGAATTTCACTGTTGTAACAAATGTACAGTACCATATTTACTGTATTCCACTCCAAAACAAAACTCAGTTTTGTAGGCATTAATTCGATTCTAAATATTATTTGCTTAGCATAAAAAAAACATTCAAAACAGTTGCGCCTTACATGAAGAATGATGGTATTTGTTTCTGTTGATTTATCTTTATATAGGATACTGTGTTAAGAATATCAGGTGCAAACATAATCTTGTGCTAGTTTCATGTCATGTTTAAGACGTCCCTGTTGCTGTTTCCAGTTTTTCATCTGTATTCATTAAGGTTAAGCTAAAATAATAATTCATGAAGCACAGGTTTTTCTTATCTACTCCTACATTAACCCAACACTTTCTGATCTTCCATCATTGTGAACTCTTAATTACATTAGCACAGCTTTAATTATTACCTAAGGTGAAATATTCATAACATTTTTTGTGTTGATTTTTTGACATATGATTTGATGTTCCTTTAAACATGCCTTTTGGCTAATTCTATTTCATGGTTAAAAGCACTAAAAACGTACAGGTGACACTGATCACTGATCAGATTAGTCCTTTTAACTTCTTCATGCATTTTTGTGCAGTTATTTTCACAAGTTGTTTAAAGAGACTTCCTGACAATGTTCTATTAAAAAGACTAGTGAAGCTTGTGATATTATTATTATAATTATTGTTATTATTATTATTTTGCATAATTGTAATGTGGAGAAGACTCAGTGGGGCAGCTGATCGCCTTTTAAAGGGAGTTTTGTTGTTAAAGAATACAGAGGACACTGAATAATGGACCGTGTTGGTATGAGCACCATGCTAGTTAAGTGTACTACTGTACAAGATGTTAATGACGCTGGAAACCACTCTTGATGCATGCTCTCCCCATAATGGAGAAACAGTCTACGGGGTCTCAGGCTCATGTTCTTCTTGATAGGAAATCTTGGTCAGACGTTTTGGCACCTGTTTAATTTAGATGCAGTATGAATAATAGCAGTGTCTTGGACAGGCTTATGCAAAATTAATGGTTTTTATATCATTCCCTTTTGCAAGCTGTTTTTGGGTATAAGAATAGCTCACACAAATACAGTTATTTGATTTATTTACACTGCATGAGGGTGCTATTAGAAACACCCTTGAAAATCTAACAGAGCATTGCCATTTTCTAGCAGTGGGGGTTCACAGATGCCGGGCATTTAGGAAGGTCTGAGATTTAAAAAATACAGGGATTTAGGACACTGCTTATGTAGGTCACAGTGACCTACTTTTTTCATCTTGTTGAATCCTGATTGGCTAGTTTGTTGAATTCTAGGCCTTGGTCTTGTGTGCTACTTCTTGATTTGATGACATGTTGCTTTGATGTTTATTAAATTAAGCTATTTATGATACTGTGAACATTTTATGCTGTTGATACATAATTGAAAGAGCTACTGAAGTTAGTATCAAAAGAATAAATCTATAAACAGGATGCTTGAATAGCTATGTTCCTATTGTTCAATGGCACATCCTTGTCTTGTGAGTTCAGAGGTTCAGTGTGACTGAAGTTCTGTGGTGCTCAGATTGAAATTCTAGATTAGAAAAAACAAATTTTTCTGACTTTTTACCAATTTCTGTACAAAGGTTTTAAGGATTTGTACTGAGAAATATTTAAAGGACTTGTACCAGAACACTTTCAATTTCTGAAACTGGCAAAATACCTAATCTGAGCTCTAGCTAGAGATTTAAAACTGTAAAAAAAAACCTTCTGACTATGATGTGGGAGCTTGTTTCTAAGAAGATTTCTTTGACTGGTGATACAGGTTAAGAGCCAGAGGATTTAGCAGAGAATGTAACTATTGCCAAGGAGACAGGCTTATTGTGCTATTATTTTACTTATTATTTTTATGATTTAAATTGCTTTTCATAGACATTGTACCATTTTAATTCATTTCAAAATATAAATACAAGGAAATTAATCTTTTAATTTTGCCATGGCATTAAGTACTCATGAATATTTGGTGTTGCAAAAGTACTAGATTTCAGGATTTTACTATGACTTTAGGACAAGGTTCTTGCTGGTTTTATGTTCTTGATTTTGTGTCCTATTCTACTATGCATAATATCTAATTATTTAGCATTTCAAATGCAAATGTTAAGGATAAAGTAGATATTCATAATTTTCAAAAAACACGCAGATATATGATGTCTTTAGAGATGACCTTTAAGGAAAAATTATTAAATTCTTTCAGATGATTATATGATTAAATTCATGATTACATTTCCATGTAGGCATGATGCTTCTTTGAAAGAAATAATTAATATACTAACAATAAGAACTTTGGCATTAGACAGGCATTCTTCTGATATAATGTGCTTAAAATACTCTGAACAGCTAACTTAAAAATAAAATATTCTAGCCCCTATATTACCTACATGACAAATTGCTCTGCTCAGCCTGCATTTGTTCTGATATTCTCCCCTATAGGCAATATAATTATAAAACCAATATGAAAGTAAAAAAGAATAATATACACTAGAGATGGTAGGAATTTTTTCAGTATAAAGATTTATACTGAAATAATCTCATTTTTGTTTTCTGGGGTATACATTTAAAATTTAGCATGGAGATTTTTTTCTGTGTTAACAAATGTTATTATTTTTATTAAAATAAACAATTTTATATTGTAGCTTTGAAAGAAGCATCTCAGAATGCTCTACACCAGGTGTAAAAAAGTTATAAGGATCGCAGAGGTTCAGCAGAAGATACATGGTCATGAGAAATTGGAAAAGAAACAGGCATGAATTAAATAAATGCCTTTCTGAAAGAGAGATTTTGAGTCTAGATTTAAATACCATCAGGGACGTAGCAAGAGAAGGCTCAATCACCCCTAGGGTGTTTATGAGATTGGAGGACATACAGAAGATCAGTGTCAGACGAACGAATGTTGTGAGGTGGGGAGTAGACAAATAGTAAGTTAGATAGGTACTGAGGTGCCAAGGCTTGTAGAGCCTTATAGGTGAGCCTGAGGATTTTGAAGTTGACTTGAAACCAGTGAAAGGAGTCTAAGACGGGTGTAATGTGATCACTGGCACGCGACCTGGCATTTGTTCAGTGTGGATTTAGATACCTCAGTGAGTTGGGCATACTTTAAGGTTTCAAAATACCACAGACAAAATACTGAACAAAGAACAACATTTTCCTCGGCACACAAAATACCTCCCTTCCCACTCCAATCAGTGGTAACCCCCTGTGAAATACACAGCACAGAATGCCAAGATCAAAGATCAAATTTAATTTATCTGTTACTTAAATTGGTAAAACCCCATTGGAATGCTCTAGGTATAGGCCGATATCACTATTAAACTTGGATATAAAATTGTTCGTAAATGCTTTTTCTAAGTGGATGGAGATATGCATGAATCACCTAATACATCACGACCAGACAGGCTTCTTGAAGGGCTGACTGGTTGTGATAATATATGGACCCTGTATAGGTTGCCAGTGCTAGCATGATGGATTACATCTAAATGAGATGGACACTAATTTACTTGTTGCAAGAATCTACAGACTAAAGTGGGGGAAGCAATGAAAATGGCAAATTGAATGTTAGGATATATGTAGAATGTAAGTCAAAAGATACTTTATAATTCTGAGACCTCATTTAGAACAGATACAAATTTCCGCTCATGCTACGTTCCTTGGCTCAAAGTCAACCCCTTGGACTTCATCAGAATCAACAGTGAAACGAACCAGAGGACTCAAATAGAAACTAAGGGGATGTGTACTTAAAACAGAGAACAGGAGAGACGTTTTGCAAAGGATTGTGTGAATTCGGAGCAAATTACCCAGCCATATTGTCAAAGCGAGTACCCTGGCTTCTTTCAAGAAATAGTAGAATAAAATCCTTGGATCAATAATCTATTAAAAACCATTAGAGCTACAATAGATGCACTAAATGGCGTCCTTTCATGTCATTTGCAGATATTCTTATGGTCTTAAAAGTAGAATTATGCTAAATGAGGGACTGTAATGGAATGTCCTACACTGGAAAGCTGAAGTATCTGAACCTTTTTAATCTTGAACCGAGAAGACTATGAGGGGAATTCATACAATTTTTCAAAAAAAGGAGTTGACAGAGTCAATCCATTGAACTTTTTCACCATAAACAGTGTAAAACGAACAAGAGGACACAAGTGGAAACTATCTGGAAGTGCATTTAAAACCGAGAACAGATAGACATCCACTCATGTGGTTGTTGGAGTATGGAACATGGAACAAGCTACCCAGCCATGTTGTTGAAGAAATCTCTGGATGAAATCCTTTGATGAAATGACTGCTAATTACCACATGGTCTAGATGTGCCGAATGGCCTCCTCTCGTTAGTAACTCTTCTTATGTTCTTAAAAGTGGGAGAAATAAGAGTGCAACAGAGACTCTCCACTATCTGTCCTGTCACCCTCCCTCAATCAACCTATCACCATGAATCTATGTAAACCAGGATCCACTAATGCCATGGAATACAATTTGGAGATATCTAATTAAGTGCCAACATTTTTTAGCCATGGTGAGTCCAGACAGCCAGATCCATTTCTGTTCTTGTGAAAGACCAAGATTGAAGTATCCTTTAGCTAGATCATTGGAAGCAAAATCAGATTATTCTTGTCTAAAAAAATAAGCAAAGAAGAAGAAACCTGGACTCTGGACACTCCCAAAACCTCCGTAGAAGAGAAACATGGAGATTTCTTATTGTGCACAGCAACTGACTACTCTAGATATATTATCTTGTTGTTCCAGTTAAAATGATAATGTTGCAAATCTGTCTGTAATATATGAATTCTGATTCTTTCAATCTGGGTAGAATAATCTTTTACATGGAAACCCAGGGTTTTAATAAAAAACATTTTAGAATGGTTTCACTTTTGCTAACATGAGTTACTGTGTTGAACCTTTGCTTAAAAATACTGTTTGCCCTCTTTAACTAAAGTGGATTCCTAGCAAATGATAATATCAAACCCTCATAATATCAAACTCTTAATTAGGATTATTATTTTTATAGTTTTCATTGAATAAAAAATAGAACTGTTCCTTTATTGAATATTCTATGCTGTTGTAGCCTGGATTAAAAAGTTGCTGTCTTGAATGCAGAGATGAGCGTGGGATGTTTAATGCAATCTTATGAGTCATCTACCATCGTGGGAGAAAATTTGCATCAAGATTTCTAATAAAAATGTGTTGTTAAAATGGTATAATGTATGTTGATAAGTTGTAGTTATGACAAAAGGAACAATCTATCGTTTAACCATCTTTCTCTACAGTGCAAAAGAATGAAAAACTAGGAATTTGAAAGTTTGTCCTTACCAGCCTTTGTTAAAATGTAGCCATGTTATGTTAATGTCTGAGTGTTAACAAAGGTCATGTTTAAGTGCTCCTTACCTATTGTCACATGTGCTTTTAGAATGTAGACGGTTACCCTAACAGCTTCTTTGGGGTTATGTGATGCAGACATGAATAAAATGAAAAATATATTTCAGTTTTTTTTTAAATGTGTTTTTCTTCTTGAGAACACTTTACTTTCACCCCTTTCATTCTACAGTTTACATTGTGGCTGAAGGACAGTGTTTCTCTTTAGACATGTGGTGCTTTTTAACTAAACAGTTTTTTTTTGTCCACACGTGAAGAGCTACAGTATATAGTCAGTTACCAGAGCTATGTATTGAAACAACTTTGTGTTTTTGAGTTCAGAAAGCTGCAGAATACGTTACTTGTTTGGCCGTTTATTGCACAGACTTTCATTCTTTAGGCCATCTTGCCAGAGATCAGCTTTAGACTTTCAGTAAAACGTGTTATTTTTTTTGCTGTACATATAGGTCATAGGTCTTTCTTTCCAACCTCACATTAGTTTAATTATTGTACACAGTGTTTTCATTTTTCTCTTTCTCTGCTTGCCATACAGAACAAATGTATGGAAGCATCTTTGGGACCTGCCAAAGGCCTGGCACAGAACAACAGGTGAATTGGGCAAATATTCTAATTTGAATAATATCTGTGCTGTTCCCATCAACACAATGACAACACACTAAACTTAACAACGTGGCATCTTGAGACTAAGCTGCCCGAGGAACACAGAGATACTACATTAATGCTTTTCTTGCTTCACTTTGTTAACTACAAATGCAACTGGAGCCCCTTGAACTTTGGACATCACAGACTTTCCTTCGTGTTTCATTGTCAGCTGAAGTTAGCTGAACATGCAGTCTTTGAAGTTTCTGGCAGCAGGGATGAGGCTGGAATTGGAAAGATCAACATCTGCTTTCTCAAGAGTCAGAAAGCCACTTGTTACTGTAGTTCTTGAAATAAAATTGGCTTTGTTTCACCTTAATAAAATACACATTGTCATATGGGGGGATCAAATGAGATTGGTTGAAATTTTATAGTCCTCTAGGCTGCAGTGGTTTCATATTTGGGGATTTATTTTTTATGCTGTTTTTGTTGTTTGTGTGTGAAGTGGGCGTTCAAGTTTAGGTGGAAAGCGATAGGTCACTGCCGAACCCACCAGTATTGAAATGCTAATTATAATGTAGTTTTGAATGTTTCTAAAAGAGCGATTTCAAGATGTATTTTTTTGTTTTATTTTCCAACTTCCTTGCAACATTTATGTAGTACATTATCATTAAGAGCTTTGGAACTTTAGACTGATAAATTAGCTTACGCATTTAAATACAGAATAATATTAGTCTGGAATTAAAGCGTTAAAGAATCATATATTTATATTAAGCTACATTGTGCTAACATGTTGAAACTCTTTACATTGTTGCCATTAGCAACAACATCAACACAAAATAAAAGGAGTCAGAGCAAAATGTGCAGTAGAGCAAGTGTTTCCACTGACATGATATCATTAGATACTCCCCATAGAAATCAGCTACAAATTACTTCAGCTCTGCGGAAACAAAATCTATATTCTATAAATAACTTGAGTAAATTTCTGTAACATAGTCAGGTAATGGAAAACTATTGATCAAGATTCTTTAAAAAAATATGTCATTTCTTTTTATATCCCTAAATTTGAAAAATGTTTCAACAGTCCCTGCTGTCCTCACCTTGAGAAACCTCTGCACGCAGACCTTCATAGGTCTGTTACTTCTTTAAAGTAAAAAAAGGATAGACACCAGCAGACACTGGGCATCAGCTACAGGGCTGCCACTATTCCATCTGAAAACTGCACAGTTTTTTTAAGAATATAGCCGCAACAGGCTTAAAAAGCTTGCAGGCTTTAAAGAGTCTCTTTGCTGGATACAACTCTAAATGAGTCTTATGCTGCTTTGACGGTGTTGGCAATAATCCACAGTGGCACTGTGAAGACTTTCAGTGGTTGGTGCCTTTGAAAACATAAATCTGGATTATAAATAATATTGGGAAAACACATAGGAATAAGTTCATATGCAATACATCAGCAGGGAATAGGTAGCTGTGGCATTTTCAATGACTTTTCATTTATGTCAAGATACATTTGGAGAATTAAAAAAATAGGGTTAAACATAGGGGTTAACCCATTTTTAACATAGGATTAAAAATGGTTCTTTACACTCTTATTCCTTTAGACATCTTGTACTAAATAGGAATGAAAATTGTTTGAAAAGCAGACCTGCTGTCTTGTGCTGGGTTGTGTATACATCAGCACTGTATATAATGTTATATACATTATATACCTGAAGAAGGCTCCACGGCCGAAACGTTGTGTTTTCTTTCCTCTTTTTTTCAGCATGGAATAAACCTACCTGTATTACTTGTTCCTTTGCAGCCTACGCATGCTGACGCAGCTACCCACCTGAACTACTACAGTATATAATGTTATATGTCTGTCTCTGTTTTTATTTGTTGCAAATTCAGTATTCTTAAAATGTGAGTTGTTTTGTGCTGCAGTTTTGCTAGGAAGGTCCTGTTCAGTATAGCTATATTATCTTTTTGAAGTCCCAGATCTTTGGGATTTATGGGTATGTTGTGTGGTGCTCATTACAAATGGCTCTTGTAAGCGTTGAGAACAAATGTAAAATGTGAAGGATATCTGAAATTGACATGACAGGTTTCTGTAGCTATGCTCAAGCTAACCAGTGCTACTTTCTAGTCAGACATTTATTAAACATGTCCTGATACGTAAGTAAGTATGTTGTTACATGCAAAAGCATGACATAACAATTTTGAATAAAAAATGGTTTTGCTGGTTTAAACATATTGTGTATTTTTTGGATAGAGTAACTAATTAGTGGCAATAGGAGCTGAGTTGAGCAATTTACAGTACATGCATTCTGAAATACTGTAGATGCATTTTGTTTTAGTGTAGCTTTGACCATAGGTAGATTTGGAGATGTCATTAGAAGTTAATCTTGGATGCACCTGCTTGAGCAATACATCAAACTTGACAAAATCAAATTTAGTACCATGTGCAATTTACCTAGAGCCAAGTTTAGAGGTTGCACAGTAAATTTAATTGCTGAGAAAAAAGATGTAGGGTCTCAAATGTAGAAATGGGATCAAGGAAAGATGGATTTGTTCAGTGGAGCTGATAAATTGAATGTCTGGTATAACACTGTATTTTTTCTTGATATATGTACAGTAAGACGTTAAAACTAAAAATGTATCAATAATTGTGCTGCAGTCCTACCACTTGTTTGAGGATAAAAATAACACTCAGCATATGGTGTAAATTTTCCTTGGCTCAGTGAAACTTTTGACAATAGTGCAATGTTTTGAATCACATGGTTTACCTTCTTAAAAACAACATGTAATGGAACACAACGATTTTGGAGTATTGAGGCTTTACTCAGTGTACACCGTGATATCATTTAAAAGTTGTGGTTTACAGGCATGTAACAAAAATATGAAGATTTTTTAGGAAAGAGTTACAAATAAAGAGATTAATAGAATTACCACCAGACCTGTTTTTCAGTCTGTGTGTCAAAGATAATGCTTGGCAGTTGAATGCATTCTTGTGAAAATGTGTCTACTGTACTTTGCTAGCTTTAGAAAATACAACTTTTTTGGCTTCAAATGTGTTAAAAGTGTTTTTGTGTTATTTCTGTTAGAAACAAACCCTTCTGATGATTTCTGGTGATTTTTGCCCAGTTGTACCCTTAATGTTAGATGCAGGGATTTTTATGATACACAAAGATGGATTGTCGTGATTAAACATTTTTCTTTCCCATGACTGTTTTTTTCTTTAATAATATATTATTATATAATAATCATATTAAGTGTGAGCTTGAATTTGATAGTTCCAAATATAAAGTCCCTGCTGGCAGTTAATGTATGTTGTATTTTTGGAATAAATTCATAAGAACTACTGTATCTCCAACTAGAACAAAAGATGTTAAAATTAGCCCCATCTTTCAAGGACTGTAGTTTCATTTCTTGTGCTTTAATGACTTTTTTACTGTTTTGGGTGTACTGTACGTGAGGGTTCCTTCTGGGAAATGGTGCTGGTATTCTGTTTACTCTGAAACTCGGATGACCATTGTGACTCCTGACCTGTGGCTTTGGTTCTGATCTGAACTGATGTGTGATATCTGATAAACAGTTATGCCCGCAAACCAAGACCAAAATAGTCTTTTGCCAGCTTGTATGACAGCACAATATAGGAAAGGAAATGGTGATAAATGGACTGAAGCAGCTGTGTTATAGAGGTATCCATCACACTCTCAGCATAGCAAAGCAGTCGGTTACACAAGTTCTCGTAACAGAATGCCCTGGAAATGTAAGATAGCAGGGCCATGAAACATGACAAAATAACACATTTTAATATCAAACAGTCCTGTGTTAGATAGAAAAAATAAACAATTTTGCATTGTAATTCATGCTTTGGTTATGCCCTGGTAACCCCATATCTTAGAGGTGAAAGTTATAAATTAAGACGAGTATTCAGTGACAGTACATGTACAGTAACAGGTAGTTCTTATCTCGCCGTGTGAAAAGTGTTGGCTTCTAGCACATGATCACGAGTAAAGATAACAAAAGAACAAGTACGGGCATGTAATTTACACAAATATTATGTTATTACTATGTAATAGTAAGATGGTAAGTTAGCCGATATTATCCTCATTTTGGACACAAATGAGAAAGTGTCTTAGTGCAGTTTTAAATTAAACTGATGTTAAGTTAAAAAGTGATTAAACTTTTATTTTTTGTCATTTTAATATCAGCGTTAT
The DNA here is from genome assembly GCF_055471065.1 of Atractosteus spatula. Classification (NCBI taxonomy): domain Eukaryota; kingdom Metazoa; phylum Chordata; class Actinopteri; order Semionotiformes; family Lepisosteidae; genus Atractosteus; species Atractosteus spatula. The sequence goes on along the minus strand of NC_142713.1, from coordinate 51,193,289 downwards.
TCATATCTTATAAAAGTCCTTTTTATTACTTTATTTACATTTGTTTTCCATGTTTATCAGTAGCAATTATTTGATATGTTTTTGTTTACATCAGTATTTGTGTGTGCTGAATTGCAGAGTCATCTCTTTATAAACTGATCATGAAACTTATTTTAAAATCAACTCTGAGCAGCTGGTATAATAAATTTACTTATTGTGCGTATTTTCAGAAAATAGCCCTAGTAAAATACTTTATACTAGATCACACTTGGAATAAAAGTGTTTTATATTAATTGCAACATTATGACTGATCTTTAATAGACAGAATTAACAGAAATTACAGAAAGTAATATTTGGCCATCTGAACTCGAGTTTAGGAATTGTAATTTAAATACCACTTTTGATATGTGACCACTGCATACTGTCAACTCCCATTGAAATGCAGTACATATTGATATTTTCATTTGCCAGTTGTAACAGGCACTGTTTTTGTAGTGGTAGTCTGCATCTTGCAAAATACTTATGGCCATTGCTGTAAAGGTAATACCATAATCTGCCACAACTAATCCATACGCAGGTTTTGAGAGAAGTGTAATTGGTTCTGAATCAAATAAATGTGCAGCAGTGAAATATTTTAAATAAATTATTATTTTAAAAAATAAGAATGTATAATAATTAAATTAAACATGTAAAAAGTTAGTTCACTAATTTGTAATACTGAGACTTATTAGTAAAAAATTACTTTACCTTGATGAAACCTTTTTAAATTTGAGAAATGCTCAATGTGGAAAAGGATGCTTGAAATACTATATGAGATAAAATTTTGTTTACTTAAAATGGAAGTTAAAAATAATATTTTCATATTTAGTTTGACATAATATAGTTTTTATTTGGTGGCATGGCTGTTGGTTGGTACTTTACCTGTTTGTTGATAGGTGTTGTGTTTGATTCTGGGCAGGGAAGACTTCTGTATGGATTTAGCTTGGTCCAATTAATTTTCATGCTCAAGATTCACACTTGTGAATCCTTAAGGCTGTCTGAATTGACACATTAGCCAGGTCTGCTATTACTTTCACTAATTCACCAGAAGTTTGTGCAACTTACACCAATCTGCCTTCTTTCCCATAACACAGTACCCTGAAGAACAGGGCTGTTCTGATACTACCTTACAGTCCTGATGAAGTATGGGGGTAATTAGTGGAGTCATTCCCACTAGTGTGGAAAGGATGGGTCACTTCTGTGTACTATAAAAGATGAATAACAGATATCCTGCTTTTGCTCATTTTCAACATTTTCAAATGTTCACTGCTTTTTGCTTTCCTCTTTACTACAATCTGTTAATCGTATATATCTGTTTTATAGTATTATTTAAAATCTATTTCTTCTTATCTAATTGTTATGGAGAAAAAAAGGATATATGTTGGACAAACACACCAAATATGCATTTGGATCATTGCAGCATTTACAATTGCAGCTTCTTATTGTGACAATGTCTTTCATATGTGTTACTTTGTGTCTTATCACTTGCAGCATAGCATCCCAGGGAGAAAAAAAACAGAACATCTGCTTTTTCACTCCAAACACACACATCTAAGGGCAAAAGGTCATTAGTTCAAACCCAGCTGTGAGATAATATGAAAAATACTGCATGCTCTATCAGTTGTGAGTTTCTGTTGTTGCAGGTAATAGAGTATAACCTTTGTGATAACCTACAGTAAGTAGCACTTGTTTGGCTATTTTATTGCATAAGGTTTTAAGTGTTTTAGTTTCATGGCAGAGAATTATCAAAGAGCAGGAGAAATTAACAAGGATTAATTCATTCTAGTTCTAGGAAGCTATTAGCATATTAGTGTTAGCTAAGACTTTTTATGATGAACTGTTTGTGCCTGTATTTTTGTTCATAATCCATTGTTTCATAGATACTTTTTCTGTTTTTTATATTATAAGTGTTTATTAGGTTAAACACTAGTGATTGTCTTCAAGGCCACATTCCTGCCCTTTTAGTTTTGTGTTTACTAAATAATCATAAATATCAAGGTTCTCATTTTGTCAAAGAATGTTCCTTTCTGATGAGAATTTTATTTACACAGAGTCTATTGTTGTTTCTTAACAATTTGGTATATTTATATTTTCCTTATGTGAATTGTAGACCAGTATATACAGTAGTATTTCCATGGGCTGAAGTGCTGTGTAACTAGCTATCCCGTTATAAAAAGATATAACAAACAAAATGGCATTTTCACAAATTTTCACAAATTCAATATTTTGAATCACAAATTCAAAATATTAGCAACCCCATTAAATTATGTTTTGGGCCTATGTGAGCAACAGCTTGCATAGAATATTCTGTGTATTCCACAAATCGTTTGAAATATACTCAACATCAAAACATATCAAACTTACTACTTTATTTATCCATGTAAAGCCTTATAAAATAAATTCTAGATTAAATCATATAAATTAAATCTAATCAATTAGATTAAAATCAAGATTAATCTAATCTAATTTCATTAATCTAAGGCAACAGTTAGATTTATTAAATGTTTTTTTCACCATTTTGATTCATTGATTGTTCATGGCTGGCTGTGATATGCAGAACTGACTATGTTGTATAAGAACAAAATCACCTCTGTACTGCACGAGTTGATTGGACAAAGGCACTTTAACCAGTTGAGTGCCAAACCTTGTGAAAATCAAGAAAGAAAGACAGAAAAAAAGAACCTGATAAAGAAAAATGTCTTCAGACCATGTGCATGTAAGAGGCTAGACAAGTGGTATAGATGTAAATCCCCTTACATGTCGACATATGGGCCCACTTTTAACTTGTGGTACAACAAACAGCAAGCTGAGCTTCAGAAAACCAGTCATCATTCTATTTTACTGACCATGATTCTCTTGTCTTTATGCCACTGGTATTGAATGTCTTTGTCACATATGGGACTTTCTAAGTAGTCTGTTATCATTTGCTTGAAAGCTTTTCTTTAAATAGAATTGAGTTTAGGCTGGAGTTTGTTCTGAGTTTGGGTGTTTGGATAAAGAATTTAATTAAAACGTATTTCATTGACGCAACGTACATGCAAAGGTCTGTGGGAAGGATCTATCGCTGGTGGTATTGAGATATGCTAATTACAAAACAGTGTTTTATGGGAAAAGACCAGAAAAATACATAAAAGTATTTTTTTAAAATAGCCATGGGTCATCGCCACAACACCTAGGGTCATACTACCTTACCTTTGCCACAAAAGCATGAAGCATACCTGGTGCTCTCTAAAATTAAAAGAGAGCAGTTTGAGGTGGCAGTCAAACAGACTAAAACACACAATCCGAAATTAAGAGATTGAATACGAAGCCTACTTTAACTCTGGCTCACTGCCTGCTAGCAACACACTGCGTAGCTCTCTTGTGGAGACTGGGGTGGAACCATTGTAAAACACAAAGAGCGGGGACGAATAATTTACCACAGCAGCAATACCCAGCAGCTCGTGGTTGGTAAACTGGAGTGAGGGGATATTTATCCAACCAACAGGACATTTTGTAACAGATGGACAAGGAAAGCGGTATATTTTATCAAGGTTTCTGCAAAGGGATTGTATACTACTTTGTGTAGTGAAAGACTCAGAGGATGCATTTAAAATGAGTGACACATCTTGCTCCATTTTCACGATCATTTTCACACAACCAGTTCCAGTGCATTAGAAATGCCAGTTTGCAACATTTGATTGCACAGCGCTTCTTTGATCAGTTCTCACGGCTTGTTGTAGCCCTGATAATAACTTGTGTTGCAGTTAAGAGATATAAGATATAAGTACTTTATTGGCTGTATAAAATTTTTTGTATTAGGAATTTGTCTTTTTTTGCATACCCCAACTTGCTCTTCATGAGACAGACAGACAGATAGAGAAGCTTGGGGTCAGAGCGCAGGGTCAGCCATTTATACGGCGCCCCTGGAGCAGCTGGGGTTAAGGGCCTTGCTCATGGGCCCAATGGAGTAGGATTCCTCTGCTGGCCGCAGGATTCAAACCAGCAACCTTCCAGTCACAGGCGCAGATCCTTAGCCACAGAGCCATCGCACAGGTTATAAGTAATACATTTCTTTTGATGGTCATATTTTCATTGTGCTTGTGAGAGCTTTATTCTTTCAACTGTATATCAGTGGTACTGTATATTTCCGAGATACAGTACGTTGCCTCAGAATGAGTTTTTAAGGCCCGGTTAGCTGTTTTTATGGCATCATGAGTCTGTTCCCTTACCATTGATGAATGTCAGCAAGGCTGAGAGTGTTCTCCTTTCTAAATGATGCACATAAGAAATGTGGTTTTACCCTGAATTCTATTAAGTCGTATTGTAATTCCCTCGGTGCTCTCTCTACAAGGCATGAACAGCATAAGGGATATAAAGTATATTGATCCTTTTTATACTACTGCAAGGTAGGTGTACTGGGAATTTTTATTATTTTGTATTGAACCCTCAAGCTGCATCGCTTCTGAGAATGTTCCACTTTTAGAGTAAGCGTTCGCTTACAGTAATGTACAAATGTATTACTTCCACACATACTTTATTCTGTTTTTCTTATTTTTTTGCCTTGCCATTTCTGGCAGTAGTATAGTTATTGTCATCTATATATTATATTTAGCATTTCAGACATGTAGTTTGTTAATTTTGCAAACATATTCATGGACATGTACAATAAGTATGTGTCCACATATAGAAAATATATGAAAATAAAGCTACAATAAGTCGTCATAGCCAACTGGCTGTAGTCTATACTGATACTTCTGACCACCAGTGTATGTGTGAATGCAGTGCGGAAAATCTGTAACCTAGCAACGGTCAAGTAAAGTGTAGTGGGTAGCTGGAAATGGGCGTTTGCAAATGGGACATGAGTGCCATTGCTCTGTTTATCAAGTTCAGTCAATACACACTGTGAGAGAAAAAAAGTTATTGTTTTTTAATTAATAAAATTATGGGCACATCATTGGTATCAGTAACTGCTCATTTTTGTGTAAGTTATTTTTCAGATGTGTTCTCCGTAATGAAACTGATTGAAATCCTGGCCTCATTATAACCATTATGTTTAAATAATCTTATGTTTAGATTGTATGGCACGTTTTATGATTCGCGATATGATTTATGACACGTCATTTTTAGCCTTCCTTGCACAGATATGCACAGATATCCTGATCCTGGAGTATGTGCTTCTGCTCACTGTTGCCCATTGCTGATGATATCCTTCCCTTGGAGTTCCATGCTGATATCACCTTAGACACTGAGAGACACTTAGTGGGAAAGAACGTAATACTCAGTAATCTCCCTGAATGTTGTGTATTCTTTCTTGAAGTGCTTTTGGTACCTTGGTATCAGCAATTGTACTGGTATCAGAGGGATTTCAGCCGAAGATCTAGCTGTTAAGAAATACTATTCACGTGGCGGATGTTTTGCATGTTTAGACATTATCACTTTGACTTCGTCTGAAGTATTTCATACTGTACGTACTGTACACTTTGAAAGTTGCTAAAAGCTTCTATGTCTCCGACAGGTTGCTACTGTGTTTTTGCTTTGTATGTCTTCATTATTTATTTGTAAAGATGTATGCATGCTTTGAACAGCATACAGTAACTAGAGAGAAAAAAAGGATGGTCAACCTACACATTATTACATTGTAATGCTATTCCTTTGCCATAGCGTCTATTAAACCAATTACTCGCTACTATACTGTTTCGGATGAGGTGATTAGTGCCAGCAGCAGCGGATGGCCATGCTTTATGTTATGAAGGATCTGGGCAATCTCAAATGAGACTGCTTCATGGCGAGTTTACAATTGCCTTCCTTCATGGGGAGACACCATGCTGAGTGTTCAGATTCCTGGCATTTCATGCCACTGTCTTCAGAAGAACTTCAGAAGCCTGCCCTCTCCATCAGCTTCACTCTCCTGCCAAGCTGGGGATTTCAGACACATTCAGTAAGGCTTGTCTTGCCCCACAGTTATATAGAAAACAGCACAAATATTCTCAAGCTGAAAACAATTACTATATTTAGAAATACTATTAATGTGATGACTCTAATAAGCTTAATTTACATTTGTAGCAAGAAATTTTTGAGAAAGAATATATTTTTTTAATTGTATCGCAAGTCGCAAGCTAGCCTTGCATTTTGTCTCATCTAGGGGTATGTTTTGTAGCTTCAACCACATTAATACTGTTTAAACTGGCTTGCTGGATAACCCTTTTAAACCAGTAATATTGGAAGGTTTTTCTTATAAAAACAGGTACTCTGTTGCAAGTTCAGATGGGCAAAAGGATATTTTAAATAAAGATTGCATAGTATTTGTGACAGCTAGATGATTTTAAACATTTGTCACTGATGTCTATTAAAGTGCATATGCAATTTAATCTAAATTTTAAAATGATACAATAATGGAACAAAAAGTAAGAAAATGCATTCATTGTTTATGCAGAAGTGATTGAACAGTCTAAAGGAGTTCATTTTTTATATTCTTATCATATGTTATCATACATTTTCCTCTTTTTTACACTTAAATTACTCCTGCACTGTAACTTAGTAAAACACATGATATGTACAAGATTATCAGCTTAAAAATCACAAATGTGACTATGAGAGTGGAAGTGGCACTCAGACAGAGCTAAAGTAGTAAATCGTGTGTGTGTACTTAATTAATTTTATTAGTTTAAACATATTGAGGCAAGCAATTATGCTGCAAATTTAGGCTGAGAGTTACTTGTAGTTCCCCAATGTTAATTCACAAGTAAAGAGTAATTTTAAGATCAGTAGCCTGTGCAATGTCTTTTAGCAGGAATACAGACTTTGCTGTACAGCCTCATTGATCAACTGAATGCAGGAAAGGATTGAATATAATTCCACTGCTGGCCATGAAGAACCTCTAATTGCTAAATATTCTGAGGTCACATTTAACATAAACGCTTGTCCTTAATGTGTTCAGTTGGTTATTCTGTTTGTATTGGATTTTTTAATATTTGTGTTATGTTATTTATGCTTTATATTGGGTTACAACAATGACATCCAAACGACAGCTTTACCATCCATCAATAGCTTTACCTAAACGACAGCTTTACCATCCATCAATATAACCCAAGGATACTACTCTTCCCGAAAGGATGGGGAGTAAGGTGAAACCTTACCCCAAATGAAACCCATTAAACAAGTTAACTTGTCTTTGAATAGAGGGATGAACTTGGACAACCCTGTGAAAACCAACATGAACACAATATGCAAACTCCACACAGAAGGCTCCCCAGCCTGAAATCAAACCTAGGTCCCAAGAGATGTTAGCCAGCAGCAGCAACTGCTGCCACCAGAGGCGTGGTACTTCTAGACTGATTAGAATGGGCCTGGTCTGTAGTACTTGTCAGCGGGTATTCATAATCTTGCTAAATTTATGTGATCATAGTGTAATGATTGAACTTCATTTTTAAACCGGCCTCACAAATGTCTGTATTTTTCATTTCCATAACAGCATACAAGCATCTCAGGGACTGGCATCTTGCCTAATAATTGTTGTAAATTGACATGCATGAAGATCTGTGCATGCATGGTCATGCAGTGAACTGCTTGTACATATGGCTGGCTAGTTTACTGACATGTGGAATGAGGACGGCTTTAACCATTTTTGCAATGGCACGTGAGTGTGCAATTATGAGGACTGGTGTTGTCGAGATCAGTTGTCAGTATCAATCCAACAGGTTCCAGGGACCAGATAAACAAGCGGCCAGCATTTCATCTCGAAATTTCAGTGGCGTTTTTTAACTCCCTGTCATGCAGATGAAAAAACAAATTATAGAAATATGTATACCGCACCATTTTGAACAAGGCCTCCTTGTTCTTACAATGAAGAAATCCAGGTTTTACAGTACATACATTAATGTGTGGTGTGTTAAAACAAGCCCAAGTGTGTTTCAGATGCTCTTTGAAGCATGTGATCTCATCCATGGCCAGTATATAAACCTACTGCCAGCTGCAGGATGCAGACAAAAAGCACAAACAAAACCCTGTGTGTCAGGAGAAGAACATTCCACTCTGACTGTGTGAAACTGATTTTTGTTGCCTTTTCTCCTTCATAAACTGTAACATTTTGTGCGAGCTGATACAGATGTTGAGAGGATGATGTGGGTTGTCCTTAAGACAGCTTCAGGCTTTTAATGGCATCATGCATGGAAACAGCTCTTCTGTCTTTTTTCCATCTCCTAACAGAGAAAACCCTTCATAACCCCTGGTGATGCGAAGAGTGGAAAAGGAGAATGAACAATAAGAAAAAAATGTTTTTAAACTGGATCAGGTTTGCAGATGTAAGGGCATATTGAGGCTTTGCTCAAGGTTCTCAGTACTTCCTTCTAAATGTTTGGGCTTTATGATTTTTTTGTACCAACAGGAAAATAATTTAATTAACATTTAATTCACAGGGAATTTGCCTAACTATAACCTGGTAATCTTAAGCAAGCATCATAGAAGGGTTATCGTCTTTGTGGACCTTAGCTTATTTAAAATGACATACCTGTATCAATTTATAGTAGACATGGTTTGGAGACAAGATTTTGCTTGAATTGCTTATTAGTCTTAAATGTGTTCTTGCACATAAGTCCACTATAACAGTGAGAAAGCCAGAATGGAATCTAGATGGCTACACACAGACTTCACTTTGTTCATCTAATTGAAAAGCTCCTTGTGTTCTCAGGGACAATTCACACACAGTCTGACTGAGTGGCTGAGCTTTCTTAGCTGCTCAGATGGCCATGACTCTCTCGCCAATGCAGCATCCTCTGGGGCCCCATTCTGAAACATTGAACCCTGATTAAAATGGATAGTCATCAGTGTTTAATGGATCCACTTTAAACCTTACTTTTCTGTCTTCCTCTTATAAACTAGTCTTGCAGTTGTATGCAAGGTTACAATTTAGAATAACGTACTATACACTAACATTTTTTCTGCAGAATTGTTGTTTTGATCTTATTACAGTCTAATATATTCTTATATAAAAAAATATAGAAAACACTTGCATTATAATTTTACTGTCTCCCATACAATATACAATTCGTGTTATATGCTATTAAAACATTTTTGTTTATAAATTAGCAACTTAAAATGGTAGAATGAACAGTGTGTCAAGAAATCACAGAATTTAATTTATGAATAAAGGTACAATTAATTTTAATTAGTGGTTCCCATAAGTATCAGTGGAGAATAAAAGAAAATTACAGTATGTTAAAAATTGTAAGTTTGAATTTTGTGAATGTAACTGGATACAAATAAGATATTAAGTATAAAAATGTGACTCAGATGTTCCATTATAATGGGATATTTTATTTTGTTTTTTGCTTATTACTTTTCAGTTAACAGTTGCTGTTGTATTTTTATTGAATTTTTTATTAAATTTACTCAAACCTTTCTTTAATCCAGAACACACTGGATCATGCCTCTACTTTGACTCTTAAGGTTACATAATGTGCTTTGAATTGCAAACTTTACTTAGCACTTTCCAAAGCCTTACATTTATAAAATATTCAAGGCATGTCAATTTGCATACTACAGTAAATAAATGAAATAGAGTGATTCCAAAATACATAGCTTAATGTTGGTTTATTTGGCTCATGGTTTATCTTTTATTTTGTTTTTTTTTCTTTAACTGCTGAGATGTTTGTTAAATGATATGTGATACAGCCATTTCTGTTTAATATTTACAGGATTGATAGTACTGATTATGTAAGCGATATTTAAAGAAATCTACTTTAGCCCATGTAAACTTGCAACAAAGTACCTGTTTTTATAAGAAGGACATTCCAATATTACTGGTTTAAAAAAGGTTATGTCTCAGATATTCGCATAACATAGTGTTACCTTTCTGTACAGTATGTATGTGTCATGCTACACTGAAATCTAGTCATCGGAAGGTTCTATCACATCTTGTGTCTGTGAGCTTGTGACTTCAAGAGCCACAAAGTTCTATTGCTGAAAATTTTAAATCTAGGCAATAAACCTTTGTATAAAATAATGAAGAATAGCAGTCTAGGGTCAGGATTTACGTCAGGTCTGTGGCAATTGTATCTATGTAATACAATGAAGAGTACACTATAGTGGAAAATGTGGTTTAATTGTTTGCTTTTATCACAATCTGTATTTGCTGTTGTTACTTGCGTTACTTGTGTTGTGAGCATGTATAGTTGAAGATCAGCATAATATATCACAATTTGTCATTTTAGTCGCAGTGCAAAGCTGGTCATAATCATGAAAGAAATTGGAAAACTTCAAATATATAATTAACAGCAAACATTTATTTTTCATAAACAATCTGAGCCTTCTCTGTTTTCTGTGAATAAGCCATGACTTCTGTTATTCATCTTGAGCAACTGTAAGATTGACTACAATGGAGCATGAATGACTTTAGGATATCCATACAAACATTTTGATATACCTATACAAACTAGCTGTAACACCAAAAACGATGTGGCCTTAGAAAGTTTAAAAAAAGAGCGACAAGAATGAGGCCATATTAGGACAACTTGTCATATTAGGAGATGTATAAGGAGTAAATAACCTGTAAAAAACCTGAGGCCTATATGGAGGAGGTTGAAGGTCAAATCGTGAAAAAAAAACACAAAGTGAAACATACTGATTGCATAAGTATTCAGCCCTAAGTCAGTACTTGGAGGAACTTTTTGGCAGCAATTTTTGCTGTCAATATGTTTGGATATGTCCCTGCCAGCTTTGCACAGTTGAATGGTGTAATTTTTCTCATCTTCCTGTCACAGATGCTCCAGTTCCAATAAGTGTGTTGGGCATAGTTGATTAGATTTCAACCTACTGTAGTTTTTGATTTGTGGGTGATGCAAGCAGGTTTTCATACAGCTTCTGTTTGGAAGGGCAGTCTCTAGGCAGCGTCTGGGTAGTATAATACATGTTATGTTTCTTAATGATGAACTTCACTGTTCTCGAAGGGATAAGTAACCTTCTCCTGACCTGTACCCCCCTACTGCTTTATCTTTGACTTGTTTCAAACGTTCCTTGATCTTCAAGGTTGATGTGTTGCATCGTATCACTCTTTAAGTGTCTTGAAATTCAATATCTATCTACAGATACAGATGTGTTTAAATCTGAAGTCAAGTTAAACCTCTTTGATTACACACAGACAGAGATCATTACACTGAGAAGGTGACTTTCAGACTATTCTTTTGCACCTTAACTGTCTTAGGGTTGCCCTAGCAAAGGGATTGAATACTTATACATCTGACAATCTTCTAATTTTCTTAAAAATCTAATTTACAGTACAGTATATGTCCACTGTAAGCATGTTTTAGATTTATTACTTTCTAGTTGATTGTGCATATTCTAAATATAGTCCTGTTTCATAGGATACAATTAGGCACCCTAGTCAGGTGGTCAAGGCACTAACTCTGGGGTCTTTCAAGAAATTGCTTTAGATTCATGTAGATATTACACTACCAAATAAGCAAGATAGGCTAAATAGCTTTCTCTTGTTTGCAACCTTACTTATGTCTTTACCTTCAGTAAATGAAATGCATGCTTGTGGACAGCTCATTTCTTGCTGTTGCTGTCTGCTCTCTACTAAAGTTACACAACTTTGGCAGTTTGCCCTGAACCTTTTCACCTCTGCATTACATTCCTGAAAAGGTTGATGCTAATAATAAGACAGCTACACTTGATAGTGGTAAATAAACAGCTTCTGTGACCTGCTGTTTTGAATGTTACGTGTAGAATAAGTTCAGTGTGCCATTTCTGCTTTTAATAAATGAATGATAGTTTTTTATATTAAATATTGATATACAACTACAATCTGTATGCACCTTAAACCTCTTTAGAAACTAGATGGAAGCAATTGCAAATTTTGAGGTATACATTTTTGCACAGTAATTGTTATGTAGAAAAATGTATGTGAACATGTTTTTAATGTTCAAAAATACATATTCTGTGACATAAATAATTGTAGGAGATCCTCCTCTAAGGTAGTGTGTACCTGGAGGAGGTTTACAGTATATACATAAACCGTAATCTGTCTAATATATGGGAAATAGTTATTCATCTGAGGATGAATCAATGTCCCTTGATCCACGTCTTTCCTCCCTGGTCTGGTCCTTAACCTTAGCTGTCCCACTTCCATGTGTCAGATCCTATTTTTTTTGTAATGGGCGGACCCCACTTGACACAGGGATCGAGTCTCAAACCATAAGGTATTGTATCTTGACATAGAGTATTGTATCTTGTATCTTGGTGCAGCTAATTTTCGGGTACTATCCGATTTTCAGTCTGTCAGTATAACCATTGTGTCTGTCTCACCTGAGACTTTACCGATCTAACTCCCTGGGTGTAGACACTTCCCAGGAAGGCAGGTAACGCCGATTTCTCTAACAACCGCGTGCTCTGATTTATAGTATGTTCAGTGATATCGAGTCTTTGGAGTGTTTATGCACCGGTCTTAGTGGGCTGACCTAAGCACAGCACCCCAGACCCCTCTGCTCTGCTCTGCATCTTAGTGTGGATTTCTTTTGATGGTTAGGAACGATGTGAAAACATATATACTGTAGCTATAAATGTGCAGCGTTAACAGACTCTTGGGAGTTTAGTAATTGTTTTGTTTCCTCTGATTGTCATGGTCTGTCATGTCATTGAATACTCAAGGAGACTGATATATTAATTAATACTAATTCAGCACTCTGTTGTTCACAAAATGCAGGCCAGCTGGCAGAATTCTCTGATGTTCTTCACAGGAGTACGTCTTCTCAGAAGAGTAAGTATAGGTTTATTCCATGCTGAAAAGAGAAGGAAAAAAACAACGTTTCGGCTGTGGAGCATTCTTCGGGTCCGGGTCCGAAGAAGGTTCCAAAGCCGAAACGTTGTTTCTTTTCTTCTCTTTTCAGCATGGAATAAACCATTACTTGTTCCTTTGCAGTCTACGCATGCTGACACAGCTACCTGCTTGAACTTCTCTGAAGAGTGCCTGCTGGCAGGCCCAACTTTGACTGGTTGGAACAACTCACTTTGGTTGAATGTAACTCTTTGAAAACTGTATTGAAATTTATTAATTATTAAACAAGGCTTACCTCAGCATCATCAAAAGAAATAATTCAGCCACTCCTTTACCTGAAAAAAAAACTTTTCAATACTCATATATCCAAGAGGGGAGATTAAATTCTCATGAGAGGTGGTTATATGAACATTAAACTTCTAAGGAGGGAGGCTCTCAGGATCTTTTATATCAATATTTGAACACTTTGGAGAATGAACATTGAACTAGACCTTTTTATCAACAGAAGCAGAGTAATGACAAAATAAATCTGAAACATTAGTTTAAAATTATTTTTAGAGATAAATGGTAAATTTGTGATATTAAAAAAAATAGTCACATTTTTACCATTTATTGATTTCTGTTTAGTGAATCTTTTGATACATGGGTAACTGTTAATCATATTTATTAGACTATTTTATTAGAACAAGAGCATTCTCATGTAATGCCTCATCAATTAAGAAAATCTTACCTACTGTATGTAAGATCTTTGCTTCTGTCTAGTCGGAAATACTAATACTGTCCTAATGAAGACTTGTGTTTGCTGAAATGTTGATAGGGATAAATAACATGTTTTATAGTAGAGAGTGTGTGTGCCTAGTAGATTCTGCAATTTTATTGATTCTTTTACCTCTATAATCTTTGACTGTGGGTTCTATTTTTCCTTTAATCAAGTTCTTGAAAAAATTTGTTTTTACACGAGCATACAGTATATCATGTGGTCCTCACCCCAAGAAAACATGGTAATCTATCATATTACAAACCAGAATAATGCTTGGTATATTTAATAAAAAAATGCCAGTGAAATAAAGCGTTTCTTTCATTTTAAAACTTGGAAGATGATGTCAATTTAATCTACTCGTAACTAAATAAAGGCTGAATTAGTGTGTCTATCCTTAAGTACGGTACTTAGAATTTTTATATGAATGGTTCTCAGCCTCATTTTTTGATTTATTGTTTAAAAATCTTTAATCGCCAGTTGTTCATTACCTCAGGGTGTTCGTTCAATCCTTTTACTGCACAGAGAGACTGAGTGCTTGCTCTCCTGCCAGCATTATCCCTTTAGGAATCCTTCAGCATCGAATGTGCTGAGAGCTCAATACTGCCACACAGGAAAGTTGCAGAAGCTGTGTGTCACTCACTGATGTCACTGCAAACTTGCACATTGATCCAGGTGGGAGGCCCCCAACATAATTTTACAACAACATAATCGTACTGTCACAGCTCAGGGTGGAGAGGTGGGGGGGACAGAAAAGACAGGTAGGCAAAGATGATCAAATGGGGATTTCTGGTGGTTTATTCTCGTTAATTTAAATTTCATGATAAATCATTAGAGGCTTGCTGTAATATTTATCTTAGGAAATGTATTGTGGAGTCCTCAGCCTAAAAACATTCTCTCCTATTTAATGAAGCATTTTTAGAGTAGGGAGATAGATTCCAGTTCAATCTGAGGATCTGTGTTGGACTGTAGATCATAGGCCTTCGAGCCAAATAGTTTTGTACATAGTGTAACTGGTATATGTGTTTTTGTTTAGTATTATGTGTTGTCGAGTCATGTTAATGTTTATTGTGTTAATAATTTATTTGTGTATCAAGAATTGTAACTCTGCTTTATTACACTTTTGCCACAGCAGTGTCAGAAAATAAGGAACTCATGCGTCTCAACTTTACCTACTGCTTTATTTCCTACTCCCCCTATTTTGTAACAATCCTCAGACTTACTACCCGTAAATAAATCTGTATTATAGTATTTTTAAACTCATTTAAACTCACAATTGCAAAAAGCCATACTAAAAAAGATTTTCTTTCGACATAGATTAAAAACATTAAATGAGTCCCTGAATTCATTTTGGGATGGCATTCTAGGAGCTAGGCATATAACAAAAGGCCCATATCTTTCCTTATCAAGGTGAACAGCAGGGACACATAGTAAACCAGAATCAGCTGAGCAAAGGTCAAGTAGAAGGGAGTAATCTGATAACCTTTCAACTTAGGATGTAAACCTTGTAGAATCTTAAAGGAAAATAGGGAAAAAATTGCAGGTAACAATAAACTTAATTTTTTTAATATTTTATTTTGAAAGATGCTGATTAATTTCAGATTAAGTATAAGCAATGAGATCCTACTGTAAATTTACATTTAAATCACCACCTTACTGTGCATCACTATCAGCAGTATATTCATGATTAAATGTAATACTTTCATTTAAATAAGCAGTGGTGGCTATAACATAGTAAAACATACACAACAATATAAATAAACATTTATGTAAAACATAATAATAGTAATTAGTAGGATGCTTCATATATCTTGATACCTTAAATATTTGTAAAAACTCTATTTTTATCACCATAACTGAAGTCAAACCTAAAGGATCACACACTACATACATGTACAGTATAATAGTCTCCTGTGCTATTTTTATCCATTAACAAATAACTACAGTATTTGGGGTCTCACACTTGCTGTTCATAGCAGGAATTTAGCATATGACCTCTGTGCCCTGTTTGAAGTAAAGTGGTAGAATGGGGTAGGAGGATATAGCTCCAGTGATTAGGGGCCTAGGTTTTATAAAGCCTTGAGGAAAACACCAGATGTCCATGAGTCAAAAAGCTGCATCTTTAAAAGGCAGGATAATTGACCCTCCCACTGATGGACAAAAGCAGCCTACTGCTTTGTGATTTTTTTTGTCTCAAGAGTACAATATACTGTATATGCAATATATTTTAACTACTTTCTGCACATGTAGAAGCTAACTCTAAATTCAGTTTCAGCCATAAGAAATTTGATTTATTCATCTCTTACTGGAATGTTACTTAGTAGAAATCCAGTTGTGTTTTGTGTATACAGAATCATTGATCTTTTCCTTCTTTGGTGAAACACAGCTTCCAGGAAAAGGACACTGCCTACACAAAAGCTGGCAGCCACTCTGTCAGTTTACTCTTTATTATGTTTAGCCTATGTGGAGAGCTGCCAATGACAGTATGTGAATGTGCAGCAACATGAATAATTAAATTAATACTTTGTATGTGATCATTCACCATTGGAACCTTCCATATCTATTACTTTTGATAGAAACAAACTTTGTTCTTTCTTTTGTTTTCATTTATCTTTTTGAATTGAAATAATTACTCTTCAGACTGGAAAAATTGAAAGGCAAAAGTGGTGTATATATTTCCTAGTAAACTATTTGTCTAAAATGGATATATGTGCAGACATAGTTAAAGGAGGAGATTAGATAAGGTGAAGCTGAGGTCTCATTCTAAAACATTCAGCATAATATATTGGTTCTTTGTAGTGTTTAGAGAAAAGGTGTTGGAAAAGGAGGCAGATAGTTTTGACAGAGCTGTAATACATGTACTTTGGTATCACTCAAACCTACATATAGAGATTTTAGGATATTATATGAATATGTACAGACACTGTTGGCATGTTCTAGTTCAGTATTTCCCACCATGAATCTACTACTTTAATGTAGGCATCAAATTGCTGTGTCCATGTAAAATATATGTTTTTAATGTTTTTAATGTGTAGGTTTTCATTGTATGTGTATTCTGTTAGATCTGTGGGCGAGTAGATAGTACAGGCACAACAATAGCTGATTCTATACGATACCATAATACAAAACAATTATTATTGTATGTGGTCAAAACTGTCTAGATCTGTACCCAACCGTACCTTTTCCTATTATTAATGGATTTTTGAGCATGCTAACCCATACCCCCACACAGATATTTGTATACAACAACACTGTAGGCACTGTAGTTATTCTTAAACAAATTAATTCCTGTGCAGGCTGCCATGTTTATTCTGAGCTGCGGGTATTATAAAAAGATTAAATTCAGCTACTTCATGCATAAAAATATCTTGCCTATGAGTCTGTGTAATTTCATACACCAGGTGGCCTATAAAGCAGCACACATCAATAAAGCAGGACTCTGACGCCAAAAGGCACATTGGGCCCCAAGTACAGTATGTAATAGAAGAGAAGAATCTCCCGGTGCCCTGCTGGGTTTGCTAAATGAGGGTTAGGAAGTGACTAACTTGCATCCCAACTGCTACACCCACCCCAGAGGTGGGGCAGCAGTTTGGAGTAGCAGGCAAGGTTATGGGCTCAGTTCCCAGGAGGGAATGGGATGATTTTGCTAATGTACCCTTGAGCAAGGTGCCTCAGACAGGTTGCTCCAGCAGCTGCCCTCTTCTATAGATGGTTGCCGTCTAGGCCACAATTGTAAATGAGGATTTGTTCTCAGTTTTAACTTTCCTGTTCAAATAAAGGATACAGCTGGGTGAAATTTTTTAAAAAGCAGTCGATTTCCTGTGAATTTCAATTGCAATTGCATATGACTGATGTACTGCGTTGTTGTGTTGCTGTTGCAGGCCCGTAGGAAGGAGGTGTTTATCCAGGAGCGCTATGGGCGGTTCAGCCTCACCGACCCTTTCCAGGCTCTGCAGCGTGACTATGAGTCTGGGGGAGGAGAGAAGGAGAAGAGGGCCATGTCTACCAACCCCCTCTCCATCCTGGAGGCTGTCATGACCCACTGCCGGAAGATGCAGGAGAAAATGGCCACACAGCTGGCAGCTGCCGAAACCAGACAGAAGAAGGTATAGCTGCTCCAGAATCACAGTACTTGTATACAAGCATTTTTAAGTTCTCTTCAGTCCTAGAACATACTGACCTGGGTAACCCAGGATATTACATTCAGCCAGTTGCCCCATGGAGATGATAAAAACTCTTTCTCTCTCTTGGTGCCATGTAACAAGGACTGGATAACACTAGAACTACTAATTCTAGAGGTTCTCTAGGTAACACTTTAGATTCAGTAGTAAAGGTTTAATATATTTTCTATTACTGATAAATGGACTACAAATTGAGATGCTGTAAAATTATATTAAATCATTAAATTATGTGCATAGCACAATATCATTCATATTAGTCTGAAATAATAGATAACCTAACCCCAATCCTAAACTTGATCTTTACCTTAATTTAACCTCATCAATAGTTTATTAATATTTATTAGAACCTCAAATTATAGTAAACCAATTTTAGTAGAATATACAGTCATACCCCGGTATTTTAACCTAATTCGTTCCTGAAAATCCTTTTTGAAGGCGGGAGATCATAAATCAAAAATTAAAAATTTTATTATTTCTTATGGGGTATAATTCTACTCTATTCCGAGCCGAAGACAGGTTCACTCAAAAACCACCCTAAACATATAATACCATACAGACCATTATAGCAATCTTAGCGAACAACGCAGTTCTACTCAAATAAGCCAACTATAACTGTAAAATAATTATATCATATTTGCATTTTTCATTCTTTCGAAATAGATCACTATCCGAGTGATCGGCTAGAACAATGTGCGTACTGTTGTTGACTATTACACTAAAGAATCTTTTTCTTTTCCGTAAGACCCCATAATGAACAGCAACTACAAGACAAACACAAAAAACACTTTGAAAATGAGAGCACAAGCTATAGCTGTGGTCGTAAACAAAGCACTGCTGCTTCTCGGCGTCCTGAGCCACGATGCCTTGCGCACACGCAGAAACAGACAGCTGTTCGGTGGCACTGAAGTCAGATGTTCGCAGAAGTTTCTCTTCTTTCTAACTTTGTTCTTAGAGCGAATTACAAGGTACAAATTCTTCAGGTTTGGATAAGCGAAAAATTCATATATCAAATGTTCTTATACCGGGGTATGAGTGTATATTAAAACTTTACTCATACAACTTTGTCTAAAGGGTGAAAGTCTTTACTGAGTAACTCATCTTTACTGAGTTGTCTATGTCAGTGTCTTAATGTCTGTCTTCTTGTTTTTTCTTTTACCTATGGTGATATGCTCATTGTCATTGTCTATTTAGTGGTATGCTTATTTTAAACTGCATATTTCATATTAACTTATTATTTCAAACTGGTTATATTTCCTAATTAGCCGATTGAGGATATGAACATCTCAGCTCTGCATTTTTCGTATGATAGGTTAACTATTTGTTTTATACCAGGTCATGTTTAAATTATATCCTATATACACCAGTGTATAATGTGTGAAGCATTACCCTTAAAGGAAAATTAAGATTTGAAGGCAAAGAATGCACATTGTGAGGGACTTTGGAAGCTCCTTTCTGAAGGTTGTTGTAATATATTCAAAAATGCAGTGCCTATAGAAAGTCTACACACCCTTTCCAAAGTAACCCATTTTGTGGCCTAAAGCCTGAAATCAAGCCACATTAGATCAGAATTTATTTTAGCCTTATTTACATGTTGTAATACACAGTAGAATTCACAAGTGAAAAACAAATGCTCAAGCATTCCAAAAAGTAATTACAAATGAATCCTAAGAAATGAGTTTGATAAGTGTACGCACCCCTGAGGTAGTACTTGGTATTCAACAGAATACAATTCTGTTTGGATAGGCTTATCCTATCCAAACAGAAACCTATTTTTTACCTAGATTATACCTAGATTGTGTCTTGATTTCAGGCTGTTAGGCCTCAAAATGTGTTAATTTGGAAAGAGTGCATAGACTTTCTGTAGGCACTATAGTTGACTGGAAGGAAACATGCAGAAGGAAAAACAAGTCTAGTAAACTCTTGATGTACACTTTGAAATATAAACACTTCAATTGAATACTTGCTTAAAGATGATGCCAGCATGTCAAATGAGGGAAATGAAAGCCTAGATACTGTGAGTACAGTAAGTGTAGCTCTTTTCTGAAGTGGAAGTTCTCAGTTCCATGCATGGCTCCCGACTGGTGGAATTGCAGACCAGATCATGAAATTAGGAAATGGACTCAGGTATTCTAGCAGTTAAAGTTTCTTGTAAAGTACAATACTTTGAGTCAAATTGACTGAAAACTCGCGAACTGAACAACAGTATTACCAGAGCTCTGTTGATAACATTAAACTAAATTAACTGTGGTTTGGTTAAATTATTTTAAGTATAAAAATGTATGTTCAAATTACATATTAGTTCTTTATAGGTATAATGTAAAAAACTGAAAAAAACAGAATTGGTTATTTTCTAGAATGGAAAGTCAGGAGCCACAATCACGTAGATGCTACTACTGTACTTCTACCTCTTAAACATTAGATTAAATAGATTAAAGGATTTAATCAATTTTCAGATGCAAAAGACTGTAACAATGATTACAGTTTACTGCCATAATTAATATTTTATCTCTTTGTGCTCAAGAGTGCCTTATGTTCTCAGAATTTAAGCTTTGAGTAGAAGAGCTTCTTGAGTATTTCATGGGTGCTTACAGATCTGTGATAGGCAGCTACAGGTATGTCCTCCCATAATACAATGAGCAGGCCCCTCTTGCCCCTGTGAGAGAGAACAATTGAATGACCTCATTACAGCTTGTGGCTTTGCCAATGTAATGGAGACTGTGTGCTAATCTTAGGTAGAAGAGAATTCTTCCCTTAATGTTCCTGAAAACAATGAACCAAATGATTGAGTTCCTGTAGCTGTAAAAATTAGCACGGTCCTCTGGTTGTTATAGTGATGCTTTTCAAAATGTAAGTGGTTGTCTTGGTGACTACTCAGCAAACTAAACCTCTCAACAGTTTAAACCTGCATGCAATTGGTCATACATGACTAAGTCAGATCCTTAATTAATGCCAGTGATTTTATCTCACATGCAGGAGATGGCACAGTACAGAACCCTTATTGGTTCTGTACTTTTAAAGTGTGGGGTCTTAGTAGTCACAGTCCATTTTAATCCAGCTGCACAACAGTGTCTGTCTTCATTTTGTGTACAAAATATGCTGCAAGTTTATATTGTTCACTGTGATTTACAGTATATACACATACACATGTACTGTACTGTGACAATATAGGAAATGGAATATTATTAGTGGAAGTTATTTAATGTAGCCCACTTATGCTGAGTTAAGGAAATAATGAGAGGGTTCTTGAATTGTATGACAGCTAAAAGCACAAGCAAGATTTTGTATTAATTTATTCATCCACTTTCTTATCCTGTAATAAATTTAGTGTGGCAAAGGGAATTTATACGTGAGGAGGTGTTAAGATTACAGATTCTTCTTGTCTTTCATCTGCCTTTTTCATTGATTGTTTACTTTATAAGAATTATGCTTTGGCCTGTACAGTATATGCAGGCTTAATCTTTAAAGGATATGAAGCACTTTATAAATGACCCTTCAAGGTTTATTGTTATTTTATATCTCAAGAGATCTGCCACCACGGCCATTCAGTGTGTAGATAAGGCCAATTTAAGATGAAAGTATTTTGTCTGAGAAATACTAATAACCTTCCTGGACAAAAGAGTTAGTGGTACACTTCATATCTTAGCAAATCAAAAAGCCCCTTCATGTTCAAGCTCCATTTCTTATACTATGTGAGTATTAACAGTCAACGTGCAGTGACACAGATGGCACGAGATAACAAAATGAGTCAGTTAGGGTACAACATCCCCTGCGCTTTTAACAGCCTACCTTTAGCAACTTCTTCAACCACAAGCTACTGTAAGTGGTTGGAGGCTGCGATATTTCTGTGTTTGGCTGACATTACCTTTTTATTTGTTTCTACTGTAGGCCTAAACAAATGGCCTAATACTTCTGTGAGTCATGATTTTTTATTTAGTCCTTCAGGCCAGTTCACTGTGTTCTGTTTCTAGCCCCTTAGCAAAGGCTCTAGTGTGTTGAACTCAGGTTTAACATATCGCTCTTTGCCAGTGCTCTTCAGAAGTGCCATAGTCCAGCCAATTTCATTGGTCTCTTTCAACAGTTAACCACTTTAGTCCTGCAAAATTATTAGATTGTTTCGTTTTAACTAATGCTATTCACAAACACGTAAATCATTATTAATATATGAATCGGAAGACCAGTAGACAGAAACCAGAAACCCTCAAGGACCACACTTGAAGTGCACAGTTGGACTGCTTGGGGGCAGTCAGCTCATGCTACTGTAACTAACCCGACAAATTACTAAAGCACTTCTAGCTTTAATGGCAATATTACTCTGTTTATTCTACATTAGTTATTAGTAATTTTATGTACTGTATCTTCATACTCTTATTATTTTTTTTAAAAAGCTCTATTACTTGTTAATGTTCCAACATCCATGTTTTTATTAAGTTTATTTGAAAACGTTTTAGGATGCTGTAGGACAGGTTTCTTTCAGCCCTTTAATGCTATGATTAATACATATTATTATTTAATCCTGCCTGCGAATATTGAAAGTGTTTTTTCTCGGTTGAAATGTTTACCATTCGCCCTTTTTAATTGTTCATATAATTTTCAGTTTGCTCCTACAGAATATCGAACGATAGCTTGATGCTCCAAATGTAGTTGCTTCAGGTGAAAAATCAAAATAATTAAACTTATTGTCTGTATGAAACTTGAGATTATGCCAATTATTTTTCTTTTATTTGGATGGCTGTATTTTTGACATACCTATTACTATTTGCAGGTATACATGTCTGCCACTACTTACTTGTACTATTAAGAAACTGTAGTTTACAAATACCTTCTTGAAATCTGTTTTACTTGGTAACATTGTTTATTGTTTGAAAATGGAGACATCACAAATCTTTTTAGGGATTGTTAAATTACTGTTTTAGTTACCAATGTCAACTGTGTGATTAGAAGATGTAAAGTATGGCGATTATCTAACCAAATTAGTGATGTATTTGGAATAAAGCGTGACCAGGCTTAGGCAGTCAAATGTAGTGTATTTGAAAAATTAAGCATTTTACTCATTTTTATATTCTGTGTTTGCCAAGTGTTGGAGCTGTAAATCATCTGTAGTATTTTTTATTTGTTAACATCCCACTCGCCTTTGCATTTTCTCTTTGAAACCCTTGAAACATTCAACAAATCTAGTAAAATCAGGTCATTTGTATTGTGTTTTTGTGTAAAATTGTTTTTGTGTATAGTGGTTATTCTGTTCCATATACATTATCTCTGTTTTATTTAGAGGTATTCACTATTCTCTAAAGATAGAGGTAATATGGCAGAATGTGGAAGAGATCTCAGTTCAGCCTCATAAAAAGGAGAGAACAAATATGTTAGAAAACAGGCAGTTGGAAAGCTCCATTTTAAATTGGAACCCAGATTGTTGATTGTGATTTGCATGGATTCCTCTGCATATTGCTGCAATTATTGTGTTTCCAAAATGTATTTCTGTTTTCTATTTTGCACATCACATTGATTTTTGTTCAATGTGCATGACTACAGGTAGTGGACAAAGCAAATGGACACCAATGTAGAATCATTCAATAGGGTATTGGATTGACACATACGTGCAGTACAGCCTGTACGTTCTTTTGGCAGTGCAGGGAGTCTACCAGCACCTGAAATTCTGCAAGAGGAAAAATGCAAGAATCAAGTCACTCATTTCATGTCTGCTTGATGGAAGTGGAAAAAACAATCTAAAGTATCGTTTCAGAATATCCTATAAATTCACAGTTGGGTTCAGATTGGGTGGCTGTGAAGGTCATGACTGTGAAGGTCAGAATATAGAATGATAGCTTGATGCTCCAAATGTAGTTGCTTCAGGTGAAAAATCAAAGAGCATCAGAGTCATGCATGTCAAACCATTGGGTGACCACATGCTCTGTGGATCAGGGCATTGTCATCCTGGAAATCATCTCTCCATGCAGGAAAGAAATGCCACATGGGGTGAAGATGATCTCTTAGTACCATTAAGCAGTGGTTAGAATTGACCTTGACTTCTAAATGAATGAAACCACCCAGACCATGTCAGGACGGATGCACTCCACAACATTACGGAACCACCTGATCCCTTTACTGTTGGAACCGAGCACTCATGGCTTAGTTATTTAGTTACTTAAGAGTACTCGGTGGACTTTTGTGTGTAATTGACTACTCATGCCCCAGATTGAAATCTTCTGTCATTATTATTGTCCACTACCTGTATACACACACCTGTATTTTTAACTTGCCAAAACCTGTCATTATTTCTATAGTGTTTTTCTTTATTGATTTGTTTGTTTGATTTTCAGCTGGAGTTGGAGAAATCTCAACTGCAGAGCCTTGAGCAGGAGCATAAGAAGTTGTCTGCCCAGCTGAAGGATGAGCGGGAGAAGAACAAGCACATTGTCATGATGCTGGTGAAAGAATGCAAGCAACTGGCAGCCAAGGTTGTTGAGGAGAGCCAAAAATTTGAAGAACTGACCGCCAAACTGGAACAGGAAACCAAGACAACAGGGAGGCTTGAGGAGGAGTTAGCAGCCGAGAGACAGAAAGGTCAGCAGATGGAGGCAAAAATGGAGAAGCAGCTCTCAGAGTTTGACACAGAGCGCGAGCAACTGAGGGCCAAGTTGAGTCGTGAGGAAGCACGGGCTGCAGACTTGAAACTTGAAAGTGACGACCTGAAGAAACAAGTAGATCAGCTCAGAACTGAAAAAGAAAGCCAACAGGCTATCCCGTCAAGCATAGGAATTAAAATAAGGTCTTCTGTGTCTGTTTCCATTGGAACAGACCTGGTTAATATGCGGACAACCTCCTGTCAAACAGACCTGCCACTTTCTGCAGAACACAGTGTTGATGGACTGAAGAAGTCTCCGTTGACGATACCTGTGAAACCTTCTGTGGCAAACTACTCTAGTGTTGGAATCCCCAAAGCTGTCACTACCAGATCGGCTAGTGAGCGGGGAATTTCCCTTAGCAATTCAGTTCTTCCTGTCGTGGCACAGACTGAAAATGGGCCCTCAGGGGGGGACACACAACCCCCACCCGGAGTAGCCTCACCCAGTTTTGTCCCGGCACCTCCTGTGCACAGTTTACATTCACCTGGAACTGCTTCCACTTTGCCAACAAGTGTTAGTCCCAGAGTTCAAGCTGCCCGGTACAAGTTCCAGTCTTCTCCTACTGAGCATGACCAAAATGGAATGACCACTCAGAGCCCCCCATCCAGAGATGTGTCGCCCACAAACCGAGATAACTTTGCTGCGAAGCAACAAGCCCGACACACGGTCACGCAGGTCCTTTCAAGGTTTACAAGTCCACAAGCTGCCAACACTTTAAGACCGGGCTTACCTCATTCCACATCTGAAGGAGGACCTTTCTCTAGTCGGATAGGCCACCCACAAATTGGTCTAAAGTCGCCAACTGTCACGAGGATTGACCGAGGGAATCCACCGCCTATACCTCCTAAGAAGCCTGGCCTCTCACAAACCCCTTCCCCTCCGCACCCTCCAATAAAAATAGTGGGTGATGGGAGCAGGTCCCCTGGCACGGGGCTAGGTGTTCCCTCCAAACCTGTGCCCCCTCCTTCCAGTTCACCTCAAGGCATCCGGTTAATAAATGAAGACGTTCTGCCCAAACCCACTACGCCTCAGCTGCCACCCAAACCGGCCCTTGATATTTCGGGGACGGGTGGCGCTTGCCCTGTCCCAGCCTTGGCCACATCTCAGGTGGGTGCCTGCCCCTCCATCTCAAGGGGCCTGCACCAGTTAGCATGTACCGAGTGTCCCCCTGTCATCCCCACCTCCGCCACCACCATTGCCTGTAGTTCCTCCATAAATCCTGTTAGTGCTTCATCCCGTAGACCCTGTGACACAGACAGCCCACTGGCAACAGCCTCAGGTAAAGGTACTGAAAACATTCTGTCGCACTGGATCCTGAAAGGGCAATAGTGTTTCTTCTCTGTCAGGTCCTTTGTGACTCTACAGTATATTACTTTCTGTCTTCTCACTCTGATTGTGAAAAGTCTGCAACCAAAGATATCAACGGGTGTCTCTATGATGTGCACCTGTTATAGTTCTGTCCTGTAGATGATTATTACATAGTTTTATGGCAGTCATATTAACAAACAAAGCTTAACAGATGCAGTGGATAACATTGCTTTTGGAAGGTTAAAAAAGTACCGAATCACTACTTACCGCATTTGGTGCAATTTTAGTTAAGATAGCTCCTGTTAAAATATAATAAAAGGCTAACTTTGGTTGTTCTGAAGATGATTAATTTGATCATTTTGGGGTGGCTTAAAAATTCCTTCTCTATGCACACTTTCCCTTTCATTCCTCTTTGGGAACCTTTATTCTTCTGCTTCTGTAAAATCCCATTCTGTCACATAAGCAATACCGGGTATAAACAAGTCATTTTAGTTGCTATTAATGTGTTTATAAACATACAGTCTTGGTATTGCTTATATAGCAGCTCATCGACGACAGGTCATGAGTGCTTGTCAAATAGTGAAAGGATGGGTTAAGATTTCTACGAGTAACAGACTACACTCTGAAGCTGATGCCAGAAGCTGTTCTTCTCTTTTGTCTTTTCCCGTTGCATGGTGTGCAAACGCGATGGCTTCCTTGTGCTCACTAACCTCTTGTACTTGTGTTTGAATCTGCTCTGTGCTGCTGTGTACAGTACTGTGTTGCTGCTGCAGGCACTGTCCTTTGTGAAAAGGGATATCATTCACTTAGTATAGATTCTTCATCCAAGTAGCCTGGATGGGCTTCAAACAATCAAATCAAATTTAGTCTGCTGCCTTTTTCATTTGCACACATGAACGTCACACCTGCACCAGGGATTTAGAAGTCCCCTTAAATACCTTCAGAAATACTCTACATTTGAAATAGAATACATTTATTTATTTATCTGCATATTTTTTCATTCAAAACTTCGTAACTGTAGGCAGCAAATTTTGGTCAGCATTTTCTTAAAGTTTTTTGATACACGGAGGGACAGTGCCTATTTTAAACCTCAAGATCTCATCATGTGCAAGCTATCAGTTACTTAGGTCTTGGTGAAAAAAATGTTTTTTTTCTTTGGATTCACTTTTACACTTATATGTACCAGGTTCTGCTAATGCATGACTGCTTTTATGTTAAGTGCTGCTGTTTAGCATGATTATTTTGCAAGAATGCAATAGAGGACTATGTGTTTAGATATTTACCTAATATATTTGAAATTCTAACTTTTCATCATAGACAAAGTCCAGTGTATTGTATTTAATTAAGAATGCTATAGAATATGACATTATTGTGAACATAATCAATTAAGTGAATCAGGTTTTCATTAGTTTTTGAGACTTTCAAAAAACAGTACCAAACAGTGTTTGTGAAAATGTTTGTAAGAACACTTAGAATTGCCTTTATGCAAAAAGGAAAAAGATAACAGCTACAGCTCTTCAAGCTAGTTTCACAGCTAATGTTGCAATAGAATGTAAATTAGAAACCAGTTATACAAGTTGAGATTTCTTAAAAAGCTGTTTAATTGGAAGTAATGGTATGAAGTGTACAATGTGGCAGCTTATTCTAGCATTCCGATCTGATTGCCATTATTTCTAAGCTTAAAAATGTAATTATATTCAGAATACTCAGAATAGGAACAGTCTGCAGGAGTATACAGGAATAGTAGGAGGGAGCCATACTGGATGATTAGAAGCAGATGAAAATGACATTTTGAGACATCGTTAAAAAAATAGCAACATGCAGGTCAACAGTGATGAAACTAACCAGCTCCAGCTCATTAATGAATCAAAAAAGGAAGTATGTTACCAGATAAACAAGACATTATTAGCTTAAGGAGTGTGAACATTACAAGTGTTAAGGAGTGTTAACTTCTACTTTAAAAAATACCTTTCTTTCTCATTTCCAGTCTTTCAGTCGAGGAAGGGCACTCAAGGTCTTCCGTTCTTTATGTAACAAACTCCACGGGTTTAACATTCTGTCTTCTAACACAGCAAAATAACTTCAAACTCTTACATTTATTCACATCTGCTAAATCTAGTTATAGATTTCTTCTCTGTTCTCCCTTCCCTGATTTGAGTTTATGCCTTTGTGCTTTATTAATACAATTAAAGTTTTGTATGTTATGTCTATAGTTATGAGACATTAAGAGGTGACAGAAGTCTTTGTCCCTTTATGGTCATATACTGTATATTGCTACTGTATAGCAAGTTCACAGATCTTTGCTGCATGACATATTTACAGCCAGTCTACGACTGGTGTTACTATCAAAGTGTTTCAAAGCTACTAATTTCAGCAAGATCATTTTACATTAAACTTTAAAAAATGCAACTATTTTTAAAGAAGATTTGATAGAGGACTATCATTGCTTCTTCAATATTGCATAGACATAGCCAAACCTGCATGAAACTTACATGAACTGAATTGTTTTAAAATGTATTTACTTTCATAGTCTTATCAACTTACAGTTACATTATTAATGCTGTTGGCACTAAGTTGATATAACATCTAGGACTTTGTTGAACTGAGTGGCAGAATATGTCAAACTGATTGCATTGTTTTCCATCATAAAGTATAGAACTGTAGTACGTGCATTCAGATTTGATTTGATTCCTCTGCCCTCAGTTATGCACCTGCATTCCACATTGGCTCTACTTTTATATGTTGTAATTCATTGCATGGCAAGTAAGCCCAGCTGCCGGTACAAAGTGATCTCAAAACCCTACTTTTTAAAGCATCATTCTACCTCACAGCACCAGCAGAAACAGAAGTCATGTCAAAGTTGTCTTTTAAAACTGGTATTTTGACAGTTTGTTTTGCAAGGCAGTGGTTCGCATTTCTTCAGAAATCTCTCTGCCCAATCCAGGTGCTGTTCATTCATTTGGTGGTAGTTTATCAGTGCTAGAAATGAAGACAAGATTATTGAGCAGAATGAAACAACTGTGACCACAGGAGAACATGGCAAACAGGGTTCGGATTTCTGAGAGAGTGGCCTGATTAAAATAGAAGTGTGGAAAGCAGGTTGATCTGCGGTTAAGTCATTTTTCTAGTGTGTCAGTTCTTCCCTGTAAATGTTGTCACTTTAACTCACAGGCTGGTGTCCCTCCCTAGTCCCCTCGCTAACCTGTGGTGGTCCTGTCCCCCTGGCTGGCAGGCCCACCCTCCTCCTCCAAGCTGCTACCCAGGGAAATGTCACTTTATTGTCAATGCTGCTTAACCAAGATCCAATGGATATTAGTCACCTTGATGAAGATGGAAATTCTGCCTTGTATTCTGCTGCTAAAAATGGTCACACAGGTAACTCCATTAATGTTTAAGTTATACAGTGGTTTGAATTTATGTAATGTATTTTAAATTAAGGGGATTTTTAAGGGTTCAAAATTTAATTTCATTATTTCTTTTGCAAAGCTAGTTCTAAATTGAAAAATATCTTCTTTCGTGTTTGATCCGGATGGGAAAAAAAGTTTGTCTGTACATAAAAGCAACATTTACTTGTAATTCTGCTGTTTTTAAAAAGCATACTTGAACTTTTTTCTCGTTTAGGGTGTGCTAATGTTTTTTCTCTGCAGCCTGTTCACAGATTTGTTATTCATTGTGATTGTTGTGCTTCTGTCGGGCTGCAGATAAACATTCTAATCTAGTAGAGTATAGATTGCTGTAAAACTAACTGCCAAAAGCCATTTTGTACATTGTGAAGTATTTTATTTTTATATTGGTCATCTAATTCTTTGACTTTACATGTTGATGCTGGATTGTGTAAACTAACAAATAACAGATTAGGTTTAATTACTTCCTACTTACACCTGTCATTATCTTCCAAAAATAAAATTTCAGCCTTATTATAATTACAATGTTCTGTAAAGGTTCAGATTTCTGAGTCATCTTTAAGTTTTAGAATTGAAAGGATAAATTCCTGGTAAGCAGATAAAATCTTTTAGAAATCTGCAGTAAAACTGAATGAGAGCATGAGTTTTTTTTATGCCTGCTCTCCGTTATGGGATGCTGTTACTGTGGGCCAGAATGAATTTGATGTATGAAGGTTATTTGTTGACCAGTTATGGACCAACCTACAGTACAGTACAGTATGGTTCTTTTTCATTTTCTCATTAGATTGTTGTTTATACTCCAGATTACGCCTCCAATATCTAACGTACTTCAAAGCACACCATTTTATCTATATTGCACTACTTTTGCAGACAGATGTTTAATCCAAGGTTTTATGTTATGTAGTACTATTTGTGATCTTAGCAACTTTTGTACTAATTTTTCCCAAGCCTTAAATTTTTAATTTCCCATTGCAATTGTTAAAACAGCTTTGTGTGCTTATAAAATAGTTTTTCTATGTAAATCTGTACCTAATATAATGCTGATTTCAGTTCCTCATAAAAAGCACAATAATTCATTGCTGTTTCAGCTTCTAATTAGCCCATGTTGAGTATAACAGTCTTTATGCATTGTAATGTTCAGAAAGGTTAATCTATTTTCCATAATATATTCTGAAAATAATTTTAAAACAATTGATCGCCGAATCACTAAAGTAGAGGAGATGTATTATTGGACATTCAAAGGTTTATCTGGTTTGGTTTTTGTAGCTTCCTTTGTGTACCTAATAATGAAAACGAATAAATAAGGAACACAAAGCCTTCGAGTCTCTTGAAACCAACCTGTTTAAAATGCTCAGAATGCATTATGAGTCACTTCAACAGCAATGACTTCTAATCTTTTCTATTAGCTGTACTTTTTGTAGCCTGCCTTGTGTGTACTGTCTGTTACCACTGCCTTCAAACATGAATGAATAGAAAGTCTTATTTGACCCTAGGATGCAGATGAGAAAGACTTTCTTATTATGGGTCTCAATATTATATGGGTCTTGTAGGAGCCATGTGATGTTTTAATTTGGTTATATATTTCTTTAAAAACAATCCTGTAAATCTGTTGATGTTCTACTATTTGAAAACCACTTTGTTTTGTTTACGTAAATTGTGCGTATGCCTTTAAGACGTCCCATCGCCAGTGCTCATTAATGTAAATTCTAGAAGTTTTAGATTTCAAAAAACGGAGAGGGAATTAGGGCACAACGGTTCTGACGTACTTGTGTAGGTGCGTATTTAGTTCACTTGAGCTTTGAGGAATAGTTTTGGTATTGTGGAACACATCTCCTTTTTTATGTTTGTTGACGAAACCAAAGTGAATGTGAATAAAACATGTTTAATTTTTAAACCTGGCGAAGTTTATTGTGGAGTCTACACGGGCAAAGTCAGCCATAAGCTCGCTATTTCTTATGGTGGAATTTGGATACTACAGGTCTGTTCTCTCAGATTTGGGCCTGCGCTCTAGGATTAAGACCCACATTACCCAAATATACCCGTTTTACCATTCCACAGAGTTAGCTTCATTAACGGGCATTTACTTTGATGTGTAGTGTTATCTACAGCTATAAGATATAGTGCACATACAGATTGCTTATGGCCACCTTCCATATCAATAATTCTGGCTCTTCTGGTGTCCTTGGAAGCTGATTAAATCAGTCCTTTTAATGATTTAATTTCCTTTAAATCAATGTAGTGTGATGCTTACAAATTCTGTCTCTAATGTCATCGTGTGGATGTCTTTTTATAGACTGTGTTAAACTGCTGCTGACTTCAGGAGCTCGCACGGATGTACCCGATAAACATGGATTTACACCTTTACATAAAGCTGCTGCTCATGGCCATTTCAGGTTGGTGAAAGATATCGTCAAATTTAACGAATAACGACGCTACGCTTTTGGCTCGTTTTTTGTTTGCTCTAGCTGTCGTGTTAGTGTCGGATTTGGCTAATGCTGCTGTTTGCGTTGATCCCTGTCTTCTGTCTGATGCCGCTGTAACACTCCTGACACCTGCGGAGTGACAGGGAGAGAACAGGCGACAGCTGCCCATCTGCATCTGTAAGTCGTTGGTGCCACAGACGCAGATGGGCAGCTAAATGTGTTTGTTCTGCATTTTCTTTTCTTTTTTCATAGGCTTGTCAGAAACCCTTTTCACATCATAGGTCCTTTAAGAGTTCAATCACTTTATTTATCAAATGCGCAACAATACAGCATGCAGGAGTAGTTGCTGGCAATGAAATGTCTTTTCTACGAGCTCACGGGGGGGGGGGTGATAAAAATCTCAAAATTAAGGTTACAATTGTGATGTTTAATGTATTTTTTAATGAAGACGTCCTCACTCAGGAGGCAATTACAGTATGTGGCAGTTCACTTTATCGGCATTTCATGTGGCGGTTAAAACATTTTCTACATTTTATTTATTGTTTCTATATCCTGAGCACTTTACTTATGTTTATTAACAAGTTTAGATGTGTTTATTAGTTTGTGAAACAGTGGATGTTGGATTTTACTTTGATCATACTGTACACATAATACATAATGTATTTTTAGTGTTGCACTTTTGCCTTAACAATAATTTTGTTCATGTGCTCATTACTGTTTTATGGTAATATTTTAATACATTTCTAAGTTTTGTAAGCTTGTTTTAGGTGTATTGAGATATACTGTATTAGTACATTAGTAGGGAATCTCTTCTTTACATTAGGGCAGAACTTAGCTGAAATAATACAATAAATAAAATGAATGCAGCACACAGTATGAACATACAGTAAGAATAGTTACAAACGAGAGACCATTTGGTCCATCTGGCCCTTTTTAAAAGGTAGTTGATCTCATCCAGTTGTTTCCTGAAAGAAGCCTTGGTATTGACTTCAACAACATGACTGACTAGCTTGTTCCTTGTCAAGGTTCCCACAATCCTTTGGATAAAGAAATGCCTCCTGTTTTCAGTTACAAATGTTGAAATTGCTTCCATGTAATTTCCACTTGTCTCTTTTTAGTTGGTATTTCACTGTTCATTCTGAAGATATCTTCTGGTTTGAGTTTGTCAATGCCTTTAATAATTTCCCTTTGAAATCTTCACTGTTCAGGACTAAAATACTTCTGTTCCTTCAGCCTGTCAGCATAGAACACTGTTTGCTCTTCTGGTCTAAATAAGGCCTTATTAGTGCATTATACAATTTTAATGTAACATCCCCTATAAAATAAAGGGATAACAAATCTTAACATTTTGATTGCTTTTTAATTACTTTTTCTAGAAGATTTAAATGATGTGTCAATATACAGTAAACACCTATGCCTTGTTCATACTGTAGGTCCCCTCTTTTATCTTGGTGTTTCCCCATTTTGTATTTATTGTTTATGTTTTTGTTACCTGCATGCAAACCCTGCCCTTTTGTACATCAGAATGTATTTTATCCAGATCTTCGTATGCAGTATTTCACCTGCCACTTTTACAGTCTTTGTGTAAAATGATATGTTTCCTATTTCTGAGAAAGAGTAGCTGGACGTGACAGTTTTCCTGAATAGAAAATAAATTTCAGTCACATGTCATGTCCTCCCTGAAACACTCCTCTTCTGGTATTAAAACTACCCAATACTGCATATAGAACATAATGGAACATTGTTTCAGATGTCTGCACACTGGTCATATCCTACTTTTGTGATGAATGGGTACATTCAAAATGAGTGAACATGACATCACAGTGTCCTGTTTTAGAGATGTAATGAACAGTGTTACTCCTCAAGACTGATAGGAAGCACAAGTTAAGCAAAGAAAAAAATTGCACTGGTGTATTATCTGATTATTCACAGTTATAAAAATAGATGCATGAGACTTAATAGCTGTGTGTACTGTTAGATAACCGGGGGTGTTCACACTGCAGTATTCCTTATTTAGGAGTCATTTATATTTTATTTTATTACAACAGCTAAGTAGTAATAACATTAATAATAAGCTTTATTTTATATAGCACCTTTAAAAATGGTTTACAGAAAAAAGATACACAATGAATGGATTGTTACAGAGTTATTACAACAGCTAAGTAATAGGTCCTGTCACCCTTAGAGTGTAGATGGGCCAAGGGGACAAACGGGAGACCAGAATTAGATGAACAAAGATTGCGAGATTGTGGGTGGGACATGAGTAAATCAGATAGTTACTGAGGTGCTGAGCCATGTAGAGCCTTATACTATAGGTGAGGATGAGGTGTATAGGTTTAGTTATTGATGTTTTACATGGCTTGGCACCTCAATACCTGTCTGAACTTTTATCGCCCTACTCCCCACCTCGCAACCTCTGCTCTTCAAATTCTGCCCTCCTTACTGTCCCCCAAGCCCGTCTACATTGTATGGGCGACAGGGCCTTCTCCTGCTATGCCCCCAAGCTCTGGAACTCTTTGCCCAAGGATATTAGAGAGTCACCTTCTCTAAACTCCTTCAAATCCAGACTCAAAACCTTCTTCTTCAGAAAAGCCTTTACTTAACTGGTTCCATTCTTCACCCCTCTGCTCTTCTTAATACCACCTTCTACGGTCTCCTCTATTGTTATTGTTGTATTGTTGTAATTATAAATGTGTCCTATCTTGTGAAATCTACTTATTTATTGTTGTAGTCTTCTTATTTATTGTTATTGTCATCCTGTAAAGCGCTTTGAGAAGCCACCTTTAAAGGCGCTATATAAAATAAAGTTTATTATTATTATTATTATTATTATTATTATTATTATTATTATTACAGAGTTACATTTAGGGTTTGGAATATCATAGGAAAGTAAAGGGGTTGACACGGAGCTAGTTAAACAAAAGCCCTTCTGAAGAAGGTTTTAAATCTTGATTTGAAAACACTCAGGGAAGGTGACTTTTTAATATCCTTAGGGATTGAATTCCCGAGCTTTGGGGCGTAGCTGGAGAAGGTCCTGTCACCCTTAGAGTGTAGATGGGCCAAGGGGACAAACGGGAGACCAGAATTAGATGAACAAAGATTGCGAGATTTTGGGTGGGACATGAGTAAATCAGATAGTTACTGAGGTGCTGAGCCATGTAGAGCCTTATACTATAGGTGAGGATGAGGTGTATAGGTTTAGTTATTGATGCTCTCCAGAAGTCCTGACTAAATTAGTCTGTATTTTGTGTGAATCAGAATTATTAGCCACCCACCCCTATTTTTACAGTTGTGTGGGACACGTTCATACTTGTTTCGTACTGTATTTACACTTGAGTATCTGGTTAAACGTGTCCTGTTGTCTCCTCAGGTGTGTTGAGCTGTTAACTGGCTGTGGTGCTGATGTGAACTGGGCTGCACAGGGAGGACAGACCCCTCTGTATTTAGCCAGTGGCAGCAGGAGCCCTGAATGTGTGAGACTCCTGCTGGCTGCAGGAGCTGACCGCACAGTGATAACAAGAGTAAGTCATACCTGCCTCCTTCTTCAAAAGCATTTGAAGGCTTAGCTGTAAAATAGTTTCTTGCAACGAAAAATCAAGAATTGATTTTTTCCAGTTTCATCAAATAATTCAAAAGGTTAATCAGGGTTAGAAAACTAGCCCTAACTGTAATAAAATACTCCAGAAAACTACAAGCTTGTCTTTTATTATGAAGATGTGCCATTCAGCTATTACCATTTTTATTTCTCATTTGTTAGATTTTTAAATTGTTATACTGTACTAGTTATTTTAAATAAATTCTAAAACACAGTGTTGCAATAAAATTTAACTTTTTGTTATTGGCCTTTTTAAAGTAAAGCTAGAGAAGAAATAAGGTATTGTGAGTTCCTATGGCAACATAATTAATTCATTTTAAATTCATGAAATCTTTCTTTAGATACTGTTAATATCAAATTAGTCATCTCTATACATTTTTCCCTTGCAGTTGCATAATTATCTTTAAAAAATATTTAATAATATTAATCCTAAATTAGTGACATCTGGTTACTCCCTGCCATGATCACAGTTGAAGACAGAATGTTGATATTCAGAACCTGTTTTATCTTTTGCAGAGATTTTGTTAAACTTCCAGAGTATTTGGTTTTAATAAGATGAAAACTTTGTTTTCTTTTAATTTAGCTAATTCTGCATTATTATCCACAAAATGAATGCTTTCAAAGATTTGCAAAATATTTAGATGTATATGATATGTGGGGTCAAAAAAGTATTGGTACAGTACATTGTTTCATGAAGTTCAAGTAGTTACTTTAGCTGCATCAGTATGTGTAAGTTGCAAAGGAGTGGGTAGTTTTTATTTTCACATTAAAACACAAAACCTCCATTTGAATAACAAATGCTAAAAAATTCTGAAAAGTAATTACAAATGAAAACCCAGATGAATAGTAGAGTTCCCATTCTCATTAATTTACATCCTTGCATTCATTTCCTCTTTTACATCCTTTTTTAAGCATGCTTCTTCCAATTCAGGAACGCGGTGAAGCCAGAGCCTATCTCGGAAAGCAGCGGGCACAAGGCAGTAGACACCTTGGTTGGGACACCAGTCCATCACAGGGCACACGCAAACACAGATACAAACACACTTACACTCAAGCCTACCAGTGTGGCCGATTTTTCCAGAATGCTGTTCACCACTGAGTTGCCATGCCAGCTTTCCACTTTTCCACGATCGCCATTTCCCTCTTACCAGTAACTTCTCATAGCAGTTTTGTTTGAAGGGATAAGTGGTCAGGGCACCAGCTGCCAACCTTTCAGAGCTCCAAAGCTTTGGTGGTCTGGCTGTGCCAGATGAATAATTTGGAAGTCGCTAAATGTGGCCTTTCTGATGTTCTGATGAATGCGAGGTTTTAATGGGAAGAGAAAACAGCACTCTAATCAGGACTGTATAGATTTTGGAGTCATATGCCATTGCATAGGATTGAATGGCTGATGTACATGAAGTGGGAAAACCCCTCAGTTCCTGAAATGCGCATAGGTCGATGAGCATTTCTTGGAGACTGGCATGGGCAGGTAAAGGGCAGAGAGCCCATCAGTAAGAGGAAATTATTCCAAATCAGTGAAAGTTTATGACATTTTGGGGGGCTGCCAAGAAAGCGGTTGACTTTCCTCCAAACAGCCAGAGAGTCTGCAATGATTAGACCCATTCAGAGGAAAACAGTCCTGCCCTTGGTAGCAGAAAATAAAAGAATAAAAGCTCCTTGAGTCTAATTGTATTAATTAAACCTTCTTAATTAGGCAACATGATGCTGATGGTCTGGAATCCAGCCATGTCCTAAGCACCCTTGACAAAAAAACTCAGTGGTAGTACTACTAGTTGCTAATCAGCTGTGGGGTAGCTATTAGCTACTAGCAACCAAACAAGCCTGATGAGTTGTGGGGCCTTCTCGTTTGTTATCGTTTATGTGTTCTTATAAATGAGAAGAGGTTGTTCGCCCCATTCACATTACTGAACAATACCATATTTTATACCTGGAGCAGACTACTCAGGAATGAAGTCCCTTTCAAAACACCATCTGGAAAGGGACAATCTACAGTAGCCAACCAAACCTAACCTGAATCCACAGTGTCGGCCACTTGAGCTGATCCTTTTTAAACTTCATTTAAAAGTCTAGAAAACTGCCTGTGTCCTTCTGAGTCAATCACTCAGGTCTGCCCAGTGCCTACCTCATGTTTTGGGAATGCCCTGTGAGTGCTTTTAGATGTATGTGAGTAATGTGCTTTTGGATGTGACTAGGTCACATCAATTTCCCTGTGACTAGGTCACATCAATTTCCCTTCGGGATCAATAAAGTCTTATCTATCTATCTAGGTAACAGAGCATTCGACTTGTCTTCCATATTAACGATTCCCGAGTTGCTGTCAGTCTCCAGGCTTGATGTCTTTTGTTTACAGCTCTAAATGTAGCCAAAAGATCTATTTTACAAGGCTAGTGGAGACTGATACACTGTTAGAATCACTTGGTTGCACTCTTTTGCAGAAACTGTTCTTCTGAGGAGCTCACTCCGTTTCTAATAATGACATAATGAGCCACTGAATAAAGGAATACTGCTTTGGTGTTAACTTGATTGGCTGAGGAAAAGACAGCGCTGGCTAAAGATGAAAAGAATGAACCAGGGAAAGGCACTAGAAATGATGCTCACAGAGTTATGAGAGTTAGACCACCTGGAAAGTTTTTCTACAGTATGTAGGAGAGAGGAAGTGCAAGATCACAATTTGACCTCCCAATGAACTTCAGTTACATGGCTGGACTACATTTTGCTTGTGCAAGAACTGTGACAGCATTGATGCCCCTTTTCATCTTCAGAACATGTTAATTGGCCCTTTCCCACTTTTGTACAGTATATATTTGTGTAATTCATTGTTTCCAAATATATCAGACGTAATACTATTATCTTCAGTCTTTATAATATTAACTTTTTTTAATTTTACTGTAATTTTCTTCTGAGGGCAAACAGTAGTGTAGTGACATTGCTACTGTATATTTTGAATTATGACTTTATCCACAAAGAGTTAGGACAGTGACATTGAAATGATGCTTAGAGAATACTAAAATATTTTACAAGAAAGCTACATAAAACAATATTGTTAGTGATGTTATAAATGTTACATAATTGGCAAATTAAGCCAAGAGCACAGTTGTTCTGGTGGGTAATTAAATATTATCTCAATGCTGCTCAGAGGGTTAAAGTTGTCTCTAAGGTTTTCTCTCTTGTACTTACATTAGAAGAAGATAACTGCACAAGTTACAGTGAAGTTGTTATTTTTGTTGTCGTAACTGTTTCATTTGGTTCTTGCCCAGTTTTTTGTTTGATAATGATAGTTTTTTTCTGGTCAGCAGTTCAATTTTGGAACGGAGCAAACTTCTTATACTATTCACAACAGTACTACATCATCATAATAAGCTGGGTGGATGCTATTCATGGTGTTCCCTCAGAGAGAGGATGTTCTGCGCTATTTTTAACATTATAATAAGGTTTCTGTGAGCTCAAAATCAAAACAAAAAGAGAAAGAAGCACTTCATAAAGCTTGTGGCACTCCTTGTTCTTGTGTTTATTAAGGACAGCTGGACGGCACTTCATGCAGCTGTTGATGCTGGTGATGTCAGCAGCCTCATGCTCCTCATGTATTATGACTCTTCCAAAAACGGAGGCTCTGCCAGTGAACTGGAGAGGAGTGTTGATCCCCCCCACTCCAGTTACACGAAGATCATCCGTTCCTGGGGAAAGAGGCCTGGGCTGCCTGGCGACCTCATCAACCACGCTGACAGAGACGGCTGGACAGCTGCCCACATCGCAGCCTCCAAGGGATTTAAGGTCGGTCAGCCAGAGCACATTGAAGGAGGAAAGAGAGCAGCGGGACTGTATTAACGAAATCACACTGCGGCACATAGATCATGCTGTGTGTGGAAATCGTGCTGTTTGGGAAAAATACTTCATAAAATCAGTTCCTGATTAAAAGACAGTTCCTTTATGTGCTTGTGTGCATGGCTACTCAGGAAAGGTAGTGGTGGTATATTGTACTGTATATGCATAATTATATACAGTAAAATATAACACAGTTTGCCTTTTGACTTAAAATGAATGTAAATGATGGAATTATGGAATACCATTTTAAATTCTAAAGTTTATTGTATTACTGCCCAACCTGAAATACCCCACAATCCCTCCCATTAATCCCTAACCTTCATTCTTTCCAACAGATTTTTTAGGGACAGGTAACATACTGTAGGCTTTCTGACAAGAGAAAAAAAGTGAAAATGTTGCTTTATCCTAGTATTCTGTTAAAAGCCATACACAAAAGAATAACAAAGGTGAATTTCAATATTGAAGCAACATAAGCACAATCTAAAATTAATTGAAATTATTGGAGTGGAGTTTTTTTTTTTAAATAGCTCTGATTCAAATTCTCCAGGGCAATTGAGACATTTTAAGGTTGAGAAATTAACTGAAAGGTAAAGTAAAACTACAGTGCTTTTCTACATGTATTAGGGCAGATACTAAACTTATTTTACAATGTTATTAATTTGGCTGACATTTTTATAAAACAAATGCTAATATTTGTAATTCTGATGCTGGGTATTTACTGAAGCAAGTAAAGTATCTTGCATCAAAGTACAAGAGTATCCCACAAGAGAAAGACTGGGATATTCCATAATCTTTCGGTTACAAACCTACCGTAGAACCAGTACTCAACACTACTGCCCTAATAAAGGCTTCCACTGTATTTAACCAGTTATTACCAGTATAACCAGTTACAATTATTAATAACCACAAAGAAAGCTATTGAGATCTGAGAAAGGATCTGGAGTATGTGCTTTAATTCAATTTCTCCTAATGTACTGTACATTGTTGAGTAGGTACAAATAAAAAGATTTTAAAAAGCTAAAAGTAATTTCATTAGAGGTTTATAGTTTCAGCCTTTTCAACATTCCCTCTGCTAGCAAGATGTTAAAGGGGAAACCTGTTGTGAAACAAGATTAAACTAAATGATTTCAAACCATAATGCCACAATGCTCATCTCAAATCTCAGCCTCCGTTCCCAGAAGGAAATATGTCTTCCTCTTGTACAACCTTGTACTGCTATTTTCTGATGTGTTCCCAATGTGGATATGTCAGTTTTGGGTTGTGATTAACACAGGGAAACAATGGTGACGTGTAAGTCACAAGATAACATTCCATATTCCTAAATTTCATCTCGAGTCCTCTGTCCTTTATTGTTAAATACAATAGACCTACCTGTAGATTTTCTTACTTACTGTAGTTCCTGTCTAGGCAGACACCTTCTAAAGATGTAGATATTTTGCTGAAGTGATGGTAGGTTGTGATATGCAATGCAAAAGTTTCGTGAGTGATGCCTTTTAAACTGCATAATTTAAAACAGATGTATGATTGCCACAAAAAAGAAAAAAACAGCATTCTTTTAAAATATTACAGTGAACAGCATGTGCGGTTTTGCTTTTGCTTTCAGAATTGCCTAGAGGTTTTGTGTAGCCACAAAGATCAAGATATTGAGAAGAAAGACAGGTGCAACCGAACCATCCACGATGTGGCTACAGATGACTGCAAGGATCTTTTAGACAACCTGTGTGAGTTTCTCCGGGGCATAGTAACCCTTCGATTCTCTGCTTTTTTAAAACCAAACTGGGCGTTCTGGGTTGGGAGAGTGTCCATTTTAAAAGTTGTTGTAGGCTAGATTGATTCTAGTTTTTCATTTTGCATCTAAAAATGGGGGATTAAGACATACTGTACATCATCTGTTTAGTTCAGGAAGCACTGACAACCCTGATAAATGTCAACTGAATGGTGAAGATGAACATGGACGTGGAGATACACAAAGCTTTTAGGACAGCTTCAGCACAGAGTGCTTATATTAAATATTAATATGTTTGCTGTCATTTTATTAAAATTAGAAATTTCAGTCTTTTTATGTTTGTCTCAGTAATTACACTAAATAGAAAAAAGTCATGTTTACGCAGCTGTCTTTTACTTTTTTAATAATCCGAGCAAGCGAAGATCTTTTGTTATTCCCAGCTGTTTCCTGTCCTTATGTAGCTCACAGTCAGACAGCTGACCTAATCACAAAGTTCTCCTAAATCAGACTTACTTTCTAATCGAACAGGGATGCTTAAAATTATGTTTTCAACACAGTACTTCAGTTAAGGGAATCAATATGTTATTGAAGGGCATTGAAAAGTGACCTAGTTAGACAAAAATACTTCTGGAAAGTAAGAGGTGACCCATTTGTTTAACATCAAATTAACAACAGGCTGGGACTTCACATACCCATTTATATAATGTGTCCCATGTGGATCTTTTTTTTAGTCTAGTGGAAGTATGATACAGTGGATACTTTAAAAAGCACACCTTTCAAACTTTTCTATTCACAGATTCATATAAGGTTCTCGTAAAGATCCACAGGAGCACAGATGAACAGATCTGTTCAGTGGATATTGCTGAAGATGAAATCACTATAGGGGTTGTAACAGTTCGGAAACATACCAGCTGGGAAGACATGTCCAAAAGCATATCCCAGGCTGTTGTGAACCACTTTCACTTTCTTTCAAGTGGATGGGAAGATAGGAGCTCGGTCCTAAATATCAATATGGATGCCCCCATTGGCCTGAGTGCAAAAAGCATATTTTCAGTCCAGATAGGTAAGGTGTTTCCAACTAAAAAAATCCTTTTTATGCACCCCTATTACAATTTCTGTGCAAAAACCAACAGAGTAACATACAGTATCATTTATAGTGAACCAAAGGTGTTCACACCTTTATTGTGTAATCAGAAAATGAAAGAATATGTTGAATTGTGTGCCTTCCATAATCCACAGAATGAAACAATGGCAGAAAGGCTATAAAACTAGTATTCCTTCTCAATTAGAAGACTTATCCTCTTTTCCTATACCTCTTGTTTGCATTAATAGCCTAATACCCCTTTCCCACTAGCTGAGTCTGTTATTTTTTACTCTGTTCTTGCAAGTAGCAGTTGGTATTAGCAGTAATATGAATATTTTAGTTCTGAATCTCAGAAACTGAAAGAGCAACAGTGAACTGGAAGTGACTGGAGAGAACCAATTCAAAAATGATTATACATTTTTCAGTTATTAATTTCATACTCACAAACCTTATGTAGGTATCCTTGTTTGAGATTTTAAAAATATTTCTGTTAAAAATAGAAAGCTAAAAAGTATAATAATTCAGTGGGTTATTTGCAGTTTTGGGTGGCTTGTTAAATGCACTGCAAACTTGCTAAATTGCCTCCTCTCTCTTTAATTAGAAAATTCATGATTCATTGTCTTATAAAGTCAAAACACTTTGCTGCTTTTCTGATAAAGATACAGAGCTGGATATGCTCATGGAAATGTATGCTTTCCAATAGCTTCTCTTAGCACCAGGATTGGCAGCAATGTTTTACCAGTGCATGAGCACCTCTCTTTTCCACTGCACTGAAGGCAGCTCGCAGACTGCCCATTGAACTGGCAGAGCATTCTGGGACAGAGCCAGAGATGGACAGAGCCAAGAGGAAAGCCTCTTCTAAAGAGGCCTAATTGAGCTTGGATGTAGCTACAAAATTCCACTTCAGATATTTACAAATCAACAATGATATTCTTAATCCCAATCTCTTTAATAAATGTTTAAAGCACTTAAATTTTGGATGTTTTCTGAATTTTGGATGTGATCAATTCGAGTGCAAACTGCAAATTCCAAGAGCATGTTTACTTAAAATATCTTATAAAAATATAGGATATAATATAAAAATAAGTATGTGGTTCCATATTGTAACTCAGTTTTCTTTGCTGTTCAGTCAATAGGTACAGCAAAACTATAATACATTTTAACTATGGATAACTGTAAAACTGATTTAATAATATTTTTTATAA
Source organism: Atractosteus spatula (assembly GCF_055471065.1). Taxonomy (NCBI): domain Eukaryota; kingdom Metazoa; phylum Chordata; class Actinopteri; order Semionotiformes; family Lepisosteidae; genus Atractosteus; species Atractosteus spatula. The sequence goes on along the minus strand of NC_142713.1, from coordinate 51,150,389 downwards.
CTGAAGACAAAAATCTTGTGAAAACCCCGGATTTTAAATATGTACAGTATGATGTTTTCGGACAAAGCTTTAGAAAATCCATTACAAATAAGGTTGTTATCATTCTTTGCTTTCTGTAAATTCAGTTCTTAACAGGAAAATATGAAGGTTTTAAGTAAATTAGCTGCTCTGTATGTGAGGAGCTTACGGGTCCAGAGGACTACACTTGTAGAGAACAATTTACAATACAGGAGAAGAAGGAAAGATTGTGGTGAGGAATTAATTGATGTTTCAGATGAAAAACAGACAGCAGGAAGTGCATGTATTATGTATGAGACAAGAGAGAAGGGTGAGGGAACGTGGCTCAATTAAAGATACACACATGCTATTCCAAGTTGTTAGTGCTGTGCTCCCCTGAATTAGCTTGGAAGATGAAAGCTTGGGTACTTGTGCCTTTTTGTCATAGATGTTTAGTATGGAATAACATTTACCATACACACCCTCTGCAGGTGAAGCAAACAGTACTTGATTCAGTATAGTAAATATTGTAGCATATAAACAATGTGGGAGCAAATCTTCGCTCTGATGGTGGGGTACAATGGCATAAACTGTTGTGTTTTTTTAGGAGATGTTACTTGGTATCCAGGTCAGGATCAAGCTCAGTCACCTTGGGAGTTAGTAAGGAAGTGTCACACTCAGTGTGTCACAGTGAGACTGAAAGGTTTGTTTGTTCTTTTTATCTCTGTGGAGTATTCTTGTCCAAACTATTGCATTCTAGAAAGTGGGTTTAATGTAAAAAATCAGCATAAACTTTTTTATTTCCTCTTTGCTTCATCTTTGCAAAACATCACATAAAAATTAGTCATTTATGATTCTGTTTAGTACTTTCAGATTACTCCATGTGTTCAAAACTATTTTATAATTCTCTGTGATTACACATCTGATTAATGTTTATTTATCCAATGGTAATGCCTCTAAAAGTCTTTCTGTTTTGAACTCAATATCTTGGGAATCCATGCAAATAATAAAGCTATAAATCATTTGATTGCTTGCTCTATATTATTGATTTTGGATTTGACGTAGAGCAGGAAGTATGGGTAATATACAGTATGTGTTGTTTTTCAAGAGTGCTTGGAAAGTTGATGGTTTGAAAGGTTATGCATTTTCCATTTAGATTTTGGCAGCAAAACTGCATATTCAAGGCTCAAAGATGCAAGGTGACTTACTCATTCTTCTGCTGATTTATTTTTTGACAGGCTTGTTGGAATCATCTCTCGATGACTTGACATATGCATCTCTGATCCCACTCAAGTTTCTTCAAAACTACATTCGGCTGGTACGCAGACTAGCACAGGAGACTTTTATAGAACCTGATGTTAAAGTATTCTGTTGGTATTGAGGATATCATAATAGGTTAAAAGTTTTATACTGGTTGGAGTGTTGAAAAGCAGAATTCAGGAACATACAGTGTACAGTAGTTAACAAGATTCTGCTGCCTGTATGTATTTTGGCATGGCTTTGTTTAAAGTCAAGTTGTCCTTTTATTGATTTCAGTATCATCAAAATAATATATGTTCAGACAACATACAGTAGCTGTTGAGATTTAGCATCTTGCTTTCTGCTGTTTCTGATGTCACAGTTTCATATATGCATTCTGATTCTCAGTTTGCACATAAGAAAAAACACATTATATAGAGACCTACTGTAAGTTGCTGAATTCAGTTTAAGTCAACAATTCACTTTCAAAGTATTTCAGAGTAAAAGGAACTTGTATAAATACCAGTACTGTGATTTTGCCTTGGTTTTGTTTATTTTGTTTTACAAAACTCTTTGGTCATTTGAACAAGCATCTTTGTATCTACATCAGTAGTTTTAGATTCTAGATTTGCCTCTGAACAACTTTTAAATTCGATTCATGTTCTTTACATTTTTATCGCTAGCAAAACTCAGAAATGTCAATAACCTAGAAATGTCAGTTCTTCTGGATAAATTATTTAATCCTTGTGTGCCCCCTACTGGCTCTGTATATAGAAACAAGTAGCTGCTAGCTGGTTGGGTATTAGGTGAGAAAATAATTAAGTCAGTGTGGAATGACAAGGAACTGCTGACTACTAAGATTACTGAAGCTGTATTGAAGTGTAGTTTTTAAATCATAAGTCTGGTATGGCTGTAAGTGTGTCATCTTAGTATGAGAATTAAGTAATATTTTTAAATACACCAAAATATTTATATATTTAGTATGTTTTTTGAGCTGTCTTCATATGTTTTAATAAGACGATGGTTGATACACAAGTATACCATGGTGACACCCTTACAACTGCTGTGTTTAAAGGTTGTAAAATGCATTATTCTTCAATGAGCATAAGTAACATATCAACTACCACAGGTCTTTATAAAGTCTCTGTATCCATTGGTTTTCACATTCAGAAGAAACTATTAGTATATATCTTATGAATCAATTAATGTAATAGTAGTTATTAGGAATATGATTAATTATGGTGCATAATTTGTTTCTTCCCTAACTCCAGACAATTTACAAGTACAGTATGAACAAATATTTGTATTATAGATACTATATATATACTGTATACTGATGGAAAAAAGAAATGCAACACCTCCCCCTCCACAGTCTGGCCCTCCCGTCTGCGTGGAACAGGCAGAAGAGTGACTCATCTGTGAAGAGGACCTGATGCCACTGCTGACGAGTCCATCACAGCCTCTGTCTGGCCCAAGCCAGTCGGGTGTGACGTCTAGGTGTGAGCAGAGGGCCTCTGACAGGTCGCCTTGCTCTAAGGCCAGCAGCATGGAGCCTCAGTGTCCTGTCACTGATGCGGGCGTTGTGTCTGCCAGCAGTTTCAGCAGCAGTATGGTAGGCAGATCTGAAATGATCTCTCAGGTGGACCAGATGGTCCTGCTCTGGTGTGATCACTCGAGGGCAACCGGATCTTGGACGGTCATCTGTCCTGCAGGTCTGCCTAAACCTTCTCTGCAGTCGGGACACAGTGGAGCAGCCTACTCCATAGTCTGGCAATGCTGGCATATGACATGCCTGCCTGCAGCATGCTAATGGCCCTCTCCCTTGCTTCTGGTGACATTCAAGACATTATGGAATGCACAGAATTACTGACTAAGTGTGGCCTTTTTCTTGCAGTGACCTAAGCTTTGAATTATGGCTTTTTTAAAGTTGACCTGATCAGGCATTGTTCCACCTGGACCTCGTTGGGTAAAAGAGCTTTTTTGTGCTTGGCAAGTTGCAATGCCTCACTGCACAAGCTGTATTGCAGGTCATTGGGCTGTGGTGTTTCATAGCCGTTCAGGGACGCCAAATATGTAATCATAGTGGCTCTCTGAAGGCACCAGTTCTGTAGGGTTTGGGCATTTACTGAGACAATTTTCAATTGTAGCAGTAAATCACAAAGTTGATTCTTTTGATGGCTTTAGAATCCAACCACGCGACATAACTCAAACAACGCGCACACACAGGTACTAATACACGAGGATAAATTTATTAATACATAGAATATGCATGTAAACCTAACAGATCTTATCGAGAGGGTTATCAGAATACAAAAGGTATATATTCAATCAGTTACGAAGTGTTACACATCAAGAGGACATACGTTCAGTATATCATTCATTAAGACCGTTTCGTAAAGTGAACTTGGTTACAACTTCTACATTAGATACTCAAAACAAGTACATAACTCTTAGGAATTAAATTGATATCAACTGGTTGGGATAACAATTGAATTCTCGAGCTGTAATGCATTGAAGTTGAATACTCATCCAATTTCTGGGGATTCAGATCTCCTGCAGGCACAAACAATCAGCTGCAGGCTTCTTGCTGTCCAATCCGCGCTCTCTGGCTCCGTGCCAGGCTGTGCTGTGCGGCTTGCGACGGTGCGCTGCAGATGCTCACTGACCGGCTAGTTAGTGTTGGCTTTAACTAGCAAAGTTTGTGCACAGGAGAAAAGATGACTGTGGATCCCAGCAAGTCAGGAAGAGGACCGGTTCGTTCCTGATGAAGAGCTAGTTCTGAATAGTGATTCAGCTGTCCACAGTTCTGACCTGTCCACGAGGCCTGCTGCTGGTTACTCTCTGGCAACCTCCACTCTAGACTCTTAGAACAAAGGAAAGTTCTGGCACTCGGACACACTGGCCGTTCCGTGGTTGTCCGGGCTGAGTCTCGGGATGGTCAGGAGGCGCGCTGCGAGAATGTCCTGCCCTGGAATTCTCCTTTGAATTCCCTTTAGAACAGTCCACAGAATCCTCTCCAGAATCTTACTGAATCTCCCGAATCTTAATCTCGTTGAATCTGAATCTTGTTGAATCTCTTGTTGAATCTGAATCTCCAGGCCTGTGTTGCCTGTTTTTACCTGGAGGAACTTCAGCTTGTTGATTGGCTGAAAGTTCCATGGGCATCAGAGTCCCACGTGGGTTACTCAGCCCTACCAGTCCCTGATTGGTTGATCAAGGTGAGATATGAGTCACTTAGTCCTGACACTTAGTAATGCAGTCCAGATGTCCATCCGGCACTCCCTAGACTGATAGGCGCCAGTGGATGACCATTGATCATGATAGCCAGACTTAGCTAAGTGCATCCCCCTTTGGGAGCTGTCCTAGGAAACCTTAAATCATCTTGCATGAATAGTTTCTCTGTGGCTGCACCACAGAGATGAACAGAGAAATGGGGCCTCATTTGGGAAGCTCAGAAACACTTAATTCTGCCTTATTATTAAGCCTCGCCGCTACATATCCCCCCTTTTTGAAGGTCACGAGGTCCTGAGGCGTTGTTGCCTTCAAAACAAAACAGAGTTAAGTGATGTCCCTTGCCATTAGAACATTAATCTTAAATGTCTACATTACTCCTCGAGAATTCATACCGGAACCAGCATTGGATACAAACAGGATGAATAACATCTGGAGTATGTATAAACACGGTAGGAGACATTATCTAAGTCTAGGAATAACACATCAGGAAGTTCACTGTCAATATCTGATACCTCTGTGGTAGATATTTGGGGAGAAGTCACTTCCTTTCTTTTGGCATGCTACCTTTGACTCATTCATGCTACCCGGAGTACATCTTGATGTAAGAGTACATCATTCAGAGTACACTGTCAGTCATGATCCAGCTACCCGGCAGCAGTGTTACAATAACACCAGTTCCTGTTCCCAGCCCCCCGATAAACCACAACACCTGTGTTGGGTATCTGCTAGGGTGGTTTGGAGGTTTGTTCCATTAAAGCAAACTAACTACCTGTACCTCTTCAGGGCTTACTGTTTCTTGGATTTCTATCCAATTCCTTAGTGTGGCACCTGAAGGCATCCATGACCTCAAGTTTGGTCTTATGTTGTCTGGTTCTAGACCGTACAGTGTTAAGTTACCATGCTGTACTATGGCCTCCTCAGGAACTTAAAGGAACTGTTTTATTAGGTAGCTGCATCATGCCTGTCACAAGTCACAGTGTCAGTTAAACGTGGTGTGCTGACCAGCCATTTACTTCCCACCTGCTCTTCATGGGGTTCATTAACCTTCCTCTGCTCGTTAGTAGCTTTACACCCTTCATTGGTGAATCGTTTAGACACAGCCAATGGATAGCTTTGGTAGCCATACCCATCTCAAGATTTGGAACCGAATTCAATCTTGGTTTGCCTTCTGGGTGAGCTATGAACGATGGGGTTAATGTCACACACTCCTCTACTGAGAAGAGTGGAATCAAGTGGGTTGGGAATTGTGCCGTGGTTAGACTGGCTACAGTGGCACTAAGCTCCCTTAACAGGTCTTGTGTCAACATTCTGGCCTGTTGCACACAAGCATAAACCCACTGTATAACACCAACAATCATGTCCACTGGTTGGGGAATAAGGTTTAACCCTGTTGCATAGGAAATTGCCTGTAGGGTTTTCCCTAAGCTTTCCAACTTTTGATGCTGTCGATACAGTCTGTCACTACCCTCTGGCATCTCTGACACCTGCCTTCTTGGGGCAGTCAGGGTGAGAGTGCCAGTAGCACACAAACCTACCAGAAAAAGCAAACGTGCAACAGTGGCGGCAGCAATCAGTCCTCCCAAAAGTCTTTTCGGGTGGCTGATCCCAGTCATCTCCTTCTGAGTGACTGTCGCCTTTCTAAGCTGGCGCAGCGTGTACATGGTGTCTTTCTCAGTATGCCATGTGGCATCTTGGGCACCAACATCCTGGAAATCTGGGGAGATCTGACGCAGCTGCTGATGCTGCTCCTCCTTTTCCAGGGCATCTACTTTTTCGATTTGTTCATGCCTGTGCTCTAGGAAACCTGCAGGGGGCGGTGCAGCGGTGGAGCATGCCTGACCCTCGGCTGAGTGGTCATCTGGAGCACCTGAGTGATCTGGGATTGTTATCCCATTCTCACTGTTCAGGTCCACCCTGCACACTTCCTGATTGAGGAATCCCTCTATCGGCATGTTTACAATCGTTAGCTGGGCGTGGGTGTAGGACACCTGCTCGCTCCCCCCTTCCCTCGCTAGGGGTTCAGGGAGCTGCCCCAGCACTGGGATAGCTAGTTCATTGTCTTCGAACTCGCTATCACCCACCAGGCCCATGTCAGTGCAGGCGGGGATTCTGACACCCCTCTTTGCGATGTCCTGCACTGGCAGGCGGGTGACTTGACCATCCAGCTCCAGTCTGGCTGAACCACTGTTGGTCAGACTCAGACTGACAGACTGAGCTGGTGGCTGTAAGAAAACCGGCTCGGCTTTCATTCCCTGTCCCTTCTGGGGGACTGGGTGTGTTGGCAACCCTGCCGTTGAGGCAGGAACAATCAGGTCAGTCTCACTCACTACCTGGTAGTTGTGAGAAATAATGTTACCTGACTGCAGGTTCCCTGGGTCACAGCAGAGGGAATCGGCATCTGGGATCAGGTGTGTCCACAGCGCAGTAGTCTCAGCGTCCAGCTGGACCTCCTGTCTAACCTGTGAATGTTGCACCAGGGGCACCTGGCGGTGGCCCCGTGACAGCTGCTCAAGCAGATCCTCACTAATAGAGGACCTCTCAGGGCTAAGGGCGAGGGCTACATCACCAACCTGCTCTCCTGCCATCTGGATCCCTTCCACCACTGCAGGGTGGTGGTCCTGACCCCTCTTGGGTGCCAGGGTGCACAGGGAAAGCTCCTTTTCATCGCCAGGTGGGGAGATCTGCTCCTCTTTAGGGATGTAAAAGGTGTGTGCTTTACCTGGTGGATCAGGCGGCTGCTCGGAGCACCGCTCCTGTGGCATGGAGGCTGTTGGGACCTTGGCCAGGGCACGACTTCCCTGTATATCCGGGGAACAAGAAAATATTTTTATTTCTTGTCCAGAGGGAACAGAAGGAATCTCCGCATAGGCTTCTGTGTTCGGTGGGCACTGTGTAAGCACAGTCTGCCTCTTGGCCCCCCTTTCCTTCTGTACAGAAGGCTTAGGAGCCTTGACCTGTTTCCACACTTTGCCTTTCTGGTGATCCACCAAAGGTTCCACTCTGAGTCGCATGCCCTTTTCTTTTTCAACCCGTTTGAGCTTGCCGTGTGACATCAAACACCTTTCAACCTCAGTGTCAATCAGTGTCTCACTGGGTAAGACATCTCCCATGGCAGCCTTGAGGTAAAAGCTTCGTGCTTTTCCTCTGTGTTTTACTGCCTGCTCTGTGACTTCAGGGGTGGAGTCAGCACTCGCTTGGGAGTGGCTGACCTCATCCAGGCAGGAACCCTTCCGCTCAATCAGATAGACTGAGGGAGTGGGAGGGGGCGGGTCTCCGCCTCCTCCAGTGGAGAGTATCAGCTCATTCACGCTTCCGGCAGCCTTGGGGAGCGGTTGTTCCTGTCCTAATAAAGCTTGTTCAAGCCTGGCCAGGCGGGTGGCTACTGAATCCTTTTGTTCAGCCTTTTCTAGCCCTTTCCCTCCCCCGGTGTTCTCATGGCACTTAGGACGCTGGGTGCGGTCCTGTGTGAGTGCTTTGGAACGGGGCTTAGCCAGCTCAGGAGCCTGTGCTCCTTCGAGCAGGGGGGAATTAACCCTGCTGGCTCTGACGGCGAACACAGTCGCTTTAGCAGCTTTTTGCTCAGAGCGACTTTGGACATCATACTCCCAGGCTTTCTGCGCGAATCTCTTAATATCAGTCATTTTCATGGTCTGTGCATCTGTATGCATTAAGATCATCTTTCTGACTGACGGGTGGAGATTCGCAATGAATAAACCCTTGAAATGTGTGTTCTCTTCGCAACCCTCATAATTTCGCCCTGCAAAATAAGTTCGTCTAAGTCTCTCGTAATATTCGCGAGGGGACTCTGCTCTCTCGTGCTTAATGTTAAGGGCGGCGGCTATCGCGGCAGTCGGGTCAATAAACGCACTGTATTCTTCGATAAGTGCTTGACATAGCTGCTCAAAGTCATTACAGACTTCTTTCATCTGCCTAGCCATCCACTCATGTACAGCTCTGCTGGTAGTTTTCCTGACCAGAAACACTTTCTCCTGTTCTGTGGCGTTTGGCAGGTACTGCAGGTTATACCTGAGGTCTTGAATATAACTCTCGATATTATTCTCTGACACTGCGGGGTCAAATCTCTCTATGTCCTTCGCTAGCTCTCTCAGAGAATGGAGGTTTATTCTCCTAGCTTCTCCGCTGACGGAGATATGACGGAGATCGTGGTCAGACTTGTCGCTGCTAGAGAGAGTGCTTAATAGCGACTCGAATTCAGACCTTTTAGCAACCATCGTTAAACTTAAAGAGTATTACTTTTAAGTACGAAATCACAGTTTAACCACAGAAAACCACAAGATCAAGTATGCAATCAACCCGGTAGATTGCAAAAGATCACAAAACAATCAAGCACTGCTTAAAGAGCAAGGGGAACTTTTTTCCTTTCGGCTTTCAGCACACTGTATTATCGTGTATGAAACCCGCGGCGTTTTATATGAATTATTCCGCTTGGTTGATTCATTTCAGTCTTGCCACGGCCCACCCAGGGACGCCATAAATGTGGTGTTTCATAGCCGTTCAGGGACGCCAAATATGTAATCATAGTGGCTCTCTGAAGGCACCAGTTCTGTAGGGTTTGGGCATTTACTGAGACAATTTTCAATTGTAGCAGTAAATCACAAAGTTGATTCTTTTGATGGCTTTAGAATCCAACCACGCGACATAACTCAAACAACGCGCACACACAGGTACTAATACACGAGGATAAATTTATTAATACATAGAATATGCATGTAAACCTAACAGATCTTATCGAGAGGGTTATCAGAATACAAAAGGTATATATTCAATCAGTTACGAAGTGTTACACATCAAGAGGACATACGTTCAGTATATCATTCATTAAGACCGTTTCGTAAAGTGAACTTGGTTACAACTTCTACATTAGATACTCAAAACAAGTACATAACTCTTAGGAATTAAATTGATATCAACTGGTTGGGATAACAATTGAATTCTCGAGCTGTAATGCATTGAAGTTGAATACTCATCCAATTTCTGGGGATTCAGATCTCCTGCAGGCACAAACAATCAGCTGCAGGCTTGTTGCTGTCCAATCCGCGCTCTCTGGCTCCGTGCCAGGCTGTGCTGTGCGGCTTGCGACGGTGCGCTGCAGATGCTCACTGACCGGCTAGTTAGTGTTGGCTTTAACTAGCAAAGTTTGTGCACAGGAGAAAAGATGACTGTGGATCCCAGCAAGTCAGGAAGAGGACCGGTTCGTTCCTGATGAAGAGCTAGTTCTGAATAGTGATTCAGCTGTCCACAGTTCTGACCTGTCCACGAGGCCTGCTGCTGGTTACTCTCTGGCAACCTCCACTCTAGACTCTTAGAACAAAGGAAAGTTCTGGCACTCGGACACACTGGCCGTTCCGTGGTTGTCCGGGCTGAGTCTCGGGATGGTCAGGAGGCGCGCTGCGAGAATGTCCTGCCCTGGAATTCTCCTTTGAATTCCCTTTAGAACAGTCCACAGAATCCTCTCCAGAATCTTACTGAATCTCCCGAATCTTAATCTCGTTGAATCTGAATCTTGTTGAATCTCTTGTTGAATCTGAATCTCCAGGCCTGTGTTGCCTGTTTTTACCTGGAGGAACTTCAGCTTGTTGATTGGCTGAAAGTTCCATGGGCATCAGAGTCCCACGTGGGTTACTCAGCCCTACCAGTCCCTGATTGGTTGATCAAGGTGAGATATGAGTCACTTAGTCCTGACACTTAGTAATGCAGTCCAGATGTCCATCCGGCACTCCCTAGACTGATAGGCGCCAGTGGATGACCATTGATCATGATAGCCAGACTTAGCTAAGTGCATCCCCCTTTGGGAGCTGTCCTAGGAAACCTTAAATCATCTTGCATGAATAGTTTCTCTGTGGCTGCACCACAGAGATGAACAGAGAAATGGGGCCTCATTTGGGAAGCTCAGAAACACTTAATTCTGCCTTATTATTAAGCCTCGCCGCTACAGGGCTTTAAACAAATTGACAACTTTTTGTGAAAGTAAATAAGCTATAACTTTAGTATTTTCATTCCAGAAATGGTTGCATTTTTTTTTCTACCAGTATATTTTGAAATGAGTTTTATTTCTAACGAAATGCAGTAACTGCGCTTATTTGTGGTTATCTGGTGTGTAGACTGTAGTAAACACTGTGATACTGAAGATAAAATCATGTATTTGAATATACAGTAGCAAAATAATGTTGAAATACATTCTCATGTATTAAATGTGGCCTAAAAAGTTAAAGAAGGAATTTTTATCAATATGTATCAACTCATAAAAAAAGTAGTGCACTGTACTTACACTGTAGTTGGATTTATACACTGATCTCAAGACTCAAGACTTCCAGTCGTTTTTTGAGTGCTTTTATGATATCACAAAAAATTAAATAATGGGTTATTTTCTAAATTTTGCATTTCTGTTTTGGGAAATTCGAGTGCTGTTTTTGTTGGTTCTCCAAATATAATTTAAACTCACATCCTTTCACAATTTAATTGTGTGATTCAGTGTTTAGTACTTAAAAAGGTACAAATAATTGTAGAAGGATCGAATGTTGCTGGTGATGAAAGTGTTGCGATAATCTTAATAACACACGTGCCAGATTAACTGTTAGTGAAGCTGAGGGGGCTCTTTACAGACGGGTTACAAGCAAGAGGAGGAAGCTCAAACCAATCATACCTGTTTGATTACTGGTTACTAATTTAAACAGGAATCTCTTCTAAACATTTCTTGAACTGTCCATTAGATACGGGTATAACAATGCAGCCAGGACCTTATTCCTGACCCACAAACAGTTGTGTGAATAGGTTACATCTGTTCTCAGTGTGAAATATACACATGCTTTGCATATGATGTGAAGTAACAGCAATATCCATATGTCTCCATGGCAAACAGGGCTTTCTTGTACACTAATAGGTAATGGAATCCCATCAAAAGGTGGTACTGTATGTGCACTAAAGGCACGAACCATTAAATTTTGTACATTAGACAACAAATAAAATCTTTCTAATGCTTAAACTAACCAGTTTACGAAAGCATATGACTGAGCAGAGCTGACTTGCACCTGACTGGTGCTTCTCTACAGAATTCCTTTCTCCTACACTCGGCTGCAGCATCAGAGCCTCTGATACAATCTGGCACTGCTTAAAGTGAGCTTAAAATGAGCTTCAGAATGTGAAAAAGTGCAAAAACACCTCACTTTTAAATGGGCTGAGCTAAATGATATGTTACAATCGATGTTTATTGTCACTCAAAGAGTTTTCATTATCATGCTCGCTTGATTATTGGTTACTAATTTGAACAGGAATATCTTCTAGAGATTTCCATCCATCTGTTTTCTAACAGCTTTATCAAATAAAGGTTTCTTAGCTATTTAACAAGAACACCATCAACACGGTTATTACAGTGTTGTTCCTCATCTCCAGGCCCTTCAGGATAGAAGTGGTCACATTACATTTCCCCGTGACTAGGCAGACATGATGAAGTGCAGAGTCACCTGTACTGCAGTTGTTTCATGATAAATAACAGCGCTTAACTTGTGAATGTATTTCTGCGCACCATTAAAAGCAAACTACACACTTTGAACCAAGGTTTCAGGCTACTGTAGGTTTACAAGGTTTACAACCAACCCAGATAAGACTGTATTAAAAGACATGACACTTCTGTTATCATTCCTCCTGTGAACATTATGGATGTTTTTAAGAAATGATGTAACAATTTTGTGAATAGCAGACCTGAAGGATTTCCACCTTCATGTGAAACTTTTAATATTTGATGTATCATCGTTCTTGTCACAACTCTATGTACATATGATTGAACTTGTGCTTTGTGTTTATAATAAAGTTTGCAATGCTGGACCTTTTTAGGTAAAAGCTTTCATAGATAAAATAATATAGTGAGGATATCAATAGTGATAATATATAGTGAGGATTGTGCTGGTGCCTTACTGTTATTTTAATAGAAGCACACATAACACGCTTACATTACTGTAGGTTTGCTATGTTCCCAAGTATCTAAACATTTGATAAAATGTTTCAAGAAACTGAGGGAAGGTTTCATGACAGGATGTTGGCAAATAAATATATTTTTGTCACAACTAAATATTACATTATGGTGCTTTCATAACTATCATCTGAGTGTACAGATATGGTATTATATGGTATTTTTTTCCCTATAGGTGGAGCAATACCGCAATGTCATCTTTCACGGGCCAGAAGGAAGCTGCCAGGAGTACATAACCAACCAGATTTCACAGTATATAAAGGTAATAAAAGATAAGAAATGAGTGCGTTCATTCTGCTGTGGACTGTGTACAGTATATGTTTAGAGGTATATAATCTATTCTTTCTTCTCAGCACAAGCAAAAACCATTGGGGATCAGCTGCGACATTGTCACACTGGAAGTGGATGCCAACTTATCAAAGGAACAGTTGGTGGAGTTTTTCATCAACTGTGGTAAATAGCCTCCCTTTTTAAGCATCAGATTTGGCATGTATTCTGTCTCAGTAAAGTCGCTAAGAGCGTCACACCATAAATCATGGAATGAAGCCTTGTGTTTTCAAGGCTGTCCTCAGGTCTTGCTTCTGTGCAGGGATGTTTTATAATACGTGTGGCCTTCTATGAAAGATGGTGTTCTGTTAAGCCAGCTCTTTAAGGGGTCCCCAAAAGACCTTTTTTATGATTTTAACAATGTTTTATTCAGTCCATTATTCACCTGGTTCATTTCTTAGATCATCATACAAGGAATGTAGAACTGGATGCTCAAAATGAGGATTTCAGAAGTCTGTGTGATACAGAGGCTATGAATTATTAAAAGGATGCTGCTTATTTATACAGATAAAGGCAATGCTAAATATGGTGCCACATTATAGGATCTGATAGTATAATGTGAGAGTTAGCTACATTATCATCATTATCATTACATAGTCTTCATGTTTAAGCCTAAGCTTTTTGATTATATATGTTGTGCAGTCCTTCATTATCATGGGATTTTGTTTATGTGAGAGTGTTAAGGAAGCTGGGATTGCTAAGTCCTTGAACAGCAGGGGAGCTGGAAGTGGAATGAAATAGGGAATATTTACAGTAATCATCTCTGTGAGATTGTACAAGAAAGCAGTGGCTGCATCTGAGATTCATTTACCCAGAGTGAAAGTTGAAAGAATTCACTCATCAGGTCAGACAGATGGCAAAAGGCTGATTTAAGAACTAGTTTAGAGATAGAGTATATTAGTTTTTGCTTGTTGTTATTGTAAGATTAATTTTGTATTTAGTTATTTGAAGGCGAGTTTTTGAGGTTTTGAAATCACATTGCTAACAGCCTTGCAATTTAAAGAAAGTTAACATGTTAACATTTGTCTTCATAGCTGGCAGGAATTGCAACTTTAAGCCTGCACACTGGCTTCCAACATTACTTCAGCATAGCCCATTAATTTTAAATGAGAAAAAGAACCAGCTTATCTGATTAAATCAATCTAGTGTGACAATATAAACCTTTGAAGTATGACATATAGTGCATTGCGAAGAACAGAAAGCTTAATACAACAGAATAGAAAGATAATATGATTAAAAAATAGTTATAATTGTAAATAAGAATTTACTATAACACAAGAAATTATATAAATATAGAGTGTAGAGGTCATGTTGTAGGTACAGCAGATGGTAGTATGCATACATACATCACTTATGACAGGGAAGGCCCATTATCTGTCTGTGTGACTCTCTGCCATATCCCTGGTCTTCTGTCTCAGGTTTTCTGATCCCAGTGAAGGAGCAGGCTGGCAGCAGTTGCGTGGTGGTTGTGCTGGAGGGCCTGGAGAAAGCAGGTTCTCTGTCTGAGCTCCTGGGTGACCTGTGTGAAGGCCTGGAAAACAGGGGCTCAGGCAGCCCGCTCCTCGTGAACCCTGGTGAGGGCTGTGCTGTTAGCTGCCAACCGCCACACAGCACATCATCGATCAATATAGAGAGCAGCCACACTTACTGTAAAGTGTTGTAAATAATTAATTCAGACAAAAGGCAGGGCTTTAATCCAGAGTTGTAATTCGTAGTATCCCCACGAGAACAAACAGAACAGTTGAGTTAACAAGATGGCTGGCAAAAAAAGCCTCTTTGTAGCACAGCAGAAAGAGAATGTCCTTTCCCTCTGTGCGCCTCCATGTGCTTAAGCCTCATGTAGAAAGCTTATGTACCATGATTATGCTACCCTTGAATTCATACACGTTCCACCATGATAATGCCACCCTTTAATTTCAAAAGAAAATTTTCAAAAGCCCTCCTGTAGGGAACACTGATGACGGCAACATGTGGATATACTGTCCATGTTGTTTAAAAAAAATAACAAGGCAATACTAATTGCTTCAATTACAAAATCTTCTTGACTAAAAAGAAAACTTTATTCCACCTGGCAGTTATATAATCTCACTGTGTTTTATATTTCCCATCAGTTCAGGAAAGCTCTGGCCTGTATTACTTCCAGGAGGAGAGCTTCTTGATCGGGACTCTGTCCAAGTCACGCCTCCATGGCGCAGAGCTGCTGATGCAGCAACACTTCCGCTGGGTGCAGCTGCGCTGGGACTCGGAGCCGCTCCATGGCCTCCTACACCGACACCTCAAGAGGAAGCTCATACATAAGGTAAGAACTGCTGTCCGCCTGCCACCAGGGAAGGACGCTGTCCGGCAACGGACAGTAGCGTTTCAGTACACTGTGAAAGTCACATGCCAGGTCACAGTGCCACAATACGCGCTTCGTCAAGAGTGACGACAAAAGGAAAACCCTTCTCCAGTAAAACAAGATGGCCTCCCAGTCCACGGTACTACATTTTGTTCCGAATGGCTCTCATGTTCTATACTTTTGAGTTATAAGTTGCAACGATGAGGAGGACCTTTGTGCAACGTACTGTATCCCTGTACAGGGTTTAAAAAAATATCTAATTATCATGACGAGATTATATTTTATTTACCTGTAACAGAAAATATCTTAAGTGCTGTAGCAGAAAATATCTTAAGGCTTTTGAAACCACCAGTACAATAATAAATCTGTGCAGCACAGCAAACTGTTTCTGCATGATGCATCATCTCCATTTCTAATGCATTGTTTATAAAGGTTTTAAAACTACTAGAATGCTAGTAATGGAATGGTTCAAATTAAGAGAGCTGTTAGAAGATGCTAATCAGAAACAGTTCCATTTGCCTAATAAGAGATGATCCCAAATGTCTTTTGTAATGAGTGTGAGTCTGTTTCTTCTTTAAGATGAAAGGTCAGATTCCTCCAACATCAGACCTGCTGTGTAAGACAGTGGCGTGGATCTGCTCAGTGTGGCAGCATCTTAACTCCTGCTTGTCACGCCTGGGAACCCCAGAAGCCCTGATTGGACCCCACATGTTCTTCTCCTGCCCCGTCATTCCAGGACAGCCCCTTGCAGTTGTAAAGTGAGTCTGTCCGCACACACGCCTGTCTGTTGCTGATGTTTGAAATACAGTACATATCTGTGCAATGACATGATGCAGTGTAGCCATTCATGTAAAGAAAGTTTATGATATTTACTTTTAACTTTTCCAAATGGATTGTTAAAATGTGAGCCATGTGTTTATATGTAATGTTTACATGTATGTAAATCAATGTTAGTTTTAATTCTCTTCAAGTGAGCAACCCTGCAGAAAAACTATCATTGCATTATATTTATAAAACCACAGCCCTGGGCTTAAGGATATTCCACTGTGTGAAGAGCTTTTAAATGTTTTTGTAGTAGCTGAAATAATGTCGCTCTAAGGAGTGCTATCTTTTGCATGGGTGTGCAAAACCACGGTGTGCGTCTGTGTGTAGGTGGCTGTCCAGACTGTGGAATGCCGTGGTGGTTCCCAGGGTACAGGAAGTCATTGTCTCCAGGGCGACAGTCAGGAGGGCTCCAGCACAGCGCCACGTTCCCAGCAGCAAGAGCCTCAGCTCAGGGCAGCAGGCCGTGGCCAAAGCCGCTCTCAGCATCCTGGTCAACAAAGCTGTTCTCCCGGCCTGCCCACTGCCGAGGCCAGGTATGTTCCTTTCCCACTCAAACTCCATCTCAGACAAAAGCAATTCAGAGCAAATGGACTATGTTCAATATAGTTTCACCAGAGGGGGTTGTTTCCTGCCACATTATTACCTTAAAAATTGCTTTTTAAAAAGGCTGGGCTGGGGTTAAAGCAATAAGCTTTGCTCGATAGTACATTATAACGAGGACTGCACTTCTTTTTTATTGATTAGTTATGAACATTTGTCTTACCTTATATTACATATTGTAAGGTGATCTGTGAAATGAAGGAACCTTAAAGGATCAAATGTTAGTTAATATATGTTCATTTTAGTGGACAGTTCAGTATGTACAGTACTATCCCTTTAAAATGTGGCCTGTTATAGTGATTTTAACACGGTAAGTTTTTGACTTCCCGTTCCTACATAATGCAATGTGACTCAAAGTCACGGGGAAGCAAAGTGAAGCAAGGCAAGTGGCAGAATCTGAAAATCTTTGTTAAAATGAAAATTTATGAAAATCTAAAGCTCCAGCAGCTTTTTCAAAAGATACACATACTGTGAAAAGCAAGTGAAAGGCTTCAAGATATATTCAAGATATTGTCACAGTAAGACTGACACCAGAGCAGACATTTTAAAGAAAGGTGCTGCACTAAAGACAGTGAATTAGACAGTGCTGTTCACTTGGTTTCCATAGGAATGTCAACAGGGAATCCCAGTCTGGTACAATATTTGTGAGCACAGGCAGTCATGCTGGACTTTAATATATTAAATCAACTGACCAAGGAGAGTCAGGCCTTGGTTTTATATCTCTTACAAAGGAGGACACCTTTTTTACAGTATAATGTCCCCATCACTGTAGTAGGGCATTAGGACCCACACAGACTGCAAGGTGAGCACCCCCTGCTGGCCTCACTAACACCTCTTCCAGCAGCAGCCTTAGCTTTCCCAGAAGTCTCCCATCCAGGTACTGGCCAGGCTCACTCCTGCTGCACTACAGTGGGTTGTCAGTTGTGGGATGATACTTGCTGTTTTCCTTGTGATATCATTGTAGATAAAGCTGTAAAAAGGCTTGCTCCCTTATGGATATTTTCTGTATATTTTTTGCAGCAAACAAAATACTGTAGTAAAACACCAGTGTATCTAGATCATAAAAGGTTCATGTGAAATTCCTTATTTTAACCTATACATATATGTCTGTATTGTGAATGCTTAGCAATTTAAAATACAGTAATCTTTCAGTCAGCTAATATCACAGTGTGATGCAAGAAGGCTAGAAAATTAATTATTTTTGGAAAATGTTTGATCATCCTGGTCTTTTCTTTGTTCTAAAACAGGTCTGTTAAATTATATGGATCAAGACAGCTTTATTTTTAGGATCAGTACAATACAATACATAGTTATCATCTATTATTTTACTAAAGGCAGAGGGTTTCCAACCTTCAGTCAAACAGAGAAAGCACTCAGCATGTTATAATATCAGCTTAAAAAAGGAGCCAATCAGTTTTGTTTTTACAATACTATAAAACCGTGCATTAAGCATATTTAATTTAAAACTGTAACATAGAGTACTTTCAAAGTTTCTCTTGCACTGCATTTCTTTCTAAAAGTCAAAATAAATGATCAGGAAGTATAGAACGATGCAATACTGTATAATATTCCTTGGATTCAGTGTTATTTATAGTTAATGACATAAAAATACACAATTTAAAATGACAAATAGCAAGGATTAAACATTAAACAGTTGAAATGGTGGTTTATATTAAATGTCATCAGTCCTTTTGGCTCAGTGGCATTGTAAATTCTTTCTGGAACAAGAATGCCAATTCTCATCATAATGCAAAGCACAGCCCAGCCTCCCACTTACGGCCTGGGCTCCCCCATTATAAGAGGGTGGCACTGCATGGTGTTTGCACATACTGTAGGAATTGTGAAAGCAGGCTGAATCACAACAGCAGCTAGGCACTTGCTTGGTACTGTATGAAGCATTGCTTAATTTGCCATTTCAAATCAGTAATGGTGTGTATAAAATTAAACCAGAATTGGAATTTCCTTAAATAGTGGCTTTCAGACAGCTTACATACAGTCAGCCAAAGCTTGTACACACTGTCTCCCAGTGCAGGTAACGGTGTCTTCTGATAGATGAACGGGTATACAACACTTTTGACTTGCACACTCCAGCTGATAACAACACCTGACGTCTGCCGGCCTTTCCACCTGCAGCGTGACTAAAAAGTAGTTTGCTGGTTGATTTGAAAATGCGCATGTTGATTTTGGCGTTATTATTACAGTATTTGTGGTTTGTTGCGTATCCATGCAGAGATCGAAAACCATCTCTCGGAGTTCCAGGGGGGCTGCTTCCCGCTGCCGGCGTTCACGGCTGGTAAAGGCAGCAGCAAGAGGAGCAGAGAGATCGGCTCCTGGAGGAAGGCGAACACCAGCCCCCGCAAGAAGGGCAGCCTCTCAAAGGCCTGGGGCACAGCCAGTACTCTGAGGGAAGGTGAGGAAATGTGAACCGGGCAGGCTCCAGGCTCTTAGACCAGGCAGGAGGGGGCTTTTTTAGAAGAGGAGAAATAAAAAGATGAGAAAAAAATAAGATAGGATCACTTTATTATCCATATACAATTTCTTGCATTAGGAATTAGCTGTATAAACGGCTGACCCTGTGCTCTATCCCCAAGCATCTCTCCCTGTCTCCCTGTATGCCTGTGTGTCTCATGGAGAGCAAGCTGGGGTATGTATTTCTTTTTACTCCAGAGAAAGTTCATCTCACTAGTCAGTTAAGTCATTGAAAAAGAGCATATTCAGGAGTTGATATTCTGTGTTTTTTATTAAGCTGACAAGTCTTGTGTCATCAGAAAACTTAATAAGATGGATTAACATACATATATGTATGTATGTTACAGTCTTTAGTGTACAAAATATCTAATAAAGGGAACAAGACGCAGCCCTGTGGTGATCCAATAGAACTGTAACACACCTCAGATAATTTCCCCACTTCTACCTGTTGAGACCTATTATATTTGTAAAAAAAAGTCTAAAATGTGTTTTAATTTGAAATTCGTTGCAAGATTCTGTGCCACTGAGAGAGATTGAATCATGTTAAAAAAGGAAAAACAGGAAAAATTTAATTGTAATAAATAACTTTACTTGGTCTAGACTATTTTTTCAGATTTGATGACACGTGAAGTATGGTTCTTTTGCATTGTAAACCGTTTTATTATTTTAAATGTGATTTTGAAAAATAAAGCCTGTTTTTCTTCTTTGCGTTAGGAGAGTATTGAAGATATTTTTTTGATATACAGTATGACGTATTAGGTAAAGTGCCTGATTGTTTTTATAAGAAGGTGTCTGGCTATTTGTTCACTCTGTTGTAAACTTAAGGTAGCCAGCAGTGGTGTCTTTAGCACTTGGAATTGACACAACAGGATCTTTGGAATATTTACATACAATTACCACTAAAATCTGTATTCATTGCAGTTTTCTTTTTACAAAACTGTAGAATTACACTACCTGTGAAGACTTCAACATTTTGACAGGTGTTTGGATCACTAACCAGAACATCGCTAACAGAGTCAAGACAGCATCACTGCAAGATGTGAAATACTCTCATCTTTGTCTTCATTTGCTTCCAGGTTCACAGTCAAAGACTGACTTAGACATTCATTTCGGCAGGATGAACTCAAACTCACAGATGTAAGCCCAAATAAAAATTTCCTAGTGGGATTTGGTATAGGTGATTTATGTCACTTGTACATAGGGAATATTGATTGTAATATGCACTGTAGTAACTTTTGCAGTTCCTTTGATGTTATTGCTTCTAAAAAGTAAAAGACAAATTTGAGTCTTTCAGACCTCTAAAGATTATTTTTAAAATTCTAAAATCCTCTTAGAATTTGAATTTGTTCCAATTTGAGAGACATTCAGATGGTTTGAATGCATTTACTGATTTATACAGTTTGTTGATACATGTATACATGTTACTTTTTTGGATTTAGTAATATGTAGAAACAACGTTACTTGAGATTAAATCTAACAAGGGATACTTCAGAGACACACCAGGAGATCACTTGGGGCTTCAACTAAGTTCTCCAGATGTTAGGATAATGTGCCTTGTTTCCAGGCACCAGCAGAGGGCAGTAAAGCAGTTGCTATGTTGATGTTCAAAATTAATAATAATAATATACACATTGAGAGGAGATGGTAAATGGGAGCATGTATTCCACAGGAATGTGAATGTGGAGTAGGACGATAGTAAGAGACTACTAGGTGCAAGGCCATGCAGAGCCTTATACGTGAGCTAGAGATTTTTGTAGTCCACAGGAAGCCTGTCCAGGACTCCAGGATAGGAGCAATGTGATCATTTGCACTATTCCTAGCCAGGCCGAATTCTGGACATACTGTACTGTAGTTTGTTGTCAATGTGGATTTAGATATCAATGTGAATAATGTTACAGTAGTCAATGTGATAAAAGACTAAAGTGTTGACCAGCTTTTCAGCAACAGTTATTATTATCATTAAAGAAACGGTTGCATTTCACAACCAATGTACAAACAATGTACACCAAAAACCTATTGGCAGTTAATGTTTCTCAAGACACATGCTGTAAAACACAAAATAAAGAATATTTAGAAATAAAATATTATTTTGAGCTCTGCATTTTGAAGTTGGAAAAACAAGTAAGTTGCATAAGTTTGCATAAGTTACATCCCTTCGTGTGAACTAATTAGCACTTGGTGTTCACAGGTCAGACAAAGAGCAGCAAAGAACTGTGGGACTGGACCAGAGATTCTCTCTGTCATCTGATGATGAACATGACCTGATGCAGGAGCTGCAGAGTTTGTGCTCCAGTAAGTCTGAGCCGGACATAAGCAAGGTAGGCCCTCAATTCATTTCCACAATTGTAGAATCTTATCTCCACTCTCTGCTTTCTGAAACTGCACCTGCAGTTTTAAAGTATGTTTTGGTGAGGTTTTTACCTGTTTTCCCTAGCAAATGAAATCACAAGTCCAATCACAAGAAAATGTCCTGCAGTTATGATTTTTTTTTTGCTGCTGCTTTTATCTTGTTGCTGCACCCAGTTGGCATCAATGGCCCCGGTTTGGTAATTACTTTATACAGCCTGTATGGTTGTTTTACAATATTTACTGTACACCGGCCGATATAAGCATCCTTTGCTTGATGTGAGTTTAATGTGTCACATCATGTGATTAGCTCTGCTTAATTAGAAATCATACCCACTAAATGTCTATTGAATTTCTTAACCCCTCTTTCAGTTGTGAATGCATTTGAATATATACTGTACACTTATGGTTATGGTTTTCAGTATAGCAGTGAGATTTAATTATACTTTGGCTGAATGGTTGAATACAAACAACTGATTTTTTTAAAAACCAGTACATACTGTACACAAAGGGAAATAATTCTGCATTTCTGACATGTTCTATTTGTTTTATATTGCTTCGTTACTTCTGTGTTACCTTTGAGTTAGCTTTTCCTTTCGAGTGCCAGGATAATACGGAAAATGTTTTATTTTGTAAGAGGGGGGCAGTCATGAAACTTGTGACTATGTTTCAGATTGCTCATTCCAAGGAGGATTTCATTATGTTTTCTGGCTCTTCGAGTGAACAGTCGCCCTTGAAAGCTGATAACGAACAAAGCACTCTGTCACTACCACAGTCGGTCAGTCGGTAAACCAATATTTTTTTGGGGGGTGGAATCATCTTTATATAATATACTATGTTTCAGTAATGATTTACCAAGTGATAGCCTCAGTGAATAAAATGAGAAGAATATTTTAATTGTGGGGCGAACTTTGTGAAGCATGAAGGCAGGCCTTTTGCAAGTATGTGTGCAGCAGTATTGTGGGCTCATGGTGGAAAAGAGAATTCTTTTACCATTATCATCGAAGGTATGGTTTCACTTGCATGTTGGAAATGCTTACAGATGGCTGTGGTTGATTTTCTGACAAAGGTCCATGAATTCCAGATTAGATCAGGGAACCCCAATACAGATTAAAGGTCAAATTTAAGAATTTTTCTACTGATACGTTGCACCAGAGTGTATATACTGTAGGTGTGTCATAACAAAAGGAGGGAGTATGGTTGCAATCAGTTACTTTCTGTTTTATATTTATAGGAGGCTCTGTAGAATTGTGTTTTCACTTTGACATTATAAAGTGGTTTGTGTTGATTAATGGCAAAAAATCCCAATGAAATACATGATTATTCCATATTGTTACACAATAAATTGTGAAAGCCCAAGGGGGTGAATACTTTTGACAGCCACTGTAAGTCAGACACAGGTGTCCTGATACAGTGAAAGATGTGATAACATGGAAACGTGTGAAGAAGATGTTGTGCATCCCATCTTCCTTGTAACTGGAGTCCTAATGAGTAGTCTTGCCTGTGCTTTCAGGCAGCAGACCTGAGTTGACTCCCAGTGATTGTTCTGCAAAGGTTGTATCTGGATAGACCTACACCACATCACTGTATTAAAGCCAAGGAGCTTTACTGTGATGACCAGGTGTCACATGTGTTTCTAAAATAGTCTCAACTTTGACATTTAAACATTTAGGAGAACTGGTTTGACAATTTTCATGTCTATGCGAGGATGTCTCCTGATTGCACACTTCACACTTCTGGAGATAAGCCCAATACAGTAAATAGTCCAACAACAAAATGTCCAGCACAGCTCTTCCTGGTAACCTTTGCATTCACCATAACAATTTCTCCTTTTGAGCGAAATAATGCCACATCTCTCTTTGCAGGTTAGCAGCTGTGCCCTAAGCTGCAGCGCACCTGGAACATGCAGCAGTGACAAAAGGAATAATGTACCTGGACAGATGAAAGTCAAGTCCCTTCTCCCCATTCCTATGAGTAAAAACACACAGCGCAGTAATAGCACACTGAAATTGAGCAGCAGCAGCAGTACAAGGCAGGAACCACTGAACAATAACTCACCAGAGGAGATTTGGATTCTGCACAGAGACTTGCATGAAAATAACAACAAGTAGACTTTCTTAACATTTTTATTGACCGTTTTTAATTTGTCTCCATGTTGTATAGTAGAATTATTACGGCCTTTGTATTTGTACTTGTTAAGGTACTTGTTACACTGTATTAACATTGTGTATTGGGGACCATAGTTTATTGTAAAAAACAGTATTGAATATAAAAAGTGCTTAACCAGCTTTTGCCTTTCAGGTGAAAAACATTTTGGATCAAAGCGACAGAACTGCAATTTTTGCTATTGAAATATTTTCAGATATAAAGTGTTCTATGTTTAAATAGTTGCAAGATTGTTTTAAATACTGTTATTATTAATCAGGGTTTTACCAAATATGTGTAAATAAGATATTTAGAAACCTATATGGTATAGAGCTTGGTGTCAGTGAAATTATACTTGTACAGTAAAGACAGTATACTTGTACTGTACATATGTTTGTAATATGGAGAATTGGGTTCATCAATTTTCACTTGTTTCAAAGTGAATGGAATGTGGCAATAAGTAACGTAAATTGCAAACACAGGACATTTTCTTTCAACTGTAAGCCATAATAAACATT
The DNA here is from genome assembly GCF_055471065.1 of Atractosteus spatula. Lineage (NCBI taxonomy): Eukaryota > Metazoa > Chordata > Actinopteri > Semionotiformes > Lepisosteidae > Atractosteus > Atractosteus spatula. The sequence goes on along the minus strand of NC_142713.1, from coordinate 51,126,364 downwards.
TTAATTACCCACATCTACCTGACGGATTTCTGGTGGATGCTTTCTGATGTTGCATGAGTTCCCAGTTTCACAGTAAGGTCTTATAGTTTTATTTAGCATGATTATACAGTATATACATATACTGTACATACAGTGTTTTCATTTTCATGTGAATACAACATATTTAATTTAATCCAGATTTCCTCCATAATATACTGTATACTGTACAGTAATCCCTCAGAGCAACTCCTATATGGGTTTTCATTTATAAAACAATAATGCATATCTGTTTTTTCATTTAATGATCAGATTCTTCTTTTCTAGCATCTCCACAGATGAGGAATTTACTTGTTTTTTTTACATTTTATATTTCAACATTTTTATTATAAAAGCTGGTGTGTGTGTTAAGTGCATATAGTACAGGATATTACCTAATGTTTATTTATTTGTTAATGGCTATAACAGTGTAACTACTATACTGTAAGTGAGCAGGAGTCTTATTGGTTTCCTATTATTGGCATTTCTATTTATTGTTTATGCAAAATTATGTTTATGATTAACCAGGAATGTTATTGTTTTCACACTACGATATAATTCTGTGCAGTATTAAGGCGAACATTTTTTAGTTCTGGAACGAATCAGAGATTATAACATGGGAAGTAATGGGAATTTAACTTCCATTATACATTATTCATTTTCACCTTAGAAAAAATTAATCCCGTATAAAAATTACTGTACTTGAAATGTACTATAGCAGTTACCAGGAGTTTTAAAAAGTGTTCTGCTTATTGTTACAGTATCTGTACTATTAATTGGTTCTTTTGTTCCAGACACTTCCTATAAAATGTTACATTTATACTGTAACAATGTATAGTTATAGATATATAATCAATGATCCAATTTAGGCAGTGGAGTATATTTCCAATATGGCAGTAAATAGCTGTTTAGTCTAATTTCTGTTTGGCTAAAGTATATAATAATAAAGCTGGTAAAATTATAGTTATAAAATTCAAAACAATACAAGTCTTAGAAACTAAAATAAACTTTCTTTAATCACTTTAGAAATAGACAATTGTTTTTCACTTTTTATTTTGAAAATAATATGATGACTAAATCATTGTATAAAGTGCATTTCTAAGTAAAATAATGGTATTTGAGGTTAATTAAGAAATTTCAGACATTTTGTTGCTTTCATTACAAAAGGTTCCAATAAAAAGTACATACAGTATATGTACTGCAATAAATGTAACAAAAAGAAATGAATGGGAAAAATTGAACAATTTTCTTTTCCAAACCGGGGATCAGTTCAAAAACGTTAAAAAAATAGATAAAAAATGCCCTCTTCAAATGCACAGTATCTAGTGCATCAGGATATAAAATGAAGTCTGTATCTTTGCAGTGAGAAAAGACTTTTGATCAGTCTGGTGCACTGACGTTGTGAACCTAGTCAGTGGCTCTTGTGCTACAATCTGGTGTCTTGCACTTCATCTTCTGCTTCCTCCTGTAAGGCTGTGATCTTGGGCTTGGACTTGCGTTTGCTGGAGTTTCTGCGGTGCAATGGGAACAGCTTCATCCGTTCAGCATTGCTTATCGCTTGCTTCAGCTGAGTGGTCTCATTCAGCAGCTTCTGAATGGAATCATACGGCTTCACCGAGCTGCCTTCTATCATCTGACAAACACAAAAAATGTGACTTTGAGACTGGAGCTTTTTTCCGGATCTTGCACAGGGGTATCCTTTCCCGGGTCCATGTGTGCCAATGTGGCTTCAGGTATTCATTCTAACTCTTGCTCTGAATGATCTCAGTCAGGTTATTATTGGCTTAAGTAGAGCGATTTCACAACTTCTGCAAGCACTTCAGGTGCTGGTACCTTTGAAGAGACCTAAAAGTAACCTGCAGACATACTGACTACACAGGACCAGAACTGGACACCCCTGGAAAAATCAGGAAAGCCATGTGGTATGACCTTATTCCTCTCCAACAATTTTTTTTTCCAGTACAACAATGTAGTTAAATGTAGTAGATTAAAACTCTATTGTTTCATATATTCAAAAGAGAATAGATAGGCCAGTTTACTGAATGTTATAATGAATATTAGGATGTTGCCACCAGCTGAAATATTCTCATTCTAAATCATAATAACTTCATATAATAAAATGTGATTTAGTTCATTACTTAGTCAAGTGTTCCCTCAATGATTTCTGACATTCGTTTTTTATTTTTACAAAATGAAGTAACAGCGGCAGCTTTTCACAGTATGAATAGAAAAATTAAACCAGACTGAAGCTGTACTACAGTATATATCACCTCAAATATTTCAGTTACCATAATTAAGATATAATTTTTTATTTTGGTGTAATACAGGTAAAGGCAAGTAAATGTAAGCTAAACCGTGTCATGACTGAATTTAAGATAAGTGTAATAATTCAGTCATAAGAACGCTATCAGCAGGGAAATTGCTGTTACTGGTTTCCATGTCTTCCATGTTTTATTGAAGATACTGCGCTTAGTTAGACTATCCATGATTTCAGCACTCCATTGCAGAAACAGGCTACAGAGCTAATATTCCAAAACAAGCATCTCGATATGAAAAGAAATGTAACCTTTTCAACAATCTGTCATTTTTTTATACCAGCAGCTTGTCCAACTTCATCAGAAAATTATTTGTTTTATGTAGTTGCATTAATAAAAAATATCTCAGGAGAATACTTTAATTACCACACCCTGCACAAAGTGTGGTTCCAAAAGCACATTTTAGTGCAAGTAACACTTTGATCCCTCTTTGAGTTGGAAAGTCAGGTGTTCAGACATATGCCTCAGCATTCGTATTTTGCCTGTAGATCAGAATCTGACCCTGTATGTTTAAATATATGAAAAATATATGTGCTTCAGCAAAAGTAAACTCCTGTTTTTTCTTGACTAAAATACCAGTCATCACAGGCCAAGGTTATAGTTGATTTTTTTAAAGTTAGTCTAAGACAAAATTTGCTCTCTTTAGGTTGATAGATTGAGGTGCACATTTAGCAAGAGAAAAAAAAGGTATCTGTAAGAATCTAAAAGTTAGGTTTCACTTAAACTCTTTCATAAATTGATCTAGAGTGAGCAATGACTGCAAGGTGTGCAACTTCCTGTGTAAGTAGTCTGACATTTCTAAGACGTTTAGCACTGTTATTTTCTTTCACAGAGTTGCCTCCCTTGATATAAAAGCTATACTATCCTTGAAGTAGTGAATTCACAACATTTCTGAAAAAATTGCACTCACCAGGAAAGACTGGCATTCCATGAGGGGTTCTACTCTGTGCTCCGACAGCATGACTGTGCAGTTGGAAAAGGAATGCTTTAATGTCTTCTTCAGAACCTGTAGAGTTCTGTTTGGGGAGAAATTAAATATATATGTTTGGCAGATCCAAAAGAAAAAAACAGTCTTCCTAAAAGCTAAGGAGCTATTATATTCAAAATGAATGATTTTAGAATTGGTTTTTACCTAAATTCTATATATTCTATTAAATTTCTCTTTTTAGTAAAAGTGCAAGCTTTCTGTTGCACTTTCAAAAGTGCAATCACTTGGCTGTGATTTAAAGTCATTACCAAATGTAACTAATACATTTGTCTGCAGCATGGAGGAAACCATCCTTTAGAAAGAGGACAAGGACAAGGAGGTGAATGTATGCAGACATGTAATCACATTCTCAGTCTGCAATGCGCCATACTCACATGGGGTCCAGGTGTGCGCTGGGCTCATCCAGTAGGAGGATTTTGGCTTTGCTGAGGATTGAGCGCGCCAGGCACATCAGCTGCTTGTATCCATTGCTAAGGACATAGCCTCCGTCCACAAGCTGAAAATCCAGTTTATCTGGAAACTGTTCAATGACAGATTTGAGGCCAACCTGAAATAAATCCCCATAATAATCCTTATGAGGTGAATTATCAATATACTCAAAATAACTTGAAATAACTTTCAACTAATGGATGCATATTTTAAGTACGTCTATCAGACAGAAATACCCTTAAGATTACTGGAAAGATTATGTATATGAAGGCCATAACACCATGGGCTTTAATCTTGATGATGGCTGAACGATTTTGGCTTGAGGCTTTGGAGGTCTTGTTGCTGTGGATCAATGTGTTCATTCTGTGTGAAAGATTGCTTTATAGTACAGTATACTGATTAAAAAGTTAATACCTGAAAAGTTTTCACTGCTGTTCCGACAAGTCACTTACAGTAAGTATGCATGAGTTCTTTTTTAGTCCTATTTGAACCCTGTGGTTTCATTCCTAATATCTTCCAAGACATATCTGACAAAGCAAAAATCTAACCTCTTTTTTATCAGAAAAAAAGGTTCTATGAGAAAATATGTAAATAAGTGCAAGGAGTCATTATGTAACATCGCTGTATGTTTGCAATTGGTGAAATCAGTTATTTGACTTCTTATAAACATTTCTTCCTGTTTGTACATTTAATAGTTGCTTAAGACATTTCTTTTGGCCAAATGCTTGTAATTGTATTTCTGATCTTTAGTATGTCAGTATTTGCCAATGAACACATGACTGCTGTAGTTTTGAAAAGTGCAACAGTTACTGGCTCATCAGAAGACATCAGTCTTTAAGACCATTTCAACTCTAGAAAACATGCTGAACTCTGAGGCAATTTCAGTTCATTTTTTGAAAGCCTGCTCTTTGCAGTACAAGACTGATAGTGAAAAAAATAAATTTCTGGTTATCTTGTGTTTGCTGCAAGAAGCATCATACAGTATCTACATCTTTAACAATATACAGTAGATTGAACTAGGAAATGAGTAGACAGAAGACAGGTTCACAAACCTGGATATGAAACAACCTGACAATAAATAAGAAGCGTCTCACCTCTTCTGTGACTCTCCAGAGTTCCTCATCACTCCATCGCCCATATGGATCGAGATTCATCCGAAATGTCCCAGATAATATAAAAATTTTCTGGTGGACGGGAAAAGAAGAGATTTGTATTTTATTTGTTCAAGAACTTCACCCAACAAGTTAAATTAGCAGAATAAATGTGTTTGTGAGTTTATAAATTAGCTACCAGTAGGTAAATAAATAAGAATGAAATTAGATTTTTATGTAAAATGGGCACTTTTAAAACAGCATTACTGTTGTTTGATAAACATAATATTTTTTTATACTGGTACATGTTGTTGTTATCAAATATAAGAAATAACCCTCAATGTCAAAGGTCCTTAGTTACAGGTTTGCCTATGGGACAGCATGTTAGTAAAAGGCATGACAGAAGAAAAAGAAATATAAAATGACAATACTTTGGCAAATGAATGCAATTTACGTATTCCGTGTATCCAAATTATTTGTGTGCATTTGACATAAGAATATTTAGAACTTCGTATGTACAGTACAGTGTAATTCTGCTTTTGGATGATTTACTTTAGCTGCAGAAATTCTCTCAAATATACAAAGTATATATATAGTGAGTGTAGGTCTTTTGCCTTTTCATAATGTAGCGTCAGGGCTACTATTCCTAATCTCCTGATTGCCCTTACCAGCAAGTCCAAAAGGAAAGGAGAGATCTTTCTCTTACTACACCCATCTGTGAAGCACATGGTCATGTGTTGATGTTTTTTATGGTTTTACTTGGAAACTAAAAACAAACTTTCATCGTGTTCCGAAGTCTGTTTACAGAAGGTTTTAGGTTTTTCTTGATTCTCTGTTGTTACTTTATACAGCACTTTGATACAATAGATGTACCGCACAAATGGTTTAAAGATAATATTACCACAGAAGTTGTAGGCATGTTACTGGAATTGAAACAAAATTCTCCAGGGCATAGACTATAATCTGTGATCATAGAAGAAGCATAGACTATAAATCTGTCTACAAAAATCTGTTACTCATCTTTAAAAACAGAAATGAGTTGCATTTCCACTCTCTCTCCCTCTTTACACGTACCTGCGGGACAACCCCGAATGCTTTTCTCCACCTCTGCAGGGGGACTGTATTCCAGGAGACACCATCGATGGTGATATCGCCCTCGGTAGAAGCCAGGCGTAGCAGTGCGGACAGCAATGTGCTCTTTCCTGACCCTGTCCTCCCCAACACCCCAACCTACAAATGAAAGAAAAGCTCTCGGTAACATCACTGAAAACAATTAGTTCAAATCATAGATGGACAAATCAAGTCCTCAGTATCTCTTTAATTCATCAACATCTTAAGCCCCTTGTTAAACCAAGCTTAGCTCAACTGAGTTAAAAACTCAGATTAAAGGAACTCCTTATGACAATATGTATCTTGAGATATGCTATGTGTTATTATAAAATAAACAGTTTTTAAAATATCTAGTTATCTTTTGCTGCACATTTTAGGATACATATTTTGTAAGGGAATCACAGTGTTGAGACAAAGATATTTCTCAACAGCAAGAGCAAAATTTTTCTGTTGGTATGAAGTGTATTAAAGCAACTCAATAAACTGAAGATCAATTGCATTTTCATCTGTCTTCCCTGGCAATAAGAGGTCAGTATGATGTTCAGGAATGTTCCTGACTAGTAAACCTACAGACACAACCACACACCCTCACTGACTCTTTAAAATTGTGTTTAAAGTAATGAGGAATAAGTACAATCTGTGGACAAAGAGTAATTGCTGCTGTAATGTTATAGGTAAACCATTGTTTTTATTATTTTGAAGGCAATTCAGAGAAGCACATGTTTCTTAAGCTTCAATGATAAGGCATTGCTTTCTAAGGTTATGAACAGCTCAGCTTTAATTGATTCACAAAAAACTGCCTTTTAAAAAGCAGGTTTCTTCTCACACTAGAACCTGTTTGGGTTGGTTCACATCCAGACATTTTTAAAAACCTCGCCAAAACCTTTTTTTTTTACCAAGGTCTTTCACTACAAACCAAGAAGGCAGAATTAATAACATAAGCATTCTTTTTTTTGTAGTCCATTTACAGTATCTTTTAAAACCACAGTAGGTTTTAAAATAGTGAAATGCTGATATTCACAACCACACATCACCCTCACCCTACCATTGTAAAGATAGAGTCTGAGAATGATACAAGACATTTTTATATACAGTATATGTAAATAGAGTATATGGAAAGGTAAGGCTGATGTTTATGCTTGATGGACATGTTGCTGTAGGGAAAATTAGGAGCTGTGTAGTAGAAAGAAATCCTAGTACTAAAAAAAAAGCTGATCAAATTTCTTATCTTGGAGTGTTAAACATTCTAAGATCTGCTATCAAATATTACCGAACTTATTTTCAAAGGGTGATGTCCCAAGGACTTTTACGAAAAACAGTCTTGTGCGTGGGTTCACATTTCTGGCATAATTTGGAATCAAGGGACCAGAGTGAAAGAACATTTTGTGAAACACACTCAAGCTCATCTTTTACAGTTATGGTACATAATCTTCTTATTGTACTTCTGCAGTTGTAAGACTATAACTGAAATCATTAGGTTCTAAGAACACAAAGCAAGCGTATAATCCAAGAGAGAAAAAAAACAGTATTTCAGTAATTAACTACTGTACTGTAATGGTTTTGACTTATAATCTTCCTGTTAAATGCAATACTGTATATGATGTAATTTTTTTTCTCAGCTTGTGTTCTTTTCTTAAAAACTTACTTTGTATTTTTTCTTAAGAAGTAAAATCCTAACTGATTTATCAAATGTTAAACATAGCTGGGATTTTTCACAAGGGTGGTATTTTCCCTAATCGAGGTGACCAGTAATCACATTTAGCTTGTAAACATCATTAATTCTGATTTATATCTACCATCGTTGCAAAACAACTCATAGAACCTATTTGAGAACACTAATGACATATTTGGCAAACTTGGCTAAATTAAATGCATACTGTGATTTGGAGAACAGGAAGAAAGGAAGACACTTTGATCAATAAAGATAGCACTGTAGTAATACATAATTAAATCAGAGTTAATATAGACAGGTAAATGCAATGTGGAAGATCTTGGTAGTGTACAAGAAGAAAGAGTTAGCTTACTGAGTATGTACTAAACATAGGTACTGCCAAAAGTCTCAGAAACGTCCTGTAGTATTTACTGTTGTATTTAAAACATTTTCAATTTAGCTGCAAATAGCATAAAATCAAACATTGCAATACTGTTTTAAGAATATCAGCTACCAGCAGATGACAAATCTGTCATTGTTCCCGATTTTCTCAATAAATGGTCAGAATGTAAAAAGTTATTTCCACATTCCTTTACAGTCCAGGCTTTCTCAACATCTGGACAATCTGGCACTGTATCCCCCACATGCATGTTTTGGCCAGTGTAAATGTTTAAACCTAATCTACTCATTGAGAAAATACATTTCAAAGCAGGTTGGCACAGTGGCTCAGTGGTTGGCTTTGCTGGCTCGCAGTGATAGGGCCCAGGATTCAATTTTGGACCTGGGGTGCTATCTGTGTGGAGTTTGTATGTTCTCCTTGTGTTCCCCATGTGTGCTCTAGTGTCCTCCCACAGTCCAAAGACATACTGGTAGGTTGGCTTCTGGGAAATATAGCCATGGTGTGTCTGCGTGCATGCGTGTGTGTTTGTGTCAGTCTGCCCTGTGATGGACTGGCATCCCATCTAGGGTGTACCCTGCCTTGTACCCGTTGCTTGCCAGGATAGACTCCGGCTCCACTGTGACCCTGAATTGGATAAAGAGGTTAGAAAATGGATGGTTGAACATTCCATAGGGATGTCAGAACAGAAAATTAGCAGTGCTGTACAACTGTCATGTTAAAACATTTCACACTAGGTACAGTATATGCCAGGTGAAAATAAGCTTGATGAGAGTTTATTAGAGACATGCACACCAAAAACAGATGCAGATTTGGGCAAACAGACTGCTTCTGTATGTGATTCAGCAAAAGTGTTAGCACCCTTCTGGTGCACCTCCGTTAGCACCATGCGCTGAAATTGTGCAGTTTGAGTTTTTGTATTTTTTCCTTAGACTAGATCTAAGGGGCCATCCAACAGTCAGCAAGTTTTATTTTTTTCCTTATTATATCAGGGAATATCTATCATTACATCAAACATGTACTACAATAAATCAGAAATTCAGGCTCAATTCGTTCTCTGCCACTGTTATGTTTACATTAGCAAAATTATTTGCACTTGCATATTGTTGGTAAGTGGAGGCTTAGGACCTATAGATAGATACTTTATTGATACCGTGAGGGAAATTGCTATGTGCAAACAAGTTGCCAGTACATGACAGTAAATAAAATGCAAACACTTAAATCTTTGATTTTTTTAGTGACATGTAAAAAGACAGAACATGTCTTCTTGGGAGGTTATACACAAGCAAGTTAATGTGTATGTGGGCGAGATGACGCGTGTATTTTGTACAACAGTGCACTCCCTGATTTGATCCTAACCAAAGATATGCTGGCAATTGATGTCAGGCAGATCATTTTGTTGAGTGTTTAGCAGATGGGTCTTAGAAAATTGTTTATCCATAAACACTCAGTCATAATACAGAAGACTACATGAAAAAGTGAGAGGAGTATTTGATTCTATTTATTAATATTACTTTAACCAGTCATCTTCTAAATGATGACAAGTGAATAGCCAATTTAGATAATAGGTGACTGTTATATTGTAAGTTGTTAAAACTGAACGCTAAAATATCTTTGATATATATGTTAATGTAAAACTAAGTGATTGCAAGGACTGCTCACTTTTGCACGTCTTTGTGACTCTGCTGTACCTGGAATTTTCTGGATGGGTCACCTTTAAAATTAATCTGTAGTCACAAACAATAAGAATTAGATGGCTGATTCATCACAAGGGCTACGTAACTGAGGGCACAAGATACTGTACAGCTGAGTAATTGCCAATGATTCCTTCAGTTCAGTCAGCAGGGCACTCCTTAACTACTGTATATACAATTTGTTTCTAAAACACAATGTGTGTACTGTATATTAAAGGGAATGTGAAAAAGACTGAAGGAAATGGATACATCTGTAAAGGATACTTTAAGAACAGGGAACAAAAGAACTGGAATGAATACAGGTGTCTGTGAAAAATAAACATTCTTGTCAACAGAACTTTGTTACACTATGTTTCAGTTAAAATGAAATTTCTAAATACCAATCATGCATAGCAAATGACCTACTTGTAGAGATCAGTTTCCTGCTGGAAGGTACTGTATGATCCCTGAAATCTTTCTATCTTATTAAAATTAACCAAGAACAAAGTAAAAGACCTACAGTCTCTGACAGGAGCAGGGTATACTGTAGCTGGGTATGTTAATGCTCTTCATTCAGAGACTATTTTGAAGAACAAGTCTTATTTATACCCCCCCCCCAACAACAAGTTAGACACGTTTTTAGCTTTTTTGGCAAGAGTGGTGGAAACAGGAAAAGTTTTTAAGAACAGTTTTTTTCTATTTTAAATTAAAATAAAAGGGATGCCTGCGGCATTATCCATTACGCACATAATTTGCACTTCATAAGAAGAGCGATAGGAAAATGATTTTATAAACCAGGGAAGATTAATGTTCTCAGATGTTTACGTAAATTAAGCAATAATGTGTCTTGGGAGTTTAATTTACTATTGAGCCTCTAAAATGGATCTACTTTGCATGACTTTTGCATGATGTGTCTAGAAGGATCGATTTCTTAAACTTTCTGTTTTGTGCTCAGTATAAGTGGTTGGAGGTCAGCTTCAGCTGTCTGAGTCTCATGTGTAATCCTGTCATGATTAAAATGCAATCACATTTTTGCTTTTTATTTACACAGAATATCAATCAACAAGTTACATAAGAACACAAGAATATTAATTAATATAAATAAGAACCAGAGCAAAGTAGGAGTGAATTTTACATCAAAGGTAGCAGCGGAGTGTGAACAAAATATGTGAAATGAAATCAGAATGGAGGAATTTAGGGCACTTCGAAATGGGTCATTTATATCTGATGTAAATTTCACTAAATGCATTTGGCTCTATTTTAAAATTGAAACATTTAGTGACGGAGTGGCCCGTAAATAAGATTTTGGATTACTTTAACTTTACATTAAGTAATAAGAGATTATTAAATGTAATATAATTGGGGGTTATATGCTTTATACTGCTAATAAAGCATCCATTATAATGTAATGCTGTAATGAGGTTAGGATTAGGATAAACACTAAAGTGAATCTACTGTATAGATGCTTTTTTAACTTTACAAAGAACCTCAATTGACAGTAAATTAAATATGTATTGAACACTGAAATATTTGTATATAATATAAAGAAATTTTGATAGTATGATATTTCACATCTTAAGATTGGGGAAATCATTTTTTCTTCGCCACAGATAATCAGCCTCTTTGTGAAGTCCTGTATTTACATTCTTATTTTCCTAGTGAAGTTAAAAATAGATAATCCGTCCTTACCCTTTCGCCTCTGTTAACTGAAAACGAGAGGTTCTGAAGGACAGCTCTCCCTCCTTCAGTGTAGCGGACAGTGAGGTTGCTGACCTTCATGTGACCTCTAGAAGGCCAGTCATCATCGTTCGCATGTACATTCTCAATGACCAGGTCTGCAGCTTTCCTTCCCCTTTTGCTGGATTTGTGTTCCTCAGAAGGCAAGTCAATGAATTTGAATACCCTGTTGACAGAACGCATCTGGAACAGAACACACAGTACTCTGAGGTCATTCCTCATCAACAGCTAAGTAGTTAACCGGTCTGATTGTTTTTTTTTTTGTAATGGACAGAGGAATGTAGATAAGCAAATGAGTGTCTCTGCATGCAGTGTGTTTCTCATGGTTCTGTTTGTTTTGTTTTAGAAATGATGCTTGGCTGAAAAGCCATTTAATCAGATCACTGCAATTCCAAATGGGGACCTGTGTTTCGCTGAGCTGGATGTGTGTATGTGTGACAGATTTTTCACACATTAAGCTTGTGCATGCTGTGCGAGCACTGTAGGTGCACTGTATAAGAGCAAATTAAAAAAAAAATCTTGGAAAGATTACAAGAACGAAATGTCCACTGCCTTTGATAAGGAACTTAAAAATCACTCAGCCTTAAAATTGTTCTGCTTGAGTTAAAAAATGCACGATTCTCTTTCTAGTGGGTAAAAAATTAATTTAGTTTTTGTAAACTTTATTTTTAGTTACATTAAACATTGACTTCATATTTTTTTAAATAGCAAGGCTAAGCCAATAGCATATCCTGTGTAGATTTGCAATTATCTATATCAAAATAGGGATTCCACATAACTAAACAATTTGTATTTTTTAATTTGAAGTCTAATATATTTTATTATATCAACATTAGGACTATGGATTACATAAAAAATGACATATCAAAGTACTGCATAAACAAGTCACAAATGAGACAACTTTTACAGTTTTGAACTCCAATATTTGTTCCATTTATCTCCAAAATAATTCAGCTGCTATTCCCAAAAAAAGCATTTAACTAAATGAAATACTTAATTTTCATCTTTGCATCTGCACAGTCTATCTCTAGATTTGGTCCTCAAAACTTGCAGTCACCAGTTATAGACTATTGCTGTGCCACAGTTAAGCAACTTTACTGATTTGGAAGTAAGGAGAGAACACTGATGTATTTTCAGGTGAATGCTGAATTAAGAAGCAGCAGTATTTCTGATACTGACTGATTTGAGTCAGAGCACAGAACCAGCAGGAATGTTGACGTTACAGGGAAGCAAATGATTCAGAGCTCATTGCCTTGTATTCCAATTCAAAATCACATTTTCAGTTTGAAGTCTTTGCTTTCTATTGTTTACAGAGACGAACCAAGAAAGCAAAGTCACTTTGATAGAAGAATGAGGCAATGAACGTCAAAATTCTGAGCCTTTTAATCAGATACCACAAAGCACAATTCCAATGAAAAACTGTTTCCATTGTTTCCATCATAGTGATGAACTAAAACAATGATCATAACTCTGAAGGCAGTATTGGATACTCATGATGAAATAATTAACATACGATACAACATACAGCCTTTTCTAAATATCAAATATTATAACTTACCAGACTGTCTACAGTTATACTGGTGATTACTGTCCATTGAAATGTGCCCATAAGGAGCATGGCCATTGCAATAATTATTCCAATTTCCCCTGGTTTATCACCTGAATGTGAAAAAGGAGACGCAACGTTTAAACAGAAACAACAATAATAAATAAACATACTAAACATGTACTGAAGTAGTAAGCCAGCAGCGGTAACTGACATTATTATAGGGCATGGCAAAACAGTATGTTATCAAAATACTGAAGGATCTATTTTTAGAATGCTTTAAAGTTTAAACCAACTGAGACAACAATTATACTATACATTCAAACTGCCCTCTCTATTCAGACTGACGTTATTTCACCCGTTGTATACACTATCAAGTTTTGAAAAGTGAACAATTAGGCTTTTTGTGAAGAATCCATACAATTTAGTTTTCTTTACAAATACTGTAGGACTATAAACATCAGCTCATGTTAATTTTTTCAGTATAAGGTGCCTTACGGTTTGTTGCCACGGCGATGAAGGCGACAGCGGAGAAGAAAAAGACAAAGACCATGTCTATTCGGAAGAGGAACCATCGCAGTGTGGACAGGTAGAGGAACCAGTTGGCAGTGTGCACGTTCAGAGCCTTGTGAAAGAGAGCTTCAAAGTAAGACTGGCGTCCAAAAGCCCTTATCGTCCAGAGTCCTTTCAGGGAAATGATGAGATGTGAAAAAATTGGGGTCCGAGCTGAGAGAAACACAAAATACAGTTTTTAAAACATGTTCTTTAGGTACATTAACAGGTATTCTGAATCAAATGGAAACTAATGGGCACAGAAAACAAGTGATGTCTTTAGCAGTTTCTGTTGAAAAATAAAATGCTTCCCTAAATGAGTTTAGTATCTGATGCAAACCTTGTTATTGATGCAAACAACTGAGCACAATGAATGGCAAAAGAGCATTATAATCTTTAGTTCTAAGATTAAATTTACTTTCCAGGCTTGATAAATATACTGTAGATAATGTACCCTATCACTGTGAAACAACTGGAGCTGGAACTAGTATTATATAAAAGGCTGGTCACCATTTAGTCTTATTAACCTTCAAGTAGTTTATTTTTACTTCAAAGTATACATTAAAAATGACAGTGGATAATCTGTTATTGTTTTCTGCCCAGTTTTGTTATGGTTTGCAATTTAAATGTCAGATCAGGTTTATGGCCATTTTTAGTGAGTTTATCTCATTTGATCTTGTATATGTAATCCACAGATCTGTAAAATGGAAATTCATTCAAAATAATCCCATTTTAAAATTAAAGCTGCCTAAAATTGGAGAGGTCTCACCATAAAAAGAAGATCATTCTAACCGCAGATTAACAACAAACATAAAAAAGCTGTGAACCTAAATCAATTTAAATTAACAATGCATAACAAGTACCTGTGTCCTTAAAAGCAATTTTCATGAGAGTTAACAACAAGAAAATGAATGTCAATTAACATGTGAGGCATAATAAACTGAACCCATTTGGCTGATGGTCCATCACCTGGCCTTAGGACCCAAAAACAACTATAATAAGAAAAGGACTTATTGATATAGTTTTATTCAGGAAGTGACATCATGAAGGATTAGACTAGCTAAGGTCAAGGAGACCTAGTTTGCAGTCATCCCTCTTAAACTATCCATAAAAAACCTTTAAAGTTTACAAGTGAAAAGGGATGAAAAGTAAATTTGAAAAATGTACTAATCAATGAAAACTAAGTGCATAAACTACTGGCCCCCCACCCTTTTACCTTCAGCTTCAAGTTGTTTCAGCTGCTGCCCTGTCCGTAGGAAGTATTTCCTCAGCAAGACAAAAATCAAAATGAGAGGAACAGCAGATATGAAGATGTAGGGCTGGATTATAGAAACCACAAATATGGCTCCCACAACAATCAGCACAAGCTGGAAAGAGGAGAAAGAAAGACATGGGTTCTCAAAAAGATTGAAAAAATAGCTTTCTAAAAATAAAAAGAAGATACTGCACAACAAGATGAGTGCAGAAATGTCCTTGTCATTAAGAATCATAAATGGGCAGCCCTGGACATAGGGCTATTTGAAGGATATTCCATTCTGTCTTTGAATTTACATGCTTTGTTTTCTTGAAAGTCTATTTTCTGCTTGTCAGCAAATCAGACATGAAGATGTGACTTAGACTTTCTCTTGTTTTCTAAATCAATGGATGTTTGAGGATACTAACCTGCACAAAATCAAAGAGGATCAGAGGCAGCATGTCATCTATAACAGCCAAGTCCTTGGTAAACCTGTTCATAATTCGGCCTGAAGATAGCCAAATAAATTTAGATAAAATGAGAAGACTTTTTAGAATTACTGAGCAGTTATAATTCATAATTACATCTTTCTAGCCATGTACCCATCTTTTAGCTGTATCTTTTTTTAATTTACTTGGTTAAGTGAATTAAATCATTTAAAAATAAGGGTACAGTATAACAAAAATAATGGTTTATGTTATACAAATTTAGGAGTGTAAACACGAATGTATTTTATTTAACTTTCACTCATTGCAACTTATTTTCAACAACAAACACAAGGAATCTACCATGGTATTAAAT
Source organism: Atractosteus spatula (assembly GCF_055471065.1). NCBI lineage: Eukaryota > Metazoa > Chordata > Actinopteri > Semionotiformes > Lepisosteidae > Atractosteus > Atractosteus spatula. The sequence goes on along the minus strand of NC_142713.1, from coordinate 51,110,825 downwards.
TATTGCATTTTTTTAAAGAAAATCAAAATACAAAATGGAGTAATAATATTAACACCTAACCATAAATACTGCTGCAAAATATACACATTATTACAATCACCATTATGTTGTAGATTTTAATTATATATTGACATTAATAAACTACAGATCACATGTAAGTGGCTGTATGTTTACTGTCTTGAAGATGATTCAGATATTTCATTTTAATATACAGCATACAGTAGTGCTAAAACAAACTAAAGGTTACAAACAGGAGGACATTCATCCGACTAGTTTAGATGCTAGTTTAGGGATGCCAAGATGTTCCTGTATTAAGCATACCACCTGTATTAGGCATACAAAATGAGAAAATCAATTAACTTAGCTACAGTACATCGTGAGGAGATTGGTTTACACATCTTCTCAAAAACCGAAGAAATCGTTTTTTCCTTCTGTTGTGTATCTGGAGAGGTTCTGTTCTACCTGTTTTCATTGTATTCAAGATAGCCATTGGAGCTCTCAGCACCGAGCTCAGCATTTGTTCATGCAGCCTTTTGGAGATCGTCAGCAGGGTGTGAATCAGGGGAATTCCTCTGCAGAATCCCATTGCAAACACGGTCTCAGAAGTGGCTACCCAGATATAAAAGATGTAGTAAGAGCTGGTTGGGGTGGCAATCACCGCGTAGTGTGTTCCAGGAGATGAAGAGTTCCCGGGTTGAGAATTAGTGTCATTTATCAAGATGCTGGAGAAAAAAAAAGAGAAATCATGGACATCCTGCATGAGAGGTTTCTTCAGTTTTTTGCTGCACACACAGAAGAAGCTCAATGTCCAACAATAAAGGGCCTAATTCACTCATTCAGTTCAGCAGCATCAGAAATACCCAGGCTGGCAACTGAAGGCCTTCAGAAACATATCAAAATATCCCAGTGCCAGAACTGCAGATGGGCAGCTGAACCATTCTTGTTTGTTTTTATTTCCCAAGGAAGTTTAAAAAATGGTTATGAGTGGAGAAATTATACCAAATATCGTATCTTAATTAAAGGACAATGGCTCAGAGCAGAATGTCCTGTAGGACTGAAAACAGGCTCATATATAAAACTTTAAAAGAATTACAAGGTCTGTTCATTAAACCATAAACAGAACTAAATATAGAAAGGCAATTAACATGAAATAACAGCAAGAATTTTTTTCCAGTGGAAGCTGTGAAAAGGTTAGATTATATGGTACTGTATGTCTGATAACAATGGATGAGGACAGACTTTCTAATTAAAGTTCCTAGTTTTTATCTCCTGACAAAAGCCACAGAGTGTCTGATAACTGAGCAGAATTAGTGTAGCTCTGCTAATGAGACATAAACTTGCAGGTTATTGTTATATTCTCTATCTGCTGAATGCAAACAAAAATGGTTATGATTTTTATTTATTTATTTTTTATTATTTTCTCTGCATATGGCCATTATGAAAGGTTGCACTGTTGAATAATGCTATGTTTACAACAATAAATCTGAATTTCATAGAACTACAGTAAGTGAGAGACTGGGTTGGATTAGGGGAAAATAGACGCTCAGTTGTGTGAAGAATTTGCCAGTTATTTTGGTTTTCTAGTTACAAAGTAAGTATCTGAACATTTAGGAGAGGTACAGTAGACATGACCTGTACCTAGTTTATGTAATGTCTTCAAATCTTGTCAGAACACGCTCATCAGCACTCCTCAATTTCCATGGAAGTCTCATAAAAATGAACAGTTTATCCTGGGAGGAGTTTTAACTTAGATTTTAGATTTGAGGGGCATTACGTCAAATTTATACAATTAGCAAAATACTAAAAATGCGTAATTAAGAATTCAAACGTGCTCCATGCTTGGAGATGAAAACTTGCATATCAGAGTCTCTTCAGACCAGGTTGTCAAAGCTAGTTACAAGATGTGTTTCCGTATGCTACAAGCATACAATTATTCCATAATTCTCAATTTCAGAGGGCAGTATGGAGATATTTCATTGCTCATCAGTTGTAGAAGAAACATTGGAGATTTAAATCCCTAAAATTTGAAATTAGCTATTCACTTACTCTTTAATGAAATAATATCCAACCAAGGACCCACCCGCCTAAAATAAAAAGAGAAATTGCAAACTTATTATTTGTATTCAGTTAAGTAACAGTTGTACATTAAAATACAATTCCAAATTTGGCCAATAATCAGAATTTCTTGAATTATTTTTCTATTGCCAGAAATGTTTATGAAAATTAAATATTTCTTACCTCAAGTATAAAGACAAAAACAATAAAAATAAGGGCATAAACCAAGCTTTTGTTAGTCATCATGTATCTGAAGCATGTGCTCCATGAGGTAGTTTCAAAGACATTTTCACGTTCATCAGCAAAACATTCCTAGAAACACATAAATGAAAGAAAAAGCAGCATGTAGATCCATGGACATAGTATGGAAATATATATATATATGCGCAAACGCATTCAGACCCATCTAACAGTGAATCATTTTTTGTGAGATTACAAAATGATGGATATATTTAAAAAAATATTTTGTTCAAAACCCAAATGCTCAAACTGAACAGTTCTTTAATAAGATTATAGAAGGATAAGTTACAGTGAATGTCAGCAGACACCTACAGAAAAAAAAATTCTGTTGACTTCCTAAGTGTTCAAACCTGTGAACTCAATAATTGTTGGTATCAATTACAGATACACATCTTTTGGGGTAAGACTCTACCAATTTATTACACCAGAGTGGTGCAATTTTCACTTATTGTTCTTGGTAGATTTGCACAAGCTCCTTCAAGTCGCTTAGGAATTAGGTACAGTATAGACAGCCGTTATCACGGTTTCTCAGTAATATTCCATCAGGATTTTGATTAAGCCACTGAAGGACAGTCACTCTCATATTTTTAAGCCACTCTACAGTAGCTTTGACCTTGTACTTTGGATTGTTGTCCTGATGAAAAGTGAATTTTTGACTCTGTTTTTAGTCTTCAGCAGAGTGAAACAGGTTTTCCTCTAGTATTTGCCTGTACTGTGCTCCATTCATGTACTGTACTGTATGTGTTTTCCTTGAATCCCACAAGGTTTCTCATCCCTGCTGAGAAGAACCAACCCCATAGCACCACCACCATGACTGTTGGGATGGTGCTGACTGGGAGGTGTGCTGTATTGCATCTGCACAAGCATAAACACTTGGTATTGAGACAAAATTGGAACATTCTGGTCTAATTTGACAACAACAACCTGTGCCACATTTTTGGAGAATCACTCAGTTGCTCTATTACAAACTATGGGATATGAGAAGGGTTTTTCACTGTCATGCAGGCCAGTTTTATGGTTATTGTTGCCTGATGTATTCCTTCCTCCTTGCCCATCTCTCAGTTTGGAGTGGCAGTCCGATCCAGGCAGTGTCTGGTAGGTAGGATGCACATTCCATTTGTTCATGATTGAGCAGACACTATTCACAGGTATTCAGGCATAATCAAAGTCCCTTCTCCTGACCTGTACTTTTCACAGACTTCTCTGACAATCTGAAAGCTCCTAAGGCTTCATACTTGCGTCTTTGCTTGAAATTCACTTCCTGACTGAGGAATCACACAGAGACAGGTGTTTTTACTCTGAAATTGTGAGAGCCACTATTACAGCTCATAGACAGAGGCCACATAACTACCTGCTCACCTACTGTAGATTAATTTAGGTTTGCCACAAAAAGGGATTGAATACTAAACCTTACTTTTCAATTTTTTCATATTATCTTTTTACTTTTTATTGCCTTGAAAGGGTGGTGCAGGTTATGTATATAACATATATATTAATTACTACTTCAAAATGTCATGACTGCAAGCTTTAAAGCAGCAAACTGTGCAAGGGTCTGAATATGTTTGTGATATTGTAATATTTTTAATTATTACACTGTAATATTTTAAAGTTCTTTAGTTATCAAACAAAGTTTTCTTATTGTCAAGCCAAATGGTATGATTGTAACAATATGGCACAAAGGAAAGGTAAAAAATAAGTATCAGTTACAGGTGTCTCTTGGATATATTTTGCAGACAATAAATGGTAACAGTTGAACATTGATAAATACTGCTCATCTTTTGCACCTAATTTGAATGGACAGTTCTACCAGCTCATAAATATTCTGAGTACCAGTCTAAGCCTATATTGTGTGTCTGTGCTGAAATGTATACAATATATAAGATTAAACCTAAGTGTCCAAAAGGAACACTGCAACTTGCAACTATTTGTACCTTCCCCACAAAATACATATTATAAAGAACACATCTATAATAACATATGTAGAATTATATATAATTATTTTTTATTATAATAATTTATATTAATAATTTAATAATTATATATTATTTGGATGTTTTTTGCCACTAATAAGGCTATAAGTGACTTGGCTTGTTTGAAATATTGTATTACTCATAATGGTATCAAAGAAATCAAGAAAATAATAAGATTTATAATGGCCTAGAAATTCAATTTTACAAATGTTTTCATTTTGAAAAGCAGCATCTTCTATGTATAATGTATTCCTGACCAGAACTTTGGCCTTCCATTCCACTACTGCTTCTGTCAAATACAGGGTATTTGAAGGTATAATGTAAGCAAACAAGCCAAGAAATTATAAATATAATAAAAATTATGAAAAGCACAGGAAAGAAAATCTACCTCCATATCTTCTTCATCAACATCTTCATTTATTTCATAAATGCTGTCCTTTGAAAGCCGCCGGGCATAAATGTCTAACTCAGAAGCCAGATCACATTGGGGGGTTATGGACAGCTTTCTGGAAAAGGAAGAGGTCAAATGTTCTCGGCGCCCTTGGATCTGTGCGTTAGTGATGAAAGCCAAAACTGACTGCCGCCGCTGTCCATGAAATGTCTGCCCACGATCCAGCACATTACTTCTTGGGAGAGCTTCCTCCACTTGCTCGTTTTCAGGGATGAAAGAGAACCTGCGCTCCCCGAGCTCGCTCACAGATTTTTCTTCAGGCTGAATGATGGAGAACTTTCTGGAAGCAGCCAGGGGACTTATGATGACGGACGACTTCCTTCTCTTCTCTGTATGATCTATGGTGGCCTGCTTGAAGGACTGTCTGGTAGGCTCAGGGTGGAATCCAGCAGTATCATCTACAGAGACGCGGCGAAGAGTCTCATCAAGGATGGAGCCTCTTCGCTCTGCGTTGATGTTGTCATAGGCTTCCAGGCCTATAAGTAGAGAGGTGAAGTCAGGTCGCTGAGACTTAAGTTCAGAGAAAGTTCCGTAGAAATAGGTGGTGCCATTGTGTAAAAGCAAGATCTTGTCAGCCCTTTTTAAATGATCCAGTTTGGAAGTGACCACGACACGTGTTTTAGTAGCCATAAGTCTGCACAAACACCTAAAAAAACAAAAGAATATTACAAGAATAATGTTGTGAGAGCTCTTTACTAAGGGGATTGCAGGGATGAAATTCTCCTCAAAAACTAGGCCAGGTTAATTGGAACTATGGCTCTTTTTTTCATGTTTTTACCAAAAACCCTGAACATGAATTTGTACTGACAAATATCTACACAAATTATTTGGCAAAGCAGTTCTTTGAAAACGGCTCCCTGTTGTTTACGGCAGAAGCCTAGCCTGGGCACCCATATGAACAGATCTAAATTTATACGCTTTGAAACCGGTGGTTCATAAGTGTTCCACCTTTAAACACAGGTAGAACATACAATATTCTCAGCTCTAAAATATGAAGGACTGTAAAAGAAAGTGTAAGTCGTATAAAGATAATAGAGTATTTATAATAGCAGATGTTAAAGAAATATAAACAAGATAACTATGTTTTAAAACAACACGTCTGTAACATGACATGTCTTGGAGTGACATCTGAAAGAAAAATCGTGCTGCACACCTCACGAATCACCATGGTGTGGTGTTATGCACTGTTCCTGGACAAAATCAGACCTGGGGTACCTCTCTGTGTGGATTTTTCACATTTTCCCTGTATGTGCTTAGGCTTCTTCTAGGTACTGTAATTTCCTGCCACCTTCCAAAAACTTAAAAACTATAAAATTAGTCTGTTTTAATCTGCCTTTAATTGGACAAAAAAGGGTTTGTTCAACATCATTCCTCAAATGAACATACTGCATACAGAAATCAAGAGCCTCTTAAAAAAGTTCTAAGGCATTTCCAAAAAATTACCTCTCAAATATTTCCTTCTCTGTAACAATATCCAAATGGGTGAAGGGTGAGTCCAATAGGTAGAGATCAGCATCTTTATATACTGCTCTGAAGTGAAAACAGAAATTATTGAAAATATAATTTACTGTACAATCAATTGCTTTAATGAAGGTTTAACAAACAACTTCTCACACATATAACATTTTAATTGTTTTAATATTTCAATTTTTTTTATATTTTAATATTTCCTACTTTTAAATCCATCAATTTCAAGTGCATTTGAGATCTAAATAAAATGCACAAATGCACAACTTTAAAAAATGCAAAAAAACACCAATCATTTGTTAAATAAATAAAAGAATAAAACTATAAATTTTTATGATGCTTTTCATTTTTTTAATACAAGAAGACCCTTAAGGTTATTACTGTAATAACTGTAAGTGAGAGTTGAAAGAGCAAAGATAAGAAAATCTAATATAAGAATCTAATATAAATAAAAGTAATATTAACATTTAAAAAGTGTTAGTCTTTCAGCCTTGATATAAAATCCATAAACATTCAAGGTAATCTGCATTTTATTTACTGTCTGAGCTTCTTTAGTTGAAAAAAAAAACAGTGCTACACAAAGTTTACCAGGTCAGCTAAAGTGTAAATGTACTTGATTTAACAACAAGCATATGACATACAGAAGTGAACTTTGAGGTCAGTTACAACTAACTCAGTCCATAAATCTACTACACCTTTAAATGTATCACTACATGAATGCAGGAACACAATCAATCAATTACAGAAATTAGATAAAAAATATGAACATATCAAAGCTCAAGGCATTTTAAAATTAATACACCCTAAAGGCTCCTCTGCTTTCAGAATCAGAAAATGTTCATTTTGGATCCACAAATAATGAAAAGGAAAACTGAGCTGACTGCCATGCTCTATCTACTGTTTCTTTAGAAACGTACTAGTTAATAATTAATAATTATATTCCTTTACACAAGAAACACCATTGTGAGTTAGTGGCACACAAAAGCGAGGAATGAGAGTAGAAACAGGGCAAGACAATGAACCTGGCCAAGCCAATCCGGTCACGCTGTCCGCCACTCAGAGTAACTCCACCTTCTCCCAGACGCGTTTTGTCTTTATCTGGAAGCAATGCCAGGTCCTGGATTCATCAAATACATAAACAAGGGGAAATAAGAAGATTTTACTAATCAATTCAGATAAATATGTATGAGTTATACATACTAACTCGGCTTTAACATGATTTCATTCATTGTAAGCCTGTTCATTTGTTCATTTTCTAACTGCTTCATCTGATAGAGGGTCACAGACAACAAGTGCAAGCCAGAATACACCCTGGACTAGAAGCCAGTCCTGTGCAGGGACACACACTGACACAAACACACTCACACACTTACACCAGGGCCAATTTTCCCAGAAGCCAATTAGCCTGCCAGTGTTGTTTGGACTGTGGGAAACCCACACAAACACGGGGAGAACATACAAACTCCACGAAGACAGCACAACATGACCAGCAAAATGCTTGCATTTTATTTTGGATCCATACTACACTCTTCGGCCCAATCTCAGAAAGATTTTAAGATTTCTGGTTGAATTACACTACCTGTCTAAAATTCCACGATTGCACATTTATGTTGACACCTCTGGCCCTGAATGAGTTCAATTGTTGGACACTGTGCACAAACAAGGAGCCTAAAGCAATACTGAAATGTACCAAAGACACGGCACAGAATTTCAAGCATAGCAGAAATTAGAGATAAACAATTCTTCTGAGGCAATTTGCTGAATGATTTTCTTCCCTAAGCTTAAAAAAGAAAGACTTCCCTGTGATATGTTTAACTATTTTATTTTATTCAGCTGGTACTGTACAATAAATTAATCTTGGTAATTCAATGCAATGGGCCATCTTAAATCATTAACACGATCGACTACACTGAATCAAACATAATATTTTGCAATCACAGGGTCATATGTTACGCAGTCCTTGTTTGCTTTGAAAATATGTCTTTGTTTTGGGTTAACCCAAATGAGGTTGATTTTTATCCTGGTAGAAGGCCCTTGGAAACCACATTCTGACATAGGTTGGAAAAATAATCAAATCTGAGTTTGTCTCAATAATGTGAAGAGTGAAGGACCTATCATATCACTGGATATTAGTTAAACAGAAACTGTCAGCAAATATACCTCTTCCAATTGGCAGGCTTTGATGACACTGGTGTATCTGTATTCATCGTAGGTCAATCCAAATACAATGTTCTCTCTAATAGTGCCTGGAATTATCCATGACGTCTGGGGGGAGTAGGATATTCTGCCACTGTGCTTTATTTTGCCTTCCGATGGTTCCAGTTCTCCCATTATCATCATCAGGAGGGAACTCTTTAGAAGAAGTATGTTCGACATGCATAGTTGAACATATCGAACAATAACATGAATCTCCACATTGTAAAAAGGATGCTTCATAAAACAAGAAATTGTAGTAGCTGAAGATGTGATGCAGTTTCAGAAATATATACTGGGACTTGTTTTGGGGAGTCCTTTTCAATTTAACTTTGATATTGTATATCTTCTACCGTCTGATTTATTTTTTACATCTTTCACAATTTACAAGTGACAGTTAGTACAGTATAAGGCTCATGGGAACCTTTTTGTTTGTTTTAGGTTATAAGGTACTTAATATTTAAATATACATAAGACATTATCAAAAGTAAGCTTTATGTGCAGTAACTTTATATTGTTTACACATACAGATTTCAAAATTGACTGTCATCCATCTAATTTTCTCTTACATTATTTGAACAGGACAATGCATTTTTTCGTTAATGTGTAACAGGAAAGTGCACAGTAGTAGTTTAAAACTCTCTGTTTACATCCTAGCTAAGGTCATAAAATTATCAATTAACTTTTACACATAATGTTTGAGGTTCATTTATCAAATTCCAGTAACAGCCTCTATTAATCACTGTGAAAGAAAAGATAACTGGGCACAGTATCAAGATTACAACACATCCTTGGGAACTTTTACATTCAGCAAACAATTAATTTAGAACCTTATGTGGCATTTCAGTCTTATGTTCCCGAAAATAAACAAGGAATATAACATAGTAGTTAAATAAACGTAAAGTTAACACAGTGGCGCATTTTGCATTGAGCTGATTTGGAATTGTTTTGTGCTCCAGCCCAATGTTTTATTTTGTTTTGTGCCAGATGAGAGTATAAGCTACTGGTATAATTACAGAAAAAAAATGAAAACAAAAATAGTTACCTTTCCTGAACCAGTGGAACCTGCAACAGCCAACATCTTCCCCTTTTCTAGATATAAACTGATGTTTTTCAAGACTGGTGTGACATAGAGGTTGGTGAAGAACAGACCTGCTTCTCCATTAGGATTGCCACTGTCTTTGTTTTCTTGTTTTATTTTCTCAAAGAGCTCCCCTATTCCCTTGAAGCAAACAAAAGCCAAGCTTTTAAAAGTGAGAGTTTCAATAGTGTCAGAACCGAAAAATCTCTCAGACATTACGTAATAACTCGCATGTTGCATAATCCTGTCACTTTTGTAAAACCATAGTTTATATATTCTAATCTCTACACGTGAACAAACAGTTTAAGAATCTTGGGATTGGGTTGAACAGCACCTCATCACTACATTCTCTCTAGAAAGGGCTTGTGTGAAACAAATGGAAAAATAATTACCAACAGTATATGGGAAAAGGATCTTTTAGAACAGAAGAGACAAAATTGGATATCAGAACTGCTGGCTAGATGACATACCTTATTTATGCACTTTGACATCGTATGGCTTTTTATTGGAATAACCGTGAAACATAAACAGCAAATATCTGCTTCTCCCTTTTATGTGACTGATTAAGATTAATCAGTTACTTCAGTAACACTTTATGAGCCGTCAGAATAATCTGTGCGATCTCAGCTCAGCAGGCAAGAAAGCTGATCTGCGGGTGACACTACTGAATAAAAAGATTTTTATGTAGTTGCTCCTGTGTATGGGCATGTGTGGTACAAAGTAGCCTGGCTGAAAAATAACAGCCTAGCCTTAAAGGTAAGAAGGTGTTACTCCATCATAGTTAACAGACTTTGCTGAGTCACTGTTGATGTGGGAGATTCAAAATAATGAGTCCAAACAGAAAATTGGGTGGACATGATCAAGACAAACCCCACCTTTACAAAAACACAGGGCCTGGAGGACACAGATATGAATGCCTGCTCCAGTTGACGGAGCAATAAACAATGAATCAAGCTATCAAAGGAAGGTTTAAAGTGAATCATTGATAGTTATAATATATAACAACCCAATAAAAATGTGGTTTTAGTGAAAGGTGTTTGCAAACATTTCTCTTTGATTCCTGTTTGATTTGTGAACTTAAAGAAGCCTGTCTAATCATATTTAACAAAAAATACCTAAACACCATTCAAAGATTGTGAGTGCTTCAAAACTTTTACACAACATGCAGTTGATTTAATATTTGCCTAAATAATTTATAGTAATTTCTACATACTGTACTTACCTCATCCCAGGAAGCTGTTACGTTTACCAACTCAACTTCTGTTGTTGTGAGATTGTAATCCAAAACTTTGTATTCCTCTTTTTTAAGAAAATCCTGGAAGATGGAATCAATAAATAATTAGCAAATGTAATTTTGCGTCTGAGCCTCACGTGTCAAGGTTACTAAGAAGATTTTAGAGTCAGTACTGGAGATATTCTACCAGTGTGGTCATTTATGTTTTCATTTGATTTACTACAGGACTCTTTTTTCACCCTAATGTGGAAAACCACATCCAAGTGTTGATTTAACACTGTAACCACACACGTCGGATGAGCAAATGATTTTCAAAGGCCCCTTTCAAGACAGGTGTTCTTCAATGTAAAAATGCATGGCCCTGCACCAAGTCACAACAAACAGGACTTACTGTAGTGTGGTTTAAGAACATAAGAAACTTCGCAAACTAGAGGGGTCCATTCAGCTCATTTGGTTGCTACAATAAGGAGCTAAGGCAACTGGCAGAAAGTGAAAGAAGCCTGAGTGTCAGTTTTGATAAGATGACTGTGGAGCTTGTTTTAGATCCCCACAAGCCTTTGAGTACAAAAGTGTTTCCTGTTCTTCGTTTCAAATGCCCTTCCCTTTAGTTTCCATTTCTGTCCTCCGCTTCATGCTTCCCCTCTGATTCTGAAGAATGCCACAAGTAAAAACAACAATCAACAAACAATCAGAGGTCTTTGATCATTTGGATTGTTTGAATCTGGTCTCCTCGTATTCCTTTCCATTCAAGACTAAAAAGCTTAAGTTCTTTTAGCCTGTCAGAGTGGGACATTCCTTTAAGCCAGGAATGCATGTGATCCAGAGCAGCAATATCTTTTAACACAAACCTGTACACATCATTCTAGACATGATCTTACTAACACATTGTAAGCAACTGTAACAACATCGATTGGTTTAAATTCTGAATTCCTCAGAAAGGCCTTTTAAGGTTACTGTGTTGTTGTTATTCTTGTCAGACCATGTAATAAAAAACACTAAGGATGTGCTCCTTTTAACCATAACCAGCCAATGATTGCACTGGGAACTCTTAGTAGTAAAGGAACTTGTAAACTCTTTATATGTGCAATATTATGTGAGTTTCAGCCAAAAAAACCAATAGCTACTGTAACTGAGTGCATTGTCTTTTAGATGGCAACTATCAGAATACATACAGGTACTGTATGAGTATTGTAGATAATATATTGTTCCACTTCAGGTTTTCAGAAATTATAATGCCTTATTAGCAACTCTTAGAATCACTCAGACTCTACAGACGTATGAACAGACACAAGCTAAGAATTATTAATTACTCTGCACTTCTGTACTGCAGTTCAGTCTGAACGTGAAAAACAAATGTGTAAGTTTGTAAAATCAATCACATCACTCCAGAAGTGGAATCACATCGTTCAGATTATGCAGTGCATATAGTTTAGTGGTGGTGGTTCACTTGGTGGTGGTGGAGGGGAGTCCCCATTACCTGTAACGCACTTTGAGTGGAGTGTCCAGAAAAGCGCTATATAAGTGCAAGCAATTATTAACTATTAATTATTATATGGGTCAACCTTTTCTCATGCTTACCTCTATCTTGTTGATTAGTGCCAGGGTGTCATACCACATCTGCACAGAGCCAGGAAACTGCCTTGTGAGGGTCATCCTGAGCACCATGCAGTATGACATGGTGGTGAAGATCTTACGAAGGGTAATCCCTTTACTGAGAGCGTAAGGCACCACGGCACAGATCACCACCAGAAAAGCAGAAAAGAAGTAGGTTGCACTGTAGAAGTACCTCAGATAACCAATCTTTCGGGTCAGATGCATCTCGTCCCTGTTGTAAAATAATAAAACAGGATATTTATCAATACACTCCTGGACTTGAAAGAGGAAAATGAATTTTGTGGCAACATGCAACAGGTTTTAGTGTAAGAGTTTAACATTACAATTACTGTAATTACTTGAACTTATGCTTGTATCCAAAGACACTAACAGTTAGACCCACGTATGCAGCTAGCCATTTTATGAAAGAAAACTACAGTAAGTGAAGCACCTTGCTCAAAAGTAGGACACCATTACTCCATTAAAAAAATTTAAACCCTTAATCTTCTACTTACTAGTCCAAAGCACAAACCACCCCTCAACATTGTGATTTAACTTCTTTAAGATGTTACGAAACATTTACAGTAGCAATTACATTTGTCATGGGAACTCTACAGTATGTCATGGTTACATTTATGAAAATATATATGTTTTTTAAAATATTAAGAACCCGTATTATACTCTGCTTTTACAAACCTCCATGGCACCTGGCACACAACCAGGGCCGTCTCAAAGTGGGGGGTGAAAAGAAAAAGGAAGCAGAAGAGGGAGGATGCAAATGTGGCACTTGAAGGGAAAGGTCTTTGGAAAGGTTCGTTGTAAAAACCAGGAGCGAAGAAGAAACGGACACGGGTGGTGATCTCGAGGACGACAAGGATGCTGGCATTGAGACACCTGATAGCATTAGCAACAACGGCGATTAGTAGTTTTGTTCGGTTCTGTATGTCTGTTTGCGCAGGCAAGTAAGGGAGCTATTTCATCACCTCAATACTGCTCCCTGCCGCCACCACTACACACAAGAACCCCACCCCCCCCACCCTGGGCCCCACCCACCCCGGGCCCCACCCACCCCAATCCTGCCCCGGGCCCCGCCCACCCCTTGAGACGGCCCTGCACACAACCTCTGAAAATAAAAGAATGGTTATAATGAATTTTAATAAATTGCATTTATGTACCACTCTTCATCCCTAAAACACACAGGCTCTTTCGTAAAAGTAACCACTGTAGAGCACGAGCAAGTGCAGCCCCAACCTAAGTGATTAAGGCCAGCAGCCCTACTGCACTACAGATCAGAGAAATAACGTTGCCAACTGAAGGGTAAACTTCAGGTTTGTAGCCTAGGTTCTGTAATCCCAGAGGGGAATTTAGCCAAGACGCTTTCTCAAAAAGTGACATGTGATTTTTAATGACCAAGAAGTCTAGGCTAGGCTTTTATCCAAAGGACAGCATTTCCTACAGCACCAACATTTGGGTCAAGTGGGAAGAGCAATCCCTAACAATCTACCAAAACTGCTTACAGTAGCAACAACGTTTTCCTTGCGGATCTCCCATTTCACGACCGACCACACCCAGCACTGCCCAGTTTCTGAGATCTGGTCAGGCTGGAACTGTGGTGGGCAATCCTGATCCATCAGGGGAGATGTGCCTGCAGGTTTTCAATCCAACTTAGCTTTTAAGAAGCTCGGTCAGCTCATTGTTGGATTAATGGGACCAAACACTCCCAGATCATCAGGTTCTGGTGCTGTAAACAGACCTAGAAAAACTTGGAGACACACGGGATCTCCACCACTGGACGACAAGGTCAAACAGTGAATAATAATAATACGAGATAAAAAGGTTTCCTTCTACTCACTGTCTAATGTTTTGAATGATCTTTTCCATAATCTCCTCCCAGCCATAGGCCTTTACTGAATGAATGTTTTCTATTATCTCGGATGTAAGTTTGAGCCTTTCACTGATTTTCTTTGCCCTCTTAGCTCTGAAAGACAACAACAAAAAACACAAGCATATTAACATATGTTTTCATATTATAGTAGTCAGACAAAAACTAACAATGAAAATAATTTGGAAGCAATCCGTAATTCGATTAAATGAAAGGTGTTTTTCCTTTTATTTAATTTCTTATTTGTTTCTTTCTTGTTGCCATGATTCAACAATTCCAGTAAGAAAGAGGAAAACAGCTGCTGATCAAAGGAAATGCAGTGAGGAAGTGTCACACCCCAGTGTTGGGTATTAGTAGATGTTGGTAGTGGTTACCAGAAACACTTAAACATGATCTCTGTTCACTGCAAATGATGGACAAGCCTCCGGCAGCACTTGTAATGTACAATGATGATTAATGTCTTCTACTCCCATAAAAAAAACATAACAAGTGTAGAAATACTGTACCAGGGGACAAGTATTGACTATATACACAATATACAGTACAAATGAAAAGCAATACCCTTAATGCAAGGTATCACCTATACAACACTGTAACCTCCCATACTCAGATCCAAATTGTTCTGCCTTGTAGCCAGAGACTAGGCACTCTCCAACATTAACCCCCTCCCCTGAGTGAGCATTTTTTTATGCTGGCACCTATAAAGACAGCTTACTTGAGAAGCTCTGTTCCCTTGGGGCCTACTGTATGTCAGGGGATCCAAATTGGTGGTTTCTGTTTGTATTGTAAGAATGTGTATATTGTGTGTTTGGTTAACTTTTACATTGCAGTGTATCTAGTGTATGATAAAATAACGTGCAACCATTATCAAAATGCTAGATACGAAGTTAGTGAGATAAACTAAACGTTCGTATATTTAAATAAAGTGCTTGTGCTGAAATGAATACAGTTGTGTGTAGGATCACTGCAGTGAGCAGAGGACAGAGCACTGTGACATCCGAAGCATTTAAAATCAAATTCAGAATACCAGCAGTGATACCTTGTTCTGTCATTGTACCTCTTCAAAAACAATAATAAATGTCTGTAATAAAACATTTACTGCCTCAACTGCAAATTGTACTTTCTGCTCTAAATTCACATATATAATTCTCATCAAGCCAAATCAATAAATGTACACCTAATGACAGGCTAGTACTGACAGGTGAAAACACCGTTCAGTGTGGCATGCAGGCAGCTCTGGGAATCTAAGGGCTTCACAGACCTGCTTCTGCTCACTCTCGTGTGGATGAACATCACTAGGCCCTCTAAGAAGTTGAACAGTGACCGCACGGGACCGTGTAATTACAGTACTTGTTCATGGGAAATACTGGTGTTCAGCCACACAAGACTAAGGTCTGTTTGTCATTAGTGGCCCCTACAAAATATCTATACTTTCTACACACTTTTCTTTTACTGTGCCATCCACTTCCTTTTAGTTTCTCTGCTTTATTTGTTGAAAACCTTTGGGAACTATGTTTATTGAATCTTCTGCTTAACATCTGTGTAATTGTAGTCATTGCTGTTAAGAAACCACAATTTTTTTTTTTTCGGGATTCATACTAGTAACACTTTTAGTTTTTTTCTTCAGTTCATTTAACAAGAAGACAAGGATAAACATTTAGCACCTGTACGGGTCCATCCTATGGGAAAGACAGGCTTGAGCAATGGCTAGAAGAGTTAGAGAAGCCAGTGCACAGAATGATGAGGCTTCAATCAGATCCCAGATAAACCACATCAACAGCATGCACTGCAGAGGGGTAATCCACACAAAGTGGGCAAGACCAAGGCTCTGGAATTTGAAACACAAAACACAAACTTTTAGAGACACAGTACAACCACAGCCAGAGCAGCCCAAGTAACTAACGTTGCAAGTAAGGCACAAACTTCTGAAATACCTCCAATTTGTATGGGCAGTGTGAAGAACAAGTGATAATTGCTTTGAAGCAATTGCAATGTGTATGCACATTCAACACTGGAACTCTACCTTTGGAGAGGTTCAAAGCATTTGTTTCACTTTTCTCTAATTGACAGGGTTTCATACCGTAGTTTTCTCATATTCAATCAATGTGTTAGATGAAGTTGCTTAATTAACCCTTATGAAATAACATATGGATGAATTGTGGGTTGCTACAGAAATGTCCTAAATCCTAATAGAAATCAAACCATTTCTTATAGATGCCTTTGAGTTATGAAACAGAAACAATGTTCAAGACTCTTGAGAGATTGTTAGTAATTCAAGGTCTGTATTTCAAGTCCTATGATTCATCTGCTTATTTTATTACTCCCTTATCTATATTATAATTCATGGCAGAATTGTAAAAATTGCATGTTATCCACCTTATATATTCTTTCAGGTATTCATTAATAACTGTCTATAAGCAATCTATTAACATGTTATTAGTGACATTATAAACAGGAATAATTAAACACCTCTAACCTTGGGTTAAGGTCAGAATTAAGATTTTGTTTCTAACATCCAATTAATCTACACTAGAGGACATTTATTGTCACATTCATGTTACATAATTTATACTGTATAAATATATTTCATCCTAGTAATCTCAAGTGTTACAGTGTGATGTTTTAAATTTGTCTTCTTTAAAATACTGATTCATATTGGCCAAGAGCACAGGTGTACAGTATGTTGGCAATTTCTACAACACAATTCAAGCCAGTCATTAATTAAAACTTACCTCATCAAATTTGTTGAGATTAGCAGACATCAGACTGACCAGCTGGCCGGTACTAATTTTATCGAGAACACGGCTGGATAATTTTAGAGTCTGGAACAAATGCAAAGTTCAGGTGATGTAAGTGGAATGGAGAATAAAAGAACTAAAAGATAATGCCAAAAAATGAAAGGCAACATAAAGAACAAACATTACCTTTTTGTATATAAGGCTGAACAAAGCTATTCTGATCTGCATCCCTAAGTGATGAAGGCCGAAGATGGCTGACTGGAGCAGAAGAGATCTTGCAATAAAAAGCAGGGAGAGACCCAGGGCCATGTAATAACCTTGACTTCGCTCTGTCTCATAGAAGGGATCAAATGATGCAATTATTCTGCCCAGGAGCTGTGGCTGGACAGACTTGGATGCTTCCTGTTTTATACAAATAAACAAACACTGTAAGAAACTACATGTCTAATGGAAATGTGATCAAGTTCAGCAGTCCAAGTGATAGTCTGTACGTTGTAACAGAAAAGCTCTTTGACATGGAAAGCTTCATCCGATCAGAAAAATAAGTGAAAAAGACAATAAGAAAAAAGGTGTAATCTGAAAGGACTGATCCTGCAATACATTTATGTTCTTTTTTTCACACAACCAAAAAGGAGTGTTAATCTTCATTAGTAAATTTACTCACCCTTTCTGAAAACTATTTAAAAGATTTCCAACAAATTGTCCTTGAAATGTCCTACAGTAAGTTTGCCACAAAATTCTAATCTACAGCCAAAATATTACTGTTTTCAAACCCCAATGTGGAATTCTTAGCATAGAGAGAAAAACAATGATAATGATAATTAAAAGACATCACTGAAGAATTAATATAGAAGAAGAGCAAAATAGACGTTTTCTTAATTTCAGTCTTGCATCTTTGAGTAATTGAATCTCAGGAATTCAATAATACTTTCTCTGTAAAATGAAAGTGCAAACCTGCTCATAAAATTAGACTCCGTCAAGTAAGAGTTATTAAGTTACAAAAGATACTTGTTGTGCAGAAGTCATGATGCTTTCAAGTCATGTGCTCCTACAGAAGTGGGAATCTTCACCAAAAGCATGGAAATGGTTTGGCAGAGATGTTCCATGAGACCACAGGAATGTTCCTCCACTCAATCTCTACAGCAAATATCAGAGATCTGTCAACCCAGCCCAACACGCAGGTGCTCAGGATGTCTAAGCTCTTGTTATAAAAAGTCGGCCAATGCATGATACTAATTCTAGAAGGACACAGAATGTCTTTGATAACCATTGCCATGTGGGCACACGGATTCCAAAATGAAAAGATTCGGGGATTGTAATGACTTTAGTGTTGCTGAGTCGGTTAATGGGGCACAGGTTTTGACCAATGGTCAGCATAAGACCGTGATGTGCAATGACCATTGGCAGCAAGCTGAATCCTAGAGTCGGCATTAATGGTCTCCCACACCAAAATGTTTTTGTTCCCAACACAGACCTCACTCAGTCTTTTGTTTTTTATCCAGTATGCAAATGCTGAATCATTGCCAGATGAGACCAGTACACACACTGTATAGTCACTGCATCAAACTACAGGATATTCATCAGAGCAAACAATGCATATGACATTCCCATTAATGGTCAATACTGTATATACAGTCTGCTAATGTACTGTACAGTATGTGACATGGGACGTGAACTAGGTAGAGAAAAATATCTTAGTCTTCGTTGTTTCAAAGAAACAATTGAAGAAGCAACTGAGCAGCTTGATATTCTTGTCAGGTGGTTCCCATTCTTGGGGAGAATGGTGTCTACTATCAGGTTATTGTTCTTTAATAATTACCAGTTGAGTCTGCAACCATAACTGTTGCTGTGTGGAAACAATCCCCAGTATCTGATGATAGATGAATGGACCTTGAATGCAACTATTGAGTGTGTTTTGTGATATCTATGCAAACAAAATTCCCAAAGCTTGATGCATCTTTTTCTCAGACTTGACTTTGATGTTTTTTTATTAAAAGCTTGAGAATCTGCGTGCCATTCATGCAGGCAGATACAAGCAGACATCACCTTTGCACATACAAAAACACATCCTCACAGTTCTTACTGCAGCCCTATTGCCACAGTTTCGTTTGTTTTTTTTTCATATTAAAATGGATTGTTATTGCAGGTAAGGAAAGTTATTGCAGGTATATGAAAATCTTAATATAGGTAGGTATATCAAAACTTAAGAATTATTAGTATTAAGACTGTAAATGTTGTGTTTCGGAAGTGTTCCACTACGGAACACATCTAACACCAGTTGATAATAAAATAACGTCATAGGTCCACACAGATAATAGCTACTGAATTAAGGAGTATGCCTACTTAATTGGTGATCTAATGCAGAACATCCTAATTCTGAATGGGACCACGAAATAAGTATAATTAAATGTTAATATCAAATACAAATGAGAGCATCCTTAATAATGAAACCCTAGCTGTATATTGTTCTTATTAAATCTATTTTCATCCTGTTTTAGATATAACGTAAGAGTCAGAAACTTACCCCAAAGTACAACAGGACTCCATAAAAGGCAAAAGGCCAGAAGAAACAGCGGCGAATGGCATTGAGAAGATTGGGATTTTTCTTCGATGATGCAAGTTCTCTGTCCCATTCTCTACCAAAGACCGAAAACAAGGCAATTAGAAAACTGTCACTGTGTGGAAACACACTACACAGCTTTTTTCACATAGTTAGGTTGACTCACGTATAACCCGGGAGATCTGGCTAACTTATTAAACAGTAAAGTACACAGAGACCTTGAAGATCGAAAGGGTACCAACTTGTTAATTGAATAAAAGTTCAAATTCCCAGTAGACCACATTTTTGGCTGATTAAAAATGGCTAACTATATATCACCCAACAGGGGGCTGGCAGTTTAAAAGGTCACGTTTCATGCTTATGTAAGAGAACTGCTGAGATCTAAAGAGAAATACACAAATAATGGTAAAAATAAGGGCCTGGAGGAGCTCCAGTCCAAAACAGGGTAAAAACAAGGGCAAACATCTTTTAAGTCGCATGTTTGTGTCTTTAAAGAATGACAGAGGTGACATTTGGGGGTGGGCTGTGCTTTCAATGGTAATTATCCTAATTGGTGACATTTGCAAGACTTTTTAATTATAATCGGCAATATAGCCGCATAGACTGCTAGAGACGCGATGGGTAAGGCGTGTGTTTTTTGGGAATATTTCACAGTGTCTGGTGTCTCAAATGCCTACCCGCCTTTCTCTGGAAATACAGTAGGAAATACACTTGAATAGCAGGTCAACCAAATGACCTGCTATTCAAAACATAAGATAATGGTTACAGTGCATATCACAAAAGGATAACAAGAAATAATTATTTATAGTGTTTTTCTTTAATGTACATACAGAAACAAAATGTTATATGTAATGGATATATCAATGAATATTTGTACTCAAAGACTAAAATAGTTAGATTAAGGTATTATTGCAATTAAAGGTAAAAATACAATTTTCTGGACTTTGTGAGGGAGCCTCAGTGAAAGATTGCGATAAATGCAAACCTTTCTAATCTTTCAGAAAGATGGTCAGCCGAGTCAAATGAAGGGACCTGATAAACATCTGATAATTCTAATTTCTGCCTGTATCCTTTTCTCAAAATTGGTGAAGCCCACCTGTAAAAAAAACAAATCATCATAAATCAGACCTACATTACATTCACAGATGTATCACTGATTTATAAATGCCACTACTACCTACTGAACATAGATCTACATTCACAGATGTATGACAGATATCATAAATGTCAATAGTATCTATTGAACACTTAAGTAAATAGAGTGTGAGGGGGATCTTAGTTTGTAATTATTATAAACTAATGGTCTTTATTGAGAAACAATTGTCATCTACAGTAAGTATACAAACAATGTCACAATGGTTCAGTGATTGCTTCTCCTAGAACAAATGTTGTCTGTGATTACATTTAATATATTATGGAAAGAATATACAACACAAACAATTATGCAAGCTTTTAACACATAGTTGAAAAAGCTGTATAAAACACACTGGTGTATTTACTTGTATCTACTTAGCAGTACTTACCCGCTATTTACTAGAGTATTTACGTGTTTTCTAAAACTACGTTTGACGTTAAGGAAACTAATGATGAATTAATTCACTGCTTTCTATACTTACATTTGTGAGAATTTTATTCTCACATTTTGACACCAAGAAGATCCAAAGTATTTAAAAAAAATACTTTGACAATGTTTAACAATAGTTAACTCAGAACCACATCATATAAGAAAATCAAATTAAAGAAATGCGAATTCATTAAACAATAGCTGACTTCTTAATTTCCTATAACTCGGGAAAGCTTTAATGAAATCTGATCCTTAGGCACGTCGCTGCAGGTGCACTTCATAAAGTTCTGTAATAACTTCGGACAAGGTAAATAAGTTAATCTGTTAGTCGTATTACATTTTCAAACTTCAATATAAAAATGAAAGTAAGAAAAGTAATGCTATATAATTATCAAACAGCAGTTTAATGAACCACGTGCAGGGAAAAGTACATACAGTATTTCTACAAAATATTAGGACTACCAAAACGAATTAGCTAAATGCAGATTCACATCTGCACTGCAAAACTTTAGCAAAATTTTCTTTAAATTTTTATGACAGAGGAAAAGAATCGTGGTTTCATTTTTATCCTTGACTGAAACTAGAGTAAAAAAAAAAAATCTTACCAGAAAAAAAATCTCGAGAAGGCGTTAGCATCTTCTACAGGTGATTTCTGCATTCTAAAACAGCTTCCGTGCACCTGAGAGATGTGCTGGTTAAACTGGTCATCTGTAAAGTCTCCAAAATTGAATCAAGTCCCCGGTTTTGTTCTCCATGTTAAGATATGTGTGCGGTGATGTCACTGGTTTAATTGGCTCTGCCCAGGTTATAGCGTGTGAGAAGGACAAACCAGGAGGTTTAAAGAGTTGCGCTATCGAACTCCACGCTCAGAGCTCACGATAAATTCCTTGTGTGTTCTGCGTTCACTGAATATTTTCTCCTCAGTCTGTTAACTTAGAACACTCAGTACATTAAAGAGACTGATTCTGAATAGACGTGTGCGACCCACCTCTGCCAGCATTCATTCTGAAGTTTTGATTTCCATTCAGGCAACATCGCGCAAAAAAACAGCAGCGGAATTCTTATTTTGGCCAAGGCGTTTGACAAGATGTTTAAGTCTCAATATCATTAAAGCTTTTTTTTACGGACAAGAAGAAATGAACTGGGGAATGAACACAATTTTCACAGAGCATTAAGTGTTAAATTGCAGTATGGTACATAATACAAAATTGTGATTTCTATTATTTTATAACTGACGACAAATATCAAGAAAGTTCTGTTTGCTGCAGTATATTATTGAAGAAAAACAAAGATTTTCAAGACAATTATTTTTAAAAATAATTTAAATGCAATTTGTACAGTACTCACAGGAGAATTTACAATTATGGTAACAACCAAACCTATTCCTAAAACAGGTAAGAATAAAGGTAGAATCTGCATATCCATCTTCAGAAACAAAAATGCAGCAGACAATTTTGTCATTTACTCCAAGCATTTCTTTTTTAAATATCCCTTATTAGCAATTCCTCCTGAACTGCATCTTGGCTCTTTGTGTCACACAACGTCATGCAATTTAAGCAGTGTATTAGCATCTATATTTGTTAATTCTGTCCTAAACACCTTAGAATATAAGATTAACTTCTCACATGTCTGTTCTGACATTACTGTTTCAACTGTAAACATCAAAGGATGGCAATGCATCATGCTTTCCTGTTTCTGATTTAAGATATTTATGTTTAGTCACTGTTTACATCCATAAACATTTGCAAAGCAAAACATGCATCTGTAAGTCTTGATTGTACCACACAACACTGAAAAATGAAATAAAATCTTAATTTTCATTTATCTCTTGTTAGGACATCAGCAGAACCAACCTCGCATAAGTACATTTTTATACAGTCATGTAATAACGTGTAGGCAAACTTTTATTTGAAACAAAGTTACTCTATAACTCGTGTTTTTTTACTTTGTATACAGGTATGTACTGTATCATTCTTATCTTTTCAAAGCTTAAAGAGAAGCAATAAAGATTAACCTGACCTCCATAACATATAGAGTGTAAGGCAATCACTACAGAAACAAACATTATTAAAAATAAAAAGTTATGTAAACTTATTTAATCTGAAATAAGAAATTATTTTTGTATTTCAGTTATATGTGAATTCAATACCTAAATAACCTTACTGTGTTACAACATCTAAGGTGTCTTCAACAGGGAAAATAGTAAGAACGCTAACATGGTTCTCATCACACAAGGGAAAACTAAAATATTTGTTTGTAAGTCTTTTTTCCAAAATTAGAAGATGAAAATTTCAGAGAACTCTGGAGAGGTGATCAAAAAGAAACACTAAAGAAACAGATATTCAAATCTAGACCGCATGCAGTGCTAAATGTAGGGGTCAGTGAAACACTGCTTACAACATAAGAACATGAGACCAAACAAAACTTATGGTTGCAGAATAACACTTTTCCGAAGCAAAGATGCTTTTTCTTTTTCTCAGCACCTACAAGCACAACTCAAGCATACAGTATTAATGAACTTTTGTGCACATTTACAAAAAAACAACTGCTACCACATTTCAGCATTCAAAACTTGGGAACCAGCTGCATCTCATGCCCAGCAATCCTCCTCCACAACCTTCTTTCAAGCTTTAACATACTGTAGCTGTTTGTACTTTAGTGCTATCTCTGCTGTTTTGGAGGAGCTGTTCAGTATTTCAAAGCTACAAACAAGACCTTCAGAGCCCTAAATCACTGCTATTGTATATTGAAACATTCTACAAAACTGACTAAAGTTAAATCAAATCTTTGCTTTAAATCTTCAATTATTTTATAGGAACATGTTTTATTATAATTTACAGATGCAGTGTTTGTTTTTCATTTCTACTGTATATACTGAAATGGGTGTAGACTTTTCAGCTTAATATTCTTAATTAACTAAAACAAAGTAACTGTTACTGATACTGGAAACTTTCTGTTAGCTTCAAGTTTCCTGCATATTTTCTAAGGATTAAAAAGGTTTAGACATTCCATTGTGGAACACAGATAAAAACTGTGAAGCACAGCTTCTGCTGATGGTTCAGAAGTAACCTGAGTGTACGTCTAATGAATGCATTTTAACCTGAGCCACAAAAACTCTTCAGTGAGGTAGGGGTTGATCTATGAGCCCATCCTAGAGCATCAAAACACAGAAAACCGCAATGGATTTGTATTTGAATATTCTTAACATTTGGAAACAATGTCAAGGCAAAGCATAAGACAGGTAAATTGTACTTTTTTATGATTACCTCCAATAATGTAAAAAATCATTTTGAAAGGCTGCTGTAAAATGGCTTATTAATTGTAGAGGGTGGTGTTCCAATAGGTACCACGCTCACAAACCAAGCCTAATCCCAGTAAAACATATAAAAACACATTATGTAAGTAATAGAAATTTCCAGAACAGTAGAGGATTACTTACATTTTGTCTGGGCATTCCATAACAGTGCTTCCAGTCTCTCACTGAATACATTTTTATACATTTTTGAAAACATAACTGACTAGAAATAAAACAATCACAGGTGCCAGTGACTATCCTGCCCAAAAAAGCATCTATCCAAATAAAGGGAACAAGCCCTTCTATCAAGCCCAGAAAAAAAGTCCTCCAAGTCAAATTAAATAGTATATAAAAATAGGAACATGCCCCAAAATAGAACAAATGCTTATATTTGCAAAATAAGTATTGTTTTTTATATATATATACCTCGGAGAGTTTTAGCCAGACAGATGTAACAAAAGAGAAACTCAAACTTTGTGAACAAAGATATTGTCAAGCTGAGCTGAAAAGTGATCCAACACACATGCCTGCCTGAGAACTCAAGTGTTTGTTCTATTTTGGAGTACACTGCCATTCTTTTTTCCTACAGACAGAATCAATACAATATAATGGTTCCCCAAACAAAAGAAAAACAACATTTTTCTCACCCTATCAACCACCCCCATCTCTGGTCACTGGCACTCCAAATATCCAGCCAAAAGATAATAATAATAATAATAATAATAATAATAATAATAATTAATAATAATAAAACTTTATTTTATATAGCGCCTTTAAAGGTGGCTTCTCAAAGCGCTTTACAGGATGACAACAACAATAAATAAGAAGAATACACAAGACAAAACACAATTACAATATATAAAGGAGACCGTGGATGGTGGTACTAAGAAAAGCAGAGGGGTGAAGAATGGAACCAGTTAAGTAAAGGCTTTTCTGAAGAAGAGGGTTTTGAATCTGGATTTGAAGGAGTTTAGAGAAGGTGACACTGATGTCCTTGGGGAGAGAGTTCCAGAGCTTGGGGGCACAACAGGAGAAGGCCCTGTCACCCATACAATGTAGACGGGCTTGGGGGACAGTAAGGAGAGCAGAATTAGAAAAGCGAAGGTTGCGAGGTGGGGAGTAGGGTGATAATAGTTCAGACAGGTACTGAGGTGCCAAGCCATGCAGAGCCTTATTGGTGAGCATGAGGATTTTATAGTCTACATGGAATTTGACCAGAAGCCAGTGCAAGGACTCCAGGATAGGAGTAATGTGTACACTTGCACTAGACCTGGTCAGGATTCTGAATTTTGGACATACTGCAGTTTGTTCAGAGTAGATTTAGATACCCCAGCGAGTAGAGCATTACAGTAGTCAATTCGAGAGAACACAAATGCGTTGATCAGCTTTTCAGCCACAGTTAATGATAGCATAGGGCATAGTCTAGCGATATTTCTAAAAAAGATGTTTTGACAGTATGCTGCAAAAAGATGCCATAAATTAAATCACACAAAAGTAATGGACCTACTGTACTGTACAGTAAATACAGGCTTGACCAGGCTGGACCACCAGTGCCCCATACTGTACATCCAAGGTGCTTCCCATCCTGGCACCAAAAACCTGAGAAATAAAATACTCTACACAAATGATGACTGGAAAAGTCAGGATCCAATGATGTCAGAAAGTGGGAAGAAGAGATGGCCACCAAAAAGCCCAGAACATTTTAATCATGGTTAGACTAGCCACCAAGCATGGAGTCATCATTTAACAAGAGCACCAACAAACATTCAAAGCAAAGCGGGTAATCGAGCAAAATTTTTATAAGACGACGTGGTTTTTGCTGTCTGCATGTAAAATAAACTATATTCTGTGTTATTCTGAACAATGCATAAAACGATTTTTTCAGGACACCTGAAGAAGGCTTCACAGTCAAAACCTTGTGTTTTCTCTCTTCTCTGTTCAGCATGGAATAAACCTATTACTTGTTCCTTTGCAGACTACGCATGCTGATGCAGCTACCCAGCTGAACTACTATATAAGGCAGACTGTAGTACATTCTGTAGCATTATCCCATGACTAACCTTTCTACTGCATTGTCTTCATGAAACAGACCGACAGCAGGTGATAATAGTTTATATTCAACTTGTTGTGAGATAAAACAATAAGAAACACAGGAGATAGCCTGGGCAAAGACAGAGATACCCATTTCAAAGTATACTGTAGCTTTCATTAAGATGAGTTCATTGAAGGACACACTGAATCGACATTTGACCAGTAAACCATTTCAATGCAGAACAATAAAGACGTTCACTGTGAATAAAAAAAAGGTAAAGTTATATGAAGAGGAAGTACAGAACTACAGTGTATAAACTGGGACTTGTGAGCAAAATAAGCTGACAGTGGGCAGAAACCCTATTTTAGCAGTCATGGCCATTGTGAAAGCACTGCTGTCCTGAATTTATAAATCAGCAGATTATTAAGATTAACTGCCACGGTGTGTGCGTCTTTTTGTCAGGACCTCAGTCCATCTCTTCCCATCTCTCAGTCCCATAGTCGCTCCTCAGACAGCAGTAAGTTCTGCTACAACACAAGACCAGACACTGGAGAATTCAAGGCTATCGAGGTTTCTAGGAGATTACATCACTGTAACAAGTTCAAGGACCAAGTTAACCCTGTTCTATTACCATACAAATCGCTTGTTTCCTTCAAAGAAAATTACAGTACAAGATAAGCATGTAATAAAGTTTTACCTCAGGTGGGCTTCAGAAAGACTGGGCCACAGATAGACTGAAAGACAGTAACAATACATTTACAGTATACAGTATATATACAGTATATGTTTCTTAGTCACAAAAGCTTATTTGTATAGGGTCCAGGTTGTTGTGGATAATAGACCTTCCTGCAGCTGGATTTTAGATCGTCTAATCAGCACGTCTTTTCTTGCTAAGTATCCTTATCCTATCAAATTACTAGAAGTTTTTCAATGTCTGTGCAGCTGGGATTTCAAAGGCAGAATTTCTTTGTCTGCAGTGCGGGGGTATCGGTGGTAGTAGCCTATACACCAGGGGGGGAAAAGACTTATTAACATTTAAAAAAAAACGTCTGTGTTCAATTGGATGTTTGTTTATGTCTGGCCTCTAACATTTACTGAATCTTTGATGACGAGTACAATTTAGTGAATTGTACGGTACATGTTTAGGTTTTTCAGTCTTGTTGGTACTCCAGTTCAAAATACGCTCCCAGAGGTTTGGGGGCCCTGCACTAACCGCGAAAAGATACCCCATAAGGTTTTAATATAATGTACACTTAGCTGCAGCGTACACGCGTCTGACAATACCTTACAGCCCCTAATCATGTACACGGAAGACGGAGCACCGTGGGTCGCGCACGAGGTAGCGTTTCGGCCGGTTTGGTCTCGCGGCTATCCATAGGAAAGGCGACTTGCTGTGCGCAGTTTAATGGGGAAAAAATCACCATGCATCAAGAAGTTGAAAATGCTTACCCTGCTGGGGATGAAAGTAGTGAAAGTGACGAGGAATGGGAACTTGGATATTCCCGAAAACCAAACTCGGAGGTAAAGAATGAAAATGGCATTTGTCTTTGAAAACAAACGGATTAGATAGATGATAGCGAGTACCACAACGGTCGGCTCAAAGTGGGTAATCGAGCAAAATTTCTAAAACACGACGTGGTTTTTGCTGTCTGCGTGTAAAATAAACTGTATTCTGTGTTATTCTGAACGATGCATAGAACGATTTTTAATTTTGTTGTTGCTTTACAAATAATCCGTAGAGATTGAAGGTCTGTTGGACGTCGGTTTTAAACATGAAAACGGGCATTTGGTGCGGTTTTCGAAAACATGTATTCCCAATTATTATTTTATTATAGTTATATAGTTTTATAGTTTTTTGGTATATGAGTGGTTTTGCTGGAAGCGAAGATCAAACTTCGTGAACACGTGTTCGATCTTTTGAAGCGACAAGTTTTTGGCCCCTCCTCAAGACGTACTTGTATAATGAAAATCCTACGGGGTCTTGTATGAATATATGACGCCTCTGTACGCCTCTTTTAGTAATAATGCAGCACCCGCGAATGACTGCATGAATAGTTACGATATTTGAAGCAATGCTTAAAAATAATCATTTATTTTAAAAAATGTTTAATGCTGTGTAAATCTGTTGCTTGGTGAACTCCACAGTTAATGCAGCCGAGAGCGGTAAAATATTTTGAAAACACCCTTATTTAAGTGATACCAAACCAAAGTATAATATGTTTAAGATACACCTTGCGTTTTGATTATAAAACTACTTGCACCACACAACGTGCTTTTACTGAACTAAGAAAGCCTTTATACCAGTAGAGGGCGGCAGTCTAAAAATAATGCAGTCACTGAGCAAATAGTAAGGACTGTTTTTGCACATACCGTAGGATCGTTAACAAAGTTAACAACAAGAGTATTGAACACCCTCAATCTTTGAATTGCACAACTATCAACAATTTTAAGAAACTATATTTTACTTTGTGTGTTGTTTAGGTCTTTATGGCCTAAGAAAAAATGTATTGGAAAAATAGCCTGTACATGATTGCATTTCAGAATCCTAAGAGCAATTGATTGTTTAGTTTTTAAGTATAATGTGTCTTATTAACAGGAGATCAAAATAAATCAGAGAAAAAACCATTGGAAGTGGATACCCTGGCTTTTGTCAACGGCTGGATGATATCTCAAATTAGCCACAAGCAGTGAAATAAACTAAATGGGTTGTGTGGCCTTTTTGTTAAAGTTGATTCTCATGGTCTTAATAAATGTAGATGACTTTTGCATTATGTAGGCCTATATCTAAGTTAAAAAGCAGACGTACAGGTAGTGGACAAAAAAATGGAAAAGTCTTTCCCTATCACTAGTGAAAAGTCAATAAAAGGCCATTCCGTTGCTGTGTTCACCCACTGTGGCATAGTCTGCTAGTGTCTGGAATTCTAAAGGATGGAGCCAGCACCATTCTTCCACAAGGAACTCACCTGGTTGATGAAGGTGTGAATCACTGACTTAGGTGTCTTTCCAGAATATCCCATAAATGCTCAATTGGATTCAGATCTGGTGACTGATAGGTGGATACCATCAGTGTCTTGCTCATCAGACCATTGGGTGACTACACATGGTCTGTGGGTGGGGGTCACTGTTATCCTGGAAGACAGTCTTTTTGGCAGGAAAGAAATGTTGCAACATGGGGTGAAGATGATCCCTCAGAACCATTAATAAGCAATAATGACCTAGTATTGACCTTGTCAGAAAAGTGCATCCCACAACATTATGGAACCACCAGAATCTTTTACTGTTGGGACCAGTCACTCAGGGCTGTAGGGTTCTTTAGGTGAACACCCCCCATGCACTCATCTGTTTGTCAGGAACATTGGTGAAAGATGATTTATCTGACCAAACCATAAGTCTTGAGTGGTATGTAGTTGATTGCCTCTGCTCCTTGTAAAGCTGGACTTGCAAATGTGCATGGCCAGGTGCAGTGAGCAACTGTGGTGTCCCACTATATGGAGTTCGTGGTGGACTGTTTTTGAGAAACAAGCTTGCTCTCACCTGAGGTTGAAATTTGCAGTTGGGTGATATGCAGGCTTCTGTTAGCCCTGTGATATCCATTCATTAATCGGAGTGCAATCCTGGAGAATGTGCTTTGTCCCACTGTGCTCCTTTGTGGAGGTCTTTCTCTTGGGGTTCCATGCTGACATCACCTCAGACATCGGTACTCATGAAACATCAGCAAGCTGAGTTGTCCTGGTCACTGAAGCTCCTGCCAAATGCACCCGAACAATCACCCCTCTTCACAGAGTCACTGAGCCTCCTCTGGAATTTTGTTAACCACAGTCATAGGCAACCAGGCTTGTCCAGGATTTTAATACTTGACCATAATCATGCTTTTCTCCTCTGCCTGTAGCTCAGGAATGCATTCTACACTTACATGCAGTTCCAAGTAATTCTTTGTGTATACAGTAGGCTAATGTGTATGTGTACATCTTGCTTGACACAAATTCTTTGAAAGTTTTAGGATGTGCTATCAATCTTCAGTTCCCTTATTCTAAGAATGGACTCTTCTTACTTTATCACACTAGCTTGATGAAATATTTAGAAAATCTTACAGTTTTCCCTAAATTTTCCTCTTGTGTTTTTTTTCCAGAGCTCTAATACCTCAGTACCCGAAGATGATAAAATTTACACTTTTAAAAAAGCTCTGTCCTCTGGAGATGTTCAGATGGTCAAACAGTTGTTGGACAGTGGTAATTTTTTTCTTTGTCTTTTCTATGGGCACATTCCGTTGTTCATTTGTATTGAGTTTCAGAGAAAGTGGTTTAAATGGATCATTTACATGATTATAAAACAGCAATTGGAGAAGTGTTTTACTTGTATTGATTCTAGAATGAAATTTAAGTTGGCAGTTTTGAAATTGATCACTACAATGGCTCTGTATTAGGCATTCAGTAATAACTCGTAGAGGACCTAGTATCTTTTGATTACTGTTCCACCACTTTTTCAGTTACATAGGGGGTGTAATTATTTATGTTCGTGATTGCAGTTTTACCCCAGCTTTGTGGTGCTAATTGATGCAAAGATTTCATCCAGACATTTTTTGAAGGAAGCCAGGGTATCGGCTTCAACAAAATGGCTGGGTAGCTTAAAGATAACTTGAAGGCAGCAAGAAGAGACCAGACCCTCCTGGAATTGAGTGTAAGACTCTATTCTTTGCAAGTCAGTCTGTTGCAGAGTGGTATGCCTTAGACCTCAAGAGACAATCCTATAGCTCTTATAGGTCACTCCAAAGCCACGTCTTAAAAACTTCAAACTCTCGTGTTTTAACTGGTTGAGTAAATTAATTCACTTAAGTCAGTTAATGGCCAAGTGTGGCCCTTGAGAGCTAAAGGGATCTGGTATTTTCATTTCCAACGATAGTTCAATGATTGATTCTGACCCAGGGATCAATGGGGGTCTTCAACAACAAAGGAAAGTATTTCACTCTCGTTTTAGGCCGCATGTAAGATCTGTACTGTCACAGAGTGTATCTCCTGCTTAAGTGTTTCAAAATGAAAGTGTTTAGCAATGTTCAGAAATTGCTGATTGCACAGTGACCTATATTACCTCTCCAGGACCAGGGTTGAACATTCCTAGTGTGCTGTGTTGAAATATATTAGATTTTCTCACATTTGTGGTTTAACGTTTCTTGGACTCTCAAGTTAGTTCTTTGGTGACCTCGGTGTACTCCAGAACATTTGCCTCAGGATTTGCTATTGCATTGTCTGTTCCTCCAGGTGTGGATGTGGAGTGTCCTCTTGGGTTTCAGTGGACTCCGCTGATGTGTGCTGTCCACACAGCACACTATGAACTGGCACAGGTTCTGTTGGACCGGGGGGCTAATGCCAACTTTAGTAAAGGTAAGAGGTGGCGTTTTCCTCTTTTGAGCAAAAAGGGTACCGTTGGAAAGATAGATGGATAAGTAACAGAATATAAAACATTTTTTTTAAATTCCATTCCGTGTTTTCATCTGAGGTAGTATGATGCCATTCCCAGAATTTGCTTATATAGCTGGCTTTAACTGTTTACAAGTGACAGTCTATGCATGGCTGTATGGTTAAGATAACCTGTACTTTAGTACGTACTACTCTACATTAAACAAATGTGACCAGTGTGCAGAAGTATTATGTTGTTCTTTTGATTCCTTACACTTAAACCTTTACTATTTAATTGTATTTTGCTCCATAGAAAACAGAGTGGCATGTATATTATATATCCTTTCACAGTTTACATTGTGCATCAGACTGATTCACATTAATTTGAATAGGAAAAATATGACATTTATATTAATTGTTTTAGAATGGAAATTTTGAGCTAGTGACAGTTCAAGCAATGCAAAAAATTACAACAATGAGAAAGTTATTTTAGAATATCTCATATATTTAAATCTTAGGTTGTTACTATCAAAATGTGCAAGAAATTTGAATTTGGTTTGTGAGCCCTGTGCTTAGGTTTCTGGTATTTAATCTACATATATATTTTTTTTTACCAAAGGTGGGACGAAATTATAATTTGAACGTTCACTGTTGGTCTGAGATTATTTAATGGTTATGACGCAAATGAGAAAATATTAAAAACATCCTCTGATTCACAGTATGTTTTCAGTTTACATTGGAATTCCTGTTTCTTTTAAAAATTGGATGCATCTGTTAGTCTCAATGAACCACGAAGACGCTCAGTGAGTTGGCTTACAATGAGTGAAAAATGGAGACAATTACATGTCCTGCACAAATGGCTGTAAGAGGGCAACCAGAGCTCGAGGCATCAAAAGGAAATAATTAAAAACAAAACCTAGAAATGCAACTTCCTAATTTCAGTTTTGCAAAAAATGCTGGAGTGATAAAGCCAGCACACAAAGCAGAGCATTGTCGTCACTCTGTCAGCTGCACACAGAGATCTGTTTATTTTCTTTTTCAGACTTCAGACAGAAATGACTGCTGTTTAATGCACAATCAGATTTCAGACTTATTCACCATGTGCTTCTAAGTCATTCTTTTAATTAAGTATTGAGTGGTGGTAAAGGTTGTGGCTTTGAATCGCATATAGTGCTTCCTTTGCAGGAACAGTGAAGCAGTATCCTTGCAATAAAAAAGTATACATGTTTTATTTTGTTAAGTACATGAAGTAACAGGCATTTCACAGTGTGCAAAAAAAGTCTGACTGTCATAACAAGACAGTACATGTAAATAGTCCTTTTATTTTACATCTATAGGATGCGATAGGATATGTTACTATTCGTATAGAAAATCACTGATCCCTTTTTCTAG
The DNA here is from genome assembly GCF_055471065.1 of Atractosteus spatula. Classification (NCBI taxonomy): domain Eukaryota; kingdom Metazoa; phylum Chordata; class Actinopteri; order Semionotiformes; family Lepisosteidae; genus Atractosteus; species Atractosteus spatula. The sequence continues at coordinate 51,077,685 of NC_142713.1, read as the reverse complement.
GGCTAAGTAGCAATTTTTTAACTTTATGGAATCAAAGAATGCTCTCTTTGTTTGGGGTTTTGAAATTGAATATATCTGTTAAGATTGTAAGATCTGTTATGAATCTGTAAGATTCTTATCGTAGTCAGTCGTATCCATTGACTTCACAGAAAGTGTTGAGTCAACTAAAAACACTTATTCGGGTTATTTTACCATTACATCTTGCCCAGGAAATACAGGGTGCAGTGGTCCCTATTTTTTGTCAATGTTGCATTTCATTTTGAAATTGCATACATAGTGTATGGAGCTTGATATATGCATTCTGTTGTTCATTTGCAGTCTTGTGTAGATGTACATAATAAGTATAATATGTAATAAATTACAGAGCAGAATTAAGGTCGTAACGTGTGTAGTTTTACAATAAATACAAAACTGTGACGATAGAATAAAAGCAGATTTTGCACGTTTTTCATAATCTTATTACACAGAAGCATGGAGATTCCCCCACGATAATTTTCCAGTGCTTACAGGTTAAACTCAAAAGTCTTGAGCAAGACTCCTTCTTGAGGGTCTCTAAGTGGCAGTATGATGCACCAAGGGGAAAGTGGACAATATTCTTATTGATTATTGATTTTTACATACTTGTCTTTAATTGTGGAAGGCACAAATCTTTTATTTCTCTTTACAGCAACACTTACAATGACTGAAAGTGTGTTGCACATTACTAATAAGTTCAGACCACCATTTTCTGCTTTTTAGGCAAGATGTTTGTTTAAAATGTTATACAACTAATACTGTGTTGCTTTTATACCCCATCCTTCAGATCAGTACACAGTCCTGATGTCAGCATGCATAGCCTCTGCACCAGAAGAGCAGATTGTCAAGTGTGTGGAATTACTGCTGTCCAGAAACGCTGATCCCAATGCCTTTAACAAGTAAGAATGCAGTTTTTGTTTGTGATAATTTCTCTATCAGGCTTTGAAGATCACAAAAGAGTATGCGCTGCTACATTCACATCAAGGGTTGTATAAAGACTATCAACAAAGCTTTTCTTTTGTTTTTTGTTCTATACATACATCATGACTAAGTGGATTTCTGCATTGCAAAACAACCCAGTTTAGGTTCTTCTTGCGTGGAGCTGAGCAGAAGAAAACACAAGAAAGTAAGTACCACAGACTAGAAGCACTGTCTGTTAATTTCTAATGAAATGGAGTGATATTTTCTTCGAAAGCTAAATAATTATTGCTATCATAATACACATTTTCCCAGAATGCATCATTCCTACTCCTGATTTCTTAATTACAGGTAGTTTAGAGGAGCGCATGTGTACATCTTGGGCTGTTTTTTTTTTTCAGTGGAAATGAGTAGCGTGTTTCATTCTGTGGAAAATCTTATTGCGGAACTAGGGATGATATAACTGTATTTTTAAAATAAGAGCATTTCACCTTCTCCTGTTATGGCACGTCTGAGTGCACAGATTTTCTTTTTCCTTCAGACAGACAAACAATAAACACCACTTGCTAAGTTGACAAAAAAACAAACGAAAGTATGCTACTTCTGTGCATTAACACTGTCCAGATGGATTGGCAGCCATAAGTTAAACGGAAATCAGTTTAAAAAATCGAGGTGTCTGGAATGATTTAGAATTTCATCATCTGTGGAAATTTCTCATGGTAAACCATGGGTGCAGTTCCTCTTTTCTGACGTTGTTTTGCTTGTAATGTTGACTGTGTTGCATATTGCCCAGAGCTGTGGCACATATTGTTTTAATGGCTCTGCAACCTTCAGTAGGAAATTGATTGTTTCCTCTGTAGACAAAATATTTGGAAAAACAATAACTAAATAAAGAAAGAGGTACTGTAGATTGTGATGGGGGGCCTGAAGTAATTGGGTATGTGGTTCTGTGTTACAATATAGACTGTATTTTGCAGTGGATTCACATTTGTTTAATTTTTGCTGTCTTCATTTTCATAAACCTTACAAGCAAACTAAATATGTTCAAGTATGTACATATGCACATTTTTTAAAGAGCGCTTAGTTTTCTGAATGGATGTACTTTAGTAAATTAAACTAGTGTTAATATCATCTTTACGGTAGCCCTGTTGTTCAGCTGGAGTCAGGATTCTTATAGATTAATAATATTTTGTAATGAATACCTTCTGTCTCTGCTGTTCTTTTTCTCTGCCTTCCTCGTTATAACTAAGCTAAAAAAAAGATATCTGAATTTCTGTCTCATGTCATTTTATTGATTGAAAGTATCAGCAAACCCCCCAACATGCAGAATGAATGTTTCAGCCACAAGTGAAGCCAGGAAAGGTTGATTTTGGATTTGTTGTATTGTATTCAACATGGCCAACTCTGGTTCTGGAGACCTACCAGTATAACTGGTTTCTCTTAAATTGCCGATTACCAAAAGGTCAGAACATTTTAATTTGTCTAATTAGATATAGAGATTTTCATTCATAATTAGTACAGCAGGGGCAGCACAGTGGTGTGTTGTTTAGAATTGCTGTTCCTGGACCTGGGATGCTGTCTGCGTGGAGTTTGTATGTTCTCTCCATGTTCGTGTGTGATTGCTCCAGGTGCTCAAGTGTCCTCCCACAGTCCAAAACCATACTGGTAGGTTAATTGGTTTCTGGGAGAACTGACCCTGGTGTGAGTGTGTTGGTGTCTGTTTGAGTGGTGGACTGGCGTCCCATCCAGGGTGTACCCTGCCTTGTGCCCATTGCTTGCCAGGTGGGCTCCAGCTCCCCCACAACCCTGAATTGGAAGAAGCAGATAGAAAATGGATAGGTATAGCAGCACCCTGCTTCTCTTAAGAACTGCAGTTGGCCACTGATTCCAAAAATGATCTATACTCCCACGTGATCCAGTTCTTTACAAATTGATGATTTAAGGATGACCTTGCAGACCTGTTAGATCATGGCCGCTACTGCATTGGATGTTGCCTCAAGCGTTTATAAGATAGCGGATTGTAATGGTTGGGTTTTATACAAAATTGCAAAATTGCAGCTGTTTGGTATTATTCCTGAGAGGTATTTAAGAAGAAGCCACTAAAGAAGCAATATATGGGAGATGAATTCTCAAAAATTGCTTGCAGAGGAATGTGTTCTATTGAAAAGTGCAGAAAGTTCCTAGGGAAAAGTATGGAATAAAATATCGGTACAATAACTGATCAAAACCTTTGCAATCATTGCTAAGATGCTTAACACAACAGTTTCCTGTTGACGCTTATACAGTAACTATAATCTGTCTTTGTGGAGTGTTACATTGATTACTTTGTGACGTTTCTTGATAAGGGAAGATAAGTTCTTACAACATGTACATGTGAATGACCTTGTAACCTATCTGCTGCTGATCTCTTTTCCCTCAGACTGATATAAACTCTTTTGCTTTACTACAGCACTTGACATCCTGGGAAAACATGGAATTTAATAAAGGTTATGTTTTTCTCACCTTAGTGAAAATGCAGAGGTTCACAGGGGGTGAAGGATATTGGATTGCTAAAATTTGTTGGAAGCAGCATTCTGTTTGCTTTGTGACTCAACTGGTTGAATTGATGTGTTAATGTAAAATGTTACAGTAACTTTTATAAATGTGATGGGAACCAAACATGAAGGATGCTGAAATGTGCTGTTGTTTTACTGAAAGTTGGCGATATTTCACCGTCACTTTCACTGCTTGTTATTCAGAAATAATACTAACATAAATTGAACACCGTGTGAGTTAAAATTGGCTTTGGTACTAAAAACTGGGCTGAAGTGAATAAAATAAAATGTATGTCTCGTTTTGGTGTAGTGTGCAGTGTTAGTAAAGTTAGATGGAAATTAATGCAGAGTACATCTCAGAATCTGATTCTGCACTAACAAGGTGTACAGTTCCATCCTTCTTATTTTGGTAACAGAGAGTAAGTGCTGATTTAATGAATAATAGAAAATTTGTTTTTTTGTTTGCTATTGTGTGCGCTCTCAAATCTTTTTTGTAAAAATATTTGTGGTTCAGACTTTAATAATGATGTTTACTTACACAAAAAGCAACTGTACTTAGGAATGATTAAACATTGGTGTTTATTACTAAAAACACAAACCACAGTATGAATTTTAGTTATCGTTGTTTCTTTTGTCATTTTTTTTGTTGGAAAAAGGTAAAAGTAGGGGTGACATTTTTGGGATCAGGGGGTGGATTGTAATTTTTTTCCCCAATGAAAAATAAAGCAAATTGTTTTTTCTCTTCACGAATTTTCGCTATACAGAAGGCTTTCTGGGAACGACTTACGGTCGTAAAATCAGGTATGGTGTTCATGTAACAGGGCAGCTGGAGAGTGTATACTGCCCACATATGCCTGAGGAAATTAGGGGATTGATGTCAGCTGTGTGCAGCCGGTTTCCCCGCATGAGGCGTTGGTGAACAGTCTTGGTTGACTTCGGGGAGCCGGACCCTCGTTGTCAGGTGTGGCAGCGACGGGTCTCACAGGGGAGACGCTGGTAAGAATGAAAGATCAGAACCCCGGCAGGGGGCCAGTTCTAACTGTGGTCCCGGAGGGGGTTGGCAGGTTTTACAGGCCCTCCACAGGGTGGGTGGGAGAGAACGGGGCTGTCTGAGAGAAACCGATGTCGACGAGATTGTCGGTGTGATGTCTGGTTTCAGTGGGGACATCTGTTTTGAGCGTAATGGCCTCAGTTGCTGCATAATTGGCTCACTGGTAAGATGAAGGTGGTGGGAATGAGATCAGCCAAAAGGCATTGACCGGGATGAGGTATTTGCCACCGTGTTGAAGGTGGACTTATTAGTAAATGCTTCAGTATGTAAGATGTGTGTAATTGTGCGCTGGCGTGACTTAATTCCCCCAGCCCAACACACCATCCAATACAGAACGATGATAACATCTTAATTAAATTCCTGATTTTGAGTGATGACAATGCTGTTTGTTAGCTTCACTCTCACTGTATGAAGGATGTAATAACTACCAGTTGTTGTTAATGAAATTAAGGCAGTCTGGAGACTTAGTTATTGTTATACTAAATTATAGTAAAATGCAAAAGTAGTAAAGAAACAGTTGGAAAGTTTAAGTAGCATTTGTGTTAGAAGGAATGCTTTGTAAGTTGACATAACGACATAAGCAGTGTTGCCATCTAGTGAAGGCCTTTCAACCAACCTTGTTTGTTTTGTGGTTTAGTATTTAAGTGATGCTAAAATTGTGTCCAGCCATTTCTTAAAAGACCCCAGAGTTTTGCACTTAACCACCTGCCTGGGTTTTCCAGATATACCCTCAACCCTTCATGCAAAAAGGTGTCAAAAAGTTTTTCTTAAATTACCTTGTTTCCAATTGCGATCCCATGTCTCCTGAATTTACGAATAGCTGCCTCGTTTCTACCTCTGTGTAACCATTTGAATTTTACATCTTCAGATCAAATCTCCTCTCAGTCTCCTTTGCTCTCTACTGAAGAGATGTCCCTGTACAGTATATGACAATCTGAGACCAGCAATCATTTTTGTTGCTTTAATATCTCATTTTAATATCCTTATTGTGGTGTGGTGACCAAAACTTGAACATGGTATTCTAAATGAAGTCTTACCAGATGTAAAACGTGAGAAGACCATTCCTGGATTTCAATTCCAAACTTTCTGCTTTATATCCAAGCATACTGTTTGTTTTTTTGTTGCTTCTCCACTTTAGAGCATAGAATCTTTCCTGTCAGTACACTGCTTTTTCTGTGCTGAGCAGGTTCAATTAAATCAACCTCCCTTTACTGTACCTCCCTCAGTTTTGTTGGCAAAAAAACATTTAAATACTACTAGGAATACAGTATGTATTGAAAGATGACAGCCCTGTTTATTTGTAAATGGAAAAAAAATAAATAGACAAGTGGTACTTTGTGCCAAAAAGTTTTTAAATTGAAGAATTTGAAGGCTTTTACATTTTTTTGTTTTTGCAATAAATTATTAAATCGAGCAATAAATCCACAATTGACCTATGCTGTTGACAATTAGCATGTGGTAAACCAACAAGTCACAACCTGCAAGATACATGCAAGTCTCTTATACCTATTTTCAGCCACTTTATTTGCACCCACTTACTGTTATACGTTTAGTCTTTTATAGAAAGTCTTGCTTGCTTTTGCCTCTTTTCATCTCCTGTTTATCCAAACATTCCCACACCTTTGAAGTCAATCATTCAGAAAGAGCAGAAGTGTTATTTTACATAATCTCATCTGTTTGTGCAATAATACAGGACAAATATTACGTAAGAAGGATGAAGGTGTATGGTGTTATCAGCGCTCCAGTCACAGTGAATTATGGGAATAAATATTTATTAGTCATTTCACAACACCTGAGGGTGGAGAAACGGTGTAATACAGAGATGCCCAGTGTCTTATGGTTTTTGTTCCTCCCACATTCTCACTTACATAATAGGGTCTAATTGTTTAATGAGCTGTATAATAATACTTTTAACCAAGCTCTGATGTGATTTATAGATAACTGTGCTTTTAATGAAGGTTAATGCCTTTTGGAAACAACTATGAAATTCCTTGTGAAAAATCCCATATATTTGGAATTTAGAAAATTGATTGCTTAATTTGCTTAATTTGCTTAATTAACTCAGGCTGGCACAAACCCAGAAGAGAGAATGCCCTCCAGGAACTGTCTAAAGAGACTTCTTTTGCCCATAGAAATTCAAGATCAGCAGCCAGTTATACCTGTGTTGTTCTTAATACCATAAATCTGAAAGGTGTTCCAGTAAGATACATAGAAATGCCAGTTTTTATTTAGTCAAAATTAGATATAGTGAGTCTCAAAAAGAGCTGCGGATTCTGAATTCAAACACACAAAAGCATAGAGACCTGTTATCTCTGAAATGTGAAACAGCGATAAACTCATTCCCATAATAAACACGACAGTCTGTGTATTTTATTGCATTTGTAAAGTTTTAATAGTTATGAGATATAGCATTCTGGCATAGTTTTTATTAGTATAGAAGAAATTGATTCCAAAAGTTCTTTGTTTCAGGAATAGAAACAAATTTGGTAACCTGCTTCCTCTTGATGTGGAAACTAACATCAGACTATGCTGGTTGCATGTGAACTTTGCTGCCCTCTAGTGGTTCTTTACTCGTCGTGTAAATGTAAATTAACACTCGGGCTGCTAAAAAGGTTTTATTTGACTGCAAACGCGTTTCACACTACGACAAGATAATGGTAGAGTAACCAGCAGTTTTCATTATAGAGAAGAAAAAAATAAGTCAGTGTTCTTGGTTGACCTGTTTTTCAGACCAAATCATCTGTTTTGTAAGCTTCAAAAAAGGCGTATCAAATTAGGTAGAGTAAAATTTTAATTTTTTGAGAATTTGTCTAAGGTTTTTATTGTTTCTAGTTATCCGAAAATAATGTTTTACTGAGTCACTGCTCCTGTTTGTGGTGTACGTGGACAGGATATGAAGGCGCAGCCGAGGGTATGAGGGTGTCCGGTTGGGGGGACTAAGGGTGGCATCTCTGCTATTTGGAACAAGTAATAGGTTTATTCCATGCTGAAAAAAAGAAGAAAGAGAACACAACGTTTCGGCCGTGGAGCCTTCTTCAGGTGTGAGAGAGACAGGGCAGTAGGCAAAGGTAAAGTAGCGGGAGAACAAAGGTTGGGAGGGAGGAGGAGTGAGAGGCGGGAGCAGGGGACAGAAAGAGAGGCCAATCAAGAGGTGTGAAGTCAGAATGGGTGCAGAGAGGTGTGAAATGAAACTTCCAATGAATGGAGAAAATTTAAAAGAACAGTAGTCTGTCGTTAAGAGAAGGGAGAATGTGTGATCCTAGCTGCAGAATAATGAAATCTGAAATAATGAAAGAATAAAAATCTCTGCTATTTGCAGATGATGTACTTTTGGCATCATCTGACTGTGACCTTCGACGCGCACGTGAGAGATTTGCCTCCGAGTGTGAAGCGGCTGGGATGAGAATCAGCACCTCCCAAGATTGAGGTCATGGTTCTCTCCTGGAAAAGAGTGGATTGCTCTCTCCAAGTGAGGGAGGAACATCTGCCCTTAGTGGAGGAGTTTAGGTATCTCGGGATCTTGTTCATTATGGAAGAGGGGAGCATGAGATCGACAAGCAGATCGGGGCAGCGGCAGCTGTTCTGTGGGCACTGTACTGGTCTGTGGAGGTGAAGCGGGAGCTGAGTTTGAAGGCAAAGCTCTCGGTTTACCGGTCGATCTACGTCCCTGTCCTCACCTATGGTCATGAGCTGTGGGTGATGACCGAAAGAACGAGATCGCGGTTTTTCCGCAGGGCCGCTGGGCTGACTGCCCATGACAGGGCGAGGAGCTCGGCAATCTGGGAGAGCCTCAGAGAAGAGTCGCTGCTCCTCCAGATCGAGAGGAGCCGGTGGAGGTGGTTTGGGCGTCTCATTGGGATGCCCCCCGGTCGGCTCCTGCTGGAGCTGTTCTGGGCACGTCCCACTGGGCGGAGACCCCATGGCAGACCCAGGACACGCTGCAGGGTTTATATCTCTCGACTGGCTTGGGGGCACCTGGGGGGGCCCAGGAGGAGCTGGAATCTGTTGCTGGGGACAGGGAAGTCTGGGCTGATCTACTTGGCCTGCTGCAACTGTGACCCTCACCAGGAAAAGAGGAGTGAAGATGGATGGTTGAACTTGCCATCGATTTGAGGATTTTTCTATTTGTTGTTCTTGTTATAAATTGAAAGATATCAAAAATATACTGTATATATATTTAGACAACCCAGAATTGCCTTTGATTTCACTTCTTTTATATCTTTTACACTGTGAGTTGATTTATGCAAGCATGCCCAGTCAGGTAGTGTTGTCAGTTCTGCTGTTCTTGTTTCGGTGCAAGGTGAAGCAGGTTTTTATTTTGACTGTGAAACCTTTTTTGTTCAATGCTTGATGTAAAGGAAAAGTATGGAGAGATGACTAACAACAGTAATAATTGCAATTGACACACATTTAAAGACTGAAAAGGCTTTGTAGTTGTTGAAAAATAAATGCTTTTTAAATGTTCGAACCAAGGCACACATATTTCAGTGATTCCCTTTTGTCTTTCTAGGTATCACATGACTCCACTGATGTTTTCTGCCAGGGATGGGCATACTCAAGTTATAGCCCTGCTTATTTCCTATGGAGCAGAAATAAATACCAAGGATGTCAATGGATATACTGTATGAATGAAGTCTTTTTTTTTAAAATTGTGCCAGCAATTTTCATTTTCTCACATGCAATGAATTGTAAATTGTTTATTTTTCAGCTGAGGGTCTCTAATCATAATGAAAGATGATTGAACACCCTTTCAACTCCCAAACTCTACAGTTTATGTTCATTTATCCATCCAAAATGTCTAATAGTTGTCTAGAAGTTTCTTTTCACAATTTATGAACTTCTGATAAAAATCAGACTCTACTGAAATGTCTAGCAACCTAGTATATACAGTAGATGTCACTGTGGTTTGTTTTTTATATTGGGGATTATTTTTGCCAGCAGTATCTATTGCTGCCAAAGTGGTGATTCTAACAGACAGATTGAGATTCAGGCCTGGCAGACAATTGAAGTAGAAGTATGAAGATTACAGCAGAAAAGATCTGAAACACTTTTCAAAGATATGTGGCATACAAACTAAACATTCAAACTAAATAATCGATTATTTAAAATATCTTTCGTCATTTCTTATTTTCTTATTTGCAGAAATCATACAAAGCTTAAATCTGTTTTTGCCTTAATACTTTTTGAAGGCACTGACACTTGCAGCACAGTATGGGAGAGAAGGAGCAGCTCTGAAGTTGCTTGAACTAGGTGCTGACATCACAGTCAGAACAAGGGAAGGATATACAGCAGCAGATATTGCGAAAATGTACAGACATTCTCAGGTACGGCTCAGTTTTCCTTCAGACAATTTCTCCACTTTGTGAAGTACTGTACATCGTTCAGAAAGAAAAAAGATATCTGTTCAGATTCATTTTCTTTCATATTAACAAAAACAAAATTGTGTCTTCACAGAAATCGCAGTATCTTTTGTTGAAGCGCAGGTTTTTAGCTTACTAGTTTATTTGAAATGAATTACATTGTAATTCAAATGATTGGATTTGAAATGCTGGTTAATGGTTGATGTACTCAGACATCAATAGTGCATTTTGTATTGCTTTTGACTAATTTCTTACTAATTATGAACGCAGATTTCTAGAATCCTTGCTTCACCTCATAATCTCCCGGGGAGCAGGGAGCATTTATCCAAAGAGGAGACACTCTTCAAGTTTTTCAAAGGGAATCCTGACCCAATAACTCCTTCTAGAGAGAGGTAACTTAATTTTTTTGTGTGTGAAAAATGTTTGGTGGTTAATTTATTGGCTGTTTTGGTGTTGTGTGTATTGAGGGTGATTTGAGGTTTACTGCTGCAGCTCACAGCTCTAGGTTTAGTTCCAGACTGGAGTGCCCTCTCAGTGGAGTTTGCATGTTCTCCCCACACTTGTGTGGGTGTTTGTCCAATACTCCAGTTTCCTCCTGCCTTCCAAAGGAGGGGTGGCTGAGTTAACCAGGATAGCTGAATTGTCACCACCTCCAGGTTACCGTGACGCTTACCAGGAATAAGTGGATGTATGGTCTACTGTTTTTTGGTATGATGTCTTTGAGCACCACCTAGTGGCACGTTGTGAAATTGATCATTCTTCATGTTGAAAAGTGGCTGATGTTTGATGTAAAATGTAAACCCTTTTTGCTTGTTTCTAACAAAAGTGTGAATATTGCTTGTTGGCAAAGTTTATTAAGCATCTGTGTTCGTTTCAGCTCCTCTAAGCTAGGAGACATTGAATTGTTTCTGCACGGCCTAGATTTGGAATATCTCACAGATATCATGTTGGTGAGTAATTGTTTCTTACTCTTACATACTTTAGGAAGTCATAGTTCTTAACTTTGTTAAGACACAGTTCTTAATTTGTGTGAGATGAATGTCATATGTAGGTAAAGTTTTGGTTCCAACCGAACAAGTGTTAAAATGTTTTTGTATTACCCTACTGATACTTTATAACAGTCTTAATTTTATTTTAGTCTGCAGCATTGAAAGCTGTGAAAACAGATGAAGAATTCACTCTTGTAGTGTCAGCTAAACAAAAAAAAAGGCTTGGTGGTGGTTATCATTGGGTTTTTTTTAAAACAGCCCCTTCTTAGCAGTACAACAAATTGAAAAAATAGATTAATGACAGAGCTTATCAAGGATGCAAGGATGAATGTACTTTAAAAGCAGAAATAAAGTAGTTCCTTATCCTATTGTACTGTTACAGTATAATAATTTCAGAAATCAGTGTATCCTAAAATACAGCAGCATTGTGACACGCGTGAGTAGGTGTGCCATAGATTTTTGGAAAGGTTGTGGTGATGAAAAATTAATAGATTTAGAGTGGTTTTTTTCATGGCAGTAGAAACAGGTATAACTGACTTCTTTATTGACTCTCCAGTCTTAACGTGAGTTTTATCAGGTGCTAAATGTTTTTGTAATCAGTGCTTCAGTAACATTGGCAGCATTGGCTGTTGCTAGGCAACCCAGCACCAAGTGTAGGATTCAGCCTGTAGCGACTCCGAACAAGGATTCAGTTAGAAAACATGAATTTTGATATTGGTTTAGTCTTACAAATCTGATGCATGCCTCAGTTCCACAGATACAGCCCACTTCCTTAACTTCAGAAGACACAACAAAATGAGTTCACAAATAGGTGTAGTTTGTAATCTAGTTCTTAAATAATTTCTGAAGCCTGATTTTTGTAAACAAATATTTTTATTTAGGTCGACTTATATTTAAAATAGTTCACAATGGTATGTTATAAATGTTCTTTGAAAACTGTGCAGTTAGGAGACCCTTGTAGAGTTTGCACATTTTAGAAACTGCTTTGCAGTGTAATACTTACTTTTCCTCTTTTAAAAATCAAGTTAGATTTGGCCTGTTACAAACATTTAGTCTTCAAGGTTGTGGCTGTTCCAAAATAGTTGTGCGATGCTGGAGAACACTGTCAATTGTAAAGAAGACTTACATTTTTCTAATTCAAATGGCATACACTCCCAAATACACATTGCCAAAAATTTAAAATAAGACAATTTTGATGGTGACCATAAAACTGTTGCCAGACTACTGTTCATCAAACATCTCATATAATGATTATGAGGTAATTAATGGAACCTTGACTTCTGCTTTACTTCTTATATGGTAATATAGTGTTCATACTGGTTGTTTTTAGTATAGAACTTTTGGTCTTAAATGAGATATGAATGCCATGTTTTAATTTTTACTTGAAATATAATAATTTAGTAACACTTCTAATTAGGGCCTGCAGAATGAAAGCCTTGCATGTGAAGTTGTCTCCACTGAAACACTTCATCCATTTTCTAACTGCTTCATCCAAGCAAGGTTGCGGGGAAGGCAGAGCCTATTTCTGCAAGCCAGGAGCACAAGGCAGGATACACCCTGGGTGGGACAACAGGGTACACACAGACACAAACAGGCACACACTCACTCAAGGACCTGTTTTCCAGAAAGCCAGTTAACCTACCAGTATGTCTTTGGAGTGTGGGAGGGAATCAGAACACCTGGCAAAAAAACACACGAACACATAAACATGCAGATAGCACCCCAATTCCACAATTGAACCCAATGCTAACCACTGCGTCACCATGCTGCCCCCCTCATTCAGTATATCATTGTGTTTAATGTTTATCATGGAGGTGCTTGGATTACAGCACGGCAATAACACTGTTTTTGGACACTGGGCAGTCCATGATGATCCCTTTTGCTCATACAGGACAATGACATATCATGGAGCCACCTGTTGACAATGGAGAAAGAAGACCTAGAAAAGGTTGGGAATCTTAAGTTTCTTTATTAAAATAAAGATTTCATTGCCTTCACTTTTGTAGTTGACTTTGTCATTTTAATTAATTGGAATATTGTTTAAATTAAATTTGCAGTGTAGTGCAAACACAATCGGTTAAATATGAAATTACCTTTCTGAAGAGTGGGACTTGCTTTATAATGTAATACAAATGTTATAATCCTACTTTCTGCTCTGTCTCAGCTGTTCAGTTGGTGATATACCTGACCAGATGCAATAAACTACAGTACTGCTGTCTGCAGTGTAACTGAGTATTTAAAAACAAGAACATAATGTCAAATCTAAACTTGAATGCTACAGTAAATGCCAGTGTAGCAGTCTAGTGTTTAAAGTAATGAAAGAAAATTGATTTTATGCAGCTTAGTTTTGAGTTATTTTCATTGTTACACTTTTCCTTTTTAAGAAGAGTTAGTCGCTGTTGATTTATCACAAACATGTTTATCACAACAATCTGCATTTTTGGGACTACTTCGTGGTGCCATGTTAAATTCTGAAGAACAATAACAATGAGTTTTCTGCCTAAAAAAACTTTACCTTTGTTAGTAGGAGCACTTATAGAGGCAGAAGTCATAATGTGTTCAGGGTCTACAGCAATGTAATTTTGTTATTAATACACTTTCAATACACTTTTTTAGTTTAGTTTCTACTAACCAGCGTAAGCTTAGACTCATCAGTTTTGGCATTGTTATTAGAAAAAGCTTCATTTAATTTTTTTTCATGCCATGGGGATCATACCTTCCAGTCATTTACTGTTAGATCAGATAGATTAACGTTGCAAATATTTGGAATGTGGTATCTCATAGCAATACATTGATAGTGTAGCGCCCTTATCAGATTAACTTTACATTTAATATATATACACATTAAATAAATGTGCATTTTGCAATTAAATATACAAAAGACGATGAAGAAAAAAGTCTAGGTTAAATAAGTGATGTGAGATACCTTAAGTGTTGTTATAATGTACCAAGCAGATCCTTATGCAAGTATGACAGTTATAATTACAGTAACGAAGAAACAAGGTCAAATAAATTCGTTACCCAGTCCAGTAGTTCTGTATCTTACTGGGAGTAGAAAAAGCACTTCATAGAAGAGACTGTCGCGTTGGAAACTGCTGTAGTTGAACATAACTATTGCAGTATGATTTATGGATTTACAGAAACCTTGAAATTGCTATGCGGCAGAAAGGGGTATATGTGGTATATATTCTTAAATGGATAGTTCAGTATTTCTATTATCGATCCTTGAAATGAAATGTTATGTTTGTCAGCTCGCATTCTGATCCTTCAGTTGCAGAGTGCCCCTAGACATGTTCCCAGTTTTTCAGTGTTGATTCATTCAATCATTTTGAAGCTTCACAATTTTATGTTCTAAGGTGAAAGCCAAATTTAGGTCACAACTGATCATAATGTTGACCATAGAATTGAAATCAAAGATAGTCAAATGCAGAAAAAAAAATAGACATTCAACTTTCTGGTTTTTGTGTTGGCCTTTTAAGTGAAAATCAAAGAAAACTAAACTATGCCTACTGCTTTTCAGTGACCTTTAAGTGATGGAAATGTTGATGTGCCAAGTGACGGAGTATCTTTCCATAGATTGGAGTCCGAGATCCTGCTGACCAGAAGAAAGTTCTGACTGCAGTACAGGAGATGCAGCTGGATAAGATAGAAATAGACAAGTTTGCAGGATTGGAAAACTTCGACAGCAGGTTCTTTACACAGCTAAGCCATCTTGTGGGAAGGGTATCTGTTTCTCCACTCAAGTGTATGTCAGATGACGATCAATGATTATTTTGTTGTCTAAAAGGCAGCAAAACAACTTACACATAGCTCAATATTATCAGCCGCCTTTTGCAAGGTGTAGGCTACACATCAAATTTCGCCCTTCTTTAAAAAACAAATATGAGTCAGTTACAGTTTCTAAACAAAACGCTTTTCAGTTCCAACTTACTAGTTGAAAGGTTGATATCTTATTCAAATCACTCAAGCCTCAAGCAGTTTTTCTATATCCTGTCAGACACTTACAAAGGTTGGGTGCTCTTATACAGTAAATGTATTTTTTCATTGTTTTCATGGTACAAGGACTGCTGAAGGAAAACGGAAGGTGATTGTGATTTTCACATGTTGGTTTATTTGTCAGTATGATACACTTATAAAATTACTACTGTTAAATTACTACATTATGTTTTTCTTTTGTGTATGATATTGTATTTTTAATTTTCTGATTTTTGCAGGTTTAACTTTTATGAAATGGACTGGTCACAAATCAAACTTGCTTAATTCCTAGCTGATACAATTGTTAAATAGACTGAGTAATGGAAAAATTCACTTTAGCAAACTAACCCACACTGGGAGGGTGCTAATTTCACATAATTTTCACAGAAAACCTGAGCTGCCGCATATCTTGTCTACACTGCACATGCTCCCTTTAGCGGTGCTTTTATATTCTCTATTCCTCCTGTAAGACACAGTGACCACCTGTACAGTGGTTCCAGGACAGTGTTTCTGGACTGCAGGATATCCACTTAAAGTAATCTTAGATATAAACAGGGCTGAGACCAAGCTGCCTAGGCCAGCCTGTTAGTGATGTGTTAGTGATACTTTCATTTAAGCAGAAGACACTAAGGTCCCTAGTTTAGCGAAAACGAGTATTATTGTTAATCAGAAGAAAATCTACACACCAGCAGCC
This sequence comes from Atractosteus spatula, assembly GCF_055471065.1. Lineage (NCBI taxonomy): Eukaryota > Metazoa > Chordata > Actinopteri > Semionotiformes > Lepisosteidae > Atractosteus > Atractosteus spatula. Next base: position 51,062,149 of record NC_142713.1, on the reverse strand, counting down.
ATATCACCCTGCAACTCACAACTGAAAACGTACTGAAGCTCGGCAGGTGTGAGCCTGGGAAGACCTCCCAGGAGACCGCCTGGGAAAAAGTAAGGTTGCAGCTAGAAGAGGTATTAGGGGGGACAGCAGGGGGCACTCACCTAGGGTCTGTGTGGATCCTAATGCCCCAGTATAGTGACGGGAACACTATATTGTAAAAAGGCGCTGTCCTTCAGATGAGACGTAAAACTATGGTCCTGACTCTCTGTGGTCATTAAAAGTCCCATGGGGCATTTCTTAAAAAGAGTAGGGGTGTAACCCTGGCATCCTGGCCAAATTTCCCATTGGCCTGTACCAATCATGGACTCCTAATAATCCCCATCTCTGAACTGGCTTTATCATTCTGTTCACCTCCCCACTGATAGCTGATGTGTGGTGAGCGTTCTGGTGCACTGTGGCTGCCGTTGCATCATCCAGGTGGATGCTACACATTGGTGGTGGTGGAAGGGAGACCCCATTACCTGTAAAGCGCTTTGAGTGGAGTGTCCAGAAAAGCACTATATAAGTGTAAGGAATTAATTATAATAATATTATTAATAAATGCACATTCAAGCAGTGGATAGAGGTATTAATTTCCTGTGCATTAAATTAGTGGCATTGCCTGTGCACACACATTGAGCAATATAGCAATGATTCACATAAGCCACCACGTTTACAAGTATTTATTTAATAGACAAAGTACAGAAATTTAATGAGCAAATGTTCTGCATATATATGCTTAACATGTCAGTTACATGACTCACTCATAATATTTCTACCTATGATTAGGAATCAGTTCATATTTGAATTGCATGTCATAATTTTATCATTGAAATACAGTTTTGAACAAATTCCTTACCTACAATAACCAGTAAGAACTGGAATTACCTGTAATTTTTTTCCTGTTACACCCGTGCCAATTGGGAATCAAAAACTTGATTTCACAGGAGAGGAAGCTTGCTCTCTGCCTGTGGAATTCACACTCTGGGAGCTCCACAGTACTTTACAGTAGAATTAGCCCCAGTGGGAATGACTAGCTTCTCTCGGAGTGCATCTGGAAAGCCCTAAGAGTGATTGTTGAAAAGCCAAGGACACAGGTCAGACTCCTAAGTTGGTGGTGTTTGCCCAGTTGCGTACGTTCAGTTGGACTGTCTCAGTTTCAGCGGGAGAAGGACAGAGCTCACAGGTTTCAAGTGCTGATTGAGGTCAAGCTGCATTCTTAATGCATTTATGGGCTCTGCCTCTTGGGATACCTACTGTACAGTAATAACCCAGCAGATGTTTTTCTATTGTCCTAAGTGTTCCGTCACCCTTGAAACCTTTCATTGTCTTGTTTCTGTTCATAACTGCCCGGATTACAGTATATATCACGTCCGTTTTTTGGACTGTTGTTCTATTATTTGAGAATATGTTGGATTGAGATCACATTTGTTCATTTCCAGTGTAACTAGTGCTTCACAAAAATGAATGTGCAGGTGTACTGTACCTCACTCTGCACATGAGGTTCCAGAACAATTTGTGCTAAATGAAATGAGGGCTAAATAGGGTCACAAATACATTGAATTACTGGGGAAAAAGTTCCAGGAATGTGAATGAAACGTGAAAATGTGCTGAAATTATTGTAGAACTTCAGGAATGGGGAGGGGCAGGGAACCAGACTCTGGGAGTCAGTTGAGGAGCATGTACTCTGATGGAGGTTTGCTGTAGATTTGAATAATCCAGTCACCCATCCACTTTCTCACCTCTTCTTCTAGTTCAGGGTCGTGACAGATTTATTTTTTATCCGTCATCGCATTTGCTATGTACGACAAATAAAACATTGCAATTTTGCCAATAATCTTGGCTGATCATATTTTATTTTTTTATTTTTAAATTAATTCAATCAACAAAAGTTATAATGTTTATCTGCATAGCGTTGTAGTGTAAGCGGCAGGTTTACGTGTATTGCTCAAATAAAGTGAAGGTTGTGATAACTATGCGTTCAAAGAGATCATAAAGATTTCTTTACCTCGCTGACCCTTTTAGTTTTCATGCTTCTAGATAGTATCAGCCAATTTAAAATATTTTAATACTTCAAATTTTATATTCTGACCTCTTAACTGTTTTGAATTCCTTAAAAATAAGTAGGACAATGGGCCATGGAAACAGAATCTAAAGAATTGTAGACAAAAGTTAATATTTTGAAAACGGAAAAGAACTGTATGAAATACATTTTTGTAAATTGATGTGCATTTGAGGAATGTGACCCTTTGATTTGATCTTAAGACATGTTTACAGTGCTGGTGATCTTACCATTTATCCAGGAGTAAATACATTAGTCAGGATAAATTAGTCATTCAGTCATATAAAAACTAACAAGGAGAAAAGTGAACTCTCTTTCTATCATGTATGAAATAGTAACTTTCTAAAACTTGACAGTGTTTACCTAAAGAACTAACAAAGTGCTAAAATAAGAGATCCCTGCTGTTCAAAATGCAGTATTAATATAACACAATTGACAACTCTGTATCTTAGTGATATTTCATAGAACTGACTGTAAGATTTCTGATGTGGAGTGAGAGTGATAAAAATGTGTTTTTTTTACTTAGTTTATCCAGACATATGCTTGAAACGGTGTTAAATGAAAAACGTAGACACTCATTACGAGAGATTCCACACTGGCAGAACTACAGTAATCTGCAGCTAAATTTTGAAGGGTGAATTATTGCACTTTCCAGACATTGGTGGTCAGTCTCCTTGCTTTGGAAAGATTGGACAGGCACTACAATCGGAATGCAAAGGTTTTGATATAAAGATGAGCTAAACCCTCTTTTAAACAGCTTGGCTGTTCAGGTCTTTTCCATGAAGCTCAGAGTGATAAAAGCACAGTTAAAAACACAGCCTAGCCCATATTCACAAAGAAGCACTACATCTCTGAAGTTCTGAGTTATGCACGCTGAAAGTTCCCCTTTGAATTTTCATTTCTCTCTTTTCCTCTGCTTGTTAGCCCCTCCATCTAAAAATCTTTCCTTCTGAGAGCAATGGCCGAAAACTTTTCTTTTCTTTTTAAAATGTACTCACCCACTCCCACTCAGGAGAGAAAGACACGAACCCTACAGTCCTCCATTTCATCATTTGACATGTTGCAATCTCCTTAAGAGCATTAGAAAAGGGTTATGGTAATAAGGAGAGATAAAAGTATTCTTGAAGTGTTACATGTTATTGATTCAAATTAATAAATCACGCTCCTGTAATGTCAGGTCAATAGAATTTTTTTGTTGTGGTTTATTTGTCAGTAATTAGGAATCGTATGTTTACTACAGAATGCATATACTGTAATACGCTTTGATATCACTTCTGTTGTGACCTCTTCAATGTCACTTTTCTGTTGTAGAACTTTGAAATTCAACTGTCACAACCTAAATGAAACAACTGATGAATATTTTTTTCTATGCCTATTCTGTGCCATAATGTTATTTTCATGAGTGGGTATTTCCTGTGTGTTTGTTTTAGCAGTGAAGAACTGTACAATTTCCTCATCAGTCTACAACAGCAATGCATGTACTTGACAGAGACGGTTCAGGATGTCATTAACAGGGTACCAAGACATGTAAGCACGGTAATGAAAACTGCAAAAAATTGGTTAATTTTAGTTAACAGCCATGTACAGTGAATTAATCTAAATTTGTCTGGAAAATTGATGTGTGTTTATTTGTTTTCTTAGATTTATCAAGGTTGACAGTATGGTAATACACTGACATTGTTGCACTGACTTGAAGAATTGGTTCTGACTCTATTCTTAGATAGATTTTCTTAGATTTAAATATGTAAATATCTGCTGATTTAAAAAAGGTAAGAAAATAAGCACATACAGTGAGAGCAGTCATGCTTACGTAGTTTTGTAAATGTCATTTGTTCTGTGTCATATTTTATCTTTAGGTTATTGTTTTATTCATGATATCTAAGTTATTGCAGTTCCAAAAATCTCGCTACTTCACAATTTTGGTTGTAAGTCATTGTTTTAATCAAATATTCATTCTTCCCATTGCAGCGAGTCCTAAGCTGGGATCCGAAAAGGGAATCACAGTCTCTCTGCGATAAACTGGTGACACAGACAATGGACTTGCATAAAGAGATGATTTGCTTACATAACCTGCTTGACAAGGTATGGTGAATAGGCAGCCAATTCTAGTTAACTAGATAAGCTGATACTTATACACAAGAGTGCTGGATCTGGGGGGCCTTTGGTTAAACACTTTTGATCAAGAACTGCAGATGCCATCATAGAACAGGCAGTCAAGAGTGGGTGGAAAAGGTCAAGGCACTGTTAACAGCACGTATTTCAGACAGGCTCTGACAACAAAGAGACACGATCTTGTCAGAAAGCGTTGCTTGAACTAATTGACTGAGAGAAGACATGGTGGTGTCAGGATCTAGCTGTGACAGCTTCAGTGTCAGACAGGAATTTGCTAGTGAATGGAGCCATTTGGAAATCTGGTAGCCGTCCTCTGGGTCCTTCTCTTCTGGCACTGTTTTGTAATGTTTTTAACCCATCTTTTATCATTCATCTGATCTCCAGTGTTCATTTCCCCTTTAAGTGCATTAGGAGATTAATGGTCGCCAAAGTATTTAAGTAAAATATTAGTCTTGTGAAGTATGTGTATGTGCGGTAAATAATGTTACTTTGGACACTGAGGCTTTAGATCTATAGTAGTATGTACAGGAAGATAAATATTTTTTTTAGAAAATTAGCTTTATATGTCTTCACATTCTAAAGTGTTTTTTTTAGGTTTCAGCATAAAACTCATGATAGAGGAGGCCTATCTAGTCCTCCGGCTGGAGCAGTGGTTGTGCTCCATATTCCACAGGTTGCAAGTACAGATTTGGTCTGTGCTGTTAGCCATGTCTGTCATTTTCCATCTATGCATCGACGCCAACAAAGCCCCTGTCACCTTACGTCACATATTTGAATGACGATTGGCACATCATTGGTAACAGGGACGTCACGGAATAAATTCCCTGTGATTTAGAATAATCAGAAATGATAGCGGTTAACTTCTTAAAGCTCCTGAGATAGGACTGTTTCAACCTGTGGAGGGGGTACGGCCCCTATTTGGGTTAAAAACAATCCTTTAAAAGCAAAAAAACCTTTGGAACCAGTGTGGTACACCCACACCCAGAAATGCAAAAAAATGTTATGGTTAAACTTTCAAGGCAAAAATGAATCAAAGATGGTAGGAGATTATTCCTTGGCAAAATCTTCAGATCTTTTTCAGGTTAGGGGGAAAACCATGATTTTCACCAAAGTAGTTCAACAATGAAATCCCCCAAAATGAGCAAAGTGTTAGGGGTTTTAATCCCCATGTTCGCTGTGTGGGTGATACCAATGAATCCTCCACAGAGAGGCTCTGGGTCCACAGCAGCACTGTTATAAATGATTCAGGTTCATCCCACTAAAAGAACAAAATGAATTCCTTATGTGATATACCATGAGTAAATTTACGCATGTGTAATTACCAAATAGTGAGCACTCTTAATGGAAATGAATGACCTGGGTCATGACAAACTCTCCTGCCTTACGATATGGTTCAGGCATTAGCCCTACTAATGAGCCACATCTGAAGATGCACAAAACTTAACAAAAAGACTAACAGAGACAGCTCCCCAGCAAGGCACGGGACCATACTGGAAGAAAGAACACAATCGTTACAATACATTTACAGATGCAGAAATCACCGGGTCAGATTGAAAAGTTATCAACTTTGCTCTCTTATCCAACCCTCATGTATTTTATATATTCACTATGCTCGTCACACAACTGCTTTGGTCCATGTGTAAAACGACATAATAAAATAATTAATTCCTGAAAAGCAGGAGCATTGAGCGCTCCCCGTATACAGTACACGGGGGCTTACATTGATCATAAACTGGAAAAAGATGTGCCTGAGTTACTTGGACACCAGGTATCCTGAAGGGATTCAAGGGGTAAAATTGGAAAAATTGAAGAATGTCAAGTTTGAGTCAAGCTATGCAGAAGACCTTAAAACTAGCTAAATGTAAAAAACTATGCGAGAATTGGAATTTGTCAGCATTAAGGTGAGGTCGCATGAATTTATTAGACATACAAGAAAAAAAATTTGTTTTAAAATGTCTGTCTTGAAATGAAAATTACCTCACAAGCCTAGGCAGTGATACATATGAATGTTGGAGACTGTCTTTTTGCAAACTAAATATCAATGATGGTTACAGTATTTTATTTATTCACAGTTTTGCTCTGCAAGAGTTGTATATTATAATTTTACAGTAGTTGTTAAAATCACAATTCTTAAATGTTTTTAAACATTTATTTATTATAATTAACTAATTTTAATTTATCTATAGCGGTCCATGCAAATCCAACATGACCATTTTTATTTTATTTGGATTCCTGAATTTTACTGTAATGTTTTACTTTCATTTTAGCTTCAGACTGTTAACCAGTTTGTTGACTGCCAGGTACAATTCTATTTCATTTCTTGAAACAAATCCCAAAGCTAATATATTAATATAATGGAAAACTGATCCAAATGTTCACCTGTTGTTCTATGACAATGCTGCAGCTAAATTTCTTACCTGACTTTACAACAGGTTATTGACCTCTGTACACATATACAGTACCTGTGGATCGTGTGGAGTCTTATTCTTCTGCTGTGGACAGTGAAGTGTAGCTTCATTTTTAATCTACAGATAATAGGTTAGGCTGTATCAATAATTATCTTAATATTTAAATTTAAAATACTGCAGATACTGCAGTGAAAAAGACCCGCTACTTCTAAACTATAGAGACTGGCGTTTATGCTGTGGACTGTTTCAGTGGTAGGGAATTTGAGATGCACTTAGTGAGGACAACATATGCTAAAGAAACAAGTAATAGGTTTATTCCATGCAAAGAGAAGAAGGAAAACACAACGTTTCGGCTGTGGAGCCTTCTTCAGCTGTGTGAAGAACCTGAAGAAGGCTCCACGGCCGAAACATGTTATCTTTCTTCTCTTTTCAGCATGGAATAAACCTATTACTTGTTCCTTTGCAGCCTACGCATGCTGACGCAGCTACCCACCTGAACTACTATATGCTAAAGAATACACATTCATATCAGTCCAACGATTTGACGTAACCTTTGACGTAACCTTCCTTATGTTTCTAACTGAATTCAGTGTAATCATGATCATGTTTGATTCATGTGTGACCTGAGTCTGAAATGGAGGAATCAAAGCTGAAAACAAAGCTCAGAATTCCCCAGAACCTGTTTTCTCGCTTCTAGATGAATCAAGCAGAAGACCCTTGTCGCCTTCCCTTGCCTGGTGCATGCGTCAGCTGGAGAACAAAAACCCTGAAGAGGGTACTGGCCGCCTTGTTTGGAGTTGGGTTGCTTTTTTGTTACACAGTTGCTAAAAAAACATAAATCCTTCTGTGTATGCATGTTCTGTTATTCTCCAGCCAGTGCGATTACAAGGACAGAAAATCACATTACATGAAGCGCAAATGACTAAAATTGCCAGAGAATATCTGTTTCCTCCTCTTTTGACATTTAAGCCTTTTTTCTGAAGCATATTGTTAATTGTATGTGATAACATAGTTATATGTTAAATGTACATTGAGTGATATAAAAAAACACAAATTTACTGTAGCTGATCAAGTGGTATTTTTCTTTTGATCAGTTTCTCTCAAGCAGTGGTCTGTTCATGACGTCTTTTTTTCTTGATAATGTTTGATTGCTGCATTTTGCAAGATTTACCTTGACAGTATGTATACACACGAATCTTGGGTATGTAGATTTATGAGTGTTATCTGATATCACTTCTGATTTCTGTTTTTGAGTGATTTTGAATAATGGTATGGAGAGGGAATGTTCACCTAATCTGTTCATTTTGCGCTGATTTCCATGTATGCCTGAAGACTTTTGTTGTGCTAGTGGACTTTGCAGGATTTAAAAATGATTTAATTATTTAGTGTGAGTAAGTTTAGGAATGGTTTCTGCCGTCATTGTTAATGCTTTTGTTTTAAACCACAGTTTTAGATTTACAATATTAAATTTATGGGAAAACCTGCAGTGTAAATTAATTTGACTTATTACTGGAGTTATAGAGTAAACAGTGCATTTATATGGTAAAGTTCACTGTTGTAATTCTGTCCTTATACTGTATGTTTAGTAAGCCATTGGTATAGACTGTACTAATGGTAACCCTGTAGTGATTCCTTAAATAAACAGCAAATCTGGCTTAACACACCTGGCAGTATTTCTGGACCTATTTTTCTCCAGAAATGCTGAGCATATTCATACCTTTTTTTTCTCTCATGTAAAAGAGCATATTTGCTGTGATAATGTGCTTTCATTACAACTTGAACTTGTAGCTTTAAAAATAAAATTCTGTCTTCTCTTTAAACCTCTTAATTTACAATAATGGCACAGTTAGTGTCAGTACTAGCTAGAAGCATAAGCCAGGGCAAATGAACCACAAGTGCTAAAGATCAAATCAAAACAAATTGGCAACAAAACCAACCATATAACACTGTACTTGCTAAAATTTAGTTCTGTAGACACTGCCCTGTTTTTTTGCAGTTTTGCTGAAATAAAGAGACTTTCAACTTCATGCCTTTTTAACAAATTTCTTTTGTTAGGCAGAATTTGTAAACAAAAATGAGTTCTGTAAGTATGTTATTTTTTATTTTACAGAATTCCTTATTAGAATTCATATTTTATATACATTCATATATTTCATATGAATTTCATATATTTGAATGAGATATATGGCCACTGTGCTACTGTATGTAACAGTTGTCCACGAATAGCATCCTTTTAACTTCTTGCAGTTTAAGATATAAGATTAAACTACTGTATATTCAGTTTCTCACTTCCAGCTGTCATCTTGTTAACCCTTAAAGTAGTTCTAGGTAAAACATTGCTTGGAAATGCAATAAATGTAAAACCATTCAAAAATGTGTGTGGAATTGTCTTTCATTAAATTCTGTATATGCTGATTGTTTCAGCTTTTGAGAAGCTAGGGATAGGGGATTCCAATTTGACTGTTAATCTTCTTCATCTCCTCGGCTGACAAGACCCCCAGATACAAAGAAATCGTTCAGATTAAATCGGTTACGTAAACTGAAGATCAAAGACTGCGGAAACGCGGTGTGACAATTCCACAGATCGCAAAAAGTTCAAAAGAATGTTATAATCCAGTTTAAGTGCACACATCACTAATAAAGTAGTATTTTCTCCTAAATTTATACACATTTGCAGCAGTGAACAAATTCTAAAAATGTGTTAGATTAATAACGATGGCGAAAGTAAATTTAGTGTTATATTCAGTTCCAGTTTACTTTTCGGGTTTGTTTTCGGAGGTCATTTTGATTAAAATCTTTATTTCTTTTGTACGACATTAAAAAAAGTCCGTTACCCCACCCCCGAAAGTTCATAACTATTTTTTCCTGGAAGCAGTTTACTGTATACCTTGCTTATTGGAAATCGGCTAAGCTTGCCTTTATTGTCAAGGTAGCTTCATCAGATACAAGTCGATTTTTTCCACTACATTCCATCCACGGGGATGTCTGAGCCCTCCCCTTGTGTAAGCAATTTATATCCGATACCAGCTAGTGGGTATACCCATGTTAATGCCCAAATCTTTCTCCGGCGTGTACAGACAACGGGTCTCTTCTGCTCTTCAGAACGCCTAAATCGGCAATCCTGAATCTAGTCCCTATAAACTATTGTACAATAGCATTATTAATCTGCAGTTTTATAAACAGAGTAGTGTTGCTTCTTTTTTTCTTTGATTTAGACCAATGGAAATAATTAGAAAGGCGTGATTGAATGTAGCTCCAGCTAGCAATTGTATAATGAACTTAATGCCTAGCGGGATATGTTTTTATTTCTCTGTAGCTATCTGTTGGTTCACCTCAAGGGTCGACTCATCTTGGTGGTGAGTATGTACGGAAATGTTCGGGTTTTATGAGATTTAGTACAGTGTTATTAAAAAAATAAAGTAAAGTATGTTGTGACCGCTTTTTAGAAAATTGGTGAGAGAGAGGGGGTTATAAAGTCTGCTATCTCCTCAAGACTAGTAAGAGCTGAAACGTTTTGTAACGGGCAATTTTCATGTTTTAAATTATATCCGAAAGATTCTGGTTTTCCGAATATTACTATGCGTTATCATACCTCAGAATTTTAACTTCCTGTATGTAAAACAGGACTTTCTTTTTCAGATTTTTTTTCCCTTAAAAATATGCAGTATTCCTTTAGCATTTAAACGTTCATTTCATAGCCCTCACTGAATTCTGTAAGGATTTCGCCAAATCTCACGATAATTTCAACATACTAATGTGAGTTTTAAGTTGTGTAGAGTGTGTGAAAACAACAAAAAAGGGAAATGTATAAATTAAATAAGTTCATCATGTCTTTCCATTTAGAAACTCGACTGAGCTCGACTAGTATTTTGAATTTAGGGCCGTACTGTACCTCAGGTGGAGGTGAATGTACAGTAGGAGGATGCACTAAAACATGAAACTTCGGTTTCTCCTGTTGACTTTTTATTAAATATAAAAAAGTAATCTGGATTTCTGAAGGAAAGTCTTTCCTGTACATCTTCGATGCAGGTACATGGGTACTCTTGGATCTCAAGTGATGTGCGACAACATTCCTGGTTTAGCGAACAAACAGCGCCAGTTATGCCGTCAGCATCCCAAAATAATGCATTGCATTGGGGCTGGGATTAAAGATTGGATTGAGGAATGCCAGCATCAATTTCAGCATCACCGCTGGAACTGCAGCACCATTTCAAGGGACCATACCCTGTTCGGCAAGCTCCTTCTCCGAAGTAAGTCCTGCAATGAGGGGACGGTACGGCATCATATTTTGGAAGTAGGACATTCTCATTACATTTTTATCATTGTTGATCATGTGTAGTTTTGTAATGTTCGAATCATTACCAGGTAACAAAAATATAGAAACATTTTCAATATGTTTTTTTCTTATAAAAAGGCGAAAATGACACGATATAATTAAGACAGAGGTATAACTAAGCCCTGAGAAACCAGCATTATTGGGGGCTTTTAGTAGTCTTGGGATCACGACTAGAGGTTTAAATAGTATTTTCATTAATTGTACCAGAGCACGTACAATTCTATAACGTAAATTTCACGCCCTGTTCTTCAGAGAAACAATATTATATTATAATTTAGTAATAAAAAACCATGCAAGAAAATGTATCTTCATCTCTTCGAATATGCGATTAGAATCACCACTTGTAAACAGATAATATTAGTATTACGCAATTAAGCGAATCAACGCACATTTTATATTTTCGGATGTATAAAAAAATTAGAAAACCGCGATTTAATTTTTTCAGGTTTTAGTTACACCTCATAAAACAATGTCTAGATCTGAAAATGCAGTATTCATTTTTTTCGTTTACAAAATGTATATCGGGAATAAACGATCATTTTATTTTAATAAAAATATTTCTGTGTAAGGTGATCTATACTACTTTATTAAATCCCGTAACCTTCTGTAATGAAAAATTGCATTTTTACGAAGGAGAAATATCATTTATGCTGTTAAGGAATATGTAAATATTTTTTAGCGCATAATACAAAGTGATTTTGGGGGTTAAACTGTAAAATATTCGAGAAGCATTTTTGTTGCTTTTCTTTGCACCGACAGAACGCAAGATTTTTTGCCATTTTGTACATCCTTAAAATATAATTTGAGAACCTTTAAATTGTAAAGTATTCTGTTCACAAATGTTGAAAAAACAATATATCAAGTATTTTTTAATTAGATGAAAGATTAGGTCTATGTGAAAGTTCACTTGATCGGATTACGTCATTTAAGAGCTTTGTTTAAAAGAGAAATTGGACATTCATCATTTAGGCTGAAATTAAATATTTCACTGCACTTCATTTATCTCATGATATCGGCGTTTTCATACCCTGCCAATGTTCCCTATGAAAGGTGGGCATCATGACAACAATGTCTCTAATATAAGACTAATTTTTAATGGATTTATTAAATCCTTTTAAATTCATAATTTCAGCAGTCAGGTCAGAGCCCACACCAACTCCAACTTAATCTTCTTTGCAAAGTATTCAGACCTCCCATACTGACTTAAGTCCTTTTAAAAATGAATTATAAAGGTGATCTGATTGGCAGCACTTCGTCACAGCACCATGAGGATCTACTTATTGTCAATGTCAGGACCCTAATTTCAAACAATTGCAGGGATTTTGTAGCATTCCCAAAAAAGGAGGGACATTACAATAAACATTTCCTTTTAAATATGGAGCACTGGAGCAAGGATCTAGTTATCATCCTGTCACACTTGTCTTTCTGGGAAACTATTCGAGAAGCATATAAACACCGCTCTCTAATTTTAACAGATTTCATAGAAGTCTTAAGCATACCGCAGCTCCACAAGTGGGTTTTAATCCTTGCAGCACTGTTCCTCTGGAATCCTACTAACACTCATGTTATTCTCAGAAAGCTTTGATCAAGCATTTATCTCTGCCACCAGCAGAGGAACTAGATCAGACAAGGATATTTGTGGAATTTCATTGTACTCCCAAGAACAGTTCTAAAATGAACACATTAAGTCCAAACATCCAGGGGATTTTGCATTGGAGATCAGATAAGATGCGTTATATACCAATGGTGTGTGTAATTTATCAGTGTCACTTGGAAAAAAAAGAAGATTTTTAAGGGGTTTTATTACTTTTTTAATTTACACCTGTACATTTATAAACTAACCACAGAGAACTAACCAAATGAGAATCCCATAAAACCAATACAAATCCTGTCTGCATATACACTATTCTGTTCAAATACTGGATGTCCCAAATAGTGGATCGTTCTACACCCAGCAATTAACACCACAACACGTTGTTGCACTGACTCCTCTAGATGTTACTGTCTCTGTCATTCAGTAGCTGCTTGCAGCCTGAATTCTGCTTACTGTATTTTATTTTGTACGCCAACCACATAGGCTGTCTGAATTGACACATTCGCCAGGTTTGCTGTTGCTTTCAGCAATGCAGCAGAGGTGTGCACCAAAGCTCGTCTTGCCAATTTACTTACGTTAGCCCTGTTTCCATAGCAAAGCATCGTGAGGAAAAGTCCTGGTCTGCTACTACTTTACCGTCTTCAAGAATTATGCGGGATATTACATGTGTGGTCATGGCCACTGCGTTAGGCAGGACACGTGACTCCTGTGAAACATACAATTCTCTATAAGATTGCAAGGGTACTATTGCTATAGGTACTATAGCTGCTCCTCCCTAGCAAACTTACCTGTCAATAATGTGCCTCAATTAATATGAAACTGCAACAAAAAGCCATTGTTGGTAATATTTTTTAACAGCTGTGAAAGCCTGAAATCAACAATCTAAAACTAATGAAACAGCACCTCATCATGATTGCTCAGAGAATCCAAATATTGATACGTTGTTCTTTTATCACTACCCGATTGAAAAATTAGGTCACAATCAGGTCTTCATTGGATGCCTTCAAAACCTGATGTTGCTGAAAGAAATTTATTCTAAACATGAATTATCTTTGTTAGTGGAACAGTCAATGAAAAAAGGGCAGATAAAACAGCCTTAAGTGATTTAGGCTCTGTAGTCTGCAGTCCTGGTTGAGGGGGTTAATTCGTTTTGTGTCTCTTCCCCAGGCAGTCGTGAAGCAGCGTTTGTGTATGCCATCTCTTCTGCCGGAGTGGTGCACACTCTGACCAGGGCCTGTAGCCAGGGGGAGCTGGAGCCCTGCTCCTGTGACCCAGAAAAGAAAGGCTCTGCTAAGGACAGCAGGGGCTCCTTCACCTGGGGTGGCTGCAGTGACCACATTGACTATGGGATCAGGTTCGCACAAGCCTTCGTTGATGCCAAGGAGAGAAAAGAGAGGGACGCCAGGGCCTTGATGAACCTGCACAACAATAGAGCAGGGAGGAAGGTATTCCCTATCGCATCCATTTTCTAACTGCTGCATCCATTATGGGGTTTTAGTGGAACTAGAGCCTATCCAAGCATGCAACAAGCCAGGATGCACTCAGGATGGGATGCCAATCAATCACAGGGTAGACACACACACGAGGGCCACTTTTCCCCACCACCAGTTAACCTAGCAGTATGTTTTTGGACTGTGGGAGGAAACAGGAGCACCCCAGGAAACCCAGATGAACACAGGAGAACATGCAAACTCCATGCAGATAGCACCCCAGGAATTGAACCCAAGGCCTCAGCGCTGCGAGGCAATAGTGCTAACCGGTGCACCACCACACCTCCTTATACCCCATTGTTCAGCGTTTGATTTTACTGTTCCACTAATAAATTAACAAAAAAAAGTTTGAACAGAAATATGACTTCATCTCAGGCCTCGTTGTTGAAGCCCGACAATGGCTTCTGTCAGACAATAGTAGTTCAAGTAGGTTGCTGTGTAAAAGTAAAAGTAAAGGTTTATTCCATACTGAAAAGAGAAGAAAAGAAACACAACATTTGGACCGTGGAGCCCTCTTTGGGCGTTCTGTCAGACAATGACTGGCTGAGATCTTTGGATCAGTTACCTACTAACTACCAAGTGAGCTAGTGGGCCCAATGGCCTCCTCTCGTTTGAAACTATCTTCATTAAAAATACATAATTAAACTTTTCATGATGATCAGAGTCTTTTCAGAGATTTCCAGTGCTGTAAAACACTGAGCGCTGAGCCTATTGCAGATAATGAAAGCTTTGTTTTTTTTTCAACTGACAAAATATTCATTATTTTTATAGTACATTATATATTATATTTTCATAGGACATAGAATATTTTAGACCTAGGATAGAAATATAATGTGTTGTATATGTACTATATTTTAGCTATTGTCAAAAGGGGTATAAATACTGTCAATTTTTCTCGAATGATTATACTCTTAGGACAGCCACCCTTTGAGTGCAAATTTACATGCTACATGCAAATCCTACAAATTATGCAACAATAAAAGCTGATTGATTTTTTTTATTCTGAAAGGTCAGTCCGTGTGTCTTACAAGGGAATTCTGTATAGCCATTAGGTTTTATTGACGTGAAGGCCAGGCAGTGACTTCACCTCTTCGCCCTTGACAGGCGGTGAAGCGCTTCATGACACTTGAATGCAAGTGCCATGGTGTCAGTGGATCCTGCAGTGTGAGGACCTGTTGGCTGGCTATGGCCGATTTCCGCAAGACGGGCGAGTACTTACGCAAGAAGTACAACGGAGCAGTGCAGGTTGTCATGAACCAGTATGGAACTGGATTCACTGTTGCGTACCGAACGTTTAAGAAGCCGACTAAAAACGACTTGGTGTACTTCGAAAACTCTCCGGATTACTGCATCAGAGACCATGAAGTTGGTAAGTGTGATCTATGAAAAGTTTCAAAGGACCTTACCATCCATCCATTCATTTTCTCACAGCTGTATCCAATTCAGGGTCACAAGGGAGCCAGAGCCTATCTTGGCAAGCAACGGGCAAAAGGCAGTATACACCCTGGATGGGACACCAGTCCATCATTGGGTACATACAGACACAAACACAGTGACACACCTTAGGCCAATTTTCCCAGAAGCCAGTTACCCTACTGGCATGTCTTCAGACTGTCTTTGGAAGGAAGTGAACCCAGGGCCCCAGAACTGCAAGGCAGCAATGCTAACCACTGTGCCGCCCTAGAAACATAGTTTAATGTCTAATTATATTTTTTAAGATACTAAATCGTAACCTATAACTATACCCATAACTAACTGAGACAGTGGTTTTCATTGATTGATATTGGTTTCTTGTTTATGTCCGTACAATCTGGGATGTTGAAATAAAAGCTTCACCAGATTGTAGCCTGATTTTTGGTTTTGGTCAGTATTTAGATGGGAGAGCTCTAAGGAAAACCAGTGGTGTTGGTGCACCAAGTGGCACAATTCCCTCTGTACCGAATTCCAAACACAGGGACACTGCTGTAGGAGGTGTTCCAGGTGGAGATGGTTTGGGTGTTGACTGTTTGGTCATTAAAGATCCCATTGTACTGTTGGAAGGAGTAGGGGTGTTAACTCCAGTACTTCTCTGAAGGTCTGGCTGTAATCAGTTTTACTGTTTCTGAACTTGTACATAGTAGGGCTGCTGGCACATAATGGCTGCCACGCGTCAACAGGTGAATGGAGAATTGTATTGATGGAAAAGGGGCTCTCCTGTATGTAAAGGTGAAGTTCTTGATAAATTATTACATTCAATTTCAGTTAAAAGTTAATTCAATCTTCACTTAAGTAAATCTGCACCAACTGGAGCAAAGATTTAAGGCACTGGTGTTGTGCCAGCTCTGCTTATCTTAATAATTATCTAAAAAAAAACTACAAATAAGCACTGTATATTTGATTGCTTGCTTTCCATAGTTGCACAGATAACTATTAGAGACTGGGTCTGGCTTTGTAAATGAAAAATCAGGGGAGATTTTACATTTTATCCCACCTGTATCTCTAAAGGGAAACAGTTAAATTGATACTGTAACAACCAGTTTCTGAAACACAGACAATTTACACAGCCCCGTTAATACGAATTGTGGAGTGTGATTTACATTAAGTGGTCAAATTGGTCTCACTGTACTGTAGTGTTTTTAAAACACCAGAGTTTAATCTTATTAGCTATTACACAAATGAATGCAATGCCTTTCTTACATAATGTTCAAAGTGCTAAAAAAGAAAAAATGAGAAGCCCTAAACATTTTTTCCTTTATCTGTTACATCACATTTGCATTAGAGATGTATTTTGTAAAAAGAATGATATCTGTCAAACAGCTGTGCAGTATGAAATGATATTGACTGTCAGATAACTGAGCATATAACACACATTACATACCTACAGTATCTGGCACAACCTGTAGCAAGACAGGAGATGAAACACAATCTGAATCCTGGCTAATATAAATTATTTTTTGTGATGGGTATTTGAAATGGGTATTGAGCCCCTGTCATGCACTAACTTGTTGAGAGTCTGTCTAGAAACAGGCATATTTCTGATGGAAGGTCATGTCTGTCTAGGATGAACTTGTATAAAATGTACCCAGCAGTACAGGATCATCATCAACTTTGACTTCAGGGTAAATATGCTTTATAGCCACAGGTGGCTACATTAATGTCATTGCCTGGGACATTCTGAAAGAAATTCCATTATTTTCAAAAACTGAAATGTTAAACAAACCATTCAGTACTTTTCAGATTTCTAAATTGATCTAAAAGGGAGATTGATCACACATGGAAATTTGTTTTCTAAGAGGTTGTTCACCTGATTTCTAGTAAATTTCACATCACATCACTCAGCAATACATTGAAAAAGTCCAAGAGCCAACACCTCTTCTGGTCTTGAAAGTGTCCAAAGGTTTCCACCAGGGCAATGCAAGACCCCATTGCTAGGATTACAATGACACAACTTCAAGAAAACAATGTTGAGGCCTTGCCGAAGTCCGCTTTCTCTCCTGACCCGAGTCCAGTAGACTTTATATAGAACATCTCTGGGATCAGCTTTCCAATGCCATCAACTGGAGTCAAGAGGCCAGCATGACCCATCAGTATTCAGCAAGAGGCTACACTGGCACAGATGGGGCAGTGGAACATCAGTCAACTGATGAGGCTAACTAGAGGCTGATCAGGTCAACACTGGAGATAATGTGGTGGTCAGGCTTGACTGTATGTCTCACACTGAAAACATATGGCTATTTATTCAGTGTTAATACTTGGTAAAATCTATTAGACCCCATTGTTGCATTTTTTTTTTGTTTCAATATGCCTGGTCACGCTGCCATCACAGGATGGTGAATGTGATCATCAACCTGACACCGTGGTGTTTTTGTCACAGGGTCTGTGGGCACAGGTGGCCGTTTATGCAACCGGACATCGCGCGGCGTGGACAGCTGTGAGGTCATGTGCTGTGGAAGAGGGTACGACACCTCCCGCGTCACCAGGATGACCAAGTGTGGCTGTAAATTTCACTGGTGCTGTGCTGTCCACTGCAAAGACTGCCACGAGGTTGTGGACGTGCACACCTGCAAAGCTCAAAAAAGTGCTTACTGGCTGGACCAGACATGACACCTGACCACAGTACAATAGGGATGTCATTTCACACCTTGATATCCACAGGTGGAGGCTTCTAAAGATGTTTCCTTGGGAATGGGAGTAACTCCTCTTGTGGTTATGGCTGTCCTAAACTCAGTACTGCCTACCAAACTGAGACAGAGCATACAGAAAAAAGCTCTAAGTAGACCTTTACACGGGAGCAATACAAATTCAAAGACATTTTTAATTGTAGTTTTGCTTAAACACGTTAAAGGTGCGGAAACTATCTAAATACCAGAAACACCACATAACCTGTTCTTCTTCCTGATACTGTATACTGTTATATTGATATCCTATAGGATGGTGATATTTAAAGATTTCAATCTTAATTTCCTTTGTCCCTGGTATATACAGTACTGTTTAAACTCACTCATATTTTACACAAGTTCTGTGTATTGTAACTTTAAATATACATTTCACATTGTAATTTAAAATAAAGATTATGTAACCTGCAATACCAAATGAGCCGATTAAAGCTATATACAGTATCTGGAATACAAACAAAGGATACTCTAGGTTCATGCTGTCTACAGATGTGAATACAATGAAATACTGTGTACAAATTGCAGAAAAAAAGAAAACAAGTAACAGCAGGCGGCCGCACCTTTTTGAGATTTGTATGATCAGATTCTCCTGCATCGAAATCTAAAAATACATCAGTGGAGGGAAAAAAAACCAAACATTTTAGCAA
The DNA here is from genome assembly GCF_055471065.1 of Atractosteus spatula. NCBI lineage: Eukaryota > Metazoa > Chordata > Actinopteri > Semionotiformes > Lepisosteidae > Atractosteus > Atractosteus spatula. The sequence continues at coordinate 51,043,328 of NC_142713.1, read as the reverse complement.
TTCTAGAGAATGATAGATTTGACAATTTGATTGACAGTGTTTACAAACATGTAAATACCTTTATTTAATCAAAGAAAAAAAAAACCCTAAAACCCAAAGTTTCTTAATGATTACTACAGCAGTTTCATCTATTGTGAGAATATACAGTAAGTCACTTTTGTGTTTATCTTTTGTTTGGTTTTCGTATAGTATATTGCAATTATGTATTTTTATCTGCATGGTACTGTAAATTTAAAAAAGCCAAATGAATTCCTAAAATTCAAGTGATTTTATTCTTAAGACAAAAGTTAGTGACTCAAGACATATAGCAAATAATCCTCTTGGTTGTCTGAGAGTAAATATATGGCACTTGCAGCACAGAAAGAAAAGCTGGAAAAAGGACAGCAAAAAAATAGTGCTCCCAAAAGTCAAGTGTCAGACGTTGTTCTCTGAAACGATGGAAAATAACGAGGAGGAAAATGAAAACAATTCACCAAAGAAGATTAAGAACCTGCATGTATACATTGGATGTCTGTAGAAGTATATATAACCTAGAAATTAACACTGGAGTGTCGTGTAGTGGAGAAAAAAAACCCAAGTATTTAGATTTAATTTCAAGGCTGATTCACATAACATCTGGCGGCACAACAAGGTATAGTATCACTTTACATGTACCTGTATGAACAGTGTGGAGCTGGGCTCATCGTTTCTGGAATACTCACCTCCAAACAGTGGTCTTTTCATATATTGCTTGGGTGACCATAGCACTCTCCACCAAGAGCCTGAGAAACATGTTTCTCTTCCAGACATCAAAGCAAATACACAGACAGTAACAAACAGCTTTAGACCCAGCAATCTGCATGTTCTCAGTGGAAGAAGGGATTTGGGTAATGAATATGGGGGGAAAAAAACCAAAGTCTTGTATTGCAGCAATACACAAAAGTTTTTATTTTTCATTTTTTAGCTTTTTTTTCCCCTCTGAAGGCAAAGTAAAACTGAACATCACCTTTTTTTGTACAACAAAAAACAGGTTTACATGAGAACAAACAAAAACAAAAAGTCTTTAACTGACGGTCACCATTTTCCCTTTCTCTGTAACACTTTCTTGTCGTCCACAAGAGTCAATGATCTTGGCACTAACACTGCGGCAGTAGTCCCTGCGTGTTCTAGATCCGTGTCAGCTGGTGCCACAGGCTGGAGGGTAGGATGTTCTCCACCTTTTCCATTATAAAGTTTAACGGTGCAAACAGGGTGCTGAGAAACTGCCAATAAATCCACAAAGAGATTTGTAAGTGCATGTCTTTTCACAAAGCCCTAAATAATGTACAACATATCTAGCATTTCAGAACTCAAGGTCTTAAAGGACAAAAGGTGAAATTGAGCCTGTTAAAACAGTTTTGCTCTTACCGTTCAACGCCACATTGCAGCATGGCATGAAGTTTTATTTATGATCCTGAATAGTTTACCAACCTAACCTTACATTTAAAATATACTGCTGATGATCAAAGCAGCAAATGACATTAAATGACATTTTTAATTGTTTTATATAAACCCAAAAAAGTAAATCTACACAATAGAAGGAATCTGAGGCAATTTTCTTTAACTTAATTTAGCATAGGTTATGGTTTTAATGGAATATATATAAATGGAGTAGTTGTATTTTGTAATAATATTTCGCTGGGACAGTGTTTATAGCATACCACTATGTCTAACAGAAACGTCACAGCATCTGTGAGGACTACAGTCACATCAGATCTATTTATCAGTGTGCTGTTCTTCAGCTGGCACCCTGTTGTTCTGCTAAAAGGTTAGAATTTCACCAGAGTGCTGTAACCTTCACACGAATTACTGCACATCATTCTCACACCTGTTACCTCCGTGTTTATCCCTCATCAGAATGAAAGCTTAGAACAGGATTTTTTTTCTTCAGTCTAAACTTGCCCAAGACTTTGAAGTCTACATGTTTCACCCTTTGAAGTAGGTGAGAGAAATGACAAGCCATTAATCGATGATAAATGCACCAGGAAAACTGCCGAAGGATTACAACCTGGCTAGATATGTACAGAATCCAGAATCGCTTAAAGTGCATTTTACAGATGAATTGCCATTTTAATACTGATAACTTCTGAAGACTGTAGGTAGCATCCATAAATTATTGATACCTGGACTGTCAGTTGTCATTTCATAATTTTACCCATGAAAATCTTTAATTTCTTTCTTTTTACATCCTACCAAATGTTTTCTTTCTCGTGAACAGGGTCATGAAAGGGACAAAATGAATAGTGCACAAAAGAGAGCTGATGAGTTTGAAGCCTAATCAGTGGAATTCACAGAATTGTGATGGTCATTTTTGACACACTCCCAGGGAGTTTTTGACTGCGCTCTTTTGCTGGACATGGTAGGAAACAGGTCCAAAGAGTCGCAAACAATATCACAGAGGACATAATGAATGAGAAAAAGGGTCTGAAATAAAAACAGAGGTCAGCTGCTGTTTGAATTAAACTTTAAAGGTGACAGTTCTGGAAAAGACTCTGTTTAAATTGCCCCCGTTAAATTGTATCCTCTACCTACTGTAGGTGAAAAGTTAAAGTATCAACATATAAACAAAGTGTTTCAATGCTATGTTACACTGATACAACATAAAAGGTAGTTTGCCTTCTCATCAATCTGCCTTTCAAATAAGATATTTGAGCAAGGTCTATCTATTTGGTCATTAAAGATCTCACAACTGTCTGAAAGAGCAGAGGTGTTAACCCACTGTCCTGGCTCAGTTGCATTCTGGGAATGAACAATCCTGCCTGCCTAAAACAATTAGTTCAAATGGGGAATCAATTTCTTGTTTCTCCTCCTGATGTGATGCAGGGGTCTGCTGAGGCATAATGGCTGCTGCTTGTCTTCCAAGTGTGTGCTGCACTTGTGAGTGAAGTGTGTCCTCCTCTCATTAAGTCACTTTGGGATCCTTTGCTATGGAAAGTGCTTTTACAAACACTATTATTACCTGTTCATGGTAATAATAAAAAAAACTCTTAAAGTGCTGACTTGCTGATCTGGTCTTTAATCATGTAAAGCACAGTCTGATATCCTCAGCTGCTTTAAAGGAATCTATCTCTTCATTTAAGAAATAGTACTTGATCATGAACAGTGTAAGACCAGGATATTTCACCTAGAGCTGAAATATCCTTCTTCAAAGCCTTGCTCCATATGAGGCTATTTTCATTATGTGATCAGTTACTGACTAAACAATTTGATCATGGGTGATTCTGAAACTATCACTCTTCATGGGTTTCATTTAAAATTTTTGAGTTATCTATTGCAAAGTTAGTGGGTGAAAAATAATTTATCTTACAAAACTTAATGGCTAACAAATGAGTTTAAAGCATCAACATACCCACAGCATCACACTTACAATTCTCATTCTACTACACAGAACAATTTTGGAGTCATTACACTTTTTAATACAGTGGGGGGTCATGGCGTCTGCAAATTTAACATTCATGAATTGGTTATCACTATCCAGTCTGGCCAACAGAACTTTGAATGGAAGAAGAGTAGAGTGGGACGAAACGAAGCCAAGGTTGTTAAACACAACTTTCAGATTAATGTGCAACAGACTAGGATCTTGAGCTAAATTTAGCTAGTGAGTGCGCCTCTCCCTGCCCCCTTCCCTAGGTACCCACTACCCAGCATCTGCATCTCAACATAACTTTGTTTTTATATTGTAACGATTGGCTCGCAGTCCTGTGTTGGCGGTGTGGGGAATGACAGGCTGGAGACAACTTTACAGACTGACTAACAGTTTTATTGCCGTTTTCCTTACAGTGAGGCATGCTAATCACAGAGCAGGGAAATAACTGGAACAGCAGAGTGTGAAGGGGCAGGCATCTGCTGGGCACAGAGGAGCGATTCATGTTGATTATTTTAGCTGATTACTATAACTTTGTGATTAATGTTGTTTGTTTTAATTGTTATTTTATTTGACTTAAAGGCAGTACATTAGTTCTTTAATTAATATATAACTTTAATTAAGGGGTAGAATAGGATATTAAAGGCAAATTTGGCTATTCACTACAGTTCTCCATACCGAACCCTTGCAAATACCGAGACCCTACTGTATACTAATTTCTCTCCTCATATTGGCAGTTAGAAAAAAATAGGTTCTGTTTTTTTAATTCAGCCAAAACCAATATGAGGTGTACTGAAGCATCATGCAGACATTACCTATATGAAATACAAATACTTCACTCCTTATTTCAGACCATGCTGACATGTGTTGACTGAGGACACGACAGTTATCCAACATCTTGATAGCACTTGATGTGTGTTGCACGTTATTCACATACTTTTAATGTTTATTATTTGAATGAAGTTCTAACAACTCTTTGATATGTTTTGCCAACATTTACCAGTGAAGGATAGGGGCCTGTGGACTTGGATCTTGTTAAAGACAGGCTTTGAATCCCAGGTTATGGAGAATTAGCTTGGTTATGGATCAAAGGCAAAGCTTGAGAAAAGTCAGCAGACCTTAAAGACACTGCAGGGGTGGATTGGGCTTTGAGCCCAAAACAAAAACATATTCCTAAATTCAGTCACTTTTCCCAAAATACAAAACTATGATTCAAAAAGGCATGTTTTTTAATTCAGACATAAATCACCTTTATGTCAGATTATTGTGCTCAAATAAGAGGAATGAGGGCTGCAGGAAGTCCTTACAATTGTCATCAGATGTATTAAGTATCATAGAGTATAACCCGACAGTACAGTCATATCATATCTATGCATTCACATGCCCCATGTTTCATTGGATGCAAATCGACCTGACTGAAGAGATTTACAGGCATGCGGATGGGTTCAGTGATGTACAGGTGATTATACAGTATGTGGCCTTCACAACTTCATTTCTTTCTTGGTTAGTTAGCTTTGATGAGCCTTATCTTAAAACAATAAAATCCATTGAGCATCTCTTTTTCTAAAGCTACTGAGACATTAACATCACATTAAGAATGCATACTAAAAAAATACAATCATTTTGGTATGTCATTTACCATACATTAGCTTGTACTTCTAAAACCTCGATATTACAATCAGGTTTAAATAGGCCAGGATTAAACAGGTTGGAATGTGTGATGCGTCCTGAGATGTCAACATAACGCAGTTCCTCGTACATACTTACAGCTTTAGCAAATACCCCCATGAGCTCTGGGAACTGGTGTGTGAGTAGTGCGAGCATTGCCGTGAAGGAGCACAAGCCTGCTGTGAAAAGGATGAAGAAAGGCAGCTCTTTCTTGGGGTAAACTGAGACTTCATGAAACACTGTATATAAAGAGTGAAGGAAAGAAAGACAAAAAGGCTGGGGTTTAGGATATAACTTAAAACTCTTTAAAAAAAACAACAATTATTTCAGTCCGATGTTATATAATTTGTAATGCAATATCTCTAGACGTATAGACATTAGAGGCCTAGTTTAGGGCTTAAATTCAAGCTAATCATTGATTAAACCAGATACACTAAGCCAACTGCCAACCAATTCTTATAAACATTCCTCCCATTCACACAGCACTCACATACACATGTATCCACTTTAGCTTTTCAATTCAGAGTAGAGTGCAAAACATCTTACAGGGCAGGAGCTCTCTGTCAGCCGTCTCTGTGCAGATTGGGTAAGGGTAGAAGAGGTGGCCTTTCTCCAGAGGATAGGGGATCATTCGAAAAGCTGAGGGAGACATGAGGAGCAAACTAAACAACCCGGATCTATCTCACACGGCAAACTTGAAAAAGTGGCTGTCCATTCAAACACAGCACAGTAAGGGACATTTTGTTAGAACATGGGATTTACTCCATATTAAATCATTTTGCTACGGTTAATTCTAGAGTCAAATGCTGCCGCCCCTCCAGGTTGCCAGTGCCCAGTGTCACTCACACTGGGTGAGGCAGGGAACTGCAGCCATGAAAGGTGTGGCAGGAATAGGCCGAATACAGTGATCTCTGCTATTACGCGAGTTTCCAAAACGTGAATTGGCTCATACGCGAGTGGTGAATAGGGGAAAGATGTCTGTACAGCACGAAACTCGCATTGGCTTATACGCGATGTCATCCCCGACATGTTTACTTTTTGCGTCGCGGAGTAACACAAGTGAACGCAAGGGTCCGCGGAGGAATACACATGATGCCCCGTTGTCCCACGTGCTTTGGTTTGGAAGTGCTAACTGGGAGGTGCTCCTCAATTTTCGTGATATTTTCACTAAATCTTCCTCATTGCCGTAAATATGAGTGGACAAGGTGACAAAAATGCGTCTAAGAAGCATGCTGGAGATAAAATTTCAGGTGGTGAACCTAAATTTACTGTAGTACAGTATTTCTTTATTATGAATTTAAAATGTATTTAAACTGTGCTAACATTTTTATTAGGATAATTATTAAATTTGGTAAAGCTTTGTTGAGGCATTTGGTTAGGTTTTGAGTGGTCTGCCCCTCACCCTATTTTTCCCATAAGCCCTGTAATTTTTATTGCGCAATTTTGCATAACACAAGGTTTTACATGAACGCATCTATCGCGTTATAGCAGAGACGCCTGTACTTACTCCCTTCCCAGGTACAGTGCAGGAGGTTCAAAGCGCCTTCCACTCTTTTCCAGTGCTGAAGATGAAAGAATGCATATGCTATTGCTTCACTGTCCCCTCTCTTTAGAATATGCTCTGGTGGCAGTATTAAACTTTTCATTTCTAAGAGGTACTACAAAAGACAAAAAACAGGATACAGAAGTTATTTGCAAACTTGCATATTCCGAACAATAGCGTGGTATAAAAAGAGAGAAGGACATTTGGCCCATTGGAAGATTTAGAGTTAACTGATCCAAGGATTCAGGGCACTGGTTTTGACAGCAGGGCTGGGGAACACGTTCCAAGCTTCCACAACCCTCCTGTTTTTATTTTAAACATCCTAGTAGTTTCCACACATGCACTCTGGTTTCACTTATTGGTATCTACTGGTAAAAATGCCTCAAAATTCAATGTGTTAAAAAATGTAAAAAAAAAAGAAACCTATGACACATTTTAAGAATTCTAAAAGCCTACATAGCATTTCTTCTGTGCACTCCTGTATAAACAAGCACGAAGAAAGGTGGAAGTTAATGTATTTTTCTTCAACATAATTTTTACATTTGACTAGTTTTACAAATTCAACATATCTACCAATAAGATAACCATAGGACAGCTATGTTGTGAGACCATGTATACACTCAGAATAAAATATGCCTGACAGAAATCATTGTTTGGGTATTCAATCTACATGGAAGAAAATAGAGAGCAGTTCAAGAAAAAATACCCTGACATAAAAGCCTATTTTGGATTAGTCTGATGTGTATGTGTATATATGTACAGTATAGCTATGTACTGTTCCAATAAAGACTGGATGACAAATATGGAGAATCTCTAAACATTCATCCAGTAAATTTGGTACATGAGAAGTGTAGTGGAAATGCATTTCACAGGAAAACATCTGTTAGTGAAAAAGCAAAGCACCCAAGAAATATATGTGTATGTCATGAATTTGCTGAAGTGCAGTGTTCTTGGAACACATGCTGTAAAGATACAGTTTTTAAGAAGCCAGGCTGAACAATGTCCCACACACAGTGGTGTCATGACCCACCTATGAGAAGTGTAATCAATAGCTGGGTATGCATTAAGCTAGAACTGTACAAGTCTCTGGAATGAGACTTTCCATGTCACAGAAACACCACTAGTACATTTCTGAGATGGTACATTGTGTATCATAACATGCATTACAGGGCACAGTAAGGACATCCATATTTAACAATGCTGGCACAAGACAGATGGTTCAGGCTCCATCTGTCTCACCTTCAGATAGCAGCTACAACAGTCAGAACACTGCCTCGCAACCGGACTCTATTCTTAAACCACCAATCAATAACGTTTCATGAACACAGCACTGGCGACTGACCTTGTGACTTCCACAAGTCACAAAATTTGTTTTTCAATAATTCCAATGCCTATAAAAACATACTGCTTACATTATAAAATTCATGTTTTTTTGCAGGGAATCACAGAACTGAACATAACAGTTTTACAAGTTATAGTGAAGGTAAGCTGTTGTGCGGTGTGTTAATATAGTACCTCAATATACCACTTAGTCATTCCATACAGTTTCTTTCTTGACACAGTACATATTACAATTATAATACAGAATATTATATATTATGTAGTACACTATATTATAATATAGTAAATTATAATACAGTACATATTGTATCTCAATACATGCTCACCAAGGTGTATACTGTACATACAGTATATACACATTCGACTTGTAATGTTTACACTTGAGTGTTTACTTGGTATATACACTGCTCTCTCTGCGTCTCCCTCTGCAATACTCACTTTTGGTACGTGTGGGTTAAACTCTACAGCTCTGTGTATGGCTTCTACCGCGTTCATCTCTGCAGTGCTCAGGCCTCTCCTAGATGCAGCCTCTGGAGAGAACCTGAAAGGAACAGGTTGTCAGGACTCAGCTTGTCTGGCAAAAAATACAAAGCAGGAAACAGATCCACAACTTCCTAAGCCTTAAATACAGTGCCTGTAGAAAGTCTACAGCCTGAAATTGAGACACACTGAAGCAGAATTTATTTGACCTTTATTTACTCGTCGCAACACCCAGCCTCCAAGTGAAAAACAGACGCTCAAACATTCAGAAAAGTAATTACAAATGAAAACCTAGAGAAATGAGTGTATACTCCCCTTGGCTACAGTGATTGTAAACAAGCTCAGGTCCGGTAGATATATATTTTTATAAATCAGAACTGCTGAAGTTCTTTTATCGTGTATTAACCCAATCTGGAATAACCGATTGTAACTTTCATATATCGGCTGACAGCAGTGGCCTCAGTGCCACCACAGGAGAACAAGACAGTGCAGACTCTTCTGATCTGCACACCCATGGTGCTATCTATCTTTTGACTTGCTGAAAACCCTACAGTGACCTACATACATTCAGGGCGGACCTGGATAGAGATCCTTCCCTCACATTGCCACCAGCTTATTAGCACCTGGGATGTTGCAGCAATTACATTTTTGTCCCATGTCCTGGGTGACAAATCCTATCCAGGCGGTGATGATCTGTGTCCTGTCACACAGTAGAGTTCTACACAGTGTCTCTTGCTTGCATAGGCCAGGCTCAGACTTGCAACACATGGGTTACAGAACTCAGTCTGAGCTCAAAGTTATCGCCTTTATCGGTTCAGCCAAACAGGAGTACCATTGGGATGGGAAAATTGCATTTTGGTCATCTTAAACCCAGAATGAAAAACTGGTAAACATCACTTATATTTAACATCTATCAATTTATCATTTCTCTTAAAACTGCCATTACAAAATGAGACCCAGCGTAACCCTAATTTGCTTATCCTTCAAGCACCCCAGAGTTATGAAATATTTCATAAAAAGGTACATTTTTCCATTTAATGTCATGTAATGTGTTGAAGTTCTTTCCACTCCTAGATGCATCAAGGCATGTGATCTTTTCAAAAGCTTGCAGGCAAAAATGATGTTTCCAATAGAAAAGAACACTTACTTATCTGACACAGCCCTGGCTTTGAGAAGAGCTGCTGTGTAGCATATTGTTGCTGATTTGGGTAAGCTAATATCTGTGAAAACAAAAAAAGGATCATATGAGTGTAATCCCCAAAAAATGTCCTAAAAAATCCCTTTAGTGTCCCAAAAGGGACACAGCATTATGCTCCTTTTGTAACATGGATATTGAATATTAAATCCTGACATGAGTGTATTCCTGTAGGAATATTCACTTTTAGCTGCGGCATTTACTGTAGATAATGTCGATTATGTGGTTTTTGAGTACTTCATTTTCATGTTGAAATGAACCACTAATGCCCAGTTAATATAAATCATTGAGGCAGCAGTATGGACTAGTGGCCAGGGCTCTGGACTTGTAACTGGAAGGTTGCAGGTTCAAATTCCAGGTGGTCTTCTACTCATGACCATGGTACCTCAATCAGATTGCTTCAGATAAACACTCAGCTGCACAAATGGGTAAGGATATAAATCAAACTGATAAAAGCCTTAACCAAATTACCTATGAATTGATGTCTACTGTACAGTATGTGTATTTATACAGTACCAACAAAATAGTGATTACACAGCTCACCACTAGAGGGGGTGTTTTCTTTCAGCCTGAAAGTTGAGTTGATTGTGTGTGTACAGCATATACAATACTGTATATAGGCGATGATACAAAAGATGGAATAATAAACTTAATTTTATAAGTTTTCTCAAAGCTCCTTATAGCATAAAAAGGGTCTGAGATATCAAAGTACAACAACAAAGTCTGTAAAGTTAAGAAGGCCATTAAGCCTGTCTGGCTCACTTAGTGGTTACAAAACAATAGAAATAGTTGTAAAAATGTATTTCCTTTATATCCATGATATTTAGAAAATAGTGTTCCATATTACTAGTTTTAATGGGTAACTTCAGTCCAAATTTCTCAGGCTGGTTTTTTAATTTCAGTTACAAATGAAAGTAATAATAAGTTACCAGTAACAAAATAAATTGACGGTACTGCAAAATTTGATAAAATTTCGAATTACGTGCAAAATCGTGAACTTTGTAAAACTACTGTGTTGTCGCCGTGTTGCCGCAGGCAGATGGGAGACTGCCGGTCTCACCACGGGTTGCTCTTTTTTTGCCAAACTTAAAAGTTTCTAAAAACCCTGTATGTGTCGGTTTCATGAAAATACTCTTTAATACAGTAGCAAAACCTGTTTGGTCTAAAGCATGTTTACAATGTAACAGGTCCGCTTTTGCGTCATCTGACGTGTTGCTGCCTCGTTCTGAATCGCTGACAATGACGGCAATATGACTCTATGCATATATTGAAACCTTGTCTTTTTAGCGATGTAAATTGGAAGCTGTACACGTTACCGTGTACTTGGTAGTTTCATTGTGTCATGCGTCATTGCTGATTCATTAAAACCCCCGAATTGTAAAAACAACATTGCAGCTGAACTCTTAACAGATTTTACAGGAGATTCTGATCTCGAACTCTAGAGAGTGTGAAACCGGGAATTCTTTCCAATCGTTTGCTGATTAAAATACACCTCCATCCCATGTACATCTACTGTACTTACAAAAGTACAGTAAGTATTTTCTATAAAACCTTTTTGGTATGGCCATGTTTTCATATAGCAAACATTAAATTCCCATTGCTTTACAAAAGCAATATAAAAAAGAAAATAATTTCTCAGGGATATAAAAACACCCAGTATTACTCATACACCTTAAAAGTACTGAAATGCCAAAATAAGTTAATTAGCCCATTAAACTACAGTAGCTGACATGATAAATACAATGTGTAAAAATCCATCCATCCATTTTTTAACTGCTTTATCCAGTTCAGGGTGGTGGGGGAGCCCAAGTCTATCCTGGCAAGCAACGGGCGCAATGCTGGATACACTCTTGACAGGACGCATGTCCCTCGCAGGTCACACACACACACACAAATACACAGAAACACACACACTCACACCAGCACCAATTTTCCCAGAAGCCAATGAACCTATCAGTATGTCTTTGGACTGTGGGAAGAAACCGGAGCACCCGTAGGAAACCCACACAAACACAGAGAGAACATACAAAATCCACCCAGATAGCACCCCAGGTCCAGAACTGAACCCAGAACCCCAGCATTCTGAGGCAACAATATTAACTACAGCACTGCTGTAAAAATGTTTGGCTACATTATCATCAAGATGCACTGTCTCCAAATTGTATTTAAAATATAGGTACAGTATGTCATTGTATAATAAACACCAAAAATACAAATCATTACAATTAAATTATTGTGCATGCTATGTGTATTGTAATAATATTAATTATATTAAAAGAAATAATATTATTTAATTTCCAGAGCCCTATCCACCATGTAATGGTTGTGCCTAGTACTTTGACGTGACCTGCTTGAGGTACTGTACATTGAATAAAATCAGACACACCACAGCAAATTAGTTTGACACTCTTGAGCTACTTAAAGGATACAAGGATCTCCCTGAACCACTTTTTGAAATAAGCCATGTTTAGGTCCAGCAACATGGCTGGGTAGTTTATTCCAGACTCCCACAGGCACTTTTTCCAAAACTGCCTCCTGCTCTGAGTTGTAAATACACTTCCCTTAGAGATTATTGGACATCAATAATACAGTTTTAGTGCAATGATATGAGCACTGTACTACACGTTTAGAGCATGTTTTAGCCACGTGATATATCATTGTGAAATGAACGTAACTCATCAGATTCATTAGGATATGGAACACCATGTATGTAAATAATGTGTACAGGCCACAAAATTGTTAGTGCTTCAGTGCATCTAAAATTTATACTCTAATGCTTCCAGCTTTGAGGTCCTTGGGGCATTTAACCTTGTGAAGAGTAGAAAGTGAGAAAGAAAAAGCAGTTTTAAAAGCACTGTAAGAACTTTGCTCTCAAGGGCATTCTGGCAGCCAGGCAACAAGATCACAGAACTGTTAGTCCACATTTGTTATTGGGTGCTAATGTCCCACTACAGGGAAGACAGCTACAAGAAAAAGAATGTACTAATGTAGTGGTGCCAGGAGGCTACTTAAGAAAAACACAACACTGATGTAGACATCTTATTAAAAACATAAAAAAACAGATCAGTTATGTATCTTCACTAAGGGAGGACACTGGCTGTGTTCAGGTAACTGACTGAAAGAAGGTTAGTACAGTAAGTGAAGACAACTGCCGTTCTAGATCTCCTTCTATATGGGTTTTATAAATAGTAGTGATAACAGAAAGATTTAAAGTCTTTCTAATCTAATCCACAGTACATTCTGCCTCCTGAAAGAGATCTGTTTACACATGCACGTACTATATTTAGCATGAACGACACTTTACTTCTGTGAAGTTGCATTGCTTGAACAGAAATTCTCAGCATATCAGCAGCTCTTAAATAAAAAATATTGAATTCGGTGTATTTGTACAACAACTATATACAAGCTTTTCAACTTTCTGTCTTGTCATTCTTTTAAAAATGCTACATTTCTGCAAATAAAATTGTGTTTTTCGCCCCTGTATTCCTTTACACTTGCTTACCGTCATATTTTGCTAATACTGCTTGTACATCAGCGTAGGCCTGCAGTTCCAGTAAGGCCTCAAGGAGGTTTTCGTGGATATTGAACATACTGAGGAGAGGGAACTCCTTCATTAACTGGAAAACATACAACTGTTGTTACATGTAGTACCTCACAGGATGAGGTCAGGCTCAGAGACAGCACAGCTCTAACTCCATCTGCAACAGTAGTTCTCAAAGGCACTGTGGTTATAGCAATGTAACCCGATTTTATCATTTTCAATTGCAATATTTTGGATGCACAGAAAATACTGTACTGTAATAAGTTTCTCATAAACATAAGAAAGGTGATGACACAATATAAAACATAACATCACTTTATTAGCCCTATACAATTTCTTGCATTAGGAATTTGTCTTTTTCGCATACCCCAGCCTGCTCTCCATAAGAAACACAGACAGGGAGAGCATGGGGTCAGAGTGCAGGGTCAGCCATAGTACAGCGCCCCTGGAGCAGTTGGGGTTAAGGGCCTTGCTCAGGGGCCTAATGGAGTAGGATTCCTCTGCCGGCTACGGGATTTGAACTGGCAACCTTCCAGCCACAGGCGCAGATCCTTAGCCACAGAGCCACCACTCAACATGCATATATACATATAACATATTCAAAGGATCTCATCCCCCATTTCTAGACAGAATCAGGTTCCAGGGCATTGTCTTCAATGACAAACCTGGATAGACTGTATCAGACCCACAAATAACCCTTTGTATAACAAAGTGCCTCCGTAATTCATTGCTTAATTGAATTAAATGCTTCTTTTCTTTCACCTGCTAAAGCCTCATGACGTGACATGACAATGTTTTGATAATGTGTGTATTTATGAAAGATAAAAATGAAAAAGGATTTAAATCTGAAGACATCTCAAACTCACAAGTGTTAAACCCTAAATAAAAACAATCTAATGAAGGCAAATATATATATATATATTTATGATCTTAGACTGGTTGCTCTGTTAAATCTTCATACATTTCTGAAATGTCTTAAAGAGGATAATTCTGAAATGACAGGAGACCACTTTAAACTAACTAAACAGTTTTGTACCACACTACATAAAGATCAGTAATGCTTTTTCCCCCCATAAGAGATTTTGATATATTTTAAATTTTATATCAACAATAAAAAACAAGATCTGTACTGTAGTTTTGTACTAGTGTATTGCTAATGGCATGTATTCTCTACAATATAAAGAAAGCACAGGGTATGAGAATGGGCACAATGGCAACAAGATACAAAATAAGAACAATGCCAAATATCTGTTAGCTGCAAACCCATTAGTAGAAGCAGATATTGACTGAACTGTGACAGGACGTTTTGCCACTTCACTAAATGAGTTTGTTTAATCAATCCACTCCAGCCATTTGCAGGGCATCATGGGTAACAATACACTTAAAGAGTATATGCATATTTATTGTGCATCCAAAACATTCTTCATTTCATTAAATGTGACTTCTTTACCAATAAAGGGTCATTTGGAGATAATCTCAGCAGAAGAAATTTTGATTTTTTTTAGGAATTGCTCTGTAAGCAATATGCTCTGCAAGCTTTAGAACTACTGGTACACAGGCTTTGTAATAATAAACAATTGGCTTGCTATCCAATAGAAATACAAAATAAAAACTTCAAGTGAAAAATCCACCCTGATCCTTTCTCCAAAGTCTATCATTTTCCTGAAAAGCTCTAGATGGGCCTTTTATATTCACATTTATAACATATTAAATAGATGTATAATAGATTAAACACAAGAGCACTAAAATCATTCTGTGACAAAAACTATTTTTCTGTTACTCAATTTTATGTATGTACACAGTTATATGTGAAACTTTATTTATTTTCCTTTAATGCTCTTCCATTTATAGGATTCATTATGGGAAAAAATAAAACTTTTTTTCCCCCCAATAGTGAACTTCACAATCATTCAGCTGTTTGCCACTATCTGACCCTAAAGATTTGGGAATACTTACATCTCTCATCATTTTCACTGCTTCTCTTGTTCTTCCCAGTTTTCTAGCACACATTGCTAGCCTCCTTTTAATGTAAACCAAAACATTTGTATCTCTTCCTAAAAAAAAGAGGGACGAATCACTTATTCCATACAAGAAAAAAAAGATATTTTAGAGGAGAAATATTGTGTAGTATATAGTATCATAATTATCAAAATTAGCTGGGACAACATGTTTATGAACTGTGAAATAATATTCTCTCTTTACTTTAAGCACATCTTAAATTGAACAGATTTCAAACCTACATTAAATGCTGGTCTACACCTCTGCTGTGAATCTGCAGTGGTCAATATACAGCAGACGATAGTGGAAAGTGGAGTTTTGTCTATACTCAGTCTTAGTTGCTTTAGGATCTTTACCTGAGAAGAAATGCATGTTATTGGAGTTGCTATTATTTCAGGGCAATTTACTATACCAACATGTACAGTACTTTATCAGGGCTCTGAGCTGGATGATGTCTTGCACAGTCTTGGTGTGTATAATCTAATTTACTCACTGTGCTGTGCTTCATACTGGGCCCCATGGTGCTGGAGCTGCTGACTGCGCCTGTAACAGCCCTCTCCTGCCTTCAGGGCCTGTTTAAAAAGCTTCTCGGCCTCCACAATCGTTGTGGCTTCCTCTTCTGCCAGGAGGATGTATGCAGTGGCACAGCTGTTCAACACAAAACATTAAAACTGCCGTTTTACACAAAAAAAAACCCCCACGACAGTCCACCTCCCCTCCCCCTCTGTAACCATGTTAAATCCAGTACTGTGACTTCTGTTATAAATTACACCATGCTAGCATGAGGTTTATTTGACACATTTCATGCCAGCCCTCTAAAGCAGATATCGAATGGGAGAAATGGGCGAAATAAATAATTCATCAACCGCTATACACGTGCATCAGGCTCAGCCTTTTGTCATTCCATGTAATGTCATGGATGGAGGTCATAACGAATTAATAGAAGAGCAGACAATGCCTCCAGTAACATAAGCTTTAATGTGATGCCTGGATCACAAGGGCCATGTGTTTTAACAGAAATGTGTTCAACACGGTGGTGAAATCCTATCTCTTTCATGGCTATAGCGTGCATGCTGAAAATCAGACACCCCTCCACTATAGTGAATGCTCATAGCTTCTTATTCATATCTATAGCAAACAGGGAGCAAAGCGATGGGTATGTATCTTTGTGATTATGAGGGAAAATATTTCATCTCATAGACGGTGACTCACTCATCTAGCTCCAAAGCTTCATGTGCAGCTGAGATCCGAGCCTGCGGATTTCTCTCTCTCCAAGCCTTCTGCATTACTGTCAATCAAA
This sequence comes from Atractosteus spatula, assembly GCF_055471065.1. Classification (NCBI taxonomy): domain Eukaryota; kingdom Metazoa; phylum Chordata; class Actinopteri; order Semionotiformes; family Lepisosteidae; genus Atractosteus; species Atractosteus spatula. The sequence continues at coordinate 51,026,880 of NC_142713.1, read as the reverse complement.
TAAAACCCCCGTTCAAAGATTAAAGCCGATACGCCATTCCAAAAAGAACTTTACTTAGTGTGTACTTCATACCACGAACTTAGGATTTTGGCAGTCTATAAATTAACATCCTTAAAACGCTTTTCATGTTTTTCCTCATGTCTCCCAATTTGATATTTGGCATTTTTTTTTTATGGATTGGTCCACAGCAATGCCTCCTGTGGCAGAAGGAGGTTGGCAGACATCCAACTCCAAATCGCCTGCCCATCAGAACTATTAATCTTTCAATGTGCTGCCAGACCCACCATGTCCTATAGAGAAGCTACACGTCTCTCCCATCACTGCAAGCATGCGGGAGTCTGGACCATGGAACTCAAGCCTGCATTTGCATTGAGCGCCTTCACCTGCTGAGCCACTCAGAAGCCCCCAAACCTAACTTTTTAGTTTATCATAGTTTGCTCTTTGCACAAAAATCTATTCCTTTACAACATATATTTTCTGTAAACATTACAACAGATAGAGTTCCAGAGCTCAGGAGCACAGCAGGGGAAGGCCCTGTCACCAATAGTATGCACATGTAGATGCTAAACATATTTCTCAAAGACAAAAACTAATAAGTCTCTTGCCACTCTTGAATGTACGTCTTGAATGTCATTTTTTTTCCCCAATATGAAATAGCTTGATAGACTACAATTCTGACAATATATCATGTACTATTTGTTGCCAGTACTTTGTACTTACTACTTTAAATTTATTATATATGTGATGCATTAAAGAAATAATTTGCCTATATTGATGACATTTCTGGATCTTTACTTAGTGGTTTGGCTTTGTATGCGGGTTGTGTTTACAATGATGCTATCCAACCAACAGAACCGAGAGACCTATCAGAGAGTACCTCTGAAATATCACTTATGGTTCCTAAAGTGGTTCCTTTTTAAAACAGGCATTGTTTTGTATAAAACTGTTAATGCAAGGTCAACAGAACTGGTGAAAGACATGCACACAAATTGTCTGAAGATCCTGAGTAATACTCCTTCCTTGTAAATCATGGAAACTATCGAAAATGTCAGACAATGCCTGTAGACACCTCAGCAATAGAATAAGCAGAACAGAAAGAGAACAATATTCTATACTAAGAGTCAAAACACCACTGCAGGAAAGAGAAACAAACTTCTTCTTTCAGATGACTTTCATCTGATCAATAACATGAACCTTTTGTTTAAGTAGTCCTATTTATTATTAATAGTAATTATTATGCAACATTTAGCCTTCCAGTTTATACCCATTCAAACAGCATCATCACCTCCAATGACATCTAATTAACACAGTTCTTACTAGCATCAGCAGGCCTTAAGTGATCTGTGTCACACGTGAAAAATGTCTGGTGATCCTGGGCAGAAAGATTCATATCGTAGTATGTGAGAGGCTCTCTTCCCGTTACCCATGTGTACCTGAGAGGAACAAACCAAGAAGGTGTCAGGATTACTATGAGCATTTAATTGTAAATCGTCAGCACTTCAGCATTCACAAAACTTCAACATTCACAAAACAGACACCATCTGTCAGGTTAGTCTTCAATCCTGTACCGGACTAAGGAGGTGCTGAAAATGAATGAATGCAAATTCAATTTGCAATATGCAAATCTTCAATTTATTTGTTTTGTATATCCGTTTCTGTATTCAAAAGTAAATACCTAACGGAGATAAGAAAAAAAAATGTTTGATTATATGAATGGTGTAATCCAATTTAAGCAACCTCTGCCAGCTTGTTGGGGCTGATGCACAGTACCTGTGGGAGTGCAGTTGCATAATGTGATCACACTGACTTACAGCAAGGAGACAGAAGAAGGTTGCCTACACTGAGAATTTGTTTCATTTATTCCATTTAATGTTTTCTACGTGCTACGAGAAAGGGTTTCAAAAACAAATATATTTCATGAGAAAAGGTGGCTCTTGTGGTAGCCAAACTATTAGCATTTGCAAATTTACCATTCAAAGACGTATAGTCTTATAGTGCTTATAGTGGCAGTCTAGTGCCAGTCGCTCTTTGGTGAATAAAAAAAGAGAAACCCCTGTATGATCACATAATAAATAGAATGGATAAGAGACAAATGTGTCTGATAAGCACATAAATAAAAAATCACACTGCTCATGCGGCATTTTTCATTTTTAAGGATCCCAAAGCTCTTTATTTGTAGTACAAAGTCCACTTCATCCACCACATATGTGCTGAACCCACCTGGATACTAGAACAGGTGGACAAATGAGAAATTGTTTTTCTAGTTGCATTAAGGGGGAACTTCATGAAGATCAGATTGCACAAGCCCAGGGCAGAACACCAGGCCCTGGGATTAACACCATTACTATTATGAAGATCATTACAGGATCTGTAATGATAAAGCAGTTAAGGCTTGGTTTGAAATCTCATCCAAATGACACCCCCTACAGCACAGTCTCCACTGTCGTCATACTGGGGGTACTGGTTTGGAGAAGTGTCACCTACTGGTCCACTAACATGCCCTAAAGCAGCAATACAGCAAATAAAAAGGAGTCCAAAGGGTTATTGTGATAAGAAAATAGCTTTTTTTTAATAAAGCTTTACACTCACCGGTTATATTCTGCTCCTCTAAATAAATTTAGTGGGTTTCTCCAAACTTTACATTCTGCGGACAAAAAAAAATGAATTTAAATGAATTCCAGAATGGGATTACTGGGGTTCAGAGCAACGGCAAGAAAACTAAGGCAAGAATTCCCTTCAGCGGATTTCATTAGGCAAGCCTGCAAACCAGATTCAAACAGGGTGATAAGAAGACCTTCCTGTGGTCTGTGCAGTACTCCGCAGAGTGAGGAAGCAAACTAAATTATACCCACAGGGATCGGGCAAACTAAGGATACATTCCTTTCCATTGCCCCCACCCCGGTCACAATTCCTGTTTATTTTGGTGCATTCACAGTATTTATGCTGATCTCTTCTGGAAAATTCTGGATGCTGAGAATAGGAAAATATGGATAAAGATGGTATTAGAGCACCTTATTGCGGTCTCCTTAAAATTCATCAGTATTGTATTATAACTGTATAAGCTACGACAATTCAGAGCTCATGATGGTTATCTTTCCGAAACCAGGTGGGGCTCAAGAAAGATCAGCAAGAGAAGCTACGAAAAATAGCCTCATTAAAGTCAGTGCAGACAAACTTGGAATGAGCTCAAGAACTTTCCCTCAAAAACTTATTGACATCAAAATCAGACATAATCAAACTTTAGGACATCTTATTTAGTATGGCATACTAAAATTCTGTTCCATATAAATGATATTCACTGCACTTCTACAGTGAACTGAAATATGTTTACTTCAAAATATGTTTTGAAAGGCACTTTACAAAATTACAAAATTTAAAGCTTTCTGGAATCAAATTATTCTATAGATATATGAATATTTTTTGGTGTAAAATGCAATATGTGGAAATAAGACCTGGCTACTTCCTGTGAACGAATGCACTAACCAGCTGTACCTAATTACATTTATGGAACAAAATACATTAAAATGACCTTTTAAAAGTAATTTCCCCTACAATAGATGTGGTTTATAGATGTTAAAACCTTGGACTGGTTCCTTTTGTGTATTCCACTGTGTGACAACTATAGTTTCTCTTTGAATCAGGAGATTTTCTCTTTGAACTGTATAATTATTAACAGGAACAAGGTTAAAGTGAGGGAAGAGATTGTTTTCTATGTAATCATTAATCACCTCCTATTACAAACTCTCTCAATCTGCAATAATTGTTCGAACCCTCCTACTGTGACTACATCTAAACAAACACAGAGAGAACCAGCTTCTTTCCCTCCAGCAGCAGAAATGCTTCTCTGAGCGATTAGCACTGTGACTCAGAGCAAGATTGACACTGTGTTGCCAGAGTGTGAACATCAAATGGACCAGTGGCACATTATCACTAATGTCGCTACACAACCCACGAGCCGCTACTGCGCAGCAAGCAGAGGAGACCCTGACAGACTCGCACCTGATCCCCTGCTTGAGCAATTGTGTGTTGCAGAAATGGGAAATCTCATTCACAGCCAGATAGTGGCACAGCCCAGGCTTGAACCTGTGACCTCTGAGTCACTCACTCAGGATTCTCAAAGCTCTGGATAGGGTGGCAGTATAAAAACCCTCTTATTTTCCCAATAAGAGGCTTAGGCGGGAACAAATGTGTAAAAGAGCTGGTGTTTAGCAGAATTCTTCATACACACTACTTAGGATCAAGAGCTTTGGCTATTGCCATTTCCATAATCAAAATTGTGACAGAGGTTAATCTGTCTTTAAGCCATTTAAAGGCTACAGAATCTTTATTTTCACTTTAAGACACTGAAAATCTGGAATTAATGGTGACTAAGAGAATGAGCTGATTAGTAGATTCTCAGGTCTTGTGTCAAAATAAGGTAGGTGTCTGTGTGGCACCACATAACAGACAGGCCACAGTATCCCATATAACTCAATAATCTACAGGCAAGAGGAAACTACTGAATACAGTGGTGGATAAATGGATTTTAAAGAGGAAGAAGGAACAAAAACAATAAAACTTGTTTCTGTACTTTTCAGTAATCTGAAACAACCGTCTAGAATTTAAAAACCTATATGATTATGCAACAAAATTATACCAAAGATGATCCAATGGAAAAAATGCTGGGAAATGCCTTTTACGTTATTGTAGTTTTAAAAGGTGGAAAGACTTGCAAGTTATCAAATGCACCTAAGAAATGCATACATGCTACAGTAACGTCATATAGACACCAGTAGATGTCATACAGAACACAACCGATTCAATTAGCTGCAGTTGTTGTGCAGTTTTCGCTCCCTCTATGGTAATCAGCCATGGAGCAACATTAAAAACAAAGTAACAGCCAGCTTAATAAAATATGCAACAGCACATTGGTATATTTAACTATAATTCCTCTGCTCTTTAAAATGACAGAAAGAAAAGGCAGTTTAAGTGTAGCATGATCATGGACAATCAAGAACAAAAGTGAAGTTTTTTAAATGTTTTGTGAAGAATTGTACTTACCCGACACACTCTGTCGATTTGAATCTGAATCTCCATTACTAGTGTTGGAGTTGCTAGGAGTACTGTTATCGACTCCGCCCAGCAGAGGGCGCAGGTGACTCACAGAGACTTGTTCAATGAAGGAAGTTCCGTACTTCCGAAAATACCACCATTCAAATATCTACAAAACAAATTAATCAAAAAGCACCAAAAATGTTATTCATGGATCTTCGTGTACCGTCTTTAAAATCATACTCTCTAATGTTTGTTGTTTAGGATCATAGATAGCACTATTATTAGACGTCTCAGAATATTTTTGCACAAAGAGATGTTCTTTTAGATAATGTAAAATACTGTGTTACATTTGTCTAGATGACTTAATAATTTGATATTCAAATAAACTGGAGATTGGTTTACATACATTAAGAGCTGTGCAAACTAAAAACAGACGATGAATAATATAAGCAAATCATGTCATCTACATACACTTGATGTAAACCAAGTAGCTGTGAATTGACTGAAATTTTAATGTTTTTAATGTTTTGTTATACTTCAGAAAAGATGCTTTATAATTGTTAGGAAGGTTAAGTAGGAGGGATGTTAGGAAATGCTTAATATGACACTGAAACATTGTATGCAAATGAAAGTGAAATATATAATCTGAAGAAATGTATTATTAAATATCTGTTTGAAAACAAATTTAATTTTCTTTACAATGTTTAAAGCTTTAAATACAACACCTTAACACAATACATCACTCAAGCTGAGAACACAAACTGCTTTTTACTTTAAATTAGTTTAATTATTTTAAACAGCATTTTAATTAAATCAATTATCAGCCCAAGTTCATTAGATCTAAATATATATTATATATATATTGTTCAATGCTTTGTGATGTGTGCGATTTTCTTCAGGTTACATTAAACGATTTTAAAGACCACGGGCTTGTTGAGGTCTATTCAAATTAATACTTTATCAGACCAAAGCTAGGAAATGAAGATGAGTTGCAACGTTTGATTTTTGTAAGCATGTTCAAGTTGTAGTCTCAGATTGTTCCCTATGCTTCTGGCATGGGCTTAGGGTCGCTGCAAGCCTTTCCAAGAATAAGAGGCAACTTTCTGATAATGGGTGGATGGGTGGAGCAGAATTAATTATGAAAGCAGCATGCACACATGTAATTGAGTCATTGTGTGAGCTAACCCTTTGGTTCCTTGTGCATTCAGTTACTCTAAGCTATAACAGCAAGGTGATAATTTCCAAACACTCCAAGTACCCATCTCTGCATTAGGAACATGGTAATTTTGCCACACTGAACAGAAACCAAATGCTGTCCTATTATCCGTTTGCTTGGAAGTTATTACTATGGCAGGAACCCGGTGTACTGTCTGTATAGTGACTCCTTCCTATACATTACGAGCTTAAAAAATGAGGACTGTACAGTAGCAGAAAATTATAGCAATTAGAAGCAAACGTGATCAACGATTATTGTTTAATGGCAAAGCCTTCAAATAATTGCAAACTGCAAAGAAAAAAAGCCATACTGTACACTCCCCCACTAGGGATATAAAAAAATAGTTTGCATAAAATGCAATGAAGGCTTAAGAATACGTTTTGGCTTCAACCTGCCAGCTCTAGGCAATGAAACCCTGGTCACGGGCAGTGCAGGTGTGGATGTGGAACGGAGCTGGGAAGTCAAGTCTGAAGTCATTTATTTATACTGCAGTGAGCCGATTTCCACTGCACGTGCAGGTAACCACTAGTAAACAAGCATGCAGGGGAATAAGCTGCGATGCACTTACACACTGCAGCGATGAGATCAACCTGATTTTTGCCACAAGGCATGGTCAATGAAAGTCCATGCCTGCTGAGTGGGGCAGTAATGGCCTGTGTTTCTTTCCATTTTGGCTTAACAAGAGGGAGAAGCACAGGAGCACTGCGTTACAGGAAAACATTGCCGACTTTGGACAGAAGATCAAAATCCCAAACAAAATTGAGAGACAAATCTGGTGAGCAGATAAACATATACAATTCAAATGAGCAAAGGAACACCAGTAGCTAAATTAATACATACTGTATTACAGAAGTTTTATAGAATTAAATTAATAACCCAGGGAATGCTCCTCTCAACTTCAACCACAAAGTACGAGTACAGGGAATTGAAGTACACAATGGGTTTGAAGGAACACTCAGGTGTTAGACCGCTGTAGAAAAATCAAATCACAGAGGCCATTCAATATTTCCCAATGGAAACACAACCTCCTAGTTTGGAAGTGGTTATGACCCAAGCCAAGTGCCAAGTGCATGTCTTTTTACTAAACTTTCAACAGAGACTGAAACCTTTTCCATTTAACCTGAAACTGGAGCACCTAACAAAATCATTTCAAATTTTACACATTTCAAATTTGTCAACTTTGTGAAAGTACTTTATGGTTGCCATGTTGTCACAGGCAGACAAGAAAACACTGGTTTTGCCACGGGTGAGAGCGAGAGTTTGTGTGACTTATGGCGTGAAATTGGCCCTTCCTGCTCACTAGTCACTGTGAGCGAATGAGAAACATGGTCTCTGAAAAACATGAATTATCATGAGCATATTTTAGTTGGTTTTTTCAACATGTCTCTGGCCCAAGCTGTAGTCCACACCTGCTTCAAGACAACCACCATCATCCAAATACCGAAGAAAACCACAGTGACATGTCTTAATGACTACCGACCGGTGGCACTTACACCTGTCATCATGAAGTGCTTCGGGAGGCTGGTCATGAAGCGCATTAAGGACACCATTCCAAACACACTGGACCCGTACCAATTTGCCTACCGGCCCAATGCATCCACAGATGACGCAATCTCCATTGCCATACACACTGCCCTATCCTATCTGGATAAAAAGAACACATACGCAAGACTACTAGTCATCGACTTCAGCTCAGCTTTTAACATTATCATTCCAGAGAAACTAGTCAAGAAACTCAGTGCACTGGGGTCTCGGCACCACCCTCTGCAACTGGATTCGGGACTTTCTGACAGGCAGACCTCAGGCTGTCAGGCTTGTAAACCACACCTCCGGCACACTAACTCTGAACACTGGGGTCCCCACTGGGGTGTGCTTAGTCCATTACTCTACTCCCTCTACACCCATGGCTGTAAGGCCAAACACAACACCAACTCCATCATCAAGTTTGCTGATGACACCACAGTTGTAGGTCTGATCACAGACAACGATGAGAGGGCTACAGGGAGGAGGTCAATCTCCTTACAACGTGGTGTGAAGACAACAACCTCACCCTCAATGTCAGCAAAACCAAGGAGCTGATCGTTGATTTCAGGAAACTGCAAAACGGACATGCTCCTATCCATATCAATGGGACTGAACTAGAAAGGGTCAGTAACTTCAAATTCCTTGGCATTCATATCACCAAGGACCTCACATGGTCTCTCAATGCCACCTGTCTGATCAAGAAAGAGCAACAGCACCTGTACTTCCTAAGACGGTTGAAGAAGGCTAAGATATGTCCCCAGATCCTCACTAAGTTTTACAGATGCACTACAGAAAGCACACTGACAGGTTGCATCACAGTGTGGTACGGCAACTGCAGTATTGCTGACCGCAAAGCCCTACAGCGGGTGGTGAAAACTACCCAGTCCATCACTGGGGTTGCCCTCCCATCCATACAGGACATTTATGACAGATGGTGCTTGAGGAAAGCTCTAAGCATCATCAAAGACCCTACACACCCCAGCTACAGACTGTATGACCCTCTACCATCTGGATAGTGGTACCGGAAAATTCGGGCCTGGACTACCAGACTCAGAGACAGTTTTTACCCCCGCACTATCAAACTATTAAACTCCCAGCCTCTCTCACCTATGATCTAAATCTCACAGTGCCTTCTTTCTTACCAAAAACTCAAACACACATTGAAATCTACCTCTAGCTCACGTCAAAAAGCTCACTCCCCATAATTTTCTATCCTTTATTTCATTCTGTTGATGCATGTTTTTGCACATCTAATGTTGTTTTGCACATTACCTGTTACCTTTTGTTGTTTTGCACACTGCCTGTTGTCTCTTTCTTTTATCATACAATTGTATTGTTGTTTTTTTGTACTGCTTATCATCTGAGAGCATTTCGTTATACCCTACACCTGTATATGAGTATAATGACAATAAACTTGAACTTGAAACTTGGTTACTCTTTTTTGCAATACTTAAAACTATCTAGAAACATGTTGCCTTATATGTGTCAGTTTCATGAAAATATATACTATTAATATAGTAGTAAAATGTGCTTGGTCTAAAGCATGTTTACAATGTAATAGAGTCACTTTGCGTCACTGTAAGTTTTGCTCTGAATTGCAGAAAATGTTGGCAATATAATGCTACACATACATTGAAACTTTGTCTCTATAGTGATGTAAATCGGAACATCAATTGTTCAGAGGAGGTTGCGTGAAGCTGGCCTACCAGGAAAAATTGCTGCAAATAAACCATGGTGAAGAGTGCAGAATAAGAGGAAGAGACTTGCCTGGGCCAAAAAACACAGAAACTGGACCTTTGAGGCCAGCTTCACGCAAACCTCCTCTGAACAGTTGATGATGAAACATCTGTACTTCTAGTTGCATTGAGTTCAGCTTGTATTTCAGGGTCAGTTAGTCACCGGTTTCACAGACTTGTGACTCTAATGAACGTATTCTCTGATTCTGAGGTCACCTTTGGCCTGCCTGACCTTTTTCAGTCCTCATGACACTTGCAGAGTTCTTGCAATTTGTCTTAAAGACTGACCTTCATTTCTTAAAGCTTTTTTCCTTGCTTGCTAAGCACATTTTGCCATGTTCATTCAGGAATTACAAACAATTGCCCATCCTCCCTATATTTATAGCAATCGTTGACCCTCCCTTGTTTACCAATAACTGGTGACAAAAGGTAAATGAGGTAACATGTAATTTACCTGTGAGAACACCTAACAACGATAATTTTAAACTTCTTTTAGTGTTCTAACACCATGTTATACACATTTCTGACTTTTAACTAACCTTGGTTTCAGACTGAAATCTGCTTGCTTTGGGTGTTCATTTTATTGAAAATGAAAAATTAACATTTTCAATGCAGTTCACTTAAGATTATAAGTACAGGTTTATACAGTTTAAAGCACAGATAATCGTGAAAAACCTGGTTTCAAGCAGGTGTACTCAAACTTTTGACTGGTACTGTATATTTTAAAAGATAAATAAGACACTGCGTTGAAAAATAAACTCCAGTTGTAGGCTTCCTCGTTTCAATAATACTGGTCCAATAAGAACATTTTATTCAGGTAAATAGTTTAGAGTAAGGAGTTATGTCAGTTTGGGAGCTGGAAAGGAACAAGCAGTCACACCTGAAAAGCTTTTTTTCTTACTTCCTTTTACTTTTAGCATGCAGTTACTCTCTGGTTGTTCGAATATAACAGCATTACATTAATGTAGTTTGGAACTATTATTAATTATAGGTGGTAAAAAAAAGCAATAAACTTACCAATATAAGCCCAGATATTAAAGAAGAGGTTCCTGTCAGGGCGACGTAAAATTTTGGGGTCAGCGTATTTAGAAACATGCTCACTAGAGATGGAAAAAGAGAGACAACACATTAGACAATAGTTTAAAAATAGTCCAAGTCAACAAAATAAAAAAACACAAAGATGACGTGGAGTACGGAAGCTTATTAGTTCTATGGAGAAGAAATTATTTTTTGCACTTAAGATAGTATTGTATTTAAATAATATACTTTTTGCAATCATTAATTTGTGAACAATATTGCCTACTATATTAATATATTGTAATATATGCATTTATAATGTCCCTTACAAACTTGCATTGACTTTAACATCAGACAAAAACGGTCACACTCCTCTTTGTTCAAAACAATTTGTCTACAGAAGCACGTATACTGTCTTTTGTATTTATACACCTGTCAGTGTGCATTCCTGGGTTAAATGCGTGTCGTTTTCACCATTTTGGTGAAAAGTAGAAATCACACGGCTTTCCAAATGTATGATATTCTACATGTGAAACTGCAGAAAAATGTACTGTACACGGTTTTTGCTACTCTTTAAACACTGAACGGACTACATTTATGATGACTTGACAGTAAGACTTATACCTAACAGTAAACTGCAAGCAAATAATGTACAAACTGCATAACATACACCATGCAGACATTTATGAGCATTATGTTCTGTAAATCATTATTTTAAGAATGTCTGGGCTTTCAGGTGAATGTTCTGATAAGAATCAGAAGAATAAAGGAAAAGCTACAGGACCTGAAATTGTTTATTATAACTTTCTCAGAATTACAGGGTGGACGCATTGCAATTTATTGGCAAATCCTCAAACCAACCTTTGCATAGACTACTGTTAGAAGAAGGAACTTTTCAAACAGCCTCTATCCCTGTCTGTTGCCTGCAGATGTCCTGACTACAGCAGTATACAGGAATACAAAGCCTATCAGCCGACTTGTTAACTCTTTCAGACCAGGTCCTTTGCCATGAAACCTGACAATGAGTAACGTAGAGTCACCATGGAGAGGGTGAAAGTAAAGAAGGACTCTTTCAGTCCTGGAGACGCTTTAGTTACTGTGAAAGTCTGTGCATCCTCAGTCTGTAGCCAACTCCTCAATGGGAGAGCAGATGGAATACTTCAATGCTTGTTTTGCTGGCTGAAAGCAGCAGAAGAAAAAGACCCCCAGTCCTCCTGATCTCCATACTGTTGACACTGAAGAGATAGTAGCTAGAAGAGTGCTGCAGTTGACAACTGAAATGATTAAGATCTTCAAGAGGGACTGGGAGGATTTTTAAGGGGTAGTGGTAAATGTTTTTTTTTATTCCGCACTTGATTATACACAGATAATTTTTTTCCCCCCACAAAATAAATGACTACCATCTTCATGAAAGCAGCCTGTGAACCTCTCAGTATAAACAAAGTTTTAAACCGATTTGCACTGACAGATTCCAAATGCTCTGTCGCTCCAATTAATCTAACAATACAAAATGCATCCCTTTAACAGGGTAATTTAACTCAGTTATTTAGCATTGTTTTACTGAAGGTTTCTTTTGCAGAGTCACAAATGGACCAGAAGAGGAACAGTGTTATATTAGGATAACAGTTTATTTTACGTGTCATTTTCCTGCTTTGATGGAAATTTATATAACGTGTGATTAGAGTTCCCTATTTTTATAAAAGAATCATTTGTTGAAAATCTGTCACTGATCCGATAAGCCTGCCTGCTAAACTGCTTCCCTGGGCACCACTCATCTGCCCCATCCTGAGTAAATGTTTGTCAGGGCTCCCCCCTCCAGCTGGTGTCAGCTATGAAACAGCAGTCAAAATGACCCGATGCGGTCTCTCTCATTCTACGAGGGATTATTAACAAAAACACCCTCAGCTCAACGATAGTCCTTTAGCATCAGCAGATGAAACAACAGCTGTTGAAAACCAACAGTGATTCCAGGAGTAAGTTGTGTCTATCTTTCATTTAATGAATCTGAATCACTTTTTTTCCCCAGCCACCTGATTTCAAAATTGCCAAATTTTCATGCTGCAGCCCTCAGCTAAAAAACTCTGTGCCCGCACATGGGAGAATGAGGAAGAGTTGTCAGACTCTTCTGATCCACTACCATCCATCCAGCCATCATATGGCACATCTCAGGTGATGCACTTCAGTGCAAGAGGTTGAGAGCTGAATGGAGGTGATAGGCAACCCTCACCAACTGTACTGCAAGCCTGCAAATGCAGAAGGCCAGGGATTGATTAGGGGTTGACTTATTTAAGCCTGAACCAACTCGAACTGAGTGTAATTTTAATAAGTTCTTTTTAAATATGGAAAACAATTCAGCACCAAAGAACAAGAACAGATAAGGATTTCAAAAGGTTAAAGTCTGTATTTCTACAACAATTTTACCAAAACACTGTTTTACAGTATACAATGCCTAAATATGTCTAAAGGGTTAAAAGCAAAACTAACACATTTGCAGAGGAAATTTAACAAATATTTTAAATTTGGATTAATAAGCACTTTAATGCTTTCGAGCTTATAGAATATGAATAGCAGACTCATAATGCTCAACAACTGTTTCAATAAATGCAGCTCCCTTTTTCCAGTTAAATGTACTGTAGTCTTGTGAAGGTAGCTACAGTCATTTCATGCCCCATTCATGCTAGGGATCAAAAAGAAAAATAACCATCTGACACACTTAATAGTAAAAGATGTCTCCAATCATAAACTTAAAAATGCATAATTCAGATGGCTTTCGAGTTATAAGGTGCAACACACTGCACCATTCTGTCACTCTTATCTACAATGAAAATAAGATTGCAGGAGACAGAATATACACTGCCATATTTCAATGAAGAAAAAAAATTTATCAATTAGGGATTAACATCCCTAGTTTGGGAACTTCAATACAGTAGTTTGAATACAGCCGTTGACCTTTACCACGACTGAAACTATTTCACATGGTGAAAAAGAACAACACTTGTTTCTGTACAGTCTCATCAGAAAATAATGGCTTGTCATCTTCACATTGTGGAGCGCTACCCTTCTAATCCAGGAGAAAACGTATTTATCTCAAACATAATAAAGTATTCCAGAGTTCTAAATTTACAAGAGCTCAACTTTCATGCAAGTTAAAAAAAAAGTTCAGTACAAAAATAAAATTAAAATGAATGCATACTTCGGAGAACAGTTTTGATTTTATGAAAAGTTAATAAGAAAAGAGATTATTACTGAATATATTCAATACATTAGTGCTTCCAGGCTTTTCTGGACTAAGCTAATGTATATTTGCATATTATGTCTAGCATATGCATGATTGAGGTTATTTTATAGACAGCAGAGTCAGGCTTTTTTTGAAACTAGTATTCACAGTGAGTAATACAGTAGGTTAAGCATAACTCAGGCAGCACAAACCTTCAAAGGCTGCAAATATCTGATGCAAGATAAGGAATATGCTTTCTCATGTTTGTGCTGAACTTGCTTTTTGGCTCAGCAGTTTAGAGATGCTCTACAGCAGATGACATACAGTAAATAACATCAGACTTTTTCCTTTGATAGAGCTAAAGCTAACCTCCAGATCTTTACGCTAGATAGGAATCATATTATCTTAGGTCAACTGTTTTCCCATTAAAATTCAATGTGTTCCTCGTGACTACTTGCACTGAAACACCTACTTTAATACCAACATTGAGCTTTCTTTAGTTCTGAAAACAACAGTTTTAGTTCAAAAAGCCTCAAACACACAGAAAGTATGTGTTTTAAAGTACAGAAAGTACTTAACCACTTTCAAAATCAGGGGAAGCAGAAAACATCTCGAGTCTGTGCTACAAATACTATATTTCGTAATGTATATATAACTTATCTAAAGAACAAAACATTTGCAGTAAGAGACTGGAATGGGAGCGAGTCTCCACCTTCCCAAAAGGTCGGAACACTTTGGCAAAGAGGTAATATGCTTGCCTGGAAAGCCTGTGACCAGGGTTCAATTTCCTTTCCTCTCTCTAAGTGTTAAAATACTGTTGATAAGTGCATCTTTGGCAAAGCTTGCAGATAACACAGCACTAACCCAACTGCAATGTAAAGTGAATTTGTTAGTTTGGACTTTTTGACTACACAACTGAAAGCATGAAGGCGGCTCCACAGCCAAAATGTTCCAAAACAATTGTTACCCAAGTAGAAAGTACACAGTTTCAAGGAGCACGAAATAATTTGGGCAGTGTTTATGGACTAAATACAAATCAATTCATACACACACTGCAAGTGACTAGAAACCACTTTAGATACAAATTTAACATTGTTTGAAATTTCTTTCTTCATCTAGGGATGCAAAAATATTATAATAAATGTTAACAGGACAAATTACTCTCTTTTTTAAAACTTCATTCATGTTTGACAAGTCAGAAATTCTTCAAAATATATACCAAAAAAATCAACCATACTCCAAGACCCTAATTTGAATAAAATGAGATTTATTTTTTTTTTACCTGAGGGATTCATATTTTATCAATGTTTTTCCTGAATTTATTTTTTCTTATATTCCATCCTGTTTTTAGTTCATTTTACCACAGTGCCAGGTATATAAGTATCCCATAAAAAAATCTATTTTAATGATTTAAAAAGTCATGGAGACTTTCCTCATGTTTACAACTATAAATCACTGTCAGCTAACTACGTTTTAAAATGTAGGCTATGAAAATAAAGGTAGTCCATTACTGATGTATTAATGTATGGGTGGTATTAGCTTAACACAGCGCTCTGGGAACTGAACAGAATAACACTGCTGTAATGATCAAATTCTCAGACAAGCAGCACTTCTATGATGAGTCCTAAAGGTCACTGCTGAATCAGTTGTGCAAAACTAGCACTGAAGGTCTCAATGCACAATGAAATGATCTTCTCTGACTCAGCCTGGTGTCTGGCTGACAATGGGTCTTAATTCATTGCTAAAAATAAGCAAAGGAACACTTCAAAGCAAAAGCATCTGTCAGTCTTTCAGGGCAGTTGAAGACAGTTTGGACAGTTCTTTATACAAGAAAGTTGGAAGGTTCTGTTTTCCCCCTACTTATACACTACAATCACATTTAGTTTAGAATGAGTTTATGACATCACATTAAATTATCGTGAATCTGTCTACATTAACCTCATAAGGGCTTTGTGCACAAAGTATATGTGAGTAAAACATTACTACAAAACTAAATTTTTAGAAATTATCCTTGTAGCATGTATTGAACACAAAAGCATACTAATGACCACCTGCCCTGTGGTTTGTACACATTCTCAGACCAAGTTTACAATTACCAGAATTTCAAAAAATCATATTCACACTTGTACATTTTAGTGATTCTTTCAACTCCTGCTTGTAGAATTATGCTTGTGGCTCAGACTGTGATATAATGGCTACATGACACACAAGGTTTTGTGTTACCCAGTCCCATGTGTAAACATGTAGCAATTATCAACTGCTAAGAGAAATCTAAATCAGGAGCACAATACAAAACCTACCAGTGTATGATATTAATTTAAAACTGTCTAGCAATCTCAAAGCATGGAAAAAACAGGAAAAAAGGATCAAAAGCAATTACAGTTTACCTTTGTATTATGAGACCATATTAAATTGGACTTTGAAAGCTTCTTCTTGTCATCTTATGCAACATAATGTACTTGTATTTTTTTCCAGAATGGTCATCATCATGAAAAACACGGATATATGGTACTCATGCAGAAAATGTGGATAGCTATTTGAGGCCCTTCCTTGGAACAATAGTACTTCAGATACTGTACACTCTTCCCCTGACTTCTCTAAGGCTCCAAGTTTAAAAGAATCACTGTCAGCAGATCCCATCTACAGTAGTCAGGCTTTTAAAGAAACCATAAAGCAGGGTAAGTAAACTGCCCTCAGTAAAAGTGGAGGAATTGTTTTCATAGGTACAGTATAACTGAAGTAAAATGTCAGCAAAATAAACAGTAACTTGTATTTGTTTGCAAAATCAAAAGAGGAAGATCACGTACAGTACCTTAAAATAATTTCAGTACAATTTTAACAGGCATCCCCAAAATGTTCACTAGCTTAGTGTTGTTTATTACTTGAGTCACTTAAGCTTATTTGTTTATATCTTGGTTTTTCTGCAAAGATAACCAGTCCCATATTAAACACACGGCAACGATTTACAAAAACATTCTCTCCTGTACACTCACGTCTGTGAAAGTTGCAGAACAAGAATAGTAAAATCATTCTAAGTCTGTACCAAAGTTATCTTAAACTTTAAATAACAAATCTCCCTACAGCTAGAAGCCACTACAGACAGATTCTTTGCATTGATCTTCTTACATATTATACGTTCTGACAAATGAACGGCTACATGCCATGGTTTTTGATTACACATGTCAAATTTTAATAAAACAATTTAAATCTTTAAATATTTTTTTACCCTTTTCTGAAATATTTTCCCCATCTGTTATTAATAGCACTATATGATCATAACAGCTCAAGGGTGGCAATATGGCAATATTGTAGAACTATTACAGTACAGCGATGAGTTAATCGTTAATTTAGGTTTCTGACTGCAGTAGAAGTAACACTGTTTCTAAGAACAAAAATAAAATGGAAAAACTCTCTCTATTTGTTAAATATGACAAACATTTTAAAATCATTTTTAGTTCCTTTCTTCTGTAGCAAATATTAGTTTGGCACCAAAATAGCAGATTTTTGTGATTTTTTTCATACAGTACCTCAACCACCGCATATCACTCCAATTGTATTACCACCACAGTTTTTCTATTTGTACAAAGCAAAGAAAATTTTACAATCGGGGAAAAAAAAAACATTAAAAAAGGACTCACTTCTAAGCAAGGACTTCAGATTTGTGAGCATAAATTACTTGAGGATTGCAATTTAATCCTTTTTTACAGACATGTTCTTCTAAGTCCTGGCTCTGCTTCCTAGCATCTTCTAAGATTTAAGTTCAGAAAGTCTGACACGGCAATTCCTCATCTCTTCATCAGCTCTCCATCAAGCAGCTCTCCGGATTGCATTATCAGAATTAACATTCTGTTGATCTGGTCAAAGAATCGGCATGTACAAACCAAGCTCTCTCTGATACATGCACACCCCAGGGTCGGTAATGTATCTTAATGGCTTCCTCTGGGCTGCCTTCATAGCACAGAGATACAGATTCTAAACTACACATTCTAAAAACTGCTGAAGAAATAACTAACATTTCAGCACCATGTAGAACAGTGCAATTCGCTATATTATCTGTATTCAAGTAGAAGTGATTTTTTGGTCATTTAGTTTTCTTTTACTAAACATTTAAAATTGTTTCCCACCCCTGCCCCTGGATTACTCCTCTAACTTCTGCTTTTTGTTTCAGCTGAACTCCTGATTAAGCTTATTGAACATTTAATTTAACTATTTGGCTGTTAAAATTAGTTTTAGCTCCTGAATAGCAGAAGACTAGAAATTAGCTTGCACTCCAAGCCAAAAGCTGAATTTCAGAGTTCCTCTCATTTAGGTTTCATGTTAAGGTGGAATCTAACTTGTGGGTTTTATACAGTACATAAAAACAAAAACCTGTTTTTAGTAAACCTCTTACTAAAAACCTGTATCTGGGCAGTTTCTCTCATGCTGTCATTCATGCTGTACATTATTATTTGATAAGCCAGTAGTTGCACAGAAAGCGCTTTTAAACCAAGTTTAAATACATTGTGTTTGATCACATAAAGATGGTCTCAGTCAGAATCTCTCATCAAAAGTTTGGTTTAAAAGAAAATCACAAGGCACAGGGATACTACAGGAATGGGACTGGGAAAATGGCATACTCTAAAATTCAGGTCCAGAGGAAATCACCAAAGGTTTGTACAAAATACACAGCAAGCTCAAGGGTAAAATATATTTTTCGTGGCATGTTCATAGAACTATTAATACTGTAGGTGCACGAGTTGGGAACAGTGTCAGTATGTGTTGACTGCATTGTAACAAGTGAAGGTATAAAAGAATAGAATTTTGACCTTCTTCAGGTGTAGGAAAGAGAGAGGAAGGTTGCAGAGATATAACAGAGAGAACACAAGACAAAGCAGGCAAGAAAGCTTATATACTGTATCTTTTGTGTTTCTTCACACACATTTGAAGAAGGCTCAAGAGCCTAAACTTTTTTTCTTTCCTCTTTTCAGTACGGAATTAATTCTTACTTGCTCCTTTGCTATTTATTAAGTGTGTGTACATCAAAGTACACTTTGATCGCAGTCAGACACTTTGCAACAGCCTGTACAACTACGTTGCAATTAACAGCTCTCAGTTTCAAGTGAGATTCACCATTACGCGTCCTTGCAAAACAAACAGCGCATGAAACACATAATGATTGTGGTCCCTAGCTGGTTGTAAGTGACTACAGACTGACAGCCAGGCTGCTTTATTAATTCCATGATCTGTCACTGGTGACACTTGGCAAAATCAGTCAAGTAATCGGCTCGATTGAGGATGGCATAGGCCTGTTAGATTCAAGCTTCAAGCTTTCACGGGATGTTTTAAACAAGGAAATAGTTTGTTTCTTTCTGTACTAGATTCAATATTTCTTAACCTTTATCTTTTGGAGAAGAATGGAATCTACATGCAAGTTAAGAGACCATTTTTAGAGGTCATCTGTAACACAGAAGTATTATAAGAGGTACAGGTTACTTTAACTCCATGGTTTTGAACCACTCCTAGTGGATATTACTTTGTGTCCAGCTATGAATAAATTGTTACTGTTTTGCTTTAATATAAACGTAAGAAATAGAATGCAGTTTTTTTTTCATTAAATGAAAAATTCACAGTGTTTGGCTTTTTCACCATTTCTGTGCTTTTGATACAACTGAATTTCTCGGAGTCTCGTCTAGAATCTACAAATAGATAAGTTGCTAATAAATGGAAAGGCACGGTATTCAAATCCAATTTAATACTTCAAAGTGAACTGCCAAAGTTCACATTACTAATTACCTTCCACTGCATATAACACTGTGAAATAACGTGATATGAATCAACTGCATTGAGATTCATATCATCTGAAACTACTGCCTAATCACATAATGGATATTTCTGCAGTAGATTTACAATACAATTTTACATGTTATACGATTTAAAAGGTAGAAAATGCCAGACCTTCCTATGATTACTCACAAGGTGCATAGTTCTTCTCTCTGTGAATTTCTATTGCAGACTGACTATGGGGTCTCTGAAAACTGATCTCTTAGCTTGTAAAGTTGTCTTCACCACTCTGGGGACCATCCAGCCCCC
This sequence comes from Atractosteus spatula, assembly GCF_055471065.1. Taxonomy (NCBI): domain Eukaryota; kingdom Metazoa; phylum Chordata; class Actinopteri; order Semionotiformes; family Lepisosteidae; genus Atractosteus; species Atractosteus spatula. The sequence goes on along the minus strand of NC_142713.1, from coordinate 51,007,067 downwards.
CCTTCTGCTGCTCCTATGGGAGATGATCCTATTAAATTTTCATACAATTTTCTACAAAACTGGCCACTGAATGACCCACTGAGATGATGAGAACACACAGAATATCTGACCTTTTCAGAGCTTGGAGAAACGGGCCTTGTATGTTTGTTTAAAAGAATGTGTCCAAGAATGAGTCCTTTTCAGATTCAGAAAGGGAAGAAAAAGGAGCACTTTGAAGATCTACTCAATCAAGAATCCAATGTCAATGAAAGCACTTTCAATCCATGCATTCATCTGCTTCATGATATGATCATCCCAAATTTACTTCCTATATTTCCAAGCATCTCACTCAGATTCGTTATTGACAAGCTGCATGCTGGAGTGCAAATGACACACAATCCATACAGGAAGCTGATTTCCTACAACTCTGGTCCAAAACAAATACCATCCTAATTACACACTGAACCCCAGCATACAGATGACACTGTAGCACGTGAAATGGATCACCAGACAACTTTCAACAGGCAATATTTACTGAAGCATATAAAATGGGACTTAGACTTAATCCTCTGAGCGGTAAGGAAAGCATTGAACACTGAGAGCAAACTACAATTGCCAAAATTAAAAAATGTTATTAAATGTTGAAAAAAAGACATAAAAAACAGAATTAGGCCATCCAGTTTTATCAGCTTGTCATCCTCCAGAGGATTTTCTATTAACATCAAAGTTCCCTGAGAGAAAGTCAAATCGTAACAATTGTCTGAATACCGGCAAAACGTTCGTCAGAAAAAGCAAGCCTCTAAAGGGGTACAAGAAAATATTTTTCCCAACTACTTAACGTGACTGTGTTGCACGCATGAGAAAAAACGCTTCCGAGAGCCTCCCTCAACCTCATCAAGCTGCCGAGTTTATAACCCAGACAGGGGGGGACTGAACTCAAACACAACACAAGTTGTGCTGTTTTTCCTTTTCATTTTGTTATTTTATTTACATTTCTACCCACTATGTCAACCACGGCAGTGGAATGGTACTTGACTTACGTTCACTGATCGCTAAACACGTCTTTGTGTAGTTCCATGCTTCAGAGAATACCGCACTGAAGAAGAACTAATTATCTCATTCCCTGTGCCCCTTTCTTTATGTTGAAAGGGTTATTTCACAGCCACATCTGCCACAGTGGTTGGGGGGAAAAAAATGAAACATTACTGTTTGTCCCATCAAGTTAAAACAGTTTTATTGATTGTACATCACACAGTCATGGGGCTGCACTGCAATGAGTTTGCAATATAATGGGCTGCATAGTGATGGGGCTTCTGTTGTAACGGGCTATGCGGCAGTGTCATTGCAGTTTGAGTTTTGCAGCAATGTGGTGATAAATTCCAATAATGCTGCAGGTCTGCACTCATTTTACTTAGTTCCAGGAATTATTTGTGCTGACTGCTGGAGTTTTTAACTTTCTTAAGTCTCCTTAAAGCACCTCCCTGAGGATTTAAAAGTTTTTAAGTTTTGGAACAATTCTGAAATCAACCCTCATTCAAAGAGAAGACTGTGAAATTCTTCATTAGGGGCTTTTGTACTGCTTTTGCTCCTTATTTGTAAAAGTGCAAGGAGTGGAGTTCTGGCTATAAACTACAATTTTGCAGCTTGAAACCTAACAAATCACATAGTAAAGTTAGACTTTTGGACACTGAATTGTGAATTTAAAAATCTCATTAGTGTTCAGAATTCATAACACAAGAAACAAGGTAACTACGATAAACGTGCTGAACAACCGAAAGGTTAACTTGCACTCAAACAAAACATGTCTAACTACAGAGGCCATCAAGAAAAACAAGACTCTTTAATCCTGTGCAGGTTAATCAAGGTCTTAGAGATCTCAGTTTGTATCTACACAATACTGAAGGCTGGCACAGACATTTCCAAGATCAAGGAATTCTTAAACCCACTGAAAACTGCTATAATTATCTTCCATTTAGGCTGAACTTTTGGACATTCGTACAGTACATCTTCTTAATCAGTGCAATACCAGAAATCTCCTGTCTTAGGTTCCACCTGAGTTGTTTTGCTAGCATGGTGATATCAAGTTGGCCTTTTAATACGGAATTCTAACTGTTTTCCTTTTCAAATATCTCTTTTCCATAGGTATTACTATTAATAAGATCACATTTCAATTCCCAGTCCTAAGGTCTGTTAGCATTCTTTAGCCATAGCTAGTCATTGCTATTCATTTCAGACAAATCTATTTGTAAAGGCTCTACAGTAAGTATTTAGAGACATACATGTAATTGACCATGACCAGACAGGTTTCTTGAAGGGGCCTGTTTGCTTCCAATAATAAAGCACCTCTTCCATATTCTGGATCAGGCCCTTTCACTACATTCTGCAGAGATAACATTAGAACGGAACTATAATGGAACATTACTTTAGAATGTAACTTTCTATGGGCTGTAAGAGAATGTTTTGGTATTGGACAGTAATTTAGCAATATAATCCATACCTCACACAGTAGCTCAACCAGATCGTGTATAGGCCACGCAATTAAGCTCTTCGCAGCAGGAAATAAGCTGAGGTATTTAACAAGGTTGCCCATTATCATTATTGTTCTTTTTTAGACCCACTTTCACTGATAATTAGCCAAAATAGTAGTCATTACTTTCACTAACATATTTCACTCAAAGTTCATGACATTCTCCTGTTTTTTTTAGATTTCTAGTGCAGTTTCACAGTCTAAAAATCTATTTAATAACCTTAGTAGGTACTTTGGACAAAAGCTGAAAGGGTTCTCCATGAGCAAAATCACTTGACACATGCAAACTGATCCACACAGGAAGTGAGATCATTCATTCTGTAAATAGTATACATATTACAATAGTGATTGTGAGCGGCAGGAAGCTACACGTGAAAGTGATCTGGGTATTTATGTACTGTAGATTCCGGGAGTCATTATAAAGATAATATGGGGAAACAAAAAAGAAAATGTTTGGCTATGTAGCAAAATGTGTGGAATTTAATAATAATAATTGCTTACACTTATATAGCGCTTTTTCTGGACAGTCCACTCAAAGCGCATTACAGGTAATGGGGACCTCCCTCCACCACCACCAATGTGCAGCACCCACCTGGATGATGCAACGGCAGCCATAGTGCGCCAGAACGCTCACCACACATCAGCTATCAGTGGGGAGGAGAGCAGAGTGATGAAGCCAATTCATAGATGGGGATTATTAGGAGGCCATGATTGGTACAGGCCAATGGGAAATTTGGCCAGGATGCCGGGGTTACACCCCTACTCTTTTCGAGAAACACCCTGGGATTTTTAATGACCACAGAGAGTCAGGACCTCGGATTTAAATCAAAGGGAACTATACTCAAGTTTTATAATACTTCTGTAAGAGCTCATTTAGAATATTATTTGTTCTCTTTTGGCTAGAATACTACAAAGAGAATACTGTAATCTTAGAATTCAAAGAAGAGCTACAAGAATAATTTCTCGTCTCAGGGGATTGTCATAAAGCTTTGAAGAACTAGTAAAAACCAATTCTATGTAGAGCAAAGGAGATTCGATGTGGGTTTATACAATGTTTAACAGTATAGTCAGAGTCGGTCTAGATGACTACTTCAGACTCGACATTTACTGTTCTCTGCCTTAAACAGGAACCTTTTCATTTACATAGTTAGGGGTGTCTTGAACAGATTCTCAACCAGGTGGTAAGGTCCAAATGCTGGGGTCTTTCAAGAAGCAGCTGGGAAAGATTTTGGATTCACCTAACTAGTAAACTATCAAATGAGAAAATGAGCTGGATGACCTTTTCTTTGAAAACAGTGTTATATTCTTGAACTGTACGTTTATAAAATAAATGAAATCTGTCCTAGCTGAATTGAATCCCACAGGATTAAACATTCCTCCCCCCCATGTTCATATTAATTTGAAGCAGTCAGGTTCTATCTATCTATATTTGGGTATTATGATCCTTCCTTATTTCAGCAGATTCATAACGAACATTATGGAGGTTCTGAATACAATTAAAGCAGATTTGACCAAGCAGTTTTCTTTGTAGGCTATGCTAAATGGAAAGATTTTGATTAGAAAAATGAATTAATTATTTTCCATCATCTCATTTTAACTGAAGTACCAAGTATAAATTACTTTTATTACTACTAGTTTAATTAGGATGTGTGAATGGCTGTAAGTGTGGTTAATAACTCTGCAAAGCATGATCGTTTTAAGGAAGCGGTCAAATTTTGAAGCATCAGCTTAAAGCCACCTAACTTAGGAGGCGAAAATTAAACCATTTAGTCTCCAGGAGCTTCTTTTTATTCCCAAGACCAGGCCAGTCTCTCCAGAAGAGGTTGAATAAATGCAAACTTGGCATTCCAACTGAAATTTTATTATCTCTCTCCAGTCTGGACTATTTTTTAGTGATGGGCTCTTTTACTACACTCTCTGGTTTAGAAAGGCTGTTGCACACATTTCAGTCTAAAGGGCGACTTCTTTGCTCTCTAAGTGACTCTAGCTCAGCCCTTCCTGCCTATGAGATATGCTTTTCCTTTACCTCATTCAGAGCCTGACCTAGTAGTAGAGTCACTACCAGGAGCCTAGTCTCAATCTCTAGATCTTCAATCACGGAGCAGAACAACTGAATTCCATAAAACAGCATATACTGTACGACCCAGGGCAAAGCATGGGTCACAGATGTCAATCTTGTATTGCTCCAAACAAGCCCACAGACTACTAGACTGTGACTTTCACAGCAGATGTCCTGTTGATCAATGCTGACTTTAATCACGAACGATGATGGATACATGACGAATTAACCCATTGTACCTTGCATCTAATATACTCTTTAAATCTTTCTAGGTCAGATTTTAGACAAAGCCATAGAATTAAAACGTCCCTTGTTAGGACAATTTATGATTTTCTGATGGCTTCAGTCTCTGGGTAACTTATTCCCCAGTATTCTCCTGCTTCTGAATTAAAGCATAGTTTTTGATATGGTCAATCATGGCATTCCATTGGAGCACTTAGAAAATTATACAGAGATCGCCAGTACGTCCCTTAGTCGATTTGGCTGCTATTTGGCTCATATGAGCCAATTCCTAAATCTTTTAAACCTGATGTTGTCCCGCTTACTAAGGGAATTTTACAGGATTATGTGCTAGAATCTTTACTATTTAGGAATTACAATACATGTTGCCTCTTCTTCACTGCTATGCTGATGACGAATGGATTGACTTGCAGGCAAACCGGATACTGCTGCTGAGGTGACTGCACTTTACAGGTGCCTCTGTCGTACAAAGCTGTGGACGTCACAGAACTGTTTCAAGCTCAATTGCAAAAAGACTGAGGCTATAGATTTGCAAATATCACAAGGGTAATGTTTTCTCACCTGTGTGTAACGCCACTCAGCTCTATCTGATGATGAAATATTGATGCATACTTTTATTTCATCTAGATTAACCTACTGCAAATTCTTACTTGGTAGGGTGTCTAACAGGGCACTTAACAGACTTCAGTACATCCAGAAGCTAGTAAACCCTATCTTCAAAAAAATACCTTCAAGATATTACTTCCATCTTATATAAATTGTACTTATTCCCTGATAAATTAACAGCAGGCATCTCTGCTCTCCTACATGTGTAAGGCACTGGATTTCCTAATATAGGGATATTTTAGTCTAAAAATTAAAAATGAGATCTGCTTGGTTGTGACTTCTTAACCTACCAAAGACTGGGCTCTAATGGGTGATAAAGCCTTTTCTTGTGCAGCATTATTTTCACTGCTCAAATCCATCGCAAATTGAGAATTTTAAACTTCAAGATCTGTTTTCATTCAAGTTCATAATGTATAAGCTGGTTTTCCTATTTACTGGGTCAATTAATATTTTATTGGGTCAAATCACAGTGCCTTTTTCTTTTTTTTTTACTGGTTACATGTATTATATGAACATTGAACAAAGCTTTTAGTTTTTTTTTAAAGTGCCTATAAATAGAAGTACTATATATTTTAATCAACAGGTTTTATGAAGATAGTCATTGTTCCTCAGCCTCTTAAACGTATACAATAAATCATGGGTATTTTTTTCTTTTGCGAAATAGCTTATAAAGCTATTTGCAGTACTCTCCTCTATCATAGTGAAATGGCTTCTCAGATGCTGTTCATAATCTAAACTAAGAACAACATATGATGACGTCAATTAAAATAACCATTATAATTTGATTAACAATTTCACCAAATGGTAATCGATATAAAAAAGGAATTTTTATGAATGCAATCCCTCCTGCTGCCAAGTCAAAAATAATAAACAATGTACTGTACAGGCACATCATTACAAGGTTTACATATCCAACAAAAATAGCTGGAGAAAGCAGTTAATATTGTACCATTCTGCAGCTCTGGCAGTCATGTAACCATGGCAACAGAAACAGCTGGTTGCTGTCAGGTCTAACCAAGGAAAGTACCATTGGTTTATCAAACTGCCATTTCCAGTAAACAAACCTCACATGTCTAAAATAAGATAAGAAAACTAATTTACAGCATTTCAAGCCATGATAAGAAGCATTTTAATTTAGAATAATATCCTCTCTCACAGCTAATAGTTGTCCAGATCAAATATTTTTATGACAACACTGAAACCTTACAGACTACTCCTCCCAGATCTAAGAAATTATCCAAATGTTAAAACAGAAAATAAAATATTTTTTGCCTAAAATGAAAGCCTGTGTTTTTTCAAAACAAAGCACATAATAAAATAACTGTAAATACTTGGCTTCATCACTTTTTAAAAAAATATTCTTTTTAGATATTAGTCTTGCTTTGGTCTATTTGATCACACAAATGATTGCTCTTTTCTAGCACAATTCTAAGTGAAAGCTCATGATATAAAATATTATCTAGATTTAAACAGAAATTAGTTTACACTATTATGCTACCCTATGAGGTAAAACATTTAACTCTAAATGAAATTTTAAAAAATGCTTTAACTTCAAATAAGGTTTACATTTTCTAAACTTGGGGACTCATGGGACTATTTTGGTTTCCTATCAAGGTACTTTAGAACAGAAAATCTTTTTTATTCAGAAAATTACAAGTTAGTGTCAAACATCATGTTCAATAAAAATAAGGAAAAAGTTAGAGCAACCTAGATTTTGGGGAGTGCCACATTCTGTATTAAGACCACTGCTCAAAATGTTTATCAATCATCTAAATGCCAGTATAGTTAGTAAACTAGTCAAGTTTGCAGATAAATTCTCCCAATACAGGAGAAGTAGCAAACACTGCAGAATCTGCAAATGAAAAAAGCACAAAATCAAGACTATACATGCATGTTTTAAAAAAGTACGGATGCAAAATGGAAAACACTAGCTTGAAAAAAAACGTAGGTATTTATGTTGACACATTTTTACTTCTAAACAATGCAAGGAAGCAATCAAACAGCAAACAAGATCAATACAGTGCCTTGCGAAAGTATTCGGCCCCCTTGAACTTTTCAACCTTTTGCCACATTTCAGGCTTCAAACATAAAGATATAAATTTTTTATTTTATGTGAAGAATCACCAACAAGTGGGACACAATTGTGAAGTGGAACGAAATCTATTGGATTTTTGAAACTTTTTTAACTAATAAACAAATGAAAAGTGGGGCGTGCAAAATTATTCGGCCCCTTTACTTTCAGTGCAGCAAACTCACTCCAGAAGTTCAGCGAGGATCTCTGAATGATCCAATGTTGTCCTAAATGACTGATGGTGATAAATAGAATCCACCTGTGTGTAATCAAGTCTCTGTATAAATGCACCTGCTCTGTGATAGTCTCAAGGTTCTGTTGAAAGCGCAGAGAGCATCATGAAGACCAAGGAACACACCAGGCAGGTCCGTAATACTGTTGTGGAGAAGTTTAAAGCCGGATTTGGATACAAAAAGATTTCCCAAGCTTCAAACATCCCAAGGAGCACTGTGCAAGCGATCATCTTGAAATGGAAGGAGTATCAGACCCCTGCAAATCTACCAAGACCTGGCCGTCCCTCTAAACTTTCAGCTCAGACAAGGAGAAGACTGATCAGAGATGCAGCCAAGAGGCCCATGATCACTCTGGATGAACTGCAGAGAACTACAGCTGAGGTGGGAGAGTCTGTCCATAGGACAACAATCAGTCTTACACTGCACAAATCTGGCCTTTATGGAAGAGTGGCAAGAAGAAAGCCATTTCTCAAAGATATCCATAAAAAGTCTCGTCTAAAGTTTGCCACAAGCCACCTGGGAGACACCCCAAACATGTGGAAGAAGGTGCTCTGGTCAGATGAAACCAAAATCGAACTTTTTGGCCACAATGCAAAACGATATGTTTGGCGTAAAAGCAACACAGCTCATCACCCTCAACACACCATCCCCACTGTCAAACATGGTGGTGGCAGCATCATGGTTTGGGCCTGCTTTTCTTCAGCAGGGACAGGGAAGATGGTTAAAATTGAGGGGAAGATGGATGCAGCCAAATACAGGACCATTCTGGATGAAAACCTGTTGGAGTCTGCAAAAGACCTGAAACTGGGACGGAGATTTATCTTCCAACAAGACAATGATCCCAAACATACAGCAAAATCTACAAAGGAATGGTTCACAAATAAACGTATCCAGGTGTTTGAATGGCCAAGTCAAAGTCCAGACCTGAATCCAATCGAGAATCTGTGGAAAGAGCTGAAAACTGCTGTTCACAAACGCTCTCCATCCAACCTCACTGAGCTCGAGCTGTTTTGCAAGGAAGAATGGGCAAGAATTTCAGTCTCTCGATGTGCAAAACTGATAGAGACATACCCCAAGCGACTTGCAGCTGTAATCGCAGCAAAAGGTGGCTCTACAAAGTATTAACGCAAGGGGGCCGAATAATTTTGCACGCCCCACTTTTCATTTTTTTATTAGTTAAAAAAGTTTCAAAAATCCAATAGATTTCGTTCCACTTCACAATTGTGTCCCACTTGTTGGTGATTCTTCACATAAAATAAAAAATTTATATCTTTATGTTTGAAGCCTGAAATGTGGCAAAAGGTTGAAAAGTTCAAGGGGGCTGAATACTTTCGCAAGGCACTGTATATAAGGAACAAGTAAAGGTTTATTCCATGCTGAAAAGAGAAAAAAAGAAACAACATTTCAGCTGTGGAGCCTTCTTTGGGTGTGAGAAAGAGAGGGAAGTCATTTCAGCATGGAATAAACCTTTACTTGTTCCTTTGCATGCTGACGCAGCTACCTACTGTACTTGAAGATTAGAATACATACATTTTTCGTAATTCTGGTCTTTTTTTACACAAAGGATTGTGAGGGTCAGGAACAAGTCACCCAACCATAGTACTGAAGATGAAACACTAAAATAATTCCATCATAGCACATCCTGTCCCTACAATTGATTTTCAGTTACATGTAGTTAGAACCATGTGGTTAAGAGGTGCAAATAAAGATGCAAAAAGTATAGTCTGATTTTCATGTCACATTGACCTTAACATCACAATATATGCTTCTTAAAAATTATATTTAAATATTTAAAAATATTAATCTTAACACTGCACTGGGGAGCAGCATCTGAAATAAATTTCAAATTTCAATAAGGTTCCTCTCCTCCTTATGGCCTCAACTGTTATAGAATCTTATATTCTTCAAGAAGAAGCAAAAACACTTTTCTAACAATCATGGGTCATTATTGAAGCTGCTTACCAAATAAAAACGAACAACTTCATCTCAGAATTTCTTAGTCATCACTGGGTAACGTGGCTCTACACAGCATGTACTAAAAGCATGATAGTAACATAGGAATTTACTATCCTTTCAGAGAGACAGCAAATGCTGTAGAGTTGTATAATACAGACCTATGCATAATTCATGAAAAAATGAACTAGAATGGCAAACCCGCCCCAGGATTTACCTTCAGAGCCAATTCAATACTCTGTGTCTGGTTCCTATAACAGCCGAGTCCATTTTCAGTTTGTGATATACAATAGTAGAAATATACACCCAGAAAAATAGCCCGGTGCCGGTCCATTACAAAATCAATTAAACTAATTGGCAGGCCGCTACCCTTGTTCATTCAGAAAACAAACAACATATTTTCACATCAGGTGTGTGGTTCTTGGCTTTAATGTGAATTTGCAATACCTAGGGACCTACAGTACAATGAATCTGTTACATAATTTGGTCTCTTTTTATGAAGCTTGTACAGATGTCCCTGTATATTTTCTGCATATTGTGTGGGAAAGTGGGAGAGTGGGAAAACAATCTAGCTCTTTTTAGACCCACACGCCAGAGAATGTAATTCATGAGCAAATTCATAATTACGTTTTTGCAGCAAAAATAAACTCAAATGGACAAATTACCCATTCTGCTTTATGAAAAACCATCCTCAACTATTGGTCTTGCATAGCTACAACACAAACACAGCACCACGACACTAAGATATCCAGAGTGTGCAAACAACTAATGGGTTTAACAATTTTAAACTATGTCAATATACTTCTATCACACTGACGTCAGGGAAACAACTGAGGCATTACTACTGTGGCAAATGTAAAAAAAAACGCATATGAGCCTATCTGAACAAAGCAAAATTCAGTAAAATACAGGGAAGAATAATCTGACCTCTCAGTAGTCTGCATCTCTGTCATAAAGTGTGGTTAGAAAGTGTCCAGCCCATGTTCACTGTTCCATACTACTGCCTTTTACATCAAACAGAGTAATGTGAGAAAATTTCCAATCTTAGCAATTCAAAAATGTTCTTCATATATAACATGCATCAATTTGGATTTTATACCATCCAGTACCCTGAAAGATTTCCCAGGGAGATTTCTGGAAGATCCAGTAATACTTTTGTTAATGTCATCCGCCGGTACTGCATAAATATGTGTTAAAGTACATATACTGCATTTATATACGTACATACGAGATAGGCACTTCCAAACGCCAGCTCTATCCTGCAATTTATGCAGTTGTATGACTTGGACAACTGATCTGGCATTGGAAAGCATGTCTTTGCTTGGCACAAACTCATAAGTCAAGTCACCCATCCACTCAACATTTAATGTCACACAGCAATGGTTCTGAAGGTAGGACGTTAATGAACCGCTAATTACATCTTGTCTTCAAAACTGTTGGTATTAGGATAGCCTTGATAGACAGGTCACTCGCTGCAACTAATGTTTCCACCAACCTAACAGTGTGCATCTTGTTTTGCGAATGCTAGATATTTGGTTTTAGTGGCTAAGCATAACGTATCAAAGCTTAAAAGGCACAGTAAGCCTAGCCTTGAATGTCCTTGGAGCTTTTACTCACAGGAAGAAAAAGTGGGAGGGTGATATGCATTTCATCTCTTTAATTTTGTGGGCTATAAATGCAAAAATAGCATCTAATGTAGTATCACATGAATACAAATCTACATTCACTTAAAACTCAAATCTTACAAATTACGATGTCTAAATATTAACAACTTACAAGGGAATGCATACATGACAAACAAATTAAAAAACAAAACAAAGGAAAAACTAGCCTCACCGAAACCACCTACCTCACTTTTAGAAAAGCACTCAACAACCATAGAAAAATTTATGACAAGGAAATTTGTCAGTCATGAAAACTGAGATGTTTTTTTTTTAAAAGGCAACGTACCTGAGACACACCAAGAATTCCCCCCACTTTAAATGCAATAAATACTTTTCAATGATTAAAACAATAAAAACATTTAACAGACATCTAAAACAAGAGATGAATCCCATCAGATGTTTAACAGTCAGAGCAATCCTAGCAACATACACAACGTGTAGAAACTGCAAGTGTGAAAACTGCAGTGAGGGAGATGGAAAAACAGTTTGTCTTGAGGAATCGCAGGAAGTGTCTGTGAAAATAGTATGCAACCCAAGCTACAAGCAAAGAATAACAATCAGTTAATCAACTTTGAAAGCATGAGGCTTTCTGTTCTGTGTAGCATACACTACTTGAAGAAAACTTTTTAAACCTGAAATTAATTAGATTAGAGTTGGCTCACTTAACCCTGTTCCCATGTCCCAGTGCCTTTTATTCTATAGTATACTAAATCTTCTGTATATTTTTTATCACATCTAAATGATTCCGTAAACTAGCTATTGCCATATGGCATTCAAATTATAGATTATAACTCATTCCATCTGGTGAACATTCCTGAGCTCAATATAATCCCACCGGATCAATGTCAACTCACTCCATATAGATTCCGAAACCTCAGTGGAGAAATAAAAGTGAAAATAAACTCCCTGACAGTCTTTTATGTAGCTGTACTGAATGCTCTGATTTTTTTTTAAAAAGGAAATGAAACCAGAAAATTTCACTTTAATATTTTTAGTGTTCCAGTTCAACACTTGATAAAATGGAACTGGGTAAAAAGCAATAAATGCACATGCCACTGTTTTTGAGAAACAAAACACTTCTACTATAACAAGGCAAACAGTCTTTGACTTCAATATTGAGGTGATAAAGGCAGAAATAGATGAGTCTGAGCAGAACATTTCAATCCCATTCATTGCTTAAGTAACAATAAATGTATTAACCTGGAACAGTGATGCTGGAAATATTTAATTGCGATTTTAAACAAATTTGAATTAAATAATGAGAAATATATACTTGAATAATAAAAACAAATCTGAATTTAACAACAAACAATATTTAGACAGAGGTAACAGAATGTTACATAATTAGCTTCCACATGCAGACACCAGCAGATAAGACTCTAAAGAATATGAAAACAAATGCTGTAACTTCTGCCTCCTATTACACTTCCTGAACATGGCTTTATAAAGCAGGGAAAACCGCTTAAGCCACAAGTCAGTCTCCTAGGAGCGGTGCCCAGCTTGGCACTGAAGGAAGAAAATATCTTCCAGTGGGAATTTGTTCATTTAATGAGAAAAATTCAGAGGTCAATCTTAATCTTGATTCCAAAGTGTGCTGACAGTGACCTTGGCAAAAAAAAAAGAACTGAGGTTCTAAAAGATGTTTTTGTGAAATTGCATCCACATTACCAAGAAAACATGCCCTTACTTTTTTAACAGCACGTTTTCCAGAAAGGCGCAGAGAAGAAAAGTTCACCCCATATATATATATAATTTAAATGTGTACTTTTCTGCAAAACTGGAAATCCACTACAAGATCCATCGGTCATTTTACTGTAGCAGACTGGACAGATTTTATTACAAATTTCACAAAGCAAAAGTGATTTATTTCTACATTTTTTATACCGAGAACAACTGGCATTGAGTCTTGTGGTATGGAAAACCATCTTTGTGTTTTATAGCTTTCCTTATTTTCAGAAGGAATGACTTTTTCTTCTCAATATGTTATTGTCAAACTACTCAATTTTATACGCACTTTAGGCACAGCTGCTCAGGCCTTCAGCATTAAAAAGCTGTCGCTTTCTAACTCCGCTGTAGTCTAATGAATTTTGCTTTTCCCACATTTTCAGCACCCAGGCCAGAGTCTCATAGCAAAACAGTATCTGACATTTCGCAAAAGAATTTATGCCGGGGATATATAATTCAGTTGCAAAGGACTGCACAAATGCCATCTGACTGTTTATGCAGGCAGTTGAATTGTCTTTGTGGAAAGGTAACTACTGCCTTGGTGTTGTACATTCATAGCATATGTGCAAAGAGAAGCATTTTTATGCATAACATCCAAAACAAACATGCAAGGAGCCCATGCTGCTGACAATCTGCTAAGCCATTTTTCTTTTATTTTCTTGAGCTTAAAAAGCAGAGCAAAGCAGGATAAACAGAGATCCTGGGACAGACTGTCAGATTGAAGGCTGATGTAGGGGGGATGTGCACAAAGAATTTTGCCTCATTCAACAGCATCATTGCCTCTTTGTGCAAAATGGTAGAGCCCAGAGCCTGCAGAACAATCTGTCAGGAGGAAGCATGAAACAAAACCAAAAAATCACAAAGAAACACCATCGCTGAACACACACAGAAACGTACGGAGCAGAGATGCGGTACTTACATGACGATTCAGTGCCGAACATGGCTGGCCCAGATGCTGTTATGAAAAAAAAAAGGGGGGAGATGAGGCAGCTACACAGCAGGGGTCATGAAAGCAGACAATGCAGCCCAAGCACTGTGGCTGCCAGATGCTCTATTCCTAGGCTTCAAACAGCTTTCCCTTGGACCCAATCATAAAAACACAAGTACTCCTCAGGAAGAAAAACACCTCCAAGCCTCCGTTTTAGATCCAAGGTCCTGGTAACTGGATGGAAGTCCTCCTCCTTCTGTGATGCAGTGTAGCTGCACTAGGTAGCAGAAACCAGATACTGCAACCCACAAGCCGGGCTCCCAAGTAAGACAATAGCACAAGCTATGCAAACACTGAATGACGTCAAGACACTGCAAAGACTGACTGCTGTTAACCACAGGCTTGGAGGGCTGAATGGGAGCAGGCGAATCAAAGGGGGATTCTATTGTAGCAAAAAGCAAGCTGCACACATCCCCCACCGGAGCCAATTCAGGGAATACTAGAACCTTACGCCTGGTAGAAGGGCAAATTGAAATAGCTAACTAGCATGTGGGGAATATCACAGCATCAACTGATGCAATAAAGCTGACTGTTACTTTTCTTTCAGACGCACAACAATTTATGTTCGGGGCAGAGCTCCCTTGCAGAGCAATTTGAAATGTGTTACTGAAAATTACATAATGTGCTCCGATGTTCCATCTCATTTGTTAAGAATGTTAACAATCTTGTGACAACGTTGCCTACATCTCTGCTTCATGCACAAAGGCTTAACATGAGCACATGAATAAATAGAATGGATTGCGATATTTTAGGCAATGCTGTCATGTCTCTGTGGATTTCAGCTATGTCCTTTTGTCTCACACAGGGTCATGTGTATTGATGCACTGTTTGCTGTCACTGTGTATTGGCTGAGGCTGACAGTCCACAAGACTAAACCCCCAGACCATTAGAGTGAGTCCCATACAAATTAATTTAAACCTTCTGCAAAGATAACACTATCATATACAAGACACTGATTAAATCATCCCTAATATGCTAATAATAAGCTATATTCTTCTAAATATGAACACAAGAAAATAAGAAAGGTTACAAATGAGTTTAGGGCACTGAACCCATCTCAAATCTGTTTGGTTGTAGTTTTTTACATCCTGAGTTTTATCTGTAAAATAATTCTGGATAGTATTTAAATGCACTTTGAAAATTTTCGTGACCAAAAGAGGTCCTTAGAACCTTTGATAACATGCAAAATACAGCAATAAATATGCATTACACAAAAAATAAATGTTTCTATTGTTCTTCTGAAATTAGAATACATACAACAATGCAAAAAATTAGACACACAAAAATAGTTGCAAAGTTACGCAGAATTACTTCAAAGAGGACAATCACAGCAAAATAAGCATCTCATCAGTGTTGCTAAGCAACAGTAAAAACAAAATGAGTGCTCCCAATCTTCAAAGAAAAAATACATTTCTTTGGAAGTGTTGAAGAAAATAGATTGTTTCTTTCCTAAACAGAAGAGATTAACAAAAATTTAGTGCTGGGCAAATGGCAGATTGGATATCATGAAATTGATTTGATTAATGTAAAGGTTAAAAATGATATGTAGTAATCATTTTCAGAAATTATATTAGCTCAGCCTATCTGGATTCTTATTTAAATTTCAGTGCAACCAAAGTTCTGTACTTACCAGACATAATTCATTTTCTAACCAGTCTTTATGTCAAATTTAAAGACGACAATTTTTTAAAAGCATAATTTTCAGACACTGCCTTCTTTCCTGAACCATAGGGACTTGGAGGAAGATTGAAACTAGTCTCTTCTTACTGTACTGCTGATGGAAATATGACTTGATTTAACCTAAGGCTTAATTCAAGGCAAGGAGAGAAACAAACTACTTCTGTTTTTTAAGGATGGTCTATTTAGTCTGTGAAATGCAATGGAATCGTACAGTTTCTTTTTAAACATCTTGAAAACTAGATGTTAAGTGTAAAATACAAAAAAGAAAACACTACCTTGAACTCCAGTATGTCAGCTTTTCACATAACAGCATTGTATTCTGTCATTTGCTGGAGGAATATAAGTCCCTCCCACATCTGGAAGCACAGAGTTCAAATTTTGTGATGAAACTGGACTTTCCCTATGTTCAGTTCATTGTTACGGAAACAGGAAGAAGACAGAATTTCCCCAGGCCTGACTGCTGAGTTTTCTGGGATTTTTCTGGTTAGAATCTGAGACGAAGATCTGGTTATGACAACAGCAATTTTTTTATAAAGAGGTGACCTACATGAAACCATCCAATATCAGAAAGCCACTCCTAGTAAGGTTACTGGTAACCTGGAACACATCCTGGAAGTAGAGGACACAAAGCAGGATGCCAGGTCGTTCACCACAGACACAATCTCAGATAGACAGGTGCAATGCAGAGAGATCCAACTAGCATGTCTTTGGGAGGTGGAAGAAAACAGAAGAATTAATCAAATCCATGCAAATACTACTACTACTACTACTAAGAATAATAATAATTAATATAGCGCTTTTCTGGACACTCCACTCAAAGTGCTTTACAGGTAATGGAGACTCTCCTCCACCACCACTAATGTGCAGCCCCACCTGATGATGATGCAACGGCGGCCATAGTGCGCCAGAACGCTCATCACACACCAGCTATCAGTGGGGAGGAGAACAGAGTGATGAAGCCAATTCATAGATGGGCATTATTAGGAGGCCATGATTGATAAGGGCCAATGGAAAAATTGGCCAGGACGCCAGGATTACACCTACTACCCTACTCTTTTCAAGAAACGTCCTGGGATTTTTCATGACCACAGAGGGTCAGGACTTCGGTTTTACGTCTCAACCGAAGGACGGCGCCTTTTTACAGTATAGGCCCCGTCACTATACTGGAGCATTTGGACCCACACAGACCACAGGGTGAGCGCCCCCTGCTGGCCACACTAACACCTCTTCCAGCAGCAACCTTAGTTTTTCCCAGGAGGTCTCCCATCCAACTACTGACCAGGCTCACACCTGCTGAGCTTCAGTGGGTACCCAGTTGTGAGTTGCGGCATGATATGGCTGCTGGCTACATATATACACATACAAGAACCTACAAACTCCACATAGGTGCCTTGACCCTTTAGGAAATTGAACATTATTGTTTGTTAGTTTAAAAAATTAATTGTACCCATAGGGTTGAGGGAGAAGGGACTTATTTCATGCGTGAATGAAACTCAGCCATGCAGTTGAAGCTAATCCAGCCTCATTCAAGAATCTGCAGGATGAGATCGATGTCCATCCATCTTAAATCTTGAAAAATGAAAGACTAAACCAGTGGAAGTGACATATTTAATTAATCTGCTAAGTAATAACAGATGTGGAAGTCTTTGAAAAGATGTGAATTAATACATTCAAAACAATTCCTGAACTGAAAAAAATAAACGTAGTGCTGGTTCTAGTCAATGCAGGAATGGGAGACCTCTAATGAAAAACTTGGTTACTGTCTTGGTGGCACTCTTCATACAGAGCAACATTTCCAAAAAATGCCCCCAATATGGTGACAGAAAATGATGTAGGGGATGCCGTCCTCTCGATATGATGTTAAACTGTGGTCCAGACAACAACTGGTCATGAATAGACCCCCCATTTCATAAGATAGAAGTGTGAACCATGGTTTCCAGTCCTGGCTAAATTCCGGTCTGACCTACCTAAAGTTCCCCATTAACTCAATTGGAGAAGTATCGTCTCACCTCTTCAGCTGATTTGCTATGGAGTGGGGCTGGTGGGTTATATTAGTTCAGAGGTAGATGGTAGGGCTCCTCCTATGTGTAAAACACTTGAGGATAAAAATGCTATACAATTTAAGGAATTAGTTAGGCATCACAATACAATAACAGATGCTTAAGATTGGACTTTTCACCTATTTTAGGAAGTACTAGTTGTCTCTTTAGCAGGGCTCTGAGGGGAGATGTTCAGAGATGGGGTAGTTCAAGTGGGCATATCAACACTGGCCTTAACCATATTTTGTAGACTACTATAGGCAGAAATGTGGCACAGATAATATCAAAGCCATTCACTGCACCACAAGCCATTTGTATCTGTGGCTTGTTGTTTGTAAAAATGGTAAAGGAGATTAAAGCCTAGTACTGGTAGGGTGAGGATATTAAACAAAGGAAGTAAGGAAGCTGGTTATTAAGATAACCATTTTGTTTAAATGGTGGCCTCTAGTAGAGTATGATTGATTTTCTAGAATTAATGGTTTAGAGTACTTTGTCTATTGAATACTTGGATTTATTCTAAAAGCAGATTTTTTTCTGAAAAAAAGGTTTGTTTTTGACTGGTGTTACAAAAAAGAACTCAAAGCTGACATTCGACAAAACAGAATGTTGTCAATTCCATTAGCTGTTAGATCTCTCTTTAAATGTTCGAAAATAACTGAAAAGCAATAATTCAAAATGTCACAGGGTGCTTCTTTCAGCTTCTGTTCTTCTTAACCAATTATCAAAAGCCTTTGTAGGCACAACTTCTGTAACCACCAGGCTATATAAAAAAAATCACTGAATCAGTTGTACCAGAAGAACCAAGATCAATGTTCACCGATATGTGAACCTTTTTAACCATTTTTTTCCTATTTAATGATTATAGGATATAATGTGTGTACACTAAGGAAGGCCAAATATACTCCAATCAAGACCAGATGGAGATATGATGCAAATCATAATCAATTAAGATTGTACTTCAACACTTCTCTATGAAATTATCAAACAAAATTCTTTGATGACTTAAATTTTGCTAAAAGCACGCAATTATAAGTGCAATGCTGACCAAATATATTCATACCGTACATGATTATGTTCAGATATATACCATTTGTAATGCTAAGGAGTAACGTAATGGCATTATAGTGATTCTTTTGTGGGTTTCGACATATCATGAGAGAGTGCCCTGAAATGCAATGAATTCTTAAAACAAAGCACCAAGATTCCTCAATGCATAATATCAGGTTATTAAAATGCCATTTAACAAAAAAATATTTCACTGCAGAACATCTCTGTACATCATCGTTTTTTGGGAGAACTGCTTTGTGTCAATGTTCATGAGTTTTTTTGCCTGAAACTAAAAAAATAAAATTACTACCAGTCAGTAAGAAACAAATGCTGTTCTGATTTAACAAACTTTTTTCATGATTTTGTATTTGTGATGAGATTAATATGAAAGAAACAGCAAGTACAATATACAGTATTTTGGGAGATTCCATGTATGCATTTGATCATATTAGAATAAAGCCATACTAAGTGATCATAAGTATTAGGGGACATTCACATTAAGTATATAATTTTGTTATTATATATACATTTCAGAGTATACAAGTCAGTATATGGATGCATTTCTTTTGAGGTATTAACTGCATGTTAATACTCAGCAACCCGCTGAGTTCACCAGTCTTTGTGTGATCATTTGACATACTCGGCTGCAGCCATTTTGAAATCTTGCCTATGCCTATTCTTGGAGTGTTCCGAGCTTAAGAACTGTTTCTTCAGCGCGCAAAACGCATGCGTACGCATAAATTGGATTTATAAATGGAGCTTTACTTGGCCAGTCGAAGATTTTCCACATTTGTTGTCCTCAAGAGCTCCTTAGTTGCACTGCCTGTACTGTATGTATGGGGTCACTGTTATTCTAGATGAAGCTGCCCCCAGTAAATTTAGAGCAGTAATGCTTCTGTGAAGTGCAGAACTACATCACTAATTGCATCATCAATAAAGACAAACCCAGGTTATAACATTACCTGCATCTTGCGTTACAGATGGAGTGGTGCTCTGTGAAGAATCTGTGGTTCCCTTCTTTCTCCACACTTTAACCCAGGCATGTCAAACTCATTTACTATAGCATGCCAGATTTCATTTAAAAGTATGTCAGCATGCCATACATTATCAAAATACTAGGTCATACCATTATATAGTATTACTTGTAGTGTTTTGCATTTTTGGCATTTTTGCTATAGTTATCTCCCTTTCAAAAGCAGTATGCAGTCATTGCACCCTCACTAGACGTCAGTTTAGCACTGATTATATCATTATATAGTTTATGATAGAGTATACTGATAACACTGTGAGTATGGGATATTTTCTAGCATTGGTAACTGTAATTTAACTAATTATTTAAAATATCAGTGACAATTATTGCATACTACATACATCTCTGTTCTGCTGAAAACAATATTGTCAGGACATCTCATTCCGCATCTCAAGAAAACCATATAAAACCATAGCACAAATATATACACCCATCTGTAGTTATGCAAACACTCAATACATTTGTTAAAACAAAACATTTATTTTATTACCTGCCATACAAAACACCACAGTGGAAGGATGGGAAAAGACAAGCATTCAGAAGACATTTGTATTGCCTTGAACATAGCTGTCCAGTACATTCACATGCATTCAGGAAGTATTTACCCCCTCAGATTTGTTCACAATCTGCTTTGTTGCAAACTCAAACAGAAATACATTTATATGGAATTTTATGTCGGGATCTATACAAGTTACTCTATAATATCAAAAAGTGCAATAAAAGGTCTGAAAATGTTTCACGTTTATACTGAAATATCTATATTTGATACTATTTGTGTGACTATTCGCCCCCTTTGCTATGACACTCCAAATTGAGTCCAGGTGCATCTAATTTCCTTGTGAAATCACTCTAAAACCTGAAAAGGGTTAACCTACAGTCGGTTATATTAGTTGACACGATTTTAGAAGAGATACACTTGTCTATATAAGGTCCCCCCCCCCCCCCGACAGTGCATGTCACACCAGACACTCTACCACACAGATCAAGAAGCTGTGTTAATAACGCCATGATATTACTGAGAGGAGGCACAAAACAAGGGAGGAGTACAAAACCTATATAGAGTTTTGAAAGTTCCCAGGAACACACTCAGTTCCATAATTTGGAAATGGAAAGAATATGATGCCCAAACCTTTCCTAGAGCTGGCCATCCTCCCCAAACCGAGGAACCTCGGATTTTTATATAACCTGTCCAATGACAACAATCTCTGCTGCACTATACAGATTTAGCCTTTATGGTTAGATGGGAATGCTTTTCAGCAGTAAGGACAGAGGAAACAGTGAATGAAACCAAATATAGGCAAATCCTAGAGGAGAACCTGCTTCTGTCAGCAAAAGACCTTAGACTGGGGCAAAAATTCACTTTCCAAAAGGACAATGACCGAAGCATACAGCCAAAGTGACACTGGAGTGGCTTTAGAGCAAGGAGGAGAGTATCCTTGAGTGGCTCAACCAAAGCCGAGATTTGAATCCTATTGAGAATCTGTTAAAGATTGTGGGTCAGCGAAATTCCCCATCCAACTTGACCGAGTTTAAGAAAATCGGCAAGGAAGAATGGACGATAATCCCAAATGCAAAAGTGCAAAACTGGTATAATAATAATAATTGCTTACACTTATATAACGCTGTTCTGGACACTCCACTCAAAGCACTTTACAGGTAATGGGGACTCCCCTCCACCACCACCAATGTGCAGCCCCACCTGGATGATGCGACGGCAGCCATAGTGCACCAGTACGCTCACCACACATCAGCTATCAGTGGGGAGGAGAGCAGAGTAATGAAGCCAATTCAAGACGATACGTATAGACGTATCCAAGATGACACAAAGCTGTAGTTCCTATAATATGTGATTCTATAAATCACTTATGCAAAGGAAGGTATACTTATCTTAACAAGATATTTCAAATTTTCACAAATTTGTTACACAATAAAAAAGATTTTTACCAATTTAAACTGTTGTGTATGTTTTATAAATAAATGGGAAAAATTAATTTCAATCCATTAAGAATTAACAATATTTGCACTTGTTCAGGGAGGTGAATAAGGCTCTGTACTGTACAGTTTACAGGTTTTGAATGTTTTGCCAATACTAAATCAGATAATTAACTATCATAGAACATATAAGTTTTCTTATTCTGACCAGTCAGTGTCTTTAAGGTAACTGAGTAATACTGTGCAGTTTTCTAGACCTCAGGAATAACTCAAAAGCTTTTTTTAAATTTTGGTTGTGCTCTTTTCGGACAAAGACATACCCTTTTCAAACTCTATATGTGACATCATCAAAGAAGACCACTTTGACTGGATAACTGGGTAGAGGTAGAGAACCACAAGGAGCACACATTTGCAATACAGGTATATCACTAAGGGTGCCTGCTTCTTGTGTGGGCTATGCAGGGTTAGACAACGGAATCCTGACAGGTGACAGCAACGTGCCTTTGAAGGGCCACACCCACTCCAAGGGCGATTAGTTTGACATCCTCGATTTAAAGTTTCCATCACCTCAATGCAAAGTTATGATAAAGATAAAAGTTCCCAAAGCCCATACAACTCTGTTCCAGAACTCTCCTAGCTCACCTTAGAACTTCAGAGCCACTTCTACTCAGGCTGTTGAGTGCTTGGTGCTGATGAATTCACAACTTGCAGTATAGCCTTTGAATGTCTGCTGTTTCTGTTATGCCAGCTGAAGATTTTGATACCATGAGATTTCACAGACAGTTGTTTTAGGCTTTTCAGTCATCAGCTATGGGTGTTTTTCTTGGGTGATTTGGGTGACCTAGTTTTGCCTGATTGGCAACTGTAACTGTTTCTTCTTAGGTACAGTATATCCCAAAGAGTTGATTTTGGCACGCCAAGTTTCTGTTTTATGTTCTGATTTTCTCTTTTCTAGTTTAGAAACTGCCTGTTTTTCCTTCATAAAGTTTCATAAAGTTTTTTTTGTCTTCAATAAGAGGATACAACTAAACTGACTGTAAAAATAAAACACTCAGGACTTGGACCTATCAGGCACAATGACTATCATTGCAATCACGGCCTGAGCTCAGAAGGAAATTAAGACCGAATTGATTTATCTCTTTAATGATTTAATGAACAACCTTCAACAAAGTAAACAAACTGTACAGTTCAGAAATAAGGTAGTTTAGTAAGAAGACTTGATACCGGATTATGAAAATTCTCTCAACTGTATTTTGGTTAATGCATGAATGGGACATTAGACAATCGGGTAATAGTAGTGTCTCTGGAAACATTCGGTCTTGAGGGAGCCTTTTATGGTTATAAGCATAAACACATGAACAACAAAACAGATCCATCCAGGCTTGGGTTATCCTCATAAGATTAGATTCACAGCACAGCACCAAGGAGTTGTGTGCGAAACAGCTTCTTGGTCTGTGCTACCATCCTCTGGTTTAAACCAGTACTACAGATCTTCTATTGTACTTGAAGCAGCTACAATCCACGTTCCCATTCCCATTCATAGTTTAAAAATATATACAGTATATAACAAATGTTCTTTACAAATCAAACCCCTAGCCTCCACTGTACCAATATGTAGAAAAATGACAAGTAGACCTCTTTAATATAATTTCATATGTTTTGTATTATACATTTATTGAGATTAACAAGGGGCTACCTTGTTGTGAAAGGTGTTATATAAAAATAAATTGAATTGAATTAAATAATGTGCATTGTTATATTTATATAATAATTTTTCAGTTGTAATTTTCAATAGGAAAAGTTATATTTTTTGCAGTATACTGTACCTATTTCTCAGATATATTATAATAATTATACTTTGTACTGTATAGCACTTTCCTAGACACTAAGCCCAAAGTGCTTTACAGGTAATAGGGACTCCCCTCCAGCACGAATATGGATGATAACCTAGATGATGCAACAGCAGCCGAAGTGTACCAGTACACTCATCACACATCAGCTATCAGTGGGGAGAAAAGGTATGTTTTCTGAATTGATCAAGTTGAATTTGGTATGTGGAAAAAAAAAGACTTATTTTAAAATTTTCTGAGATTGTGGTCAAGAGTTTATTTTATTTTTAAACTTTTTATTTAATGATGAAAGAATGTACAAATAAAACATACAGGAGAAAGCAAAATAATTAACAGCTTTCCTCTTTCATTTTTTGATTATATTATTTTTTATATAGTTATTTACATTATGCTAGCATGGATGGGAGGTTACATCTAGAAAAATAATCAGCAGAAACACAACAAATAACCAGCAATCAAGACAAAACGGTTTCATCCTCTTTCACAGAACAAAGTCAGGTCACAATGGGGCTACATACCCAATCCAGGCTTGCCAGTATTTGCTCAATCTTTCTGCTCATAACCTAAGAGAAGAGGTGATCTTTTCCATTATATATATTTCCTTCACAACATTGATCCAATGTTTCAGTGTTGGGGATCTTTAGTATACCATCATTTTCTCATGACAGTTTTCTTACTAGCAGCTAAAATAGTTCCTAGTATACACAGGTATATCCATCCTTTAGTTCCATATAGCCAAAAGTAAAATTACCCAAATAGAATTTGTATGTCTATGTTCACTATATTAGTAAGCGCATAATGTAGGAATTTCCAATACTGTTGTATTTTCAGGCACATAACCTCCTGCTTCCTGAACTGCTTCCCTTTTGTTTTGCTTGAATTTTAGGACTAAAAGAAAAACGAGTCAAATTTTTCCAACAGAAATTTCTCCAAACTTGTGAACTGGTGGAGCTTTGTTGAAATCTCTGTATAATGTTCCGCTGTTCTGCAGAAATTGTTTTATAATTTTCTCTTTCCCCATTTTATTTTTAATATATTGTGTTTAATCTTTTTTTTCCATATCTTCAATGTTATTATACAGTTTTGATATTATTTTCTTCTGGTTGCTCTGCTGGTATGAAGCTATAACATGATCAGGAAATGTATTTCCTTGCGCTGCACTTGGTTGTTCCACAGGCTCATTTTATAGAATGTTACTTCTGATTTTAAAGGTCAGCAATGTGGAAGTGTAGTACAATGGTTAAGTGTAATTTAGACCGTTCTGATTAACAATATTCTCTTACATTATTTGTATGATAATCCACCACCAGCATCCATTATCAGGTTTTGCTGCTTACTAGATCTTTAGGAGCAAATTCAATTCCCCCCCTCCCCCCACTTTGGGGATGAATAAAGTATTTTTGAAGTGACTTATAATTACAGAATATTAATATTTTTTTCCTCCTTTTTGGTGTACGTGTCCTTCAAGTTAAGGCAACACTTCTAATTAATTCACTGTTTACATTAATGAAGAGTGTCAGTAGTTTTTTTCCCCATTAAGGTGACTGAACAACAAGTTTCTTTACATTTTGAGCGATAATAACTTGGCTTTAAACATTTAAAGGTATGACTTTGAAATGCCATTCTCGTTCCAGAAATGGCAAGATGGGATACGCCGGTCATCCAGCTAGAGGGGCCAAATGGCCTTCCCTCGTTTGTAACCTCTCTTCACCCTCAGAGGAGCACCTCTACCACAAACACCCCAGTTCTAACACAAACGCTTCAGCTGGCTGACCTATAAGCCATGTGTTAGTTGCACAAGTGAACGTGTAACATCCTGGCACTCAACAAGTAATGAACAACCAATGTATGAAACCAAGGCAGGAGGTTCCTATTGCTAAGTAACACTTAATGCATATCCTACAGATTTTACAAATAATTATTATGTATTAAGGCATGTACAGTATTAGCACTTAGCAAACTGTTTCAGTAGTAAAGGAGTAATATATTATAGAATTATAATGCATTATATATGCCTTAAACACTACTCCTAAAACAAGAGTGTTACCAGTGTTTAATTTATAAATATGGTAATCACACTTCAATATTTAATTTCTGCAACAGGTCATTTCTTTCTCCTAAAGTAAGTAAAATCCAATGCATGTTTATGTTTTACAATAATAACATCTAGTAGTACATTCATTAATCATTACCAAGCTGTGACCAGGTTACTACTGTATACACGTACAAGTACGAGCAAAAACCCAACTCAAGTACGCAACTCCTTCACTTGAAAAGTAGTGTTTTCAGATCATTACAACATAGCCTTTTTTTAAAGAATTATTTAACTAAGCAAACCTCAAACTTAGGATCTCGAGGTGTTCGCCTCTGCCTTGCAGTGCCTATCTGAAATGTACTGAACAAACAGAATACAATTCACACAGTTCTTTATTCGGACGGAAAGTGGAGAAATATTTTTTTGAGACAGTTGTTTCCTATATGCAGTCTCTCTGGCAGCAGCCCCTGAAAAAACTAGCAGGCAGCCAAGGGAATGTACAGA
The DNA here is from genome assembly GCF_055471065.1 of Atractosteus spatula. NCBI lineage: Eukaryota > Metazoa > Chordata > Actinopteri > Semionotiformes > Lepisosteidae > Atractosteus > Atractosteus spatula. Next base: position 50,980,905 of record NC_142713.1, on the reverse strand, counting down.
ATGAAACTGCCCTGTGCCTGTGAAATAGGGATATACAGAAATAACATGGCTTTGGCTTGAGAGGACAGCAATGACTTTAGTTATGGAGAGCTGGAGCCTTATTACTCAAGTTACTGCTGGCACACAGTTTCTAAATAAAGGTCCACTAAGGAGAGGGCTGCAATGAAAAGAGTCTACCAGCAAGGCCACAATGTATTTCCAGAAGAGTTTTCGAACACTTCTCCATTCGTTACATTTACGATAATCCAAATTATAGCCTTATCAAGGACAATAACTCCAAGGCTTTGAGTAGTCTTGAGGGTACAGGTCGTTTTTCTTTCCACGTGAGGCGATCTGAACCTTTCCTGTTCCTAATATTCGATTCCATAACTTAAAACCCAGCAAACACAGCAGATGAGAATTAATCTTCTTGAGTGCCGCACAGAATGGACCTCACCTTGCGCAGGACCTGCACCTCAAAAACTGATTTGTTTTTTAATTTTAATTTTTTGTGGGGATGAGTCTGTACATGCCGTATAGACAACATGCAATCAAAGAAATGTGCCAGTTGACCACATAGAGCCCTACAGGAATGAAACAGACCAAAAGGAATTTTGTTTCACTCACTCTCATTTAATGGACTACAACAAAATGCCCTCTTTCAGAGCTACCTCTGTCATCCCATGTAGTCCCTAGCTAGTGAAGGTGCAGTGATGTTACAATTCAGATATGATCTGGCAGAGATGTCTTGCTAACCGTGACAAGATTCAGTGGCACTTTCCATCATTTTCAATTAACAACTATTTTCTGCTTTCCGTTTTGGAAATTTTATGATGTATTCATTGTACTGTATTATATATTTTTGACACCTCACCAACAAAAATTCTTAATTTTAACAATCAGGAGCTGTGGGACCTTTCACACTTTTCCAACCACTTGAGCTTCTAATTATGTAATAGCAATCATTTTCTTTCAAACCTGTCAAACTTAACACTCTCCCTAGACTTCAGGTAAAAATGGAACAAGAATTTTACAAGATGCTGGATTATATCTCTCAATGACTGGAGTTAAGGACACCCATAATGCACCAAATCACGAGTTCCATTCAGTTCCATTGCTGTATTAAATAATCACTGAAAGGGCCACATCCTCATTCAGATGGACTATAAATGTGTTCTACTTCCATCCTCCTGGAATGGAAGATTATGAATCTTATGAGATTATGAGAAGATTATGAATTCATAATGAGAAGATTATGAATTCCATGGAATAATTTGCAAAAGTGTTTTGAAGCTTCTACGGTGAATTAAGCTTTGTGAATTTATAAAATGTCACTTCCTCAGAGATATCCTACCACACACTCAACTGTAAGAAAACACACACCAAAGTCAATAACATATAACTAGATAACATTAACAGATATCACACCCACAAAGGCAAAGTATAACTAAGTCCTTACCTCTCTAAGAAATGTCATAGATTCATGCAAAGAAGAGAAAAACAGAAGGGCCTGACTAGTCAACAGTAAAACACTATCCTGTCAAAAAATGCTCCTATTTTACACTTCTGAACAAAAATACTAACCAGGTTCTAACTTGCTTTGCATCCTGAGCTATATTTCTGTCTCTTTGTAAGGCACAATTGATTTTTTCAAACAATACTTCTCCACTCCTGGGATCAATATGGCATTAACTACTGCAATGCAATTGCAACTTGCACAACGCGACTTATGTGCATGGTTAAACAAACAGAAACAGAGCAAAAAACAGCAAAGCTGAATGTCATTGACGTTTATTTAAATTTCACTTTACACTTCATACTACAATATACAGTAAACTTAATCCAGTGTTTTTATCAAGATGAATGTACAGCATTAAGGATGCTTAGAAGCAGAATACAGTTTCAAATAGTAAACAAACAAGGTTTCTAATTAGACCAAACAATGGAACAGTTACCCAGGCATAAAGATGGAAACATTCAGTGAAGCCTGACCCAGTTCTGGTACCAGGGGAATCCCTATCCCCCTGACACGTTCCTCAAGAGTCCAGCAAGGCTGTTAACCAAGGCTGTTTTGGAGCTAATTTAAGATGTCAACCTTGTCTTTCAAAAAGTCTTAAATCTTTAAATCTGCACAAATGGGAAAAAACTCCCAAAAGGTATACAAAAAAATACATTTTATTTGTTTAACAGTGAAAACTGCCAAGAGCTGCTTCTATGCGTGGTTATGCAATTGCCACTGGAGTGCAGTGCACTCTTGGAAATAAACTAGATGCTATGATCTAGTGTGATAGGGGATTAACTGGCTAAATGTTGAAAATTACATGCTTTAGCTGTTTAAAATAAGTTGGAAGTGAACATTGTTGTTTGCATGGATGTAATAATGACAGCAAACTAGTAAAATCTCTCTAAATTATGTAACAAAATCTTAGCATCCATGAGATGATCAAACTGGGACTTTATCAAGTTCTAAGAAATCACACAGGAATGTTTCAAAATTATGTCAGGACAGCCAAAATGCTTTTGATTCTTTCTTAATGAAAAATAGTTTTTTATGAGGTACATCCCATGCTGAAAACAACAAATGTGTGGAGGCTTAAATGTCAAATGTACAGTATTACTGAATGTACCAGAGTAACAGTAAATTAGTATTTTCATATCGAGGAAGGGTTAGTCTGCAGAACAATTTTTCTCTCAGTGATTGTTTTGCTTCTTTTACGTATAGTGTTAAGCCACATTATATACTTGCAAATTTGAAAACTACTGTAACAATAAAAGCCGTGTATAGAGATAAAATAATTGACATTGTTTATTTTAAAAATGGGGTTGATATGATACATAATATTTCAATTTTGCGATGTGGGTTTTCACACTATATATCTGTACGTAATTACACCCCCATTCTTCGCGGTGTCTGAAGATGGCCGACAATGGCAACATGTAGATAAGTGTGCAAAACACTGACATGAATGGGGGTTGCAGTAGGTGGTTTAAAGAAAAGAGCACCTGTGCTCCCCTTCCATTCAGTTCTAAACACTGCTTTTGGTTTGATGATGAACTTGTTTGTTCCTGAAACAAACACTATGTGGTTATTAACTATACGCATAAAAAGTCTCTGACATAGCTCCTCGCAACCCCCACCTGCAGTATTCGGGGACTTGACTTCCAAAAAAAGGCTTTTCCTGTGGTGATTAATGGCATCATCTGCGTTCTTACCAGGAGAGGAGCTGCTCTAACCTGCTTGATCTAGAAAGTCCACTTCTGATTCTGGATCACTACTCATCTGATCAATGTGGCAATGCCACACAAGATCTGCTTCCCGTTTTCACCATGCAAGACAACGACCCTCTTTATTCTGAGGAAAGCAGGAACCTACTACTGATCTCCACGGTATCCTCACTAACATTGACTGATCCGCAGGTTGACGTCAGGTCTCTTATCCTGTCACCAATTATCCTTTAGCATCCAGATGACTGGACAAATGGCTTCCACTCGTCTATATTCTTTCTTATGTTCTTTATCATGTGGGACTGAGAGTCGTAATTGCCAATAAAACCGAGAAGTAGAGTACAGGAAGCATTGAGTGTTGGGTTTCTGTGCCTCAAAGCGAAGGTATTGTTACATGGTGTTCCTGTGTGTTTCTTTCATGTGGTTTGTACCGATACGCAACCTCTATCATCCTTCTTCACAGACTTAAAACACTGTTTAAGCATCTAAAATCTATCAGCCGCTCTATTTTTGAGTGAATGGTAGAGAGGTGTGGAGATGTGACGGGTACCATTTTTCATTTTTGCCCACAAAATTCACAGTTGTACATTGTGGTAAGCTGTTACTTGCCAATCATTTTGAAGCTCCATGCTTAGTAAAGGCACATCTTGTACTCAGCATAGATCTAAAAGGTTCTGACAATGCAGAACAGACTGGACATTTCTAATGTTACAGGGCTGCTGGTTGTGACATTCTTGGTATGTTAATATGCCATGAAACAGTTAAAAGGTTGGTGACTTAATATCATGTCACCAGACCTAACTCTTGCTGAGTTTCTTCATTTTGACCCAACACTCAATGCTTCCTGTACTCTACTTCTCGGTTTTATTGGAAATTACGACTCTCAGTCCCACATGATAAACAACATAAGAAAGAATATAAACGAGTGGAAGCCATTTGTCCAGTCATCTGGATGCTAAAGGATAATTGGTCAGGGAACATAATCCAGCCAATTCCTGAAAAAAAAGCATGGCTGGATAGCTTGTTCCACAGTCCCTGTTTTATGGTTATAAGCACAATTCCAGTTAATTTTCAATTGTGCCCTATGATTGCACCGTTGATTGTATCTCAAAGGCGCCTGAGCCTTTTTCATACTTGAATCTAGTCGCTATGTAGCCATCTCTGCTCAAAACGTAAAAAAAAGTATGTCAGTGTAGTGTCATGCTCGAAATCACAAAATTGCTGGTGTATGTAACCAATAACTCAGCCTGGTAATCCATCAGTTACCATAGAATACCTCTGGAACGTAATTAAATCAATTACTTTCCTTGCCCAACAGTGCGTACTTAAGCCTCGCAAGAATGGTATCCCTCACTGTCATAGAGTTCCTCCAGTGCTCTGTATTTCCTAGCATTTCGCTCTGAAATTCTCTTTTCCTGGCTTTGACTTCTTTGTTTCCTTTCTCGTATTTGCCCATGACTTCTGCTTGCCTGACTACGCTTTTGGACTGCCTTTGTGTAACGAACTTGGCTTCCCTCCCAGAAAGTTCCACTGTGCATCACTGGCTTGGACCCTTGCCTGCCTGACTATGCACCTGGACAGTGTTTTACTTTCGCTTTCGTCTGCCTGATCACCACCACCTCCAGAGCTTGCATCGCACAAGGATCCAGCCTCCCATCTCCTGGCCTGTGCACTCCAGCTGATACATGCAACGGTATTACATGTAGGACATTACCTTCAGCCCAGGAATGTATTGGGTTGTTCTATTATAAATAAAAAATATTCTATTATTCACTACTACAACTATACCTCAATCATTAACATAATTTAAGAGCAGTGTTCCTAGTAAAGATCCATGTGGCACTCCACTAATTAAATGACCCCAGTTTGAGGATTTAAACCTTAACTGTACTCCTTGTGCTATATTAATCAATAGAAACACAAGCATTTCATCAAATGCATAGTACTTAATAAAGGAACTTAATTAAAGGTTTTCTAAACATCTTAATAAAACATATACAGGTAACATGCTGCACCTCTATCCATTACTGTTGTAACTTGTACAAAGAACCCTAACAAGTTGATTAAGCAATATCTACCTTTTCTAACTACAGTGTAGGGATAAGAAGACTCGTGGTAAGAGACATGATTCTTGCAACATGTTGGCATCTTTGAAGTGCTCTTTTCAAAGTCAATTTCAATAGTCATGCTTTCAAGTTAAAGAGTACTCAAAAAGACTGGACCCAAAATAAATGTTTTTTTTTTCCTATGTAAAATTTAAGATTACTAACTAGAAAAAAAAACACAATGAACTTTCAAGTAGGGAGCTGCGTCAGCATGCGTAGGCAAATTTATTTGTGTGCAGTTACTGCTTTCACCTAAAAGTCTTTATTTGCATAAAACATAATGTTACATAGGATCAGTTGTCTTTGTCTTCAGCTACTGTTGGTGAGCTAGACTGTCACGGCTCTTTTTTGTGCAAAGTCCTATCTGAATAAAAGAGTCTCCTTGTGTTTTCTCTATGGAATTTGTATGGTCAAGACTGTTATACATCTCTTTTTAATGCAAGCAAGTGTTGCTAGATATGAGCTTTAAATCAAACTGCAATACAAATTTTATATAAAATGAAAATCGTTGGCAACGTTACAGTTATAACAGATTTGTGACTATCTTTGAAAATATGAAGTAATACAATACGATATTGTAAAATTTTACAATACAATATTGTAAAATTTGCAGACAATATACAAACTTACAGGAAACAAGGTTAGGGGTGATAGTGGCCTTTATACCTTTTTAGTGTGAAAAAACCCATATGTACCCATAACTGAGATACGTGTGTTCAAGTTTCATGTCATATGGTACTGATCTGTCTTTTTAAAAAAAATATATATTTGGACGATAATAGGCAATGTGTGGCACAGAGGTGTAAAGCAGCAAACCTAACCACTATTCAATTCCTGGAGTGCTATGTGCTTGGAATTTGTATGGTCTCCCCTTGTTCATATGGGTGTCCTCTGGGTGCTCCTGTTTCCTCCCACAGTTCAGAGACATACTGGTAGGTTCATTGGTGTCTGGAAAAATTGACGCTGGTGTGAGTGTGTGTTTGTGTCTGTGGGTACCCTGTGATGAACTGCCATCCCGTTCATCCTTGTGCCCATTGCTTGCCAGAAGAGTCTTTTTGGCTCCCTCATGACTCTACTGGGTAAAACGGTTTGAAAGTGGATGGATGGATAACAGGCAATACAATCAATGAGGATACCACACGATACACTGCGAAGAATCAGCACACCGTGCTCATCTTCAACACCATAAACTTCTGGCAAACACCACTTTAACTCATAAGAACATTAAGTTACAAGCTTGAGTCCACTTGGTAGTATTTCTCCAGAAATTGGTATTAAAATCGTACAATAAAAAAAAAAAACACTAAGCGTCCTAACATGGATTACAACAGATTCGACACGAGTCGTTTTTAATAGCGTTGTTTTCAGCGGCCCGGTTTAGACTGGTATTGTGCGAGCTTCCTACTGTGTAGAGACTAGGCCGGTGAACCGCGGACACTAATAATTAAACGTGATGGTTGCTTATCATGTAGTTAGTTGTTCAAAATCTTTAAAAGGTTTATCTTATGCTTGTGTTTTTTTCCACAGCAAAGATGTCAAGAGTTTGAAAGTTCAAGGTTATGTTCAAAAGGTCTTGGGCCGTTAACCGTGACGTCACTTCAGTAACGCGTTCTCTCGCTTCGGTTTTGAAAGCGTGACCATCTCGCGCTTCGGCACGGGTGTTTTCAGCAGAGATAACTCTCAAGTGACGCCTTATGAACAGGTTTCCATATCACACATGTTAAAATTCAACGATTACGCGAAAACGTAAGTATTTTGATGAACTGTAATTATCAGCAGGAGAACGTGTCACTCAACTTAAAAACATTTGGATTGAAAAACATCAGCTGTGCAGCTTGCCAATGTGTTTGCTCACCCCAAATTTAACTTTATCCCAATGCATTTGTTGCAACAAGGAAAACGCATTGAAATTCCTATGAAATGTTTAAGTCGTTCATCTCCGAAGGTAATAGCTGACAATAAAATATTGCAAGAGGGGGTACTTTTTTTCTAAATAAATGTATATTTTATTATCTACAAGTAACATGAACGAATCTAGGTACCTTTGTGAATAACAAACATCTGTTGACTTACCCAGTGAGTTGCATAGGGAGTAGCGTACAGGGTAGATGATGTGGCTTAAGGTTTTTGGCCAGCGGGTCATGGATAAACATTTCAGACTTTAGGACCCTGGTGTCTATTTTCCTAGTCTGCTGTCTAACCGCAATTTAGTAACTAAACATACTTTAACAACTATTCAAAGGTGTTAATAAATAAGATGAGAAAGCAGTATTGTGCTTCAAAACACAGCCCACTTTACCCTCTAAACTTTTTCGTCTGGTTGCACAAATTGAAACAATGTGGCTCACTGAACCCAGCTTGTATACGTGTCTGACTTTCTAAAAAGTAAGGTAAGAAAGAAACAAACCCTTTTCAAACCATCAAATAAAGCGTGCACTTTGATTTCGGGGGCTTACCTGTCGTTAGATTGTCGTTGATTTTCAAAGGCACTCGCAATATGTAAACCAGAAATAGCATAACAAAGAACCACACAGTCCAGAAGTATGTCCAAGACCAGACGATACACGATTTCAGCTGATCTAAGAAACCAGTTCCACTTTCGGCCATGTTTTAGAGCTCTCTCCTGCCACAAGCCCTCAGTGTATTGTGGGATGATTCATGCCTGGCAGTTAGATTGAACCGCACTGAAGGATTTGGGGGTAACACTAGCGAGGAAAAGGGGTTTACCGTTTTTTAGCTTCATCTGAAACGTGTTTGCCCGTATGGCTTTGTGGGAAGAGGTCTTCACTGTTTCATTTCGCTAGGTGTAAAACGGTGAAATACAACGGGCTCAGACGAAAAAAAAATATTTTTTTTAAACTAACGTGCGAACACTCATACCTTCCACACAGAACCTGGTGGTTTGCCCCCTGTTTTTTTTCCCTTATGTAACACTTTTTGAGTATGTTTTGTATGACTTTACAGTGCACACGTACTGTAGGCTACATTTTTCGGATTCCAACTTTCTACGTAGAAAATCGCTTTCTGATACAGGACAACGAATCACGAATTTTGTGTGTTTAGACAATAGTCTCACTGATTTGTGTGCATGTGGTTTATTGTAGAAACAGACGTATTGTGGAATCAGTTTAAAATATACGCGCCAAGAAAAACACGTTTGTACTTTGTTGAAGAGTTTTTCTATACAGTATCTCTAAATCAATACTGCACAGTATGTGTAATTCCTGAAGTGATTTGCATAAAGGTACTGTACAACTCGGTAGGCTTAAGTTAAACACTAGTGACAACTACCTTATTAGAAAGTCAATACATGCCTTTTAACCTTCTAAAACTCTTTTAAAATATTATCACTGACCATTGCCGTCTTAAAATACGAGAAATGTAAGACACCTTTTTCCCCTATAAGCGTTTAACCTGCAAGGTCATAAAAGTATAAATGGAGATCAGTGAAAGTGTTTTGCCTTTCAAGTGGAATATGATTGTAGCGTTATACCATCAAAGCAATATGTGGAAGTAAAATTTGCAATTTGCAAAAGTAACTATTTGCTAAATATTTTTTCAGTAAGACTTTTTTTCGCGGAATGTGCTAGTATTACTGGAAAACTAAACGTGAGTTATATTAAAGAGTATAACAAGGTAAATACTGGGAGCCAAACGATAATGAAGAAATGCTCTTGAATGTATGTATTATCTTGCTACATTAACTACTTTTAAATCTATTTTTCATTATGTAAGTTATTTACTGACTGTTAAATAACAATGATTTTTAAAAGTTTACTGCTCCTGGGTAAACTCTTGAGTCAATCTAAATGCATGCAATCATGAAAATTAAGGGTTTGATTTCCAAGATGTGTTGGGAAGAATTAAAATTACTCGTGAATATGTACGAAAGATTTAAGAGTGTACAGTCTTCAGGTACTTAAAGATGAAGGCACCCGACCACCCTTAGTCAGGCGTTCAAAATAGGTCATGAATCACTTTCTTATTAAAGCCATTCAAGTCACATGTCCATTGCTAACAATTACAGCAGGTGTGTGGCATGCGGGACCAGGCAATTATGTGATTTACCACTTATTTCCATTTAAAATCTCTGTGAAATGTAATATTTTCAGCCTTATTACCTAATGAGATATTTATACTGCAGAAATGTAAAATAGGCTGCAAATAAGAGGCCTTTTGATCCATATTGATTGTTTGGTAGTTTAGCAGATGGACTATTAAAAAAGAAAGATGAATCTAAATCTAAAATTTCTTATAGGCGTTTATTAAAAATGCCCAGAGCTTGAGCCTCAAACCACCTCTCTGTAGTTCCAGATGCCCACACCTCTGTATGTAAAGAAGTGCTTTCTATTTTCCATTCTAAATTAGTTCCGTTTAAGTTTCCCACGTGACGCTGTTTCATACTGAGTGTGAAGTAGTTTCCATGGGTTGACTATAAACCTTAGGATTTTACATTGAGAAATCCTCTCAATTACCTTAGTCATATACTAAAGAGGTTTATCTCCCTTATCCTGTCTGTTCATGATAATCTGTGGATTTTAAGATTCATTCTGGTTGCTCTTCATTGAACTCTTAAGGTTACAATAATATTTTTATGGTATTGTGACTGAAACCAAACAGAAGATTCTAACTAAGGTCTTGCTAATGCATTGTAAAACTTGAGCACAACTTTGCTTGAAATTCCTCACTTACCCAAGCTTTCTGTTCTCTTTTTTATTGCTTCAACACAACGTCTTAGTGAGGATGTATAAGAATGTGCAGAAACATGGATCCCACTTGTGCATGGCTTGCTGTAGCTCACAGTAACCTATGTGACATGTGTAGGGCATGCTCTGACAACCTGTATGTGGATCAATTTGCAATAATCAGTGGTAAATTTAATTTGGTAAGTGCCTGTACAATCTACGATTGGATCATCTTTTGTAATTCACTTGCTAGTGTTTCCGTTTGCCTGTGCCCCCAATTTTTGCATCATCTGCAAATTTAACTATTTTATAATTATTTCAGAATCTAAATTGTTGATATAGATCAAGAAGAGCAATATCCTCTTTGAAACACTTCTTACATCTGCTCCATGTCTCCATTAGAGGTTAAGCCGGTTAAGTTTTCTTAACCATTTCTTAATGCATATATCCATACACTGTGGCTTTTTATGGTTTTGAGAATCAACTTTAATCAAAAACTGTATGGAAATCTGAATTGTCAGTCACTGGTGTTATTTACTGTCCTTGTTGCTTGTTCAATACTTTTTACATTACAAAGACTTTCCCTTTCTAAATCTAAAGTATGTTGTTGGTTTCCTAAAATGTCATTTTGTTCATAATTAACTGTGATTTCCATAACATTACTTAGTTATAGACATTATAGTCTTTACATAAGATTGATTGTTCTATAGAATGTGTAAGGCAGTGGATTTCCTCAGTTTTTTTCTGATTTTATTTAACAGATTAACTGAATAAGCAGTCAAATCAGCTGTATTATTCAGTTCTTAATTAGGAGCTAATGGAAAGAAGTTTCTGAAATCTTTAAGAACCCAGCACTCAAGGACTCAGGTTTATTTATAGTTTATAAATCCCCTTTTTTTGGTTATCTATAACACCTGTTGTAAGGCAACTAAAAAGTCTCTGTTGTAATAAGATGATACAGTTAGCAGATATTTTCACGTTTAGAGTTAACCAGCCACTTATGGATCATGAAAGAAAATGTTTACAGTAATGAAAAAATTACAGAGTCATGTGCTACTTGTTTAAATAGAAAATCTGTCTTTTAATGCAACATAATTGAGATCGTATTACAGTTCATTCCAAGAGGAAATAAATCACCAAACTGACAGACAAGATTTTAATACAGGTATATATTACAATGTGCCTTGTTATAATACAGTCATGTCTGTTTAACAAAAATAAGAACTTGGGGGCCCATGTAATACAAACGTCTTTTTAAGTAGATAAACATAAGCACGTTTTAAGCAATGTTCTTTGTATTTAGCAAGATGAATAAAGATACAGACCTTATCAGTGAAACTTGTTTGTTTGTGTCAGCATGATCATGTTATTTTCAGGTTTTCGAGAACAAGCCAATGCATTCTTTTGCTCAGTAGACACACGATGAGGAACACTTACACATATAACAGTAGCTTAAGTGGTGAAGAGGGTGACTGCTTGTGTAAGAGTGACAGAATATGAGCCAATAAACAAGTTTTTTTTACATTAAAGAAACTAATTTTGGAAGATTCCTATTTTCCTTTAAAAAAGTAAATTCTTAACTACACTTAGAATGGGGATAAATTTAAATAATTTCTATTAATATTTTTATGGGGTTTTTTGCATGTAAAACGTGTGGTCTCACCACCACAATAAAATTGTGTGGCAAAACAAGCATCTTTTATGTATGAATACATTAAAACAATATATATATTTTTTTAAAAGAAATGGGGTAATATTTTAGCAACATAAATTCCAAATGCTATAGTGAATGTTAATGGCATTTGTAAAAAATTCTTATTAAAAGTAGGCATCTTAAGTGTAATAAATGTTTTACATTTTGTGAGACCAAACCTTTCATTAATTTAATTTATACAAGGACAAAACAACAATCCAGTCATGCATATTCTTTTTAGGCGTTCTGCATCTCTTTTCCTATCTTGTAGCTCAAGATCTTGTTCCAGTCAATCTTGGTGCGTGTCACTGGGAGCTGTCGGCGTAAGGCTTTGAAAGTAGTGTCCGACATTGTCTGGTAATTTTCATTAATGGCAGTCTGAAAAATTAAAAAACACATGGTTAAGACACTATTAAATTTTGCATTGCTCTTTTATTTAGTTTCTGACAAATTGTGCAAAAATATACTAATGAACAGATTGTCGTTACACCATTTTTTTTACTGTAATAATTGTAAATTAATATGGTGTCAATTAGCTTCTATTGAGAGCTAAGCATGACAAGTACAGGTAATTGATAAATGTCACTATTGAATGCCTTAAAATCAGAAAGGACTTATGATGTGGTATGATCACCTGTATATATAGAACAGTTGACCAAAAAATGGAAATGCCAATATAAAGTCACATTACAGGACTTTGGGGCCACCATGTGCAGCCTTTATAGCTTGCATACACTGTAGCATATAGTCTACCAGTGTGTGGGTTTCTGCAGGAGGGACACAACACCATTTTTCCATTAGAAAGTCATTCAAATTACACTGGCGAATGGAGGTGGAAATGCTGTCTCAGGCATATACCAGATTATTTCATCTATCCATTTTCTAACCACATCTTCGAATTCAAGGTTGTGGAGTAGCTGGAGCCTATCTCAGCAAGCAAACGATGCAAGGCAGGATACTCCATCCATACACCAGGATAGTCTATCACAGGGCAGACATACAGACGCAAACAGACTCTCACACCAAGGACCAGTTTTCCCATAAGCCAGTTAACCTACCAGTACGTTTTTGGACTAGGGGAGGAAACCGGAGCACCCGGAGAAGACCCATGGGAATACAAGGAGAACATACAAACTCCACGCAGAAAGCACCCCAGGTGTGGAATTGAACCCAGGGTACGAGCACTGCGATGCAGCAATGCCAGCTACAGAAATCTAATAAATTTTCAGTTGAGTTCAGATCTAGTGTGTGATACTGCCATGGCATATAACATCAGTGTCATGCTCATCAGATCTTTGGGATAGGACACTATCATCCTGATGTACACCCCTTGAGGCAGAAAAGAATTGCTACAGCATAGGGTGAAGAGGATCACTCAGTACCATTACATAGGAATTAGCATCGATCTTGCCTTTTAAGCAAATGTGTGCACTCAGTCCACATATGAGCACCACATGTGTTTGTTAAGCACCATATGAGCACCATTGTCTGTTTAAGAACTTGGTGAGGAATAAGTGGTTGCATATCCCTTTGAGACAACAACTGCATGAAGTCCGGGACCCATTGAGTTCAACAAACTTTGGTAATAATTTGAAATGTTTTAACAAGCCTTTTTCTGGAGTGATTGAGTTTTTTCCTCTTCAGGTTTTCACATTTAGTTTTTCCTTCATTTTAAAATAAAATGCATACAAAATTGGATTCAAATCTGGAGATTAACTAGGTACAAAACAATCCAATTTTTATTTACTAGACTCAGTGTTCAGCTAAAAGGCAACTTCCTGTATTATAAAATATGGACCTAACACAATTAGCTTAGCTTATAAAAAACAAATTTTAACATATTGCAATTTTCTACATCAAGGGAAAAAAGTGAAAAGAACACATCAATGCAGACTAACTGGACTTCCAGCACATCAGTGTATTTTACCATTTAAAAAGTTTCGGAAATTCCAGAAGGAAGTGAAACATTAAAAGTACTAATGAGTTTGTTCACTATGCTCTGAAATGGTATAAGTCATTACTTCTTGCTCAAGACTATTACATTATTTCAAAAACTGCAGACAAGGAGCAATTAAGTAATACGTTAGAAAAACGACCATTAAAGCAATACATTTACAACTCTACAATGTTACTTTTGTCAAATGTCATACAAAAACCTTTACCTGGTACTCATTTTCTGCAGCCTCCATGATCTTAACAAATTCCTTTGCAGTTTGAGATTCATTCTAAAATAAAAGAAAAAAATATGACATTCAGAAACCTGTTTAAAAATATTACATAAGGCAACTGGTTTTATGATAAACCCTGAGTATTTAAATCTTTCTTAGCAAACATCTTCCTAAGCATCTCTGTTAACATACTTGTGACACATGAAAAAGGAACATTTGGCTTCTTTTTTCACTTTATCTGCACATTGCCTTTTCTCATTTATTTGAAGATTTCACTGAACCATAGTGGAGATTTGTAAGATACAATGGAAAGCTGCCTGACTTCTTGGGTGGCTGAAGCAAACTCAAAGTGTCTTATTGCACAGATCAAAGCATGATTAATTATTACTGCCTTGATATGAAAATAATTAATAATTTGTGGAGAGAAAAATAGTCAGACCAAATGTTAAATAATAAACTCAGTTAACACTTTCCCTATTGCTAAGTTACTAAACACTCCACTGTACATGCAATTTGTTCATATTTGCATGTTACAGAGTTGCTTAAACTTGGTCTTACCTAAATGACAGAAGCCATTTTTCACTGGCAATTCAAGATTCCAAAAATACAACAAATGCCCCAGAAATATACAAGATGCTTTGGTTACCAACCTATCAACCCCCTATTATATTATTCCATGAAAATAACCGATCAATTTCTAATAAAAGTAATAAACATAAATATAACAGCTATAAAATAATAGTGAGTTGAATGTGAAAAGCTGTATTTACTTGAGCCATATAAAGTCAAACTCACACATCAGAATTGTGAAAGTTAACTGCATATTGCAGCTTATAACTGGGCTTACAAATTTGTGACAAAACTTTAATACCAACACAGGCAAAAACTGAGCCACCGACAAAGATGGTAGTCCACTATATTACTCAAAGAACTCAGAAACTGGCTAGCGGTTTCTGAGAATAAAGAATGTACATGAACTAATGTATATGCTACATCACCAAATAAAAGATGACACAGGATATAATCATAAATCATTATATCATTACTAATTATTTTTCATTTCTACTTCTTACATTTTTCAAACTACTTTTTTCTCCCAAGTTAACTCAGGATCAGACAAGTGCAAGTACTACAAATGTCTTCAAAGTGCCTTGATCTTATTGTTTAAAATAATCTGGTATTCCATAAAATTAGAATCCTAAGCTTCAGATTCTGTTCTTACTTTATTATATGTTAGTGAATTAATTAAACTGAACTATTTTCCCTTTTCTTAAATATATAACTAATCAAGCTGGTATGCGAGAGTCAGACCTATGATACTGAACTGACTGTGACATACTCACAGAAAGAGACATGGATTCCTGGACATCTTTATGGCTCACTAGCTGAACATTGCCATCTTCATAGTAGTGAACCTATAATTAAAACAACAAGCTATTTAAGTCAGGGAAGAATAAGGGTATTGTGATATTTCTGTTTTTCTGAGTCATGCCCTTTAAAGTACATTTTTAAGACAATGTGCCTGTAGTATTTAAAATGGTTTCCAGCATGAATTAAAGCCCGTCACCACATTTTTAAATTGTATAACATACTAGAATTAGATTTTCCAAAAGGTCAGTTCTGCTCTCTACAGACATGCACAAAAAGATCATTATATAATGAATGTATAGAATGTATTAAAAACTCTCCAGGATATGTTACAAGATGTTGCTTGTTCTGGTAATTCTAAACAAGCATGCACTTCTGCACATGATAGACTACGAAACTGGTATAAATGTTTCAAACTCTTTCATGCTGTAAAATCCTGAACCTTGTCAAAACGAGTTACTCAGTATGTTTAAACAGATACCTGAATTTTCATAATTCCTACTACTTGGGTTGTTGATGGGGTGACTGTGAATTTCCATTCTGACCTCCAGCGTCCATTCCTTGAACAACAGAAAATCAGAGGTTTAAAAACTTTAAAAAACTCCAACGTTGATGAAATCCTTCACAGTAATGCTTGTTCTAAACATATCTATACAGTTATACAATACAACTGAAAAACAAAGCTAAAATGCTGGTACCAGTAGACTTATTGAGAAGATCACTGTAAGCATTCAGCTTCTTAGTTAATAATCTAAATCCTTAGATCAGGTCCAACGTGGATCCACCCCTGCTCAGTATTTTTAGCAAAATGTTTGAAGAGCCCAAGAAACCAGCCCATTCCAAAGAGATGATACAACTGGCAAGAACCTAAGCAGCTTTTCTAGGTCCTTAAGGCAGTTAAGGCCTTAAGGCAGTTAAACATACCCAAAAATACAGGTAATTAAAAGAGTGGGATTAATCATGAACTCAGGCTAATCCAATTCTGTTAAATCACAAACTAATTTTCTGCCATCTTAGAATACCTATATTTAACAGTAACCACCAATATGCTCTAACAGCAATCAGAGCACCCTGAGTGAGGTTATTTAGCCAGCCTTCAAGGGGATGGGATAGAAGATAAAGTAGGCCTAAAGTAACGATAAATAGGACACACAATAGAGAATAGGGGGATGGATGATCTCAGAGGAGAGTGGAAGCAGAGCTAGAGAAGTGTTTCTCCTATGTTGTCAAGTATTGTTTTATACTGTATACTGATTTCTTATTTGTGGAATCCACAGGCTAAGGTGCATCTCTTTGTAAGTGATGCCTCGTTTTGAAATAGGAAAATTGGTACCCAATTTAACATTCATTTTCTAGGGAGTTCTGGACAGGATGTTTAATAGGATGCAGGTTTCAATTAAGGTAAATTGCAGTTCAATTTTAGACAGAAGTTGTCGGTATTTCCTGTGTCTGGAGAAGGCAGGACTCTATAAATCTGTGTGTTACCAAAGATGTGTAAATAACTATTAAAATTGTCATATATTTCTGTGGAAAGTATACAAGTATTCAAAACCCTCAAGGACATTGACCAAGTCATCCCAGAGGACTTATTCAGAATGAATAGTGACACAAACCAAAGGGCACCAGGTGGAAACTTAGTGAAAGTGCATTTAAACCCAAGAACTAGAGGCACTTGTCCACCTAACTCATTGTGGAAGTATCAAGCTACTGCGCCATAATGTTTAAGCCAATACACTGGGATTTTTCAAAAAATGGCTGAAGGAGATCCTTGGATCTATTAACTACTAACTACCAAACGAGCTAGATGGGCTGAATGGCCTTCTCTCGTTTATAATCTTCGTTACGTTCCCTGACTTTGGGAGATGTAATTATTAATATCTGGACCTGCTGTTGGATACTGGGTTTGATTATCTCTCACTAAGAATGCCCCAACACATTACACAGTATACTGTAATACATACTATACCACTGCATTAGTAGGATTTAATCATCGCTGGTTATTCTCATCATAGACTGTTTATAGAAAATATATCTTCTAAAGATAACATATTTCATGCATAAACACTTAAGATTGTTTGGCATACATATAAAGTACAAAGAATAACATTAAACACATTGTACTTGTATTACCTGTACTTAAGTTAAAATGGTACCAAGTCATGTGAAACCTGAAGTAAAGTCAATAAATGCTATATTCAAAGGTGATACAACAACTATCAAGGCAAAATAAAAGTACATTTAGGTTATACGTTTGAAGCATTATTTCAGTTATTTAATGAGAATTATTAAGCTTTGGTGCTGTATTTCCCCAGTTCCTTATACTTGGATTAAGAATGTTTCAAAAAATGCCAAAACAAGTTTGTATGACTGATGAGCTGCTGACAGTTGAACCAGCACAACAGACAAATAGCCTTCCCTCATGTGTATAACCTGCCTAATGTTCCATGACAAACAGATAATGGCAATTTCATTATTATTACTAATAGCAGTGAGTGTCTGGGGGTGTCCACTGCACATCCAGGAACCCCTCACAAGGGACCAAATGATCAGTCCAGGATGTACTAGAGCATTGCAATTAAATTATACTAGACTTCATTATTACATTTCATCATTGTTTTCTTTACCTTGGGTTCATACATTATTTTAGTTCCATATAAGTAGTTGTTTCAGTACTTTTGCAGGGATAAATGGAAATATGAGAGAAGGTAAAACTTACCAGAAATTTTTTGGTTGAAACTGATGGCACTCAATACATACAATGATAGTCTGATGTCCATCAATAGTTTTCCCATAAACCTAGAAGCAAAGTTAACTTGCACAATGAGTATTTTAATAATAAAACCCTTCTATTAGCAACAAATATCTAAATGTGCAGATACTATAAATATGATTCCATGTATAAATTGTGATTGATTCTTATGAATAACTGTACATTCAAGGTGAATTAACAAATTTCAGGAAGAAGTGTCAATGTCTCGAATTAATGTCTCCAACTATAACTTGCTAATGAAGTAAATGAAGTCTTACCCTCCTCAGCAAATATACTATGTAAATAGAGAATGACATTTTTAATTTGAGATTACCAGATAACTTCAAATATCAAAAAGGTGGTACTGATAAAAAGCATTGTACATACGTAGGCTTGCAATAAACCACTTAACATCAGGTTTGTATCCACATAAAATCTGGGGTTTTAACATGTGTTTTATAGTAAAGTTATAGTGGAATTTATTTAAAATAAAATTAGCTTTTCCCCCAAAATAAACACATGCGAAACATACAGATGTATAGAGATAGAAAAAAAATCTACTGGGTGAATCCCATATGACCAATCTACAGAGAAAAAGACTACTGTTCTGTTTGGTTTCTAATGACTTATTTACTCAAACACCATGAATAAAATGTTTGGATTTCCAATTCCTTATAACATAAAAGTTCTTTTTATCCGTAAAGTCAATGAAATGAAAGCTGAATATTAAAACTGGCTGAAATACTTGGTACATGCGTGAGCTGAGAGACTTGGATTGAAATGATTCAAAGCACATGAGCTCATACTCACAGTGCACATCCCGTTGGGGTAATGCTCCTTCACATAAGCCCTGACCGCACTGTCCACAGCACTCCTCCAGGACTCCACAGCGTTATCTACATCGTGAGAGCGTGGGTCACT
The DNA here is from genome assembly GCF_055471065.1 of Atractosteus spatula. Classification (NCBI taxonomy): domain Eukaryota; kingdom Metazoa; phylum Chordata; class Actinopteri; order Semionotiformes; family Lepisosteidae; genus Atractosteus; species Atractosteus spatula. The sequence continues at coordinate 50,962,012 of NC_142713.1, read as the reverse complement.
CGCCTCCTTCCGTAAGTGGTCAAACTTGAAGGAAATCTTGTTCTTTGGATCCAGGATTCTGCCATTTCCCAGATCACCATGTTCTGTTATTAAGACCTGTGAAAATCAACTTTCAGTTTATCATCAATTTGTCACAAAACAGAATTAAACATGTGCTTCCTACATTTTTTCTGCTAATACAGTGCATCATCGATGTGCAAGCAAAACCATTTTAGTGGACAAGACATTAATTTAATTAAAGTCCGCTTTTTTTCTTACCTGATCATCGTACCCATCGATTTTTACTGGAGTAAACTGGTCCACATTGTACTGTGCAAATGCACTACAGAAAAAAAAAGATTTTCAAAATTGTTACTTTCAGCTTTAAAAAGATACAAGAATGGACTTAAAATCAAAAGAGCTTATCTAAAAATATTCAATTTTAAGTTTTAATTTATTAGCATATTCAAGTGATAGGTTTCTGTATCACATAAATAAAAAACCCTAGTTACAGATTGTGGAAAACAAAATGATTTCATTTGTTATTTTTAATTTTAGGAACATTATTGATTCTACTGACCATTAAAGCAACAAATGTGTAAATGTGATTTTAATAAAAAGAATGATGTGGGACAGCTGATTAAAAATGCATCAATATACTCACTGAAAATGTTAAAACTAATAAGAAATCTAATTTTTGAAAGAGGTGGGGTGTGAAAATGCATAAGCTATCAATACTTACTGAGCTGCACCTTCCCTGAGAAGATTATCATTGTTAAGCAGCAATCGCACATCTGTAAAAAGGAAAATGTTAAAAATCACTAGAATATCAAAGTGCTATTGTGATTACACAGTAATCTAGGAAAAGCACCTCCTTACCAAAGGTTTAAAAATGGAGAATCCTAAAAATCAGATAGAAAGCACTGGAAACAGTGAGTTTAAAATCAAAGGATTTCAGGACAAGGATCATCAAGGTTTTTTCATGAGCTAGGTGGCTCCTGAGGCAGTAAGGTATTCAAGGTAATTCAGTCCCATGTTCACAATTTTGCTCTATATACTGTCAATAAAACTACTAAACATAAATCATTAAAACTGGTTATGACTGCCTGCCAATTGCATTTTAGACCAGTCATCTACAATCCTGTTGCTGGGAAGGGTAAAGAGATGTGTTTACTTTATCTAAATCCCAAAAAGAACCTTTAAATACACAATATAACTGATCATAAAAATTATTACTTACGATTACTTTTTTTCTTTTCTTTTAAACCCACCTCCACCCCCACCCCACCCCCAACTTTGGAGGACTTTATTTTTTTCTCTCCGTTTTTTTTCTTATTAGACAAAAAAATTCCTACATTCACAAAAAAATAAACACAACAAGAAAAAAAGATTAATTCAAAAACTTCCTACTGATATTCTTACCAGTGCCATTCAAGTGAGTCTCTAACGGGCCCCAAGCATTCCTATACTCATTAAGTTTTCCCTGTAAATTATATGAAATCTTTTCAAATGGGGAATGACTTAAAAATGCGAATTTGAAATGTTTCCTTCTGATGCCATGTGGAATTAAAATCATATCTTACTATTCAATACCTATTTGTGCCAAAACACACCCTACCTCAATTTCCTGGCTTGACATTTATTTACCTAGAATGGAAATGTCTCAAAATGACCTGAGGAGGGTTACAGTAAAAACTGTCCTTTCATTCACTGACAAGTATATGGCAAAAAAAAACACAAATGCAATATAACAAATTTGTATTGTGTGTTAAATAGTAAATGCAGGATGTATTAGCAACTAATATATGGTAACTACAATTAAATATGCATATAATTACAATGGTTACCAAAGTCTGTTTATCTACTTAGTTTAAAGACTTAAGGCTTTTAATACTCTTATTTCTGTGTGATTTGTGGAACAAAAGTTGTATAAACATCACAGTGGTGCGCTAAACTATTTATTGAGAAAATCAATGTTGTTGACAATGAAATTTATCAAAAATCAAAATGAGACCATGCTGTTAGAACAGGACAAAAAAGTAACAGCAAAGGAGCTAAAAAAAGGTATGGAAAATATGCAGAGACTTCTTAGTAATAATGTGCATCTCTGTTAGTCACATGCAAAGCAGAGTAGATGTATGAGCACATTAGTCAGGTCGACTTTACCTCACTGTGCATACACTGAGACTTAAAACAGTTCATACTCCTGTGTGAAAGAATACCCAAGCCAAGAGGACCATGCACCCAGCTCCAGCCACTGGTTTGGTCACAGCTAATACCTGTTAGTGTGGGTTCTGAGCAAAGAAATTTCAAAAGTCGACAGTAAGACTACAGTAAGAAGCAAAAGATTTTTTTAACCAAAGCATAACAATGAAAAAACTGTAAGATTTATTTCAATAAAGACACAATAAGAGAGGGAATGAGGCTGGTAAACATGCAGGTTAATATTGATGGTAAAAAAACTATGCACTGTCACTACATAACCGGAATAATAGATTCTAACAGGTAATAAATGTACTGAACACATTGCTGGGGTACTGCACCTATCTCTTGATGAGGAAAATGTTAGGTTGGAAGATTGTTAGTTCAGTTGTTTAATATTGTGATGTAAGGGCTGTGGGGTCTAAACAAGCTACCCAGCTTTGTTGTTAAACATGTCGTCTTTCAAGAAAAAGCAGGATGCGATCCTCCAATCTATTAGCTACTGAATGGGCCAGATGGCCCCCTCTACCATCTTCAACCTTTTCTGTATTTATAAGACATAATACAAGCAAATATGCTTTCTATGAGAAGCAAACTAAATGTATTTTTTCACCTCTTCATGTTTTAGAAGGAGTGGGGGCAGTGAAGAGATGGGAACTAAAACATTCTGTTCAGCATAGTTGGATTATGATGAGAGGCAATTAAAACATGGAAAGGCAGCATTCAGAATACCAAGTCTATCAGAAGTCTTTGGTGTATCAAAATGCTGAAAAAAAATTGTTTTCACCTACAGAAAACAAATAAATGCCGAACGTAATGTTAAAAACCATCCAAAGCAACAAGACCGTCAACAAGAAGACTTTGACAGTCATTATGCCAAAGCAGGCTAGTCATGCAATAGACGTCTGGAGCCTTATAACAGCTGTTTTCACACTGCCTGTAGCAGAATGACTTATGAGCTAGACCCTCAATTCAGAACAAACGACTATTAATATCAATCGCACGTTGCTAGCATCTCCTGACTTTAAGTCCATTAGGAGGTCTCAATACCAGCTTGTGGGCTGTGTAACAGTGGCTGAATTTTTAAAACAACAATATCCTGACGTTTTGTGCTGAAATTAAAGAAAATTTAAGATTTTTCATTCTTGCTACACCATAATGTGCAATCTCTCACTATGATTTATATCTTAATGATTATTACACTGGCCACACATTTGTTTTTGAAGTTCATTACAAATTCATCATTCGTTGCAATTGAAAGGGAACACGAAAAAATTTTAGAAACATGAATGTTCAGCTTGAACAGTAACATTTCTTTAGTCTATAATCAGCTGAAAGAAATGTAAGAAGTGGGAGGCTGACTTTGACGAGATCTGGGTGTTGAAGCATGAGCGATATGCAAGGGCAACACAGAGGACAACACATTCTGTATACACAAATTATAAACTGAGCCCTGGAGATGGTCTGAGAAGTTTTGGGTCTCTGAGAATGTTCTAGAAGCTTCAGGAATGCCTCTCAGGCCTGAGCAATACGAGTATGCAAACTGCAAATGGAGAAACTGTGGATGAGGAGGTTGTGGTGTACGCATTATTATTATTATTATTATTATACAAGTTATTATTTTTATTACGACAATGTAGAGCATACTAAATAAACACAAAGAATATCCCTGAAGCGGGGGTACAGATTTTTGTCATAACGTTTTTTATTTGAGTACTATGGATCCTCACTTTGCAGAGGTTTGAGATCCTACTATAACAGTGTTAAGGGAACTCTGGCCCCAATAGGGCTGAAAGGTATTCCACTGATTTCTAAATTTAACAATTTTAATTTAACAATTAATGGATTTAACAATTAATTTCCCACAATTAATGTGGGAAATGGAGTTAGAAATATAAATAAAGAATGTTGTCATGATAAAGAGAAATAATGCTTTTGATCTCTTATATCAATAGAAGTGAAAGTGAAGGAGAACAAAACAAGTAACAGTGAGCATCTGTGTCAAGTGCCACTGGTGAGTGCAAATAGAGAGGATATAACAGCACCAGTCTTAACACCCGCTGTAGGGGTACTATATAGAGTACAAATGAAATTAATGAATCACCAGAACCAAAATGTTTCAGAAAACTCCAATGGCAGTTCCATTCTACACAAATCAACTCATCTGCATCTCAAGTACTGCACGTGAGTTTGGTTTAAAATAAAACATTATTCAAGCTCAGACTAACTTTTATATTTCTAATGTTAGCTTATCATAATTCAATGACTATTATTCAGTCCCAGATCCGCAGTAATTAAACCATATGACGTCACTGGATTAAATCAGACCACGTTATCTAACCCACGTTATCTAAAAAGACTGGTGTACTGGAAACTCTTGTTCACTGTACAAAAGTAATCTGTAATCTTTAATTCAGTGTAATTATCTGAACTGTCAATAAAACTAAAAACTTTTGAAAGGTGCCATAATACTGATGCTGGACTATTATGGATAGCAAGATGCAACATTTCTCGTGTGCAAAAATGTTAAATCCAAACTCACCGTTGAAAACTTCATTGAATTCTCCAGGAGGAGCATGAATGACAAAGTTAGCAGCTATGCGAACCTGCAATGATACCAGAAGTGAACGTTAAAATACAACAGGAAACCCACTGCAACAGTGTGGCCTCACATACTGTAGTAACTCTCTACATATTTTTATTTCTTGCTTGAGTCAAAACCATTTATTATAGCAAGAGCTGTCTTGCCATTAATAAGTTTTGGAATTCAAATTCAGATCTGAGCACTGCAGAAACATCCTAATAATATTGTTTCCATTTTTTAAATCTATATTGTGGAAGCAACTACTCATGTACAAACTAATATAAACTACATACAGGGTTTAAAAATTAATCTTTTTAAAAAATAAAAATATTTTATTAAGAACTGTTCTGAAGTCTATCTTTACCTGATGAAAATACACCTTCTTAAAAAAACAACAAACCATGTAATTACTAAATCACTATTGCATTAATTTTGTTATCTATGCAACATTAGATTGGTCTTCACGTGCATGAATTCAGACTATATAATGTCAAGAAATCATGGGGCGCTTGCAGGTCAGTCTTTGGGATCTTCATAAAACTACCTGCCTCTGCAGTAAGCGATGCTTTAAGACATCCGCTGTAACTCACTGACTAGCTCTATCGGCACAACGCACACCACAGCAACCATCGTTACCAAAAAGAGGTACCTAACCAAGAACATTCTCCAAATCAAAAGTCTCTGAACAATATAAATGAAAATAAAATGGATTCTACCAAATTTCTGGTCACAGGAATAATAAAGGTTATTTACTAAAATTCACATTTTATACATCAATATAATTATCTTTCTAGAAAATCTTCAACGGTTTATTTTTTAAAGACAGGAGGCTATCACCGCTGTTCTAACAAAGTACATTAATTTTCTTAGGCACCAGGGGGAGAATGTTTTCATCTGTATCTTTTGTATGACATTTATGTTTGAACCCAAATAAAATAAATTTAAAGAATTAACCTATTCAAATGCTGTAACAGAAAAAGAGGCAAAAGAATATGGAATGTTCACTCAAGTGCTTTCTCTTCCTTAATTTGTAAACATTTCTTTATATTAAATACACTCAGCCCCGACATTTCTTCACAAAGTATCTTAGAAAATGTCTCGGTCCTGTCACTCACTGGAAATGTGATTTTATGTGATCCTTGAAAAGGGTAGCAGAAAAAAAAATGAAAATCAATAATTTGCCTGGAAGAAGGCAAAATTACATTATTGCCTCTCATCTCAAGAGAAATACGTACAGCCTAGCGTAAATAAAAATGGATTTTCAACTGTTTTGTCCACAAATTTTACTGAGAAGCTTCTGAGCACTTCCTGTTTGCAACCACATCTGAAACTGACAAGTGTTGCAGTGACAAGCTCTCCCTGTGCTGTTCATTACCATACATGGGCATGAAAATGTGCAAGAGAATCCCTTGAGTTGCCTGAGCCCCAAGGCAGACAGACGTCTTGCTGGATGTGGTCTGAGTGACAACTAGTTGCTGCAACTACCTTTTCCCTCACGAGCATCATTCATTTCATATCTGCAGAGGCTGATTAGTCCACTGATATCACAAAAGAAAACAATGTCAGAAATAATTCATGCTTATCTTGCACTGAGGGTAAAGCCGCACTGTAAACAAAAAAAAATGCTGTAAAAATTAGATATACTATAAACCCTTGATTTAACTGACTAATTGGCGGGGAGGGATGAGTCTGTTATTGCTGTTAAATCACAAAAACAATTATATGAGAGATATATACACATATGCCTTCTGGGTTTTTAACTTATTTTAACAATTACAATCAACAGTCAATAAAAACTGTTCATGTGCCGTATATATGTATGAAATTCACTAAAGCACATGAAACTAAAACTACAACCACTGTAAGCAAATGAGCTACCCTATAGTTTGCCATTGATATTCCCAAATTTTAAACCTATGTGGTATTTATTTTTACCTTGTTTTATTATTAATACATTTTGCAGGGAAAGTCCGATATTTCTTAAAAACAGTGTTTGTCAGTTAAACCTGGAGTTTTATGTATTTGAAAGATATGACAACTCATTTCAATACTGATACAAGAACAACTTACAAAACATACAAGTATTTGTTATAATACATATGGACTTTTCAATTTTCACTAAACACCATGCTCTAAAGCATGGTGCACCATCCTGCTATTCAATGTGCTGCCTACCAAGAATTTCTCTCTCGTTTACTGGACTTTTGGAGGCTTTTCAGTCCCAAACCTAGGCCGTGAAACGGCTTTCAGCACTCACACTCGAAAAGACTTTCAGTACATCAGCTCTACCTGCGCTTTGATTTAAGGATTTCCTTGGTGGAACATTCACTTTCTGTTGTAAATCTGAGTTTTCTCTTCTTAAGTTAGAAGTGCTTATAAAACTCATCTATTTGCCTAGATGGATTTGTGAAACCGGGCTACCAGTTTCACAAAATGTATCATTTCCCCGAAGGTTGCTTTTTTACTTAGATTAACCCGAAATGTCATTGCCTGTACAGTACATGTCAACTGCTGAAGCAGGATGTCCGTGCTGGAAGACAGACCGTGCAGCCTCCTCCTAAACTCACAGTACCAGCTCAGATCTCCTCAAGCCCCAGAGAGCCATACTCTGTACAACAAGTTTTAAACATCTGCCATGGACCCCTTACTGCTAAAATCCTGCCAGCTAAAACTACTCCCCTATTAAGAAAAAAAAAACATTGTATTCCATGTTGTTTATCATGTGGCATAGAAAGCATCAAAGAACTGTTTTAAAACATTTCCTCTTGAATATGGTTTTAGAGGAGATGGAGAACGGAAAAAAGTTTTTACTTGAGCCCTAATCCTATGCATGTAGAGTCAAACTGGGAAATGAATAATGGGAACAAACATTTCTTACTCCAGTAGTGTTAATAATTACCAATGGTCCTGTATGAACTTCAGTATTGTTAAACAGATTTTATAATACTTATATTACTTATGATGACACTGCCTTAAATGTCACATAAGGGAAACATACAGAACATTTTGTAATGCATATTCCTCACTCTGGTTTGTTGTTAGGATACCGCTAACTTTAATTTAAAATGAAAAGCCTATTTTTAATGTACAATTCCCAGTTCATTTTTTTATATGTGGAGGTTTTAACAAGTCACCGGAAACAAGCACGTACTGGAGATTTAGTGCCAGCAGCAAGAAAGATACTTCCCACACCACAAGCCTACAAGTGTATAGGAAGTCACAGGGGTCACTGTATCACCAGCAGCCCTGCCAACCAATCCCAATCCTACCCTCAGCAGTGCTCAGCCAATCATGTGCCCAGTTGGGCCTGCTGGTCACAGCTGGCTAGTCACATGACTCAGGCTTGAACCCTCAACATTGGAATCCTTAAGTGCAACCTGCCTTTGGCAGCACCTTCACTGGGAATATGCATTTTCTTAACAATACTCCTTCAGCATAGGCGATTAATTTTAAATCCCAGTTTTAATTATATTTACTAAAGGGATTATCTTCAAACAAATTCCCATCATATCAAAGGCCATTATCTTCTGTACAAACTTTCAAGAGTAGTACACGTGTTCAGCCTTATTGTCTGTCTTGTCTTTTAATTTGGTTTGGAACAAAACTTTTTTTTCCCCCCATATACTATGCACTGAACTTTGCCCTCCATGTTTTCTAAAATGAAGTTAGAAAACAATCACCTCTGTTAAAAAAATTCATTGACAGCTCTTGATCCTAAACACAGAATGATGCAAGCAGAAACATACTTCCACTTCTTGTTTGGTAGTGTAAGTACTCTGTAAACACTTCATGAATTCCAAACTGTTGTGAGTCTCTGAAGTACTCTACAGATGATGTATCTGTGCACCTGAAATAAATGTTAAAAGGCTAAAACAAACTGTTTTTTCCAAAAAATGAAACCTTCTTAAAACACCAAATATGCAAAATATAAATAACTCCATTCCAAAACAATTTGATAATTTTCCCATGAGAGCTGCACCATGTATATGTACCCTACTCCATTATAAATATACAGCTGCATTACCAGCACATGTGGAATTTGATGTTTTGTTTCTGCAAATCTGTTGACTTTCATACAGACAAATCATTTACTATTTCCTGTCAGATCAACTAATGTATATTTTGTGTAAAACATCATAAGTTGATGTTTTGTGTGAATAGCACATCTTACACTGGCAGGAGAGTGAAGTATTTGCTCTCCTTGTAAAACTCTTAACTCTTACGCTCGAGCTTTCAGTCTTTTCTACTCTAAATCTGAGTCAGGAAGTGGAGTCCATCCTAGTTCATTTGCATAAGTTCATATTTACTACTACAGATGTTATATTTAGACTTTTCAAGGATTTGGCCTTGAATAGTTTGTAAATTGCAATTATTCCTTGATAACCACAAAAAAAAACGTTCTTTGTAAGCACAACTAAATGTTTGATCCAAATTCATCAGCAGGGATCAAAAATACTTTCCTACATATAAGCTACAGATGAGGTAATTTAGAAAATGGAATTTAATGTGCTTTTCTTTTAACAGTTATTTAAATGTAATGTAAGTCTGTACCTATTTTTTGTAAAACATTAAAATGCTTATTTCTTTATAATCTGATGAGAAATATTAAATACAGACAGTCCATTATAAAAAGGAAAATAAAGGTATTATAACTGTAAACATAGGTAATGTAAGAAAAAGGGTGTTTTATAGCTCCTGGCCCACAAAAGTGCGCATTTGGAGATCAGATTGTGCCTGATCTCATTCAATGATTGTACTCCAGGCACTGTGAAGGTCTCAGAGTGACAAAAATGTGGATGGCTCAGATAGCGCTCACTTCACGAATGCACATACTGTCTCTTGACTTGCCTGTCCTGGTAAGAACATCCTATCCAAAAAAGCTGAGTTGACCAACAATTCTCAATTCCAATTTTTACTAAAAGCCAGTAACACCGCAATACCCGCCAAGTTTGATTTACAAGACAGACAGACTAGTGGCTGGAACCACAGGTTTATGGATCTTTGCGCATAAGACATGCACAGAGTGTGTCCCAAATTTTATATGACTAGATAACTAAAATGGTTGAGAAAAGTCACTGTTTATTTTACCTTTATTGTCATTCCAAGATCATTCTGAGTCATACTGAGGTATGTCATACCTTATGTTAAAAACTGGAAAGGCATCACACAGCCAGCTAATGTATACAAGAACTGAACCTCTTCGTCAGTGACACCCAGTTATAAATATTTCACCATGTTAGCTTGCCCAGAGGCTGGTAGTTGTAACTGGAGCAAAAATGCGTCATGTCTTACAGGTCAAATGTAAATGGAATCATTATGGTACAGACTACTGCGTAATTATATTGTAAATTGAAAAGGCATGAATCATTATTTTTTTATGTTGACATATAAAGAAATGGTATTTACTTACTACCATCATCACTTTCTATAACTATATTTATAGGTTTGGAAAAATGTTTTACTCTTGTTTCTTATTTGTTATGTTTAAGAGAAAAATTTAAAAAATATCTGAATAGTATATTTCTGGAAAAACTCATGACGAAAGTGTTCCTTAAGGTATGGAAGCAAAACGTTCTGTTCTACAACATTTATTCCTTTGACCATGCTAAATAACCTTCTATTTGAAAACCTGTTACCCATTCTGTCAAAGGGGTCCTTTCTGATGCTTCTGATATATTATGCCACAAAAGGCATTTTTCAAAAAACAAGTTCCAAATCTAAACCTCTGCTCTGTTAGCAGAGAACAGGCATGTTCACACATGATCAAATACTTGATACTCAAATGCTCCCTTTTCTTTTGTCTGGAAGCCACGCATTCTTTTGACATGAATTAAACCCATACAGGAAATAAGGCAATACTCTGATTTTAATCTTAATAATGCCAATTTGCACAAATGATTAAAAACTCTGCTCATTCTTTAAGCATATTAAATTTTATCACCTATTCATATGCAATATGATTAGAAGCTGTGAGCATCTACAATTTTAATTTAACCTCTATTAGTTTACAAAAACGTTTATCCTGTGGTAGCGTTTACAGTAGAATTAACAATCATGTAACTAAATGGGAATTAAACTTGTATTGAAAGAATACCAGAAGACGGACACAGAAATGCCACAGACATTGTAAGGTGAGTTCACACAAGCATGCTGGGACATTTCTGGTAAGATTCCAAAGACAATGGCAGAACACTTGTTCGAAACAGCAGGGGGTAATTCTCACAGGAGGACAGATACACTACTGTGATGGCAAAATCAATGAGTACCATCATTTGACTGATACATCTATATTAATGCCTGAATGGAAAAAAACAAAAGCAACACAATAAAAATGTTGTTCATGAATATCGCTATTTCCAGAATACGCCTCTGCACGTTTCCACAGGAAGAAACATAGCAAGGTACCAACTCTTATCTACCCAGTCTGGAAACAAACTCAGCTTTTGAGAGGGTACAAGTTAGGATTGCAGGAATGTAACCAATAGCCCTTACATTAAAAAAATTGGCCAGAATCAGTCTTCTTCTGGATTACAAGGATAGTGTAAATGCATCTGTAGTCAGTGTTTGGTTCGCTGCTACATATTATGGAAGAATTGTTTCCTAGTGCAGTAATCTGTCTACCACAAATGCTAAGCTATATGGTCTTAGTTATAGTGAAAGGTCTCTCTTAAAAAAAGACCAACAAAATTATGGTAAAGACTAGATATCCTAATCATATTTAGCATGTAAGAACATTATATTTTTCTTAAAGGACAGAATCTTTCTGCATACATTTTCTTTGAATTTGAACTAGTTTATCTGGTTAACACAAAGGCAGGATGAGGCCATTCAAGTTAAATTAGGTACAGCTTGTGTTCAATTAGACTATGTGCAGAATTGCATTATGTGACTCGAATTAATTTCACACGGCACTGAGACAACACAGCTATTGACATTCTTGATGACCCAGTTACACCAAGGGTGATCTGTGGAGTTGTGTTTTTCATCTCTTATTCCTGTTATTCAACAGCAGAATGTTATGAAATATGGCAAGGTACCCTAAACATGGCATTCAAAAATGTGTGGGCATAGTTTACAAAGGATAAAACACAAAATAGTCACAGCAATTGCTTCAGAGAAAAAGTACTATAATCAGCCAAACTGTTCACCACCACTGTAGTCAGTTACATCATGCTATTTAGTGAATGATTTAGCTTTAGTGAATGTTTTTAGTGGGAAATTTCCATCACTGTGGTGACTGTTACATTTCTGTAGAATATTTTACCTTTCATTTCCATACTGAAGAGTCGCAAATGTTTTCAGGTCACTAATGTGTGGTGTTTGTTGTTGCTGAAGTGACATTGCTGCACTGAAGGATTGTGAACTCAACAAAACGTCAATGCCAAGACATTAACCCCTAAGTGCACAAGATACAAATAATAAAACTGTTGGCTTCTGACAAAAAAAAAACTTCAGTCACCAATGAACTATCCTTCTAATTTTTAGCCATCACTTGTTTCAGTTTGACTTTCAATCACCCCACAGAAAAAAACAAAACTTAACAACTAAAAGGCTAAAAAAACAAGTGGGCTTGTTCATTAGTCAGCAACTTAATGTAGATTTAATTTCACTCAATGAATGTTACAAGTCTCCACAGCTGGTTTTAAAACTCTTGATGTCATATTAGTAATCTTAATCTTTACAAATAAAATCTTACAACACAGATGTACTAGGTAATGAGGGACACTGTACTGTGCACTAAACAGTGATACAATGTGATCAAGAATTTATATTTAATTCTCATGCATAATATAAAATACAGTCTTTTAAAAACTTACAGCAAAGCACCTTTGCCTCTCTGATGTGTTTTATTCGAAAGACTGCAGTATTTCTAACTAGTCTGAAGTAACCTTAGCACAAGTATAAATCTAGAAGTGTTACTCCAGCTACAGCATTATACAAACTGCACCAATTTCTTGGTGAAAAGCCATAAATAGTACAAAGCAACAGTTTGGGGTGATTTTACAGAAACAAACGGTTATCATATACATCTTTAATGCACAGCAATGCAATTTGAATAACTGATTTTAATGTGCACAGATTAGTGTTCTTTTAGATTAGATTTCGATTAATATTAACAGAGATGGACAGAGCTGGACAGAGACGGGCAGCCAAATGCATTCTGTGGTATCTTAAATGTTTATTCAGCAAATTCACTCACTGTTTTTATTTCAGGCTACTAGCAGTGTTGGTTAATCCCTAAATAATACTCAGTGTCATAAAGACTTTTCGGATAAGGGGAGGTGCGTGTGATGCTCAGAGCCCAAAACAAAAAGGTACTAAACTCCTTGTTTTGTCTTGTCTCATACTGTGACTTTACATTCATACCAGATGATTCAAATTCTTTATGGGAACTAAATGGCTTTTTAGTTCTCTTAAGGGCAACTCCAAATGAAGACCTGACAACTCAGTCACTGCCAGGATTCTTAAACATGTTGTTTATTCTACATTTATTACTTCGGACTGACATTTCCAACATCCCACATGGGACAAAACATTGTGCATGCACTTTGATGTCATGGAAAAAAAAATGAAATCATCGTCTTAAAAACTATTATAAATGCATGTTAAAATATGGGAATTTAAGAGAGATTAAGCGTGAAAAGTTGGGAATCCATAAAAATAAACCCGGAAAATAAATACCTTTAACAGTCAGATGGATTCTTGTTTTTACAATACACTGCTGAACATCTAAGAACTTGTCATCTTGCATTTACAATCCTACTGGTGAAGCAGGCCAATATAATCTAGTTTATTTCGAATGATACATCACTGACTGCTACAAAAAAGCCGGGAAGTCTGCTTTATAGCTGCCCACATTTCACAATAAATAACCAGGCCGCGTTAAATGCATTTACAATCCAAGAACCACATTGTAAGAGCGAAATATAGCGAACTCCGCTTCCAGTGCCCTAATTAAATGGATGCTATCACAACACATGCACCGCATCATTTCTTGTAAATTGAGGGGCTGGGAAGTTACACAACTCCGCAAGTATAATCCGGCAGTTACCTCTGTACCATTTACCTTACTTCAAGTTTTTTTTGTTTAGTTTGCGAACCATTATTTCGCAGCACCCTTTCCTTACCCTTGTACCCTAGAGGCTGCCAAGCTTTCCTGAGGGCCCGTACAGCTGCACAGCGGAGAGCGTCCTTACTAACTTCAACAGCAACATTGCAATTGGAAAACCTGCAGCACAGTATGGGGCTTATTCCTCCCGGCTCTGGTTCTCATTGTGCAAACTCAAGCAGTAATAAGCAAGCAGCGCCAATGGCAACAGGGCGTGTACTAGTAAATACATATCCTGTATGTGAGAAATGGTCACAGAAAAACAGGTCGGACATAAACTCAAATTGTATGACAGAAGGATAACAATGCAAACTACCGCTTTAGGAACTGGAGCAACTATATGGAAACCCATTCCTATTTTTGCGATCGGACCGTACAAGGAGTCCCCGTTTGAGATTCGCAGACAGAAACGGAAGTTGGGCAGGGACTGCTGAGCTAAAAATAATAGACTAGTGCAAGCCTAGAACCCAGCGGCCTGTCGCCTACTTGTAAAGACGAACAACGCCATACTTTACCTGAGCACCTACGTATATACAAGAATCGGAGTGAAAGACTATTAAATCCTGCATCACTCTCTGTCCTAAGCCGTGACACCAACAAAAGACATTCCGCATCCCCTACCTTCTCCTCATCAGATAACTGCTCCTCATGATCCGCCATCTTTCCTTCCGGCACGACGGTTCACTGAAGCTCACCCTGACGTCATCAGAAGGGAGGATTCCCACACGGGGCTCGCGCACTGCGTACGGGGCTGGAGAGCGTGCACAAGGCGCGCGCCTACTGTAGCAGCGAGCGGCAGCACAGCCGGTTCTGATTCCGGTCTTTCTGAATCGATGGATTATAATATAACCCTGCAAACCTTCAGTAACCATTCTGCAACGCTACAGGTGCTGATAAAACGAAAGGTCCCGATAGCTTACGTGTTAATCAGCACTAAATAAGTGTATTATTTGTTCTTTATTGACCCCATCAAAATAGTAGACAAATGTTTCACTAGTCGGAATCAATTCATCAATTTATATATGTGTATGTATTTAATTTATCACACTTCAATCTTAAAATGCTGTGCCTTTCAAACTGCACCTCCCGAGAGCAATTTAACACCTTGGCGCAAGTCTTAATTTACCACTGCCAAAGACAGCGACAATCTGTAGACTGAGCCGAACCCAGCGCTTATTATCTGATGAGGTTTTCAGATATACGGTTAGATCTGTTCTGCCGAAAACTCGGTTGCTTGTTAACACTGCCACCCTCTGTTCTGTTAAATATATTATTTCTATTGACCTTTTTTTTTTACCTGGTTCGTCTCGTATCGTACACATTGGTGTAGAGCTCTTAGCTAGGTTGTTTTAAACTAGTCTAGTTAAAGGGTTATTGTTAATAAACGTGTTGTAACTGTTAATTCTAAAAGTCCGAATGTATCGTGTGTTTCAATCAAAGCTAAAAAATAATGTCCTCTGATAATACACTAAACGCCATCTCAACATTCAGTCATTCATCGAAAAAATAAAGACAATTTGAGCATGTCAGCATTTTGAAAGAACAATTTTAGTTAGCTTTTTGTGTAAAATTCTTTTGCTCAATGTAAATAAGCAAAGCGTGTTATATTTAAATGAGGCTGCGGGTTTAGTCTTTTACTGGTTATGGTTTTGTGTGAAATGATTTGGACAAATCGCAAAATCCGAAATATCCAACAGGATACCCCTAAAACAGACAAAGCGACGAAGCTACTGTACGTAATCAACTTGCGAATTGAGCTTGGAAGGTACTACTGTACGTGACAGATGTCGTATCCAATTCAGTATCCCCTGGAAATCTGCATTCCCCTACGTCATGCATATGTGACATCTCAGGGACGCATGATTTTTCTCATCTTCTACATATAAAATGATGTACAGTATATGTAACGCATAAGGACAAAAGATCCATATAGCCTCTGTGTGCTTTCTTTCGGGTTCCCGTGACTCGTGTAAAGCTAACTCACAGCTGGGCTACCCACTGAAGCTCAGCAGTGTGAGCCTGGTCAGTACCTGCATGGAGACCTCCTGGGAAAAGCTAAGGTTGCTGCTGGAAGAGGTGTTAGTGGGGCCAGCAGGGGGCGCTCACCCTGCGGTCCATGTGGGTCCTAATGCCCCAGTATAGTGACGGGGACACTATACTGTAAAAAGGTGTCGTCCTTCGGATGAGACGTAAAACTGAGGTCCTGACTCTCTGTGGTCATTAAAAATACCAGGGTGTTTCTCGAAAAGAGTAGGTGTGTAACTCCGGCGTCCTGGCCAAATTTCCCATTGGCCTTTACCAGTCATGGCCTCCTGATAGTCCCCATCCATGAACTGGCTTCGTCACTCATAGCTGGTGTGCCGTCGCATCATCCCGGTGGAGCTGCACACTGGTAGTGGTGGAGGGGAGTCCCCATTACCTGTAAAGCGCTTTGAGTGTAGAGTCCAGAAAAGCGCTATATAAGTGTAAGCAATTATAATTATAATTATTAATTGGGTAACTTCCCAATGGACCAGATGTAAACATTCTGATGTTCTTAAATGTATAAGTTCTTATATGTATATGTAGAAGTAATGCTCTTTCTGTCTTTCTTAGCAGTGGTTTCCTTTTCTGAGTCCCACAGGCAAATAGACCTCTGAAGATCACAAACTGCCAATAAGTTGTCTGTGACGTACACAGGAAATGGCTTTTATGCATTGTGTCTTACTGTATACTGTATCGTCTCTTGAATTCAGATTTATTTCCTATTCCATCCATTTTCTTAACGTACAAGTCTGCTTTTTTTTAAGATTGAGGTACTGTAGTTGTTTCCAATTCTACCTACACACACACATATATATTAATTTTGTCTGTACAATCAGGCCTTGAGTCTATGAAATTTCATATTAAAAGTGACACTCCCACTATCTACATTATTCTTTTTCATTATTTCTACTTGTAACTGCAATAATGACAATTCATATTGGAATACAATGTGCATGTTTAAATAAACCATAAATAATTATGTATTGCAGTATGCATTACCTCAAAAAGAAATTCATATATACCATCCTTTTAAATAAAACCTTTTATAAAACTAGTTTTCAGTTGTTTAATGTGAATTAAAGTGTCATACGTTTCACAGACTTCTCTGTTACAGCTATTTGGAGGGTTTGCTGTGGTAAGTTTGAGGATGCAAAACGAAAGCACACTACATACTACACTTTATTCCGCCCCCTTTGTGAACTTTTAGTCGGTGATAAGACACGAAAATAATAAAATATAAATAATAATAAATACTTACCCTTACATAGCGAAAATGGTTATAGTAATGAAATATTGAAAACGAGTAAGAAAATCTTTAATAAAAATAACGTATGGAATACCAATTTCCTGCAAACTAAATGCTAAAATGTTAATATCACACAATTCATAGATCATTTTATACATGACACTTTTACTTTAAAAAAATGTGCAGCCACGTGCTATTTTATGAAGCGAGAAAATTTCACGGTTTTAGTTGAAGAAACGATTTCAGGCCACAAGAGGGCGTCCACGCAGCGTAAAAAAAACGGGACGTTGGCGTTTTAAAGAAAACATTTTGCTGTAAATAAAATTTGTTTAAAATTTTAAATTACAACAAAAATATTTTACAGGAATGTTAGTCAGTACACTTTTACACTACACTGAGAATACATATATGTTCGAACAGACCTTATGAAACTCACACCTCAGGGTTTGCACATTATCATCTTGGCGCGCAATAGATCATGTTGACTAATATGGAAGGTATGACGGTGAAGGACGCTGATTTGAGAAATATCCCAAGTGATTAGGTACAAAAGCAATTTTAATCAAGTGAATCACTGCATGCCTTGAATGTAACCTTTGTTCAAAAAATGTACAAATGGCAAAGGCAGGTCTTAGTGTTAAGACAGGATGGTCTTCAGCTGTAAATAAATGTGAACAGGTGCACTGCTGTAAAAACTATTAAAAAGAAATGCCATTTGCAAACCAACTCAACGGTTTAGTGTACTAAAAGAGAAACACTTCACAAATGGGAATCAAGGAATATTGAATTAAAAAAAACAGATGTGCCTTAGATTCCTCCTTTACTCAATTTAATCCTTAGATTTTGTTGTAATAGTAATTAACCTGATTCTATATGGTCTTATAGTGTGTCCATTTTTTTGCAAATTACAAAACCATTTGCAATTTTTTTGAATTTGCTATTCTTTGTACACATACACCATGTGCTATTTTTGATTCTTTATGAACTGGAATGATGTTTAAAGTCGTATTCATTCATGTTGTTTTCCCCTTGGATAGTAGTGTCTGCCTAACATCTTCATCATCATCATCATTAATATAAAAAAATAATTCATTATGCTGAAATTTCATACCTGTGTGGAAATGAAAAAATACACCAACATTATTTATATAAAACAATTACAAATAAAAAAAAAAAGAAAACAAAGAAAATAAAGTTTCACCTGTCCAGCTCATCTGCTTGAAAGTGCTCTGAATGAAACCAGAACCTGATGACTCTTGTGAAAAGTGTGGGCTCATTAGACCAAAAACAAAATCCCTATTCCTATAAATAATTTTATTGGTTACTCAATATATTCGAGGCACAGTCCATCATGACACAGTTATCATTATATCATCAACAAAATCTCATTTTTATTATAGTTTTATTTCAGCAAGACATACCGAGAACATAGTATCATAACATGTACCATTATTTGTAATAATTTTCAAAGTGGGGTAACGTGTATATATACACATACATCCACATATTTCAACAGGACACAACTTGACAAATATTTCAGTGCATTCATTTATACAGTATTTACACAAGCACTGGATTTGTAATAGTCAACATACTGTATGTAACAATTATATGTACCACGGCTTGAAATTGCCCATGATGTTCCTGTGGATTGATAGAAGATTTTAAATATACTCTTTATCTTTCTATAAAAAAATATAGTACTTCCAGAGTGTAAACAAATATTAAAACCTACTGATCACTACTGAGCTACACAAAACAGCAGCAAGCCCAAAACACAAACTACAAAGGACAAGAATGCTAATACTTTCCACAGGAACACATACTGTACATTGAAAGTCACCAATTACTATAAACACAACAGGACTTAATTTCTGTTAGTAGTACATAAAATATCCAGTGTACTGCTTCTCATTTAGCTGTGAACTGTGCCACAAATCTATGCCATCTGCATGAAAGTACTATTATTTTCCACTCTGTACTAAAGAATAGAAGGACCAAACATTTGAAGATATATGCAACATACCATGTTTTAATAGTATTTGGGCTCGAGTGTGAAATAATTAGGCTGAAGAGAAAAACAACTCTGGCTGGCTGCCCCAGCAAATGCATTAAGCTTTGAACATCCTCAGTAGTATGCGTTTAATTCAGAAACGCCTCAATGATAACGAGTCCCAATCCATGTTGCTCTTGGCAGTAGATTTTGATCCTTATCCATGACTAGCGGCTGGAGTGTGGAAAAACAGTGGACATCTATGGATCTTGTTTTCAGACTAGGGCTCCTGGTAGCTGTCCCAGCTCCCTTTGGCATCGACTCCATGGAGTAAGCGGTCATGAGAAGGATGACTGTATACTTGTAGTTTTGCTTCTGTAGGATAAATCCGTCATATCTCTGTGTGCATCGGACCAGGACAGTCGTGACCACAAGAGAAGTGGCATCTTTTCATTTGACATTTTTTCTCAAGGCGTCATACAGTGCATCATTATTGTGTGCAAAAGACTCTTGCCTCATGTGCAGCATTCCCGGTCCAGGCTGGACTGGGAGGAGATGAGGGAAGGGTAGGGCGTGAGTCTGTCGATGTTAACGTACGTTGTGTTCAGCAGGATGTAATGCTCTCCGCAAAAACTCGAGAAAATGGAAGAGATCCTAGCAACCAGCTCTGAAAAAGTTGGTCGGCGTTCTGGTTTAGGGTGCCAACATTCAATCATCACATTGTACCTGTAAAATGAAAAAAAAACAACAGAAAGCACTGTTTATATCATTATATCAAGTCAAATAATTTTGTAGATGTTATTTTTAAAAATAGTTCTCCTATGTTTACAATTTAACATCCTGACTTAATTACTGATATTTTTAAGTGCTCTCAAAAACAATCAAAAAAAGAAAAAAATATGTCTACTCAAAATTATTGGGACATCTTATGTTATATGTTTAACATGGATTTCTAAAACAGACTTTCATGAAATAAATGTTGCCATTTAAGAGCATAGGAAAGGTTACAAAATGAGAGGAGCCCATCTAGCTTGTTAGTAGTAGTTAATTGATCCAAATATCTCATCCAGACATTTCTTTGAAAAAGCCAGGGTGTCAGCTTCAACCACATGTTTTGCTCCACACTCCCACAACCCTTATCTTTACTCTCAGAATCCATATTTATTTGCTGATGGTGTCATAAGATTAACGTGTGCTAAATTCCTAAACTCTTTGTCAAAATGTAAACGCCTCCATTTATTGCCTGCAGTACACCTAAAGTACTTGATTTCCTCATTTCAATCACACATTTCTCAGTACATTCCAAGCAGGAAAGGCACACAACACTGGCCCATCCTATCTCCCCTGCAGAAGACATACTTACAGTGAGTCAGGGCAGAACTCTGGCTGCAGCAGCCTTCTGCCCTGAAGTAAGAAGACAGTGATGTCGAAGGAGTTGATGTCTGAATAAGGAGGGGCTCCTCTGGTCATCAGCTCCCACAGAAGCACTCCAAAAGACCACTGCATGTGTCCAAAATAAAAGAAAAAAAAGAAAAATCATTCTCATATGTGAATAAATAATAGATCCTTGTTTTTGAAGTAGTAAGGGTCAGAAACTGCACCAGCAATGACATTTACTTCAAAATAAAACATTCATGGTCATTTCTGGGAAGCTTAGGGCATACACAGATAAACATGATTGGGTTCATGGAACCTAATCCAATAGTTTAACAATAAACTAGTATTTGTGCAGTAAGCTGAAGAAGTGACTCACTGCTCATGTATAAAGTACTGTTCTCAGCATTACATAACGTTTCACATACCATTGGAATCTAGGTTCTTTCAGACCTAGAGGTAAAACTCTCATAGTATGTCAGCCACATACAAGCATTCATGTCTCACTAATAATTAAACTGCTCCAGAGTTAACATAGTTTTATTGATAACTTATTACTTCTTCCTGCCACCTAATAAACAAAATGCAAACCAGCTGTTAATTCACTCAAAAATGAATTTTGCACAAGCTCTTTGACTCCTATCCTTCGCCTCCTGGGGTTAAGGAATGGATTATTTGTGAATGAAAATATTCAGCTTTGGATCAATATATTTTTGGAGAGGATGTGCCCCTGCTTAAATATGGTTAGAATATTAAGTTGTTAAGTAACGGCACTATACACGGAAAATTGGTATAGTTAAAATGTTTTATAAATGTTTAATATACATTCAAAAGGGATTTACATAGATGCCTCATAATAAAGTAATCTTTTTTTCGTGGGAGATATAATGGTATTAGCTATAGCAGCATCAGGTTGAGTAAAACAAGGGTTGTATAACAAGGGCTTTTTAGTCTTTCTCACAACATTTACAAACTTGGCATTTCATTATTTAGAATTATTTATAAATAATTTAACCTCACAATACAAGTACAGAACCAGAACACTAATTAGTGTTCTATTAGCTCAGCTGTTAATGTACCTAAACGTATTGATAAGGTGAAATCCATATTTGGCTTTATTTGGATTTGATTGAAGCATTACATCCTAAGGTTATTGTGTCTCTACATTAAAATGTGTCTAAGAAAATAACTGCAACCTATACTTTAGGATAAAGTATAATTTCAGCATTATTAAAATGCTTTACTAAACGCAGGAAATAAAGACTAAATGCATTAGAATAAGACAAAATTTGAAATGAAAGCATAAGAACTGCTGCACATACCACATCAGACTTTGTCGTAAATTTGTGAGTCTGTAAGCTCTCCAATGCCATCCACTTCACAGGTAATTTGACCCCACTTTTGTTGTGTACACTGTAGTATTCTTTATCATAGACATCTCTCGCAAGACCGAAATCAGCAACTTTAACTGTGTAGTTTTCGTCTAGCCTAGGAACGAAACAGATAAAAACTGTTGACTCTACGTGACAGACATGCTCCAAGGGAAGCAGAAATACACACAAAGGAAAAACACCACGCAGAGTAAAAGGAAACAGGATTAACAAGTGATAAAAAAGGGAACAGCTGTTGATTCTGAGTGAACTGTATAATTAAAGTCTTTGATCTTCTTTCAGATGTTATTACAGTGAGGTCTAGCATTCACATATTCTCTTATATACTGCATTTGCTGTGAAATAATGAGGTTTTATGCTCATGAGAGCTAAAAAAAGACCTGAACAGGAGGAAAGGTATTAAAGTCAAGAGAATTGTATCTAAATAGTATAATGTAGAATTTTGTATTCGCATTCAAAAACAACTAGATAAAACTCTAAATTACCAAAACTACAAATTCAACTGGTAAAGTTTTTTTTCCCTCCTAACCTTTCTATTTGAAATGACATACTTACATACAGTTCCTGGCGGCTAGATCCCTATGCACAAACTTTTTGCTGGCAAGATATTCCATGCCTTTTGCTATCTGAAGCCCAAACCCCATGAGATCCTTGACCGTTGGGTTCTGTAAAACATTGCAAATTAACAAATAAAAACCATAATGGAAAAACAAGTCACTGTTCAAATGAAAACTTTTTTTTTTGTAACTGCAACAAATTCACAGTTTCACACTTATCAAGAATATGACAATCTTTTTTATTTAACTCAAATACAACACAACACCTCCCCCACCTTAAAATGTAAACTACTTTTTATATATCAGGATTTATATACTCAATATTTTATTTAATTTTATGTAATACATTAGCATGGGTGATTTCTAGAAATTTAGATATGATGTAGGTGACTTTATTCTCCATGTTTACATTTATCATCAACAGCACTGATCTGTGACCACCATTAGACCGATACCATTTTATAACATTCCATCTCATTCCTCTCAAATGAGCCTGGACAAGTACAGCATGTGTCTGTTCCTTTATCTATGATAAATCTATAATCTATTATAAATGCCACACATCACATCATCCCAACTCATTCCACAAGTGTTCGATACGATTTAAGCAATACAACACAGCATCACATGAGCACACAAATTTGCCCTCTCTAGAACCTGGAATCAGACATGGGAGTTCAAGGCCAGGACACCTCCAGTTCTGACCACAAAACTACAATCAAGGGTCTCAAGAGACTGTGAGACGAGAAACGGTTTGCTGTCACCCTGGAGCTAAAGTGACTGATTTGGTCCACTGAGCCAACAGGCTCCAAGCTAGGTCAGTTGCCAGTTGTTGTCGTCCATGTGGGCACAAATGACATTGGGATAAACAGCACAGCTAATATCCAGAACACATTCAAGCAACTTGGCAAAGAACTGGAGAACAGAACTAAATCAGGCATTTCATGCAAGGATATATGGTTAAAAGTGTAGAATCGGAATCAATGGATGGTATATTAAAATTGCATAATGCACTCATAAGGCCCCACTAGAGTACTGTGTACAATTGTGGTCACCATGTTACAGAAAAGACATTACTTTTTTGGATTTCAGAGAAGAATTAAGTGAATAGCAGCCATATACATTCTGGGGCTTAAGAGAATGTCAGTGGGCACATATACTGTACAAAGGAGCCTTGAACAGAGGAGACAAGGAGGGGATCTGATACAAGTATTCAAAATATGCACCGACAAAGTCAACCCATCATTGGATATCTTCATAACGAACAGTGAAACGGTAAACTGTGTGCAAGTGCATTTTAAACAGAGAACACTTCTTTGCCCAGAGGGTTGTGGGAATATGGAACAATCTACCCAGTCATGTTGTTGAAGCTAATTTCAAGAAACAGCTGGAATGAGATCCAATGGTTCAATTAACTATTTATTATCAAATGGGCTATATGGGCAGAACAGCCACCTCTCATGTGTCAAATTCTGATGACTAGGGCATCAATGGTACTGTAGATCTGTCACATTCTCATTTCATAAGAAAGCTGTTGTCACATGAGCTCATATCAGGATGAGCCTTTACAAATGGCAGCCATTAAACCAGCCAAGAAGGTGCTCCGGCAGATGGGTATATTGTTTTCTTGCTGTAGTTTCCTTTCTTGATTTTCACCACATTCGATATTCACCAAGTTAAATGACCTCATCTCCTGAGCCCAATCAATTTAGTGTTTAAAGGTTAGAACGGAGAGCTGCTTCAGTGCGCGAGATGCAATGGAACAAGGAGGGGTTAATTCCATGCAGATCGGAATGAGGCTCATCCGCTGAAATATTGAGTGTTTCATTCCTTTCTTTTACTTTTCATGTAATTAGCTTCTGCTTCTAGCAATTTAGAGCTCATACAAAAAGCAAAAGTGGTCAAAGCTATTCCAGCAGATCGCAGTTGAACATGTGGCAGTCAATCAAGAAAAAAAACACCAAGCAAATTAATCAATATCCACAATCTATATATCTATTACTTTTATAAAATTTTTGTGATATGTCTATTTCATAGCTCAATATTCATATATTGATTCTTTTCCAAACCGCTTTTTAGTTTTACAATGGACTGTACTTACATGACTCTCATCCCTGATGAAGTTCCTAAGGTCACCATGTTTCATGTAGGGCAATACAACTAAAGGAGACCCTTCACTTGGAAGACAGATGCCCAGCAGTGAGAGAACATTAGGATGGCTGAAATCTTTCATGATGATTCCTTCTTTGAGAAACTGAGAAACTTCCTCAATGTCTGTAATTCCTTATCAAGACAAAGCAAAAACAAAATTGATCCCTTCTTATCTGTAAAATCCACAAAAAGCAACCAAATTATTTCCCTCCTCTAGAAAAGGAACCTTCAGCAGACAAAAGACCAGTAATTCTGGTAATTAATTAAATCAGCTCCATGCTGCATTTTGTCCTTAATCTGATATGTCTTCATGAAGCTTTGTGCAAAAAGACAACTACATTATTGAAATGTCCATATAGTAAATAAAAAGTGATTCTATTTTTTACATCCTAGCCTTAATGTGTTAATCCTGCATAGAAAACAATTTCGGTGAACTGTAGGTGTTAATATTTCACTGCATGACAACTAGAAAAATGTCACAAGCAGCACGAAAATGGAGATGCATTCAAAACTACTAACAAAACAATCTTCATATGAGGCAAACATAAAAAACAGCAAAACAATATTATGGCCTTATTTACGTAACCAGGTATGATTACTGTATTAACACTTCAACAAGTGGCACATTTTATACTAAACACTATGCAGATACACCACTCAAAACAGACATAACAAACTGCTTTCCACCCTAATTCTTCTTTTGCCTCAAGTTGAAAATCGTGTCACGTCTATTCTATGACCTTTTTAAAGTATATCGTATCTTTATTTATAAAAATCCATGTGAGCTGAAAATATATATTTTTATTTGGACATAAGATCAACATAGAAAGTAAACTACAAATAAAAAAACACCTTTTCAATAGTTAAAAATACAGATGAATTGCAATATCTTCTAACATGGAGAAATAATAATAAAGGATAGAAGGGAAGGCATGCCAGTTTAAAGCCCACAGACAAAACTAAACTATTTGCTTTATGAAGCACCATCCAAGAAAAATGGCAACATAAATCCTAGTGCTAGAAGTGGCATGTTATATAATTATAATAAAGCATAATGTAATATCCATGGAAAATAGGACATTTGTCATGCAGCTCGCTTTTTTTCTCCACAAGCACCACCACGCACAATTAAAGAAAATTTAAATACATTAGCCATGGGGATTGTGTATAGACTAATCAATTTCAGCTCTGCTATAAATATGAACATTTTTCAATCTGTTACTTACTGTTAAGAGATTTTACTGCACAATGAAGTTTCAGGCCCTCTTTATCCAATAGAGTTCCATGAAAAACACATCCAAAGTGCCCTGTTTCCCAAAAAGACAAAAAAGGCCAACATTACCCAGTTTGAAAATACATTTTCTGTTCTTATAACAGCATGAGCTGTTATGGGTTATACCATCAAAGCAGCATATCGAACAATAACGAAAACTGACATCAAAAGACTAGAGCTAATTTCCCTGTCCACATCTTGTAAAGAATATATATTTTATAATGCTGAAATAGAAGGAAGAGCTACAGTATGGCATTCTTTTTAATTCTAAAAAAACATTACATGCTTCTGAGTTTTCAACTGAAACTTTAACACAGGACAACATAACATGTTGTGCACACAGCTGGCATATTGGGACCTTTTTATATAGCAACTAAAAATCTTCATGCACACCGATAATGAGAAATGTAATAATTATTTGGCTCATTTCCTATCACATTCTTCCAGACGACAGTGGGTCAGGATTAACAAGTCGCATAGTTCAAAAGCTCAATACTGGGATAGGAAATTGAAATGTGAACAACATATCATCCAAATACCTTCAGATATGAACCTTTACACATTTGTATTTTTTAATTGCAGCAGGAGGCAGAAGAAGACTGCTTTTGTTAATACAGAGAGAACAGATTTCTTGATGTTCACATCTGAAGGTCAAATGAAATGTCAGGTACCACCACTTAGTAACACCATGTAAGCAATTTTTTGGTCAAGTATAAACAATTTAAATCAATTTGGGAAAGCAACAGTTCCAGGGACACAAGCTGAAATCCTAAGAAATAAACCCACGACAAAAGTCCGAGTCAGGAGCAGAAAACTTAATTATTAACAAATTTCTTTACATTTTGTTTTTTTTCTGACTCAAGGCGGCAGCCCCTAAACTACTTTCTCCTAGGGTCTGGGTAGTAGTGTAATGAGATTTTTTTTAAAATAAGACAATACCCCTTTCTGTGTGTCAAGTGTCACTAGGACTGCAGGAATAGTTTATGGCACTTGCCTCTTCCTATGACTTCATTAAGGTGCAGGAGAAGGTCATCCCGGGCTATGACCACGTGCTGAACTTCCTTCAGGAGCTCGGGGTTGAGGCTGCTAATGTCGATGTGAACAGAGGAAGGAAGCAGAGGGGTGGCTAGATCCGTCTCTCCGCTGGACAGAATCGGGGACATGTCTGAGTGCGGGTACGAGGGCAGCCTGCAGGACTCAGTCTGGGACAGAGTCTGACTCTGATCTAGAATACAATTGCCAGCGGTGTCAGAAAAAACATGATTACCATCTTGCTTTTTAAGAAACAATGTGATTAATGAAAAACATGTTACATAAAAAAATACCCACGATATGATCAAGTCTCCTAATAATTGCAATGTTTCCTTCTTTTTAAAAATATTCCACAGAATAAAAAAAAGAGAGAAGGGGAATGGTGAACTACTGTACTGACAAATTTCATGCACATTCAAGAGCACGCAGTAATAAAACAATACCATACCCTCAAGCAAAGTAGTTCTGTAATCAACAGATTCATGGGAAACCATTTCATTTGTTGGGCTGACACTCCTTGCATTAGCCAACATTTCCAAATGTGGAGTATGGGATCTCCCGTTATACCAAACCATTCCCTCATCTAAATCTACAATCAGACAGAAAGGAAACGAGGCGGTTTACACAAAATGACATTTTTCACATTGCATTCAAGCTTTCTGATTTATTTAGAACACTTTCTTGCAAGAAATGACTGTTTCGGTGCCGAACCAACAGAATGGATGATGATTTCCGAGACCCCGCTTGCAAATATAAAACAAAATGTTCTGCCACAGTAGGCCGGACATGCAAAACTAAAACAAAACTATTTGAAATGCATCACTTTCATTAACACGTCAGGATGAAGTTAATCACAATATGCGTCTCTTCCAAGGCTCCATGTGTAACATACTGTAGCGTTGTTTAAATATGGCTACATTATTTAACTCAAGTTGAATCAGCCACTAAATGCATTTCTAATACAGTATGATTGAGAACACATTTAAAAAATATGTAACTGCCTTCAACCACATACACGACAGTATACATTATATGCAAAGAAATATTAAAAATGATTCAAATACAGAACCAACAGAATTTGTCACATTTTTAATGTCTCACTCTACACTGATTATTCTAATTGTATGCCTTTTTGTACAGTATATATATAGTATATAATTGTATTATGTACAGTATATATACTTTTTTGAGTACACGTTATAAACTCCAGGATGCAAATAATGACTCATTTACATATACTGTATTACCATATTACCATAATATATGGACCTACTGTATATCAATGCCAAGAAAATCATTTAAAAACAGGTGATAAGTCCCAAAGTCTCATATTTTACCTTCAATATGCTTCTTTTTCCTCATCCACATGAAGAGACCCAACACCACAAGGAGCAGGATGCTTACTGAAGTCACACCTCCTATAAGCCCAGTATAGTCCTGCTCCTGGGCAAGCATTACTTTCCCAAGGACAACGGATGACATTGCTTGCTTCCACTAAATATAAAAAAATACAGGAAACACACACACAAAACTCTTCAATCGGAAGTTAAGGAAAAAACGTTGCATTTAAAGAAAAAAGTGTTTCCCCCCCCATCATGACATGTTACAGAAGCAGATCTCTGAAGGTAAAAGGTTATGTGCACATAAAACCTGGAAAATGAAATTCTTCACAGCAAATTGAATCTACTGTCAGTTCAATCTCTAAAGTGACACTGATGCCTGAATTATATTCGCCATGAAGCAGAATGCACAACAAAGATAAGATTTGATAAAATATATTGTAATACGTTATCTCATATAAAAGAAAACCTTGTTAAGATCTGAACAGATTACCAATAGAGCTAATGTCAGAAGGTCTGGCTGGTTAAAATTTATGCCTAGCATAGAGGCTGTTGCCTGCTAGAACATTGACCCTGGTGGCACATAAGTGTTTTATGTTTAAGGTGAGGGTACTTAGCATCACTCTGCAGCAGGTGCAACTGTGAACTAAACTGCCCCTTTTAAAGGATTTCCTATGACTGTTTCAGGTTGCTTAATGAAGGCATGCACTCCACAACAAGCTCTTAACTCAGAACCCGACAAGCCTCGCCAGTCTTTGATAAGGCTGAAAACATATTCAAATGACAGAATTATAGTGTTAAATTGGCCTCCCATGGGGCTCAATTGGTAAAGCTGCTTGTGTGAGAGTAGTTTGGAATCAGAAATTTGAAGTTGGCTCATGTCACTAGCCAACTGTGACCAGGATTCTCCCAGTGGCAGCTCTCAATTGGTTGAACGCAGCCAAGGGCATGGTGGGATTATTTCGGCTGGGCTCTCTTGGCTCTTGCAAAGCACCTGCGGCCTCCCCAGCCCTTGTAGGCTTGCAGTGCTGTTGCACATTTGATCCTCTCTTTAATTCAGCACCCGAAACTAAAGTACAGAGCTGTGCTGCCTGTGATGTGCTAAAAAAAACAAGCAGTGTGAAAGGGCATCGGTTGGAGAAGTCTTGGCTACGCTTTCTCCTTCTTCCCCGTGTGCGGTCATGGGTTTTTTAAGCCGAGATGTACACAAAAAAAATACTATTGGCTATTGCTATTCCAAATTGGGGTAAAACAAATAATTGTAGATCATTAAAAAAGTGATACTTTCTTGTGCTTTGGTTTTCCAAATTGCAGTCTAAACAACTCAATACAGCAAGTTCATCATCAGTGTTTTAACTACAATATATTTGGTCAGCATCTGTAATAAAAAAGGGCCTTTTTTGTATATTGTAACTTCAACACCAATATTAATGTAGTAAAGAAAAAAAATGCACATAAAGCTCTGAATTAACAATGGCCCATTGATTCCAGAATTCTGGAAATCTGACAAGTTGCGAACTAGTGAGGAGAGTTTCTTACCTCCACTTCAAGTTCATTGTTGCCTGCCTGGAGCTCCATGGGAACTGTGCACACTATTGTGTTTCCCAACAGATGGATATTCTCACAGCTCCTGTTGCTCACTTTAAGTACTTCACCTTGGACAGCCACTTTGTCCAGTTGGGGTACCTAAGAATGAAAAAAGGCTAACCTAAAAATCTGTTCTCAAAAAAGTAGGAATTGCTACTGCTTCTATTTCAGAGAAAATGATTTGAAAATAAAGTTTTGCTAATAAGGCAGCCGTCGTGGAGCCTATTATCCTTCCAGTTTTCTTCTTTTTTTTTTAAAGTGTCCTGTTTTTTTTATCAGAAGAAGAACACATGACTACAGGATAATGCATAGTAACTATTTAGTGATGGCAAAATCTGAAATTCAACACTGTAAAAGTGTGTGAAAACAATGATTAAATGCACCATGGTCAATAAGTCTGGATCACATTCCATGCATAACAGTCAAATGTTTTTAAATTAGACACACAATTCTAGACTGCACCTGTTTTCTAACACTATGTACCAAATGGAACTTGAACATGTAAAAACACGCTGACCTTTAAGTGCAGAACTATGTACAGAACGCTAAAGTCAAATAGCACTAAACCAAATATTTATTAAGGCATATCAAGGTCTCTGTGTACTGGATTTATTCTCAGCACAGAAGTAAGCAAGCTTTAGTTGTGTAATTGATTTTTATACTGTACAAAACTCTCTTGTTTTCAGCAAAGAAGCCTGGGCTGCTAACATAACAGTTCAGAATCTATGCATTTGTAAATAAAAATGAAAAAAGCATTTAGATTTTAACCCCTTTGAAGTGTGATACAAAATAAATAAGTAAGGCTGAAATGTTCAGACAAACATAACTATCAATTTCAACATTTACCAGAAAGTGTAATATGCTCAAGACAAAGTACATGACATGATAGAATGTTTCTATGACCCCTGTGAGCTGTTTTAAATGAGCCTTATCAGCACAGCAAACGGGCCTGTCCTCTAGAGTAATATAAAGGCAATCTTTGGCTTAAGAAGGCTGAGACATTGTTGGGCACTAGTCTGAGCTTGGAAATGTAAGCCCCGTCTGATATTTTATACACTTGCTCTCAATGCACAGCTGCTGTTGGTTGGATTGCTATAAAATTCCTTTTGTCCTCTTTTTAAGAGGTACTTTTCCTTTACAAAGAAATGTGCAAGATAAGTAACCATACAACAATTACATTGTCAGCCTTCAAATAACAGCATTTATCAGTACAAAAAAACGTTCTATATTTGAGAAGGCAATAGTCTGTATTTCATTTTAAAAGTATAAGTAATAGGTTTATTCCATGCCGAAAAGAGAAGAAAGAAAACACAACATTTCAGCTGTGGAGCCTTCTTCAGGTGTGAAGGCTCCACGGCCAAAACGTTGTGTTTTCTTTCTTCTCTTTTCAGCATGGAATAAACCCATTACTTGTTCCTTTGCAGCCTACACATGCTGACGCAGCTACCCACCTGAACTATTTTAAAAGTATTATGACATTAACACTGAAATGCTAATACTGTACAAGCAACATGATAAAATGACTTACTTTTATCTCCAAAATGTTTTTGTTGCCTCTTGAAGTAATTTTCGGTTTCTCGAATTCTTCAAATTTCGGATCTTCCACGTACAGTAAGTCAAACTGTCTTGTGGCAAAACCATCAAAGATGAAAGAGACCTTTGTCACCACAGGAGGCAGAAGCTTCAGGTCTTTCAGAGAGGGGGTTGTGCAGTAGATTACATGCTTGTCTTCACCTTGTGTGCATGCCTAGACAATGGAAAAGGCTTGAATTTTAAAGAAGCACTTTCTATTTATACACACTTTTTCAAATTACCCCCCTCTCTGCTGTTTGTAACCATGCGCATGTAGTTTAGATGTTATGCATTCATATGGGTTATGTTCTAACTTAACTGAAGTGAGCAGCTTCAGAGCAGTTTAGCAGAAGAATAATACCACTTTCATCAGGTTCAAGCAAGTGCTAAATTTTCTCCTGAAGCTGCTCCTCCAACCATGGTATTAATATAACTAAAAACACCAGAATGTATATGGATACGTCCTTCACTTTAGAGTGTTGATCTTTTGAGAATGAAAAGATTGTTGACCTGAACAACAATAATAACTATACAAAGAAGAACAAATGTCACTGACAGGTCTTTAAAGAAGCACTAAGATGCTGACACAAAGCTGCAGAGCCTAATTTTAGTAGTGAACTACATCGTCAAGGTGTACATAAAAATATACTATACACAAAAAAATCTGTAATGTCCTTTCTCCTGGTTTTCTGCAGAGTAAAAAGGCCTGAATCGGGGATAGACTATACTCATGCAATAAGCATATACCATTCAGTGCTTTAGCTATGAGTAGGAGGACCTTAAAGTTAACGTTGCTTTTCAAAAGTAGTTTTTACAACAGCATTACACTGTTAAACTTGTCCAATATTTTAAAAATGTATCTTTATAAATGAACAAAACTGCTAAATAAAAGAAAAAGTCAATTGCTACCATCAGTTTGAATAAAGATATCCTTTTATTAATATAAATATCATTAAACCGGGCTATTGACACTAAAATGTGTTTATATCAGCTTTTTCAACTATGTTTAATTAAAAAAACAAATGCCACAAATTAATATAAATATCCAAAAAGGCCCTCAAAAATCAAGCAACAATTGCAGATATCAAGGTACTGTGAAAGAAACTCACAACTATTACACTAGCATGTGAAAGTTCTTGAGCTAATTTACATGTAAAAAAGACAACGTATTAGTGCTTTAATTATTACTTATGTCTTTTAACCATATATGCTATATACTGTAGCACATTATGCGACAGCGTAGGGGTGAACTTGGTTATTTACGAGTTTGGCTATTTGTGAGGGTCTGGTGCCTCTACAAAGACCCTGTTGCAGTATAACAACTGACACCTCACGCATTCTTGATGGCTGCATCTGTATACTAAATGTTCTGCAAAAGTGATCGGTTGAAGCTTGATATCAGAAGAAATAACATACTGTATATTAATACTTCAGTATTACATTTTGTAGCCAATTCCACTACAAAACCAAAACAAAATACTCAGTTAAAATTTTCAGTTCGGCCTAGACATAAAAATGTTTTAACACGTTCACTTTAATGGACATTTCCCCACAGAAAAATGTTGAAAATTCCAGGATAAAAACTTATACAGCAGCAACAAACTTATACAACACTTCTTCAGGTGTTCTATTACCAATAACTGTAAATAGCTCCCTAAAGCAGCCCTCACGATATCCCTCCACAAAAAGAATGGATGCAACTATGGTTACAGACTAAGATTGCCACAGGAACAGACTCTCCAATTTTACAATTAAGATCCTCACAATCAGCATATTTAGAATCTCAGCAGTCGTACGCTACAATTTCCCAAAGTCAAGTTCCCTTTAAAGCTTTCTCAATGCGTATGATCGCTTGTCATCGCCTGAATTCTAAGATTTTTCAAGATTCACATCTTCTACACAACAACAACAACAACAACACAAAATGCACACACAATGCCTTTCAAGAAAATATAAATTCCGAAGGAGCTGGCTTTCATTTTCTGCCATCTCTAACGGAAAAATAGAAATAAAATGTCATTTCTGTTCTTTACAAATATCACTTAGAAACATTATTTGAAACTCATATTTTATCTGATCTTAAAAATGACCACATGACTGGTGCACTTACAACAAATTAAATTGAGCACACTGTTCAGTCAAATACTGTAGCCAGTACTTTATGATCTCAAGCAGCTTAGAATCAGACGATACAGAATTGAACAAAAAGAAGGAAAAAAATATTCTCTCTGAATCTCACTAGAAATGTCTGCCAATGAATACATGCTCACAGTAAAAATGAATACATTGTCCTCTCAGTAGCACTGAGGATAACGAGATTATTCATGACTCAAGGTCCCACCATTTTTTTCCCTGTGAGTAAGTAGGCTCCTAGATTACATAAAAGAATAGATGTTTTCTTTTCAGATGACAGTTGTGTTAAAGCTACTTGTCAGATGAATGGAGATTTATTTTTAAATGATTTAGTCGTAGTGTCGTATTTAAAGCAGCAAAACGTTTATATAATCTATATGCCTACTGGCTGTGGCAGACAATTCTCCCCAGAAGTATTTTACTAGACATTAATTTAATAGGCTTATGGTCTGTGAAACTTCTCTGAGCTGAACTAAAATTTCTTCCTATAAAGAATTTAAGGCATAACAGCTTTGATGCTCAAATGTCACACCACAGTGTGGTCTGCATTTTATTTCTGCCCTCAATTATTTATTGAAAGTGTTTCAGACTTATTGACAAAGAATACCTATAAGTTTAATTCATGTTGCACTTCAAATTAATAAATGATAAGGAACGTTTTATGATGAAATATTTGAAGGCAGCAGTATGGCAGACTTCGACTATATTTTCTAAGAATTCACCCTTGTTTCTTTATACCTTTGAATTGATTCTCTAACCAGGTGGACCTCAACATAATTACACCTTCTTTACATCTCCAATTACTCAAACCCATCCCTCCTTCGAAGGATTCCTGCCAGATGAAGACTGTAGCCCAAGGGCCAAACCACCCTGTGTTTCTTGTTAGTGCTGCAGCTAAGTCCTGTATGGCACTGAATCCATGGAAAAAGTAAAGTGTGTTTTGGGCGAGGCTTCTTTTGAAAGATAAAATTTAAATTGGAAATGTGCCCTGAGGAGCTCAGGGAGGCTGGCATGGCAGTTTTACAGGACTTAGAATACATGTTGCTAAATCCTAAGAAAGATATGGCCTTGCATAAGCATTGGTTGTTTATTTAAAATAAATAAATGACCCTTAAAATAAACTAAGAATACTGGATCCAAACTGCCTGGCAGCTGTGTAGGTTCCAAACCTCGCTCATGGCTATGAACCTTGGGACCGCACACAGGGGAGAACAAAGAAGTGTACACAGACTCCTCCAATCACCCTCCTTTGAACCACTTAACCTTTGTATGTTAGAGGCACCACAGCCAGTACTTAATTTGTAAATCACAAGGTGCCGGGGCACTTAACTGTGACAGGAACAGAACATAAAGGTAACGCACTTTCGTCACATTTTCAAGCCACCGTATTCGATAACGTAATAACAAGGAAAATTAAAACATTTAATTAGTCATTTTAATGCAATAGTCATCGAACATGTTGCACATTGAACAGTGTGCGTTGGTGGTATATTGGGGAGTATAGCTGCCTTCCATCACCAAACGTTTGGGGGCAGAGTGGTGGCTCTGTGGCTCAGGATCTGCGCCTGTGGCTGGAAAGTTGCCAGTTCGAATCCCGTGGCCGGCAGAGGAATCCTACTCCGTTGGGTCCATGACCAAGGCCCTTAACCTCAACTGCTCCAGGGGCGCCGTATAAATGGCTGACCCTTCGCTCTGACCCCCAGCTTCTCTCCCTGTCTGTGTGTCTCATGGAGAGCAAGTTGGGGTACACGAAAAGGCAAATTCCTAATACAAGAAATTGTATATGGCCAATAAAGTGATCTTATCTTATCTTATTATGGAAAAGATGTCACTTGCATGAGACTGAGACAGTGTCGAATTTTGCCTTGGCAGAGGACCTGGTCTTTGGGAGCAGTGGAGTTCGAGGCTATCTAGGAATGGTGCAGAGTCTGCTCTGAGCCTGTGAATGTCTGTGATCCAATCCCAGCATTTATTACATTTTTGATTCAAACTAGCACTAGCTATATTTTAGACGTATACTCTACTATATTCTTAAACAATGTTCTCTGTGGAAATATATTTTCACAGAGATATGTGCTAAAAGTTTGAGCATGCAACATTGCAATGTGACATCCATTTCATATCAATCCCATTCAGTGTCTGACTATCTATACTAACAGCATGTGCAGAGCTGCAAAGCAGCTTCAAGTCTGTTTTTAAGGTACTAGCATGTAGTGAGCAAATGAGGACTTTATTCTTGGTAATTTCATCAAGGAGTCAACAAAACAAATCAGTGACTGTCTTTAAAATTAGATTTAATTTGCAAACATGCGTGTTCATTTTTTATTGCCTTGAGGAGGTGCTCGGAGTGCGGACAGTCACAAATCAAGACGTGCCAGAGCTCCAGTGAGTCCTGCAAATTAAGAACACGTCACTGCCCTCGACCAATGGTCCAGTGCCAACTGACAGAGAGGTACATGAAAATACATGCCTGCAAGCTCCCAGGGAGCCACAGGAGTCAATGAGTCTCTCAGAGCCAAGAGAGACCTACTGTATCCTCAGTGGCACCCAGGAAATTGGGCACACCGCCGGAGGAATCCCAGGCACAGTAGGCCAGTCGCGTGACCCAGGCTCAAACTGAGGTCAGGTGAACAGGTGACTGGTTGAGCTGCTTGGGAGGCCCCCTGCATTTTTTTGTACAATTCAGGCATTTGTTATTGGTATAATACCTGCAGATACTGGCTTGACAGAGCGCTGCAGGTATTTCACATGAGCAAATCTTTAACCAACACACTCACCACTTGAAATTCCTTTCCCTCTTGTGGTGGGACAATAACCATTCGCAGGGAGTGAGCAGAGTGCAAATAGACTCCATGTGCAGAAACTGTACTTCCTCCACTGTGTGGAAATAAACAAACCTCCTGTTACAAACGGGCATCAGAAGACATTGCTTCGGCTCTGTTTTATTAACTGCAAAACCTAACAATCCCTGCGCTCTGAGAATATCCACAAGGGCTCTGATAAAGTGTTTTAAACATGCAAAGCGTCAAATATTTTATTCCTATATGTGCTCTCATTCCTGCAAAAAGCGCTGGTCCAGACTTTGGGGATTCCTTGATGAAGGGTTAAATAAAGGAAAAATTAAGAAGGTGTAATCTAGCAAGACAATAATATGTGAGATGAGTGACGCAGATTCCAGCAGACTCAATTCTTCACTTTCTCCTGTGACACGTTCAAGTTCTGCATCTTTGTCTTGAAATGATTGACCCAACTCACCTGATAAAGGACCTCGATGGCTGAATGTTGGAAATGAAAGGATCTTCATTGTAGGTGTACGAAGGAGCTTCAAGGAGAGTTGAGTCAATCTTCAATTTCACAGGAAATTGTGAAGTTGCAGTCTGAGGTGGAGTTTTACACTTCAACAAAGTTTCTGACATACTGAGCAAAAAAGAAAACCTGTATTCAGTTCTGGAGTGTCAATCAATTTTAAGATTATCTACCAAAAATTAGGTTGTAATAATTTTAACTGCTAAGGCCCAAATGATGATCATCATAAAAATAAGGCTGTGAGCAAATCGAAAACCATTTACAGTTTTATTCATTTACCCTTTCACATAGCCTGTGGATCATTGCCCTACATTGTACACTGTTCCATCAGATCATGAAGTCTCTGCAATCACATTTTAATGACAATATTTCATTGCGATCAAATGATTAAGATTAAAGTAACTACTCTGACAACAAAAAGGAGTAATTAAGTAATTTCTCACCTTTCCAATGCACACACCGAATTCCCAACAGTAATTTGTCTGGTGTTTCCGCTGTCTAAAAATGCTCCTTTTAAGCTTAATATCGTCCCCCCAGATTTAGGTCCAGCCACAGGAAAGATTTCATTTATAACTGGATTCTAAGAGCAGAGCAACAGAACATCGGATTAAATAACATTAAAAAAAACATTTAGAGTTACATTTTGTAAGAGAGGTCATTCTTACCACATAAGAAAATCCTTTTACTTTAGCTGCATGATTCCCACTGTGCACTTCAATGTCAACATTATTACGACTGCTCTTCGCCTCACCCAGTGAACAAACCAACCTACAAAGAAGCACAAAGCAATCCGGACAGTATAAAAGTGCAAAGAATTTGTTAGCTTTATATATGCAGATGTGTTAATCACAGCAGCACTGTACATATTTATTTTTTAACATGCCCAGGCTATATAAACACATTTAAGGTTGAATTTGTTAAATGTTATTTATTTGTAGGGCAAAAATGACCACCAAGTAATGCAACACAGGAATAGTGAATTAAAAAAATTGAAAATATTGGAGGTTTGCAGTTATCAGATACAACAATACATTTTGGCACAGAAGACCTTTCAGTAAACAGACAATTTGCATGGAAAAAAACACTCTTAGTTGTTTGGCCTTCCATTTTAAGGTTCAGCATTATCTAGTGGCAAACATTCAGCAAATCGTTTCAACCTTTATGACCATCTCTCATAGGAAAGAAAACAGTTATAATTGTGGGACACAAAACACAACTTGATTTCATAGGAACTTACTTATTACTGTTGCTGCCTCTTGTATCCAGTTTACATGGAGAGCCACCTACATCAATAGCGATTTTTCTTGAATCAAACTTTTCACTTTTATTGAAACCAAAATCTCTTCCACAGATCGTTAACTTTGTTCCACCTCCTAAGGGTGCACTGAGTGGAGATATCTAAAAAAAAACATCAAACAAAGTAGTTTGAAAACTGAGCACTTAAATTGGTTATTTTTGTGTCTGTAATCTTAATTCACCACAGATTTTGTCCCCAATTTTTGCAACTAAAATGACAGTTTCATTTGCTGTGATGCACACCATTTGCGTAAATGATGATGCAAACATTCCATTAAAGCTGTTTCCCAGCAGCTTATTTAGTTCAGTTCCTATTAAAGCTTCCTTTCACAACACGGGGTGCCCTTATAGACTCTACAGTACCACCAAACAAGCCAAGCTGACAAGATTAGCTTTTACTCAGCAGTACTAAATATTCAAATTATCTCGCCTCATTTGCGGCTTGAAAGGCTTTGGATTTTTTTCCTCAATAAAGGAGAGGCAGGTCAAGTATTTGCGTCTCCTATGGAGGAAACCCTCAGTAGCTCATAAAGGTCTATCTTGTGTTTCATATACCACCCACGGAGACTGGCTGTTGAATTGCTTCACAAAAGGAATATTGCTTCCTGAAAGTCAAAGTCATTGTACCTTTCTGCTCCTATTCTTCTGGTGTGTTTACTGTCCCCCCGCCTTCACAGGATTGCAAGTAAGTGACCGAGGCTTTCATGAGTAAGGCTTTTTCAAGATAAACCGCCGCTAACGTAACAAAATATTCGCTGTGTTGATCGATATGGTCACTTTTGTAATTATATCACGTTCTTCTGTAGTTCACGATAAGATGAAGGGTGGCACCAGTCTATTTTTCAAAGTTAGGGATGAAAAACACATGTAATGTGGGGAGTGAGCTGCGACCTTAGAGATAGCTGGGGGGCAGGTTTCCTGAGTCCAGAGGCCAGGGCTGCACTGGTGTGCTCTGGAGCAGCGGTCCTGGCACCATCCGCAGCTCATGAACACAGGGGCCAACAGGCAAGAGCTGCAGGACAAGAAATGATCACATCCTGGTCCCCACAATGGAACCTTTGTGATCTGGAAGAAAAGGGAATGAGTTACAAATGAAGTTGAAACAGTCCCGGCCAGCATGTACCCTGCTTTGTGAGCCCGTTGCAAGCCGGGATAGGCACCGGCTCCCCCGTGACCCTGAACTGAATTATAGGGTTGGGTACCGCCTCTGGAAAACTTACCGCTGTAAATAAAACTGCCGACGGAAATTGCCAGAAATTATTGAGCATAGCAGTATGGTCTAAGACGTACCACGGTACGTACTGCGTGACTAAAGAACCACGGTTTAAAAAAAGTGTTTGAAAAATTAATGGATGGATGTAGCTCAAACTTGGATTTTTACCACCTTGGAAGAACACATATATTTTGAAAGCTATGGGAAATGCATTAAGCCTTTATATACTTTCTAAATGATACATTTAAAAATACACTGTAAGCAGCACTAAAAAACAAGGATACTGCATATGACTGTTGAAAAGCTTTTCTTAAAAAAAAAAAGATTTTTACTCTGAACCATCACACATTCTGTATGGGACAATTTGCAAATGCAGTATCAAATCACTGAACTGCAGTACAAATCTGACGATGATAAGGAATTACATCAGGCAAGGAGTTTGCAGTTTTTTGTAGAATACTTTGCCTTACAATGATCCTTATCTTAGACTACAAACTAGGGCAATCAACCTTCCAACCAACCTTTAATTGGTTTAATTATGTACAGAAATAAGTGGGATCAACTCTCAAACACTCAAGATTACAAGCATTCAGAGTGCTATATAGGTCTACTGGTTAAATTTCCCTCTGAATCAGTAAACCTAAGTGAGGGGAATTCTGAAACCCTTCTTCAACAGCTCAGTTGGGATGAAGACACAAGATACACACAAGTACTCCTGAACTAGTTCTAGGAAACACTGCTTTAATATAACACCTATTTTTACAACTAATTACCTTTTTGGAAGAATACTTTTAAAAGAAAATCATTTCAGAAATGTATCTAAGCTTATCCAAGCTATTCACCTTGTTTCCTGTGATCAACAATGAAAAGCCATCCGGTTTTTCAGCCGATACCACGGCCACTTCAGGAGAAACTGGCAAAGTGTCCAACTGGAAATTTACGTGAGGAGTTCTTTGTCCTGAACGGGAAATCACAACCTAAAAATACCAAAAATAAAACAGAAACAATTAAACTTGGTGTACTGTGCTAGTTAACGCTGAAGACTATATGAATCTTGAGTCCTTAAGACTTCATGGGTTTGGGTCTTTTCATGATTGTAGAAAGTGAATAAAACCGACAGATGTTTGTAAATTATACTTATTCTTTAATCGACAACAAAAAGACAGAAATCGACGACCGAAACTTGAAAATTACAAGTCCGCACTGGTTTCACAAGTGTCGCACAACTGATCTCCTAGATAACAGTTGATTCTTTCTATTACTTTTGTGGTCTTCCCATGTAAGGTTAAAGCGGGATTTTCTTTGCCTCGATTTTCAATAGTTCCCAAATCCAATTCTGTATAAAATGAAACATACTGTCATACTGGAGTGTTTGTTCTTTGGGATGAAAAAGACTTTGTTACAATTACGCATGGCTCAACATTCAAAAGCAAAGCAAGGCTGTGCCCAGTCAGTACTGGGAACTAAACCTCTTGGGATCTCAACCAGATTACTGCTGCAGTTGGTGTTGGTGGACCAGTAGGAGACACTCTTCAGTCCATCACACTGTAGCAAGGACAACTGTGCTTCAGATACATACTGTAGTCCTTTAACTGCGACAGTAAACTGAGGTCCTGACTCTTTGGTCATTATAAAACCCATGGACGTAAGGGTTCACTAAGAGTGAGGATGGTTAACTCAAGCGTCCTAGTTCAATTTCACTCGGCGCTCGCATAATCTGGCCACCTGAAAAACTGCCTGTTAGTTCTAATTATTAATTTCTCCATCCGATAATCTACTGTGCTGTGGGGGGCTGTCGGTGTGCATCACCCAGGTGAGTGCTTTACTACAGTGATGGATGGGAGTGTGTCATTTCATACATACACTGCAGGATGGGACATAACATGCTTTGCGATTCTTCTGATGGGAATTGTTACATATATCCAGGCAATTGTAATTCCTAAGTATTCTACACTGTAAAAACAGAAGTGGCTCTAAGTGAACAAGTAATAGGTTTATACCATGCTGAAAAGAGAAGAAAGAAAACACAACGTTTCGGCTGTGGAGCCTTCGGGTATAAGTGGCTCTAAATGTTTTATTATTTTAATGTCAGTATATTTGGTTGGCTCTAGAAAAGGCAAGAATTAATGGTGTACATTTCATCACAGCAAAAAGTTCAAGGTTACAATCCATATAGGTGCCTTTAGAGTCTGAGCCTCTTACCAGGATAGGCTCCAGCTACCCCATGACCCTGAATTGAATAAAGCAGTTAAAAAATAGATGCGTATGGATTAATTTTAGTGCAGAAGGTAAAATCAAATAAATGCCTCTTAAGTTTGTCCCTGAAAGGCCCACCTAAGACATACAGTTCACTATTAAATACTCAACATCATCTACACAATTTCTTATTACAGGTTAAAATTGTGGAATTTGTCCCCCTGAATGGAGAGTATATTTTTATTAGTTTCTGTTAGTGATATCAACTTGATATGTTTGAGAATTGCAAGAGAGCATTTTTGATTTACTGTGGGCAGTGGTGTTTCACAATATAGTTTCCAAACATGTTGAGAGATGTCTGAGCCTTATAGCCTTCTACATTTTTCATGTAAGGTTTACTATTACTATTTGCTGCAATGGTACACTTGAATCCTGCTGAGCTTGGCAGTTCTAAAAAATACCCTCTTTAAAGCTGTAATAATAGAGTCTTTGAAAAAAGTCTCATGTATTAGCATGGTCAAGGTTGGTTACAATGCAGAAACCACTGAAGCACATAAGTGGTCAACCATCTTCTAAAGGAGAAAGCACTGTACTCATCTCTCCACATTCTGCTCAGTAATTCACTGTTCTGTGTGATTTGAGCCCAGACTGACAAAGAAAACACATCCATGTCTCCTCTTGCTAATGTAAAAGAATGCCTGCATATTTCTACAATCGCATTTGCCAAAACAAAATCTGAAAAGGCCTCCAGGCAGAGATAAACTACATCATAAAAAAAGCTATTGTGCCTGCAGGAATAATACCACTGGAATTCTGAATTCCATTTCAGTTGGCTTAACTTTATTGTATTTAAATAATTCTTCTGCTGCTGTATCTAAAATGTGAAAATGCCTGAAATGAAGATTCAGTAAAAAAATGGAACAATGGATATACAACAGAGTGAACATTTCAGTGAAAAATACATTAATTCTTGATAAAATAATATTTTACTTTTAGTAATTGTAAATAATTAAAGTATGTTTACCCCACTGCTTTTAACCTAATTGAAAACTATAGGTGTTGAGAATAATTCTTTTAAGCAGAGATGTTTGTTCCACATCTCCAGCTCCCAACTAGTACCAATGTGTCATTGTGAATGATCACACTGTGAATTGTACAGCAAGTACTGTATTACACTTATTGTAACTTTAAAAAGACTCTTCTAAAGGAAAATATTTCCTTTGGCTGAATTAGCATCACACAAGAGAATTTCACAATCAGTCCTGTTCCAAATGCTTTTTTCTTTCTAACAAAAGGGAAATAAATCGCACTGTATCTGGACTCAAACAGTTCCTAGCATTCTCACAATATTCAAGGTTAAATTCTCTCTCTCCAGTGGACAGCTCACTACTCTTCACAACAGCTGCAGCAGTTCAGCTTCCCAAAATCTGCCTGAAACAATGGGAAAACAGCAACAGCTGTTCATGTTCTGTAACATGCAATATGAAAACTTGTCATCGAAGTCTCACACTAACTATTAACACTGCATTAATTTTTAATTCCACTTCCTTGCAGCTGTTCCATTTTTGTGGCAGACAATTTTACTCGTTTCTGCTATTATTTATAAAATATGGGTGAAAAGAACACTGAATTTGGAATACCTTTCCAAATGTGGACACACACAAAATCAAAATTTGATCTTTATCTGTCTCTAAGTCCTAACTCAGTCTAAGATTTTGTCATTCTAAGGCAATGTATGGTGAAATACCTTCTGACACAGAGGCCACTGTCAAATTTAACAGGCAAGAAATTTAAGGTACAGGGCAAACTAATTGAATTTTGTTTCTGTAACCTCTCATTATCTGAATTAAGAGGACAAGCATAAATAAACAAGTATACTGAAATTCATTTTAGATGAATGTTGTTAAAAAAACATCCTGTGAGCTGGTCAAAGTGTCTACTGGGCAAACAGGAAGTACAAAGTTTTTCTCAGCTTCACTTTGCACCTGTGTATGTTTATTCCTTCAAGAATCAAGGATTCTTACATGAATGAAAACCAACAACATCCTGTTAATTTACATATAACAATAAAAAGGGAAACTGCACATTCTCCTTGAGTGCTGGTTTTAAAGCGGTCTGGTCTGAAGTCTCTCATTAATCTAACCTAGTAAGGCTACTTTCATTATTGTTCCTTCAAAACAATATGAACTTCCAGTTTTATCTCTTGCGGAAAGTCTAAGCTGATGACTTTTGTCATTAATAAACACATTTTATTTACTTTTATTTGTTTGTCAGACTCCTGAAAAACCAGTTCTAAACTGTTACAACATCATTTTCAGCTTCCTAAAGAGCCTGTACATATTGTTTCAAAGTGTATAACAGAAAGAAAGTCCTGAAAATGCAGTTGTTCATTTTAGTTCTATTGTTAGGATTTTCTTAGATCTTTCTCCAGCAATGGTCAACAGTAAAACTAAAAAAAAACTCAACAAACTATTGGCAAAATTACACTAAAAAAGAAGGCAATTACTTTTTAAATAATCTGCCACAAATCTTCCTGAATTCAGAGCATATTCAATGGAAGATCTTGTTACTGGTTTTAAGGCTCTAAGAAATATGGCTCCATCATTAATCTCTGAACTCCTT
Source organism: Atractosteus spatula (assembly GCF_055471065.1). Classification (NCBI taxonomy): domain Eukaryota; kingdom Metazoa; phylum Chordata; class Actinopteri; order Semionotiformes; family Lepisosteidae; genus Atractosteus; species Atractosteus spatula. The sequence continues at coordinate 50,917,831 of NC_142713.1, read as the reverse complement.
CGTGTTTACCATCCCTCTCGTGGGCTCCGGTCAGATTAAGCTGGTCCTCTGACTGTACGGGAGACAGTTCTCAGACTGTAAGTTCTTGTTTTGTTTTTTTACTGTGCCTTTTTGTCTTTTTCTTTATCACCATATACAGTGTCCTTGGGTTAAGATAAGGCACTTTAAAATTAAGATGATTATGATTATTATTACTCAGAAAGTATGTGTTTGTACAGTATCATGAAAAAAAACAATTTAGTGGCATATGATATATGCAAGAAGACGAGTTTGAAATTCTGACATTTAAATGTATTGCTCAGTTAAAGAATTCGTTTTGGGAGTTGAGGCAACAGAGAAACACCCATCTGGACTTACCTGAATAACTCGGCCCTCAGACGTCCCCAGATTGGCTAAGGTGAACTCCCCCCGGGTGAACACGGCGATGGAGGTCAGCAGGACATTGCTGAACTGCCCGAAGAACAAGTCCAGGCGCTGCATGGTGGTTGTGACTTCCAGCTGGTACCCCTCTCCATGCTTCCCACACCCTGATGTGTCATCTGGCAAGCTCTACAAAAGAACACATGCCTTTATATTAAGGCTTAAGAGTCAAGCAGATCACTGTTTTTCAGAAGCGCGCGGCATTACGCCATTTTCGAAACTTCCCTTTACCTTCCTTGCTGTACAATATAACATTTTGTTGGGCTATTCATCTCTTAACACATAATTAGCCAGATAAATAAATCTGAAAAAGACTGAAGTGGCAGTTTTGTATTGGCTGTGGGTAACGTGTGTCAGAAAGGAATAAGTCACACTTCTTTTCAAAGCACCTTGCACACTTATGTGATACATAAGGCTTATAGAAGAGGGGTTAGTTTTGAGCTCCAGTAAACAATAACCAGACAACAAAGGAACTGGACTCTTTGCGTATATTTCGTGCCCAAATGTAGCATTTTCTTCTTAATGTTTCACGAAACGCTAATAAAATGAACCAAAATGACCACAAGAATCAAAAATAGGGAAAACAATTGGTACAGTCTATCAATTCCTAGGTTTTTGTCCCATGCCTTGACTCCCAGTCATTAATTATTAATGAAGAAACAGAACATGGCATTGAACTGTGACTAAATATTTCAGTTAATGGTTAAAGAAACACTGTAAAAACAATATTTTTTCTTAGTTCTTACTACTTTCCTCTCATTACATGGAACATGTTGTTTCTTATATCTCTGGGGAGGTTTCTAAGGCAAACAAATTTCCGTGTTTTAGTGAATAAAGTTGCACAGTTTAGATTCTCACAAAGCCAAGCCTTCCTCTGAAATTAATAGAGGAAAATACATTAAGGAATCAGGATATATTACAATAGAATGAAAAACTTTGTTCTTTTTCATAATTTCTGTTGAAAAAGGGAATCGCTACAATATGTGATCTAGTGCTAAATTGTGGCTGAACAAAACTACAGTATATGGTGAAAACACTGTTTTTCCAGTTTCTGACTTTTAAAACTTCTTTGTAGCTATTGCATTAAAGTTTTAATACATGAGCATAACTATGAGTGTGCATTATAGTACTTAAACACTCTAAACTGCTCATTAAGGATACTGAATGAATCTAGGTACCATTTATATGACTTAGAAGTGTAATGTTACAAGGACATTATGAATCATACAGTAAATGTGGGTGGACTTACAATCTTGAAATTGATTTAAAAATGTTTGCGCACTTTGTAACTGTAGATTAAATCACTTGCAGAGGAATTAGAAAAGTTATGAAAAGGAACAGAATAATTTCAATGCTCTATAATCTGATAATAGGAAGATATGAATTATAGCTGTTAAAAAAAATCAATAATGTCTGGTCTACAGGTGCTTTTATGTAAGCTGGTATGTAGAACTTTAGTGTATTTTTTTACACTGCCAATCTGTTCTGTAAATATATTAATTGTTAACATTGATCAATTTCAGCATTTCTTTGTTACATTAATAACCAATTTTTGTTTTGGTTGGGTAATGGAGCTCTTATCGTTTAGAAAAAAATATCTAAGTGAAGTCTAAGTGACAGACTGATCAGAAGATTAATAAAACAGATTCCTTACTGTTCAGTATGTATATCTGTTGTATACGATGCTGGATTTTTTACACTTTTACTTTTATTTTACTGAAAAAGATTAGTTCAGAAGACTGTGCGGTCGCTAAGAACAGTTAGTATATTTTTCCAAAGGAAGCACAAGTTTATCTTCATACTCTTTAGACCTGTTTTAACAAGTCTTCTCCTGAATTGTATTCCATCTCTTAGGGTATGCCAAAATTTGCCAGTTTGTTAATCATCGTGTCCCAGTTGTTAGAATGACATTAATCCGAAATAGCCCATTGTTCTGGCAACTGTTTTTAAATTCAATTTATAAAAGGACCCTTTTCAGACATGGTAAGTTTTTCATGCATAAAAATTTAATGTATTTTTGAACTAATAAGAAGAACAACACATAATTCCTAGTCATTCAGGGAAAGCAGATTCAGTTGAAGTCCACAGTTATACTTTTTACTATGGTCTGTCCAGGGATGTATGCTTGTATGTATGTATCTTACTTAAACTTTAAATGAGAATGAAAAAACTGACCACAATATTTCCTAAGACCACTGCAAAAGCAGCATACAAATTTCAAAAGATTTAGATAAGATTCAAAATACCTGGCAGGTTACTTCTAATGTAGACAAGTACAGGGTTTTATAAATACAAACGATATACAGTAGCTCTAAATACAAAATGGAAAAGGCTTCATATGAAAAAGACTTATGTGTTTAGGTTGACATCATTTTAGACAACAATGAGAAGCAATTAAAAAAGTCTAACAAAGCATTAGGATATATAGATAAGGTGCAGAATTTAAATCAAGGACTGTTATCTTAAATAGTATAATGCATTAGTAAGGCCTCATTAAGAATACTGAGTACAATGTTGGTCACCCCATTAAAGATATTGCTTCTCTAAGTTACTCCAAGACAAGAGCAATTAGATGCCTTTTGGAGCTTAAGGGAATGTCCTACACTAACTAATAAATAAAGAATCTTGCCAACAAAATCTGAAAAATATCACAATTATAAAAGCTTTGTGAGATGTACTTGATCCCAACCCAACAGGTGAAACCTGCAGAACAAAATATATCCAGATGTGTTTTTTTTACATTTTTTTTTCTTTAACCCCAAACATGCACTGCTTTACTGACTCTGATTAAGTTTCATAGAAATGCAATCCTAGAACGTATCTATAAACTGTACAATAATTTTGTCAATATCAGTCTTTTGTTCGCACTGTTTCAAAAGCATTAGATCAGCACTGCTGGAATAAAAAAAACGTCTTATTTTCTTAGGTCGGATGCTGATCTGACAGATTGAACAGGTTTTGTAATTGCAGTGTGGTCCAGGTTTTAATACAAAAGCGTGACTTTCTTTCAGGAAGATCAAATGAATGGGGTGTATTAACCGTACGCACAGACCACTGAATGTTATGCGGGGTTTGTGTTCAGTCTCTGAAACTCCCTTGTATGAAACAGAGTGTTCTTCCCCCACTACCAAACAGGACCCTTAGGTAAACTGGCAAGACTGGCTTGGTATTTATTTTGAGTTTCTGTAATCCTTAAGGCTATAATACTGTTCTTTAAAACGATCTCCTCCCTTTGTTCTGTCAAGACCGTTCGCAGAAAATTAAATAGAAAATATTTGCACTACCTTTAATGTCTACATAAATACTTTCCGTTTTGTTTTAGTTCAACAGCAAACTCCACCATTCTAGGTAATCTGATCCGTGTGTACGAGAGTCCTACACATGTCTTTTTTGTCTGGAGACTTAAGGATCCCCATTTTGAAACTGCTTGTAAACCAAGTCCAAAAATATTTCCTGAATGCATTGCTTGATTTGTCAAGAACAGAAATGAGAATTAGCTCTAGCTTTGAATTTTCACATAAAAGATGCAGGATGAGACTAAAATAGCACGCAGCCAGAACGTGCACATTGTGCCCCAGTCTTGCACGGCTACAGTAGGATCAGTTCACAAGCCCACCTGGCTTGTGAATGGCACGTTATAATGAAATTTGATTCTTGAACTGCTCTTAGCAGGGGTCGTTTTATTTCATTATGAGGCAAGGGGTTATTACTGTGAAGGGAATTGGAGAACCTGACAATAATGCCAGATTAGAAGCTGCTAACTGTGCAGCTGGCTTGAGGCTGTACTCTGGCCTGCGACAGCCATAAGGGAGCAAATGGACAGGATACAGACTATTGGGGCTACAGCAAAAAAAAGGAAAAGACTAGGAGAACAATATTACAGTTTTCTATGTTTTCTGAATTGCAGGAAAACTTTCAAAAATAATGGTAATGTGCTAACCCCCCCACCACCACCACCACCAAAGCACCTGCTGCAGAGAAAGAAGTCTAAGCCCTGGAGCTTTTCTTTTCCCCTGCTCACACACACACAGTCCTCTCCACAGATACGCTCTCCTGCTCAGACAAACGTCGGTCCAGACCTGAGATTTGTTTAATCATTCACGTTAAGCGCTTTCTGCCCGGGAACGGCCTGGATGAACACTGGGCTATAAATTACCCTTTTTGTTATTTTGGACATTAAGTGTAAGAATCGCTGAATACATATTTTTCCAAAGAAGAAAAATAAACCTTCATGTTTCTTTTTTTAGTCTTTAAATAAGGTAGTGTGTTGCAAACAAAGAACAGAAATATTTCCCATGTGTTTCTCGAATTTTACTTTAAGACTGTGGGATGGATTTTTTATATTTATGTTTTTATTTAGGTTTAATTAGAAAGAAATATATAATTAATTATTTGTTAAGATCACTCCTTAAGTTTTTTTTTCCATTTACCAGTGCTGTCCCAGTCTTCTATTCTGATTGCTAGCAAATCCTATTAACTCACAAAGACATAATGAGCACACTGTATCTTTCTCATGATTAATTTTTTCCCCTCTAAATCAAAATATACTATTTATACCACCTTGAAATGGTATATACCACCTTAAAATATACCTTATTTTAAGGTGGTACCACCCTGGAGTCTGTGTTGGGTCGTGGGCTACACTCACAGATGACTATAGTCACAGTTGTTCCCCAAAACAAAGCAAATGAAGTCGGATTGATCCAGTTAATGCCCTGCTGCTTAAATGGGCACTCTCCCATTTTCCAGATGTCATAAAGGATTAAATAAAAACATATTTAAATTGTAGAACAGACAATTGAGTAATCTTGTCTATAGACAACACTTTTGCAACTGCATTCTTGAACCAAACGATCTGCAATACCACAAACAAAATTCTCTGTGCTTACAGGCTAAAGCTCTCAGATAAAGACAGCTGGTGGAATTACTATTTCTGTTATTATTCTTTGCATTGGTTGTAAATAGCTGTACAAAAAAAAGGGAGAAAAACAGCTAAGTATTCATTACTTGGCACAAAAATGTGCAAAAAAAGTAAGAGAGACAGTTGGTAGGGATTAAAATGAAATTCGGTATGACCTCAAATAAACTAGCAACAAAGGCCACTGTCTAACATACTGTTGTACCTATACTTGGAAGGTAAGGGATATTCATAAAGTAAATATACTTTTCAAGAAAATCTAGTTTCAGGGTTGATCGGGGCAAATCCAGCCCTCAGTTACTCTTACATTCTAATGGGCTAGGTGAAGAGAGTACCCTGGAGCACATGATTTTTCTGGGTAATTTCAGCATAACAGCCTGTTGTTACTCATAAGAAAATGCATACCCATGCCAGAACATTAAAATGCAACTAAAATAGGCCAAAGGGCACAAATAGAAAAAGAAAAACAGCCATAGCCAGACACAAAGTGTTCTAAAAGAAAAACAAGCTAAAAAAGAAAAACAAAACAGAAGTTGTTGTGGGTGAGGGAACAGAAAGCTTGAGAATCTGAGGGAAAGGAAAATATTTTTAGTTGTTAAATAATATCCATGGCACATTCAAAACCAGACTTCAATAAAGTAAGAAGTGGATGGAAAGGCCAAGAGTTTTTGCAAAGCTTTCTGACAGACAGGATTTCACAGCGTGAGGAATTTCAAGCTTGCAAGCTAATGCTATATCTAAAGGAACTTGCTGCATAATACAGTATGCAGCCAAAAAGAGGCAAAGATGGCCTTAGAAGCAAAACATCTGCTCCCAACCGGGGATACACATCACATGGTAGTTTTAAGATTGTGGGTGGACGTAAACAGGTTATTCAGACGGCTGAGTGAGATTTAGCAGAGAACCACAGTCTACATCTTTAGACAGTTCATGTAAAGGTTTATGGAGTATGGACGTTAAAGTTTAATATGGTTTTTGTAGCATGATTGCATGGGGCAGCAAGCTAAACTAGAGTGTGTTAATTCTAATTTAACTGAAGCTGAGCTGACAAAGCTGACGAACGCAACTGCAAACCCACTTTTATGGGAAAAGCTACTGGTGCTTCTTTTGTTTAAAGGGCTACATACAGTAACGTGAAATTTTCGTAAGCATCCTTTTTGAAGTTGTAGTCTTGTCCGTTTTCTAAAATCTTTAAAGACTGAAACCCTTCTGGCAACACAACCTATACAAAATGAAATCTAAACTGGCAAACCAAACAAAGTGTAAGACAAACTGTTTCCACACAAACCACACAAATGAGTCAAGAGCAAACTGCAGTCTACCCAGCTCTTACTGTAGGTTTCCTAAATAATATTTCATCTTAAATATGTGAAAACAATGTAAAAGTACAAACCCAATTAAGACACAATGTAGGGAGTGAAAAGACAATGTTTTCTTATTTAAAAAAGGAGATTTACTGGAATGTTTGCAAACGTAAGTTCAGAAAATGTTACATGGAAGAAGAACAGCTGATAAAATACAATCTGATCCATTATAAGTCATACTGTAGCGGTCTCAGCACACTCTAGCCAAGTGGCAGATAACTCCTTTTTTAAACTTTGAAGGCTATAAACAGATCACAGCAAAATCTTGTCAAAAGTCACACTTGTAGGTAACTGCAAGGGTAACTGTCACTTGTAGCCTTACCATCTGCATGAAAGGAATGCTTTTAACTTAAGAAGATTTTTTTATGTATTTGCATTAATCACTTTATAAGAGGAAGAACACCAGATAACATTTAGTGCGACAGTATATATTCCAGGGAAGACATTAAACTTTTCTTGGTAAAAAAAGAAGTCTTCACGGGGTTTAAGCAAATCAGCCAGTATGGCTGTTGACCAGATTGTCTTCAAGTACTTCAAAGCCAGGAAACTTCCTCTAAGGTAATATGCAAATGAACAAACCCACTGTAAAGGTTTCGTGACTTTGTTTCTTCCCTGAGTGTCAACACTGAGTAACTCTTTGTGCTTATATGACTGACTAACTCATTAATTACTTCTAATGTAGGTCTATTTCAGTTGCCTGCTTTTGTAATTTTATTTTATATGATGCTTTTTCTGGAAATTCTTGTTTGAAAAACGGTAAACACAGCAAAAAAAAAATATTTCGCGCACCTCACGTACAGAACGCAGGACGAGAGCTATGGCTCCTTTGTCATAACCTGTTGTTCAGAAAGGAAGTGTGCTTCCTTATCGACAACAAGTGATAGTTGGCACAAGCTTACCCAATTGTGTTTTACATCATGTACAACTTCCACATCTCTTCAGCCTTACCAGGCTGTGCAGGGTATTTTACAGAATAAGAAGCTGGTCTTCTAAGGTTCAGATAAGAACATAAGTCCACAAATGAAAGGAGGCTTTTTGACCCATGAAGCTCATTTGTTGCTAGCAGTAAAGTGACAATAGAAATGACGAAATTGGATTTGACAACATGGCTGGAAAGTTTGTTTCAAGACTTGCACTATCCTAGTGCCTGCTGGTCTCAGTTTTAAAAGCTGTTCTTTTAATGTGTAGCAGAGACAGCACCAGGATACAGGACTTTCTATTTAATCCAGTCTTCCATCCATCCAGTACCAGCAAGCTATTTATTCCTACCAGTCATGATGGTAACATATTCCACAAACACAAGGCACAAGGCAGCACGATATTCACAGACTTTACACCCGTCAATTCCAGGGTACACACACAGACAAAGAGGGACAGTTTACAGAACAGCCCATTAACATAGCCAGTCTGTCTTTGGAAGATGGAAGGAAACATGAGCACCCAGTGAAAATCACTATGAACACAGGGGAACATGCAAACTTCACATAGAAGATGCTCCACTTCAAAGAGCTGTGAAGTTGCAGCGCTCACTGCCACACCACCGTGAATTAATGCCCCAATTCCATACGGAGCAGAGCGGTGGCACTGTGGCTAAGGATCTGCGCCTGTGGCTGGAAGGTTGCCGGTTCAAATCCCACGGCCGGCAGAGGAATCCTACTCCGTTGGGACCCTGAACAAGGCCCTTAACCCCAACTGCTCCAGGGGCGCTGTATAAATGGCTGACCCTGCGCTCTGACCCCAAGCTTCTCTCTCCCTAGGAACAAGTAATAGGTTTATTCCATGCATGGAATAAACCTATTACTTGTTCCTTTGCAGCCTACGCATGCTGACGCAGCTACCCACCTGAACTAATTCTCTCTCCCTATCTGTGTATCTCATGGAGAGCAAGCTGGGGTATGGGAAAAGACAAATTCCTAATGCAATAAATTGTATATGGCTGATATAGTGATCTTATCTTATCTTAACCAAGACTTATTAAAATAATGAAACTTTACCATCATCATACCATAACCACAGGGAGACTGCAGCGACTGTGTATTGTCACACTGTACATTTTGTAATCACTGTCGCAATCAGGCAGAAAAAACATTAACTGAAGGTTCAGAGAAACAAAAATCAGAGCCCAGCCTAGTTTAGTTTAATGTGGGGTTATGACTTTTTAGCACATCAATTACTGTGCATATGTAATTAAAGCCACAACAGAGCACCTAAAACTAAAGTTAAATCCTAGCCAAACAGTGAAATGAGAAACGCATCACTCCAATCTATCACACTTACAGCTCATTTAGCTGCTTCAAAGCTAATCATGCTCGTGTAAGCACCAGATAATCAAGAAAACAGGGCAGGTTACATCATTTAAATAAATTCATACCTCTAGGGTTTTGACATAAGAAGAGTTAGCTTTTTAGGTGTTGCCCACCTTACTAGTTTACCTCATTTCTGTACACTGCTGCACAAACAGAGGAAAAATAAAAACTAAAACAGCCTTTCAGCTGGTAAAAGCTGCTGCCAGCTACAGGTACATCTACTGTACCTTAAAGTACAAACTTGCATTCAATTCTTGTTGAGACAAGGTGTACTGATGATAAAAACTGAATCATTAAGAATAAATCTGACTGTGAGACTCTAAGGTGTTACCTTATCATTGGCTTTAAGAGCTTCCTGATATGAAAACAGCAGTCTTTCCAGGTGAATCATTGTTTGGTAATCCAGAGTGCCTACAAAACTAACCTCAGCACTGCTGGAGCAGAATAAATCGGTACTCACCAGGTTGTTTTTGCAAAATTTGTTCTTGGTTGACCTAAATTGTTTTAACAAATGTTTATTGAAACCAAACAAAAACTATGTGAGCAAAGAAAATTTAGCTTTCCAAACAAAATCTATTTCTAATTATTCTTTGGAGTAATGCAATGGAAAAGCAACCAATTTTAGAATGTAAAAAGAAAAATAAATCAATTCATCAACTAAGTAAGCTATTTTGTTTCTACCACCACATAAACCATATTAATTTAACCATAACGCTGGCATAATTAAACTATCTGCCAATCAAAAAAGCCTTCTGTTGGAATTATATTACTCACTCAAATCAATCACGCTTTGGATTTAATTTAAAACCAATCAAGTTATGGTTTTTCTTAGAAATCAATTGTAATTTAATTAGTTATTTTGACCTTAAATGTGGTTCTTTGTTATTTTGAGAACCAAGTGTTTTTTTTTACAGAAGGACATGTTAGTTTGCTGGTAAGATTCCAACATTTGTGTCTTTGAAGCATGCAATTACGGTCCAAATCAAGGTATATTTATGTCTATTTATTTTATTAACTAATATCGCCAGACAGCAACATGGACTAACGATCGATAGTGCTTTAAGAGCTCCTTGAAATCTCCAGTCTCCCCAACTGAAGTCTATTATGAAAACATTTCATTTGTCTTTCATTAGTAATCGGAATGAATTCAGCTTCACACTAATGAACACAACCCATTACTTAAACCATATTTAATTCGATTCCACCACATTTGACATTTGAAGACTTTACAAAAATCAGGAAAAAATGCCAGCTTCTAATTCAAGTTGAAATGTTAAGAGGGTTTATGCAGCCATTATTTATAAATGGCTAATAAAGTAAAGGATAAACATTCATTAAGATTAATCTTTAATGAGGTGCCATGAACTTGTATACACCCACTTAGCATATCCTGCTCTGGCTTGTCAATACCAGCTTTAAATCAAGTCGCACTGTGTTCTTGACAAGAATAAACTACAAAGGGTAAAACCAGCAAGAAACGGTTGCTGGCATTCAGTTAGTACTTTTTCAAAGGCAACACAACATAAGAATAGATCACCAAAAGCTTTTGTACTTAAAAGCATGTGTTTAAGTAGTGAGGATCAATACAATATTTCCTTATTACTTGAGCTGGTTTGGTATGAACAAGTGAATTCAATATGTATCATAGAATCTCTTCTTTGTCTTTGTCTTTAAGGTCTCAGAGAGTTTTTCTTGCAGGGTTGCACGTTTTCATGTGCGCATAACATAGATCTCTTTCAGGGCAGAGCTGATACATTTTTTAAATATATTTGCAAAAGATAAGAACATAAGAGAGGACACAAAGGAGACCATTTAGTCTATCTAGTGTAGGCTGATTGGTGACTGGAAGCTAATGGACCTGAAACTCTCATTCAGTAGTAAAATCCATGCAGATAAAATTGCAGCTCTTTTTAGTATTAGTCATGCTGGTGCATTTCTGAGTGGTCAGGAATGTACAGTATTACAGAACTTAGAAGGCAACAGTGTAGCAAGAAAGGGAGACCTTGATGCAAAACAATAAGTCCTACTGAGTTCTATAAGATGCTAGACAAAAAATAACTTCTCTAGAAGCTACTTATAATGCTTGTGAAAGTCTTAAATAGGTCACTCTAAGCAAAAGCTGGAAAAGAAAACTTTTAATATGCAGTTACTGAAATTAGCCTGTCGGTGACCTTCTTCTCATTTATGGGCACAGTTGGAAACACATAAATTAACTGCTTGTGAATTTGCATGTAAATTGTGATTAACCGGATTAAAAACAAGACTGGAATTCAGTCATTGGCTCTTCAAGTCATTGTGAAAAATGCAGAAAAGACAGAAAAACGTTCCCTTTCCATAGCTGTTTTCCAGCTGTTGGTGACCTGGCTGGCCTGTTTTGAAGTACACATCGACAGTATGCAGCATGCCTGACTGCTTTCCAGCTGCTGTAATTAAATCTTGTTGCCTTCTGAACTGGGGCCATTCAAAAAGTGTCATAAGACTGAGGCAAAATGTGTTTTATATATTTTTGAAGTAAATGGTCTTGCGATATTATTCATCTTCTATCAAAAACACCAGCAATGTAAACATCCATGCAATTTTTTTCACATCAAGTATGCACTATTAATAAGCGGGCGCCGACCTCATCTGTAATCATGTTAGCTCTACTCACTCTCTCTCAAGTTTGAGTTTCTTTCTTTCTATTGCTGTTGGATGCTACTTATATCCCCAAGTTCGCCAGCTAAAGGAACTTTACACCCCTTTGTTGCTCTGGGCTGCTATTTGCACATATTCTGTACATTTACTTTTCTGCTTTCAACTCCACCGGTATTCTGTTAACAAAATCTAATTTCTCAGCTCTTTGTTAGACATTGAAAATTGGTCTTGTATCTACAAGCTGCTGGTCTACTGCGGTCATCCCCCTATTAAAATAAATCTGGTCCTAAAGTTCATAATAAGTACAGACCTGTTTCCAATTTGCCATTTCTCGCAAAAAGTCAGAAACAAGTGGTTGCAACTCAATTGCATTTTCATCTTCCGTCTAGTGAGCCACTTGAATTTGTTTCTTCAGAGTTTTGACAGAGTTAAGGCACGGGTATTTAATGACTTGGAGATGGGTTGTGAACCATTCAATATCTTCTTCTAGACTTAAGTGCAGTTTTTGATTCTGACAATCATGGAAGTTTACTGGATGTTAAGGAACATTATTTAGGGATTACTACTACAGTAGACTCGCAATTTACATACTCTCAATTTAGCACTCGCAGATTAATGCGGTCTGCTCCATAAAATAAAAGGCATTGAAAAAATGCTTTATTCTCTGAAAACGTCATCAAACATGCCTATGAGAGCTAGTTAGTGAGCCTATATAGTCGGGGTATTTACTTTTGATTATGGTTTTAAACTTATATTTAATATGTTGAATTACTGTAAGAGGTTAGTAGGGTTTTTAAAGTGTTAGAGGGTACAATTTGACTACATGTATGTGCAAATTTGGCTTTACGTGCTTCTCAAAATGCCTAACTCCTGCATAAGTTACGAATCGACCATACTTCCCTCTGTTGGTTTAACTCCCATTGGCTAATAAAAGTCTGCTTGTAAATTTTGCCCGCTTTAAATCAGATGATATCCTCTGGGTGTTCCACAGGGTTCTGTGCTGGTATCTCGCTATTTACCGTATGTTGCCCCTTGGTCAGTTTACCCACCATCATAGTTTTTGATTTCACCAAGTTATGTAGATGACACTCAGATTTACTTGCCAACTCAACTACTACTACAACTACTACTGCCAGACTTTACAGTTGCCAGTATGATATTAAGATATTTATGCAATAGAGCATAAGATAATTTATCAAGATTGAAGTCCCATTTATTGGCTTTCAACAACACCTGCACAAAGCTGATGATTACAGTCTTGCTTACCACAGTACTATAATTAAATATAACAAAACAATCTTTTTTCACATTTGAGTAACATTGTCAAATCCTTGCTCTACTATATGTATTGTAGAAAATGTTGATACATGCCTTTACAGTTTTCCATTTTTGAGCTACTGAAACACTTTACTTACAGGGCTATTTACTAAAGTACCAAGTAGATTCACAATTATCTGGCTTCTGAGCAACAAAACTTACTGTTCCTAAACACAGCTCCTATCCTGTGTAATTTGCGTGGCACAATGTGATATTCAGACAGGATTGAAAGGTTCCTGATTACATATACAGTAAAGCACTGACATCTAGCTCTAGGTTACTTCAAGGACTTTTGTAGGAGTACAGTCCAACACTTAACCCGAATCATCAGATTTTGATTTTCTTATTCTACAGAAGATCAAAATCCACACAATGGGTGACTGGGCCTTCTCCTGAGCAACTCTATAGGGTGGAACTTGTTACACAAATTCATTTGAGACAACAAACATTTTGTAAAACACTCTTAAATGCTACCATTTTGCCATGGCTATTAATCTATAATTTAGTTTTACTCTTGGTTTTATTTAACCAATTTACTGTGTTTTATTCATCTGAGTTTTTAAAAAGCATTTTAAAATAAAATGTACTGTTTTAATCTCCTGCCTTACACAATATATTGTATAGCCCTTTGAGTCTGTACAGTATATGGTAGTGCTAATCACCATGCCTAGATCATACATACTCAAAGGGCTATACATTATATTGTGTGAGGCAGGAGATTAAAACAGTACATTCATGCAAAACTGCGCCACTCTGCGGTTTAGGGTTCAACTCTGGAACGGCGCAGTTTTGCATGAAGTCTGCATGATCTCTCCGTGTTCATGTGCTCCACTTTCCTCTCATTTCACATCTCAAGATTATAATTCCCATTCCCATCTCATCATATTCCACTACATTGCTAAAAAGGCAACATTCTGTACCAGTAGTCATCAAATGTACACAGTTTGTTTTGCTTAGTCTGCTTCGCAGGGAGCAATAAATATTTTTGCTGTGGTAACACAAAATAAATTGCATTAACATTGCCACTCCAAGCTGCCGTTGAACGTTTCTTCACCTAGACACACCCACCCTGACAAGGTGTACATAAGGTGGAGCCGAACTGCGGTGATGCTTTCCAGCTGCACCTCAGCCAAATTAACCAGCTCAGTCTACAGCAATAGAAAACGGGGCACACTGACATTTAAAACTGTCTTGTTTTCAAGCAGTTAGGGCAGATTCCGAAGAGGGCATTTAGGGTTATCACGGAGGCCTCCTCACTTCCATCTTAATTAAAAGAACGCCTAAGCAAAGACGTATGCCACCTGCATCACCTCTTCATCTTCCACGTCATGGTAGGAACATGTGGACTGTTCATACTCAGCCGGCTGAGTATGCTCAACAGCTCATTAGGCATTGGAATAGAGCACTCTGCTACTGTATGTTCCTATTTATCTATAGAATAAGATTTAGATCTTTTGGCTCAGACCCATCAAGTCCTCTTAGTAGAAGCATGTTTTACCAATATATTATTTAAATCCATTCTTTTATAGAGTTATTCTGTTGGGTGGAAGTTGACAGCCTCTGATAACATGATAACATTAAACCTTTGACTTGGTGTTTGAGGTTTGTGGGTCAAATTTTCTTTGTTTAATCCAAGCCTGTGTTTAACAGTTACACAGAGAAAGAACTACAGTTTGCCACCGTTGGCCATATTGCTCTGTTCTTCTTAATACAGTTCAAAAGTACTTTTTTAAAAGGTCGTATCTGATCCTTTTGGGAAGAGAGAGGGCTACAAGACTAATCCAGGTTGTTTTCTCTCAGTATCACAGCACATCACCCGATCATATACATTTTCAAACATAGTTGACTGGATTTATGGTCTTTTGCTAAAGGATTATGTAATTTCTCCCAAAATAACAAAAAGATTATTTGATTAATCTATTTCTCCATTATTTCAAGAAGAATATTGGTTTGAGCTAAATAAAGTTGCAAATATATATTAAAACAACATAAACCTTAGCATAACAAAAAAATTGTCAAACATTTTATCTTCTGTACTTGGTGGCTGCAGAACCCACTGCACAAACTCATTTTACACTTCAATCTATCACATTCTTGGTGACTACTGTAAATGATGACAAGTGATGGGAGTAGCTTTCAGGGTCAGGAGAAGTACAGGCTACAATGCCACACCTAACATAGTCACTGGTAACAAGAAAATAGCCCAAGTAGATTTTAATTTCAGAGTCACATTCACTATACATTGCAGTCATTTAAAGAATATGATGTTCATAAACTTCTAGAATACCAACCATGTTAAAGCAGACACACTGATATTGTAAATTGTGCTGACTGTTACTGCAAAATGTAAGACATTGGCAATACATTTTTTTTGTTAAAAATCTACTTTGATTAGCATTAATTAAAACCAATTTACATCTGTACCGTTCCTCATTAATAACACCGAGTGCAAAAATATTGCTCCCTCTATATCAAAAGGGGGTTAATTAAATAAAAAAAGGAGGAAGAAGAAAAGATCATTTGAGAAATTTAGAAGAAAAAAAACATGGGGTCATCAGCAGTTAAATTCATGTTTGTATTGATCTGATGGTATAAAGATTGGCTGGATCAATGGCGATGTATTGGAGAAACAAGAAAGACAGGTGGCCCTATAAAGACCCCAGTGCAATGATTCATTGCTTCAGTATAGTGAAAGCCACACAGAGCACTTTAATAAGAAGGGGCAGCGCTAAAATCCACTGTGTTTCAGAATAGGCATTTGCTGTATTTACACTACCAAACAGGTATTAAAAGATATAGCATCCTTTATGCTTTTCAATATACGATGGGAAACTAAACTATCCTAGATGTACAAACTATACACAAAACATTAACCATAGCAGCAGGTTCCCTTGTTTCTAGTCACCGTTTCAAGTTTACCAAAGTATTACTCTCATCTTACCACATTGTAGCACTGCTTCTCGTGTGAGCCTTTGAAATGGTACAGTTGCTTGGTGTAGCATTTCCGAATCTCGCCATTGATGAATCTGTTAAGGGCTTTAATGGGTACAGCACAGACGGCAGATTTGTTCGTGGGCTCGGGAGAATCCGGCTTGCTCCGGGCAAAGACCGCGAAGAGCACGTCCTCATCCATCGAGAGGCCCATCTCCTCCGCCAGTGCCTCTCCGGGCTTGGCGACGTAAGCAGCTTGCAGGACGTTGAAGGTTTCCGTCCTTGTTGATCTCTTCCTGCGCTTCTCCGTCAAGATGCACTCCAGAGGCATTTCCACGTACCGCCGTAGCTCGGTGTCCGAAGAGCATATTCTCACAATCCTCGTGTGAAAGGACTGGGAGCTGGCCGACTCCTTCTGCACCGTCAGAAAGTAAGCATACGGGCCGCTCGTAAAGGCGTGGACATACTTAATGGGATAGCCGTCCCTCAGTTCTGGAATAATATCCATGTAGGACTGGTCCGAGAAAAAACTAAAACCGTCCTGCGTTTCCTTCATGCGCCTGACCGATATAGAGTGCTGCAAAGGTTGCCGGGGAAAAGAGGGGGTCGCCGTGTTTCCGACAAAGAAAATCACAATCCCATTGCTTTGAACGTTCAAGACCTGGGTTCCTGAGGGGCTCACTATACAGTCGGGACACCCGTGTTGGCCCCCATTGGTTTTGGGGGAAAACATGCACTGCACGTCCGAGTTTAGGTCTGGAAGATCATCCGCCAGTACGTGGCGTTGGCAAATGCCATTGCTGACTGTGCCACAGCTAAAGAGCTCATCGTCGTAGTACGTTTCAACAAGCAAGGCTATGTTAATGTTATCTTTCAGTACACTTACAGTGGAATTGGCCTTATCTTTACAATCTCTGCACGGCTGACAGTCCTTGCTTTCCCGCACAGGTCCCGTCTTGTACTCGGAGAGCTTTTGCAGGTCTTCAGTCAACATATGAATTTTGTTCACAGCTCCAAGGTAGACGTGGCCCTTAAACACGACCAGGTTTTGTATGAAGGTGTCAGCCACAAAACTGGGGAGGTCGTACTTGACAGTCAGGTTCACCTCGGAGTTCCTCAGAACCTCCTCGCATTCTCCTTGGGTCTGCACCACCCGATCCCAGAAAATTAGAAAAATAAAAGCGGCTCTTGAAAGGTCAGTCTTCATTTTGCCTCTGTTGGGAATGGAAAAGAGAACAGGCGATGAAAACTCCAAACTGACACCATTAATGGTTAACTGAAAGCCGACTAACCTTGTAACAGGGTGATTCATGAAGGGAAGCTTTCATTTTTATAATCCGATTAGCCTAGGCTCTTGCCTCAAACTGTTATACAAGCTCATGCTTCACATAATTTTAGATTTAACACGAGCTAATCCACAGCAAGGTACGCTAGTGGTTTACTTGTCCTATAAAGACAAAAAAACAAACAAACTACCGAGCACAACAGATTTTAGAAACCAATTCTTTCTCAGTCAAGACATTTTGAAATGAATTGCACAACACAATTGTTAATGAACAATACTCACTCAATCACATAAACGTTGCCATTTCTAAGTGACACATAATGTCTATTATATTTCTACACAAAGAATCTGTTTGATCTTTAAACAGAACATTACAGCATCCCAAAAAAGTGAAGACATCAGCAGTCCTGTTTTTTGTATTATTTTCAGTTATGGGTATTTGAATAAGTGGCATGGTTAAAAACCTGCTAGAGACAACAATCAGTGTATCTTAAGAATCTGCTTGTGTTAACCAAGCAACATGTCTGTGGTTCTGCTCAGCTGCTGCTATTTGTACCACAGTAGTGTGACTCACCAGCGACACTGCTCTCTCTAGTGTACAACCACAAACCTATGTTTAGAAGCCATCCTTAGGGAGAAACGGAGAAAACTCAATTAATAACAGAAGCCTGAGAATCTCCTGAAATGATTATTGTTAGCCTGGAGAAAAGCCCCACTGTACATTTTTACAAATCTGGAACTGAGTTCAGGCATTATAAAGTGAATGGTAACTTAATCAGTTCTGTACCAAGCTGGGATTTACCTGATACTCAGGCCTGTCACCAAACAGGACTACAAAAACAAAGGTCACTTCCAACAAAACTGATAATTCTAAAAAAATGTCCAAAACCATGCTTTGTTGTATATTTAAAACTAGGTTTTCAATGCGTTTGGTTTGCCAGTTACAGTAGCTCAGTTATTACTGTACATTCACAGTTAGCGCTCAACATTAAAGAATATCCTTAAATCCTGTAAATTCTTTCTAAATCAACAATATTCTTTAGAGAAAAAGGGAAAGGGTGAATATTTACCACTCGTCTAAGTACTAATAATAACTTTTATTTCATATACTGTATATATTTATTTTAAATATTCTCATAGCGCTGTAGCCACAATGTATTACAATTTAAAAAACTATTACAATCTTATAGCAGGAGAACAGAAAAGGTTAGTAGATAATGTAACGGACAGTTCAGCCTGCTTTATAGTTAATGACCTGTTAATAAATTTGAAGAACGGGTATCTTTAGTAGTTTATATTTAATACACCTGCCCCCGGAACAGCTTCCTATAACTGTTCCTACACAAGACCGAAAAATAAAAATAACCCGATCAAAACAGGAACTCCGATTGGACTCATGAAACCTACAGCAATTAAAATGTGGAAAGTGGGGAAGGTGACTCATTAAGTGCAATGGCTGGCTGGCACTAGAGGCATTCTTTTGTGTTATATGTAACCTCAGTACAGTAAGAGAAAAGTAACCTTTTTAAAACAAACCCAAAATGCACGGGTTAAACCTCCCGGCAACTATTGGGGTACCCACTCACCTGACACACTGAGAGTGCGAACGATAACATACGATGGCTAAAGAACAAAACATGCCAGCGATTTCCACACACCACGCATGAAGCACAGCGCGGGTGGGAGAGCGCATTTCTTTCCAGGCAGAGTTTGTCCAACACCATAATCGCCGGTTAAAGAAGTCAAGCCAAAACTTCGGTACTGTATCGTTGTGTTGAAAATGTTATAGCCATCGTGCCTTTACTAAAACACTGAGTGTTTATTCAGTTAACCACCTCTCCTGCTACGAATAGTTTGTAACAGAGGTTCGGTTTACCATCTAGTAACATAACAGAAAATAACTGTCCCGGCACTCGGAAAATAATAACGATAATAGAGTACGCTCACCTGTTAGCTTCACGGCGCCCTTTCTTATTTAAATCATGTCGGGTTGCACGCGTTCAGAAGCAGTATCCGCTTAGATCATTTGTATTTGAAAGGAAAAATCCCATGAAGTAGTACATGGACTCTTGGTTGGCGATTTCCACGTTTTTCTGACTTGGAAAACTTGTCCCTTATTATTCGCCGTGCAGCGAATCCGGCTGCTCCACAGGATACGGACCTGTGTGACTCAAGCTATTGGCTGACCACTGCTTTCGATTTTTTTTTACAGAACAAAAACGTACAGAGCTACACTATGCCCCTGGTAAGAGTACCTCAGAGGCACTAGTTTCAGGTGAGTTATACAGGTTTCAGTGTACCAATTGCGTCACTAGGGTTGTAGCATTAGCGGTGGGCGTATGTAAGTTCTGGAAGTAGTCGGACGGCGTTCGTGATCGACATTGTAGTAACCATCGCGTAATTGTAACCATAAGTAACTTAAAACTAAGCAATCCGAAATGGACAAATCAGGTTTTTAAATGTTTGTATCTTCCTCACACGCGGCTGACTCCCTCAGGAGGAGAGACAACAACTCTTCCCAAAGACGAATGATAACGCACCTACTGTTTAGATAGCAAAGCAGCACTTGACTGAAAGCATTTGTGTGGTGGTGAGAGATTGGGATCTGCCAGACGCAGTCTGTAGCGTTTACAGCTGATCTGGATTTTCGGACACTTAAATAAAACTTTCTCGGTCGTTGCTTTCACATTTTCCACTAAAAAAATAATCGTTCACCATCGGACTGCAATGGTAATAAAATCTCAGATGTTTGTGCTCGTGCTTAATTATGGTCGGTTAATTGGGAATTAAAGATTTCCATATATTAATAACGACATAATATCATGATACTGTACTGTATTTCTATTTAAAAATAATAGCATGTGATTTTTTGGTGAATATGCTTGATAACAAAAACAGATCTGTTTATGACATTAGTACACCTGATACTTTTTTTTGTAAAAAATAAATCAGCATCATGCAAGACGCATAAGAACATTTCTAGAAGGGTTAAAATGTCTTGTAGTCTGTTTCGACTCCCGTGTCTCTCTCTTAGAGGAAAACAAAAATGCAGCGATTAGGCTCTGACCTACAATTGGCTTTTGGGTAGAAACCGAAAGACCGTGTGATGAAATGCACAGCAGTTACTGACTTGATTTGTGTGTCACTAATGGACTTTAATCTTTGTTCGTCCATCACGGGCGGCAGAAGTGGGCTTAGCAAGTAAAGAGAAATTAACAGGCCCTCTGCGTAAACATTAAAGATAGAACTACAATGTTTGGAGAAAGGGCTAGGACACACAGGAAATGTATCCGTAAAATGCAGACTCAAAGTTCCGAAATTAACTTGTTTTTTTGTACTATGTATAACTTTTGTATTCAGTTTTGGACTCTTAAATTCTAAGGTCAAAATTCTTATAATTTAAATGGTTTTTATGACATTCATCAAAAATGTGTTTAAGAAGGTATTGTTGACCATCTGTCTCTGTTTATCTAAAATTATATATCATTATATTACCTTACGACCAACATACGGTAAAATGTAAAACTGGTTAATTTTGTATACTTCACTTTATGTAGGAAGTATAGTGAAGCACATTAATAAACCCAAAGCAGAAATTAATATTTGTATCATTTAAAAACAGCAGTTGTTAAAGTCGTTTAACATTTGTGGAACACGACAGACGTTTTCTACCAACATGGCTCTGATTTGGATGCAGTCTTAAAGAGAGAGGGAATGAAATAAATCTTCATTTCATAAGAGAATTAGTCGGGGTATCAAGAATTACAGCATGCCAGATTTATGCTGGTTGTTTTTCATGGTGGATTGAAGCCTTGCTGTAAGGTGAGCTTCTCTGCTCGGGAATGTCAATTCAGAATAGTTTACAGTGAACCCCTAATCAATAAATGTGCAGATAGGGCAGGGGACAGGATGGAGGCACTGTTTTGTATGTCCATCATGTGCAGCTATGAAGTGGACCCAGTAAATTAACAGACCTACTGTGTAAACATTAAAGATAAAACCACAATGTTTGGAGAAAGGGCTAAGACACACTCTTACTCCTGGAAGGTCATATTTGTGTACAGCCTGAATCTGTGCTGTCTAAGAGTGTGTTTGGCTTGCTACAGTATATCTCTGAAGCCAGGCAGGTCTTAGCCTTTTACTGGATCTGTAAGGATAGGATCCGGCAGTTGGACCAGAGCAATTCTTTTTGTCTCGGAAAGAAAATCCACACAAATACCTAAAACAAAGAGGTTTATCTTAAGCCAAAGCCCTCAGTTGTCTATGAATATGAAATATTTCATGATACAGTTTCGTAAGAACATTAGATGGGTGTAAGAAATCTTTCCTGCCAGCACTGCCCACTGTGATTCGGCAGTTAATTCTGTTTTGTTCTTGTGCCTTGGAGCTGGTCTTATGATTTGCCTATGAGCTGGCAGGCTGTGGCTGCTTCTTTGATCAGCCCCTTGTCTGCTCATTGTAATCACTGGCTTTCTGGAAGAGAACCAGAAATAGCTTTTGGATCATTATCACATGTAAGGACCACTGTGCTGAAAATATAAGGTTGGAGGAATTCATCATTGCATTCGCAGTGTGAAGGATACAGCCATAGATTAGTGCGTGTGAATGGTATATATATGGCTGGCATTTTTATCGACAACTGGGTGAAATCTTCAGTGATGTTAGGGAGCATGCCTAAAAATTAATATTTCCCCTCTGTTTTACACGCCGTTGCTATTGTATGTGTTTCATGGTAATTTCTAGTGCATTGTGATTAGTAATCTATGCTGTTTTGGATGATGGTAACATCCTTTCTTTTCATTTCTCAAAGCCCAGAGTAAAGTAGTCAGAAGCCATATCACTCTGCAACTGGCAACCCACTGAAGCTAAGCAGGTGTGAGCCTGGACAGTACCTGGATGGGAGACCTCCTGGGAAAAATTAAGGTTGCTGCTGGAAGAGGTGTTAGTGGGGCCAGCAGGGGGTGCTCACCCTGGGGTCCATGTGGGTCCTAATGCCCCAGTATAGTGACGGGGACATTATACTGTAAAAAGGTACTGTCTTTCGGATGAGATGTAAAACTGAGGTCCTGACTCTCTGTGGTCATTAAAAATCCCAGGGCATCTCTCGAAAAGAGTAGGGGTGTAACCCGGGTGTCCTGGTCAAATTTCCCATTGGCCCTTACCAATCATGGCCTCCTAATAATCCCCATCTATGAACTGGCTTCATTACTCTGCTCTCCTCCCCACTGATAGCTGACGTGTGGTGAGTGTTCTGGCGCACTATGGCTGCCGTCACATCATCCAGGTGGATGCTGCAGATTGGTGGTGGTGGTGAGTCCCCATTACCTGTGAAGCGCTTTGAATGGAGTGTCCAGAAAAGTGCTATATAAGTGTAAGCAATTATTATTATTAAAGCATCATGTATATATTTCATTAGGTATAATGCCACCTGCTGGACAAAAACTACATTAATATCTATACTCGGCAGTGAGCATGACAACACAGCTTGCTCATGGTAAAGCATAATAAAAAAAGAAAGCAAAATCAGCATAGCACAGCATTATTCTGACTAGTTTTAATTTAAGGGCTAGCAATCTCTGTGCAGCAACTAACTAGAGCAACCAGCATTATTTATCACCTGAAGGTCAATATAAAACGGAATTAACTGCTGACAATGTAGAAACATCTATTGCTCGCTTGATTAATGTTTCAACCTTTAGGAGTTTTCCGAGCTAATTTTGTGGATAATCTTCTTCCTTTTATCTATTGACATATCTATTTGTTTACTTGGCTGTTTCTGTTTCAGTAAATGACATAAAATCAAATCATTGTGGCTGTAGATGTACAAAATGTGGAAACTATGTGCCTTTTCAAGTTTTCTTAGAATCCAAATTTAATTGCCATCAAACAAGCAACAGGAAAATGTGCCTCTAAAACTCTGACAAAAAGATGAGGTCACACATTGGGACATAATGTCAAGATGAAAAAAAAATGTAATATTTTAGACTTGGTGATATTTTACTCATATCAGACATGCCTGGAATGGATAGGAAATTAGGTGATGCTTATCTATAGATACATAAAAATAGCTTCTAAAGGATAATAGCAAGGTGCACTTTAAGTGCTATCACAGTGTATACATTTCTTGTTAATTTTATCTTCATGCTTCGAATACCAGCTATAAAATATATAATAAAGATTTCATTTCAGTGTGTCTCACAGATTATTGTACATAGATCAGATGAAAAGACAATTCTGATCGTATCAAAATTTAGGGATCCTTAAAGGCCACTTCCAAAATGAATAGATCTTCTAGATCTGGAACATAGTTTTTCTGTCAAATGAAAAACAGAAATATATACTGTACACAGTCAACTCAGTTCCTCAAAGTTATATGAAGGCTGATAACACTAATATTTGGCTTCCTGTTGTTTATCACAACTTTGGCATAAACATAAATGTCAGCAGCACTTTAGTTCAGGGCTTGCAAATGCCACCTTATGAATGCGTTACAAACAAGCTCCTAATATTTAAGCATGTATTAATAAAGCATTAGGTAGCAAAATCTACCTTTTGCTAATAAAATGAAATGCATCATTAGTAGAAATCAGTTTTTATATTTATTAATGTAATATGTATAATATTACACATTACACATTCCTAAATAAAGTATGAAGACCCTAAACTTAAAGTGTTAACTACATTTCTTAAATGCCTTTGAGGAAAGTGCTTGGAAGTATTTGACTATGTGCACATTTTTCACCTTGAAAATTAAGAATAAAATATATTTTTTTTAATGAATATCATTTGCAATGTTTATTTTAGTTGATGATCTAGACATGCATATATTCAAAAATAAATTATGCCTTATCATACAGACAGGGAAGTCTTTCTGCTTACACCACAGCATCGAAATATTGATTAAATCTTTCGCAGGCACTTCCAAGATTTACAATATCTTTAAGAGTAACCATTAGGCAGTGAAGCACTGGATTTCATAATTTGGGGTATACAATATGGGGTACTTGAAGTGTCTGCCTTCAAGAGTACTTTTACTTCCTGTAGATTACCTCACATACAGATTTGAAATTGGATGTTTCTGCAGTACATTTGTCACACAAGCAAATCACAAAAGGCACATTTAGCTCCTGTAGGTACAAATACCACATAGAAGAACTTTTGATGATGTTAAACCATGAGAAAATGAAACAAGCTGGTACTTAAAAAAGATGAAACTGTTTTTGAAAAGCAAACAGCACTCATTTAAACAACAGCAGTATTTCAATAAGTAAATATCAGGACCATAAGAAAGGTTAAAACATTTGTAATCCAAATGTTGTCTAATCTGCTCCCTTTTGATTATATATGTGGCATGTAGGAAGATTATCAGTCACAGGGGAAATGAGAAGAAAATGTTCCTTAAACTGGAATGTTCATCCGTTGTGAAGACAGCAGTAAATCTAAAATTCTGGGTCCAAAAGGGCAGTTCATAAGGAAGAGCAGAGTGTGTTGGACCAATTGACAAGATAAATATTGAGCAGTCTCCAGTACTGGGCAGAGTAATGACATTCAATTGACTGACTTAACAGGACTGATGATACTGTAGGAGCAGATTTCTAGATGAGCAGATTTCTGAAAAACACCTTTGTATGTGCTGTTATTTCCATGGGAATGTACAGTAGTATGTGGCCTGTTAACAAAACAACTAAATGTTTTTATTTCAAAACGAATGCTTCTGAAAAACACCTTTGTACAGGTATGCGCTGTTATTTCCATGGAAATCTAGTAAGTGGCCTGTTAACCAAACAACTAAATGTTTTTATTTCATAACTAATGTTCCCAGATAAGTGTCTTTTTCAGTTCGGAGATGAAAAAATGTTCCCTTTACTGACGCCAAAAAATATTTAGATTTTCTATAAAAACTAAAGCAAATAAGGGAGCTTATCCCTCAGGAAAATGAAATTATCTCAGCGAAGTTGTTTTCATTATTCATACATGTGGACTAGTCAATAAAGAGATCAGATGAAATTTGATTATGTCAAATGCACAGCTGATTCTTACACAATTACGTCAAAGGCTGCCAATAAAACCACTCCCTTTGAGTCCGTCAGCCTCGTGAATCTGATTTTGCTTTGTAAGCTGCTCATCATGCCAGAAAACAGCTGTTTTTTATGCCCAAGGGGTCTTCAGCACAGCTGCATCACAGAGGACAAAACCAGCCTTAACCTCTTTTTCCATGGTGTCTGGTTGACATGTTCCAGTTCCTTTGCCTGAAGCGTGTTGTGCAAACAGGTAATAAAATAAATCATAGTGAAACCACACCTGATGCTTGTATTGAGGGATAGTGCACCTTAAACAGACAAAACAAATCTAAGACTCCCATGATTATAGCTAAATGCATCATAAAAATGATAGGTAACTTAATAAAGAGGAAAGATATATATTGAATTAATATTATATTTAAATGGAAAAATATAGGTGAAAAAGAATATTAGTATTATAAGTGATGATTAGTAGTTATTATTTAAACATAATGGTTACATTTAAAGCAAAAAGTCTTACATATTTCTGTATTTTATATTTTCTGTGCATTTTATGATAATGTTTATCAGCAGTCTTGGAATCAACAGAAAAAACGGAGAACGTATTGGGAAATGAAGTGAAATTTTCTTCATGGCACTGGCTAGCACATATAAACCAAACACATGTTGAACTCTTCTAGCCTGAAAGCATTCACTTAAGTGTTCTTGGATAGAGTGTATTTGTTGAATATCCCTTTGGTCTTATGTTGATTTTCAGGCTTGATTTGATCCTACTGTAGTTTCAGGTGATTCCTGAAGTCATATTTGTAGTTATTCTCTGTTGTACAAACACTCCAGGCACTGTAAACCATTGTTTTTTTAGGTACATGGAAGTACTTTCCAGACCCTGGTCTGTTTAATGCAGTTTTGTTTTTAAAATCTTCTTTAATGTGATAGAGTATACAAAGCTCTTGACAGCTTTGGTGCTAACTTTGTTCATTTGACATGATTGTTTTTTTCTGCCAAAGTTTCATATTCTTTCAATATCCATTTCACATTTCAGTTAACCTTGTGGACTTTCCTTAGAACTATCAGTGAAACCAGAGGACTTGAGAGGAGACTACAGGGACGTGCATTTGAAACAGAGTCATCTCTTTACTCAGAGGATTGTGGGAGTGTGGAGTAAGCTATCCAGCCATGGTGTAGAAGCCTATACCTTGTCGTCTTTCAACAAACAGCTGGATGAGATCCTGCCAAATGGACTAGGTGGGAGGCTGGAACATGTTAGCCAGCCTTGTTGTTGTAGCCCTTACCCTGGGTTATTATTATTGCTTGCTTTCATATACTCTTCACCCCAAAGAGGATGTCAAAATTATTTTCATATAGAAGGAGGCCACTTCCTTCACCGCTGATGTGCAGCACCCATTTTACACCAGCTGTTTCATTACACAGCTGTTCAGGTGAAACTGCGAAAAGTAGTTGCAAAAAAGTGCCCCTTGAATTGAATTATGGGGCAATTTTGAGTAGGCCAGATTGTAATTTAGACCAGCGTGGAATTTAGGCTCTACTAAAAACATAGCTGTGGGATCTTTAGGGACCAAGTAGTTGGGAAGCACTTGTCGTAAGGCTGCCGCCTCCAAGCACTCAGTGTTCCTGGTAACAATAAAGTGATATTGGTGTGAAAATTCTCATCCAGGGGGAAGAGCTCCCCCTACTGGTTGTACACCACTTGCACAAGTACCTTGATTTTCCTTGTATCTCTCCCATCCCAGTACTGAGCAGCCTTGCTTAGCTTTGACTATAAATAAAATGATAAAGAACTATAAAAATGTAAATTGCCAAGAACACGTGCTGTTCAAATTCTCCACACCCAAGTTTAGCATCCTATTCCTATGTTTGCACTGAAAGGCCTTAAGAGTATTGTCTTCTATTGGTAAAAAATATGAACTATTACAAAAAGTTGGCTAAGTAAATTAAGCATAAACTAAGTAAGCCGATTTATTTTCTGAAAGATTTTCACAAGCTTTTTATTATTAGTTGTAAATGTTTTCATGTAAGTGCTCTAGGGAACGTTTCTTTGCATTTTTTACAGTGGGAACTATAAAATATGTCTGTGGAATTTTAATTGGGATCAGAGGATGAAGAGAACAACTTTGTGAAGAGATTCAGTTAAATCTAAAATCCTTATAAAGTAAAGGGGCATTCTCACTCTCAAATTTATAAAAATAACAGAGAAAGAGAAAAACAGATCTAAAGGACCACAAGAAAGCTTGTTTTGTCTTTCCAAACAAAACCAAAAATGTTTTATGCTACATATTTGTGCAAAAACAACATTTTAACTTTTAGAAATAAATTTAATTAAAATGTAGTAAAGCAAAGGATGTATAAATCATAAATGTGTCATATAAAGACATATAAAGAGCTTTATAGTTTCCACTACACAAATAACCAGAACACATTATGCTGATGAATGCATTACTACACACTACTGACAAAATGTATGCTAATTGTTGCTATATGAGCTGTCAGTAAAATAATTCTGTTTGGTTATTTCTTTGCTACTTTCCTCAGCTTATAACATTAATTTCTTTGCTTCTCCATGATAACATTTACTGCAGTTACACAGAACTTAACCATTGTTTTTCGATTGTGATTTATTTGACTTTTATTTCATAATCTTTCAAACAGGATTTATGTCACAGATACATAAATATCATCAATAAATTATTAGTCAGGTAGAGTAAACAAAAATAAATTATTATAAATGTGAAAATGATCTATGTTAGTGCCTAAAAAGGTTTAACTGACAACGCCTTAGTAAATACCAGTATTTTTAACTGGCTGCTTTCATGGCATCAAAGCTTAGATCTCTTGAGTAAAACAATTTAAAATAGTATGCAAATATTATTATTCCAGTCTGATTTCCTTCTATTAAATGCTTCAATTAATTAGTGTGTTTGAGAGATCGTACTGTATGTTTTGACAATACATTTTGCATGTAACAGAAATTAATAGAATATCGTGAAGAAATGAAGACGAAGGACAGGAAAATATTTTGTATATGTTGAGCAATTTTTGAACACCCACCAGATGGCACTAGACGTGAAGTTTTAAAAGTCCGCGAATTCAACAGAGAGGCACGAACTACACGAGAAACATCCAATGGCTGAAGCAGGGCACACGTTATAATGATACAGTAATGAATAAGACTTGTGTTAAAAGATATTATGTATTGATAATATTGAATATTATTCAGTATTTTTTAAAGAAGGCCTAGGCATCTGCAACATGGCAGGGTAATAATAATAAAAAGAAAAATGTCCCATTAACGCCTCATCCAGCAGCAGCCTTAAAGGAACAAGTAATAGGTTTATTCCATGCTGAAAAAAAGAAGAAAGAGAACACAACGTTTCGGCCGTGGAGCCTTCTTCAGGTGTGAGAGAGACAGGGCAGTAGGCAAAGGTAAAGTAGCGGGAGAACAAAGGTTGGGAGGGAGGAGGAGTGAGAGGCGGGAGCAGGGGACAGAAAGAGAGGCCAATCAAGAGGTGTGAAGTCAGAATGGGTGCAGAGAGGTGTGAAATGAAACTTCCAATGAATGGAGAAAATGTAAAAGAACAGTAGTCTGTCGTTAAGGGAAGGGAGAATGTGTGATCCTAGCTGCAGAATAATTTTAGTTTCGGTGGTCTTTCTGATGTATGAGTTTGGAAAACCGTCTTTGAGAACACAGACGGAGAGATTAGAGTGGTCATGGCCGTCAGAGGTGAAATGAGAAACAATGGGCTTGGAGAGATCTTTAATCTTCACAGCCCTGACGTGTTCTCTGAAGCGGTCTCCGAGTCTCCTTTCTGTTTCTCCAGTGTAGATGGCTGGGCATTTACTTCAAGAGATACGGTAAATAAGGTTGCTGGAGGTACAAGATGTGGTCTGGGTGATCCGGAATTGTCCTGAGGGGCCTTGAATGAGTGTGGTGGTGGCGGCTGTGTACTTGCAGGTGATACAGCGAGCAGCCTTTTGCAGCCTTAGCCTTCCCAGGAGGTCTCCCATCCAGGTACTGGCCAGCCTCACACCTGCTGAACTTCATTTACAGGGTGATTAACTGTAGCTGCTGTGTAGTCTCACAATCCCCTAATCTTCACCCTGTGGGTAAAGAAGGGGCTCCTGTTCTCAGTTTTCAACGACTTACACATAGTTTTCACTTGTGTCCTCTGGTTTGTGTTTCACTGTGGATTCTGAAGAAGCCCACTGGGTTGACTTTGCCAACATCTTTGAGGTTTTTTAATATCTGAATTAGGTACCCTCTCGTTCTGCTTTATTCAAGACCCATACGATTAGATGAAGACTAAAGTGTAGGAAATTCATTTAAGCCCAGGAATGTGTCTTTCTTGTAAGTAGTTTCTTGGAGCTCACTGACTCCCATCTGGTATCTAAAGTTCATGTTTTTTTACTGCCAGCATGCAGAGCCCTGCTCTTGTGCCTAGCTCCATCCTTCCCACCTGCCAGATGTTTGCCCAGGGGTGAATTTGGCTTCAGTCGTCTTAAACGTCTTATACAGCTTCTACAGTGCCTGTTAATCCTCGTATTTTACTGTAATCAACTATGCCAGAATCTAGATAACTGAGGTAAATCAGATACTCGTACTGATCACACAACAGGCGCTCCTCTAATTATATCACCCCAGTCTGAGCAATAGAGCCCTCCTCTATTTTCTACCCATTAAGCAACACTTAACTGACGAACCTTCATTACCTTGAATGCAATACATCTGCAGTTTTAGAATTAAGTGCAAATTAAGATGAAGTGCATCTAGTAGTTAAACAGTAAAATATTACTTTAAATATAACATTGTACTATATTATATGCTTTTTGTATCTATTGCTTCTGTTGCGTCTTTAAAGAACTCTAAGAACATAGCTAGGGAAGACACGTCATCTAAATCCATTGACTATCCCCGAGAACATGGTCATTCACATTATTATCTATGTTAAAATCTAATTATTTCCCATACCTAAGTGCTATTGCTCTATAATTGCCTGATTTGGTTTTGTCACTCTTTTCACAGAATATATTAGCAATTTTCCAGTCCATGGAAAATTCCAGTCCTGTTTCTTGAGAGACTGCTGGAAGAATTTTATTAATGCCCAGTAGATAACATCTTGTTTCCATAAGTACAGTTGTTAGAATACCATTAGCCCCGATTTTTTCTTAAGTGCTTCTAGTAAAACCTTCACCTGTAACACTTGTGCCTGTTCTATCCTAATATTATTTATATAGGACTTTGTGTTTGCTCAGCCTGAAGCATATTCTTCATGTCTTATTTGAGAAACACTGCCAAAAATATTTTAATAGATCAGCCATTTCCATTTGAATAAAAGTTTTCCATCTTTAATTCCAAGTTCATCCTTAACTGCTCTTTTGCATTTGTAATACTGAAAATCCATTTGATTATTGTAGACTATTTTAGTATTTTTTTAATGTCATTATATCCTTTTTTGCTGTTCACATTCATTTTCTTTAACACAATATATTCCTTTTTTTGTCATTTTAGAAATGGATCACTTTATATTTAGGTCAATTTTAATTGATTTCTCAACCATTTGGTCCACTATTTCTTATTTACTTGAAGAATTTATATTTTTTGTGCTTCAAGCACAACATCCTTAATTGGGTATCATCAGTTTTCTGGCAGTATTAAAAGTAATGTAAATGTAATATAAATTCTTGAATTTTAATGTAATTATATTTCAATGCAGGCACTCTTTTCAGCCATCACTAATGTGGCAGTACTGTTGACGTCCTTGTAACTTGTTTCACTTATATTGAGGCCTAAAACCAGCTCTAACATGTACTATATAACCAAGAAAGCATTCATGTACTGAACAAACGTGATAGCTCCTGTGCAGCTGTTTTTTTATTTTTGCCTGTTGTAGAAAAAGAGGAAAACAAGAGTCATCCTTTGCTTTTCAGATAATAAGATAATTTCCAGCATGGACTGTGAAAAGCAACTTATTGTAGATGACGTGGCATTCACAGTCGTTCACTCAAGTCAGTGAGCAGGGGTGTAAGGCAGTGGAACATCAGTTATACGCATTGAATCCCATGTGATACCTTGATGTAGTCGAGGTTGAAAGTAGGGAGCTCACAGTGGCTCGTGGTGGATGTGTGTCTATGACTCAGTGAGTTTGAGTTTCATCAATTTTCTGCACAGTAGGCAATCTGTCCTTTCTGCCTTCAGGCTTACCATAACTCTAAACCCACTGACATTGGTGGTTTTGAGTGATCAGAAAAACTGTCCCCCACAGCTCTCACTAAAATAACCCAGTTTAATGCAACAGCTCTTCTCAGCAAGGGAACCCAATCTGCAAGTATGCTGCAGCTTTTCCCAGATGCTGTTCCAAGCTGGCACACTCCTCTACCAGTATGCAAGGCGCATCCTTTGCCATCAGCACTTTATTTCATCATCAGCTCTTGATGCAATAAAATGTGCACTATTTTCCTAAGTGGAAACATTAATTGCATTTAAACAATGCTTTTGAGCAATCAAGTCAGCAAAGCATTGTATCAGATTGTTATTTAGAATAAAACAAGTACATTGATTTGGCAGTTGGGGTTTTGAAGCTGATGACGCCTTATTTTTCTTAAATCTGTCATCTGTAGCTTGAGGCAGCCGAATCTTCTAACAGCAAGTCAGAACAGATGGCTGATTGTAAAAGCTGTATAGTAGGTATGCATAACAGGGTGATACACATTCTGTGCCACCCAACTGCGGTTCACAGCTCAGGGGAGCACTGTTACTGTTTTCTATTCTAACCCCTAGTGGTTCAGGAAAACACACCCAAAAGAAGAGAAATCTACAACCTCACTGTCTTCGCTTCCATAACAGACAACTTCATATTCCCAATCAATAAATATCACTGTGTTTAATTAAATTAAAATATTTGAAATATGCTTAAATATACCTAATGTAGTACTATTGAAATTTTTGCTGTACTTTTAAGTGATGTTTTACAAATGTAGTACTATTGAAATTTCTGCTGTACTTTTAAGTGATGTTTTACAAATGTGAATTATCTTTTGCATCACATTTCAATTTACCTGTGAAAGTTCAAATGTTATATGGAGTCCTGTTTAATTGACCTTGAAGTCTGGAGTATGCTGCTATTGATCTTGCCATAGTGATAATGTTAGCTGCTGTTTGAGCATTGTAAAATACCATTACATTTTCCATATAAGCTGCAGTGGTGCTAGTCCAGTATTTGTCTTCCAAGTTCTTAATCACAGATAATTGAGTTCAGTTCTCAATATGAGGCATATTTTAATTGTTCTCTCAGCTCTTAGAGCTGTGTAAGAAATAAGACCGAGAACTCTTAACAAGTGGGGAGAAACAATAAAGTTCTGTATGCTGTTGTTGTTGGAATAATATACTTTAAAGTATTTTTTTAAAACAAGGTTTAAATGCAGTAAAACAGTTAAAGAAAGGTCTAAAGAAGCAATCAGATCAATTAAATGCGTGAATTTACATCCAACAAGTACTGTATATACAGCAGCTCAGTTATAAATAAAACCAGCAGAGACCAAGGTACTGTACCATCCTGCAGCCTTGATCCTGGTGTACCTCTGTGTCTGCTGGTTTTTGTCATAACTGAGCTGCTGTTTATACAGTAAATGTTGGATGCAAATTCATAACTTTGATCATGTCTTAATGCAAAATATTTCAAGCCTTCTTTGTATAGTTTATGTCTTAGACATATAGCTACAGACAACACAGTTAACTGGAAATCACAGCCTTCTCAGTCTTTTGCTCTTCTGGTTAAATATGTCTCTACTTAACAAAATATTGAGTGATTTGATAAAACGGTTTATATTAGGTTCACAAAGCACACAACTGTAGTCATACAAAAACTGTTTTGTCATACAAAACTGAAATATCATCTGTTACATCCTCTGGGAGTTCGCAGGCCGGAGTTGCCATGGGAACACAGAACATTCCCACAAGCAGTCGTCCGTTCACCGGCCACGCGAGAACGTGCTCGGGCCATCTCATTGTTCCCCCTTCAACTTTTCAATCAGGCAGCCAATCCAACACTCAAGCGCCTGATTGTTCTGCCTACCTCAGGCTTGATTCTCTGCTAGACTGACGCTCTGACATGTAGCTCCCTAGAGCTGTGAGACCACTAACACTACGTACCTCTTTCAACTGCAAGCATTAGTTTACTACAGTGGCGGTCTAGTGCAGGCCACTATTTTCAAGGCCTCCACCTGCTTGCTTCTCTGCACCAGGTGCTTCAGTCTTGCTGCCTAGTCAGCTCTCGAGAGTAATCTGGAGATGTACGAAGTCCTGCACTTAGGTTTTGGCCTGTCAGCCTTTTTCAGCAAAGCTCGGCAGCACCTGCAGTGTAACGTCACCATTGGATAAATTTCCACCCTCTTAGGTTAGTGGAAGCACCTTTGACAGCAATTACAGGGATGAATATGTTGTACTGTACAGTAGGTATCTGCACATTGCACGTTGCAATATTTGACCATTCTTCTACACAAAACTGTTCAAACTCTGTCAAGCCTTGGAAAGTGTTGAAGGCTAGCAATCTTCACATCATGCCACAAATTTTCGATTGAGGTTCTGACTGGGCTACTCAAGGACATTTACCTTTTTTGTTCCTTAGCCTCTCCAGTTAAGCGGTGGCTGATTTAGGGGTCGTTGTCATGCTGAAACGTGAACTTCTGTCCCAGTTTCAGCTTTCTGGCAGAGGGCAGCAGGGTTTTCCTCATGGTCTTTTCTGTATTTTAAACCATTCATTTTCCCTTCTGTCCTGCCAAGTGCCCCAGTCCCTGCTGATGAGATACATCCCAGTAACATGACACTGCCACCACTGTGCTTCACAGTACGATGGAGTTCTTTGGGTGATGTGCTGTCTTGGATTTCCATTTAGGCCAAAAACGTCTATTTTAGTCAAACCGCAAAACATTTTGCCACATGTTTACAATATCATTTTTTTCAGTAATGGCTTCCTTCTTGTCCTCCTGCCATAGAGGCCAGATCTGAGGAGTGCTGGGAAATTGTGGTCACGTGCACACTTTGATCAGTCCATCCCATAAAAGCTCTTTTAAAAGGTGCCATTGGCCTCTTGGTAGTCTCTCTTATCTGCCTCCTTGTTCAGTGCTATCTTCCTTCCTGAACCTTCATTGTAAACTCCATAAAAAAGCCCACATAAACCAAAGGATTTGTTGTTAATGTTTGTATTTTATTGTCTTTGGCATGATATCAGATTGTACAATAAAAGCAGGGAAAGGGAAATTCCATTACATATCAAAAATATTAACTTTCTAGGTGAATACTGCATCTTCACAGACAGCAGATAGACATATATGACACCAAAGTGAGCAGCTGTCATCAGTTGGAATCTTGTCATCATTTTAAACAGTGAAGGAAATTCAACTAAAACTCTTTTTAACATATAACAGATTCTCCTCACCAGTGTGCACTATACAGTAAACTTCAGAAGTTGTGAAAAAGAGGAACTGTTAATTATCTTTTTTGACTACATACATAAAATACATTGTATAACTTCAAGATTTTTCTTCTGTAATTTTAAGGCTCAAGAAAGTGAACTGAAACACGCAGAGGGTTATTCAATTCTCTCCTCAGTGTAGAGCCAATAAAATCTGTCTAATATTTTAGTGACACGTGCTTACTAGAGACATTGCTTCTTATATAAAATCACCACCATTTCAGCATAACAAGTTTTCAACATCTAATTCCTAGCAGTGGGTACATAGACTAAGTGTTACTTGTGAAAGAAAACATTGCCTTTATGCTTTCAAACATCATGAAAAGCTTTACTAGGAATCAAAGAGGCAATGAAACAAACTATGCAAGATTGATCTGGCTCCTAATCATGTGTTATTTTGTTGGCTGCGTTTCTATATACTATCACCACAATGAATAAAACTAGCAGCATGCAGCACACTGGGCAGCAGGGTGGCAAAAAGAACATTCTCTTCAAAGCTGCCAATTTGAGAGAACACTCTGCTGTTGAGGCATAATCCAAAGCCACCGTTCCCACTGTGCAAGCTTGCGCTGCGTACTAAAGGAGCTTAACTTCTGCCAGGCCTCTGTACGTTTTACAGTTACTAAACAGTGAACAGTACTTTATGCGTTGTACAACGATGGAATGAGAGAGTAAAAAAAAATGGCGTAGCCTCCTAAGGCAGACTACCAAAAAAGGAGAGCTCAGTCCTGGAGTGATAAACAATAGAGTAAAAAAAAAATCTAAGCAAGGCTTTTTTTTTCTTTTCCTGTGTCAGTGTTCATTAAACTGTTGCTGGAGAGCAACTGTGAGCTTGTAGGCAGCAGAGCGCTGGTGTCCGACCAGCCATGGAACCTCGGCTCTTGTGTGTTTCTGGTCCCTCTTTCTTTTACACCTCCTTGGTCATGGACACCCGCACACCGCTGAAGACCTTGCCCATAGCTTCGAACAGGGGGTCGCAGAACGTGTGGATGCAGATGGAGTAGACCCTGCTGATGCACTGGATCTCGATCAGGTAGCTCTTGACGCAAGGCACCACCGCCCATATGTGGAGGAAGGACAGGATGGCGAAGAACAAGCCCCAGATGAGGGCCAGGGGGATGCCCACCAGGGCGGTGAGAAGGCGGTAACACCAGTACTTGGTCACGGTGAAGGTGGTAAAGCTGGCCTTCCAGATGCCGTCGAAGCTGTGGGTGCCCTCGGGTTCCGCGATCACGTCCTCAAAATCGACCTGAGTCGGGAAAGAGAATGCATCGTTTGAGCACTTGTCACAGACTGTCCCCCTTCGATTAAATGAGCTTCAGACGAGTGGACGACATTGACTCATGGGAGCTTTCTGCTGGGCTAGAAAGACAACCTAAGAGTCAAGCTTTAAACAAATCAACAATCAGAATTTCTTACACAGTAGACAGCCTGTCACCACACTGTTACATCTGCTGTCTTTTGCAGACATTTACTTTAACAAAACTGCTTACAGTATATATCTCTTATTATTGCAAAGGAAACTATTGATATGAAGCACATTTTCACAAATGTAGCAGCGATTATATTCTGCTCCCGGGACTTCCTTTTACAACCTAAGACAAAAAGTCAATTTAAAAAATAAAATGGCTCAAACGCATGCAGAGAATCAAATAAATGTGGCTGTGTATTTTTAAGAGCATGTTTTTGCACCACATTTGTCAGAGACAGAACACCAAACAGGTGATGAGATGATTTAACCCGGTGAAATTCAAGAAAGGAGCCATTATGCCCTAATTATTGATAGAATAAAGCCTTTACTGTATGTCATGATATGTTGGAGGCTGGAATAAATACCTCAGGTGAATACTTAAGCAGAGGAACCAAGGTTTTGAGCATACCACTCAAATGGGCATCGGCAAGTGTGATGCAGACATGCAGAAAGAGGTACTGTAGACACAAATCTGGTGACATATTGATGGGCGGGTCTAAGTGTGATGATCTAGTCAAGAGTCTTCAGTTGCTACAAAACTCCTGTTGTAGAGACACATGACAACCTGACTGCACGGAGGTGCAATGATCATGTTCCGGGAGGTGTGCATATGGAACTCAGAAACCAGTGAACAGGCACATGCTTGTCCAAGCTATTCAAGAGGAATGGCACAGTTACTGTAGGTTCGTGGATCAATAAGCTACTAAGTTTCTAATGCGCCACTTGGGTCAAATGGCCTCCACTTGTTTGTTTTTGGCGCATGTGTGAAATTGAGTAAAGAAATGGGGCAGGGTGCACTCTCGTGAAATACAAACTTAGCCTCATATCAAAGCCAAGTGTTAAAATGGTGTAAAGTTGGTTTACAAGCTGACTGTTAAAATGAGCATTTCAAATGTTTCAAGCTGCTCGTCTGTTTCAGAATTTGATCAAATAAAACTTGTGCTTTCACAGCTGAACCATAATGATGTGGCGAAGGCCTGATGCCCTTTCAATGTTCCAAGTTGTGTTTCTCAATAGTAGCACAGAAAACTAGCTCTAAAGTCTTTTCTTTTCTGCCACTTCAGATTTACTATAGGTAGAAAGAACCACATCCCTGCCTTATTAGACATATCCAGCAGGAATATTAGACACAGAAAAGATTCACAATTAACACAGATGAATGTTTAATACTGATGTGTACTTTCACTGCTACCCTATATCTTCAACAATTGAGAAGCAGCTATAACCTCTTCTTGACTATCTTATCCCTACCACTTCATAAGACAAAGATGAATATTGTTATAACCCACATTATTTTCAATTGGATGGCTTCACATAAAGTATTTTTCGGAATGAATTAGCTTAAACAAACACAATCTTGGTAGAATTCATCTCAAATGAGAGGGAAACTGACAACAGTAATATCTATATTATGTGGTTGTTTCATATAATCCATCTTTGGATACACTCCAAGCTTTTCTTTAAAAGAAAAGCAATGAATTATGCAGAGCATTTTGACGTTTGACATTAACAAAAAAAAACACACTTCATCCGCATCTAGCGTCATAACTATTTAGCTATCTTTATACCCAAGAAAAGGTAGCTGGATTGCAATACATTAAAAATGAATTGACATTGTAAAATAGAGTTAAATTCCTGTACAAGCTGATCCTAAAGATGTCTAATTATCACTGTCTTTCCCTTCTCAGGTAATTGAGTAAAAGGTTGGCACCGTTTCCACTGAAAGAAGACTCTGAACACCAGGCACATATCTTGATATGTATGGTGGACAACATGGGGACCTTTTGATTGATTTTACAGTATATGTTCTCTTCCAAGGGCCTCCGAACAGAGCAACAGCTCGGAAGTGGCAGGGCTGGAGAGTTCTGGCCTTCATCGCGTTAGCTACTTATTGTGCTTCAAAAACATCTGAAGTGGAATGGTAGGCATGTGTACAATGTAATGTTGCAGTCAGTCCTGGACACACACTGTCCCTTCACGCTTGTGTTACACTTTTCATTTCAGTACGCTCATCAGACTCTGTGTCCAGAGAACTGAGAATATAAAAAGGTGTTACAATGTGCGGTTATTTTGTTAATTTAAATAATTGTTGTAATTAGCTACAACAATTACTGAGGAAGTGTCAAAGATATTTTGTAACCTTTTGTTATAATTTGTATGTTGAAAATAAATATACATATTTAAATGTTTAGGTCACAGGACTGCATAGTGGCCTAGTGTTTAGCACTGCTGGACTCCTGTGTTGCTATCTGTGTGGACGTTGTATGTTCTCCCTGTACTGTCCATGTGGGTTTCCTCCAGTTTCCTCCCACAGTCCAAAGCCATGCTGGTGGGATAATTGGTTTCTGGGAAAACTGGGCCTCGTGTGGGTGTGTGTCTGTGTGCCTGGCGTGCAGGGTGTATCCTGTCTTATGCTCGTTGGTTGCCCAGGTCCTACCACAACCCCGTACTGGATAAAAAAGATAGAAGATAAATGGATGGCTGGATGTTTAGGTCATTTGCAAATGAACTCCAAGCACCTTTGTGATGAGAACAGTTTTAATGTCCTAGCAATGATATAATGTTCTGTGGGAAAGTTCATCTGCCTGCATCTACCTAATTTTTAACTTCACTTTGCAAACAGTGACTCCTGTTAACATACTGTACATGCTTTTTATTTTTACATTTCAAATAAAATAGGGTAGAGTTAAAGTATAAAGAAATATACTTTGGTTTAAATCCCCTTCATTAATGTCCCGGAGCCCAGCCGAATAACTATG
This sequence comes from Atractosteus spatula, assembly GCF_055471065.1. Taxonomy (NCBI): domain Eukaryota; kingdom Metazoa; phylum Chordata; class Actinopteri; order Semionotiformes; family Lepisosteidae; genus Atractosteus; species Atractosteus spatula. The sequence continues at coordinate 50,878,920 of NC_142713.1, read as the reverse complement.
CGAGAGCATGTGGTATATTTTTACTTAAAAAAATCAAGTGTCAAGATGAAAATGTCTGAGTTTCAGGAGTGGTCTCAACACATCCCAGAAATAACTTCTGGGCCACACTGCATTTCAGTATAAAAGACAAACCTTTGGTAGTGCCTAAATACTTTCCAGAAAACCCATATTTATTTTTTTTCCATACTAAGGGATGTGAAGACTCCTGTTGCTTCATACAGTGGGATAATTGCCTATTTACCCTTTTATGTTTTATGCGTGTTTACAAAATGGGGAGGAACTGGAGTCATTCCCAGATGAACTCACACTCGTGCTCCCATGCTGCTGCATGTGCACTACTGTGCACGGTGGTAAGACTGCAGTTTACCTACAGGAAAGGCTGATTTTCCAAACTTTTCCCTCTAGAGCTAAATTTGTTTCTGAAAATGCTAAAGGGATGCTGAAGATTATAATGTGACAAAAGCAAGTGACAATCGCAAATGGACAATTAAAAGGGGCAGAGGCTGCTCAAAATGTGTTCATCTTGGGCGAAATCTGGACAAAAATATAATTTTATGGAGACCTATTAAAAATAATCAACAGTAACATCACTTAATCCTGTACATATAAAATCAATGCTATCAATGATGTCAACTAAATCTTTAACAGTAGAATGAAAATGGAAAATGAAAAAAACAGCAATATAACAGCACATTATCTTCTACCCCTTCTTCACTTTTACCGAGTCTTTAAAGCAGATGATTGCACATTCCTTTTGTAGTAGTTTTATACAGAGTTTATTACAGTCAAATGCAATTTGGCTGAATCAATACAGTACAGACATTTGAAATAATGGCAAAATATGTTATTCACACACAGCCCTCAAATCCACATACCCCATTAGTATGAGGGCTATGCATGTTTTTATTAAAGACATACTGTACATAGACTTAAAAACAATTTAAGTCTTAGGTGCTGTCTCTCAATAGGCATGAAAGAAAAATAACATCACAATGATAGATTATAGTATTAACGGTTTTGGACAAACAGACGTAAAATATTTAGGAAAGCAAATTCTGATAAACGTTAACTGTACTCGAGATTCCACGTTCCTTCCTTAGTTCTCCTGGCTCTGAGTTCGGAGCAGAGTCTGAGTTTGGAATCACTGGCCGTGTTGACAGCGACGGCTCGATGATTAATCCGTGTCGCCAAACCAAAGGGAGGGAATCAAACGAACGAAACCATCCAACGGCTCAGGAAGCAAGGCGTCTTATTCACTGGAACTATTCCTTCGAAAAGAATGCATCATCTGGGAGCGGCACATCTTTATTTGCCAGCACGCTCTACAGTCGAGTGAAGTTATCGTGTCCATAAATTGTTGTGCGGCCCTGGAAATGTTGTGCACAGGGCCTTCAAGGTTAGCGCGTGTCCTCAGCCGCAGGAAAACAGGTCACAACCATGACCCTCAAAGGAACTGTAGCTTCTCCTTGTTACAGTTCTCCAAGATATTCTTCCAATTGTCTGACAGCGGTTCTCAGCATTCTCTGGCTGGGGATTTACGTTTTAAGAACTCAGTCACAAGAAGGACCACTAGATACACACAAAAATATAATTGAAATATATACACTTAGGGTGACGACTGCTACTATGTAAGAAATTGTTTCTAAGCATTTCTTGTTTCTAAGGATATACTGTACCAGGACAGTCTGCAATGACCTCCAAAAATCCCAGGACCCTTAGAGGAGGACCACTGGTTTAAACCAATATTATTTTTGCCAAACAAGTTAAGTCTTAGGTGCTGTCTCTCAATAGGCATGAAAGAAAAATAACATCACAATGACAGATTATAGTATTAATGGTTTTGGACAAACAGATGTAAAATATTTAGGAAAGTAAATTCTGAAATAAAGCAACAAGGTATACAGTATAGGTCTGACTATTCCCCAACTGTGTTTATTCTAAATTCATCCAGCAAATTACAGGTTAGCCAATGTTAAAATAGACACTTGCAATGACGTTATGTCAGGGTTTCTTAATTCTGTCACAAAGGCCAACACAACCTTGTTGGGAGTTACACAGTCTCCAAATAGCACTGATTTTAGACTATCTGATGCTATCTCATGCAAGCAAATCTACTGTAGCAGTAAAAATCTTGCTCTGTGAAACAAGCTCTTAAACATTTAAATATTGAAGTCTGACACTTCCTGCTCTGTTGAAACCACATAACAGGTCATTTTCTTTTCAAACCTTTTATCAGTTTGAAGCTGGATTTCAAATTTACTTTCCTTATTAATGCGCAATGCGCGCTAACAACACAACAGTCTAAATTTCAATTCGATACCTTTTTGGGTACACACACACACACACAAGAGGCCATTTCGCCTCTGACAGACCAAACCAAAGAAATGGGCGTGGATACAATGTGGTGAGCACCACGCTGTGTCTGCTCAAGCCAAGCAGTAGGACAATAGAAGTGTGAGGATGTGGGAAGAAATCTCCTTTAACCCATTCAAACGTCAGGTGCAGATTGAGGGCACCAGAGTAATGCAGCCAGGGTCCTGGCTTCAAACCTGGTTCTGTGCGCAGTTTGCATGCCCTTCCCTTTTTCTTCAGATTTTTCTCCAGGTACTACGTTTTCCTCCCACTGTCTAAAGACATGCGATCTACGTTAACCAACATTGGCCCCCCATACTGTATATGCTTGTGTTTTGCATCAAACTGGCATCCTGTCTAGGAAACCGTACTGGCTTGTGCCCTGTGTTGGCAAGGTAGGCTCAAGCTCACTTTAACCTTCTACGAACAGTGCATTTAGTGAAATCAGAATGGATGGATGGCACAGACTGAAGACAAACCTACTACTCAGCAATGTATTAAGAAGTGCTCACACTACATCACTTTCAATAGCCAATTATATAATTCAAGGTCAAGGTAGCCCGAAGCCTTGGTTACACCCCGGATGGCACACCAGTCCATTGCCAGGCACACATGGACGCACACACACTCATGCCAGGGCCAATTTTATGGAAGCTAATTAACCTACTATTGGAGGAAACCCCACAGGCACAAACTCCACACAGCTAGTACCCCAGGAACTGAACCAGGTGTCCGGCACTGCAAGGTAGCAACGGCAACCACTGCGCCACTTGAGTCCCTAAGGCCAAAAGTTTTCCAGGAGCACAATGCAAGACCACACAGGGCTAGGCACAATGGCACAACCTCAAGACAACTTTGAGGTCTTGGCATAGTCAGCCTTTTCTCCTGACCTGAGTACAACAGACCCTCTGTGAGACTACAGTAACTCAACGATACCATCAACAGGAGTCAACTCCTGTGTGCAACCCTTACTATCTGACGACAGCAGCACAGGAAAAGTGGCAGAATGTTGCACAGCTGTCTCTTGGGAAGATGATTAGGTACAGTATATGCATAAATGCTGTCAGGAGTCCATTATCTTTTGTTCATCTATATACGCTTGAAAAGCATATAAGAATGTAAGCTTTGCTGCCTCTGGATAGTCTTTCCAAGGCTTACTTTCTCAGAAAATGTTTCCCGGAGCTGAACAGCCAGACAACACCCACACTTCCACTGATTCACTCTTCCCAATCCTCAACGTTAAAATGGAGTTTATAACGAACGTTTGGCAGGGATAACAACAGTCAAGTTCAATCATCCTCAGGCGGTTTGTAATTTGCAATTAATCATGATGTCATCTCCTCACTTAAACATCATAAATACTGCACATTATCTCCTTCTCTCCCTCCCATTTGTCTTCTTGCATCCCTCCTCCACCTCCGCAGCCAGCTGCCCCTCGGTCACTCCTCACTCTGCAGGGGTGATGGCCAGGAGGTTACCCCTCATCCAAGCGGGTTACACCAAATTATCCTAACTTTAAATTCTGAATAAACCTTTTTATGGCTAAGTCTTGGCTGTTGTCATTCCTAGTTAAAGTATCTTTATTAATCCTCAATGGACCGTCCTTTTCTAAACAGAGGCTGAAGCCAAACGTATTATTTTCCAAACATTTAGCCACAATGAGTTAATTTCATAAGAGCAGTTATGTATTTTTAATGTCTGTATCCGGTACTCCATGGCACAGCTGTCTTCTACCCTTTTACCCTAACTTATAGTCCTAAGAATCTGAGACGATGTTCCGTCTTCTCAAAATACGGTAAGCGATTTAATTTATTTTTTTACTCATAATTGAAGAGCTTAAACTACATATTGAAATTATGCATGGCTGCACACAAAAGTTTCCAGTTTCCAGCTGTTCAGAGTCTCTTCATACACATGGAAATATGTACACCTTTGGTAAATATCAAAATGAATCTGCTGGAACGCTTTTCAAAACGGCAGATTGCTCAATTATTTCCAGTAACATTCTAGCCTGTATGGGATCCACCATAAAACAGCCTTAGGCTTCAGCACAGGTGTTAAATATTTACCTTACTTGAAGTCCCGGATGTTTCATTATTTGTTTTTCTAGTCCTAAAACTCAAATCATTCACCTGAAAGGAGGATTTGGAGTGTTGAAATTTAATTATTTGAAATTATTCAACCGTGGTGAGCCCGAGGGCCTCTACAGGTGCCGTTTCTTACTTTTGGACTTCATCGATCCATCCATTCTAACTGCTTCTTCCATTTCAGGGTCACAGGGGAGCAAGAGACTATGTTGGCAAGCAAGAGGCACAAGGCACTGTTCACTCTGGACGGGATGCCAGTCCATCAAAGTGCAGACACACAGACACTCAAGCACACACTTACACCAGGGCCAATTTTTTCACAAGAAGCCAATTAACCTCGCACTACATTTTTTGGACTGTGGGTGGAAACCACAGCACTCAGAGGAAACCCATCTGGGAACACAGGAAGAACATACAAACTCCACCAAATAGCACTCCAAGGTCGGAAGTGAACCCAGGGTCAAGGCGCTGCAAGACAGCAGTGCTAACCACTTGGAATTCAGTTTGTCTTTGTCTTTATTCAATTAATAAATGTGTTTTCTGATTTAAAAAAATGCAATTGACAAGAAATGAATACTGAGTAGAAATGAAGAAATGAGTATTTGCATGTCCAAAACAGTAAAACTGGCATATCCATTTAAAAGTCAAATACACATTCAATTTCTTAAAATAAGTACCCTTCACTGGAAAACTGCACTAAACTTAACCAGTCCGTCAACAAAATACTGGGCACCAACCAATGTCAAAGCAAGTAGACAGAACACCACTGAGTATTTTCAGAGAATTCCCGTTCTTCAACATGCAACACAAATGCACACCATTCTGCTTGAGGTGTACTGAAATAAATACATATTTTTAATTCAACTTTAATCTACGACAGAATACGATAGAAAACAAACCACTCCAATTCTTCAGTCGTTTATTTTCACAGTATGACATTCCTTCAACGTGCAGGATGTACACTTTAGAAAACGTTTGCTCATGGTGCAAGCAGGGTTGGTTTGAAAAGTCCGATTTCGGAGTCGACTACAGTATGTACGGCTGCTTGCTGCGCTCATTTACGTTTGAGTGTTGGATCGTTTGTCAGCTCACGGATTATTTATTTGCTCCTCCTAAATATGTATGTTTCAGTGACATACCAAAGGGGTTGCATTGACCCCATTAAAGATAAAATAATTCAAAAACTGTGTTTCTCCTCGCAGGATATAGGCATATATATAATTAATAAATATATATATATAATTATAGGGACATCACAAAGGGTTTTTAAATGTATTGTTTTATTAATTTATGGGCACTCGATAGAACTTCAAAAGCCGTCGAAATTCCAAGGATAAAGGACCTCAGGACCTCTAGTAGACGTAGCACGTAATAGTTCACATACCAACAAGAAAGAAACACAATATTTCACAAGTTCAAAGATATGGAACATACTGTATCAGAACTTCGGTGAAAGTTGTCTTAAACTTTTTTTATTAATATACTGAAACGTCACATTTCCCTTTCTACAAGTGCACATGTACCAAGTACCGTGACCATTAAAACGTTAAAACACAAACACCTGTTCGCCACACATACAAACCCTGGTTCTCAGTTAATATTTAAGATCTTTAACGGGGATGTAACAGGCGCACCCACGTACCTTCACCACATCGTCGTTTAAGTGTTTGGGATCCCGGCTAACCAGGTCGATTTCTTTAGTGTGAACGTCGTGCATCGCTTTTTCGTTCATGCTGTCGTTATCCATGCTCTTGTTGTTCGGCTTGTAGATATTTCCTTGCTTCCTAATGAATGGCGAGTGAAGAAATCCCTATAATCCCGATGTAGAAGAAAAATACAACTGAATCAGAAAAATCAAATCAAAAGCGAACAACTTGCAGAAGAGCAATGAGTTTGCAGCGCGTCTCAGCCTGGGATGGGTTTAAGTGGATAAAATACAGCACCACACCCCTCTGAACTACGAGTCTCGCACTCACCACAAGGGGTCATCTACAAACACTTTGACTCCAGATCAAACTCCCAGAAAAAAAGAAAAGAAAATCCAAAGTAGATCGTCTTGGAAAAACGGTATGATTTAATGGCAGAAAAAAAACATCTACCACCCAAGTATACAAAAAAACCCAACATTAAACATTGAAACAACTGCAGCTGATTTTCAGAACAGTGAACAAGCAGGTCTTACCGGAGCTCACCTATATAGGGAATAGGCATGATCATTTTTAAGATAAAAAGAAAGCACAAGACCAGTTACGTTAATGCATAGATTTCTGAATCCAATATCAAAATTAACGGCAGTTGTCTTGAAGCATAAAAATACCAGACCGTGTCAGAAAAATCAAATCAAAGGTTTGCCGTGTCAGAAAATAGACAAAAATAGGCTACTTCTGATGCAGTTTATTACGTCAACGTCTAAAATGAATAAAACGTTACAATTAAGAAATTATGCATTAATAAGCTCGCTGTTTCGACCACAAATAAGTAACTTGTAATAAGCGCAAATATGTCAATACAAGATGACCTAGAGACCTGTTAAGAAGCAAGTATTTAGCGATATGTGTACACAGTGTACAGTATGTAAACAGTTTGAATCGGTCACTTCAAATTGAAAGCTATAACCCTTCAACAAACGTCTTAAACGCAGTGCAATCCCGAAAGCTCGCTTTAACGCAGCGTACCTCTGATTCCTCGTCCTTGATACCACCAGTCATACTGTCCTGAACCTGAAATGTGATCAGATTAGGATTTCTCGGCAATACAATAACTTTTTGAAGGAAGCAAGAGAGCAGAATAGGCGTGGGGTTTGATGGTACTGGCGGGACTCCAGGGTTTGTGCTGTGTTAGTCAGGATGACTTCAAATCCTTACATGTTTTAACGTACTGTATTGACAGGAGCCTCGCGAAGTACGGTCAATGATTAGCTGAACAGTTAAAAGCTGCACCGAGCATCCTGTCTCTGCAGCAAACAAACCGAGACGCACAGATGCAGAAGTGCTCCCCCCCTACTTTTGATGTGCCAGAAACTGCAACCGTCTATTAGCCTGTCACTCAAGAGAACTGAAAATAACTGGAACAGGAGCCGACGGAACTGCAATACTGTATAATTAAGAATCGTGCAGTACTGTGGGGAACAGAAATGTTCGTTAATGCTTTCCAAACTCGGTGAACGAGTTAACACACCTGCCCCTGGTCTGATGGTCGCAACCGATGTCGACGGTCCAGTCTGTTTACATTCCCAGAGATTAGTTCCACTGGCTGGGACACCTTAAACCTTGTTTAAATTTCTCCTTGCCTTTATTAATCTCACTGTGCAGGGACTTGCAACCAGAAGCCTACAGTGTGTTTTATTGGTTATGGTTTATGTGATATAAACCAGGCCTGTTTTCGTCTTTACTGATAGCAGTAGAAAATTGTATTAAAATGTTCCCATTCTTATTCGGTTCTTATCATTACACAACTATGGGTATAATGAATCCCCAGGAGCTTAATTTCACATTTGTTTAAATCAGAAATGAAACAAGACCTATGAAAAGAATCCCTATGCATTTGTGAGCAAATTTAGTTTAAAATGATCTTTTTGTAGTTTCAATTTGGTGGAAACTCGTTGGCAGCACACTAGCTTTGCCCAATTCCTGCCCATTATTCTTGGCATTTAGTTCAAGGTGGTTGGGGATCGCTTATGGACAGCAGTTCTCAATAGGATTCAAGTCAGGACTTTGGGCCCCTGAAAGACATTTATGAACTTTTTCTTAAGCCAATATAGTGTAGCTTTGGCTTTGTTGTTTGGATTATGGTCCTTCTAAAATGTGAATTTTTGTCCCAGTTTATGGTGTAAAGCACATTTTCCGGTGGTGTCTGAGGTAATATTTGTCTCCATCTACTGTACATTACCTTGAGTCTTGATAAGCTTTCCAGTCCCTGCCGATGAGAAGCAGAACTATTAAATAATGCTGCCACCACTGTGCTTGACTGCAGGGATGGTGTTGACTGAGTGATGCAAAATGTTGGGTTTGCATCATGTCACGACCGCCAGCCAGCGGAGATCAACTCATAAGAGACCTCACCAATACCAGCAGCGGGTTAATAATAATAAGAAGCACTGCCGCACGTGTTAATCCATCAGCACACGCTCTACTGTGCGACAGGCAGCACTATTTATACCATCCAAACCCGCATCCCACTGCTCGTTATGGAGTCTTCTCGTAGAGAGCTCCACCTCACACTTATTTCAACCTTGCTTACTATACTTCTCCTGGATTCTGAACTACCCTTTTGCCTCTCGACCTTGAACCTCGCCTTCTGATTTGGATTGTTTGCCTCTATATTATCTTTCGCCTTTCGACCGCGATCTCGCCTGACGTTCCAGATTGTACGGATGTCTCGATATCTACCTGCTCCTGCGTCTGCATAGGATCCGCATACCTGTTCATTGGGGATTCCTTACAGATCAGATCTAAAGCTTTGCATTTAGACCTTAGACTTGAGTGCTTTGTTATTAACCTCCATGTAGAGTGTGACTTGAATATCATTGACTTCAGTGGCTGAGCTTGTTAGCTCTTTCAAAGTCACCATTGGCCACACAGTTACATTTCTAACCACTTGTCCTTGCCCAGCTGCTTCGTTTGGAGGGACAACCTCATCTAGGCAGTGTCTGAGTGTCTTCCACTTCTTAACGATTGACCCCAGCATGTTCAAAGAGATTTTAAAGGTCTCTGAAATGTTTTTCTATTCTTCTCCTGATCTGTGTCTTTCTACAACTTTATCCATGAGTTATTTTGAAAGCTCCATGGTCTTCATAGTGGAATATGTTCTTGGAATTTGAGATACTTCACAGAGAGGTGGATTTACTCTAAAATTATGTGAGCCACTATTATCGCATGGAAATATGGGCCTCTAAACTAATTTTGTGGCTCATTAAGGTAATTTTGTGTGCCCAGATTAATTTAGGTTTCCCACCACAAAATGCTGGAATACTTATACAATCATGACTTCTATTTACTTCTTTTTTTTTTGTTTGTTTTTTGCTTTGGATGTGTGGAGTAAGTCGTGTACATAAGAAAGTTTTAATTGCTGTGTCAAAGTGTCCTGATTGCAACAAAATATGAACACTGTGCAAACATCTGAATACTTCTGCTGGCACTGTATATACAAGAGTGAAAGAGAGTTTTTGTTTCAGATATATCAGTCATTAATAATAAGGGTTTGCTTTCTTCAGGCCATTGTACTGTGTTCAACCTTCCTGTATGCTAAGCAACCCCTTTTCTAGTTATTAATTATTGTGTGTACAATTGTGGATCTAAGAAGCATAAATGAAGCATAAACGTGATGGATCTGTGACAAGAACATATTATGTAAGCCTGTTGCAGTGCAAAAAAAGAATAGACATAATTATCCATCACTTTTTGCAGATACCTTTGGGTCTGGGGACAAGGAAGGTACTTTAAACAAGTGCCTTGTACCCCAGTACTAGAAGATATGGGTGCACGTTGTTGCCTAGTTGCTTTGCAACTGGGGCAGTGATCTTTATATTCAAATGATGGCAGAGTTTTCTGAAGTGCAGTCCAATCGGCCTTTTCAAGATCTCTGCTCTCTGACAGGATGCTGGCAATACCCTCTAGGCCATCAAGAGAAGGCAAGTATAGCACTTACAACACAGCAACTGTGAGACCAATTGGAGAGCAATGTTTTATCATGTCTCAACCAAATAATATGCCTTTGCCCTGTTAAAAGCAACATCTCATTCCCCTTCCCCCAGAAAGACAGTAGTAGACTTGTGCGCTGTACTCTTTATAATGAGGTGGTAGCATCTAAAGCCAAAGGAATGTTTGGGACTCATGAAGCAATCCTTATGAGATGGGTGGAATCTGTCCTTTCATGTTGTGCATCTGTACCTGTGCTTTTGTTTGTACTTCTCTATCCTCTTTAATTTTGGAATGATCCTTCACTACCATGGGGAATCAGGACTGCAGATTGAAGGGAACCACAACTGTACTTGGCTGGCCAGCAAGTTCTTCCCACCCAACACTGAAATAAGAATAACCTTCAGGTACTGAAGTGGCTGTATATTTGGGCCAGTGCTTTTGCATTTACACTAATGTGTAAGCCAGTTCTTATTCTCTAACAAGGTTATTCATATACAGAAGATATATAGATTGTGCGATTGAGACAGTTGAAAAGAAGGAACTCACTTCCTTTAATAAACTCAAGAGATAAGGGAACTTGTCAGTCTGATATTCTGCATTAATACAAAACAAAGCAATGTTAGCTGACAGAGTGAATATTATACATCTAAGGATGATTGTGAATGTCATTCCTCCAGAAATATCTCTTCATTAATCAAAATCGAGATCCTTTGATCAACCAAACCATATTTCCACAATGGAAAACTAAATTGTTTCTTTTAAACATTACTTTCAGTTAAAGCCTAAGGAAGTGGATAAGAAGTGTTTAGTCTACTGATGAATTATTATGAAGCACCGGAAATAAATGCGCCTAACCAAAAATATAAATTGTATAGATAATTATTAATCAAAACCTTTCTCAAGGTTTGTCATTTCTTTTCCATTTTTTTATTTTAAAATAACACAATGTAATATCCTCCAGTATGTTTCAGGTGAGGAAAAAAACAGCAATGCACATTAAGAGATATTTAAATGAATAATTTATTTGTAAAATATAATAATCTTGTGGATATTATTTTCTTAATTAAAAATGTGCTTTAGCTTTATTATATACATCTGAGGCAGAAGAAAAGGTGTACAGTTTTTTCAAATCATTTAAAAGTATATAATTGGCTACATAATTTTAAAATTAGCATAAATAACTACTGTATGTCTAATACAATTACACAGAAGAAGATAACAGTAAAACCTCCTTTGCCTTCTTTTTCAGTACCCTCCGAAGAAAAATGTACAGAATCACACATGTAATAGAATCTGAAATATTAAATTTAATCTGAGAAACACAAAATGAAATAGTTCTTTTTGGATACACAGACTTTATGTGCCCTGTTACGTTACAGCATGTAAAACTATCAATATGCTCACAATGTTTCCCTATAATCTCCATTATTATTTTTTAAAGAATATAAAAATATAATGATATAAATAGAAAAAAATAAACTTATTTCTACTGCTTCTTTTGGACTTAACTGTCAGGGGTAAATATGAGGTTTCTATGACCTGCTATCTGTGAATAGTGGGTTTTTAATTACTCAGGTTAGTTACAGACTTATTTTTTTATTCCCTGTACTGTAAGTCAGAGCAAATGAAAACCCCTTGATACTGGCTGTATTCACACTTCTTTTTAAGGGAGCTCTCTTTTGTCAGTACAGTAGATGTTGCTTGGCACAATTGTTTATTGATTATTAATTGTTTATTAATTAGCAACTTCTTTCATGTGGTTCCATTGTAAATCAAGAAACCAAAAGAGGACATTCTTAAAATATTAAGACTGAACATGAGATTAAACTGAGAAGGGTGTCTTTAGTTTAAAACTAAGTGATGTGGGAAAGTGTAAATCCTTTAAAACTAATAGTCATTTTTAATATTTTCATATTGCTTTCTTTAGAATGTAGAAACGTCTGACCTTCAACCACATTTTAAGATCCAGCTCAATTTTTTGGTTGATATTAGGAGATGTTTTGTTAACCGTGTTGCCTAAAATACTTTCTGAGCTTGCATTCTAGCAAGGTGCATTTAGAGAGAAAGTTTGATTACATTTTCCTCTTATGTTACTTTTTAGGCCTTACGGTCTACTCTTAGATTATTACACTAGCAAAACCAAATATACAATCACATTTAGAAAAAAGAAAACTAAAAGCAAGCCCCAGTTAACAGATAATGTGTCTATTAACACAAACCTTTAATATAAAACACATTGGCATTTATTATGGCAGACCTCACTCACTCACAATTGATTCATGTTAAATTAGAAGCAGTATTTTTTAACTTAGAGTGTATCAAAAGATATTATTTGCTAAAGTAAAAAAAAAATCCAACATATATAGTTAGTAGGAAGTACTGAAAATAACATTTATCAGGCCAATCTACAGTATATTACCTATTTACAGCCTTGTATTAAACTCTACATACATTTCATTCAAATGAGCATATCTCTCTAAATAATATTCATAAAGCTAAAACAGTTGTTCTGTATTGTATTGCACACATCATACACTTCTGGCACCTAGAGATAACGTACCCATCCTTGCATTTAAACCAGCACCAGATAGTCGAAATGCAAATGCTACGTGCTTCAGAAAAATGGAATGAGAAGGAATAAGTTGGTCGCAAATTAAAACTACTTTCTTCTGCTTTTTCAATCATTATTAGAGTTATTTCTTTAAGCAGGCGTTGGTTAATTTTGCAAGACCTGGATGTTGACAACAGACAAACACCTCCTCATACTCCGGAACAAGGGCGAGATAAATATGTCCACCAGGCTTATCCAGACTGACTGAACAGAAGGCAGCGCCATTATGCAGCTTCTGATTAATGGCATCACAACCCTGGAAAAATGGAAGATGGTATGACATTCAGAGGACTCCCATGCGCACATCAGATAACACTGGATATATGCAACCCCCTATGAATTTAGAGTATCACTATACTAAATTGCATGGTGTTATAAAAGCTTCAGTATGAATTATTATACAAGCATTACTTGTTTGCAAGAGCAGTAGTTCATACCTGCAATCTGTTTATATGCTGTAGTCATGACCAATAAAGTGATGTCTAGTTAATGGTGAGATGTTTTACTCAAAGAAACTGTACTGTGTATCTGTGTGGCTATTTGTATTTGTTTGTTCTTTGTAAGGTTATATATCAAGTATGCCTCTATCAGTGTTTCTTTAATGTTGTGTTCTGACCTCTGAAACGTCTTTAAAATTTTAGAAACCATCTATACTTTCGCAATATTTCATAAGTATGACTGTAATTGGAACATAGGTATGAAGAACAGACCATGTCCTTTTAAAGCACTAAATATGGACTTGAAAAAGCATGTATTTTTTAAATCCTTTCATTCAATGACAGTGCTGCCAACCTACCAATTTTTATACAAAATTCAAATGTAAGATATTGGAACAGCCCAATTTTAACTTTTATCTAAGATGCTTCAATTTTATTGTCCAAATACTTTTAAATGTATCTTTTTATTTAGATTTTTTTTGTTCCATTGAAACTTTTGAGGTATAGTGTACATAACATTGTGAAACGTGATGTGCTTTGAGAGTGTAAAAATACACAGTATTCCTAAAATTATAGCACTCCTACTTAAGGCGGTTTTTGTCATAACAGGCTATTTAACCCTTGGAAGTTTTTTTTCCTTGCTGCTTGAAAGCAGAATGCTGGTATAAACCACAGAAAACCAAATATAGTAAAGTGTAACTTGCAAACTCCTCCTTCGAAACCCAAAACTCACAGCTTTGGTATATTTATCCCACCTAATTGAAAGATAAACGTATCTGATGTTTGTTATGCTCCATAGCATAAATGCTAAGATCAACTCGCTAAAATGTCTTTCTCCTGGGCCTTTCTATATCATGGTCTGCCAACAAACCAGGTAAAAACGCAGGAAATTAGACAGGGGTTGAAAATGGCTCAGAGCCTCTAGCAGCTTAGAATAACACGATATCATACCAAATATGTAAGGCGCTCAGGACTGCGAGTACAATTCCGGCTACAAAAGATAGAGGAATTGCAAGAAGCGTTGTCAGTAGTTTGTAGAACACATATTTAACCAGTTCGAACACAGCGTGGCTTCCTATCCACACTTTATCAAAGCTGTGTGTAGTGTCCGGCTCTCCAACGACATCCTCGAAGTTAATCTGCAGAAAGAAGAATAAATTATGCTATTACACCTTCAACATACTGAATGCTATTGCAGTTAGCCATCAATAAACAGGAAAGAAACAGTATACCATTTGTACCGCAGTGTTACACAGAGCTCAGTACTGGAACTCTTAAAATGTCACAAATGCGAAACAAACTGTGCAGTCAATATATTAAAAGCTAAAACTAACGTCTTTGTACTGACAAAAAGAACAACTAAGGCATTTTTAATAAAAGTTAACGCGAGATAACATAAGCAAAGATGTAATGTGACAGCTGCCAACACTCTCCTCCCCCGAGCGATTAGACTCGGTTTCTCTCCAGCTCGCTTACCTTTAAGTGCGAGTTTATGTCATGCGGGTCTCTGTCTGGACCGGTGCGGACTTTCGTCTTCTTAGGTAGAATTGGTTCAATGGACTTATTGAACTCGTCTTCGTCCATGATAATGCTGGTTTCACATTTCTCTTTTTCTAATCCCATTTTCAACCTGCACGGTACAAGCACAGCGTTGTGTTCGGTAGCGCTCTTTTGGCATTTGTGCTTCTGCTGCGCAAGTCTGTCCCAGACAGGCACACGCCCCGTGAGGAAAGCAGCACTAAGGACAAGCTACTAAGGGCGCTGCATGCTCAGTTCTCTTTTCTCCCTTCTATTAATCGGGTATATTTAAATGGAAAACCCTTAGAACAATTTGCTGTTATTAGGTCATACCTCGCCAGTAGATATACAAAAGAAGTCTGTTAGAATTGATGTTCTTTAAAGACAGGAAAACAAATGATCGTCACATTCCCTGTATAGAGGTGTTGCTGCATGTAAGTAAGTGTAAGGATGGAGTCCTGACACACACCTCTGGATGCTGCTATTAGCTCTTCTGTGAAATTATTCATTATAATTACTCACTCTATCGCCTCAACAGGTTAATGCTACTGCACCTGCACCCTGGCCTCTCAATTGGTCAATCGGGCAAGATCTTTAGATTTTAAACTCATAAGGGTGTGCCGTGGATATGGCTTAATTAAAAGGAATGAAATACTCTTCTGACAATACAAATATGCAGATAAGATATTATAATTTATTATATCTTTAACTTTGATTATTATATTTGTAACTTAAAAAACCCCAGCAAATATTCCTAAACCCTTTTAAAAGAATAATTAGCTCATTTTGATTTTTGTGACAAATAGCTACAGAAACCAAATGTAACTTTACAAATATAGTGGCCTTCCAGAACAAGTATGGAATGAGCAGAGGTAAGCAAGGCTCAAAAGGTTTTAAATGTCAAGACTGATCTCAGCTCTTATTTAAAGATTAGTTGTTCCTAACCAAACTTTTGGAAATGTAGCATTCACTTGCATACACTGTTTATGTGTAATCGTTATAGATCATATAATTTTTTACTAACATGGTAAGTACTGATAACAATATTGGTATAATGTGAAGAAGGCTCCACAGCTGAAACGTCGTGTCTCTTTTCTTCTCTTTTCAGCACGGAATAAATCTTGACTTGTTCCTTTGCAGCCCACGCATGCTGACGCAGCTACCTACTTGAACTATATACTGTATGAATGATATCACACAGATTTCAGAGCAATGTGTGGAAATGAATTACCGCTACATTTGTAAGAAGTTGCTGCCACACTTGTTAGAATATGTGAGTAACAGACTTCAAGGACATATGATCATAAATTTAGTTTAAATTTTACTGAAGCATGCATTGCAGGATATTAAAAGTCAGTTTCATTAACTTTTGTTTTGATTTTCAATCCAGGTGCTACACCCCCTTTGAAAGGATTGCAGTTTAAAGTCTTGGACTCTGGTTTCTGCATGTCTGAATGACTCTGTACTGTACATGTTTGTGGACACATTCGTCACTGAAAAACATTGCTTCTCAAAAACAAAGTTAGAGTAGCGCATCAATGCAGCTAGCTAAGTGTCTATCATCCTGCATTTCCATCACAGGCTACTGTATGTCCTTTACATTGTTATCCATGGTGGGTGTTTGCTCTACTCTCACACATGAGTCGCTATTTGTGCCAAGCCTACTGTATGTGGGATTCCTGTCCTTACTAAAGACTGACCACTCTGCCTGTATTAAGTTAAATAAGGATGGTGATTCGATCTTTTGAGTAAATTATAATTCCTAAATAAGAACCTGAAAGAGTGACTACAATCAACAGTCACAATCAAGTTTACATAAATAAACATTTGAGTTAGAGAAGAAACTCACTAAGTTGTATTTTCAAACTAAAAATGCTTCAAAGTTGTAATTGAGTTAACTGTTAAACTTCAGAGTCCTGTGTATGTATAATGAAAGTGCTTTTTCCCCTGCATATATTTTAAGTGTTATCAACATTATTGATGTTTGAAAACATTTGTATGTCTGATAACTTTAACTGTTAATTCCCTTCCTTTCCTGAGGCACAGTGTTTTCATAAGTTTAAGAAGTTAAAAATAATGAAACACTTTGACAAGAATGTTTAGCATTTTGAAGAACATGCCGGGTCAATAATTAATAATATAAACAAGAAAAAGTTGTCAAAATGTAGCTACTGTATAGTATAGTCCCCTTTACAAAAGCAGTTTTCTGTCAGCTGAGAAAAACATAACTGGAAGTATTTTCTGTATCATGATATTTTGCAAGCTCAATTACATGATACAGGTTGTACAGTATGTGTATACTGTATGTGTCCATTAATAAAAATATACAAAAAGAGTAACAGCAGTTGGCATAGACACACAGTGATGCATTTTTAATGAAAGGGAGTAGATAGGGGGAGGTGAGTTCATTGTTGAAAGCTAAAAACTGCAGCAGACCATGACAACAAAGCTAAAATAGAACAGCATTGAAAACTTTTTTTTTTTACCAGTGTTTCACACAATAAGACTGGGAATCCACTGGGATTAAAATGTGCACTTTTCTGAATACAACCCATTCAGACAGCATAGGGAAAGAATAGATTGTTTGTAGCTGAAGTGAGGCAAGCCAGTGGCCTCATACATTGTCAACACGAAAGGCTGCATTTCCAACATGTTGGTTTTAGAAAGGCTCTTAATGAAATTTTTCTTCTTTTCACAGCCTAAGCCCCAGACTGTCCTGGGGTCAGCTGCTTTGGTTGCTCTTCTCCACTTGTCTCTGTCGAGCACATCTTCCCAATACTTCACATACCTCCATATCTTTTCTCACACAATCTATCCATCTCTTTCTAGGCCTGCCTCTTCCCCTGTTACCTTCCACCTCAAATTCCATTACCCTCTTTGTTACTTCCTCAACATCCCTCCTCATGATATGTCCATACCACCGTAACCTCTTAATGAAATCTAGTGTCAAAATGACTGGGAGCCAGGTGTCTGTGCGACACTTGTTTACAATGAATGTGAATGGGGGCAAGGGGGAACTCTTACAATTATTACAACATTATCAATTCATTTGATAATGTTGGGTATGGTCTTAAAATATGGACTCACAGAGGAGATTTTAACCATGTTGGAAAACTTTTAAAAACCTGTTGGCCTGCATACTCAGATATGTTGAGCATTAAACATCACAACACTATGCACAGTGTTTCTTTGCTGCCCTCCAGATGGTTTTAGGGCACAATTAAATACAGTCTGTTTTGCAGGTAGACACAGCAATGCAGCATTTCAAGTTTCTCAAGACATTGTGAAGTGATGAGATGATTGATGACTATAAAGTCACTCCTGTAAGTATGTAAAAAGATCAAAATAACCACAATAAATGGATACTCTGTTCTGCAGAGAAAGTGTCGTGAGTGTTTGATAGTTTTGATAATACCAAACTGTTATGTAGTAATGGTAAATATCGATCTCTTTATATGTATATTTTGTATGAATAACTAATGAATCTCACAATATTTCTATCTTAAAATACATTATAAAAGCCACTCAAAATAAGATGTGTGAAGAGATACGGTACAGACATATTACAATCATGGTGAGAATTAAAGATGAGCATTTTAGTTGGATGGATGGATGTATTTTGCATTTGTTTTTCATGAAGTGGCTAATGACTTTACCAAATCAGGGCATTCCTTACTTTCTGTGTCACAGGCAAATAGATCTCTGACCATGAAAAAAAAAACAAATGTTTCCTTTGTCCTAATCAGGAAGTAAACATTCATTAGTATCAGCAACAACAATATAATCAGTCTGTATCCCTTTACCAGTATTCTTCTGAGTTTGAGTCAACTTTTGAAACTTATTGGAGGTGCTTGTCTGAAAGTGGATTCATACTGTATTAACAAACCACTGCTCTATGCACATACCCCTTTCCCACACTACCTTCAATAATGGTAAGAAGTAAGGCACCATTCTTCACCATTCAGTGAAACAGAATCACCATGACAATGGAGCAACACAATGCATTTTTTTCCCTTGGTAGAATTTATCATTACACGTACAGTAAGTGTGACGTGTTCTTTTATGATGGTAAAACCTTTGTCAATAAAATTGTTCATGTTTTGAAAACCAGGAACCAGATGCTCGTGTTCCAACAGTTTTGTAAGGCTGGTTTTCCAAATTACATTTTTTTTATTTCTAAAATAAATACTGTCGATGCATGTCCTATTCAGTTCAATCTAAAATTGTGGGTTGAATTGGTCCAGGTTATCCAGCTGTATAAATGGGTATCAGCATTGCCACATACTGTAAATGCACTGCTGAAGGCTAAGACTGCAATATACAGTGCCTTGCAAAGGTAATAATGTCCCAGTATTTTGTAAACAGAATTTGAAGGTTCAAACTGAACACAATTCTTTGGGTGAAAACAGCAAAAACTGCAAAGAAAAGACAAAAGGTGAAAGACAATTGGGAATTTCAGACTGCGTGGGTGCTGTACACAATAAAAATAATTAGCAGTTTTATCTTTGAAAGTATCCCCCAAGGCATTTGAATACACAAAATGAAAAATGAAATAAAAAATATACATATAATTTAATCTTTGTGTCAATAAGTGATGCCAGAACAGAAAACCTAATACATACAATCTTCTCAGGAATAAGTACAAGGTTAATTTGAGATAAATGTCTATGAACCATTTTATCATGTGTATTTGCAAGTTGCTGGCAACACAGTTGATTCCTAGGCTACAGTATCACTCAGGGACAAAAACAAAAAGGTTTTTATTAACATCCAAACTATCATAGCTAAGAGAGCCAGATCAGACATTATTTTTAATGTAAACGTGACTCTATAAATACAGGTACTCTCTACAGTGTGTTCCCATCATTTTCTTTAATAAAACCTATAATGTATCTGTAGAGTATTATTGTACAATTGCCAGAAAATACATTAAGGTATTTTATGTGATAGGAAGAGGAGGGTTGGTGAGCTGTTTTTTTCCTGCAAGCTGCTGTTTTTCATTACTCAAATTTTTGTTACTGACATGTGTAAATTCTTTCCAGAAATAATTACAGCATCAGGTTAGAATTCTTATACTAGTATCACGAACAAAGCTATGAAAAACAAAACTGTGCAATATCATCTGGAGCTCACACACGGCAAAGGATTTGGATACCAGAACATAATAGGACCTCATTACGTGAATAAAAGCAGTTTTTATTATTTGCACATTTGTGAATGTCTTGTTTGGCATGCGTGTTTATTTTACCTGTATTATAACCTTTATATTTGTTTTCTTTTTCAGGATATACAGTATACAGTAGGGTAAATAAGCACAGTGCCTTAGCCTCAGCTGTCTTGGGCATGCATGTTCTGCCTCTGATTACTCTGGCTGCTCCAGTTTTACCTCAAATTCGCAGTAGGTGAGCTGGTGTCTCTTGTGAATTGTCCCTGTTTTGTTGTGTGTGAGTATTCATGCCTTGTGATGCACTTGTGCCTAGCATAATGGGCTGGCACCCTACTTTTCACCCTTATACAGGTACTTGCAGGACAGGTTCCAGGTTTGCCATGACTCAAGAGAAACAAGAATGTTTCTGATGATGGACAGAAGGATGTTTAATTTTCCATTCAACTTTCTAAATCCTCTTACTTCATATTTTTTTGTGTTTGTGAGTTTTGCATTGTACAACCTGACAGTAAAACACATTTCTTTTTCAGCAGAGTCTGACTTTTCTCTTGTCATCTCCTCACTTATCCAGTGAGGTGGGAAGGCGAGACCTTTGTGGGGTAGTTGGTTCTATCGTCAAGAGGTTGGCGCCTCGATGTGGGACTGAGGAGTGGGACAGAATTGTGAGAGAGGGACAGGGCTGTGGGAGAGAGGGACAGGGTTGTGGGATTGTGGGACAGAATTGTGTTAGTATGGGACAGGGCTGTTGGAGTGTGGGACAGAATTGTTGGACTGTAGGACAGAACTGTGGGAGTGTGGGACAGAATTGTGGGAATGTGGGACAGGGCTGTGGGAGCGTGGGTCAGAATTGTGGGATTGTGGAACAGAATTGTGGGAGTGTGATACAGGACTGTGGGAGTGTGGGACAGGGTTGTGGGAGTGTGGTATAAAATACCTAGTCATCTTGTTAAAGTCAGTACTGAGGTATCTTTGAAGGAATGGCTGCATGAGATCCTTGGACCAATTAACTAATGACAACCAAATGGACTAGGTGAGTCAAATGGCCTCCTCTCATCCTTGACCATTCCTATGTTCTTATGATCTATTTAATAGAATGTCCATGTTCAGTCCAGAGTGATACAGTCAAAGACTGTTGCTTTGTGGCATGTGCAGATCACCGAAATCGTCATCTCTCAGGCACCTCCCAACGGCCAGCCACACAGCACCTGCTCTGACAGTGGTAAATTCTACTTTGCCAAAAAGCAGGCTTCCTGTCGCTGGAAATTTAAGGCTGTCATGGTTCCTAGGCAATTCTGTCACCATAAGGGACTCTGTGTTAGAGAAGCAACAATAGAATCAGCTCATCGGTACTGCAGGATAAATGATGAAATTCTTCAAGGGACTCTGGGAGAGTGAACGAAAGAAAGCATTTTCTGAAAAACCTTATGAAATCACAGGAATGTATTTTTCATTATGTGCCTACAAATCCATCCTGGCAGGAATGAAGAAACAATTTTTTCTTTAAAATGTAAGATGTAGAGCAACCCGGTACAATGCAAGCTGCGTATCAGATTTCCAATCGCTTGATATTATGAAGTGCATACGGAAAATATTACCTTAACAAACAGGTATCTGGTCAACACACCTGGGCCACACCTGTTGCCACAGGCATAGTTACCTGATAAAGGATATATCTTTCAAGAAAAAAAAAATCAGCTCCATGGTAAACAAGAGTCACTTGAGGGGAATTTTTTTCATTTTGCAGCAGAATCTCCTTTCTGAAGCCCAAGGCTGCTGTTGGAACAAGCCTTTGAGAAGTTTGCATAGCAATGTTATGACACGGTCACAATCGCACAAGCCTACACAATGTAAAAGTCTAAAAGTTCATGAAAGACATAAGGGTTCTTAACCTCCTATAAAAATTCATCAGTGTTTCAGCTTGTTTTAAAAACCAAAAGTTGAACCATTAAGATATAACAATGCCACAGGTTTTAAATAAAAACCTATTAAACAAGTACAAACCAGCCTAAATCCAAGTCTCAGATATGCATGCAAGTACATTTCCACTTTCCTTTGTGTATTTAATCGCTTGGAGGGAAAGTAAATCAGGAATGTAATCATATTTAATACCAAAGTATTGAAATAAAAGAGTATTATATCACCATTGTGAATAACACAATGTGTATATACAGTACATAGATAACAATGCAAATATCAAATAACGCAAATAAACATGTTAATGAAAACGCATCTTTCAAGTCATGTCTTTTAATATTTTCTAAGATGTTATTCCAACTAAATAACAAAAAGAGAAATAACCACAGCTGACTAAAGAATATGGTGCTAGGTTCCAACATGTGAAAGTAGGGGCTAAAGTATCAGCAGTTCACAGCTGCCGATGTTAACCAGAGATCAAGAGGCAGTACTTAAGAGGGTTTTGAACCAAAGATGTTTAAGAGAAAGCATGATTCACATTTGCGTATAGGAGCTTTCGGTCTTATAACATGAAAGGGATGCCAAGTATTTCTGAAGCTGAGCCGTCCAACTACATTTTAGGAGATAATACATTATTGTCTGGTTCAGTAATAGATTGTAAGGAATTGTTAAATATCTGCTTGCAACCCATAAAGCAAAAAACATGACATTAACCTGAAATATACTGTACTGTACCTAGAGTTTTTTTAGTTGTATAGAAATATAATTGAAATGTGTGCTAACAGTTTATCTCAGGATTCAATAAAATATGTCAAATACACTAAGAAGGGAGGCTGTATAGTGCTCCGGAATTCATTTCAATAGGCAAGATGTGCAATACCCAATTATGATAATTTCTCTAATAGTTGTAATTTTCAAATCATTCATTTTCTTACCACTGTATCCAGTACAGGGTCACAGAAGGGCTGGAACCTATCCTGGAAGACAACAGGTGCAAGGTAGGATATACTGTACCCATAATGGCACACCAGTCCATTGCAGACACACACAGACACAAACACAACACACACACATTCACACCAGGGCCAATTTTCCCAGAAGCCAATTAACCAACCAGTATGTCTTTGGACTGTAGTAGGAAACCATACGAACACAAGGAGAACATATAAACTCCACACAGACAGCAACTCAGGTCCAGAATTGAACCCAGGGCCCCAGCACTGTGAGGCAGCAATACTAACCACGGTGCCGCCCATAATTATAATTATAGGAAAGATATTTCATGCCTATGTTTCATGCAGTATGTCATAAATACTGTCTGCACAAAGACAGACAAAGGCTGGAAATTAAAGAAGACGCAAACTTCCTTCCACTGGTTTACCAAGATGCATGTTAAATCAACTAGTGGTCAACCTCAAAACGTCGTAGGGGTTATGACTTCTGTTATAATTTACTTTTTTAGGACGATCATCATCTTTTGTTGTTGTCCTCAAGACATCCTCTTCCGATAAAAAAGTGCCTCCTGTTCTTAGGAGTTTCCGCTTGTGTCTTCTGGTTAGTGTGTTACTGTTCATTCTGAAGAATTCGGCTGGGTTGTCTTTGTCAGTGCCTTTGAGGATTTTAAATACTTCTGGTCCCTGCACTATCTTCTCAGCTCAAGACTAAAAGGTTCTCTTCCTTCATCTTTTTTCCCATACATAGTCAAAAGCAAAACGCAATGGCACTTGCCTTTGTTTTGCCTGCAATTAGAGTGCTTTTAAACAAGTGACTGGCAAGTAAATCAGAAGCTTAGATATTTAAATCCTGCTTAAAAAATGATAAAGAACTTTATTTCATGTTGTTGCAAATAACTAGGGTAATGGTAAATCTTGGCCTAAACAGGAGGAACATCTGGTATTAACTGGGGGTTTTGTTTGAATCTTCACTGATTGTTTTTTCTTTGAGCTGTTAAAGAAGAATGCATCTAATGTATGTAATCATTTACAAAAAAGGTTAGAATGATAAAAAGGAATCGAAATCTGAAGCCAAATGGCGAATTGTTTATGAATGCCATACATATTTCTATTATTAATGATTGCTAATAAGCTTAGGCTTTGCCAGTACACATGACTGTAAACACACACTCAGAACACTTTAGAAACACAGCACATATTTTCACCCCTAATTAATAATTAAACATCACTAACCAATTATTCGGATTGGATATTACATAGTGAGAAGTTGTGATGGTGTGCATAAAATACTACTAATCAATTGCCCAAACTATTGTCAAGGGATCAGGGAACTTACTTAATTCTGATCCAGGTCTTTTAATTCTGATCCTGGGATTTATCCTTATTCAGCCAGAGACATTATTTGTAATTCAGTAAAGTGAAAAACAGCTGTGATGTTTGGTTTTCACCTGTGGTTGATTATAAATTGCTGATAACCTACTAAAACATTCTTTAAATTGTTCAGATATCAACAATACTTTTATACGGGCATGTAGAGGTGATGTGTTCATCTACATAAAGATAAGAAAAGTTAGAACCACACTCCACACAGGGGGCAGTAGAACCTTCGAGTGTACAGCACGCAAATTGTTCAAATTGTTTAAACTTGTTTTAAGACATGTCTTTTCACTATCCAGTTTCTTTTGAAGTATAACTTTGCTTACGACTTGGTTTTGCTGGGTCAATTTACAGCTTGTTTTTCTATCTTTTTGCTTCCTTTAAGTGTATTGCATGTGTGCTGTTGTATAGCCAGAAAATGAATTTATTTATTAAGCCAGCTCCTGTATCACCCTGCAACTCACAACTGACAGCCCACTGAAACTAAGCAGGTGTAAGCCTGGCCAGTACCTGGATGGGAATCTAAAAACTAAGGTTGCTGCTCTGAGTGGGGCCAGTGGGGGGCGCTCATCCTGTGGTCTGTGTGGGTCCTAATGCCCCAGTATCATGACAGGGATACTATACTGTAAAAAGGTGCTGTCCTTTGGATGAGATGTAAAACCAAGGTCCCGACTCTCTGTGGTCATTAAAAATCCCAGAGTGTTTCTTGAAAAGAGTAGGGGTGTAATCACAGCATCATGGCCAAATATCCCATTGGCCTTTACCAATCATGGTCTCCTAAAAATCACCATCTATGAACTGGCTTCATCACTCTGTTCTCCTCCCCACTGAGAGCTGATGTGTGATGAGAGTGCTGGAGAGTCCCCATTACCTGTAAAGTGCTTTGAGTGGAGTTTCCAGAAAAGTGCTATACAGGTGTAAGGAATTATTATTATTATCCAACACAAAACAGGTATAATACAGTATGTACAGTAATGACAGCTTTGGACAAAGTAAAATACTGGTAAGTGTTATGAACAAGAAGTAAGAAGGTAAACATGCAATTGCTGACCTATTCACCTTGTTTGTGTTGGTTGAATGGAAACCTTAAACCACACATTAGTTTTCAGAGAACTTTCATGATTGCAAAAGGTTTGCATTTTATTAGGCTCCCAAGTGTGTTGGAACTTGGCTATTGCCTAAAGTCAGATAGATCAACAAATTCATGACAAAAACTGGTGATCCTCATGAATGACCTGTGAATTCGTAAAAACTTTGAAAGTTGTCCTGGGAAACACAGCAGATTGAACTGAAAAATAACAACACCTAGATGTGCTTCACTATTGCACTTCACAAGTTGTTCTGAGAGTTTTTATGTCCACAGCAAAATATTAGCTTCTTGTAGAAACAAACCTTTCCTGTTTAAAATGTGTTTGGATAATTAACTTCAAACCTGTAAAGGTATCAATCTAGTAACAATACAGTTAAAATATGGTTCAGTGACATACCTGCATGAACTAAGATGACCACCTGACCTCCATTTTGTTTTGTAATTTCAGTTTGAGTATTAAGTTGAATTTCAGTTAAAACAAAAGGTTTTGGTATTTATTTCCAAAATGGATATGCATCATCACGTGCACAACTGGCTTCAAAGTTTCCAGAACTGTAATCCTATACAACAAAATAAAAGCACTGAAACCAAATAAATTGTAGTGTCAAGTTTAAACCATATACAATATAGTATAATCTTGTTCCTTCATTTAAATGTACACTTGTGCTGTGTACTGTTTTTTTATTATTTCCACATATTGTTTTGAAGAGAACATAAAGAATCGACATTCCTTCATGTGTAACTTCCTGCAGCTCAGAAATACCCATGTGCTATATATAGAATGTATTTCTACTACCAGCGTGAATCAATTTGCTCTTGCATATCAGTGTTGAATTGTTTTGCCAAATGTCATTCCAGTCCTTGATTTTGTTTAAGTCTGTTCAGAATTCCCTTGTCTCCATTTCTGTGTTTGCTTCTTCCAGCATCTTGAATCATCACCAAATTGGACTGGATGGTTGACTATACCAGTATCTTGATCATTGATATACAGTAGATTGGGAAGAGCAATGGTCCTAAAACAAATACCTGCTGCACACCTTTACTTACATCTCCCTAGTTAGAGCTTACTCCCCTTAAAATAGCACTCTGTTTCCTGTTTTGCTAACCAGTTCTCGACCCATGTGCATGGATTATTTTCGATTCCTATGGCTTAAAAAAAGACCATATTATTCTGGCATTTCAGACTTCTTGTCATGAAAGGCTCAGCTTTAATTGTAGACTTTAAAGCGTTATCCATTAACACAATTCAACATTTCATCTTAGTAAATCATTAAAAACAATGTTTACATCTCAAACTGCTACTGCTGAAAGACTAGCCAATTAATATCTAATCAGATGGGAATAATGCAATTTAAATTTTAATCTTCCTTTATCTTATTGTACTCCTTTTGCACAACGTACTAAAGATGGTACCTTAGTATGACAATGAAAAATACACTGTTAAAATTAGTCCAGAAGTCTTTGCTGCATACTTTAAAAATATATTTTTCTCACCTGGCCAACACACTGACCAATCTGTCAGTTTACACATTTTACAGCACAACTAGTTGCTATTAGTGTAGCAGCATCTTGATTCTTATTTTTTTAACATCTGGCTAATGTCAGTAAAGTTAAAGTAGTACTCTCAGAGTTGTACATCAGTACAATAGTGCAGTTTATTTTTGTAAGTGCTCAGTTATTGTCCTTTGCATTAAGCACATACAGTATATGATTTATTACTTCCATTATGTAGAAACTTAACTGCTAATTTTCTTTACTGTATTTGTTTCATAAAAGCTACTGTAGTTGGTTTGTCATGGTCTTCATATTAATGTAGATAGAAATAATTGCGTTCTACCTTTGCTCCGTAGCAACCTTATTGTCACATTGGTTTACAATAGAATTTTATAATAATGCTTGGAAGCTGTCAAAACTACTTGCATTTTTATTTTTTCTCGATTTTGACTAGCAAGGCACAAATATTTTACTTGTCAACCAAATTAGCAGGATTGGGTATTCAGCTTGCACATTTCTGTCTGTTATTTACTGCATTGTTTTAGAAATTGGCTGCCCTACAGCTGTATAAATGAGTTCCAAAACCACAGGGTCTGAAAATAAACCAAGCACCACTTGTAACTCTTCTGTTGTTAAGTGTTTAAATATGTCTCTTCTTATGAGCTGGTCTTCCTACAGTATTGTCTTTTCTTCAGGCAGAGGAATGTAAAGAAATGCTTGGCAGAAAGCTCAAGTTTGCTGTGATCTGTCATAATATCTAGATCAGTCATTCTTAGTTATCCTTTATCTACTTACTGCTCATAATAATGCAGGACTTCTGCTTGATTTTTTTATACTTTTACCCCAGAAGAAACTTTGCTCTAATTTTTCTGAACGTAGAGTATGGGTTAAGAAACAGAATGTTTAAATATACCTACATCAATCAATCAAGGTTTATTTATCAATGCATGAACAGTACAGCATACAGCGGTGTTGTTGGTAATGAAATGTTTTGTCAACAAGCTCGTTGAGAGGGATAGAGGAGTAGAAGGACAGGAATTCATAGGGATTAGGATATAATAAATTACACAATTGCAATTTACAATACAATTTACAGATTGTGCGAAAGTAACAGAAGGATAGGAGGTATTTAGCGCTCTTTGTATGTGTCCTGAGAGTGCAAGTGACAGGGGGTAGCCAGTGCACCTGTCAGTTCAAGAAGGTAACCGCAGGCGTCTGCTGTGGTTGGCTGTTTAGCAGTCTTACTGCCTGGGGGAAGAAGCTGTTACGAAACCTGGTGGTTAGGGTGACTGGGGTCCCTGAGGATAGACCTGGCCTTCCTGAGGCATCTACTGTAACAGAGTAGATATCCTCGATGTTCAGTAGTGCGCAGCCGGTAGTGTTTTGAGCCAGTTTCACCACCCTCTGGAGTACCTCCCGCTCACGGGCAGAGCAGTTACCATACCAGGCAGTGATGCAACCAGTTAGGATTCTTTCAGTGGTGCACCTGTAAAAATTTGTTAGGATGTTTGACGGCATGCCGAACTTCTTTAGTCTGCGGAGGAAGAATAGACGCTGCCGAGATGTCTTGGCTACGAGGTTGGTGTGGTGGGTCCAGGTTAGATCGTCTGTGATGTTGACACCTAGGAATTTGAAACTGTTGACTCTCTCCACTGCGGACCCGCTGATATGAATGGGTGCGTGGTCTGTTCCTCGATGCGTCCTGTAGTCCATGATTGATTGATTGATTGATGGACAGACAGTCTAATCTTGCAGTATCATTATTAAGATCTTCATCTGTCCACCATCCATTGTTGACTCTACTGTGGGTCTTACAGCATGAGAAGAATTGCATGGCTTGACACTGTAGGATGAGTGTCCACTGCATTCATAGCTCGTGTGTTTGCACGTGCATTGTGGCAGTAAACTATGCTGATTAATGTTTTGTGGATCCAAATAAAAGGCTATAAAAGCTTACCCTAAGATTAAAGATGCTAGGAGTGAATGATCAACAAACTGTTAAACTGTTTTAGTGAAATACGATGGCAAGAGGTCTTTCTGGACTCATACAGATATTCACAAATTTCCAAAGCCACTCTTCCAAGGAAACCTAGTGTCCTCCATTTAAACTATAATATAGAATTTCATGTTTCCGTTATGGGCAAGTATCAAATGGGCAAATCAAACCTAAACATGATAAAGAACTTTGGTGTGCAACTTCTAAAGGAGCTATATAAAATTGAGTGTATTATTATTGTTGTTGTTGCTATTATTATTATTATTATATTGTTCACAATTTTAAACAGCAAGATACAAAAATGTCTTGGAAACATCTTGGTCTTGAACTCAGGAGATTTTGAAGGGACATGATTCATGTTCAAAATCCTCAAAGCGATTAACAAAATTTCCTCAGAATCATCACATGAACATGAACATGAACCAGAAAACACATGTGGGAACTTTGAGAATTTATTATTGAAAATAGAAGGCACTTTTTTTACACTCAGGGTTTTGGGACTATACTGTAGAACAAGTTCTCTAGCCATTTTCTTGACACTGATACCCTATCTTCTTTCAAGAAACAAATGAATGAGATTTAATTACATATGGACAACTAAATGCTGAAAGGCCTCCTCTTATTTGTAACTCTTCTTATGTTTGTATTTTTTTATATTCTTATTTTCAAACAAGCAGCAACAACTAGCAAAAATAACTCAGCTAAAAACAGCAGGAATTGTAAAATCTGTAATCCCTTTAAAGACTCCAACAAACCTGTGTTAGTACTTTATCAAACACAAAAAGAATAGTGCATGTATTATTTCAGAATTTACACAGACACCCTTTACTGACACCATAGGATTGATTAAAGATCCTGAGAGCATTTTTACTTCATCTGACACCTCTTCTCTGCTCTGGAAAACACCCAGCCTTTTCACTGGAGTAAACTTAATTCCCGCCTTATTACCATTTACATATCTCAAATCAAGTTGATAATTTGTTAAGCATTCTGGTATGTTTTCCACTTAACCAACAAACACCCAAAGTGCCTCTGGATATTTTATGAAACACAGTGTTTGCATAAAGACTTAGATAAAGCAACTTCTAAGAAATATGTTGAATTCCACTTAAAAAGATCCAGTTTATCAAGATTCAAGATTCTCTGTTTCTGTAATACAACATCACATGATTATCTGCTGTTGCTAGGTGGTTATAAATGTGAAAGTGTAGTGAAAATCTGAGGAAAATAACTGTGTGAGCAGTACCTTTTATCCTTTTTTCTAAGGAATCATATTCCAACAAGATGCAACCTTAAAATACAGACAATGGTGAATTGTTCAACTTACAGATATTTAATTATTGATAGTTTTGGTTCCAAGATTCAGTTTTACATGTGAATTTGGAACAAGTTGCATAGCGAACTTAGAAATTGCATCCTGACCGTGTTAACTCGAGCACAGCTCATGTTTAATACTGCCAAAGCAGTTCTATTATTATGAAAAAGTTTGAAGATTGTTAAATATAGTTCTGCAGGTGAAATCTAGTGAGAAACAGTAAGACAGAAGCCACATATTGTATCTACTTCATAGTCAGTTTTACTGAGAAATTCAGCTTGCTTGCAATGGAGTGGGATGATCTCCCACAGAGAAAATAAGGACCAACTAGGTCAGATTATGACCTGGCTAGTGGAAAGCTAAATCTTTACTTAGTTCTTATAAGTTCTTTCATTGGCTGGCTTCACTACACACCATACATTACAAAACAACATAAAAAAAGAAAAACTCTAAATAAATGAATGAAAATTGAACCTTCACACCAATATTTCCAGGAATAATTAGGAACCATTTTGCACAGTAATGCATTTTTAAAGATTATTATTGCAGTATAGGGAGGATACAAGCAGGAAGCAGGATATAGGCTTGGCTTCGGAAAAAGAGAGTAAGAAATTCTTTCTGAAGAAATTAGACCACACACCGGCTTATTTTTCCATCTTATGGTAATATTTATAAGGTGATGTTTACACGTAATAACTGAAGTAACACTCCTATTAACCTCACCCTTTAAAATAATATAAAAGTTTTATTATATTGTTTCGTTGGTAATTCAAAATGAACTATTTTCCATTGTGAAAATGGAAATTAAAAATGGTAAAGACTATACAACTTTCTTTTGGACGCGTAGTGAGAAAATATTTTTTCATTTGGAGAGTCACATGGGAAAGTTCTTGTTTCAGGGAATGTAGTTTGAGACATTGTTTTCAGTAAAAGCTGTTTTTTACTCTATTGACTGATACCAGTACTTGAAAAAAAATATTTTCAGTTGATCTTTTTGCTTCCTATCATTATTATTTTTCAATCTCTGCTTCGGTGAAATGTAATTCGTTTCCTTCAAATTCTGAATTTTGGCACAAAAGATGTACTGTGGTGCACCATCATCAACAATAATTCCATTGTTTAACAATGTTTAACATTGTTTTTGCAACAAAACACAGGATCAAAATTCCAAGGCACAAATAGTGTCTTTTTTAAAACAAGAGGCAACTAATCTGCTAAGAACTGTCGAACAATCATTTTATATATGGTTTATGGCCTTTTCCCATACAGTTTGTTGGGTATACCCAACAGTTTTGAGAAGGTACTTGCTCCTCAAGGTTCAGCTCATGGAGACTTCTTGTTCTTTGTTGGCGATCCATTCATTTTCCAACTGCTTCATCTATTTCAGGGTGCAAGGCAGGTTGCCAGTCCCACTGCTGTCCAGTTGACACACATCCAGCCACAAACACAGCCATACACACACTCACATGAGGGCCAGTTTTCCCAGAATGCAATTAACTTTGGACTGTGGGAGCAAACCAGAGCACCTGGAGGAAACCCGCGCGAACAAAAGGAGAACATACAAACTCCATGCAGATAGCACCTATGTCGGCAATCCAGTGCCAATAGATCAACTTCCCAGCCTTCTTTGTCTTCATTTTTAAAAAATTAGTATCACTAATTGTTTTTATGTATTCCTGCTTCCTTTTGGAATTTCCAGTTGTGTGTTTTTCACGTCTTGACTCATGGCTATGAAATTAAGGATTTCCTGTTCCAGTCAGCTAATGTCCAGCGTTTCAACTTATAAAACCTTGATCATGGATCCTTCTTGGGGGTGAGCACCTTATGAATGGATCTCACTTGATTTAGAGACTCATTTGCAACTTCATTATCAGTTAGCAAAATAAATTTCACTTTGGAGAAGAGCATAATCTCTCTGCTGGAAATTTTTCACCACTTTAAAACTGAGTTGTTGTTTTTACATATTTCCAGAAATGGTTAATGTCAGCATTCCTCTGAAGGTAAAAGTCCTTGATCTCACAAAAAACATAACATAACATCAACATAAAAGAATCGATTCAGATAAATGTGTTTTAACGGTAGAAACGTTGTGTTTTCTTTTTTCTTCTTTTTTTTCCAGCGTGGAATAAACCTATTACTTGTTCCTTTGCAGCCTATGCATGCTGACGCAGCTACCCACCTGAACTACGTGTTTTATCTTTGCTTGCTTTTTAATTAGAATAGTATTGGCTGCCATTTGGTTTCAAAGCCTAAATTTAAATAAGGGTTTGGAAACCTCAACATATGAAAATGATTTTTTTTGCATGTCTGGCAACAGGTGGTGTACACAGTGCAGGTGAGCATAACAAGGAGTGTCAAAGGTAGAGAGATTCATCAATTACTCAAGAAGATAAAAACACTTAGAATTTATGCATTTTCCGAGAATACAAGTTAAGTCAAACCAAAATCTTTGTTAATATAAATCACCTGAAAATGCTGACAAATTCAGTTGGAATGCACTTTAAAAGTACATCTGAGGACTTTTTAGTTACTCATCCAGTAAAATACTCCACTTGGAGCTTCTATAAGCCAGCTAATCGATTGGAGTGGGATACATCTGGCCAGCTGCTGCTGAGTTTAGTAGAATCAGGTGGTTAAATCTCCTTTGTGCTGTGTGAAAGCAGGTACTTCTGCTTTCAATCAGCAGAGCCAATTCAGCTAAATCACTCTTTATACAGCATGGCATGGACATGACCACTGAAAAAGAGAGTGCTATTATCTTGTTTATATTCAAAGAGATGATTACTCTGGGTGGGTACAGACAAAAAGGATGAAGTGATCCACAGTGAAATGCTAACCGCAGTAATGCACCTGTGTCAAGCAAATGAATGTGTTTACCACCGAGCTTATTTGAATGGCTGATTCTGAAGTAAAGCTCAAAGCTCTGTGTCTGGCCTCCACCACTGCAACATGTCTCAGTCTATACTCCTTTGCAGAATA
This sequence comes from Atractosteus spatula, assembly GCF_055471065.1. Taxonomy (NCBI): domain Eukaryota; kingdom Metazoa; phylum Chordata; class Actinopteri; order Semionotiformes; family Lepisosteidae; genus Atractosteus; species Atractosteus spatula. The sequence goes on along the minus strand of NC_142713.1, from coordinate 50,845,991 downwards.
CATTGTTGCTGAAAAAGGTGAAAGTTTCAGCCTCTTTGGCAATATGGCTAAGATACTGTTATGATTGTCAAAAAAAATCATATCACTCTAAAATCAGATATGTGATTTTGCATATTTGTTAAATGTTTTGATATATTCAAATGGTTTAGACTGCTGCATAAGCACTAACATTCATCACTGGTTAGAGAGTTGATAAAGCACAGATGATGAGGTGATTTAAGCTGTTGAATGTTAAGTCTGGTAAAATTCAAAAGATATACAGTACAGTACATCAGCCATACACCCTGCTTATCAAGAGGGCAATACCTTCTTGCCCTTGATGTGTTGGAGGCTAGACTATGCATTTAGGGGTTAGAGACCAGTAAACAGACACATGATTCTCTAGGCTCTATGAGAGGAATGGAACAGAATCCAACAAGCCACCATATTTTCTGGTGTAGAGTGTGCCTCTCAGATGTATAGATTTTATTACTTCCAACATTGGCCACACATGACCTACTAGCCTGTGACTTTCCCAATAAACCCCCTGTTGATAAACCCCACAGCTGATCGCTGATCACTGAGTTTGTGCAAAAATATTCACGAATATACTCATTTAAGGTTCCCTCGTGGAAGTTTTATTTTATTTGTTTATTTTATTTTTAATTTTGTAGCATTAGCACCTTCTGCAGTTCGCTCTTCCTTTGTCAAAAAATTACAATTAACATATAACAGCAGAAGGTGGTCTGTAACTCCTGCAGCTATAAAGGAACTACTTAGGATATTTTTGAAGATTTGATCAAATAATTGATATATATATATAGTATGTAAAGTGCCGTGTAAATATAGAAATCTGTGTGAGGTCCTAGGGATGTTTTGTGTTCTCTGTTTTATATTGTTTAAAAGTGGCTGCATTCTTGATATGTCAAACCTGCTCATTTCATAAACAGGACTCTATATAGAGAGGCAGAGTATTATATAAAGTTACACACACCATAAACTGGAGCATTTCCAGCATCATGGACTTTTGCCATGACTGGGGCCTGATGACAAAGGTCAGTATTTATACCACGGTGCGGATGTGCCGTGGGGGAGACTGGACAATTGCATTTTTTTAAGGTCTCTCATTTAAAATTGACACTTTATTGGTAAATGAGCTTGCCCACTGGCTCCTGGATTCTGAATGGGTTCTAAGGGCAGTCATATTTCTTCCCACAGGGCACGGCTGTTGAAAGGAGAATTAAAAAGTAAAACAACAGATTTTTTTCTTTCTGGAAGGTTTTTATCATCTCAACGCATTAGAACTCTCAAGAACTGGGGGCTGCATCTGCTGTATTCATACATTCATGCATCTGAAATTAAATGGACAATCAGGACTGGGCTGAGTCCTTGGAGAATACTTTGTAAACTACAGGCTTTAAGAAGATATATTTACCACGTCTTTCAATTCCATATTAGACAATTAAACCCAAATAAGGAAATCTTCAGTGTATTTAATGCCACATCACACTAAAAAAATGCAGTGAGTCTGATAACTGCAAGCAGCTGGTATGAACAAGGTCCAAAAGCTTAGGCTATAATAAACTCCAACAAAATTAGATTTGATTAATGCCCAACTATGGCCTTTTAAATAATTTTGTCCTTAGCTATGAATGGAGTTGCCAAATGAAGGATAAACTAGCCACAAGGGCACAATCAAGACAACAGCGTTGTCACTGTGTAACCTGTTCTCATCAGATCTCAGACATTAAGCAAGGTTAGGTTTGGTCAGTAATGGGCCAGAAGGCCTCTGAGAAAAGAAAGCTGCTGCTTTAATGTGTGTGGGTGGACCAGTAGGCAACACTCTTTTATCTGACTATAATTTACATATCCGTACCCCATAAGAGTGACCTGGGGCACTGTGCTGTAGGAAACACTGTCAAATGATATTAAATTAAAGTCCTGATTGCTTGGTCATTACAGATCCCATGTCACTATTCGTATGAGTGAAGGTGTTAATCCCAGTTTTCTTGGCTAATTTTCTACTGTGGTCTTATAAAACCAAACCTCCCTAAATACAGTATACTGTATACCTTCGTTCAAATGGTGGAGCAATTGCTCACTCCTCTACCTGATCTTCTGTGTAGTGGGGCTGTTCTTGAAAAATGGCTGCTGTATGTCATCCAGGTGCACTTTATTTGGGAATGAAAAGCATCACCTTCATTATGTGATTTCCTTTGGGAACCATTGGGATGAAACATGCTATTGTTACGGTCGATGTCCCTCCTCTAGAGGGTGCTCCAATTGGTTATGGAATGGGTTTTAGTTTAATTATCTCCCGGTGTGCCTGGTCTGTATTGTGTTCTATATAGGTCTAGAGTCTCCGGTGTTCCGGGCTCAGCTTTGGTAGACAGACATGTGAAGGCCTGCCTAGCCCTGGGCTATGAAGAAGCCTGAGGGCATAGGGCTTATCTCCAGACATCCTGACCTCTGAGCCCGGGGCTCGGAGCACCCAATCCTGTTCACGTTCCATGTCCGTGTGCTCTTGGTCTTGCCTCCCCATTCCAGGGCTTTTATCCTTGTCTTCGTCTCTGATGGATTACCTGGTTAACGGATTATGGACTGCTCTCCCGACTACCCACATGGACCTGCCTGGACTCGGATGCCTTTGGTTGTTCCCCTGTGCACTGGATCGTGGACTGTCACTGCTCACTATTGTCACAGTAAATCCTTCTGTCTTTCCCCGAAGTCCGTCTCCTGCCTCTTCCGGATTAAACTGTCACGCATAGGGTCTGACCTGCACACTCCACGGGAGGCCGACCCGGCTCCCGTAACAGCTATACAATGTAAGCCATAATTAAGTGACAATTTGGAAAGCATCCTAACTAAAACTTACTTTCATTTAATCAAATGTAAATTAAAACTTGCGTTCCACCTTTGCAGAACATAACAGTCAGATATTAATATTACTCAGCTGTGACCTAATAACGCCAATAACAAAGGTCCAAAGGAAAACTGAAATCATGCTATCCAGATTCCATTTCTTTTTTAGACTCGCATAAAAAAGCAGTCATACTTTAACTTTGGAAATTTGATGTATGACATTGTGCTGCTAAAATGGAGCACAGATATCTTTTTTGCATCATCTTTTGGCAAACTTTGTAGAAATCGGTGGAGGTGCCATTCGAGATAGAGGACACGGCCACACTACACTGCTGCAACAGGCACAAACTGCAGACACCATGTGTACAGAATGATTGCTGCTCAATATGTGCACCATTTAATAAACTGATAAAAACACATACTTCATCTTAAGCAAAGGTATATTTGAGAAGAACACAGGAGCTGCCTGTCAAGACTGAGAGGCACACAGAGGAAAACCTGCTGGAGACTTAAAACTGGAACAAAAACTCACCTTTCAGGAGGGATACACCCTTAAGCACAGGGCCAAAGCTGTGCTGCAGTAGCTTAATAATATGTCCCTGTAGCCCAGTTAAATTCCTGAACAAATCCTGCTTGAATTCTACTGAAAATCAGTTGAAAGACTTGAAAATTGCTGTCAGTGACTAATACACAAGCTTAAGCAAATCTGCCAAAATGTACCACAATTGCAACAGACTTAACCCCCCCAAAAATGGTGGCTGGAATTGCTGCCAAAGCTACCTCCATCAAATAGTGGATTCATGGGGCTGAATAATTATTAATTCAATATATTTCAGTTTTTCTCTGCAGTCTTTGCTACAAACATACTGCATCTTATCTTTAGAAGCCCTCAGTTTGATCATTCAGATATTGTATAAAATATTAAGCTTAAAAACACATGTACGCTTCATATGGTAAATTCACAAAATGTGACACCATTAGAATGGTCTGAATACTTTTTCAAAACACCTTATTCTGGTTCCTTATCCACCATGTGGGCTATTGATAAAACTGACACTAACATAATTAATCAGTCAAAAAGTAGATATTATCTGTTCGGGTACTGTATATACAAATATTCATGCTTTTACCACACAGCTGGCCGTATGAAGAAAAACTAAAAACAACTTTCTCCTCCCCAGCATGTCTCTCCACAGAGCTTTCAAGCTTTTAAAATGGTATTGTACATCAAATTAAAGTACAGGAAAGGGTACCAAATACCTCTTTTGCCATGAGTACATTATGTTTCTATGCTTATATTGTGGAAAACACGTAGAAAAAAACAGTTCCAGACCTAGAGTGAAGGAAATACCCATCAGTGAAACTCCCTTTTTAAATTCCCTTTTTACTATAATACTGCCAAGACTGAGCAATGTGGTTCTGCCTTTGTCCACATGTCTAGCGTGATTGCCAATAGTGATTTCCTTTGATTGGGGCAGTAAATGTTGCAATATTTAGCTGGCGTTTTCATGTTCTAGGTCTGAAACATTTGACAAAAACACCAACAAACCATTTCTGAAGAGTTGTACATTATGTCAGAGGAATGATATTTCCATTACTGTACTGCAGCCTCAGACAAGATTGAAGGCAGGGAATCAGATCGTTACCTACAGTAAAGGCTGCTCCCATGATTTGCATAAGTTAAAGCCTTACTTTGAAACATCATCGCTATACTTCCATTATAAGAAACATGAGCTATACTTAATATGAAGAAAAAAATGACTTACAGATAGCATTATTTTAATAGGAAGACAGCCTTATTGAGATGCTGATATATTCTGCTCAGCTGAACTTTTCTCTCCCTGTGCCTGAAAATGAAAGAAAAGCGTTAACTTTTGTCTAATCAAGGACTAATCACTGTAATGTCCTGTTTGTGGGATTATGAACGTGTTGTCTTTCACTTAGAAGGTTTTTCAGAATTGTTTTAGCTGATGCAGTATTTTGACCAAAGCAAAACAATTCTTGAGATTGTTTTGATTTTTATTTTTGCGATTCTGTGGAGTTTAAAAATGTATTGACAGATTTTGAAGATTACCCCCAATCTAGGATAAGATAGTATGCTTAAAAGAGCTAATAAACTCTAACTCTATAAATACATTTTATTCTTGAAAATAATTAAACATACAAATTCTGGTAAATTGGAAAATAATACAATTGACTGATTCTCTATGTTTTATAATCCTAAACCTATAGGTTATGTTTGTTTCAGGTTTGCTGCTTCAGAGTTTCTAGTTGGATGTCTCAAAGGATGAACAAACACTTTCAAAATTTAATCTAATATTTAAAAAACATCTTATATTGTGGGTACCAACAATCAACACGAAAATTAATTTCTGAATGTAGATAATTTTAGATAACAAGTACACTCTGTCAGCAAACATTTGTAACCTCTCTTACCTTTATAGTGTCCATATCTGTGATACTATCCCATAAGAAGTAACGTGTAATGTAATCGCTTGCACATTAGAATGGCATATGTTTAGCAATAATATTATTTATGGTACCTGAAAGTTTCAGGTTGTTGCACAAAGCTAAGGTATGCGTATACGTGATCTGACAACTGGAATCAATTTCCTGTCGTTAAACTCTGTTTATTTTTAAGTTTACATGCACGTAACATGCACGTAACATGCACGTAACATGCACGTAACATGCACTTCAAATCACAATGTATTCATGGGCTATTCATATGACTTCCTCTATTCCCCAACACTTAAATATAAACACCCAATTAATGTGAGTTTTACAGCTTTTGTTTTAGATCAAATTTGTATTTTGCTTTTAATAAGGAACATCAGAATAATAAGAAGATATGCAAGAAACTAAGTTTTTCGGTTTCACTTCTTCCACCATGGCTTTACTGAACCCCTTTGGAAATGCGGTAATTTTTGAAGGAAAAGACGTTTTGCGAATCAAGGCAGGATAGAACTGTACATTAGCTGAACTGTTTCAGCACAGACATCTCTGCAGTACTCTGTAAAGGCACGCTGCTTGCTTCATGGTCATCGATTTCCAAGTGCGCACGAGCACTTGTGAACTTTTACAGTACATTGGGAGATCTTATGACACTGTAAAGCCCTTTTAAAACATCACAACCTGAGGTTAATTAGTTTATGCAGTAATTGCGTCATACACTGGGCATCATATTTACTGTATGTAAAGGGTTCCGCAAAGGAAAGTCAACATTGCAAACAAGCAGGTCTTCTTGTGCTGCTTTTGAGGAACCTGTGTAAAAAGATAAGCCGGAGAGGGGGATACAGCATGTCAACTTTTAACATGCAACCTGCTGTTGCCACCAATTAATAAAGCGCAGGAAAACACTTTTGTTTTCTTTTTGCAGCTGAACATTAAATTACGGCGTTATCTCAGCTCGTCAGGCAGTGGCCTTGGGGAGCCAAAACAAATGGACGGAGACCAAGTGGCATGCTTAATTGTCTGAGCGGTAACGCTCGCATTCAGAACAAGGGCCGAGAGTAATTGCCTTCCCATCTGCAAACGAACACAATCATACTTCCCAAAGCCTTGGCCAGTAATGGAAATGCCACGTCTCTTTACAATGGAGCCTGATTTTGATCTTCTTAGCTCCATTTGTGAAAGGCTGCAGCTTTCAAACAAAGGAAGGTGTTTCACTGCACTGTAGCTATATAAAGCACTTTGCCTCAGTCCTTAGGCAGTTCTTACCATAGTCTTCCCACAGACTCTCTGCCAAGCCTACACAGTTTTTCCTGGCTGTGTTTCAGGAAAGTACAGCTTCAAGCGCTCAGATGGAAACTTAGAGGGCCTTTTGCCTGGATACAGTGAAACATATACAAACAGATCCCTAATGATTCAGCTGAGGCAGACAGGCCCTTCTTTATCACAAGGCATGCAGCTTCAGACCGCTGTTATCGCATCAGAATTTTTCATATCCTTTTGCATATTACAGGTCAGCGATGTTAGCACTTTAACGCCAACATCGGCCACCCTCTGCAATGTGAGCGAACCTACAGAGAGAACACAAAACCGGTTTTCTCAGGATTCTAATGGTACTGTGTATTAAAGGAAAAAGGAAAATTAATGCAAATTACATTTTTTTTTCTACAGTAGTGACTCACTCTTGTCTTTGAAAAGCTTAGCCCGCAATGGTTAGGAGATTCCCCTGTTGATTTGTATAAACATATACAGCTGGCAAACAATCTCTGCTTGGACTCATTTTCCATATTTCATATTTTTTGGAGCATAAATCCTTGCTCAAATGAATGAAGACACAAGTAGCCTGAATACTTGTAAACCTGAAAGTATGTATTCAAAATGAAATTTCTTAAAAACTACGAAAAGAAAAGGACTTGAATAACATCTATTAAATCTCTAAAATTTTAAGTAATTGATCATCTGAGTTTCATCATGCTTAACTTTTTAATGCAGTCAAAAAGCATGTCCTCCACACAAATTAATGTAATAAATGTGTTCCAGAACAATGACAAAGGTTGCAGTTGCTCTGCAGAAAGACTGAAACTAATTTTCACAGTTCATTCAACAGGATTTCACAGTTCATTCAACAGGATTAGTTAAATTAGAAAGAATTTACCACCATTCTGCTGCGACATAAACTGTCCATTCTCTGCCATCTAGACTCACTTCAGGAAGGATTTAAGACCTCTATTAAAAAAAAAAAGCTCAGTTGTTTTAGTCAGATGTTCTGCCTGGTTTAATTTCTTTGTTCTAAGTCTTTCCTCCTGTGATTTCCATGACTTTGAACTCCTTACCGTTCCTGATTTTAACTGTTAGGAATAACAGCAGCCTCTCTCTGTTTCTCTGTTAACACCGAACACGGCAAGCAACATAACAACCATCCTGCCTGCAGTATCCAATTATATTTACTTTCTCCCTTCACCCTAAATGAACCTCACCTGTCTTTCAAGTACCTTGGATATCAACTCTTTCTCTGTTGGAGCTTCAAACGGTTTAACTTCCCATTTACTCTCTGTGCTAGTAATCATTCCTGTGAAAAAAGACGTGAATATTAATGGGGACAACAGTAATCTCATAGCTATACAGTGCCTTACACTTTTTGTTGCTTTAAAGCATGCAATCGTGACACTTTGAAGTAGCAATTGTGACAGTGGACCACACCTCCCACTGCACTCCCCACTCCGCGGTGCGTGGGAATGCGCAGCTGTCGCACCGGAGGCTAATCAAGGCTGCGCTTTAAAGATCCCCACGCGGCCACAGACGGGGTTTATTGTAGAACCGAGTGTGTTCGCTGGCGACACAAACGTCTCCTCGGATCCATGAAAGGATTCTCTCCTTTACTAGGGAACAGAACATTTGCAGACGACTACACACCGGCACACCGCACAGAAGACAACAAGCGCTCAGCTGGTGCTCAGGCAGCTTCCTATTACATCCGACACTATCACACAATACATATTTTTTACAATACACAATCCATTCGGACCCTTTGATATGGCAAGCCCATATTAATATGTGCACAAAATTACCTTGGCAAACCACACAGTTTGCCGAGTGGCCTCTGTCTGTGTGCAGTAACAGTGGTTTAGATGACTTCTGTATAAATACAACACAGCAGAATTAGCCAGGATTAACTCCTCCACTCATACGAGCAATGCCATGGGATCTTTAATGACCAAGAAGCCAGGACTTTGGTTTAACATAATTTGAAAATGCATTATATGTAGTTGTCTTTTTTTTATGTGTGCATAAGATATTTCAACTTCTATTTTAATTTTGTTAAATTGTCTGACAGACATTTCCTCACATGTACAATATTACTATTAATGGTACTAATAAAATTCATAACATTAATTTTATTTTACCCAGCAGTAAATACACACACATTTTCTGTGGAATAGATGTGAAATTATGAATATGACCCATTTCAAAAGTTGTTGGTATATTTTACAGAAAACATGAATAATACATAAGAATATAGTCTGTGATTTTCCCGTATAGATAATTCCAAGCTATTAAAAACATGTAGTGGGTAAAGGAATAACAATAACAATAGAACAGGTATCTCTGTCTTGAGGATGTCAAGTAATGTAAATGTGCTCATGTACTGTAGCTCATGGAAACGGTTTTTGTCATAATGGTTTCTGTGCCTAAAATGTCTGTGCTGTGTTGGCAGTGTTGACTGTATACACTACAGAGACTGAGGGAATCACATAAAGTGGGGTTAGATGCCCTTGCCAAATTACACAGTTTGTCTTCTGTGTGGAAGTTAGACATTAGCAATTCTAAGCAGTGACTTTTGCCTTGTCGTCGTCTTGAACAGATGCCAGCCCCTTTGCAGCGCTACTTAACAAAGTCAAGAATCAAGGGCTAGCCTATTCTGAGGCGTGGTCGTACAATAGTACTGTAGTAACTATTGGAGAGCAGCTTCATAGCACACTCACTGAAGAAATCAACGTCCTTTTCATCAGACCTTATCCTACATTTACAACAGGCAACACAAGAACTGAGGGGCTTAAAATGTTCTGTTACCGTTATGGTGCCCAGGTCTGCAGGAAAGTCAGATCAGAAGAGTATTTGCCATGAACTGTCTCTGCATTTTGGAAGTTTCAGAACCAAGCTTTTTCTTCAGTGTTTCCCAAGTAAAATCCTTGCTACTTGTCTCCAGTGTCCTTTCATTTCTTTTGTACAAGAACACAAGATAGGTTATCTGTAACACAAGGCATTGGGCCTGTTTAGCTCATGTGGTTATGAGGAGCTAATTGATCCGAGGACCTTGTCTGGCCACTTCCTGAGGGGGCTGGGTAGCTTGCCATAGACTCCCACAGAAACACAAAAAAACTTCCTGAACGAGTTCATTGGGTGGACTTTAACAATGGCTTTGAGGATTGTGTACATTTAAATCAGCTCCTTGTGTGACATCCTCTGTTCATGACTAAAGAGATTCACGTATTTTTATCCCATCGGCATAGGGCATTCCTTGAAGAATGGGAAAGTACCTCATCAAAGTTCTTTGGATTGACTCCAAAGGAACAGCAATGTGTTTTTTGTAAAATGGTGGCCAAAACCAGACACACTATTATAAGCTTTAATTACATCCTCATTCAAGAAATGGTGCAGGATTGTGGTAAAAGTGGGCGTATTTATCTCAGGAGGGGAAAGGGGTCCTCTTAGAATAATCCTAGAGAGGTATGCTGTCCTTGTACAAATCATTGTTCTCTGGTGGTCTTGAATAAATCGTTCTTTATAGATGCGTGTTTAGAGCTGGTAATCGTGAGGAGTCTTTCAGGGACGGTTTTATTTGAAGAACAATATCTCCAGATTTCTTCTGGCAAGGGAAATGTTTCTTTGTATATTATGTGCTATTTTTCAGTGGTGTTGGATTATAAAATAAAAAGCGCTCATAAAAAATTGTTTCTATTATGTACTGCTTTACTGGTTCTCCTCATTGTCTAGAGAAGGAAGATGTTAATTAGTTGATTATCGAGGTGTACAGATCTGTTGATATGAAAACTCTTAGATCTTTCAGCATGGCAAAGTGAACGTCTCTGACCACTATAGGCTGAAATACCAATAAATATTCAATAGTGCTTAAAACATTTTAAACAAAAAAATCATTCTTTTGATAATGAAATGTGGTAAATAAGAGAACTAACGGGCTTCATAAAACTGGAAGACTGAAGAGTCTGGCTGCACTATTCTGAGCTGTGAGAATTTCCAGCGAAGGTTTTTCTCCAAGGAACAAGTTTAAATGTTCTAAACAAAATGTAAAAAATTAAGCCACAACAGTTTCAGCTGCTTGTGAAAAAAACAGATGGAGAGCTTTGTTGAGAAGTTACGTCAGAGTTTAAAAATAAAAGAGGACATCCCCAAACCTGTGTGGCCCAGCTGTATGAGGGTGGACTCATCTGGCACCGAGTTCTTTTTGGATCATGGGATTTCCTCAGCTGCTTTACAAAAGGCCATAAATTAAATAGAATAATCAAGCAAATTATTGCTCTGAGGCATTGTGAACCATGTAGTGGTCTCACATTTTCCTTTGAAGGAGCTTTTGTTTTAAAGGAAATTGTTATAGAAGAACATTGCTTGTAAAAAAAAAGAAATATGTGACATTTTGAGGTAATCTTCCTGTGGAAGTATTTGAGGATGCAGTTTCACTGACCAAAGTTCACAAACAAAGCAAAAACCTGTGGAACAGAAAGTAAGATAAAAGGAAAACGCAGTGGTTACTTTTCCTCAATAATTTTGGTCATCTGACTGGGACAGCCAAAGAGAGGCATGTACTGTTATACTGGAACAGCAATGGGAGAGTATGTGAACTTTCATAAGCTGCCACGAAGCTTAAAAATATGTAGAGAGAAACAGATACAGTTAAAAAGGTTTCTCCTGGATGGACTTCACTTAATATTCTGACACCACCTGGCACAAGAAAGAAAGGAATGCACTAGACTCTTTCCAGATACAGTAGCACAGATCTTGCTAATTACAATTTAAGAACAAATTATTGCATTAATACACAGGACACAGGAACATACAGAGTTGTGAAACCTAGTGGATTTCTGGAAAAATAACACTGAAATCCCAGTTGTGTGATGAAGACAAACACTGTGAGATCTATTATAGTCTGCACACACATTCTTATACACAAACGTACAGTACAAACATGCATGCTCATATCAGTTAACTTAATTTTATTTATGTCTTAATCTATTTGTTTTAATCTGGGATGCTTTCTTCATACCGATAGATTCACATTGGTTATAGGCTCTTTGACACAGATAATCTCATGACATGATATTTATTGACTGTATCCTCCATAATGGCATCTGAAATTTGACTTGTGACAGTCAAAGGACTGTGTAACCTTAAAAAAGTGAAATGTCAACTCTTACTCAATACAGATTGTAAATTTGAAACATATTCTAACCCCAAGGAACATCACAGCTGGTTCCATCCGTCCTCTCCATTCTCAATTCATCGTACTCCCACTGGGGAGACAGTATAGGGTGCCAAGTTCAAAACATTTCTGAGAAGTCCTTTGTCACCTCTGCAATAAAACTACTCAATGAAGGTATGTAAATGTAGTCACTCCACAATCTATTTATTTATCCATCTTATTTGTATGTTCTGTACTTCTGTGGGAGAAGCCAAAGACAGATTTCCACAGCAGTGGACAATAAAGTAGCTATCTACAGTATCTGGACAATTTTCTTTGAACTGATTTCATGGGAACAATATATATTTTTTGACTAACAAGATTACCAAAATGTAACATTATATCCCTTAGATATAAACTATAAGTACCCAATTACCCTAAACTTGTTTTTCCAAGAGAATTATTAAAATACGTATTATTAGTTTTATAATAATAATTCCTTACACTTCTATAGTGCTTTCCTGGACACTCCTCAAAGCGCTTTACAGGTAATGGGGACTCCCCTCCACCATCACCAATGTGTAGCACCACCTAGATGATGTGACAGCAGCCATAGTGCACCAGTACGCTCCCCACACATCAGCTCTCAGTGGGGAGTAGAACAGAGTGATGAAGCCAGTTCATAGATGGGGTTTATTAGGAGGCCATGACTGTCAATTGGATATAAATGCTTGTGAATTGCTTTACAATAATGCCTACCGAAGTACTAAATGAACATTGATTATGTTGTACATTTTTTTTAAAATTTTGGCAAAGAATTTGGGTATGTTTGCCAATCCCCTTAGTCTGCAAGTTTAACACTCCTTTGTCCAGGGTCTGTCTCACTGTCTCAGGTGTTTTTAAAAAGATGTTTGTTTCAGCTATCATACCTTTTAGCACCATACTCATCACAATGGAATGCTGATGCACTGGTTAAGGAATGACAGCTGTTGCACTCCCTTAATTAGCAAAAAATAACCCCTTTTCAATGATTGGGTTATAGCAATAAATTCATATTTCTAACAAAAAGATAGGTTTTTGAATAATATAATAAAAATGACAGCTTTTTAGTTGTTTTAAAGTGACATTGAACATCAATTCAGAGAGCTGCAAAATCTAGGATGTGAAAGTGAATTTTCTTTATAGTGTACTGCAACTGCAACTCAACCATGAACTCTATTCCAGACACAGGGCAAAATTTGAAGAATTCTCAAGAGAACAAATTAATAATAAATATTCAGAAATTAGAAGTATCGAAACGTAATGTGAAATGTATTATAACAGAAGTCACCTGTATTCATAAAAGTAGTTCAACCTGTCAGCCTACCAAATTAGGTTATGTTTTCTGTTCTCTTTCTATTGACCTCTTTGTGAAAGTGTACACAAAGACCATGAAGATAGGTCTGAAAAGAGAGTTTGTACATCAGTCTTATTGTCTGCAAACAGTCCAATGGGTATGATAACCTTCTAAATAAATGCATAACATATAAGCAGTCATTAAGCTAATAGAGATAATCAAGACACTGCTTTTACAAGACCTCTTCTACGAATGTTCTCATAAATAAATTCAATTATTATTATTAAATGGGATTCAAAACCGATATACGAGCTATTTATGAACATTTACACATACAATTAAAGTTGATAAGTACAAGATTCTTCCCAAATTTAAAAATGTTCTTTTTGCAAACAATATTTGGACTTGAATAGTTTAGAAAAAAAAAACAACTGGCAGGCTTGTGTGTGAGGGGACTGTATAATAGCTGACCTGCCACTAGGGGCCGTTAAAGAAGCTATCATCTGTAATTAGACACAGTGGGTGATAATTAGTTAATTAATTAGACAATTGGTGAAGGGTTTAGAAGTCACTTTTTCACAGGAGTGCAATTAGTGGTATTTAAAGAACCTCAAGGGGTTAGTTGGTGGTTGGGAATTCGATGGCATTCTGATGAGGTTGCTACAGAGCAGTTTTTGTTGTTTACTTTGCATTTGCGTTAAAATAAATCCTCTTTCACTGTCCAATGTGAGCATTCTGGGGTTTTAGGAGTTCGGATCCTTTGAGTCAACTTTGTTAAGGGTGGGGATAGTCTTAGGCTCATTTTATAATGGCAATGCAATGTGTACAACTATGCATTACTCAAGATGTAAAATTCAAAACCAGTTACAAGGGCATTCTAACTTACCATGCAATTACATTCCAATTGTGCCACAATGTAAACCTCTCAGTAGTTTATAGAGAAAATTTTTGCACAGCTGACTATTTTAAAGGGTGATAAAAGTCCATCAAGTCAGATTGATTGACTGGATGAAGCAGTTTGATTAAAAAGTGGGAAAAACAACTTCTATTCTTCTCACACCCTTTGAAGCTTGTGACTTCACCCATTTTTCTGAAGTCACACTTCAAAACAAAGTGAAAGGTAATGAACAAGGCAGTGAAAAAAGAAACTTAAGCTGCAGATCAGGCAGGTCTTTTGAGTAAGGTAATATTGAAAAGGTGTTCAATTCTAACTTTATAAAAAACTGAATAATTATGAATAAGTCTAATATGTTTGTATGTTTGTAAAAGACTCCCAATATACAGTACAGTATGTATACTGCCACCACCTCCCACGCATGGTGTATACAACCCGAGTTTGAGAGGGCTGACAGCAGCCAAGTTAGGTACCTCCATCTTTGTAGCTGCCCCTTGGTCATTTCTCACTCTGCAGGGGGCCTCCAGCCTCCTCGTCCCACAGCCAGGAGGTTGACTCCCAGTCAATAGGATTAAGCCAAATTGACTATGACAAGATTATTTTCCATGACTTTCTATTACTATGATTTTCACCCACCTATTATCTAACCACTTCTTCCAATTCAGGGTCGCAACGGAGCCGGAACCTATCCCATCAAGCAACAGGTGCCAGGTGGGGTCCATCTCAGGACACACACAGACACCCACACCCTCCCACCAGAGCCAGTTTTCACCCAGGCTAATTAACCTACCAGTACGTGTTTGGACTGCGGTAGGACATCAGAGCTAAACATTTTCAATATGCTCAAATTATAGGGTATTGTTATCCTCGGTGCAACAACGTTTATGTCCAAAAGGGAAAGAGAAATAAGCAGCCCTTGAAAGTAGGAGAATTGCCCTTGAATTGTCCATCTTTCTCATTGGTGCTTGCAATAAACTCCAGGGCCAAAAGGACCATTTTTCACTACATTGCTGCAATCCCATTGAATGAAGAGACATTCCTCTGAGAGATGTGATATGTGGCTGTAGTTCTAACCTTTTCACCAACACTCGGCTCAGTAAAAGATGACATTTTCCCCATAGCAATATAAATCGACTAAGATATACTTCTTAGAACAAAATCTGGACCTACCTCATGACAACCCCCCCCCCAAAAAAAAATTAACTTTCATGTAAAATATGCTTTATCTCAATTTATTAATAATTCTAAGATACAAAAATCAGCATATGCTTGTCATGAGTCTTAAATCACTGCAAAAATATGCGTTAGCGTGGAAAACGTCAATCTGTGACTAAATGTGGCTGGGATTTACCTGCCAGGAACAAGAGAAGTCTTGACAGAAATGAATTTGTTTAATTTTCTTCTGACAATTTGCAGATCCTCTGACTTCCTGCTGGTTGTCGAAATGCAGCGTTATAAAAAAAAACAGTCTGTACTGTTTGAGACCTCAGTCAAGTACGCATAATAAAGCCTTTTATGGAGAATATCTTTTGAAGAATGGGTTTTTATTGACAAAGTTTTGTATTACCAGGGCATGTGGGTAGATGTGGATATGCTTTTAAAACAAACAACTATGGAACTGACATAGTTCTAGTGGATTTAACAGTAAATTAAATCCACCCAAGTAAATGGTCCATTGTAGAGCAGGCCTAGCTCTGAGATACAGATGACGTAAATTGAGGCTTTTAAATTCCATCTAAATAAAGCAAACTGAACAAACTGAAAACAGTGCTATGATTCAATTGGGTATATTTACAACACTCATCATGGATATGCAGCAAGAGATGTTCTCCATTTAATTATTTCTATATGTTATATATTTTAACTGTTGCAAAAGGGCAGCAGAATGTACATCAGATTGCTTTAAAATATTAAAGTCTAATTACAGACATTGGACTGTATTCACTTAAGTTCACGCCCGAAGAAGGCTCCATAGCCGAAACGTTGTGTTTTCTTTCTTCTCTTTTCAGCATGGAATAAACCTATTATTTGTTCCTATATTCAATTTAGTTTCAGCTCACTAGTGGCAATAAAACAAATTACCACACAATCACTCCCTTTGCTCCAGGGAAACGCTTTGTATTAAATTCAACCAGAGTTTGCAAAAATCCAGACAACGAAAAGAAACAGCAAAAAGAACATGTAATGGAAACATGTATACTACTGATTTTTTTTATTTAATTGCATTTCATTATTATTAATGAGTTGCTTTACAAGACCAGCATATTTCAAAAGGGAAAAGCTTCTCGGCAGCGGTCTCCTTAGTTGAACTTTGTTATGCCTTTAACAATCCCAGACATCTTTTCTCCACCATCAACAGACTGCTCAAGCCAAACTGCCCTACCACATTACCTGCCTCATCACAACTTTGCAACACATTCTTAGATTTCTTTAGTTCTAAGATTGACAACATCCGGCATCACATTCTCTCCACTACGGATATAATTTCCATACCTCCTCCCTCCTCATCCAACTTCTCTGGTTCCCGTCTCTCCAGCTTCTCTCTTCTTGACTCAGCATCCCTAAACAAACTAGTTACGCGCATGAAACCCACCACATCTATTTTAGATCCCATTCCCACCACCTTATTCCAGTCCTGTTTCTCTTCTCTCTGTCCCATTGTCCTCAATATAATACATGAATCCTTGAGCACCGGCATTGTACCAACGGTCCTCAAAACTGCTGCTATTACCCCCGTGCCAAAGAGGCCTAACATGGCTCTCGACAATCTTAACAACTTTCGCCCCATCTCCAACTTACCCTTTCTCTCTAAAATTCTAGAACGTGCTGTCACACTTCAGTTACATAACCACCTCATGACAAACAACCTTTTCGAACCCCTCCAATCTGGCTTCCGTCAACTTCACAGCACAGAAACCGCCCTAGTCAAAGTCACCAACGATCTCCTAATAGCTTCTGATTCTGGTTCTCTTTCCATACTCATCCTTCTTGATCTCAGTGCTGCCTTTGACACTGTTGACCATAACATCTTACTTTCTCGTCTCGAGACTGTGTTTGGAGTCTCTGACACTGCCCTCAAATTGTTTAAGTCTTACCTCACTGATCGCTGTCACTTTGTCTCTCTCAATGGGTACAGGTCTGAAATTGGTCTTGTCAAGTCTGGTGTCCCCCAGGGCTCAATACTGGGCCCCTTGCTCTTCAGCATTTACATGTTCCCACTTGGTCAGCTTTTAAGATCGCATGGCCTCAGCTTTCATTTTTACGCTGACGATACTCAAATATACATCCATACCAAACCCGACACTGATGTGGCTGTCTCTATTCTATCCAATTGCATCTCTGACATAAAAATTTGGATGACTCAAAACTTCCTTCATCTTAACTGTGACAAGACTGAAGTCATGCTTATTGGTACCCCCCATCAACTTCGTAAAGCCAGTCCTGTAACCCTGTCTGTAGATGGCTCTGTACTTGAGCTTCAATCAAAATTGAAAAACCTTGGGGTTATATTCGATTCTGGCTTAACATTCGACCCACATGTACAGCATACTGTCAAAACATCTTTTTTTCACCTTAGAAATATCGCAAGACTACGCCCTATGCTATCATTAACTGTGGCTGAAAAGCTGATCAACATATTTGTATTCTCTTGAATTGACTACTGCAATGCTCTACTCCCTGGGGTATCTAAATCTACTCTGAACAAGCTGCAGTATGTCCAAAATTCAGCAGCCAGAATCCTGACCAGGTCTAGTATAAGTGTTCACATTACTCCTATCCTGGAGTCCTTGCACTGGCTTACGGTCAAATTCCGCATAGACTTTAAAATCCTCATGCTCACCTATAAGGCTTTACATGGCTTGGCACCTCAATACCTGTCTGAACTTTTATCGCCCTACTCCCCACCTCGCAACCTCCGCTCTTCAAATTCTGCCCTCCTTACTGTCCCCCAAGCCCGTCTACATTGTATGGGCGACAGGGCCTTCTCCTGCTATGCCCCCAAGCTCTGGAACTCTTTGCCCAAGGATATTAGAGAGTCATCTTCTCTAAACTCCTTCAAATCCAGACTCAAAACCTTCTTCTTCAGAAAAGCCTTTACTTAACTGGTTCCATTCTTCACCCCTCTGCTCTTCTTAATACCACCTTCCACGGTCTCCTCTATTGTTATTGTTGTATTGTTGTAATTATAATTGTGTCCTATCTTGTGAAATCTTCTTAATTATTGTTGTAGTCTTCTTATTTATTGTTATTGTCATCCTGTAAAGCGCTTTGAGAAGCCACCTTTAAAGGCGCTTTATAAAATAAAGTTTATTATTATTATTATTTTATGTGATTTAGTAAACTGGCTTCTACCAGCCAGTTAATTCAATTACTCCTCAGCATTGATTTAGAAATATTTTTTTTTTGTTTGTGTGTGTGTTTGTGTATTTCAGTTTAAAGGGAAAAGAACTGCATGCGGTGAATGTTTTCACAGAAAGCATTGTTGTTATGTACAGTAGTACAGGCCTGTGCCAATAGGTATGAAAAAACGTGTGTATTCATGGAGGGCCGTAGATCATCGCGTTGTCACCCCAGTTATTCCAGCTGTGAGGAGTTTCCATAGCTGGTGTCTCCCCCCCTCTTCAAAGCCCTGACTCCCAGCCTGCAGCCATGTCAGCCTGTACTATCTGTGAATCACTGCTGTGGAATGTAACACACAGAGGCTGGTGTTGTCAGACCAGGGGTCACATATTTAGCTTTAAGGGGTGGGCTGCGCTGGGCTGCTGGCAGATTGCTTTTAGTCTTGCCACCAGAGATGGAAACATTGAGGAAAATGAGAAAAGGGAGGGAATGCTCAGAGGGGGAAATACCTTTAAAAAACACTGTGTTGAGGAATTTTCCAATTTTTTTTAACGTTCCACAAGCTTGCATCCCTTAATGGCCCCTTGTTCTATTCAAACTAAGCTGTGTAATTAAATTTTTGACTTAGATTATTATTCAAAAAACTTTTAACATTATGGCCTTGGCAGGGACAGGCCATCAGAAAAAATGTCACTGGGATTCATTTAAGTGTTGAGTAAGATCGACTGAATGGAGGAAAAATTGAGAAATAAATGTCTATTTCCAGCGTTGCTCAAAAAAGGTGCAGCCTTCTGTCTGGAATAAAGTTCAATTTGTGAAAGGTTACTGTGGTAGATTAATATATTTAAAGTAGGTCTACTAAGGTATATTTAACAGTAATGTTTAGTATTCAGTTCATCTTTGCTTTCATGTGCTTTATATTTGTTTATAGTATATAGTATAAAGAATGACTACAAAACATACAACATACTGTACAGTATACACTTATTAAGGAATACACCATTATATGGTCAGCTTATTAATCATGCGCCCAATTGAAATGATTTTAGTTTATGGTGTGATGAGTTCTCGTTGAAGTTAAATGTTTTTAAAACAAAGGAGCTGGTCATTAATTGTAGGAAAAATGCAACACCCCTCCAACCTCCTGTGATTTACAGACAGACTGTAGAAATTGTCAATGACTATAAGTTCTTGGGACTGTTAGCTTTTTTGAAGCTGTAAACTAAGTGCAGCTATTCTTCTTGAATGTGGTATTACAGTAGCTGTGCATCCCAGTTAAAATATTAAGGTGTTTGTGCATTGATTGACAGTTTTATATTTCTTTTGTATTTGCTTACCATGCATACAGAGTTTGAATTTAAGATTTTTAAATGGAGGTATTGACCTCCACAAGAAACATTCTTAGGTTACAATGCACATATACTGTACAGTATAGCAATGGGTGTGTATACTTTTTAGTTTTTGATAGTTCTTTGCAATTCTTGCTGACATTTAACTTTTTCACTGTGAAATTTTTAGTCTGAGCACAGAAAAAGGTAAATGGCATTTGTAGTTCAACAAAATGGGACATCATTAGAAGAGGGTAAATACTTTTGTGAGACACTATACCTAAAATAACAGAAGAATATAATCAAAAATCACATAGCACTTAAGAGCAGCTAAGTGTGACTCTTTTCAGACTCTTGGTTCAATGGTTCTTCGTACAGTAGTCTCCATCTATTAAGTAATACAGATTCAAAGCATTTTGAGCAAACTTGCCCAACTCAAATGATGCTACATACAAAGCAATTATCTGCAGATGTTACTGTATGTCGGTGTCATGAATGTAGGGTCTGCTGTGCTTTAATGGACAGCCTGTAAGTGAGCAAGCATGTTGCTAACTGCAAAAAAGTTCTTGTTGTGTAACTGTCATATGTTTTAAACCCAAACACTTGCTATGGGAGTTAAAATATGTTACACATCACCTTGGGTATGTTTAGAAATAGTTGTATATCCAATTTTTTTCTGTTTATACAACCTCAAGCAAAAGACTTATATAATAATCAACAAATGTATCATCATACATCCCAACCAAGCATTTTCAGTCTACTTTTCTTGGTGGGGGTCATGGCAACTGTATCACCGGTACCCTCAAAACAAACAACAGTAGGATATTTGTGAACACAGAACACATGGCACATCGTTTGAGGCACACAAAGAGGTTTCTGTTCAGTACCAACTACGAACAAGCAAGGCATCGCACTGTAAACCACTCTGTTCGTGATTTTTCATGGCCTATTAAATGATAAATTAGATGCTGTTATGATACTGAGTCATACAGAGGAGCTTTCCAAGACTTGATGAAAAGGAGGCAAGAAGCTGACTGTTTTTGCTGTTGTGCAAGTATTACGAGGTTCTAGGTCTTTTCATTCCAGCATGCTTGCCACATCCTTTGGCTGCAACATGTTAGCAGAACAAAACCCCTGACAAAATATAAACCTGGCAAATCTTATAAAAAAACAGCAGAGCAGACAATCAATGAGCAAGGGTAGCAGACATGTGTTTGGGGATCTGGTTCTGTGCTTAAGTTGAAAGTAGTCAAAAATGAGACTACCAATTCTAAAAATGCCAAGGAAGCCTTTTTTAAACAAATGGAACACATATTTATCTGAAATATTTTTTTTTTTATTTTACCACTTTATTTTTAAAATGACCACACACAATACCACAACAAAAAAGAATCACCCCATATATCAGGGCTATTACCCTTACAGCATGCTGTAAAATTCACTGTGCCTTAAAGGAGAACAAGCCCTGCCTGGAATATGAAATGCGCCCTCTCACTTGATATCACTGTAAGCTTGCAGGCATTCCAACTGGTCCCACTCAGCAGCCCCTTTGACCATCACAAGCACGAGTAATCCTCACATAAACCTTACAGAACCATGCTCTGACCCTATCACTAAATCTGACCCAGGTGCTGACGCAAACTCTTACACTTTATCCAAAAGGTAAAAAGAACCCCAAATCCCTCAGCTTTCTCTTAGCATTTATCAGAACCATGACAGAGACCCTTGCCTTAATCCCATGTATTGCCTTATCCATTACTATTACCCTAAATCTCACTTTAATCCTACCCGCTTTCAGAGCTGTGCTTCAGGGGTAGTTGAGTAGAGCCCTGTGCATGCTGGATTGCTGTCACTGTCCACCCCATGGTCTTGGGATGGTTGGTTTCTCGCACACACAACATGAAAGACAAAGCGTTTCCCCTTTTATCAGCTTTGACACTCATATTTTTAATTGCTCCTGATTTTGAAGCAGGCATAAAACGGGAAGTCATGACCAAAAAATCAGTAACTGCAAGGGTCTTTTAGGGCATCTAAAGGATTTCTTTTTTGCAGATTCTAAATTCACCAGTGCTTTAAGAACCATACTGTATATATACAGTATACATTACCAACTTTGTAGTGTGAGAGTTTAAAATGGTCAGCATCATCTAGGGCATTACTCTTCTTCATACTGTAGAAAAGTGTCAAACAGGGAGGGTTGAATCTTTCCATCTGCTTAAATTACATAACAGAGATTTAATTGTACAGGTCTTTTGGGGGTTACCTCTCTCCTCTCTCTGCATAGTGGTGATACGTTGTTGCTGGACTGGGTGGGGTGTTAAAAAAAGTCATTCTTTTAGAGAGAGCTTGTACCAGTTGGGAGGATCTGTCTTTGGAATACCCTGCACACATTCCAAAGCAGTTCATGTGTACACTTCACAAGACATTGCCAATAACACTTTAAACATTCACTAAAAAGGTCAAATTAGAGGGTGACTCCAATGGGCCTGATCATATTTCAAAATCTTACAGTGTTCTCTTTGCCTGACATTTACTGTACTGTACTGCAGAGAAACAGAGCACTTCAGAGCTCTTGGCATACTACCAAAATTTTGTTATGGGCACCTCACTGGCAAATCATGCCAGGAAACAAATACATTTCTCCTAGTATTATGCTGTTTATTCACTCTAAATTTACAAAATACTGGGCGCCCTCTGCCATCACACTGTAATGGATTGTACTCATGTTTCTAAAAAATGTAACAGTATCCATCTTTATCACCATATATGGCAGCTGTGCATTCCTGCTTCCAACATTGCCTCCTAAATTTTCCAGAGCGTTGGCAAAGCTTTGCATGAATGCCGCAAAATTCTAATCAGGCTCTTTAAGTGTCGGTTAAGACACAGAAAGGGCTCACTCCAATATTCTTTAAATGTTTATTTAAAATAGGCAAAACAGCAAGACCCCTAATGAAAAACAGGTCAGTGGATGTTGGGATGAGGCTCCTTTACCTCTGACAGGGAAATACCCCCCAAAAAACAATGAAAAAATACAGAGACGGTGCATTATTAAACTTGCTTTCTGTTTATACAACCCCAAGGAAAAACAATGTTCTATAATAAAGAACAAACGTATCATCACACTGTACATTTTCATTCTACTTTTTTGGTGGGGGTTCATGACAACCGTACCCTCAAAACAAACAACAGTAAGATATTTGTGAACGCAGAACACATGGCACATCGTTTAAGGCACACAAAGAGGTTTCTGTTCAGGGCTAACTACGAACAAGCAAAGGATCGCATTGTAAAAAAACACTCTGTTCTTGATCTTTCAAGGCCTATTACATGACACATTAGATGTTGTTATGATATTGAGTCAATTACACAGTTACACCTGTCCATTTTCAATAATCCCTTCATCCACTACAGTGTTGCAGGGAGCCAGTCTCTAGCCTGGAACACAGGATGCAAGGCAGGATACACTGTGTATAGGAAAACATTTCCATCAAAGAGCACACACAGACACTACTCGTGCACTCACACATACAGGGCACAATTGCGAGCTGTCTCTTAATCTGGACAGCATGCCTTTGGACGGCTTGAGGAAACTGGAACAGCCAGAGAACTGGTCCAAGAACACAGAAGGGTACCCAGGCCTGAATGAAGAAAACCAAGTGCTGTGAGGCCCGACAAACGCCAATAAACAAAATCAAAACATGAAAATAAAAAATCTGGGGCTTTTACCAGCTGCAGTCCTGGGGCGCATGAGTTTGAGTGCCCAGGCACTTTCCTCTTCAGGAACAGACGTTTCTAATAAAGCTGACTGAAAAGAATTATGGAAAATGTGATTCACTTTGTGAAGAAATACTCCTGATGGGAATAATCATATTCATTAAGTAACACTAAATCTGAACTAAATCGGAATGGGAATACATGCTTTAAAATTTTCATTTGGGGGGGGATAATAAAAACAATTCAAGCCATCTGGGTGTCTGACATCTCTGTGTTAACCCTGTTGCCCCTCTCCCAGTGTGCCCTGCAGTTCATACAGTATGTTACTGTCCTTTCTCTGTCTGAATCCAACAGCCCCAGTGATCACACAGACACAAAAGAGAAAGGAAAGCCTCTGAGAGTTACTATGCATTAAAATGACTCACATGTCTGGCAGTGGCATGACCTAGGGAGTATTGCGGGTTTGCACAATGGCTTTTCCCAGTAAGCCAAAAATCATGCAAAGAGGCAGACATGACACCTTTACAGACATCAAAGAGCATACAGAAGAAACAAGGCCACTTGGCCTTACTGAGCGCTGCTGATCACCTTGAAATAAAGACTATTGTCTGTAAGGGGCCTTGACATTATAAAATATTACCATTATCTATATATTATCATATCATAGAAATGCATTGTGTTTTTTCGCCTGTTTTAGCCTTATTAACCTTAGTACTTAGACACAGCAACTGTATTCTACTGCACATATTCATTTGCAATTATATTAGGTAATGTTTCTTTGATATCAGCTAGTTAAAGATGAGTAATTTTGCCTATAACAGGTGAAAGAAGTTAAAACATACTGGTTTACGCGACACGTGCTATAAGTGTTTTTACCTCTTACAGAAGCCTTACTGTAAGCTATTCACAGGAACCATTCTCCTAGAGTTTCTCCTTTGTCAAATGTTTTTTTTTTCTTTAAAAACCCTGGTGCAGCTTGACTTCTGGAGAGAGCCAGTGAGGCCTTCTCTGTCTGTTGATGTCCGAGTTCCCTTTGCCAGTCTTCAGCCTGTGAGAGTCTTCCTGCAGTCACATGGTATCCAGTATGACGTCAT
Source organism: Atractosteus spatula (assembly GCF_055471065.1). NCBI lineage: Eukaryota > Metazoa > Chordata > Actinopteri > Semionotiformes > Lepisosteidae > Atractosteus > Atractosteus spatula. The sequence goes on along the minus strand of NC_142713.1, from coordinate 50,821,576 downwards.
GATCGACAATCTCCAGGTGTAGTATAGTGGATGCTGCTTGAGTGTTATTTAACAAAGTACCATTAGCAAAGTTGGGAACAATCCTGTGGGTTTTTCAATGAAGTAGGAGACATACTGTATGTACAGTACTATAAATTCAGATTTAGATGAACTGGCTTCTGGGAAAATTGACTCTGCTGTAGGTGTGGGGGTGTCTCAGTTTGTGTCTGTGTGCTCCCAGAAATGGACTGACATCCCATCCAAGCCTCCATAAGTGTTCAAGTGTTCAAATGAAATAATTGCTATGTTTCAATCTACTGCAATGTAGAGACAGCTTATTGTATCACTGTACTGGACTTATGCAGGCTGCATGATGCAGATACAAAAATCAGAAGATCATTGCTGTTTGTCCAATTGCAGTACATCTATTAATATAATGGGTTTGTTTGCAAAATTTGATATTAAATTGCAACCTGAAAGAATACATCAGTCCTAACCAATTGTTTCTTTTGTTTAATAATTTGATTGAGAAGTCAGTTGAAGCCAAAGACAGTAATATGTCTATGTACTTGTTCATCTTGATTTCACTAAATTTAGTTTTTTTTCAATTTATTGTTAACCTTCCTAGTTAAGTACCATAACAAAAGAAAGGCAAATATCTAATGTGATTCATCTGTGGCTTGAAATGCTCAGGTTTTGCTGAAGTTTCAGCTTTTACAGGAAATAATTTCTAGTAAATGTAGGAAATAAGGGGACCTAGCATCTCATTTTTGTTTTCTAAAGCAGCACAGTCACATACAGGAGGAAAGGAGGAAATTCACTGGGCTACAATCGCAGGAAACAGACACAGTAATGTACTAAAAGCTATAAGTACACAGAGCACAAGCTCTGTACAGTACAGCTACTAAACCTTAATACTACACAGTTAACAAGAAACAAATTAAATCATTCTCATAGTCTAAGTACCCGACCATTCATTTTTTAAAACTCTGGGCTTCAGGGAAAAATGTATTTCAAAGGTTGGATAAAAAAATAAACTGACATCATTAGAATAGAAAAGAAAAACATGAATTTCTATTGTTTATTAGCTTTCCGATAGTTTTGGAAAACTACAGTAGATGGAATTCACTAGGAGACAGGAAATGTGGAACAAATTTCACACTGGATTAAGAAGCTTTGAAGGTTTTCCTTTGGATCCTGTAGAAAAATGTTGAACAGCGTATGAGCATCTGCTTCAGTGTGCAGCTTCTTATGAAGATGATTTTCCTGGCAAAGACTTGGACATACACACACCTTAATGTTTCCCATCCGTTTCATAATCAATCAATGCATACTGCCTCATAATAATGACACAATCTGAATGATCACCTTTAGAATGAAGTCTGGAACTAGCTATAAAAGGTTCACTGTACTACATTACTAGAAAAATCAACAGCATGTGATTCCATCCACTGACATGCCTATAAATAAATATATCCATTTAAGGCACTTCACAATTCTACTTACAAAGCAAAGAACAGTACACTATAAAATATACTTTTATTTGTCTTCTCAAGAAAAAATGTATGTTTAATTTTAAAATTTTATCTTTAACATAAAGGTAGCTTCTTTGTTTCCTAAGGGTTGTTACTTCCTTCTAGATGTCTAAAACAGTCAGTCATGTCCTAAATTTCCTGTGTGGCACGCCAGCATTTATTTTGGATGACAACAGAATAGCAAATCATTAATAAAAAGACTTAAAAGGAAACTTTTCACAGAGGTGAACTGCAAGTACATCGTGGATTTCGCACATGAATGCTAATTATAATTTGATAACTCCTCTCATGGGCAATTAACACTACTGCTTCGCAGAGCCTGGCTTCAGTCTCAGACTACGTTGTCTTCAGTGTGGAATTTGCATGGACTTCCGATGTTTCTGTGGATCTTTGCTGAGATCTTTTCTCCCATGTTCCAAAAACATGCTGACCCCGTCGGCCAGAGTTTCTAAATTGTGTGTGGGTAAGCTCTAAAATGTATTCTGCATGTTGTATTACTGCCTTTGTTCCCTGTATTTCCAGAAAACATCTGGCTTGTTGTGACTCTTACCACAAATGACCACAAATAAGTTTTTTTTCTTCATTTATTTATATGCAAGGATATATACTGTATATACAGTGCCTTAAACTTGCATACTTTGAACATTTTTCCAGTGTAAAGTAGAAACACGGAAATACATTATGATATTCACTTCAGCTACCAGTTGTAATTTTATTTAGAATAAGATGGAATTTAGCTAGGACACAGAATTACTATGGGACTACTTTTTCAGGAAGGGCCATAGGATCTTTAATGACACTTCCTACAGTAGGGTGTTCCCTGGATATCATACTGGGCATTGGTTTCTGGTCCAGAGGGAATTTTCATCACAACTAAATGAAGGACCACAGCAGACTTTCATGGCCTCAATGGAATACAAAACATTTAAAACACAATAAATTATTTTGTGGGCACAAACCTTTGTATGAAGGAAAGCAAATCCATTCTTAATACACTTCTGCTTGAAGGAACATCAAAACAGATTCAGATAAAGAAACCCTTTCTTGTCAAATCAGTTTCAGTGCAGGGTATTTTTGACTAAACATTCCACAATCCCTGTCTTAATTTCTTCCTTTTTTAAGCAACTTTCTTGCTGTAACGTTGCTTCTTAACATAAACCACATTCCTAAAATGGATTTGTCCAGTACAAGGACCACAGACAGGATATGTGTCTAGACATAACAAAGGATATTAAAAATGGATAATGGGACAAAGACACATTTTCTGTCGCCGTTCTTTTATTATAAGATGTTTCTGTTTCATTAAATCAAAGATCAGGTTCCTGACAGCTGCGACAAAATGAGTATCCTAAAAATATGCAGTGGGGTATATGCTATGAAGAACGGAATGGGGATGGAAGAAATCTCTTTTTTCATTGATCTTCAAAAGTCACAATTTTGGCTAGAAACAGTGCATACAGTAGCTCTAGTTAGTTCTGGCTTGGTACAAAATACACTGACAATAAAAAAGACTCGACAGGGAATACCATGCAGAGCAACCAATTCAGGAGCTAGTACAGTTGGAAGCTTTTGGCAGAAGAATGAAGCAGAGGTCCGCAGGGTTTAGATGAGGAGTAATCAGCTAAAGGTTCTTCACTGTGTATCAGCAGCTTAATTTCTCTTGGATGCATGTCAGGGCTGTGTGTCCTTTGCTTGATACCAAAGCAAAACAGCTAACTATGATAACAAAGCTAAAAAGGTGAATGGCTCAGAAATACACACATGTGTTGGGTTGATCCCTCTATTTGAACAACAATTGGCTTTTCCAAACCAGGGGGATGTTAAGAGGCAGGGGTAAATGGGATGAAATCTGTTTTATTTTTTTAATGTAGATACAACACAATTTGAAATCGTCTCATGTTACTATGTGGCTTTTGAGGTCCATGTGTCCATTGAGGGGAGAAATGAGGAACAGGAAGCAGACCCATCGATCAGAATGTGGCACTCTTTGCTTAGTGTGTGCTTTAGACAGATCTGCAGTGGATTATTGGAGAGACATCCTGCCGACACCCCGAAGTCACAGCAGTTGCCAACTAATCCCAACCGCATGTTCAGCGGCACTGAGCCAATTGTGGGTATTTGGTAAAGGTTTGCTAGTCACATGACCTACAGTAGGCTTGAGTCCACGATGCCTGCACCACTGGGCTCAACCCAAGAGCCAGAAAACCTCATTTTAAACCTACCAACACAACATGACTGGACATCAGGTATGGCTGCCCCAGATTTATTGCAGGAGTCACAGTACTTTTTTATGTTATTTCTGTTTGAAAACAAAATTCTGGTTCACCCCAGTAACTTTGAATGGACTATAATGCTGGTATAGTTATCCTGGATGGGAATGTCTTACAGTACCTTACTTCGTCTGTGCATCATATCTTAATAATTCCCATGATTCATTCTTCTTAACATGTTCTGTCTCTCCAGGATCCTACTCGGTGAACTGGTAACCTCTCCATATCGCATACAAATGTCTTTATTTCTATGGAAACCAAACCAGAAAGAGATACACATCTTAGCACTGACAAACTATCTTATGAAAACTGAATAATGTGATCATTGTGAAGTGAACCCTAGGAATTTTCAAAGAGGAACATGCCTTGGTATTTTTAATTTACTGAACTCATTGGAACTATTTTGATTTCTCATAGCTAAACATCACATTCAAACAATATGGATAAGGTAAAGGCTTTAGAACTTGGGAAAAGTGTAGTGGAATATAGAAAACTTCAATGTCATTAATTAATTGATAGTTAAGCTACTGTACTTTCACCCAATAAACAAAAGTAGCTCCTGCCAGAAGAGAAAAAAGAACTTAAAAAGTGGAGGGTTATTTAATTTTGTCTCTTCCAGAAACAACATTTTAAATTCCAATTGGGTAAGATCATGTCGGTTTCAAAAGATTATACCAGTCACGAGCAAGCTTGTTTTGTGGTATGATGTTTAATATGTTCTTGGGTGTGGTGTTTGAAAAATAAAAAGAGCACTTGGATCAAAACAAAGAGTGAATGTTTAAAAGATTATAATCTGCAATTATCTCAGGGGCAGCGGGAGTTCGTGTCTTCACCGCAGTCCCCAAAAACATCAAACAAAGAAATCAGACTATTGCAAAACAAAGGACAAAATCTGATCTGATGGATCATATGTGCACTGTATTACACAAAAATATAAAAACTCCTCAGGACACAGTGCGAAGCTATCTAATCATTTTAATATATATACCTGTCAGCCAAAAGTTATGGAGATGAACAATTAAATACAGAATTAAAGAATGCTTAAGATGCACGTGTACTATTTTTTACTGTTGTCTTCTCCGACACAGGCATGGCTACACAGTATGTACTGTATATAGGCTGTAAATGCACAATTTCCATGTCTTTGCACAGCAGCCTTAAATTTCCCATGATATTGTTTAAGAGGGAAGACATGAAAATTCCCCTGACTAGAAAAACAAACCTAGGCAAACCCTCCTTCCAGCTTCTCTTGAATGACTATCAGTGGGTTCCCTGAAGCACATCTGAGTTATGTTCTGTTCATTGCTTCTGCTCTTTGATGGAATTTCATCTTATCTCCACCTGACATAACTGAGGCTTTTTGAACCATCGCTGCTGTTTCTTGCAGAAAATGAAAAAGGGATTTAATCTGATTAAATTACTCTTGTACATCATTAATATAAAGATGTCTGCAAATGCCAACCTCTTTTACTAAAAGAAATTAGGTGCGTTTCTAGATGTGTTGCCTGAAATGCAACCAAATGCAAATGAAAAACTAAATTGTAGGAGTAGTGTCTCTTCATCATCAACCGATCAACTCGTAAGTTTAGTCAGAAATTACGGCTTCTTAATTGAGGAAAAGCTGTGTAACTTTTGTAACTTGGAAGCAATTTTGGAAGCAATTTCAGATATACCTGAAACAAGGTATATCTGACACTTTGGACTGACTGAAGAAGCAAGTGAAATAAAATCTTCAAAAAGCAAGTAGTTCACTTATTTTATAAATTAATACTGGAGATGTTAAGCTCAGCTGGAATGAAAGCCAGCAGATAAAGTGCTCCTCCAGGACAAGGGTATGGTACTACCAGTTTGGGAAAATGGATAGATGGATATTTTTTGTAGATGTTGTAGTCCATAATAATAATAATTCCTTACACTTACAGTATATTGTGCTTTTCTGGATACTTCACTCAAAGCACTTTACAGTACAGTAATCTTTACAGTCCCCTCCACCACCATCAATGTGCAGCCCCACCTGGATGATGCGACACCAGCCATAGTGCGCCAGTATGCTCACCACATACCAGTGGGGGGAGAACTGAGTGATGAAGCCAATGCATGGATGAGGATTATTAGGAGGCCATGATTGATGGGAAATATTTCAATGGGAAATTTGTCCAAGATGACGTGGTAACACCCCTGCTCTTTTCAATAAACACCCTGGGATTTTTAATGACCACAGAGAATCTGGATTTCGTTTTTTTTTTTGTCTCAGCCAAAGGATGGAACCTTTTTACAGTATAGTGTCCCCGTCACTATACTGGGGCATTAGGACCCACACAGACCACAGGGTGAGTACCCCCTACTGGAACTACTAACATCTTTTCCAGCAGCAACCTTAGTTTTTCCCAGGAGGTCACCCTGTGGTCTGTGTGGGTCCTAATGCCCCAGTATAGTGGCGGGGACACTATACTGTAGTGGGCGCTGTCTTTCGGATGAGACGTTAAACTGAGGTCCTGACTCTCACTGGTCATTAAAGATGACATGACATATAATACAGCTTTTACAACCTACATGTACAAATGTAATGTACTTCTTTACATGAAACAAGATCAGCTGGGTGTTTGCAAAGTGTTTTATTTTATCTATCATTTTGAATTTCATTTTCTGTTTCTACGGTGTTTGCTTATCCTCCTGTTTGCAATCATCAGCATGCTTGACTAGTTCATAAACTATACAAGAATCTAGATTATTGATATCCATTCGGAAGAGCAGTAGTACAGATCCCTGGCCTACTCCATTAATGACATCACCCCAATTTGAGCGTTTACTGTTTCTCATATCCGTACTTTTATCTATTCTAAATTCAAACATGCAAACATTTTCCCAAGTGGCTATTGCCTGTGATTTGAAAATTAATCTTTTATGAAGAACTTTTTCCTGAGCATTTCTTACAATCTAAATATACACCATATCATATGCTCTGTGTGTCCCATTATTGTAGTTGCTTGTTTAAAGAACACTAACACATTCGTGAAGTAAAACCTAACCAACTTTTCTAAATGTATATTCATTATTCCCTAGCATTTAATTTTCATATAGGTGATCCTCTGGTTCTAATAATTGTTTCTATAACTTTACATGTAAAACAAGTCATACCTGGTCTGTAATTACTTGGTTCAGATTTATCACCGTTCTTATAGAAAATCACAACATTGCATTACATTATGCTATATTAGACTACATAACCACTATATTAGGAGAGGTGGTAGTAGGGGAGTTTATTGCCATATGTACATGTACATTGGAATTCTGCTCTGATCTCCTGGGACATACACAGTACAGCAGATGACACGGTAAGACAGACAACTCTACACAATGTCCTGCAGATAGTGCTCAATGTAAACAGTGCATAAGTTTCAAGGCATTAAAAGAAAACAAAAAATGAAATACAATAACTTATGTTAATGGACTGGATGACATTTCAACTTTCAACGTTTTAATGCATAATGGTAAAAAATGCTGGAAAAAAAGCTCCAAGTCAGGTAAGTTAATTGTACTGGATTTTACGCTCATGTCAGACAATGATCAGTTTGGATATGAAATAGCGCCCCACAGTGGTCCCCTAGCGATGTTGTATTTCAGGATTCTCTATAAGGAATATTCACAGGAGAAATGCTGGGGAAAAAAATCAGTTGTTTTTCAGGAGAAAAACAAAAACAAAAGAAAATATTGCAAAAGAAAGGTCTAATAATTTTTAATGACATATTTAGGAGATGGAAATAGGTGACTACTGACATATACAGACCATCATCAATGATGAAAGTCACTCATTTCTAACTTCTAAAATCATCTGTTCAAATACCTTCACTTAGCATGTGAAGTGGACTTAAGTGGACTAAACTGTGGACTTAAGGTTATAGTTGGATGAGTTTTAAAGCTAACATTTTCATTCTCTGCCACAAATCCTAAATTACAATGCACTTGGATAATATTTAAAGCGTGACCTCCTCAGCTCATGATTTCAATTTAACCTCTAAGCTTTCCCATGTGATTTGAAACATCACATATGTAAGCTACTATTAAATGCCAAAATAACTGTCTCAATATTCTTAGAAGTTTTATCTTCCCACCTTTCACAGAAACATGGATCTATGAAGAAGTTGTCACAGTGAACTGTCAGTACTCCCCAAAATGTTTCTTTGCCGTTTTCCCTATAGAAAAGCAATTGATGAAATTGTTATGGTTATTATATATTTGGCTGGCAATCAAAGGAAAATCTAAAAAAAGGTATGTAGTTTTTATCATTTACTAAATTGTTTAAATACAGAATTTCCACCTTAATCCATGCTGCTAAAAATCAGATGAAATGTATTCTTTTGAAAGCTATCGAAGCAGATTTTTGTCTGAAGGAGGAAAGAAAAGTTGAAATTGTATGAAAAGCCAGTCTGTGGATTTCATTGTCCATGTTCGTGAAATTGGGGACTTCTTTATCCCTTAGGAAGAGCATTTGTAGACAGCTCAGAAATATCAGAAATTAACATGATTCAATTTCTCACTCAATACATGAAAACCCTACTGTAACTGTCAAGTGAAAATTCCAAAAAATGTTCATAGGATTTTACAATGTATCAACTCAACTATAATGAACCTATAAAGGGGATTACTTGGATAATACCACTTGTGCTACATCCAAATTGGCACTGGGTTCTTGCAAAACGATGCCACATTTTCCATCTGCATTTCCTGCTTGTGGCGTTTTCCTATACTTTACTAGAACCATATTACAGAAGAATAAAAACTCATTACGATACAGATAAACGGAAGACTGCTGAGAGATGTAAACTTAAAAGAATTCTGCCATCTGTTTAACTTTTTTTGTGCAAACAGAAATTTACAAAAAAACTATCCTTAAATCATGTTATGCAATGTAAAAGGTAACTTTTTGAAGGAGAAAACATTGTGCAGTACTACGCTGACATTACATCAAAAGATGGCTCCCTCCAGAACATTTCTCTCTGAATTTGTTAATGAGGCACAGATGAAAGTTACAGTGATGGCTAACCAAGCATTATGAGGTTATTAGTTTCACTGTAGTGAGACAATGGAAATTATTTTGTCAGTTTGGACCACTGCCATCAAAGACAATAGCTGTAACAATAGTGGGGTTTCCTTGAATTGTGTGCAGTTTCCATGTTAGAATCAAAGGGAACTTGTACTTTATGCTATGGGAGTAGTTATTGTCAGAAGTATCTACACTTAAGCTATGCCAGTTCATATATAAAGCTCATTATAACAAGAAATTGAATCAGTACTCTAAAATTTCAAATTGATAACTGATAAGGTAGAATGACACATTGGTCCATTTCACACTTCAAGCAATAAAATATAAAATGCATATGCTTTGGTTTGATCTACAAACTGACTTGAAAGAATACTGTTAGCACTTAATCTCTAAAAAACAAGCAAAGCACACAAACAAGAGTCAGTGTTACTGCAAAATTTTATTAAATAGAGTGCATTCAAAGAACAGTAAAGTAGGATGTGTCACAAGTTTTATAATCAATTCCATTTATACTGCAGTAGTAATTAGAAATATGTTGTGCTTTAATAAGCTACTACTGAAAAATGAATTAGTCAAAACCTTATCCTCTGTCATTGAAGCAATGTATTTATACTGTCGTAGCCCTACAGTTTTGCAACTATACAGCTTCTTTTCCAAAACTCAGAACCATCAATACGTTTTGTCATACCTACTGTACTTGATTTCCCAGCACAGTCAGCTTGCAGGCTCTAACCATGCGACTGTGCACCAGAGAGAATGACCCATCTGACCTGCCCATCTTTGAGCCAGTTGTCTTGAACTGTCTCGGGGAACGCTGCCCCATTTTGGAGGTTCTGGAGGAAAGGCACGTAACTCACTGACAGCACCGCCTGTCTTCAAGAGCCCAGGAGCCCGCATTCCCACCCTACCCTTGGCAATGCTCAGCCGAATGATCTCCCCTGCTTGGGAATCCTGCCGACAGTAGACTCATGACATGACCCAGGCTCGAACCGTCATCACCGAGCTCAGCCTGCCCATGGCAGAACGTCTTTATCACTTGAGTTACTCGAAAGGCACCACACCTGTTTCACCGTTTGAGCTTAGCATTTACTTTGGGGGGGGGGGGGGAATACTGCTAAGATAAAATGTGTTGGGTTATTGCTAATCCAAGCAGCTCAGGATTAGTTCAGTAGTACTCCTGCAGAAAAATACAATGAACATTAAAAAAAGTGACCAAAGGAAGCATTAGATGTGTAAAGAAATCTGTTTTTCCTGCCAAAGCTATCTGTGGCTGCGTGGCTGAATTAACATATTTCACACGCCGATCCTTGGAGCTCTTGGCTTCCGCTGTCCGCTGTCAGCTTCTTTAAGACATGGTCTTCTTCTTGCACTCCACAGAGCAGAAGAGCATCCCCTCCACCGCCATGAACCTCTGGCCCACCAGGCACTTGGAGCAGCAGGAGCACTGGAAGCACTCGGGCTCGGCGTGCCAGTTGAAGCTGCCGTAGGTGACCCTCTGAGCCTCGGGCTCCACCGCGTTCTGGCAGCCATTGCACCGCTGGGAGAGATGCACAGCACGTTACCGCCTGTAACCTTTACAGCCTTTTCCTCAGCAGCGCCGATGAGTCAAGAATCTCCCAGCAAGGCTGACGGAGAAGTCGGTCAAACCAGACACACAGCTGTCCAGATTCACAAAAAACGTGTCTTACTGGAGCAAAAACGAAGACCGTACTTCACTAAGTTAACGGTGACCTGTATTCATCACTGAATTAAAAAAAAAGAATTACACTCCTGGCAACCTTTACACTAGAATCTGAGAACAGCACCTAGTGAGGTGAATACATTAATTTAAAATGTTAAAGCTGTCGTAGAAACTGCAGCGTGGCACTATTTTTCTTTTTACGGCCTCAATATTCAATTATAGGCATTAAAATCTTTACGTATTTCCCTTTTACAATTTAGGCTTTCATACAAAGACAAAATGCTCAACTGAACCTCGCAACCAATTTTAGACCCTGAGTTTCAGAAGTAAGGAATGGTACTTATTTCATTCTGTTGACTTGCAGAGTATGAAACATTCGTGGACAGTAAATTCTAGCACATTCCAGAAACAATCATTACCGCAGCATGGCTCTTCATGTAGCAGGGTCTGCACACAGGCTTCTCATTCACCATGACGTAAGTCTCTCCAGCCAGGACACAGTCACAGTCAAAGCAGCAGAAATGTTTCAGGTGCCAGTTCTGGCCCTCCGCCTGGGTGTACTCGTTGCTAAATATCAGCTGCAAGAGGGGAGACATGAAAGAAAGGCCGACAAGTGTACAAAATCAGAGTTCAACACTAGAGCTTAGTGCTTCGATCACTGAGGCCAAAGCAAAGCAACTGGTAAATAGCATCACAAGCGGTATCTGCAGCTGTTTCTCTGTAGTGGTGGTATTCACATAATTAGTGCGGCCTGGCATGGCAGCAATGAAAGGAATCAATGGCAGACGGCAGAAACCTCATTCCCAGGGCATATTACATTCACTGTACGAATAGCAAAGCAAAGCACAGCTCCAGCTGGGCACTGTACAGCTGGGTCTCGACATTGGGGAATTTTCACATTCACGAATTTGCCTATTGGCGATTCGGTCTGGCCGACGGGGCCTTGAGCAAAAGGAGGCAGGGCAAGATGAAACCGAGCTGAAGGTTCTTGACCGCAATTTTCAGATTAGCGGTTTAACAGACGGTCGTCATGAGACGAACCCAACTAGTGAATGCGCTCCTCCCTGCCGCCGACACCCTACTGTACACTTCGAATCGCGGAAATAAACGGCGCAAGAGTAAAAGCACGCTTCCACATGCCAGACCTCATCACAGCCGCCGCAGCGCGGCTTCTCGCTGTCGCCGTAGTGACGGCCGCAGTACAGCTGGTTGTTCTTCCAGAAGTAGATCATGTCGACCAGCAGCTCGGTGCAGGTGCTGCACACGAAACAGGCCGGGTGCCAGAGCTTGTCGTAGCCAGCGCGCTCCGCGTACACTGCAGGGTCGCCTTCCCTCATGTCGAGCTGGCAGCGGTGACAGGACTGTCGCGGGGGACACAGGAAACACATTGTCTTGGCGCTGTTCAAGAACCGCAGATCATCCGGAAAAAACCCCACTTGACAACACATTTTTTTCCTTTCAAAAGGATCAAGCAATTGGTGAAAGTGAAGGAAATTACAGGAATATCCAACTCTGGTTCTACAGGGCTACAGTTTCACATCATACATCTAGACTATACAGTTAGAAATGCGTGAAAGGAAATCTTCTGCTAGTGGTCAATTAAAAGGCTTACTGGATGCCTTGGTTACTTTTACATGCTTCAGAATTATCCACCATTATTTAGGTATGCTATGTTGCTAAAATATTGCAAAATCTCTTCTTTGTAATGTAAATGTAAAACAATTTAAACGCTTTCATTAAAGATGACAATGTGTTTTAATTAATGTGGAAAAGGGCTCCCTCTAGTGGTTAGTTTTGTACAGCACACTGCAATATTGCCGTGAACTCCTGCTAATTTCCTGTGCGAAGCACTGCAATGTAAATTACACTTCAAAGCTGAAGGTTAACTTAACTACAAACTGGCACTTCAAAGTTACCGCTAAGTGCTCGTAAGACACTGTTTGTAAATTTTAGATTCCCAGATGAAGTAACTTTAAAAAGATAACCGTACACCTAATACACTTCAAATACATAAACTTGTAAGGTCCCTGTTTTTATTTTTCGCAGTGGTGTTCATGCTGCTTTACAGAACAAATGAATGGCCAGTGCCAAATACCCCTCCACCATACAGGAAAGGCTTATATATGCATACTGTGCAACACTGCATTGAAATTAACTTAGTGTTAAGTTTGACATTTCAGTGACTCAAAATATTAGAAGAACACTAACAGTGTTATAAGAAGAGTGCGATTAACGAGAGATAAAGTATTATTGTTATAATTATAATTGATTTTTATTCAGAGTCATCTGAAAGCACTTAATATATATTTGAATCCACACATGGTCATTACACAACTCAAATTACAGCCAGAGTTACACATGCAGGACTCGACTCAAGTCAGAAGAGACTGACGTGAAAAGTAAAAAGGCCTTGAAATGTAGTTTGATGTGTTGTAGACTGTTCTTGGGAGTCACGGGCCTGACCTATGTGAAAGCAGTACTATGCACTTTGATCCCAGTCACTTCAGTCATGTACGCATAACCCTGCCTTTGGATGAATTCTACTACATGTTGCTCTTTCAAAACATAGCTGCATTATACTGAAACTCAGAAAGGTGAACAGGACAGAGCACTATCACAGTGAGGAAATAAGAAGCTGATGTAACAGATTAGCAAGGAGGAGAGGCTATATGAGGGTGTAAAGAAGTAATTTCCTGAATTGCTACATCCAACAGACCAGTTTTTTTTTACTAATCTAAAAAAAAATTCAACAAGCAAGATAAGAAACAATATGAATGTTGTTTTTTGGGTGTTTAGCTGAATAACAGTATTAGATATTTTACTTGCATAAAAATGTGGTGCATATGTCTGGCATACACAGTTGATTTTACTTACAATGCCAAAAGCCTTCATTTAATTATAACCTATATTTTAATAATATATAATGCAACAGCCAATCAAAATAAAAATGATACTGTGCGGTAATAACAAAAGGACTTCAAAAGAATATGGTTGAATTAGAAAATAAAATGGCAAGGGAGTAAGATCCCTGTGCACCGCCATGAATTCCAATATTATGAATAATCCCAGAACATAAAATAATCCTATCACGATTAAAAATTTAAGCTATTGAACAGTATAAACCGTTCTATAGCTTCCTAGTCATTTGTTTGTGACTCACGCAAAGCTTTGATCAACAACTATCAATATGCAATTACGAAGACTTGAGCGAAACTCCTCCACTTCATGTGGAACAATTAACGACTGTGTGTTTGGCAGCAAACTGGAAAAGGAGTTAGAAACATAAAACACAGACGCTGTGCGAGACAAGAATGTAACAATTGTAAAGAAAAAGCGGGAGAGATAGTAGAAGACTTAGCAGAGGAAGACTTACACCAGTCAAGCCCAAATCACTGCCCGAATCTACGTTCCAATCCCAGCTTTTTTTTAGAACTCACTTGTCTGCCGGCCCTATACGTTTTGTTCTGGCGGCTGGTAAGCAGACTTACATACGCGGCGCCCTTCCGGGGAGCGCTCTTCGCCCCCATGGCTCCCGCGGCCGTCGTGGTGCTCCTGCCCCCGGCCTCGCGGGGGCCCTTCACCCCGGCCTGTGCCTCCATCTCCTCGGGCAGCGCCACGTCTCCAACTCCCAGCGCTTCCTCCTTGTACTTCTTGACGTACTGCTGCATCTGCTTCACCTCGTTGGGGGACAATTCGTGGCATTTCGACGGGTCCTGATCATGTTCAGGCAGTTGCTTGGCCATCTGTTTTTTACGGTAGGCTGCGCCCTCAGTGCCCACCACAGGCTGCTTTTCCTTCGGGAGCATCTCAATGTAGCGCATAGCCTGGAAGCAGGGATTTAACACCCATTAGGACAAACCATGCGGGATTTCACCTGAAATTCTCTTCACCTGTGGCTAGGCAGTCTGTTCCTGAGTCACTCCCTAATAATATTCTATAAAAAGAGCAGTTTGTGCCAATTATATACCCTGTTTAATAAGTCCAGACACTTTCAGTGCTATTTTCTACAGAGATTGTTTTCCTAAAAAAAAAAACCCTTTGAGAGTGCAGTAAATTCCATCAATTCGGAATGAGAGGAAATGAGGGGAGGAAGAATATTAGTGTTACACCAGCTCAGGTTCATACGGGTACAAAACATTGTGGATTCCAATTTACCTCCCTAGCACAAGTTCCAAAAACCTTGCTTGGGAAGCTAAGAAACTGTTTGATTAGAAACATTTTATTAACACTGAGGTGAAAAGAAATGAAATATTAATAAAATATGCAACAAGCACAGACCGCGTGGTCTAGGAAGTAAATAATTCTAGTTAATCCTCAAGACAATCACTTATTCACTTTTATATGAAGTGTGGTTTTCCCTACACACACACACCTTTATGAAGGGTACTTTTTGAAAACAAAAAAAATGTAATATTTAAAAACAAAGATGCCCTGTTTATACCAATATGTTATTTTTAAACTGATGCCTTAATGTGCTAGGAATGCCCTTCAATATAAACTATGTCCTCCACTATGCAAAAATGTTAATAACTTTAAATGTAGTTCTGCTGGGCTGCAAAATAATGTCAAAAACATATGCAAAGTAAATATGTCTGATCAGTTATCTAAAACTACAATATCAGTTCTTGCACTTATTTAAAATGAAGAATTTTCTGCTTAGAATGTTGTACAGCTGCATATAGAACAACTGAAAAACATTCAAAAATCCTTGATATACAGTCTACAACTAAAGTCTTGTGGAAAGTTGAGCACATGGAGCACTTTTTTGTAGGTAACATTGAAAATAAAAAAAGGCAAATTATGCCTATAATTTGATAGTTTTCTAGCTAAAGAGATTAAAAATCCATAATGCCAACATGCTACTAGAGACCACTGAAGAAAACACGCTCAGTATCCAACGCAGGTCCTCAGCTCCCTGAGTGAACTCAATGACTTAAACCTACAGACTTTTCCTTATCTAATCTGCCGAATGCCAAAAAAAAAAACCTGCTGAAAAGACAAAAAAAACACCTCTTTCTTCCTAATACGACTGTCATTCACACCAAAAGTATTACTCATAAAGCTACAATAAGTGACAGGCAAACAGATTGTTCACTCCTCCCCTCCAGCACAGATCACTAGCGAAGGCTGGGGCTACTCAGCAGATGTGGCTTACCAGGCTCTGATTAGCCACTGGGGGAGCCCACTCGTAGGTCACAGACTTGATGTCCACATCCTTCTTGGCTGGCACAGCGTTGGTGAGCGTAACCACGTTCCGCCTGTACTGGGGCACCCCGTCAGTCTTCAGCTTGGCGATCAGGGTGGTGTACTTGGTGTCCTCCAGGAGCTTGCCCACCTTCTTGTCCTCCGCCGAGCCTGTCTGCACATCGTGGTCCTCAAGGCCACACTTGCAGTTGCGACAAACTTTCCTGCGCATTTAGCACAACACCATCAGCCAAGGCCAATGTCCTCGCTTACAGATCATGACAAACCCATTTAAAGAGGAAAAAAAAAATCAAAAGGCAATTAGCACATTCTTATGCCAGGAGATTGTGAGTGCCTGTTCACTTATTTCACCAGACTCATATATAGATTGAAGTTTCATTGCCTCTCACTCTTTTAACCTTTTTAAAGCTTTTCTTCAATATTCACGGAATATCAGAACTGTCTGATATTCAACACCCCACACAGCCAGTGGATTTTAGCACTTACCAGCTTTCTTCAAATTTAGCACATTTATATTTTCAAATTTACCTAATAACAATTTTTGCTGGCTGTACTGTGTAATATATGAAGCACTGTATTACTTCTGCTAATTCATGCCATAGAATTAGGTCAGCAAGTGTGGGGGGTGGAATGTTATGAGCAAATCACGACCCTGAAAGGCTTAATACTAGGCTCGACTAAACAGCACATCATGCCTCAACCTGACTGCATCTGAGACATTACTTTATCCCCTTGCAAATTCACTACATGTGGGGACTTGAAAAGCCAAGCTAAAACCGAAACACACAGAAAATTTGAAATAGTGTAAGAATATTCCACTGTTTACCTCTGGAAAGAGGGGACTGCTAAAAATATACAGTTTTCATTTTAACCTTGATAGAAAACAGATAAGAGAACATATTTAATGATTTAAAAAACAAGTATAAGCCTAAACTTTCTGACAGTTTTTTAACTGTGCACAGAAAGAGAGCACTGCTGACACAGCTCACACATAAAACACATAGAAAGATCAGAGCCAAAACAAAGACAATTGCGACGTGAATTAGCCAGCTCACACTTACATTTAATAAGTTAATATGTTAACTGGGATTTTCAGACCAATGGTTAAAGGTTAGTACTGAATGGAAAACACACTCCTTTTTTCTTCAGAATGGCAATAAAGTGATTCACTGTGAATGTTTACAACAGGGACTGGTTGGAGAACAATATGGTAACTGCTATGTTTTTTTCCCCAATATGATTACTACTGTTTCAGACAAATGCAGGAAAAACAACATATAGTTTTTATCCGGTGTACAAGGGCATAAGAGCTAAAGTATGTACAATGCTGTAGCAGATAAAGGTTATTTAGAGTTCTCTTTATCAGAGGAACTAGGGTAAAGAAACAGAGTAGTAACAGGTATACAAACCTTAAATAGCTGTAGGTTGGAAAATATTTTTTAAATGACCCTTTATCAGCAAGTTTAGAAAAGCCTGAATTGCCTCTAAAAGGTTCCAGGGGCACTGAAATAATACAGGAGCATTACAATAATGCAGGGGTATTGCAATAATCCTCCAATGCTATTAGTGTTTGGAGGCATAAGAAAGAGCTTCTGACTTTAAATTTTCTAAAAGACCTGCAACAAATTTTATGGCAGCTGAATAAAAAACACTCATATCCAAGCCTCTGAATAACCATGCATTTCCATTCAACCAATGTGATTATCACAAATCTAGTCCAAATTCAACACATCTAGAAATGATAAAACCCACAACCAGCCACCCCATCTTCTCTTTCAAAATAATATATAGTGATGGAAAAAAGAAACGCAACATTTTCTGGAATGAGGATACTACAGTTATAGCTTATGTACTTTCACAAAAAGATCTCTATTTGTTTTAAGCCCTCTGACCAGCAATACAGCTTGTGCAGTGAGGCATTGCAACTTGCCAAGCACACGAAAGCTCATTAGGTGCACTTTTACCCACGAGGTCAAGGTGGAACAATGCCTGATCATGTCCACTTAAAAAGGCCTTAATTCAAAGCTTAGGTCACTGCAAGAAAAAGGCCACACTTAGTCAGTTTTCTGTGCATTCCATAATGCCTCCAGTGTCACCAGAAGCAAGGAAGAGGGCCATTGGCACGCTGCAGGCAGGAGTAAGCCTCTCCACTGTGTCCCGACTGCAGAGAAGGTTTCAGCAGACTAGCAGGACAGATGGCCGTCCAAGATCCGGTCGGCCTCAAGTGACCACACCAGAGCAGGACAGACACATCAGACTGGTCCATCTGAGAGATCGTTACAGATCTGCCACCCGTACTGCTGCTGAAACTACCGGCAGACCCAGTGCCCGCATCAGTGACAGGACAGTGGGGCTCCATGCTGCTGGCCTTACAGCAAGGCGGCCTGTCAGAGACCCTCTTCAGCCTGTTCCACGCAGACAGGAGGGCCAGGGTGTGGAGGAGGAGGCGTTGCGTTTCTTTTTTCCCCATCAGTATAAAATAAACAGTTGCTATTATATTTGTGCATTAAAAAAAACTATCAGTACAAACCTCCAGAAATGAAGTTCGAAACCTTCACATTTATCTTTGCATTTCAAACACGGAGCTCCTGACCCTACTTCATGGCCCAAGGTCAACTGTGGACAAAACAAAACTGTGAAAAGCACTGAAAATCAGTTTCACAGACACATCATTCATTGCATCAATGCAAGCCGGACAGAACAGCAGAATGTTGTTCCTGATGTTGCAGTCCAGCAGCGTCTGATCAGAAGGAAATAGAAAATGACATGAGCCATGTCAGCATTGTAAAGATCAATTAGTGCATTAAAGGCCACCTGCTACATTATCACAAACATTAGAACATAAGAGAGGTTACAAACAAGAAGATGCCGTACTGTAGCTAATTGATCTGAGGAATTTAATCCGACATTCCTTGAAAGACGCTAGGGTATGGGTTTTCACAACAAGGTTGAACAGCTGGTTGCCTACTCCCATAAGCCTTTGCATAAAGAAGGGCCTCCTGTTCTCCATTTTAATGCACTGCCTCAGTTTCCACTGTTTCACATATGCAACCCGTATTCACAGAAAAAGATAATAAAAGCACGACTTTACCTTGTCTCTTTTCACCTCATTGTAAAGACCTTTTTACATTTATGGTGTGAATATTCTGGACTTTTCAATCATTTGGATATTTAGGGTCATGTCTATAACACCTGTCTGAATATCAACAAAGACAAATATTGTTTTGTAAAACACCAGATCAGCCTCAGCGCTTCTTCACTGTGACTCGGTGATCTCATTTGTTAAGTCCTTGAACTTGCGACATAAGTTTGCACGTTAGCAGTATCCTTTGCGAACTGCTGCAGCTTTAGTCCATATATAGTCAAGTATTTGATGTTGTGAAAAAAAAACCCCAACAGAAATGGAGCACGGACCTCTCAATTCTCAGAAAAGAGATTTGGCAAATCTGCAGAGGGACTATAGCACAATCCTGAAGGAGCGCAGGCCAGCACTACTGAGGAATGCAGGCTTTGACTTCATTTTTAAAAAGCAAACCTCTGCAAAGAGCATGCACTACATTAAGACTGACACTACTCAAAACCAGTGCTCACTTTGGCAGTGAGTGGGACAGAATCATAAGCCTTCAACAATAGATCTCTGCTGAACTGTAGTAGCTGCAGTTATCACTTTGTCTGTTCTTTATACCTGAAATAAGGCCATCATTCCTCTAGAAGCCGTTCCTAGACACAGAGAGGATCTTTCAGACACCAATCTAGGAGTCTTAACATTTAAACCTCACACAAAAATAAGTCCCCTCAAACAGCTAGTCTGCCAGGAAACCAAGACCCATTTCAGAGTAACTGGTTAAGGAGAATAACCATGGAAGTCAGATCCTCTCTTTAATGAGAGCTGAGTCAGAGAGCACTGCAAGGGCAAGTATAGGGTGGAGAGAGGGATGTGAAAATGAAACACATAAATGAGTAAGCAGTGTGATATTTATATGTGATTGAGAGGAAGTTTGCCTATTAGATTAGATGTTGACCTCCTCCAGAGCTTGATTTTAAAACTCTAATTGATGCATAGTACTATCTTCAATAAATCCTTGCTAACATACATTGACGTAATGACATGAAGCTTGCACTTTTTTATGGCATTAAACTATCCATGCTGCTCACTATTACATACAAACTCCTTCTCCAAGTGCTGTATCACACGCCCAATAAGTACATAACAGTGACATTTTTTACTTTCTGATAAGGTGCTACTCACCCAGAAACAAGGAACAGGAACACTCATTATTCTGTTGAGAATTATCTTGTAAAATAAATACAAGAACTGTTATCACCACCAAGAACATAAGCACAAAGAAAATTCCACAGGAGTAAACCATCCATCCCTGTTGCACTGCCAAGCCGGAACCTAGACAGACACGGGCACAAAGCGGAATACAACCCGAACGGACCGGTCTGTGTGAGAGTTTATAATTAATGCCTTCCAAAAAAACAGTCTTCAATAGAATGTTTAGAGTAGATAAGAATAGTTAAATTCACAGCAGATAATCAAACACATTATGTGTACGAGTGTAGTTATAAACCGAGCTTTAATGAAACGGCACTCGACAACTCAACACTTTTAAAACCATCCGAGCGTGAAGGAGGCTTCTCGCTGTTGAATAGTACAAACAAGCGCACAGCGTGACATGACCAAATATTGCCGTACGGTTTCAAAGGGGTTTTGCATCTCTATACCACAATTTACAGACATGGAGCTGGAAGTAGGCCCGACTGTTTTGGCTTAAGATGCCCTGCCAAAAGCTCCATTAAAATGATGAACTTGAGGAAACGGGAAACAGCTGCTCCGTGTCAGTGATGTCTAGGTTAAAATAAAGTACTGTAATTTCGTCTGTCGTCTCGTTAAATGTCAACGATGCCACCGCACCACACCAACATAAATTCACGAAATATGTATCAAGACATATTCATATATGCTTGAAGAGCGAGTGCATTACGTCGTGCACAAATATGTTTCCCACAATATTTATAAATACCAAGGATACTTTAAAAACAGAAAGATAATCGGATTAGAGCAACTGATTGCTGTAAATTCTAATTTCTTTGTGTAAATATTGTAAATTAAACAGGAAGAGTCTGATGATTTTCTCAGTACTAAGGGATTCAGCATTAGATCACGAAGAAGTGCTGTGGATCAAAAACTTTTTTTCTCCAAATGTAAGACGTTAAGGCTGAGTTCCTACAAGATTCATCTCGCATTATAATCCTTTTGCTAGTTATATGTCATTCTAAACGTTCTCAGTAGTACTGCTATATAATAACTTTCACTAATGTTTTACGGACAAAAAGTCTTAATATTCAAAGAGTATTCTTAAGAAATCAGACGTTAACGAAATGTTCTAAACCTGGGACAGTGTCTTTTAATGTAAAACTGGTACAAATCAGTTTTTTTCCTTACACCATCCTCAAACAGCACGTCAAACTTTTAGAAAATGATTTTACTTCTTTTCTTGGGACCCCAACGTAGGTTTGGGGAATTGAGGTGACAGGACACCTCTGGGCGTTGCCGTATTTTGGCAGGTCGGACCCCTATTCAAAGACAGACATACCTTTTTAATCTCTTTTTCCACTTCCATGCTTCAGTTCTTGACGCTTTCTGTGGAGTCGGTAAACGGTCGTAGGTTAAACAATGGAAAGCGAGTTTTTTTTTTTAAAAAAAACTCTCTCTTTTCAATCGGCTTTGAACAGCGAATCTCACGCCTAGTAATTTTAGTGAAGGATCATCCGGAGCACATATGCTGCTTCATTGTTTCTGAAAAAGGACTTCCGCTATCTCATTCCGATCTCCCACTCTAAACCAATAGTAATTGACCGTGGGCACTGGAGCAAAGACCTGCAAATCACAACTCTCTGGAGGAGAGTAGACACACCAATCAAAGCCAACAGTCGTCTCACGTTTTAAGCCTGCAGGGATAGTTCGTGCAGAAGTTTGAGGGGTAGAAGCTAGTGCAGTAGCTAATCATTCCTGATTAAACTCACATTTCTACAGTATGTATTTGCAGGGAGAACAAGTGATAACTCTCCTGTAACGTAATCGATATGTGTTGTGTCTCCAATTATATGACACGAGAAATTACGATATATTTTTAAAGTTTTTTTTTTTAAAATGGTCACGGTGTAGTACAGTAGTATCGTGGAGAAGACGGATGCTCAAAAGCCAGTGCTGCTCTTTTTGGGTTTTTTTTCGAGCTTTTGATGTTCTTCACTCTTATCATTTTAGTTACTTCTGGAATCGATGGTGTGTTACTTAAAACATGTTCCTAAAATATCGTTAATTAAAAATGAATTCCTAATGGTTCTTTCTTGGGTCTGATGAAAAAAATCGAGTAATATTCCTACTTAAGTATTTTAATTTAACGAATTATTCTTCTCCGTTTTTGCCCTTTTTGTCAGGTAAAAACAAGGCAATTATTACGGGATTATTAAACTAAAGATTTCCCAGCAAGCAGCATAACAACCAAAACCATAACAACCAGCATAACAATACGCACTCAAACGTAAGCAAGCTTGATTTAAAAAAAAAGATAACTATTCATGGAGTTGGTTGACTCCAGCAAAGATCAGAAATAAATGAATGCAATACTAATGACAGCATTCACACTGTAGGGTTATTTTCTGTCATTTCGTATCCCAAAATGTTCATTTTGATTGTTCTTTCCAGACCGAGATAACATTAGTATTTTAAAATACAGAAGACTAATCTTCAAGGAAGGAAGTGTGGTTCATTTTCTGAGTAAAGTGTAGTTTTGTGTTGACAAACACACCCTGAATAGCTCAGTTTCCTTTTTACACGAGACGGCCATGGGCCTTCTTAGAGGAAATAGCAGTCCTCAAGTATTATAACATACAGTGGTGCTTTATGTAGTATTATCCGAAAAGCATGTGATGTGTAAAATAAGCATTTTTGTAGCATCTCAGTAAACCACTGGCCTGTTTTAATATGCTATGGATGCAAATTACTTTTGAGGTTCATGGCGGTGCAAACAACCTGTTACAAGCAACCCCATTTATTTAAAAAACAGCGCCCACATGCTGCACATGATAGCAATTCAGCTGCGCCGAGTGCCGTTTGTAAATAATTTATTGAAAGTGTGGGAATTCCCACAAACAAAAGTGACAGTTCAGACTACAACCTTGAAAAATGTCGATAACGAAATGCATAAAAGCCGAAAGCAGTTAATTCCGTTTACACGAAGAGGATGAAGTCTTTTATGATTCTGTGTAACCTTTTGGTGGCTGCTGTAAGCCAAAAGCTGTTCATTGGGTAAGACTTGCCGTTAGTTCTCTATAGAAGAAAATGAAATAAAGCCACGCTCGTTAACGTTTTCTTTGTTTAAAAATTCTGAGTATTATTTTCACAATCTTTGTTGTTTATAAACTAATTTCACATATCTAGTCTGTATAGCAGTAACGGCATTTCCTTTGCTCGGTGGTAGTTTTTTGGAAATACAGTAGTACCACTTAGGAATTTGCGTGGTTGTTTAGTCTGTCCACAAGGAGGAGTCAGAGGCAAACGTAGTACAAGTAGGACGCAAACTGATAACGGACAGAAGATAAATGAATCGTTCCGTTGTTTTTAAAATGCCTTCCACGCGTGCTTACCGTGATGGTGTATCTTCAGGGACCAAGTCCTTCGCATAACGGCTGAGAGTCATGAACAAATTGCTCTCCTCCAGGAGCTGCAGAGGCTTGAGCATCTAGAGGTAAGAACCTAGAGCTTATCTTTCTTTCCTTTTCTTCCTCTCACTTTCATAAATACCAAAATATCTTGTTAAACTCAACAGTCCCGACCACTTACATTCTGTATTCAACGCGGTTTTGGTTGAATCAGATCGTGCACAGAGTTATGGCTAAAACGTTTATATGAATGACGACATATCATTCTTGAAAACCGTTCTAGACGATTAAAGGAAAGTAGCTGATGTATTAGGTGAATATTGTACTTTTTATATATTGTATAATAATATTGTAATATTGTAATAATATTGTAGTTCTTACTTCTAATATGTGTAAGTGTATGAATAGGGTCATTAGAACTGAATTGGAGGTTAATTTCCTAAAAAATAGGATACCAAGAAATAATCAGCACGGTTTTAGAAAAGACAGACCTTGCTAAAGTACAGTGATGTACTGGAGATAATCTCTGAACAACTGTAGCAACAACAGTTATGGACACACAGAGAGCACATGATGCAGTATGTGTTATCCAATCTTATATAAAGGAAAGGCATTCTAGAGAAATTTGGTATGATTGTCTTCCTTATGTATAAGTACTTAATAACAACACTTTGTATTGATTCCCATGGAACACCAGGAATGTACAACTAATACATCTTCAAAACTAAAACTACCAAGGGAAATAAAACTGATTCTCAGTGTGGTAAGATTTAAAGTGCTTACAGGCAGTACAAACCGATGCCAAACAAACACATAGTAATCAGAAAATTATTATTTAAAGCATTGAGTATAATACTTACTGTAACTCTAAGATAATTGAGATAAAAAGAACTGAATAACTGCCACGGAGAGAATTAGAAATCTTAACTTTTTTAGCAGTTTCAGTCATACAGTCTAATTGTCTGAATCAAGATTCAAAGATTTTGAAAGCTTGGTTACAGTGAAATCAGTTACACCTCAACGGTCCTTTCTAATATGTTAAGCAAAAACAAGACAAGTTAGATGTAATGAGTTTTAACAGGGACCTAGATATTGAGCTACACTTCATCCGGAAAAGTTTTTGAGACATACTGTAAATGCAAGATGGTGAAGAAAGAGCAGAAGTAGAAACCATTATGTGATTGATCATCGATAGAGAATGATTCCAGACAATAAAGGCATAAGGTGATAGACATGAATTTCCATGTCGAAAAGAAGAATTTGATTTTAGTCAGATAGGGGGGAACAAAAAGTTCTTCCAGACTAAAGCTGTGACGTGACCTTTGTAATGACTTGGATCATGGACAAATCCTGCAAGACCAAAACAATCTGAAAGTGCCAGGATTCAGCAGATGGGGCTAAAATGATCATTAAATAGGGTGAAAGTGTTACGCTATTTTACACCATGCATGCCTTACTGTAAGCTATTCACAGGAACCATTCCCCTAGAGTTTCTCCTTTGTCAAATGTTTTTTTTTCTTTAAAAACCCTGGTGCAGCTTGACTTCTGGAGAGAGCCAGTGAGGCCTTCTCTGTCTGTTGATGTCCGAGTTCCCTTTGCCAGTCTTCAGCCTGTGAGAGTCTTCCTGCAGTCACATGGTATCCGGTATGACGTCATGATCGACAATCTCCAGGTGTAGTGGATGCAGCTTGAGTGCTATTTAACAAAGTACCAGTAGCAACAACATCATTAAAGTATCATTAGGAATAAAATCTTGTGGGTTCTTCAATGAGGCAGAAGAAAAATATATTTCAAATTTGGATTTAGATTAACTGGCTTCTTACTGGAAAATTGTCTCTGCTGTAGGTTTGTGCATGTATGTGTCTATGAGTTCCCTGTGATTGGCTGACATCTCATCCAGGCTGTGTCCCTCCTTGTGCTTGTTACAGTACATTTTGGGATAGGCTTTGGCTCCCCCGTGACTCTGAATGGAAACACTTACTTGTATATAGCGCTTTTCTGGACACTCCACTCAAAACACTATACAGGTAATGGGGACTCCCCTCCACTACCACCAATGTGTAGCATCCACCTGGATGATGCAACAGCAGCCAAAGTGCACCAGAATGCTCACCACACATCAGCTGTCAGTGGGGAGGAGAACAGAGCTATGAAGCTAATTCATAAATGGGGATTATTAGGAGGCCATGATTGGTACAGGCAAATGGGAAATTTAGCCAGGATGTCAGGTAACACCCCTACTCTTTTTGAGAAACACCCTGAGACTTTTAATGACCACAGAGAGTCAGGACCTCAGTTTTACATCTCATCCAAAGGACAGCACCTTTTTACAGTATAGTGTCCCTGTCACTATACTGGGGCATTAGGACCCACACAGACCACAGAATGAGCACCCCCTGCTGGCCCCACTAACACCTCTTCCAGCAGCAGCCTTAGTTTTTCCCAGGAGGTCTCACATCCAGGTACTGACCAGGCTCACACCTGCTGAGCTTCAGTGAGTCACTAGATGTGAGTTGCAAGGTGATATGGCTGCTGGCAATATAAAAATAGCTCCATGATAATCTAAAAAATATAATTCCAGTTGTTTTTCAATAAATATGTGCCAGTATATCTGTTAGAAAGGTTGAGATACAGATGTTACTTCTTGTGCGCTGATGTTAATCGTCATAGTAATATAATATCTTCTAATTATTATTTTCAAAGGTTCTTCTAGACAGTGAGATGGAAGAAATGAATCATTCTCGCCAAAGGCAAAGAAATACTGACAGCTTTGACTACGCTTCCTACCATACTCTAGAAGAGGTGAAAACCATACATTTAATATTGTAACAGCAAGGGTGTTAATACTGCTATAATAATGCTGGTGGCATTGCTATTATTAATATTGTCACTGTCTCTGGGAATAAACAAGGGGAAGAGCCAGAAGAGGATAAAGAGTTATTAAAATGTGAACATATTTTTGTAGTAAAAATATGATGAGAATGAGTTTTTGATATTTATTTGTAAGTATAAAACTTAGTAATATGAAAGTTCTTTGATATTTCACATAGCCATTGTTGAGGAAAGTGAGGGTGTGGTGTACAACACTGTCAATATAATCATACCCAGGCACAATCCAAAGGAGTTGTGCGTATTTGTGGAAGTACAATGACGATGTCGCCCAAGAAAAAAAAATGGCAGTCGAGTTGATTTTTCTTCGCAGATCTACAGTTGGATGGACAGTCTTGTAGCTGAGTTTCCAGACTTAGTCTCCAAGATCACAATTGGCTCCAGCT
This sequence comes from Atractosteus spatula, assembly GCF_055471065.1. Lineage (NCBI taxonomy): Eukaryota > Metazoa > Chordata > Actinopteri > Semionotiformes > Lepisosteidae > Atractosteus > Atractosteus spatula. The sequence continues at coordinate 50,794,919 of NC_142713.1, read as the reverse complement.
ATGAGAAGCGGCCAATTCATGTACTGAAGGTACTGTACAGTAAACCCCTTGCCAATTTATAAATGCTTTTGCAAACATCAAGGTTTTTTTTTTGCTGTCAAAAGCAAATTTGCAAAATATATCAACATACAAATGACACAGAAAGCATGTAGTTGTGTTAGTGCTCAAACAAGGGTTAGGTGACACTAGGACAAGTGCATGAATATTAAGGCAGCATGGGTGCTTGCCTTTGTTTTGTTACATTGTATTTCATGTATCCATGATGTTTTGTAACATCGTCTGCAGTTCAGCACAGGAGGTACTAATCGTCCTGCAATCTGGCTTGACACTGGCATTCATGCTCGTGAATGGATCACTCCAGCCACAGGAATGTGGACAGCGAAGAAGGTAAAAGAAATAAAAAAAACGTTTGAGTCTATCATGCATTCAGCTGTTCATGTTTAGTATGCTTAGCTTTACGGTGCAAAAGTTAATGCTTTCTCTCCATTTAGTTTTTAATAATCATAGTTTAAGCTGAAAAACAGACGTGTGCTGTAGTATTTATGCTGCAAACCCCTGCACAAAGATTAAAAGGATGGAATGATTGGACACAGTTTTTGTGTGAAGTGTTTAATACTCTTGAAGAGAAAAGCTCATGTTTGGTTGAATTTATTGTACTGTTGCCAGTTATTTAAGAACGCTGAACAGCTGTACAAGAGGAGAAAGGTGGCTCATAATGATAATCTAAAAAGCCAATTAGCAGGAGCTTTTATCGAAAGGTGCAGCTTTTATACAGTAGTGTAGGAGTAAAATTAATTCACTTTTACTGCAGTGTATTACTATGTATTAGTGTTTTACATTTTATTAAACATGAACAAACAGAAAGAAGGAATCGCCAGTATCTCCACCCATTCACTCATAAAATATATCAATGTCTTCTTCCTGTCAATTTGTTTTTTCAGATTGCTCAGGAATATGGGCAGGACCCTTCATTAACAGCAATATTGAACAAAATGGACATCTTTTTTGAGATTGTCACTAATCCCGATGGGTACACCTTCACACACACGACAGTAAGTGCTCCTTGGTGCCAGGAGTTGACGTGGCCCCTAGAAATCTGCTGTGTAATGAAAGATCAAGACTGTGCTTGATCACTGCAGGGAAAATACCTTTCTTCAAGAGCAGGTGTCATATGGAATATTTAGCACAGACCCTGGGCTCAACTGGTTTGTAAATATATGTTCTTGTAGATTTAAAGAAAAAAACCCAAAGATAGTCATTCTGAGTTTCACAACTACAAAATGAATAGATAACATTTCACAACACAGTTCGTTACTTGGTGGTCTCACTTCATCCTACAGGTCTTAGGCAATTTGAATTACTCAATATGTCCTCTTAAGAAACGTTTTCACTTTTCAAGACTTAACTGTGGATTGTGGTTCTCGCATTCCATGGTCTCAAGGTAGACAGTGAAAACGAATTTTCTTTTCTTCAAACAACAATTTCTTCTGCCCAGTTGTCAGATGCAAAACTGCAAAGTGGTAAAGTCAAGTACAGCCAACAAGCAAAAAATGTGTAAAATGGACACTGATTAGCTGATTAGGGACAGGTAAAGGTTTATCCCATGATGAAAGGAAAAGAAAAGAGACACAATGTTTCAGCTGTGGAGCCTTATTCAGGTGTGTGCATACTGTATCTTATTCAGGATACACCTGAAGAAGGCTCCACAGCTGAAACATTGTTTCTTTTCTTTTCTTTTCAGCATGGACTAAACCTTTACCTGTTCTTTTGCAGCCTACGCATGCTGATGCAGCTACCTACTTGAACTGATGGTTGATTTGCTTATTTTGTTGGCGTATATATTAAATGCACCATTTCTTGCATTTTTTATTTATGTTATGTATTTTGCATTGTTTCTAATGCAAATCGGAGGCATGCTTTTAAAATGGAAAACAACAGGAGCTGGTTTGTGGGAGTCTGGAACAAGCTTTATGTTGTTGAAGCTGACATTCTGGCTTTTTTCAATAAAAGCATGGTTGAGATACTCGTATCAGTTAGCTTCTAAAACTCAAATGAGCTACTGTAGATGGGGCCAAATGGAATTTTCTCATCTGTTCTTCTGTGTGCATTTTTAGAGCAAGGGTGGAACTAGGTTGTCCTGTTATAGTTACTGTGTTACTAAAATGACTGAAGCATACTATATGTACATTCCTTAAAAAAAAGGCAATTTAAAAGTTACTATATGGAAGTTAAATTATATTTCATGCACAAATGATTGCATTCTCTTCATACGGATTCATACTGTAAATACAGGTTTAATCCAGTAAGCAGTGTGCATATCCTTTATCCCTCCAATAGAATCGCATGTGGCGCAAGACAAGGTCAGTCAATTCTGGATCCTCTTGCATTGGAGTTGATCCTAACAGGAACTGGGCCGCAAACTTTGGAGGTAAGACTTCATTATATTGCGTAGAATGCCTCATTAGTGTCCTGAAGAGCAACATTGAATTCTCTATTTTTCAGTGAATTGCAATACATTATACTCTGTCATGCAGAAACAAACTATATCAATGTTTAGCTGACAGAAATAGAATGTATCTAACGAAGGGATACAAATTAGGAGAAGCAATTTGGGCTACACTGTTCTAGTCTGTAGTTGTAAACAATCTCAGCTCTGACAACAGCTGCCCCTTTTTCTGTGCAAAATGCAGTTGAACCCACAGCCATTTGTTCTCTCCTAGTTTTGAATGCCTGAATCACATTCCTTGATTTCACTTCCTTGTTCAAGGCTAAATTATTCTTTAAACATTTTTGTAACCTCTCTAATAGAACAATGACTTTTTACACACACAACACTATAACCAAAACAACACAATATTTGATTTGTGGTTATACAAGAAAGTTCTAAAATTTAAAAACTAGTGTTGTTACTGTTCAGTTTATTTTCTAATAGGTCTATTTTGTTTTTTATTGCTTCCTGACATTATTTAGAAAATGGGATTTCCAGCACTTTGTAAAGCTGTATCCTTTCTATCTCAAAGCATCAGTTCAAGCAGTGCCTCACAATGTTCGCTTAGATAATTGAAAACCTTTGAAAATTCAGAACGTTTTTGATAAAATTCACCATGAAACATTAATTCTTAAATTGCAGGCCAGGCATTCAGGAAAACATGAGTTTTTAGATTGAGAATTGATTATTAAAAAAGAAAACAGGTGTTACAGGTGAATAAACATAAGGAGAATAATAAAGGTTGAATAAGCATATAAGGGAAATGTTAATTAGTGGGGTACCATAAGGATCTTGTGGTACTAGTACCACTGCTCTTATCAATGATCTATGTTGCAAAATAGTGCATAAATTAATCACATTGGAAGATGATACTAAATAAGGGTTATTAAACACTAATTACATGTAGAAGCATGTAAAATGGTGTAATGTACATGCTTCTACATGTAATTAAATGAATTTCCTAGCAAAAGAGGTAACTGATTGCTCTGTAAAGTACTGGCTGAGTCTTGTGTCCTTTCTCACGCTTGGGTTTTGTGTGTGTAGCACCACATCCCCTCAACGTATAAGAGGTGATAATGGAAGTCATGTGCTGGACTACAACAAATCACATCTGCATATCTGTGTCTTCAGTAGTTTATGCAAGAGAGGTACAATAATGGTTCCTTATTATTAGAGGTGCATATTTACAGACGTATCATTTGTCAACTGAATTCCTCTGAATCAGGTCCTGGTACCAGCAGCAACCCTTGTGATGACACTTACAAGGGACCGTTTGCGCACTCAGAGTCTGAGGTGAAATCCATCGTGGATTTCATCCTGCGTCACAAGAACTTCAAGGCCATGGTCACTATCCACAGCTACTCCCAGATGCTGATGTATCCATATGGGTATACCTCCACCCCCACCCCTGATGCGGACGAACTGGTGAGTTGTGAACTGGTGATGAAATGACATAATTCGACTAATACAGAAAACACATTAAAAAAAGGTCACAACATAAAAAGGGGGGCTAAACATCTTAAATATATTGAGCCACAATCAATTTGGTAGAGTCTGAATGTTCATAAGTGGTGTTCTCCTGAATAATAACAGTAATCTATTGTTTGTTCTCATTCTACAGTATGCAGTAGCCAAAAGTGCAGTAGATGCGCTTGGGAGTCTGCATGGAACCAAGTACACCTTTGGCAGCATGATCTCCACTATCTGTACGTTTCTCTCATATACTGTATCATAAGAGAAAGATTACAGATGGTCATTAGTGGAGTACCATAAGGATCTGTACGAGTAACACTGCTCTTAATTATTCAGTGATCTATGTTGCATAATAGTACATAAAGTAATAACATTTGCAGATGATACTTAATAAGGATTAAGAAACACTAATTGCATGTAGAAGCATGTAAACAAACTGAGGTTTACAAGTCAGTAAGATTGTTTTCTTACTAGCAGATACTGTAGCCTAATCCAAGATTTTATTTCCTCATTACTTGAAAGAAGCCACTGTATCAGGTGTCAGAACTGGGGCTAAGAGAGAGTAATGCTGACTTATGCATCTTTAGCGGATATGCAGCATTCTGAAGAGACAGGAAAACTGGAAGAGGTAGAGTAGTATACTTCTAGAATGCTTCAACAAGAGCATTCAGGCACAGAAAGTTGACCTAGATGAATCAAAAGACTGGTCAGACTTATAAAAAAACATTCAAAGGGTATAGTGCTAGGGGTATGCTAGAGATGACCAGATTACTAAAACCAGGAATAAATGAGTAAAAAAATGTAAGGTGGTGTAGTGGTCAGGGTTGCTGCCTCACAGTGCTGTGGCCCTGGGTTCAATTGCAAGAAGTTTTCACATTGCATGTGGGCCTTGGCGCTATTTGCATGGAGTGTGTATGTTATCCTCATATTTGTGTGGTTTTCCTCAGGGTGATCCAGTTTCTCTCACAGTCCAGAAATGTGCTGTGACAAAAAAGTCCCTGATATAAGTGTGTGTTGTCTGCGATGGCCTAGTGTCCCATCTAGGATGTATCCCACCTTGTGTCTTTCCTCATCTTTTAATTGGAACAGACCTTAAGTGTTTAGAAGATGGATGAATGGAATTAATTATAATTGAGTTTTATAAATGAACTGAGAGATGTGTAAAGGAAGAATTTATTATTGTAAAAGATTTAATGGCAGGAGCTGAAAAAGAAATGGAAGTAAATGTTGGCCATGTCTACCTTGCTCAGGCTTGATCAGAACAGCTACTGGAGGAAATGTCCATATTGGTCTAATCTTTTCAAGTTTATGAAAAGTAGCAGGAGAGATACAGTATGGAATCAGTAGATCATGCATGATGTGTTTAAAGATATTCTGCTTGAATCAGACAACAGATTAATTCCAAGAGTCTGAAAATCTGAAAAAGCAGTGACCTAAATAGAGCACTACTGCTAAAGGCTAAAAATATTACAGTTTTTCAGCCTGTAAGAGTAAGACATACCTTAAAGTGTGGGACTCACACTGGTCAAAAATCTTTGGATTTGTTACAGAATAGAGATATGCTTTTTGTAACATTGCAACAATATCCTAAATTAGATCTTTACTAATGAATTGGATAATGTTGATAGTGTTTGTTTCCCTGCTCTGTCTTGAGGAGTTTTATGTCTTTATCATCTAAAAAAGAGCTTTTAATTCCAGTGTTTATTTCTGTTCAGTACTGTTATTCACATGGAGAGAGAGATTAAGGATGTATTGACTTTTTAATTGTAATTCCTTATTTATCGGGCATGCATTGATTAAGTTTTATTAGGTTTGACTGAGACTACAAAATGAGTAAGATGTTTTTTTTTGTGCGTTTCAGATCCAGCGAGTGGTACCACAGCAGACTGGGGCTACTCTAACGGCATCAAGTATTCGTTTACTTTTGAGTTGCGTGACACAGGTCGCTATGGTTTCCTACTTCCAGCAGATCAGATTATTCCAACTGCCGAGGAGACCTGGTTAGCACTGATGAAGATTATGGAGCATGTCCGAGACCACCCTTATTGAAGAAAATGTGAATTAAAAAAAAATCAATTAAATGGATCGTTTGAAAAATACATTTTAAGAAGGTTTATGAATGTTAACATTTTGAAGGCCTCTCTTCCATTTAATACTACATACTGTACATCTACATGGCTTAAATCTGATTACTTGTTTTTATTATTTTCTCCATTCTCAGTAAACATTTCAAAATGGTACTATTACCCTGTAAATAGTGAAAACATCAAATAGTTTACAAGTGGGAGGAGGCCATTGGGCTTGTCTGGCTTGTTTGGTAGCTAGTAGCTAACTGATTCAGGGATCTTATCCAGTCATTTCTTGAAAGCAGCATGGGTATCGGTTTCAAGGACATGGCTGCGTATCTTGTTCCAAACCCTCTGTGTACAAAAGTGTCTCCTGTTGTCACTTCCTCATAGTTTCCATGTGTGTCCTCTGGTTCATCTTTCACTATTCATTCTGAAGGAAGGCAAGGCTTCTTCCCATCTTATCCCTCTCATACCTTTTGTGAGAAAGTATGGGGCAAAGTTAGAGAGCCTAGTATGAACTATGGGTGCAATGCCGTTCCTTCTTGATTTGTTTAGTTCATGAAGCCCATCAAGACTGATAGTGTTGACCATCAGAATGCTTTCCTCAAGTTTTCAATTTAAACCCACGTTCAGCCCATGTGAGGGTGTGGCAAACATGACTATGCAGAGGGTCAGAGCTCTGAGGCTCTCTCAGAGTTTAATAGACGCTATTATGGTAACTTATGGTATGGTAAGTTCTTTTTTTGAAAGAAAGCCCTAACAGTCTGGAAAGAATCAGCATTAAAAGTGAAATGCCATGTTTATCTTCACATGCTAGCAATAATGCAGGCTTGGAAAATAGAATAGTCACCCGATCCTTTATATGGACATGTATACAGTACCTTAGAATGTAGATAGGACTCCAAAGAAGGAGGGAGGTTTTATTTTTAATGCTTTGTATGGATTTTGAATTTAGAAACCTCTTATACTGGAAGTAAAGGTACCTTATCCATAGAGTTTCTCTTCCCATACATGAGGATGAATCCTACAGAGCCCAGCCGCAGAGTCCCGCAATGCAGACTTGTAACACCCACAAAACATTCCTAATTAAAAATAGCAAAAGAAGTTTAGCAATAGGAGAGAACAGTTTCAGTTTCTTTTGCAGTGAAGAATTACACTCTCCCTAATTTCTCCCCCTCCGCTAATGTTTGTATCGATGACAAAAAACAGCTGCTTGTAAATTCTGGGGATGCCCTTGTGATAGGGAAACAAACTGAGCTGTCCTTTGGGTTACACAAAACTTCAGGAGTTAGTCTTTTTTACTTGAGAAACATGTTGTCAGCCAGTGACTATTGTTAGTTGTTAACTATACTGTTAAAACCTAATTTCTGTATGAAATTCTTATATTATTATGAACATTAATATGATTAATATGTTGTTTCAGAAATAAGCTTTCCACACAACAGCACTGTGAGGTACAGTAGTGTTTAGGGCACTGAACGGGATTCAATAACTGGTGTTGAATCCCTTTTTCAAGGTACCTTTTTCAAAGTTTTTTGAATGTGGTAAAATACCCTCTGTCAAATCTGTAAAAATGTAGGTTGTTTTGGCTAAAAATCAGATAAATAATATACATGTGCGCGTGAGCGATCTATCCACTGATGCCTCAAGGTCTGCCGTGGTCTTTGGTTAACTACTTTAAACAACTGTGGTGACCCAAGATGTCCCACTAGTATTTGGTTGGGTTCGAATTGGGCAGTTGTGAAGACCATTCCCAAAGGAATACCTGTGGAACCCTGGTTGTGGTAGGAGGGGCAACAGTGTCTGCCAGGTTACACTAATGCTGGAAGGAGGACAGGTCAAGAACGTTTTCCATATATTGTTTAGCAGTGTGAATTCCTGTCCAACAGCTTGTTCCTATTAGAAATGGACATTAATTGCAATCCACTGATTTATGTCTCTGTCACCAAAATATTTTTCAAAAGCACACTTCTGTGCAAAGACTCCCTCTAGAATTAATAGACAGAGCTGAAAATCAGCAAAACTGTTAAATACTAAATATCATTTAGTAAAACTCACTTTATCAGAAAAAAAACACGTTCATGTCTTTTCTGACAAAGGTTACCTCCATCTTTTACCCAACACTGTCATTCAGGGCTCCATTGATACTGAACGTGATGTAGTAGGTGGAATAGCTGCCTTGTCACCTGGTAGGTCTGATCGTCTCAAGTATAGAATGAATTGAATGCAAATCCAAGTGATGGACTTGTTAAATAGATGTTTCAGGAAGAGATCAAATTGTAATCTTTCACTTCGACTGTCTTGCATATAAATGTTTGCTTGCAGTGCACATCTTTGCATCCACCTTTTCTAGGACTGCATTTCAATCACTCCTGTGCCTCTCTTACCCTTATCATCTGCTCAAGCTTATTGGACTTTCAACTTGGTGAACTGACCAGCATTCCCCTCCTTCAAGCCATCCACACCAACCAACCACTAACTAACATTACCACTTCACAGAAAACAAAACTGGTTTCCTTTACCCGCCACAATATCTGCTCTTTGTCTTCCTCTTCCCACAATATCTCCTCTTCTCTCTCTTCCCACACCCTCTCTTTATCATAGTCCCCTCTCTCTACACTCTCTCCCCCACTTTCTCTGCATTTCTGGTCGAATGTCCAACCTTCTGCACCTGCAGCCCCAGCCTGTCTTCATTGTATTGTTTCTCTCCCTCTTCCCCAGTCCTCTTTTTTGCTGTCTCCGAAGGAGCCTCTCCAGTCACTAAAGCTCACTCCATCCCAGGTCTGTGAACACATGACCTCAGTTTGCACTTGGTAAGGGCTTCTTGTTCACAGACCTCTCCCTACCTGGTGCCAGTGCCCCAGGAAGCCATGGCAATGGGATTCTTTCACCTTTACCCCACTTCCACTGGCGTCCAACTGGTGTGGTGTTGACCCTTACCCTCCAGAAGCTGTGACCTGCAGCCTGTAGCCTTCCTTCACTCACTAAAACATTCCTGAAGCATTTATTTTTCATTCAAATCAGTGAAAAAATTGACCTCAGGGTTTGTCAATTTCCCTTAAGAAAACGTAATTGTACATTTTATTGAAATTGTTTTTATGGGGTATTTTTTTAAAATTGACAGCCTCAAAACATGCATTTCTGTAAAGGATTAATTTGGAATTTTTAATTAGCCCCTTGCAGTGTCTTATTTATGCTTTTCCTTACTCATGACGTGCTATAAAGAGGAAACTGTAGTAAATGTTTTGGAAAATGAACATTAATCTGTCTTCTTACAGTTTGAAAGGAAGGAACTATTTTGTGAAAAGTCTTGGGTAAGATATGATGAAAATGAGAAGATTATGAGCAAAGTCTTTATTCCCAAAATAGTGTGAAATGAAAAATGTGATATATTTTAGCCCTAGGCTTAGATTTATCTCCAACCCAAACCATAGTCTTAACCTCACCAAGATTTATCACAGCAATAACTAATGTTGCAAGACTATTCTCATTCAAATAATCACGTCATATGTTTTTTATATGTTCTGTTTTTATATCCTGACCATAATTAAATTTGTCAACACGTTATTTATTGCTATTTTACCTTTGGCTGTACAATCAGGAGCTTATCAATATATGTTTGTTATAAGGGATCATATTTGTCTTTTTTTCTACCTTATACTCTGCATTCTTATTATAGTGAATGTGTCCAAATGCTTATTATCACTTGAAACCACAGGGTTGTAGTTTTTGTTCTGATATGACCAGATATAGCATATGCTGGAGTTACCTCAAATAAAAAGTAAATTACATTGTATTTATCGTTTGTATTAATTTCATGATCTCACATACAAAAATGGTTGACTATAAAGCAAAAATAATAGTTTTGACTTTGCTGTTCTAATATGTTTGGGGAGCGCTTTACATACTGAATCTCATTTACATTAAACCCCATTTCCTGGAATAGGCAGTCTTTTTGGCTTTTTTAAGAAGGTTTACTGAATATGACCAAATTCGTTTTTTTGGTCCTACCACAAGCTATAATCTTATCAATTTCTCCCTAGGTTTTTATTTATTTATTTGTCATGGAAAACAGTTTGCAACTTTATTTAGGTTTTCTGCTATCTAACTGATAAAGTTCATGGGTAAGTATTTTAATGCTTGTTATTTTATACATTTACTGTATTTTAAAATGAGTAGGGCTAATGTAGACTAACATATATTTTTAATATTTTGTAACCTTCTGGTTTAAAATCATTGTTCATGTCATGCTAATATGTTTGTTTCTGTATAGGCATAAAATAAACACAAATTTGAACAATGATTTAAATAACTTAATAATTTAAATGTTAAAAAAAAACTTTGATTTACTCATGTGTGCTCTCAATTGTACTCAAATAACTTTCATAATATTTTCATTAACAACAACTGATCTTTCAAATTTTAAATCACCCTTAATTTCAAGTGCATATCAATGCCATGTCTTGTGACTTAACCTTAGAAATAAATTACAGTAACATCTCCAAATAAAGTTTGCACACACACACACTCATTCAAATTTACAGCAGTAATAAGAAGATAGCATACGGCATGTTATTTCTTACAAAAGATATTAAAAAACAACAGGTTTTGGCTCTAGAGACAGTCCTAAAAATGGGAAAACTTATAATAAGAGACACCTTTTAAAAACAATTGCTGATGGTTTATTGATTATTCTGATGCAGATGATAAAATCTTCCAAACTCCTCAGAGAGAAACACCTTTTAACTCTGTAACCATTTTCAGCGTTGCTTTATCATTCTTTTTCACTTCTATTCACATATGTATAACAAACCTGTGTCTAATGTGAATTTCAAGGAAGTCGCATTACAGAGATAATATTTCCTGAGGTAATTGTGTGATTTTATGACTACCATGTACACTGTAGCTTGATCATTCTGTACATTTTGTAATTTACACACCAATAGCATAAAATACATTAGTTCACATCAATTTTCATTTTTCATTTTGCATCTCTGTGTATGCAGACTTCTTTCTTGCTATATTTATTTTAAATGGTAGAAGTTGGGACCATCCTGTGTGGTTGTATATAAATCATAAAGGGTTGGGCAGCACTCCACAAGTTTTCATGCTTCCACAGAGCAAGAATGGAGCACCTTTGGTAATAAAAATAAAATGTAATTTTATGCATGTGTTTCACGTTGGGTGCTTTGCTTCCAAACCCAAGTCATTGAAACTTACATAAATTGTGAAGCCTGCTATAGACATGATAGAAGTTCTCCATGTGTACATACTGGAATCATTACATTTATTTATTTCTTCTGACGCAGACTGTTGAAAAGTTATGGTCAAACTGGTAGTTGATATACTGTAAAAGACTTTTAGATTGTCATTGGTAACATACAGTAGATGGCCACATTGTTGAATTTTTTGTCAACCCGACATACACAGACAGATTTTGTAGTGTCGGGTCTACCAACTTCATCACCAATCTTTCTATAGCGTAGTACTGTCATCTAGTAATCAAAGCCCCTCCATCTGTATACTTACAGATTCATTGGAGCAGTGTGGTGCAGTCTGTAATAGAAAAGCAATGCAGCCTCTTGATTTCACTGGCCATCTCCACATTCCTTTCTCATCCTTATAATCTTCATACCTCTATAACCCGTTTGCAATTCTTCTTAGCAGCTTTAAAATTTCAAAAGTCAAGTTCTGCAGCTGCAAGAGAGACGTCAGAAAGCACTGTGTTGAGGCCATGTGTTTTCAAAAAGCGCTGGCTCACATCTCGAATGTTGAAAGTGCCTACAAGACAATATCAGGTCCTTGAGACATATCTGTGGGAAACTGAACAGCAGACACTTGTTTGTACCCATTCCAGAAGGTCATTTTTTACACGTAAATGTGAAGTCATTATGCAATCGTGTGGCTTGTAACGCTATAAAAGGACTTGAGCGCTGAGCATGTTTCTATTCTTTCTTCAGCATGAAGGGGCTGCTGTTGCTCGCTGCTCTTTTTGTGGCTGTTTTCAGCCAGAAGCTGTTTGTGGGGTACGTTCCTAGACCTTTAGAGGCTTTGAAAAACAAACGTGCAGATGGCATCTAATGAAAAAAGTTAGAAATTGAATTGTTTTACGGCATGTCTTTATGAATAACTTTATCATTTACTTTACAAGACCTGAAACTGATGGAATGAATGTGATGTGGAAGAAGAGCAAATGACAATGATTTGCGATGCTCATTTGTTATCTTTTATAACTAATCATTTGCAGATTGAATACAGATTCACACAAGAAAAAGTGTTTTAGAATGTCTGAAACATTTGGAGGCTCCTAGGTTTCAGAGACCTTGTGTGGAAGAAATGGATAGCTAGTGGGAAAGATTCCCCTATTTTGTCCGGAACAGGTACTGTACTAGAGCTGCCAGGAATGTTCTTAAATGTAATTTTTTTAAAATGTTGAATTCTAACACCTTTATGCTGTGGTTGCAGAGATCAGGTGCTGCGGGTAACAGCCAAAGATGAAGATCAGATCACCCTGTTACAGGAACTCTCTGACCTTGAAGACTTGCAGGTACAGCTGTGTGTTAAAAGTGGCAGAGGAGGAGGAAAGAGTGTTGTATCTGAAAACAAATCTGCTCACCGCCATTGTTACTAAGCCATGAATAATAATAATAATAATAATAATAATAATAATACAACTGTTCTAAGTGTCAGAGTGTAAACTTTTAATATTATTATATTTTAATATTCATAACATCAGCACTGTTCAGATGTAGACATGTGAGTGACCTCTTCTGGTGAAAAAAAGAATGGGGCCTAAATGCATTTCAGTTCATTGCAAGGTCACAGAATGGACAATTTACACTAGCCAACCAGATTTCAGCAGCATATCTTTGGGCAGTGGGAGGAAATCAGAGCACCTGGAGAAAAAGCCATGAGAACTCCCCAGCTGGGAATCGAACCCGGATCTCAAAAAACTGTGAGACAGAAGCATTCACAGCCATGCCGCCCTAAATTAATACATATTATTTAAATGAATCACAAATGTATGGCTGCAAAAGATTAAAGAAGACAGACCAGAGATAAATATTAACCATATTACAATACCAATGCAAAAGTAGTTTTCAATCCTGTTTGTCAGGTTGATTACAATTTCTGTGAATTTGAACAATGTCCTTTCATATGCCTCTATCTGTATATGTATACATCTTCCTTTCTTTTAAGGTCAGTTACTAATTTATCTGGGTGGCGCTTTTATCCAAAGTTACTTGCATTAGGACACATTTACACAGCTGGGTGTTTTTACTGGACCAAATGGGATGGGATTTGAATCCCTCAGACTTCTAGTAATAAATCTAGAAGCTTAACCACTCCTGCCCTCTCATCTAGTGTGCTAGACATTTAGATTACAAAAGAATGACTTCAGTATACATTGACAGTGAACAAAAGTTCCAATTTGCTCAATACAGATAGTGAAAGCTGTTTCGTTTTATTGTGAAAGAGTTTGATGTGCAGTGTGACACATTAAAAAAAAGTCTTTTTTTTTTTTCCTAGTTGGAATTCTGGAAGGAGCCAAGACATCCTGATCTCCCTATTGATGTTCATGTTCCATTTGCCAGCCTCCAAGCCGTCAAAGTGTTCTTAGAGTCCAACAGCATCTCCTACACTGTCATGGTTAAAGACCTGCAGGTACTATCGACAGGACTTGTGTGTCTGTGAAAGTTACCAGATTCCAAGCTTTTTCCACACCTGTCTTCCAAAATATACCAATATTCATCCAGTGTTATTTCTTAATGCATATCGAGCAATTTTTAACCATAACAATTCGGTACAAAATTCAGACTAAAAAAACAATACTCTCCATGATGTACAAAGACTTAGTTATTGCCGAAAAAATAACGCCAATTCATTATTACCAATTCATGATAAATTATTTAATTCTCTGTTTACTGCACCAGGCACTGCTGAATGAAGAGCAACATCAGATGAAGAGATTTCGTTCAATGCCGCAAGACCGCAACACTGACAGCTTTGTCTATTCCACCTACCACACTCTGGATGAGGTCAGAGAACGCTAAATGATAACTTTGCACAATCAGGAGTCCAAATTTCTAGTCAGCTAGTAATGAATGCATTAACTAGTATTAACTAGTATTGTTTGGAGGAGAGGCAAAGAGGTGTTTTTAACAAACATAAGGAAGGTTACCAACATGAAGAGGCCATTCGCCTCATCAGCTCATTTTGTAGCTACTGTAGTATCTTACTGTCCCAAGGATCTTGAAAGAAGCCAGAGAACATGAATTCATCAAAATGGATAAGTAGCTTGTTCCAAACTCCTACAACCCTGAGTAAAGATGCGTCTCTTGTTGCTGGTTTTAAATACACGTCCACGTAGACTTGTGTCCTTCAGTTCATTCTGAAGAAATAGGTTGACTTTGTCAGTGCGTTTATCAAAAATTTCGATTTTACTCTCACCACTGATCTGTACTCTGTTTTCTGAAAAAACAGTTCTCATTCCGAACACTCTTTCCCTGAATGCCTTCAGCCTGCAATTAGAGAATTAATCTTTTTTACCACAAGTCTGCTGAAATTCTAAATACACCATATCATACAGTAAAGGAACAAGTAAAAGTTTATTCCATGCTGAAAAGAGAAGAAAAGAAACACAATGTTTTGGCTGTGGAGCCTTCTTCTATATCATACAGTATGCTCTGTGTCAGTTCATTACTACTGTTGGCTGTTCAAAGAACGGATAAGATGGTTAAACATGACCTGCCTTTTCTAAATCCATGTTGACTATTGCCTCGGTTATTATTTACATCTAGATGATGCTCTAGTTTCCATTACCTTACATGTATAAGAAGTCAGACTTACTAGTCTTGTTTCAGCTTTCTTACACTTTTAATGGATGGGCACCACATTAGCAATCCACCAGTTCCTGGGTACTGGTTAAAGACTGCCCTGTTTCGACCAATTGTTGGAAGAATTGTGTGAATGGCTTCTGAATAACAAGTTGTATTCCTTGTTTCCTTGAGTGCCATCTAGATACCTGATTTATCCTGTCCAGTATAGAATTTTCCCCTTCAATTGCCTGGTTTCTTTTTAAACAAAACAGCTGGATGAGATTCTTGCATTACTTAGCTAGTAACTACCAAGTAAATAAATGGGCTAGAATGGCTGAATGTTCTTATCAGTGAACGTCGGAGTTAAATACGACAGCCATTTCTCTTGCATTTACTCACTTTTGGGATAATAGCTTTAAGCCGTATTTTCTGCTGATTTCATGTCTGTCCTTCTCTAAGAGTTTGCTTGTGTTTGTTCTTAGATTTATGGATGGATGGATATGCTGGTTTCTGAGCACCCTAACCTGGTCAGCAAGATCCAAATCGGACAAAGTTTTGAGGGTCGTCCTTTATATGTGCTTAAGGTAAACAGTTAACCAAAGGTTTTAAAATGTGCTAGTCTGAAAACAATGTGATGGTCTCATTATTCAGTGACAAAATAAGCATTTCCTTCTAAAGAACTGAAGTTTGTGCTTAATTAATACACTATAAATATGATCTTTGGCATGTGTTGCCAATTGGTAATGACGATGAATCACTATGGAATCTGCAAAACATTTAACAAAAGCTCTGCACTCTATGTTGTTTTTCAATTGCCCTGCAAATTCTCTTCTCCACAGTTCAGCACTGGTGGAGCTGATCGTCCTTCAATTTGGATTGACACAGGCATCCACTCCAGAGAATGGGTCACCCAGGCCAGCGGAGTGTGGTTTGCAAAGAAGGTGCTTTGTGTTACTTCTCTGTTTCCAGTATGGATTGACTATAAGATGTGTGGTGCCAGCACCCTCAAAAAAAAAAGATTCTAGAAATTTACTAAAGGAAAAAAAATTGAATTCCTTCTAGGGATCTGTTATGGTTTTATACTGTCATGTCACAGTAAAAAATTAACATTCAGAACATTGGCATCAGGGATGATATAATTCACTAATTTCTGTCAACAGAAAGTTAAACTCATTTGGAATTATAAAGGTCTAACGTAGCCAAAATACATGCTTTTGTGAAAAAAATAATCTCCTAATGCTGTAATTTATAGTCAAATTTTTTACCTTGCTACATTTTAGCATAGTTCTTTCTCGCTGTGTACATTCAGGATTGTGTCACTGATCTCATAACTACATTGTGTAATACATGTTTCAGATCACAACAGACTACGGACGCGATGCTTCCCTTACCTCAATCCTCAACAAAATGGACATCTTCCTTGAGATTGTCACTAACCCAGATGGCTACTATTTCACACACACATCTGTAAGTGAGATCCAATTCATGCGTTCACCTAGCGTACCTCAGTGTTTCAAAGCCAAGGATCTTCATGCAATCTTTCTTACTGTCCTTTCGTGGCACAGAACCGTATGTGGCGTAAAACTCGATCTACAAACTCAGGATCATCCTGTAGGGGAGTAGACCCAAACAGAAACTGGGATGCTGGCTTTGGAGGTACAGTAATTGTTATATCTTCTGGTATAGTTTACTAGGCTTGTAATATATGTTAACTGCCCCCTTGCTGAGTTTTTGATGCTGAGTCTGCTTAACATGACAATGCTGGTAAGAAGAAATACAAGAGATTAGAAAAAACTCAAGAACATTTAATCTCTGGACTAAATGTTGCTCCCAGCAGCAAAATTCAATGTATAAAATATGTATTGTATGTTGATAAGTATTTGTAAATTTATTCCATTCACATTTTGGTGCAGCATTAAAGTCAAAAATATTTGAGCTTAGATCTTAAATGTTCAGTTTAAACAGTCTTTATTATATTTTAAATCTTTTAATTTTCCTGTTACAGTACAGGTCCATGACACGTTTGTTACACTAAGATCTGAATGTCTATTGAAACCTTTCAGAGCCACTTTGTTTGAAGTTACATTAATGTCCTTGTTTTTTGGGAATAAAGAACCTAGGAAACCACCTTATCTTAAATCAGTATTGTTTTAGTTTGCACAAACCTGCTATTAATAGTTAAAGCAAAACACATCATTATATCTCCTTCTGCACATTGACAGAGAACAGATATTTACAAACCAAATACGATCTTTGAGTTCAAGATGGAGAGTCTCAAAATACAATTTCCAAAAACTGACCATATGAACTTAATATTTTTTCCATTAACAAGTGGCCAAAGTTATGTTTATCCATAAACCATATTTGTGATCCTCCTGTTTATTTCTAAGCTGCTTTTATGGTACATTTAGTACAGTGAATACAATACATGTTTATATTCTTGGAGGAATTTATTTCTTCTAAAGGGATTTTTGTTTTGATTCTAAATTCCTCAGATCATAGCGTTATAAATGCCTTGGTTTTCTGCACCCTCTTCCACTTTAGTGATGCTTAATGGTAGGCTGCAGAGACTTTGAAACATTAGAAATGATAAAGTCTTATGTCAGTCAGAAACATCAGTTCCTAAGTGTACATATTGTCAAGTGTCTATGATTCGGCACTCTGGTTTCTCCAGTTGGACTTCTTTGATAACATCTTTTGACTCTTCTAACGGCAGGGGCTGGTGCCAGCAGTAACCCTTGCTCCGAGACCTACCGTGGGCCGTATGCTCATTCCGAGTCGGAAGTGAAATCCATCGTGGACTTTGTGCAGAGTCACGGCAACTTCAAGGCCTTCGTCTCCATTCACAGTTACTCCCAGATGCTTCTTTATCCTTATGGATACACTAGAACTCCTGCCCGAGATCAAGAGGAACTGGTAGGTTGAACCTTTTCCACAAAATTTCAAATCTGCAAAAAAACAAATGGAAAAATTGCTGGACCCAGTCAACACCCTGAAGCTTTTTTGGGGATGAACTTCTGCATCACAGTAGTTACCACTAAGTAGTGATTACAAACTGTAATTTTTCAGTAACAATGATACTGTAGCCAACGTCTGTTGGCAGGACACTTAAAGTAGATATGGATAATTACAGCACCATTACCAGTTTCTACTGATCTGATCATGTCCCATAACCTTTGACTTACTACTGTAATTGATACTGATGGACCAGTAGATGGCCTAAAAAAACAATGTCCCAGTATACTGATCAGGGCTTTCTGTGCTGCAGAAAGTGCTGTGATTTTGATGTAATTAAAACAAGGTCTTGGCCCTCACTGCTCAGTTGTCCTGGTCCTGGCACTGTAAGACTATAGATGTTAACCCCATCATACTAAATTGAGGTCTGGCCTTGGACAATCTAGCCTACCTAACAATTCAACAAAATTCAATTGGTGAGCCACATTTTCTCTTTGTCTGATCCATTGCTTTTTGATGTTGTTGGTGCATAATAGCTGCCTCTATGCCACCTAAATGGGTGCTGCACTTCAGTGGGCAAAGTGGGTCTCCTCCTACATGGAAAACACTATGTTAAAAAGGGGAAATAGACATTCCTTAGATAATTTTTATTTTTTAATAAGTTGAAACTTAAAGTGACAACAGACATGATCAAGGCATGTTTATTTCATGTATATCCTCTTTATTTACAGCATAACGTTGCAACAAAAGCAGTTACTGCTTTGTCCTCACTGTATCAAACCAACTACAGATATGGAAGTATTATCACTACCATCTGTAAGTAATACATGTTTACAACATTCTTGTTTTAAATACATGGCATGGGCAACTGAAAGGCATTTTTTATGGTCAATATATTTTTGTCTCTTTTATACCTGTGTGATTAAATGATTCATTTTGAGAAATCTTGCTAATATATGCATATTTCTTTTAAAACATTGGCGCTTAATTAAATAATCTAGTTTTCTAGAAAATCAAGAATTAAAGTTAATGCTAGATAAATGTATAAAAGCATATGGCTTAGTAGTTGGAAAGTAAAATTCTTGCATACAAGTGCAATGAAAAAACAGTTATTTGAAAGTCATGCCATTCTTTTTTTTTAACCAACTAGACCAGGCCAGTGGTGGCACTATTGACTGGACCTACAACCAAGGCATCAAATATTCCTTCACCTTTGAACTGAGGGACAGTGGTCGTTATGGCTTCCTGCTGCCAGCCAACCAAATCATTCCAACTGCACAGGAGACCTGGCTGGCTCTCATGGCCATCATGGAGCATGCCCGAGATAACCCTTACTAACTCCTACGTTTGTGCTGGTGTAAATGTTCATCTGTGTATTACAGTAACTGTGACCCCTCTCCACCTATGTATATCAACCAATTAACTCGGCAGAACATGACTTTTTTGCTTACAAAAATACAAATAAAATTCCTTCTAGCAGAAACATACAAATGGTTAAGTCTAAATAATTTCACATACAGTTTAATCCTGTAATTCTGTTAATTTTATCACTTTACTTCTATACTCTTCATACTTTTTCTATAATACATTTACTTTGGCTTTTAAATCAGAGAAAGCTTTACACTCAGTTTCAAAATTATTTAAACATTTTATACTAATGAACACATTCTTTGTCGTGTGGTTAAGGTCACAATGTAAAACAACCTAAGCCCAACTCAATCAAACACATTGAATTGCACAAATCAACACAGATGTTTTAAAAGAAAACACAATCCACCACTAAGCACTTTATTAAACACTAAAAGATTTTAAAATATATGCAATAAAGACAAAGGTAAAAAAAAATCACATACAAGAATATTACAAGTCAAAGAGTAACAAAAGGAATATACAAAATGATGCCAAAATAAGACCGTTTTCGGAAGCTGTGAATACGAACGTTCAGAAATCTGATTATTTCATGGCTAATAAATAAAATTATATTAGAATTACTGCATTTAAGTCAACTGTACCACAAATGTCACTGCTTTGTAGCCATGTTAAAATTTCAATTCTTTAATTAAAATGTTTTACACATCTTGCAATGTTTATAAGTAGTGTACTTTCAGAATCATTCACACTTTCACTTGCACCAAACTTTTCAACTGTTTTTCATTTTCTTAAGAGAAATTCTTAAAAATGCTCATCACTGCATTTAGTGTATTAGAATTTACAAATGCATAACATCAAAATAAAAAGCATATCTCCTGCTAATATTAATTTTCAGGAATTTATAATATACTTTTTTCTAAAAGATCATGGAATTAAAATGTAGGTTTTACAGTACATGTAATGGATCTAATCTTGAACATAACACCTAGCTATACATATTGTATTGTAGTTGATCACCTTATACCATAAATATTCAAACCACATTAATGTCTGTAATTTAATAAAAAAATACTTCCACCATACTGTTTTAAAAACTTGAATAACACACTTGATATTAATAATAGAATCATTGTTTGTTAACCAGTGTTACAGACATTTAACCTGTGTGTCAATTGCTTTATTTCTCATATTGACTTATAAACTACTAGCATGATCATAGTATTAATAGGCACTGTTCATTTCTTCCTTGTTGCTAATATTATGAATGACATGGATTTCCATAACAGACTATTTCTATAAAAATAGATTTGTTTCTTAGTTCACTATTTCTTAGGTAGGGCTTGCTTTTAATAAAATAGAAAGAAACACTGCTTGAAGTTATTCAGAAAACACATGCTCTTGATTAAATTAAACAGTCCTACAGTATGTTGTGCAGGTATATCCCATAGAACAAAAGGTGGTGTAACTTAATTCCTTAACAATTTGTCTTTGACTATACCCCTTGCAAGTACTGCCCTGACAGTCTGGTTAGTATTTCTGTGACTGATACTGAGTATGCATTTTGTAGCAAATTAATACTTTAAAAAGCAACACAACTGCTAACAAGGCAAATTAGCACGGTGGAAATTTAAGGTCCTGCGTTACTTCATTACAAAACATTACTACAGTGACCCAAAGTTAAGACATTTACATCTTGAATGTTTATACATTTTCCTCCATAGTTGCATAACGCAAATATTTTTGGCATTTCCATAAACCCACAATTTACAAAACTTAAGTAACAGCTTGTTATTAAATCATTTTAAGAAGTCGCTCAAGGAATAAAGCCTAACTTTAAATGTAAGAGTAATCATTAACTCTAAAATACAAACACACTCATTGCAATCATGTGAATATTGTTCAACATCACAGTTTAAACAAGAAAAAATGATTACATTCTACTCTCATGTTGCTCAGTTATAAACTGGATGCACCAATGTTGTGAATGCAGGATCTCTAGACCTCACAAAATTGTCATTCATAAAAGAAAATTAGGCTTCTTTGTTTCAAAATGTGTCTCAATGTTTCTTTGGATTTTAAGGAAAGGACGGTTTTGATAAAATAGGCTGATAATTATCATTGTTTACATGAACAGGTGCAATATGACATTGAATGAATTCATCTTTTGTGGATTCAATTGCAGTTATAAAGAAAATGCCAGAGAATCTTTATTAAATTTTATCAGCTACTATCACATGATTTCTTGTGAAAAAGATGCTCTAATTAAACACAAATTGTCTCTACATAGCCCAATACAGAAAAGCACACCAGATGATTAGGATTATTTATGACAATTAATTCCTGACATGTTTTTATTCACACCAGTGAAAATAATACCTTAAAAACACGTGGAAGAAAGATCTCCTGCAAACAATTTTGTGAAAAGACCTTCAATCTTAAATTCCTTTCTAAGAATTCTTGCTTGACAGTAATGTGTTTAAATTGAATCAATTACAAATAAGACCAGCAGTAAGTATTAAAGGCAATATGGGCAGCTTAAAACTACAGCCATAATACTAAAGCATACTGAAGGTAGATCACAAATGTACAAAAAAGATACACAAATGTATATCTTCACAGAACTATACTGTTAACCTCTAATCAGAATATTTTTATTTAGCAATTTATTTCCACGGCCGGCTGCTTTGAGACCTGGCACTGCCTGACCCAGCTACTGAGGGAGTTTGGCGACTTCTAGCACTTGAGCAGAATGTCTTGGCAGAGGAACTTCCACTTGATAGGCGACTCAGACGGCCTGGAAAACACAAACATATTTCATTATTAAAAAGTAAGTAAAAAAAATGCATTTCCTACACTGTTACATTAATTAACTGTTAATTATGGTATAGTTTAATGGGAATGAATCTGGACTATCATTCGACTCACTTTATGAATAGATGCATAAATTGAAAAAACAAACAAGATAAAAATTCTTAACTTACATCTTAAATTTCACTTATAGCTTAACAAACCAAAATATAACAGGTAATACATAATTATATTTACAATAAGTTTTTATTTTAATTTTTAAAATATTCTCACTGTTTGTATCTGCAGGAATGAGCATCTCCTCCAAATAAAACTGCATTTTGTTCAGGTCTTCTGCAGTGAATCGCCATTTATCTTCTGCTGGATATGATGCCTGTCTTGGAGCTGAGCGCTTCCGTCCTGATGTGGGGGGACCAGACTGTAGACACTGTGCTGGAAAAGAACCAGTTGTCATTCCCTCTGGGAACTTCTGGGCAATCACCTTCAGCCCTGCAAGATAGAACACAATCAATCTTATCAATAGATAAAACTGAAATAACAAAAGCACTATCCATTCTAAATATATCCAGTGTGGGAATATATCCAATATTAGATGTGACATTGGGTATAAAAGGAACATCATTTTGACTTTCACAAAAATAAATCACTTAAATAAATATGGGAAGAGGTATAACTACTTAAATGCTCCAGAGCACCAGGACATTAGGAGACATATAAATGAACTTTCTGTCATCAGCTTCTTAGGTACATGATTTCATTAATCCTAGAAATGTCAAATGTCACTGCATCTCATATGTTACTCTGTAGTCAACATTATCATCGACATCCATGTCTACAGGACTCTGAGATAGATTGCAAAATACAGCACACAAGAGGTGTCCACACCTCAAAATTAAGAAACTGCTCGTGCATTGCAATTGTTGGATAAAACGATCAACAAAATAAATAAAAATCCTTTTAATCCTATCTTAGCATACACTGGCAAACAGTGTTAAACTGGTTTAGATGGCATCAATAAGAAACTGTAATGATATAGCTGAATATAATATTGCCAGATAAGGAAACGTTGATGGTATATTTCTGATGCAGCCATGAATGTGTTGTCATGTGGGTATGTCATCACTAAAACTGGCAGAAATTATTTAAGTCAAGATCACATCATGGCTACACAGTAGTATGGATACACATACCTCATAACTGACTATATTTGCGTGTTACATATTTTATGTGATATGATGACAGTTCTATTTTCCCATGTTGGTCATAAGATTAAAATTGTTGATATGAGCAAATGCTTAAAAGACATATGAAAACTGCTTCAAAAGGAGAAGTGTAACTGCAAATTCATAACACTCCATTAATAAATATTTTATTAAAAAAGATGTTTGATTCATTACCAAGAGAATGATTATCCACACCTTTTCTTGAACAATAAAGTTGTGCTAATGTATATTTTACTGTTATCAAAACATTATCATTATCAAGTCTGTAGCTAGGTCACTAACAACTAACAACAACTACTGTATACTGGATTGACATCTATCACACAGAGGATAGATCCTGAAGTCTTTAACATCACTTTTGAAGAAAATGGTTATTTCAACCACTGTTGGACTCATATATATATATATCCTGCCGAAAGACAGTTGAACTACAGGCTTACATAAGCTAAAACGTATGATATATATAAATATATTTTCTTCACAGGAGCCATACCATCCATTATACTATAATGGAAATTGGCTTATGTAAGTATTTACAGCATGAACACATAACTGATCTATATTTACATGTACATACTGTATGAGGTAATTTAAATTGTTATAAACATTTATAAACACATTTATGGTGCTAAAAGTAGAGGTATTAACACCGGTGTCCTAGAAGAGTCCACTCTGGGCTGGCACAACTATCCCACCTAAAGTTCACGACTTAATTTAATTGGAGAAGCAATTCCTCAAATCCCCTCCTGTTCTGCTGTCATGGGACTGTTAGCCCATAATGGCTGCCATGCATCACCTAGGTGGGTGCCATATAGTGCTAGATGAAGTGGCTACTGTTCTAAACATGAGACTCTTTGGGATCCACTGGAATGAAAAGCACTATATAAATGCAAGGAATGATTCAATAAAATGTAATTATTAATCTATATGGATAACGCTTTATTCAAATGGGAACAGATTCATGCAGTTGGATATTTTCATAGAAGCAATGTGTGGTTCAACATGGTTCAACAGCAGTGTTCCACCTGGATTTGTTCCCACAACTTTTCAGTCATAATTACAAGACTCTATCCAATTCTCAACATTGCTATCATATTGTAACTCCTGATAACTTCAAAGATATGTAACTCTTTTATTAAGGCTTAATATGCAATTAAAAAAACATTTTGCAACTAGAATAGTGTGATTGTATGCAATAACTATATTCATACTTGTTTGGATGTTGACAGTAGTACTGTATGTGAAAGAGTTCAAAATATCAAAGTATTATGTAGCAAGTTTTGTTAGTAAGACACTAGTTCGAGTTTGAGTTATATATGCAAAACACATATATTCCCCATATAGAATTTAAGCTAAATTTGATATCCTTTGTGAAAAGGTCTGCTATATTATTTCAGCATGTTCATAAAATAATAAAATAGTCTTCCTTTCAACTTGAAGAAATGTTTTCACAACTGTTCTGTGCTCAAAGAGTGGACTTACTTCAGGAATTCCAAATTGGTTTTTATTTCTACAATTAGAGCTCACCTCCTGAAAGCATGAACAGGTTCTCAAATCCTCTCTCACACATTGTGGTCGCTGCCTGACTGGCAATCCTCTCATCTTCATCATAAAGGATGATGATTTTACCTGAAGCATTTTTCTACATTGATTGGTTAAGATACATAGCATCCATTATACATGCTAAAAAAGAAAACAATTTCTTTCCTAATACCATAACATTTAAATATACCATAAAATACACTACTTTGCACGTCTGTGATAAGAACATAAAGAACAAAAAGGTTATAAATGAGAATAGGCTATTTGGCCGAACTAGCTCATTTGGTAGTTAACTGATGAAAATACTTTCTTTATACTGTATGTACATATTCCTAGATTCAATGCAACTAAATACAATTTGTTTTTATTCATGTACCCTAAATCATAAATCAACTTCAGGAGCTTACTGAATCAGATTAAGAATATTTTCTAGTATGGACTTTTATATGATATACTGTACAGTATCACAAAATATTTTTAAATCAAAATCTGAATGCTCAAACTGGACACTTTGGACGAAACAAGTTAAATGTCACCAAAAACTCCAAAAAGGATAAAAAACTAAAATATGCTGGACTGGATAAATATTGACCCTTGATTCAATATCTGATGGAAGCCCTTTTGGCAATAATTAGATACGTACACTTTTGTATAAGTCTCTTCCACTTTGCACAGCAAGTGTAAAGTGCAATCTTCACCCATTCTAATTTTTGAAAATTTGCTCAAGATTTTTCCAGCTAGTTGGGGATCACTGATGGACAGTAATTTTGAAGTCTTGCCATAGATCTTCTATTGGATTCAAATCAGGAGGTTGTACCTCTCAAGGACATTCATTTTCTCTTGTTGTTAGATTACTTCAAGCATGTCTTTGCCGTTGTGCTTTGGATCGTTATCCTTCTGACTTTTGTCAGTTCTGGGACAGTCCAAGCTGATGAGAAGGTGTGCAGTAATGCAATGCTGCCACAACCATATTTGACAGTAAGAATATACTGTAAGTGATTGGGTGATGTGCTGTGTTGGGATTGCATCAGATAAAATGGGATACCTTTGGCTTATGGACATTTTCTCTAATCACTACCACTGAACTCTGCTATTTGCCTCATGATGCCATCCCTTACATGCTTAGTCACTTTAGAGGGACACTGTAATTTACATAATTTTAGGCAAACTTACTGTGCTTCAGACCTAAAATTGGGACAAAAACTCACCTTTCAGAAGGACAATAATCCAAAGTACAAGGTCAAAGCTACACATTTACTTTACATATCTTAGTCCTTGAACATTCGGGTTTTGAATAAGGTTTTGCAAGGCACTACAATCAACTTATTTTAATTTTTCATTTTAACCTAAATTTGTAACCTATAATTGATGAAGTTCAAAAAGCACATTCAGAAATGTGTAGTGCACTTTTGTCAGAAGATGTATGTATAACGTTTTTCATGCTTTTTTTACTGTACAGATAACATGGTAATAACATCATTTTTAATAAAATACATTCACAAAATATTACAGATTTTTTCACTATATGAAAGGAGATAATGATGTTAATATTGAAACATGAGACTTAGTTATTTTTATAGCACTGTTGACTGACAAGTGTAAGCCATATGGCTCCATTAGTATCATAAAGGATACATATTCCAGCACTTCCTTGGTATATGGGTTCATTGTCCTGGACAGAGTTGCAATGGGGTAACTGTAAGCTGCAAAATAAAGTTCCACTACTTATTAGTCATGAAATGGATAATGCTAACCTAACATTTGGTAGAATATGGATCTGTGCAGTTAATACTAAAATAAGGTTTCAATTATAATCCTAGATTACTATTATGTTTATACATAATACTCATTATTAATCGATTGAAAAAAATCAAAGATGATCACAAGCAGTCATTAAATCTAATTCTTACCACCAATAACATGGCACTGATCGTACTCATCTCTGTCTCGTACGTCTAGCAATAAGTATGGACAGTCTGGGTACGGTTTGTCTGTCATCTTTGGACTTGAAGGCTTCTGGTGTACATTCTTCTGTGCAGTCTTATCTAGGTCCATCTCTCCAACACCACTTATTACACTATAAAATGATAAAATTAACAACACATTTTTGTTTGGACCACAAAACAAATTATTTCATTTTTACCCCCCGTACTTTTACAAAATCAACTATAATTACGTCCTAGTCCCTACAGTGTACAGAATTTCACCCTTTGTTCAGATCATTTACAGCTTAGTTGATGCCGATGCAATTCAATATCCAAATACGCTTATAAAGCAACAAAGGTACAAAAAAAAGACAAAAGATCTGTGGAAAGATGGATCTGTTCAGAAGCTCCAGAATGTGTACAGTAATGCTATACCTCATTTTGTCTCTTCTCAATTACTTTACCTTTGAAGTGTTGACCTTGGTGAAATCCCTGTATCACCCGCTTCATTATTGTTGTCTATAAACTGAACTGGCGTTGTTTCTGGGGTTCCGTTTGTCCGTTCTGACAGAAGCTCTGCATCGGTCTCGGACATCACTGAAATATTATCTAGATTGCAGAGAAAGCACTCAATACCAAATTTACTGTAATTTAAGTAATGGACAGTATATTACATAATAAACATAAACATGTATTAATGCTTTTCTAGTAATTTTACTTACAGCTGAACAAGTACATTCCTACACATTCTGACAGCTGTGTAATCAAATCAGTGATCTATAAAAACACAATAAAAGCTGTTTGTACCCAATAATTTAACATGTTACTGTAAGTTATTACTAAAAGCAGTGGAATCATCTCTGATTATACTTTCCTGGAGATGACACAGGAAAAATCAGCTAGTAAATCTAGAACATTAGAAATTAAACAAGAAAGCCTTACCATCTAGGCTATGCACATCTTTGTCATTTTCATCATCATTGTGATCTGATACAGAAGCAACCTGAATGACCTTTTAAGGAAAGAACAAACTGTGTGAACATCTGAATAGAAAAATCAGAAAATTATTAATTATGATTAGAAGAATTAACTTACTCTCCTTAGGCATACAAACAATTAATTGTGTTTTCCATTGATTTATAAGATTTTCATTTATTCTGCCTGAATTGAAACCAACAATTAAAACTTGAGCTGTAAATCTAATTGATCTATTTTAAAGTAAAATATTTTCGAAAGTGATATGGAGATCTGAGAAATACTATTTAAAGTAAAAGAAAAATTAATTTTACTATTCAATACAACACCCACACCGTGCAAACTACCACACTGTAAAAGCATTTATAACATTATTCACATTAAAATTTAACTTACCAGCTGAGCAAATGTCGCCACTTTAAGCCTTTTGAAAAGTTCATCCTTTCGATATCTGTAATCTTCAAAAAATAGGCCTCATATAAATAGTACTGTATGAAATACATATAAAAATATATTTCAAAGAAAGACAAGAAACCATAACTGTCAAAAGAGATGTACAGTATTTTATATGTAAGCAACTGTTGGAATTAACAGAAACTGAATTAGAGCACATCGTACACTTTGCTTTCTTCGGTGTTATGCAGATTTTCCTGGTACACAACTTACCTGGGTCATGACTGTCAGTGGTTTGAGATTCATCTTGATCTCCTAACATATTGGTGCAGTTTGCTCTTAGAATATCCTTTTACAGTATATGATTGATTGAGAATTCTCACTTGGTCTTTGGTTATCACAGTTTGCCTACATACAGGTGTGCAAAGTTTCCAGGTTTTCTTTTTAAAATCCTGCTTGAGGTAGTTATAACCCAGCCTCTTGTATGTCATTCCAAAAATGATCACTGCCACAAAATACCTTCATTTAACCCTCCTATTACAAGGCAGACAGAGAAATTATTGTAATGGACAAAAGAATCCCATTCTTAGAGAAGGGATCACTGTTTCTTATCCATGAGAAATCAGAACAAACTTACAAAAAGCCTTTACAAACAATGTAGTTATTCTGCCAGATACCAAAGAGAACACTCCATTAAATATCAGAGCAACAGGACAGCTTGTGTGTAAAAAGGCCATTTTATCTGAAAAATGAGAAGTTAAAATGCTTCTAAGCTAAACCCCTTTACCTGAGTAAAAACAGCATTACAATAAAAACAATAGTGAACAGTAATAGTCATGAAAATTCACACTATTGGTTGGATAACACCACAGCTCTTCTTCTTACAGAACAATTCTCAAGAGAAACTTATATTTTAAATAATGCATGCCCCTTCTTTAAAAAGCCCATTAGGAATGTTACTCACTTTTTTTTATCTCTTCCAGTTTTTCCATGTACTTTGTCAAACTGCATCCTATTAAATAGAAGATAACGTGTTTAAAGATCCTTGTGACATACAAGAAAGAGCTTTGTAAGTTACTGCTAAAAAGTAAGAAATACTGTTAAAGTAAAATTAACAAGACTGAAATATGCTTGTAAAGTGACAGGTAATTGAACTTGAGGATAGATCAAGATGAAACAACAACACTTTTTGAAGGAAAAGGCAATGAAGCTTGCTCTTAAGAAGCTTCACAAGAAGGTATCAATACTGTGGTTATATTCCAATTACAGGCCAACGAAAACTAGCACTCCTGACTTGGCAGGAGTAAGGAAATCACAGTGAGAAACATCTTTCCTTCTGTACCCCACTGTGGTGCAGGAGTTCACCATAGGGGATAATTGTGTTATCAAGGATTAAATACAAGAAAAAACTTTTTCTTCTCTCTTCACTTTTTACGGATGATTTATAATGAACAATGTTAAGATATTCTTGTTGTTATACTGGCACAGGTGAGATTACTGGAAGATCATTCACAGATAAATTCCACATTTTGCATACTTTGGTCTATTTCTAACTTTTAGTCTGATCAGAAAAAATGCAGGAAGTTCCTCCCAATTTCTTCATTTACCTTTTTTCCTGGAATGGAATGATGCAAAAAGGAATTCTATCAAATGGAAATTTGTCAGGCATTGATGGCATTCTTCAACCATTCTATCTGATATTTTTGCCCAGATTAAACGCTCTTTTGCTTGACATGACACATATGGACATGTATAGCGGGATTTTATATCTCTGCTGTTAGAAAAAACATGTAAAAATCCCACACTTTATGCCAGCTATAGGCCCATCTCACCGATGTTGGTAAGCTTTATGCTCAGGTGTCATCATCCCAGCTAGAGGTCTCTCTGCTCTTTCATTAGATGCAGAGAATGTGTTTCATCACTTTGAGTGAGAATACCTCTGTTCAGTTCCTTGACTATATGGGATTGGGAACAGGTTTTATTAGTACAGTATGTCAAAATGTACAGAAGATGCTAAAAAATTCAGCAAGTATGAACAGAAAATACATGATCTTCACAGTTTGCTATTTCCAGAAGCACTTGTCCAGGATTCCCACATTCTGGAGGAGGCCTGACTGACAATGTTTTTAATTTAAACTGTACACGTCTCTGTTTAGTTGAACCCTGGTACTCTTTTTTTCGGTGTCCAGTTGAAAAGAAATTTTGTTTCACCCCTTTGGATTACAATTAGCCCCATTATTAAGACTTGTATTTTCTGAGTCTTTCTGTTGAACACCATGACATACATTCACACGGTCCTATTTTTTTACACTTTTAAACACCTTAAATGCAATTCTCATTTCTCTTTTTTACACTGTAGTGACAAAGAAATTCACATTCTTACAGATCTTTTTAATGAATTAATGCAGTTTTCTAGACTTATCTATAATGAGGTCTCCCTTTTGCAACTCTTGCCTATGATATCCCCAGGAGGTGAGGTTGTCTGTACTCTCGGGGTGCAATCTGCTTGATGCCAAAATAAATCACACTTGAAGGGCATCAGATTTGTTTCATTAAACAAAGGGAATGACGTATTCTGATGTCTTCTTATTACAGACTTCATATAAACCATTAGCAGTGGTTACGGTTTGGAATACAGACTTGAATTCTGACAAAGATGTAATGGGACAATATTTGGCATAATAAAACACCTGCCTCTGCAGATCCTACTCACTGAATGAGCCACTTAACTTGTCTCACTAAATACTTAAAGTTGCATCACATGGTATATCTGAACCCTTACAGATGAACATAGTACCTTCTACTGATCTGGAAGTACTGTGGGAACATATTTACCTGCCTGCCCATTGTTCTAAACAGGAACATTGACTAATCTAGGCCTCTTACTGAGGCCAAACTGGATCTGGCAGGCTGGTGTGCCTACAGCCAAAAAACTGGGATGTTGTAATTAACAGAGTACCACAGCAATCTGTACTAGAACCACTACTCTTCCTAAAGTATGTCAATGATGTAGATTCTATATAACTAGTAAACCAGCCTTGCTTGATCTCACCATAAAAGAGATATTAGTAAACATAGAAGCACCAATTTAAATTAAAAAGGTAAAATAAAATATAGGACTGGGCATACACCTGCAAATATGCTGTTTAATGAAGACAATTGCAGGACTACTGTGGCACAGTGGCTCTGTGGTTAGTATTGCTACTTTGCAGCACTGGGGCCCAGGGTTCAATTCTGTATCTGGGGTACTATATGAGAGGAGTTTGTATGCTCTCTCTGTGTTCATGTGGGTTTTTGCTGTGTGCTCCTGTTTCCTCCCATAGTCCAAAGGCATACTAGTAGCTGAAGTGACTTCTGGGAAAACTGGCCTTGCTGTGAGTATATGCCCTGAGATAGACTGGCGCCCTGTCCAGCTTTGCACCCATTACTTATTGGGACAGGCTTCAGGTCCTTTGCAACAATGAATTGTATGAACAGTTAGAAAAACTATAAAAAATGGGAAATATACATCTAGAAGAGGCCACATATTAAAAAGACTTAGGTGTTTGTGTTGACATTTACACCTGTGTTGACATTTATAACAGAATGTTAGGATATTTAGTCAAGAGTGTAGAATTCAAATCTAGGCATTTCATGTTAAAATTATATAATGTGCTAGTATGACCTTATTTAGAATATGCCCAATTTTGGTCACCACGTTATAGAAAATACTGTATATTGTTGCTGTGGAACCAGTCCAGGGAAGAGCAACCAAAAACATTCCGGTGCTAAGAGAATATCTCACACTGACAGGCTGAAATGACGTAACCTTAGTCTTGAACAGAGAGGACTATGAGGGACCCTGAAACAAAAGTATTCAAATTCCTTAAAGGCACAGAATCAACCTACAGTAGTAAACATCTTCAAAATCAACAGTTAAATACAAACCAGAGGACACAAGAGGAAAGTATGATAGAGAGCATTTTTAAACTGACAATACAAGGGACGTCTTTAAGTAAAGTGTTGTGAGAGTCTGAAACAAGCTAATCAGCTGTGTTGTTTAAGCTCATGCCCTGGCTTTCTTCGAGGAACACCTGATCCAAGGATCTCATTCAATTTGTCACCAGCTACTGAAAAGGCTATGCATGTCAAATGACCTCCTTTTGTCTGTAATGTTTGACATTGTATCCTGGATTAACTTTAAATTATTTAGAACTTTGGACTGCTACAATCTGTGTTCACAATGGAGAGAGTCAGCTTTAAAACCATTCCAATTTTAATTAGACCCTTAAATGAATTATTCTGTTGACACAAAATCACATTGCTGTGCTTAAAATTTAATATACATTAGTTTGGGAGTACACTTTCAAGGAAAATAAGCATTTTAAACTGTACGCCAAAGCAAAGTATAAAGAAGACCAGTAGCATATATCCTACAGTGACTTATAAAAACAACAGTTTTCTGATGCCATGTTACCTGTATCCAGTCTCGACTTGACATGCTGGTATTTGGGATTCTGTGGTATTTTCTTTTGCAAGTACTGTAAGAAATTAAAGCATAATGAATATTTTACATCAAAGTTCTATTATTATTTGCAGTTTTGAAAGTCAGTTGAAAAGAATACTAAAAACAAAACGATTATAAGACTCCTTTCATATAAAGTTCCAACTGTTTTGTTTAAAGCTGTCACTTTGTATGTGTTAGCCTCTGTCGTCAAAGATAATATAATTAAAGAAAAGTAAAGTTTTTTTCTCAAGATGACCATTTATTTTTAAACAATGACACCAAGGTAACATCAGGTCTATATACAGACCTATGATTTCTGAGTTGTGTGCTAGTATCCAGTCTTAATCATTGCTGCCTTTAACGCTTCACATACAGCATACTGTTTCAACGTTATTAAACACTAAGTAATATCCAGATTTTTTTTCAATTCACTCTCACTCCAAACTAGATATGTACATGTACTGTATATGGAAAACCAAGAACGAGACGATTCGGTCTGACAAAGCAATCAAGAATTATTTAAAATGAAGCAAGCCCCACGTTTCCCTTTAGATAATATTCAACGGTTTTATTGTAAACTCAGATTATATAACAAAATTAGGTCTTTACGGGAAACATGTTACATTTAACATATCATGTCTACTTATAGTAACTCAGCAGAATGTTGATGGTAAAGTGGCTCAAAAAAGCTTAAGGGATTTCGTAATTTATAACCCCTGACGCTCATTTTCAGAATCCCTTGATTAAGGCACACAGTTCCGATATATAACCTTACTGTAGTTCAGCAGGTTGCCGTTGCGTTTCAATCATGTTGTAAGTACTTTCAGAGGTCTAGCAACTGCACTAAGTACTATTACTAAATGTCAGCCCGGGATACGTATTTTGAACTCGGACACTATAGTTAACCAAAGAAAGAAATGCGATATCAATTTTTAGTGAAATTTTCAAAAACAGCATTGCTTTGCTGCAGTGTGAATACTTCCAGGTAAATACTGCATTGGATACGACACCGGCAATAAACACAAAGACAGCCTAACCCAGACAGTGTAACTAATGGACCAACACAGTCATTACACACTTTCATTTCAGTTTGGGTTTACATAAAACTAAAGCAACCCCTTGAAGGTAGTCTAAAATACGTAAGAAATATGCTCTTTTTAAAAAAAGAAACAGCATATTCAGCTCACCTCAGAACTGCCAAAGCCTCTCCGGGCAGACATGTTTTCAAATGTTAAAATCTCACCGTTAGACGTTCCTACAAGCCTCTCTTCGGTTGGCTGAAACTTTGACGAAAACCAATCATCGCCACCGATATTACCAGGTCGGCAATTCGCGTCTACCGTGCGCAGTTGCTAGGAAACGCCAGACGCGAACTCACTCCTACCGCTGCTGTATCCCGCCGCCTCTTACTGGTTACCACACATTCCACATCAGCATGTGCGCATGTTGCTGTTCATACATATATGTTTAGAAATAACTGAATATCGCATATTAGTATATTTTGGAATTATTCGGGTCGGATCTATATTTACAGATTATAATTCCCTGAAGGGATGAAGGTGTGGACTAGCGTTTTGGCAGGAGCTAGTTCCTCAGCGTGAAACATCTTAGAAGTCAAAGTACCACACATAACACATATATGTATCGAACGCCAACCCTTACTTAGGTTATTCATTTTCCACATCTTCTGAAACCAGAGTGATATGTATGGCGTTCTGTTTCTTGTGTTGGCATCAGCTGGTGCTCTACAGCGTGGATATTGTGATCTGCTGTTAGTTCTCCTTTCCCACAGAGGGCACTTTCCTGCGATGAGCTGTTTCCTGATTACGGCAAGGTGTAATCCTTAATGCGCTCTTCGCATGCCCCACTCTTCCTATCGTCCCCGCACAAGTTTACACGGGTAACAGCGGTAACATCCGAGAATGGTTCTCCTGCTCAACGTAGGTATATGCGTCAAAAAATTAGCTCCTAGTCCTTCCGCGTTAAATAATCAATGGAGCAAAACGCTGTTTTGAATTGTGTCTGAAAGTGAAATAACGCAATTCTCTGTAGTCTTTTGTCGTGCACCACAGAGTGAAACTGATTACCAATGTGGACATTAGAGTACACAGTGACAGATTGAAGTCACCATGCGACACAGTTAAGCCTGATATTCAGCCGTTT
This sequence comes from Atractosteus spatula, assembly GCF_055471065.1. NCBI lineage: Eukaryota > Metazoa > Chordata > Actinopteri > Semionotiformes > Lepisosteidae > Atractosteus > Atractosteus spatula. Next base: position 50,760,229 of record NC_142713.1, on the reverse strand, counting down.
TACGCAGGCAACGTTAGCAAGGTGTCAAAGTCAAAACGTAATGTCAGTGTATGTATATTTAGTTTAAACATTTGGAAAAAATAGTTGTTCCCAGTGAATCTAGTTAAACGTAGTAAGTTATTGATGGACTGACTTTGCTGAAAAGAATTTAATCTGTCTTGACCAGGCAGTGCATTTACACCGTAGATTTTAATGTGTTTCTTTTTTTCACTTATCGTGCTCGTAGATAAATAAGTTGCATGATCAAATTTATATCATGAGCAACCTTAGTCTCGTATGTTAAGGTATCTTGACAAAACTTTCAGCCGGGACTTTAAGAAGGTTATACTGTAAATGAGAGGAGGCCATTCTCGTTTGATTGCTAGAAATTAACCAAGGTCTCGTCTTTAGGGCAGCACGGTGTCACAGTGGTCAGCATTGTTCTGGACATGAGGTGCTATCTGAGTGGAGTCTGTATGTTCTCCCTGTGTTCGTGTGGATTTCCCCTGGGCGCTCGTTTTCTTCCACAGTCCAAAAACATACTTAGGTTAATTGGCTTCTGGGAAAATTGGCCCAAGCTGTGAATGTGTGCGTGTCTGCTCTGTGGTATACTGACATTTGGATATATCCTGCCTTGTGCCCACTGCTTGCCCGCAACTCTGAATTGGAATAAACAAAAAAAGGATGGATGATCTGGTCTTTACTTTCTTGAAAGAAACCATGGTATTAGCTTTGACACACCACAAACCAATGTGTAACAACTAAAACTACCTCCTCTTTTCAGTTTTGAATACTCTTTTCCTTAGTTCCCTGTAGTGTCCCCTGGTTGTTTCTCTGTTGTAACTGAAGACGTCTGTAGAGCTGACTTTGTTGATGTTTTTAGGATTTCAAATACTTGAATCAAGTCCCCTCAGTCTTCTCTGTTGGAGACTAAACGTATTGAGTGATTTTAGCCTGTCAGAGTAAGACATTACTTTGAGATTAGGGGTGTAACTGGTCCCTTTTTTCTTGACTGATTCTAAGACAAGAAGATATTTTTTTCCTGAAGTGGTGACCAATGTTGTACATTATATTATAAATGGGTTTTCTTAGCGAATTGCACAATTGTAACACCCCTTTCGTAAAATTCTGTGCTTTACCTGGCTCTATATTTAAGCATTCTGTTTGCCTTTCTATTTCTTCCCCACCTTGTAGAAGATAAAGTCTTAAGCAGTATTTATAATACTGTATGTTACTGGCATGTAGCACTATCAGGTTGTATATTTTAAATAACATCTGCTAGCTGTTTACTCAGTCACAGATTCCGTCTCACTCGCTTTGAATTTTCTTTGCAGCTTCTACAGTATGGGCTCTTCTATAGCCCAGAAAACTAGAAATCATATTCTGACCTCTGCTATTGGCAGAGAAAGTAGACTTTCTTCAGAGTGCAATTTCTAACGCTTTAGTAATATGTGACATTTTTTTTTCTTGTTTTGTCCAGAAGTCCCTCCATTAGGATGAGGGAGTGGTGGATCCAGGTTGGGCTGCTGACTGTGCCCCTCATTGCGGTGTATCTCCATATACCCCTGCCTCACCTCTCCCCAGCCCTGCATGTCTGGAGGGAAGCAGGAACATTCTTCACATTTAAGGAAAATAACATTTTTTACAGGGGTAGGTTGAAAGATTATTAACATATGCAGGTTTGTAGGTATAAAGCTCACCATGTTTAGCACCTGTAGCAGCCATATATGTTCTTTGGTGAGCTGGATTCTGATCACAGGATCCTGAAAAGGGGAGTCTAAGCAGTCAGGAGAATTGAATGATGCGACTTGCTGACAACCCGACAGCTTTTCAACAAATTTGAACATACTGTGGCTGTCCTAGTGCTGTTTATTCTCTTCTTTTTCTTTAGTTCTCCTGATTATCTTACTTAAACCTTATGTGACTTTTTGGAGCACTGGTACTATTTTTTAATCTGAGACAAAATCCCCAAAACATGGTATAAATACATTCCACAGTGCACATCCACAATACTGGAAGGACAGTCATTATAAAAGATGGTTTGTTGACTGTAATAAAAGTTATTAAAGGGGAACTGCAACGCTGTTTTTATATTTCGGGTCTAGAAAGAATCAGCATTGATGAATACCTTTTGAACCACATTCATAATAAAAGTTCATTTAATAAAAGTTAAATGAACACAGTAAAACCTCCAATTTACATCACAAAATAGACTAAATTTCCAGGTATGTGCAGTAGCATATTCTGTGATACAGAACTAGGCAACATAACTTCTGGTGATTTGAAGTCTTGTTACATTATAAAGAAGCAGGCTTGTGAATACATCTCTTTTAATTCAATAGAAATATTGCTTTTGATTTTGAGATGCTTTTGCTGACACATACAGTACTACTTACTTGTTAACTCTGCATGCAGATCACATTGGAAGATTTCCTCTTTGAAATGTCTGCTGCACAGCCTGTACTTATTTGCTTGTAGGTCACATGACATTACTCATTACAATGACTAGTGAGCAGGAAGGGCCACTCCATGTCGCAATTGGTGGGAACTCTCGCTCGTTATGTGGCGAGACCAGGGGTTTGCGACAACATGGTGACTTACAGTCCTTTCACAAAGTTCGCGATTGTGTGCTTTATCCAAAATTTGTCAAATTTCTCTATACCATGAATCAATTTATTTTGTTACCAAGGTTTAATAAATGGTCTGAGAAATTGGGACTGCAGTTCCCCTTTAACATCCTTGTAAATCAAGTTATAGTAACATATATATTTTCTTTGAAAGATTCCAGCGGTGCTGTTGGAAGTTCTGATGTGCTCATACTTTTACATGGGTTTCCAACTTCAAGTTATGACTGGTACAAGGTGGGCTTGTTGCAGGCATTTTTATTCATTGTTTTCAGTCTCAGTATGTGTTTGTCAGTATCTTTAGAAAGTTGTTCAGCAGCTGTTAGCTAGTTCTATGAAATCATTTATTTTATGATTAATTGAGACCATATAATAAGTACAAGTTAAATGTTTGGCTGTTTGATATTACTATTACTTTCTGTTGAATTATTTTGCTGTAAAAATAAATGTTACTGTATGTATAAATGCAGTTGAATATAGTCCAAACAGATCTAAAAAACTGCTACCTGACACAAAATATGGTTCAAATGTATGGAAACACAATGTCCCAAGAGTGTAGGCTGGAAAAGAATGTTTTATTCTTCACTGTAATCCTTTAATCTTTACTGATATTCTTTTACTCTCTTCTACAATCTGCTTCTCATGCAAGGGTATTTGCAGCCCATTCTGTGCTCTCTTTAGGACAGCTGAAGAGGGTTTGTGTTGCCTGATAAATCAACTTAGGATACTTGCGTGTTGTAGTCTTTTTTCTTGCTGTTATTATTATTGCCCAGACTTACAGAGAAACTGAGGAATTTCATTATCATCCCTGCAATACTGATATCTCTGTTGCCTTGAACAGAAAATTCCCCTCTTCAATCCATTACAACTTGACAAGGACGTTGCCTCATTGTATACAGAACTGCATGTACTGCAACCACTGCTGTCTTAGGTATAGAGGCAGGTCAATATGCTCTTGTTACAATATGAAAGCTATACAACTGATAAGTGATTAAATGATGGTTACCTTTAGAATTAGATTATAATAGAGTAAGCAATAGAAGAGGGGGAATGTATCCTTTCAGGGAATGAATCAGTGAATTTGGGGATTACACCAAAGAAAAATTAACAATATTCTCTTCCCCAGCTTCTCCATACTTGGTTTTTCCAATGTTTTGTGTGGTATGTGTTGTTCCATGATTTTCTAGATATGGGATGGGCTGAATCAGAGGTTCAACCGGGTGATTGCACTGGACTTCCTAGGGTTTGGTTTCAGTGACAAACCTGTAAGTGCTGGTTATTTTAGTAAGCTATTATATAGAAACAGCTAATATAGACACATCATGCCTTACATGATAATTGTTTTGGGTGTTGTGTATTTCTGTAACTGTAAGTTTAACATGGAAATCTAAAATAGAATTGTTTCAGATATTTGTAAGTATGAATTGAATAATATACACAGATCAAATGGTGTCTTGTAGATATAGAGAGATAGGTGTTTATATATGTGCTCTTTCTGGGCTCTGTCAGGTATTTAATATTATTTCTTCTCTTAACAATGTATGTTGACTGTGGACAGTGTCAACATTCTGTATAATGCCAGTAGTACAGTAAGCAGTTAAATATCAGTGTATATTTTTAAAAAAATATAAAAATTTTATTTAAGACTTAAAATCAGAGTAGAAAATTTAGCCACGCTAGTGTAATTAAATTTCAATTCAATTTATTATGATATAGCGACTTTCACAACAAGGTTGCCCCAAGGTAATAAAGATGTACATATTTTAATTGACAGTATCATGGTATCACAGTATCGTTAATTGAGTCTTTCATTTCAGAGGCCTTATCGGTACTCCATATTTGAACAGGCCAACATAGTGGAAGGACTGGTGGCTCATCTGGGTCTGAGAGGTCAGAAAATCAACATCCTTTCTCATGATTATGGAGATACTGTGGCTCTGGAGCTACTGTACAGGTAAAAACAGATCTTTCTGCAGACCATTGTTATAGAGTCTGGAAAATTGATTAGAGTCTGATATGGTTAGTAAACTGGTCAAGTTTTCAGGGTAAGCAAACACTGTAGAAGCAGCCAGTGACACTCAAAAAGATATAGATAAAATTCAAGCCTGGGGAATGACATTTAATGGAGACAAGTGCATTGTTTTGCATGTGGGTACAAAATGGGAAAAACCGAGTTAGAAGAGGTTACAGTACTTATGAAAAAGACTTTTATGTTGACATTTACATTGTTTACACATGGGGAAGCGATAAAAAAGCTAAATCTTACTATAGAACGTATCGGTAATATTTCCAGTGGTCCATCTTTATTTAGTGGCATGATTCATGTTTACTTTCTTTAGGAGTGAACATAACAGAACTGGGCATTTAATGATCAGCAGTCTCTGTCTGTCCAATGGAGGTGAGTGTGATACCATGCACATTGTTTGCCTTAAAGATTCTGACATTCATTTGTTTCCTGTCTGAATGAGTTTTCTTAATTGAACAATTAGTTACCTATACATGCTTTTACAATTACAGGTATCTTTCCAGAAACCCACTATCCGAGATTTCTACAGAAGGTATGTTGTGCTATTACTCAAATGCTTGCTTATATTGTCCAGAATAATACTACAGGAAGACAACACAAAAACTCATCTCTTCATAATATGATTTTGGAGAACAAGATAAGTAAAATAACACAAAGTTATTTTGTTATTGTTAAAGGCAGTGTAACTTTACGTCTAAAGGGTTTACTGTTTTTCTTTTTGGGTATATTTAAATGGTTTTTGTGCAAATTAATGATTAAGTCTATTTAAAAATGCTTCTTTACGATACCCAAACTTTTCTTCTGCTTTATTATGCAGCTGCTCAAGGATAGCGGATTCCTTTCTCCAATACTGACCCGACTCATGAACTTTATGTTCTTCTCAAAAGGGCAAGTTGAGTTGTTTTTGATCTGAAGTTTTCTTTAAAACACCTTAGCTTTTATGAGGCAGAGTGGGGGCAGAAACTAGAACACTATGAGGGCTATCAATAAAACCTACCATCTGTTTTACCCTAATGGTAAAATTGTGTTACCACGACAGAAGGCAATACTGTCAAAGTGCATACTCAGAAATCGTAAAGCGCCAATCACTGTGTATTAAATTATAAACTTATATTATAATGAAGAGTGAGACAGTTTCAGAGGTATAATCATGGCCTGGCCATGCATGGCTGCTTCTGTAACTGGCCCACTGGAAGTGTGAGCAGACAAAGATAATAAAAACCTTGATATTAATACCTGTTCCACTCATGTTTTTCAGGTAATAGGAATTTTGCAAGCCGCTTCCACAGTTCACTTTCCTGTCAGCACAGCTGTCAGGCGCTCTTTTTATATGGACATCTGTTCTTTGCTTTTACACTTGCATCCAGCTGCCCTTCCATTTTAGCCTGATGTTGTTTTCAAGAGTGCAGTAAAAAAGCTATCATAATATTTTAATGTGCTGATGTATAAACATACCATGTATAGGTTTACTTTTTTGGTAATTATTGTTTAAAAGTGTCACATTTCACAAATGTCCCATTTTTTCCCCCATTTTCTAAGGGAAAGTATTACCATAATGTGATTTCATAGTTGATTTGAGTGTTTATGCTTAATAATACAGATGAGTTTTTAGGCAACCAAATTATCTAAACAGGGGAACTGTTTTCATTCCCCTTCTTCAGTGGCTAAATACATTGCTTTTGAATTGAGATGTGGAGAAAACCGCCCTGAACTGTAACTGTACTGCTGCTGAGAGATTTCTCCATGGTTTCAGTCTTCTTATTCCATTTTAAACACAATTTAATATGCAATAAGTATTAATAAAGGCTTTTATAAAAGATATATACATATTCCAGAATTGATGAAAATAGTGGAATTCTAACTACAACTATTTTTTTTATATAAATCATGTAGAATAGGAGCTGTGTTTGGGCCATACACTCAGCCAACAGACAGTGAATACTGGGACATGTGGACTGGGATCCGGTATAATGATGGAAACCTGGTCATGGACAGGTAAAGTATCACCTTTTTTAAGCGAGGCTTTGTTATAAATATGACTGCATATAAATAGACCTGTATGTACTTAAAGAGTAAGACTCTGTCCATTCAATATGAAGTATTATTCAGAATTATTCAGAATTCAGTTATTCAGAAAGCAGCTATTCCACAATAAAAATCTACAGCTTTTACTATAATGTTTAGTTTCCCATTGTGCTGGTCACATGACAGTGAACATCGTGTTGTGAAGCAAGGATACGTCTATTACATTATATGAACATACAAAAGCAAACAGACATGGGCTGTGAACGTATTTAAGACATTGGATTTGGAATAAATTTGAATAGGAATAAATCAGATAAAGAGGGCTTTGTATTACTTCATATTGACTTTTTCGTATTGTAATGCACTCTGATGTTTTTTAATGAACGGAATAAATAATGCAAAAAAAAAACTTTTCAGTATTTTGCAGTACATTAATCAGAGATTGAAGCATAGAGATCGCTGGGTTGGAGCTCTAATTACCACCACCATTCCTTGTAAGTATGAGCAGCAGTAGAACACTATTTCACAAGTCCTTTTCCACAGCACCTTTTTTATACTAGCTTGCTTAAAGGTCACATTCCTGTACACACTCATACTGGATATTTCTGACTGTATGGTTTAAATTTATGACCATGCACAATTGTGTACACAATTGAGACCAACCTGAACACTAAACACTAAAATACTAATTGTTAACCAGTCTAGTAATTGTCTCATGTGGCTCTATGCATTGTGGCTGCAGGTACAGTATGTGGACTGTGTAAATTTCCATTTGTTTTCTACCGCACAAGAGTAATAGAAAAGATTAATGAGAACTGTATTACAGTTTTGTAATATGGCTCCCGTAACAATCTACAGATTTCACAAAATGTCAATAAATGGTCAAGTCCAAGAGCAAACTGTTAAATTTGAAAAAAATAAATAAATGAAAGACCATTGAAATGTTAATTTTTCCTGTACGCCATAAACACAAAAGCATTTTTCCTTTTACTAGTTGTTTGTGATATCTATACGTATCTAAGGTATTTCATGAGATTAATAAATGTCTGGAGTTTTATGTAAATCTCATTGGTCATGTGTTTTTGGTTATTAGGGAATATTTAATTCTGCATATTCTAAGAAATGTAAGTAAAATTTGTGTACATAGAAAATAAATTGCGACTCTTATCAAGAGCAAAACAACAAGATAAGAAATCTGTATATTTCCTATAAATCTTCCTAATGAATGAATGAACGAAGGACATATATGGCAGTGTAACTTCTGCTAATCTTTTAAGTATGTTTATTCCTAAAGTAGCTTATTCCATCTGCAGGAATAATCCTTTTGGTTGGAGAAAAAAAAGCATTATGTACTTTTGCAAGTTGAGCACAAACATGTTGTAAGTGATTTTAGAAACAAGCACTAATAATGAAGGTAATGTTTCTTGTCATCCCGTAGCCCTGTTTAAAATGTTTTATGCTTCAGAAGAAATCTGAATCATTAAAGCATCTGAGCATTGAGCCTACACTGTTCTTGACCATTACCGGAATCTCTGACTCGTGTTAGCTTGGCAGTAACTGTGCCATGTGCTTATGTTATAGGAATCTGAAAACAAGAGTCTGCTTGTTTACGCATTAGCACCGCAAGAGTAATATCAAAAACTTCTAACTGCTTAATGTTACTGTACGGTGTTACCAATAAGTAAGTGTTTCAAAAGCCATAACTAGCATCTAGGGATCAATATGCCTTAAGAATAAAGATCAGAACATTTCCTTTCTTTCTTGAGTCCAGAGATATTTTAAATCCCTCATTTTCATATTGAATGGAAGTGTTATGGGTGCATTCCAAAAATAAAAGGGAAACAAATGCATAAATTATGAATTTGTAAACCTTATATATAATATAAAAGTTTTCATGTACTACTATTCAACTTTTAACATTTCAGTTTTGTATTACAGTACATACCTGCTACTACATAACCGAAGGGTATTTTTATGGTAAAAACACTGACTTTGCAGTTCAGTGCTATCTTTCTGAAACTGCGATAAACCTTGGCTATAGTTAATAATTGGATAACCATGATTTAAATGTGATCAGTGCAATTATATTTTTATTTTTATGATGTCACTGCAAAACCTTAATTTCTTATGTAAGTGAAGTATGAGGGTAGAAAACAATCCTAGACACAATATTTTAACAATCCACAATATATTAATCAAACAATAGGTGTTCTTTTTCACAATTCATTCCAGACTCATGATTAGAGAGGAAACCAAGCTTTGCTAAATTTACTTGAAAACCCTGACTTGTAACATGCTGTGATATTTTTTAGTGCATATGATTTACGGTCCACTAGACCCAGTGAACCCTCATCCACAATTTATCAACTTATACAAGTAAGTGGGGAATTGTAATATTTTTTTCTGATTATAGCATGATTTTATCAGATAGAAATGTGAAATGATCTGCCCCTTTCCATTTTCAAGGCATCTGGTTAAGCGGTCCACAGTGTCGATTCTTGATGACCATATCAGCCACTATCCACAACTGGAAGACCCTACTGGATTCCTGAATGCATATCTGAACTTCATCAACTCCTTCTGATGAAGGATGATGATGCTGCTGCAGCTGTGTTTACAATCAGTTTAGCTTCCTGGAATAAACCAGTCCTCTTCTCTCTACATAGTGTATCCAGCTTACATTTGCTAAGATCAGGGAAATAATATTTTTAACAAAGCCAGTATTCTTATGTTTTTGTTTTTAACACATATTATGAAATATTAAATTTAATATTTAATATGACAAAATTAAATAAATAATCTGTATTGAGAGAATAGTATTTATTATAAACCCCAAACCCTGTCATCATGGTTGACTATTAATTATAAGAAAATGTTTCAATAGTGATCTGGAAAATGGGAAAATCCTGTTATTTGCAGTATTGTGGTGGGTAGTGTAATAAATTTTAGGGGAATTCATGTACCATCAGACAGATTGTAAACAGCTCTTCAGTTCAGTGTTTGACTTGGCCAAAGATGTCTGGTAGCTGTTAGAGAAGCGTTTCTCTGGCCTGGTCCTGGAGAAACAGTGTCGTTCCAGCTGAGCACTAATCATCAGGGGTATTTAATAACCTATTAAATTGATCTACTTCCGTGTTCAGACGTTTAACTTGTTTTTTCGGTCAGTCCTGAGTAGCAAAAAAAAACCAACTATTTCCTGGATCCATTTCCAATAGCTTCAGCATGCAGAACTTCACACGCTTACTTAGAGGACTCTGATGTAATGGACTGTCCTGAAGTAACAAAACATTTTTTGAAAGGCACACACACAATATGCCAATATGTCTGAGTTCATGAACTCTGAGGTGACTTTTGGCTCTGCAACAGCAGCTTTACCACTTTTCTGGTTGATCTTATCAAATCTTAGAAGCTATAATGAGAACGTGGTTGCTGATGTTTTTTTCTGGTTAGTGAACCAGTTTTAATAACTGCTTTGTCATTAAAAATCCCATGACATTGTTCAGAAAAGAATGAATGTAAGTAAAACCCCTTAATTTGGTTGGTTTCTCTCTCCTTTACCTACTCTGATGTGTGGCAGGAATTGCTGGTGACTGATGGCTGCTTTATGGCACCCAAGTGGATGAAGTACACTTCAGTGCTGGAGTAAGTGGATCCAATCTACAGTATATGTCAAGGGCTTTTGGATACATTGGAATGAATAGCACTGTATAATTTCAATTATTAACCTTTGTTCTAAAGCCTTTGAAGAACTAAACCATTAAGTATATTACACTGCTGTGTTCAACCAGTATACTGTATCAAAAAGCGATATTGAATGTAATATTCTCCAAGTACATTGTCCAGACTGAAGTAATTGAATTTGCTTTGGAGAAGCTGCCTATGAAGTATGTTTTACAATTTTACAATATTTTATATTTTACAATCTTGTGAAATGAATAGTTAAGAAATGATAGAGTGCTTTCAGAAGGTGGAAGAAACCAAAATAGCAATCAACTAGAATACTCACATCAAGAAGAAGCGTTTAGTATTGGACCAAAGAAACATGGAGCTAAGCAAGGCACGAAAAGTAAAATCATCAAACAGAAGATGAAATTAAGAAATTGGTGGGTGCACTCTGCATTTCATCAATGAAAGATTGAAAAAAAATAAAGAGATCACTTTATGACATAGAATACAACAACATTGATGACATTGCATGTTTTGTCATTGTACAACAGTAGTTGATGTCCAGTTAATACATCTGTTATTCTTCACATTTTTATAGTCCATTTTAATTTGTGGTTAAGTGAGATTGTATTGCCGTTCCGCCATTGAACTACCATTGAGAGACATCTATGTCTTCAGTAACCCATGGCACGTTTTCAATGTGATTGATCAAAAATGAGAACCTTCCAAAAGCCTTGAGTGTCAATACATGTATCCTAGAACTTTAAAAATGTAATGTTGTCTAGATTTTTATAGTCTATAATACAGCCTTTTTATTTGGCTAACACATTTGTGTCCTGTAATGTTGTGTGCGCAGCAGGCTTACTCAGATTCCAGTTACTTTTTTTGTGCATTTTTGACAACTGCCAAAAAAGGGTCTTAAGATTTTGGGACTGCAATCTTTGTGGATTTAAAATTGCTTAACTTGTTGTCCATACATAACAATGGTACCAATCTAAATATTAATGATCATAAACAGGAGTGTGTAGTCCATTTGTTTGTTTTGGTTTGTTTAATGTCATCTGTAAAACAAACCCTACTCAATGTATCTGAATATAAACAAACTATAAAATACAATATAATCATGGATAAACTTGTATCTAGATAATAGTTTCAACAGAAATAAAACAATATAAGGTTCTAGCCACTCGATTTGATTAAACACCAGAGACAGATAGTAGTCTCAACTGCTGAATGTTTTGTCAATGTCAAACTTGGTGAAAATGTATGTAAGGTTCCAGTATTTGTGTACACTACTTCAAGCCAAATAATTTCAGTTTAATCTGAACTGTACTGTATTACTGACAAACAGAGCAACTGAACAAATGCTAAAAGAAGCATTATTTTCTGCAAATAAAATTATTTTAAAAAATTGTACTGTGATTTGTCTCAACTGGTTAACTGCATATATGAATAGGTTTACTCTTACATTATGTATACAAGTGGGAAATGAGTGTGGAGAAAAGGACTGTGCTGCAAGAAATTTGTTAAAGCATTTCATATAAAATTCAAATAAGTTAGATTTGTGCCATGTGTAACCATGTGCCAACATGGGTGCCTTTTCACGTGTTCAATGTTTGAACATCATTTAGACCAAAACTGACTATTTTTAGAAGAGCAGTTTTTTTAAATTACAGTGTCCATAGAAAGTCTACAAGCCTTTCAAAATTAACACATTTTGTGGCCTAACAGCATGAAAATCAAGACACATTAAATCATTATTTAATTTACCTTTACACATTGTAACACAACCTCCAAGTAAAAAAAACAGATGCTTAAACATTCTGAAAATGCTGCAAATGAAATGGGTTGGATAAGCACACACACCCCTTAGTAACAGCAATTTTAAGTTGGCACTAATGTAACCAAATGCTTTCCAAATCACACAAGCTAATTAGCCCCCTCCTGTGTTCACTGTAGTGATTTGAATGATTTCAGAATAAATTCAGCTGTACCTACAGGTTTCCTCTGCTGGATAGTCAACTACTGGCAACAAGTCTTCTGGGATAAAGTTGTGGAAAGTCATAGAGCAGGAGATGGATATGGAAATATTTTAAAAGCGTCAAGTATTCCTTGGACCATGGTCAAGGCGATTATTAAGTAGTGGAAGGTGTAGTGCACAGCCACAGTCCTGCCTAAATCAGGATGCCCATTCAACCTGGATGACCAAGGAAGAAGTAGACTAATCAGAGAGGCAAATGGCAAAAAGATGCATATCTAAGACTGGTCAAAACGTGTATGTGACCACAATTTCCCAAATAGTCCACAGATCTGGCCTATATGGCAAGAGGACAAGAAGAAACCCATTACTGAAAAAAACAGCAACAAACCTTTAAAGTGATTCTAGAAACGTGGCAAAATGTCTTGTGGGATGATGAAACTAAAATTAAGCATTCTGGCCTACATGCAAAGTATTAGGTTGGGCGCAAAACCAACACGGCACATCACCCAAAGAAGCGTGGTGGTGGCAGCACGCATCATGCTACTGGGATGTTTCTCATCAGAGACTGAAACACTAGTCAGGACAGAAGGGAAAAATGGATCGAGCAAAGTAAAGAAAGCCCTTGTGGAAAATCTGGTGCCTTCCGCAGGAAAGCTGAACCTGGGACGGACTTCCACAATGAGCTGAAACACAGCCAAAGCCACAGTGGAGTTGATGAACAACAAAAAGGTAAACTTTCTCGAGTGCTCAGAGCCCTGACATCAAACCAATTGAAAACCTGTGGAATGACTTGGAAGGTTGTACAGTAGTTCACCAGCCTTGCACTTTGACTTAGCTTGAACAGTTCTGTAAGGAGGAATGGGCAAACATTGACAGATCTAGGTGTGCTATGTTGGAACAGACCTAGCCAAACGGCATTGTGGCTATAATTCAAGCAAAAGCTGCATCCACCCAGTACTAATTCAGGGGTGTGTAGACTTATCCAACCCATTTTTCTAGGTTTTCATTTGTAATTACAAGAGCATTTTTTTCCCCACTTGGAGGTTGTGTAATACAATGTATAAATAAAGGTAAAATCTGATTTAATGCATCTTGATTTCAGGCCATTAGACAAAATGTTACATGTATTTACATATCTCAAGACATTGAAAAAAAGATGAATAATCCACACATAACTTTATGGTGTTACCCATCCACTATCATGAGACATTACTGCGACAAAGACTTAAGTGGTCCCATATTACAATTTATTAAGAAATGCAGAGTAAGGACAAATATTTTAGCAAGGAAATAAAAGATCGCCATAGCATTCAACAAGTACAGTTTTCATATATAGACAGGAGAAGCTCTCAAGATGATTCTTGAATGCAAACACATTTGTGTAAATGTTCTATGACAGATAAAGATTACACTAATGATAAACATCTGGTCCTTAACAAAAGACCCATTTAAATCTGTAAATATTGTTTTTAGGAAGGTGGCTGGGATGTCAGATTGAGTAGATTTATGATTTGGACTGCTTGTACTTGTACAGATGATAGTTTGTGCTGATGATAGATAATGGTGTTTGTGTTAATCCAAAAAGGCCTCGGCATATTTGAAACATTTTCCTAATGTTCTATCAATTTTAAAGCAAAACACTTCATATCAATTTGGCCCAAAAGAGTTATTTAATATGCTGTGCAGGTTAACATTTGAAACTTGCATTGTAGTCTCTAAAAAACAATTCACACAAAGGAAAACATGAAAGAAACCATGATTGTTTATTTTAGCATAAGGGCTTGCTTTTCCTTAATGTCTTGGTATTTTTTTTTTAATCTGAAACGTGCATACTACCCTGTGCCAAAGGGATTTAACCCACAGAAGCTAGAATAACATCAACCGGTGTCTCTTCTTTGCTTCGTACTGTAACCTGCATAGTTACACCATCTGCCAGGGCAAGCCTTGAACGCACCAGCAAGTCGTGACCGCCCCTGAAAACGCCTGCAAGGCAAGACAGAGACGTTGTGGAAAGTCTCTTTTGAAGCAGACAGCAGTGCATCTCCTATCAATAATACTGAGCTCTAAGTTGCATTCAGTCATTGCAACAATATGTAAAAAATGACAGTTAATACAAAAGCGTACTGAAATGTGCAAAATGTTTTAAATCAATTCTGTACTCAACTGTTCAGGCTACAGAAAGCAAGATAGTTGTAAAACCCTTGAGGTAGTCAGAAGTTTTATTTATGGCAATATTTCCCCTGGAAATCTTACAAACGGAACACTGCATTAAAAAGAATTTCAATGAAACCACAGCTTAAGACCCTAAAATCATTTTTGAAGCCAAATCGGGTTCTCTTACCTGCCAGGAACAGAACATGTGAGTTTTTGTTCTCGGGAACCTTGTCTGACCTCTCACATGGCTGCATCCCCAGGAAGCTAATGATGTTATTGACAGCCTCTGAAATGCAAGACAGAAAAGTCAACAATGACATATTGATACATCACCGAATGTATGATATTGATTCAGAAATACCAGACGTCCGTACCAAAAATTATCAGTACAAGGTAGGCATGGATTTGTCTGAACTCCAGTGAGTATTTGTTCAGGTTGAATAAGTCACACCTTTTACAAGTCATCACATTTCAACAGATGCACTGTATATTAAGAGACGGACATCCTTCAGCTTTTTTCAGATTAATCATATGTTTTATAGTTCCTGGGAATACAATGCACACAGGCTGTCACATGTTAAAATCTCCATTTCTAAATAAAGTAAAAAAGTCAAATGTGTTAAGGGTTACCTTCAAGGGTTCTGACAGAGGCAAGAGCAAATGTTTCTTCTTTTTCAAAATCATCTCCTACTTCTTCCCAGGCGGCTCCAAAGTTTGGTTTGAGGACTTTTTGAATATGGTCAGCGACAGTCACTTCTAAGTCTTCCAGCTACCAGCAACAAAAAGCATAATCACTTCAGTTCAATTCAATTAATCTGTATTATGTAGCTGGTTTCAAAAGGACAAACAGATCTGTCACTCAAAAACTCTTGGTTTTCATATATTCCCAACACTAAGTATACTACAAGATATTCACTGAACAATATTTAGTGAACAGAAAAAAATGAATTAAAATTCAGATGATTTATGCGCATGCTATTATTGTGTAGCACATTTATGCTGCATAAGTATTATGCTTGAAAAACAGCAGACAGCAGCTGACACAAAAAGGAGAAATATTTATCTAAATAAAACTAACCCAGCACAGATTTCATGAGAAATATCACTTACCACATATTCATCATCATAACCGTCATCATCTGGTTCCCCGGTGTTTGGATCACAGTCTCGTACTAAATACTTCATTGTGCAGCTGAATGTGCAAGAGACTAAAAGATGGAAGAGGATACAAGAAAAAGATTATTAGAGGAACAATGTTTTCTCATTTGAATGAGAAAGTGTGAAGTTCAGAAGACTGAAAATTCACAGCATGTAAAAGCTTAAAGCACAATTAAAATATTATGAAAAAAAGAAGGCTTGTATATCACCAACAGGTTAATTTAATGTATTAAAACGCACTTTGCTGCTGTAGTAGTGTATAGAAGAAGTAGTGCATACAGTAGCAGAAAGTAAGAAAAATGTACCCATATCCTTAATAAGAATTTTAAGCTCGTACCTGCAGTAGGATCATCATCTGGAAGTCTGACGAGAGTGTAGCACGACCCAGGCTGGCTGTAAGGAAGATTAGGTGCTGGCACGTAATGCACTACTTCATAAGCTTCTGAAGGCTCCATCTGAACCACAACCTTCTGCAGGAGCTGGTCATTCAGAGTGTTTGTGCAATCAAACTTTAAGGAAAGAAACCAGCACATGAAAAATTAGAATTCTGAAATATGAAAATTAAAGGCACTACAGACAAAATTCGTATTCAAATACTTCTGATAAATTTGAATACCTTTTTTACTTCCCTGACAAACTTGAATAATATGGAAGATATCATTCTCAGGCAGTGAGACGTTGTTACCATGCTAAATGCGTTAAAACAGATCTGCTTGTGCAAAGCAGCACAGTAAAGTAAGATGGCATCTTTCACTGGGAACGTCAAGCAGTCCAGCCTGCGTACAAGACGGTACTATGATTAACTGGTACTTGAAATAATATTCAAAAATCAGTTCATGCTATACTGTAAAATACTAAAATATATTTCAAATTTAAAACATGACTACAAATTGGAATTATTCATCATAATGATGTGTTGTTTACAGGTGGTGCAGTGGTTAACATTGCTGCCCTGTGTTCTATTCTAGACCTGGGGTGCTATCTGTGTGGAGTTTGTACGTTCTCCCCATGTTTGCACGGTTTCCTCCACGTGCTTCAGCTTTCTCCCACACTCTAAAGACGTACTGTACTGGCTTCTGGGAAAATAAGCCCTGGTGTGAAAGTGTGCATGCCCTACGATGGACAGCTGTCTCATGCATGGTGTACAACACCCTGCACCAGTTGCTTGCTGGGATAGGCTCCGGCTTCCCAACAACCCTGAATTGGATGAAGTGGTTAAAAAATGGAGAGAAGGATATACTGTTTACGAGCTCTGACTACAGCAGTAACAGTTCAACTGACTGCGAGCACACTTTCTGTGGCCGATGTGCATATTACTGTTCAACAGATCTGGAAACGACAGGATGAAAAACATCGGTAGCACTGTACATCACTTAGCAGCATGACAAAGCATGTTATATTGAGGCTGCAATGCATGTTCCCTTGTGGTTACTAATATAGTTAATTTTTAAACAATTCATTCACAAGCAAAGAAAAAAAAAAGTCCAATGCTTCAAAATTACATGCTATTTGGAAAACAATGCATCTCCATTCAGTTTGGGAGTGGTGTCTCTGAAGGCACCATTAGACCCACCTGGAACACCATGTGGTTTGCGAAGGTGTGCTTGATGCAGCGAACCACGTATTCCGTCTCGGCCTCCGTCAGCTGAACCGGCTCAGAAGACTTGAACAGAGGACCGAGGCCTTTAAACTCGGGAATGGCGGCCAGTTGTTCTGGGAAACGATAAACACGTAAAATACAACATTTAAATTCTGTTTAAAAAAGTGAGAGAAGCATCCAGATAAGGTGGTTTCATCAACTAAAATGCCACAAAACATTCAGGTAGTTTTGAGCCTTTGAGTTTTAGAAATCTAGCAATACTCATACCTTGGTATATATCTTGACGGGAAGGAGCCACCTTTTCTGGCAATTTACTGGTAACCACAGGAGCGATTTCTAAAGAAATAATGAAAAAAACAAATGTATGAAAACCAAGGCCTAAAAATGAACACCAAGGCCTAAATTAAATTATTCATATTAAAAAGATGCAATAACATAATAGACGAAAATTAAAAGCAAAATACAATTAAGGATACAATGAAATCTAATAGTACTACACTCATAACTACTGACAAGTTTTATTAGTATGACATGATGTGTTTGTTTCTTCAACAAGAGGAATGTTTCATTTACCTGTTTTCTGTTCAGTGATTGGTGCTGTAGCCAGTGGAACAGTTTTCATGTCGAACGGTTTCTCCGTGGGCTCAAGGGTGTACTGATGAAGGGATTTCTCCAGCCCAGGGATAGATACAGACAAGCCTAGAAACAGATTTCAGACATACATGTACTACAGATAGCTGCTCATCCTTTTAATTAGTGAAGACTAAAATGTCTCTTTAAGCCATCCACTCAATGAAACGCTAGGATATTCTCATGATAAAACTCCAAAGCAGTGTGTTAATGGGAAAGAAAAAAAAACTGAGCTTAAAACAATACATTGGATTGTTTTATTGCTTGATTTCAGCAGGAACATCAAATGGGAGAATCCCAGGTTTCAACAATTTGCATGACAATTCAGCTTAAATTATGTGGCTTTATGCATGTGGGGAAAAAAGTACATATAAAAGGTCAAGAAGCTTCAGAATGGTCTTCTACTTATAGCTTAATTTTAACAGACTGACACTGTACCGACCCAACACTATATATGACAGACATGAAAAAACATTCAGGGCAATGAGCACTGTGCTGATACACTGCAGCACAATGCAGCCTGGATGAATTTGTAGATGCTAACGCAAGAGTACAAAAAGCCCACTCCACTGCACATAAACGCATGCAGACAGAATCTGTGGCCAAGGAGAACTGCATTATTCAAGAGCATGTAAATGGCTTTTAACACTTTTTGAAAATGAAAGAATATCCATTTTTGAGTAACATCCAAATGCTAAGTATCCTATTACAACACAGTAATAATTACAACAAATGTTTTGGATATAAACAAAAAATACCTTACCATTGAATATGTACGCAGCATTCAGAGCTTTCTGCTTCTGCTGAAGCACATTCATGTAGAAGGTAGCTCTGTCCCTAACCTCGTCATCACTGTCCATCATACATCTGCAACAGCAAATATTCCATTTAAATACAGAACTCTGGATGATGAGGCAGACACACATGTTCCTAAAGGAACAAGTACTAGGTTTATTCCATGCTGAAAAGAGAACAGAGAAAACACAACGTTTCGGCTGTGATGGGAACATATGATCCTATACTAGTGAGCTGTATCCTCACCTTTGTAATAACACAAGGACACTGGGGAGCAGGTCATCATTCTGAGCACCAAACTTGGCCAAAGCACTCACGGCAGCTATGACAGGAAAAGGAAGACTGCGAATTAAAACTCAATCCACAACTTTAAAGAACACGCGCAATGAGGTATTAAGAAATGAACTGAAGAAATGAATGAATGAACTGAAATCAAGAAAATTAAGAAATGAATTGAAACTCAAAACTATTAATGTTTGTCGTGAAGATCCATAATTTAACCCCAATTCATTCTTTATTTGACAGCAGACGTTTTCCAGAACACGGCTTACCTGCGCGTACAGCTTCGCTTTCAAGAACAACTCTGTTGAAGATGAACCGGATGTATTTGGAGGGGGTGGGGGTCCTGGGTCCCTCTTTGCCCAGCAGATGGAGAATCTTGGTCGCCAGGACAGTATGTTCACAGTCCTCTATGAACTCGCACAGGTGAGCCAGACCAGTTTCTTTACTCTCTGGATTCTCCTCAATGATGCTGATGATACAGTCCACAATGGCGCGCTTGTAATCAAATCCACCCTGTAAAAAACATACGCAGAACAAATGTTTCTTAAAAAAGATTTACTGTAACTGGATTACAGAAAATATGGAAGTATCTGCCAATATGGGGCCAGATTAAAAAGAAACCTGAATTAAGTGTGACTTACATCATCTCTCAGCATGTTGGACAGAAAGTTCATCATCACACTGTGCTTCCGTGGATATTTCTGACAGAGCGCGCTGATAGCTTGCACCACTACAACCTAAAAAAACACACATCGACAGCGTTATTTAATGCCTTGTCAAGTCTCCCTCTGAAATAAAACTGTGAAACAAAAATTGAATGAAATCACCTTAAACTCATCAGATATTTCCGACACAAAGGAGGAGATCTGCTTCATGAGCCTGTCCACACTGCTCTCACTCCCCGTCTTCAGCAGCGTGGTTATGGCCAGGGTTGCAATGCTGCGGTTCGAGTCAGTGATCAGATTCTCCAAGTCTAAGTTACAGGCAGTGACTGCTGAAGGATGCTTCATTGCAACCTAAAGAAAAAAACATATCCACGGGTCACTTTTAAATGATGTCTTCATCCCAGATGCCTGCTAAGAAATGTCCTGGATCCTTCTTAATATCTCTTGGTACCTTCTATAACAGTCACGTATTAAAAATAGCGTGCCCAATACAGTTAAAGCTTTACCACCTAACCTTTTGCTGACCAGCATGTTCTACTAACCGGTATTCTCTTCATAAAGCAGTACAAAACCGTCCTTTATTATCTGTGAATATTTCTAGTTATATCCAGGTTGCATCTTCTGTCACTGCTGTCTTTCTGTATGCTCAGTCACTGTACAAAATTGCCACAACGCAGACCTAGTGTATCAGCTTTGCCTAGTTCTATTTTAAAATAGTTACATCATCGGCCATGTGTGCATTTTCTGGAATAATTTCTGTTGTGCGTTCGGAGTGTTATCCTTTTCGTCATGTCAAAAGCATTCTAGTGATGCTAAAAACCTGTCATCGCTTTGCTTGAACTACAGTTGTATAGTAGTAGAATGTACTGTAGAATACACCTACGTTTCTAAAATAATATTATTGTATTATTACACTATTGTAATAATAATGAAGATATCAGTTGTAAATGCAAATGTCACATAAGTGTGGTATGTTTTGGAAATTTCAACTTGCATTTAGGTTGTGCGAAATAGGTTTACTGGCAATGTGATACGATAGTTGATGGATATTGGACAGTAAAGCTTTTATAGTAGCAGGGCTGGGGAAAATCATTTTTTAAAGTAATCAGTTACAAGTCCAAGCTACTTGTTAATTTTAAAAAAGCAATTCCTTATACAAGTTGGGAACAGATTTTTAAATTTAAATTTTACACTGACCTATGTAGTGTGTTTGTAGTTACTACATTATCTCTTACAAGCATTTCCCCCAACTTCTTAACTGAAAGAAATTCTTTAAACAAATGATGTAATGACTTTTGAAGGTTTCCCCAACACTTTATAATCGCTTGTAAAAGCTGTAAAAATAATACAAGCTTTAAATCAAAGCAAATTCTTTTAATGTTAAGTTTCAGGATAATTTAAGATTGATTTAAATATCTATATTGCATAATGTTTTTTAAAAATGTTTTTTGAACAATTGAGAAAAATCTTTCAAGAACCTTCACACATACAAGCTGTAGAACTGTCAAAATATTTACAATCAAACTTCAATCATGCTATTCTACAGAGTTGTCTGTTCTCATACCTTATTAAGGGTTCTGACAGCTGCATAGCGCAGAGCAGCTTTGGGAGAACTGCAGAACAGCTGAAGCACTGTTTTAAAAAAATAAATTTAAAAGCATTAAAAGAGAGTCTGTTGAGAAAAATAATTTTGGAAAGTCTGAGAAAGCAAGGATTAATTTTTCTATGGCAAATTCAGCACAGATGACACGAGTTTTAAACCAACAACTCATGAAATCTACAACTCTTCGGGCCAGCCCTTTTCTCACTTTCAAGATTTTGGAAAAGTGGATTGATTTTTGCTTTTCATATCCCAGTGAATTCACAACACTGATTTGCAAACTACAAACTCACTTAATCAGTGGCTTGACTGAATCTCATGAATAAAACTGCCAAAAACAGTATGGAAAGATTCGAAATGCAAACAATCTGTCTACCAGCAATGTATTTCTATGATGACAAATATTGTTATAAAACATCCAAGAAATAATGAAGACTAAGCATGCATCCTATAAGAAAAAGGGGTTCCAGCAGGATTTCTGTCTCTACTAAGGCTATAAACAGCTCCTCACCTCAGGTAAGCATTAAATTGATCTAATTAAGGATTAATTAGATCAATCTAGCCCTTTCCACAAGTTCAAGCAGATGTTTTATGGAGGGATCGGATATTTTAAGGGGAAGCAGTGGGGCCCTGCATGCTGGCTTGTTACAAATGATCATCTCAGAGCTCACCTGAGACGGCCGGAGCAAGCTCTCTGGCAGTGCAGTTGGGCAGGTGCACAATGGCTGAAGCTGCTTCATAAACCACCATTTCGTGCTTGTTCCTCAGGCAGCTCTCGATGAAGTCAAACAAAGGATTGTCGTGCCTTTGGAAGAGGAAATACAGCATGGTACTTTAGGTTGGGGTGAGAAGAAGAGGGCTTTTACAACAATAGAGGAAGATGCTTCAGAAAATATTCACACGAGGCTGGAATGAAAAGAACGTAACCTTTTTAAAAATGTGGTTGACAGACTTCAGAGCTTCCCACGAAGGACAAGGCGATAAAATAAAAAAAAAATTTTGGCAGTTTATTTGTATAGTCTGTGTAAATAACTATGAAAACATTCCGTGACAACTAGTTATAAGGGGTGCTATATAAAAATAAAATTGAACTGGATACATTGACCCAGGTAAAGATAAACTGAAATGCTGCCAGCCCTTTTTAAACTTAAGAACTTTAGATCGACCCAGGCATATAAAAGACCTTGAACACTGTGGCTACCCTCTTCTGTCCTTCCACTAACTTTCTCTTTTCCCTTCAGTTCTCTCTTTCACACCCGTTTTCCTTTTTTCTACTCCTTTCTTTCTGTTTTATATTACTGTTGGATTTATACAGTTTGTTTAGCTACCAAGTCTGTCATGCCATGATGATTGTTTACATTAGTTCATTCCTTTATTACAAGGAACCATGTAGTATTGTTTGTTTTCCTGAAAAACCAATCAACAAATTGGACATAAATAAAAGCAACACAGAAGGAGCAACTGAACACACAAGAACACTCACCCTCCGTCTGCCTCCTCCAGGAGCCGGCTGGCTATACGGATCAGCATGCAGTAAGCAAATGGGGACTTCAGCCCAGACTTGGTGAATTTGTTCAGCATTTTGGATACAGCAAGACGGTCGTTTTTCCTCAGGTGGTACAGAAGACCTAATGCATGGTACTACATTGAAGAAAATAATTTATTAATCCCCGTTTTCGACTGCCAGACATTTTCAGCGCAATACACGGCTGTCAGGAACCGGTCACAAATGAAAGCACGTTCATGGCATACTTTTATTGATTTTTAAGATGTCTCAATGCTCCATATCACAAAGAAACAACTATTTTATAACAGTGTGGGACATATGATTAAGCAAACATGGACATGTTGGTGATTAGTATGAACAGAGGTAAAATGTGCCTGTGGGTTCTCCAAGCCTTGCACAGAGGAGTTCAAGCTGACTGAGATAATTGTGAATTGCATTAAGGCCTTTTTCACCTATAAAATAATCCAAATCAATAATTAAAGAAAAATCTTAACCAAGATTAGAAAAAACAGGAAGCATTACTCTGCTCAGACAAAACCGATTTTAACTATACCTTCAGCAAGGTGCTCAGAAATCACCTGACAATTAATTACTGATTGATACCTTGCACATTCCTGATTTAAACTCTTAACAGTGTCTCAGAAGCAGACAAACCTGCTATTGCAATAGGCGAATAATACAATAGCCCCCAAAATATGAACTTGTTGCTAAGCTGTCTTTTTCAACCTGCATCAGTCCCATCTGATCTTTGAGAAAAAGGGCTCTGAAATTCAAACTACTATTTACTGAAAAGATACAACATGGAAATGTGTACAGTCCCCAAAGTTCAGGTTTTAAAAGACCTTTTACCATCATTACACTTGCATCTTTTCATTCCTATAGCTTGTTTTTGGAGTCAGTAGTATAATGCACAATTTAGTCTTAGCTTATAAATTACATTACAAGAGTCGAAATTCAAGCAGTCTAAACTGTAGATTACCTGGACCATGATGTTGTCACTAGATGCAGCCTCCTGAGCCTCATTCACCCATCGCTTCACCACATCATAGCTCATCTTCACCATATGCTGCAGGAAAAAACCCCAACACATTTCACTCAGGCACAAGAGCTGATTAATGCAATGTGTGATTCCAGTCACTAAACGCATGAATCCAGTCAAGAAAAACAGTAAAAGTAGAAAATGGAAAAAATAGGAGTGACAGCACACTATAACTGCAGGCAAAATCTAACTTTAACAGATAAACATCTCCAAATTGACACTATAAAGTTGTGAAGGCTTGTGCCAATAATTCTGAATACAACAAAGCATGACACATTAAATGTAGTGAAATGCTGAGTCTCTTACCAACGAGGACACCAATGCAGAGCTGGAAACGCTGGGAACTTTGTCCACAATGGCCTGTTTCATGTACCTCTCAATTGCCTGTAACATGGTAGTCTGCAAAACACAGCACATGCATACCACTGAAAAAACAACTTTCGCACATCTGCATTATATATATATCAATTTGATACAAAAGGAAACTTCTGAAGAACCCATTGGAACTAAAGAGCAAAGCAATTACTAAGAAAAATCAAGTACAAACCATAAAACAATGTTAACTGAGTGAATAAAAACTATCCGCTGTTCTAGCTTTTATTTGAAGATCAAATGGATTGGATTTAAAAATGGCACTAAAGAGAAATTTACTCACATCAGTGATCCGGCACAGAGCTCGGATTGCTGGTCCTCTGTAGACATCCTCCTTTCCAGTCATGTCCTTGGTCAGGCTGGAAGGAAATACAGTTACAGCATCTATACATGTGTAAGAAAGCAGCACAAACACCTCCAAGGAAACCTGACTCAAGGTAATAGAGCTGACTTATCACAAAAACATACAGCTGAGAAGAGGCGATATGGCGCAAACCACTAAGCCAGGTTTAGTAACAAGGATCCTAAAACTCCAACAGAGCTACTCCTGATTTTCTCCAGATTACATAATATTCAATTAGCTGAAGATCTACTCTGCCAAACATGAATCAAAAGTTACAGAAAAGAAAAATATACATATTAACTAAACCACACTGCACCAAAAATAAAAATTAATGTGCAAATTTCTGCCCACATTTGTGTTAAAAATGAAATCAGATATATAAATGATCCAGGCATGAAAAACTTTGTAAAAATCTATTTCATATCACCGAAATGCCACATTGATATTCCTAGAATAAGAATAAGAAAATGAAAGTGTGTGCTAAGATCATTTTGGGGGAACAGTGCGAAAGTTTACATTACGTCTGCTGAAGGTTCCTAGACAAACCTTTCTAAACCCAATATAATATATTATGAGCAGTGTGGCTTCGTGAGCTAAAACTACAGCGACTATGGCTTGCAACCAAGCGTGATTATTGCTGAAGAAATAAAAACTCTGCCCAGACAAAAATTAAACAGACCTCAGAGGTCATCATTACCTGCTTGTTACAATAATCACATCCTCCGAGATGTTTGCCATCTCTTTAATAGTCAGGTAACACATCCTTCTTAGTGTTTGCTGCGGATGGAAAATGATGGGGATGAAAAAGATACAACAAGCACAGAAACTAAACAAAGAAATGACAGATCATTTTATAATGGTAGTAAAAATAAACTCTTATAAATGTTTAAAGTTACCATAAAAGTGTGCTTTTAATTTCATGTGCACTGACACCTTACACTCGCCATGCAAATTCTGAAACAAAATAATTCAACATAAAACAATTTCACTGCACACCTTATTCTCAATCGTAAGATTTTTAACAATGCGGTATGCAATGTACCGTATGTAGTTTATTCATTTCTATATTGGGTGACGAATGATTGAGCAGTACTGTGAGCTATTCACTTTTATTGATACATGTCCCTGTAGATACTGATTTCAAAACAGATTTACATCATTGGACTGGAATAGCCTGGTCATCGCAAAGAAAGCTTCCGTGGCTTCGGTGGTTCCAAAATGTTCCCCCTTTGAAAACACAAAAGAAAATCTCAGATTCAAAGACACCTTTCAGTTGACACTTTTCAAATCTTGAATAAAAAGCACAGTTAAGTGCTGTCTCACCTGGTTGAGAAGGTAAATGATCTTGGTGAGGATGTGGAGGCATCTTCTGGGGTTGATCGGGGTCTCGTTAAAAATACGAGCCTATAGATGAAACCACAAAACATAAGTCAGAAAAGACTGTACACAGTGCCCAAATTGTTTTTATTTTCAAGGGAAAGGGGGAAGAACAGGTATCAGCAAAATTCTGTTTTGAGTTCTCTGAAAAGATTTGCAGAGCATCAATTCATGTAAACGTACTGACAGCTAATGCATTTTCACTGCTTACTGCTTTATAAAATTCTGTTTTAAGATCATTGATAATAAATATAGAACTCAACTGGTTTTCATACACTGAAATTCCCTACTGACATGTTGACATTCAAGCTAAAATAAAAGTCTATAGTCTTTACCATTGATCATACCGGTTAAGTCCCGTTCACACATTCTCATGAACACTGACCGAAATCAAAGTATCCTGCTCAGGGGTACAAGAGCAGCACCCCACCTATATATTAAAGCATAGCTTTATATACGAAATAAACATATATATATACACCCAGCATCTCCCACCTGTAGCCCCTACCACATAAGAAAGGAAAAATATTTATCAGCACCTCCTGTAACACAGCACTCTTCTCCAGATGCTGGAAAGGGTTTGAGCCACTTCCTGTATTAATCATAAGAGATGAAAAGAGTTTAGAAGAGTTTAAGGTTAGTATAGCTACTGAGATTTTTTTCTGCTACTAAAAATGGGTTCTACCACTTAAGCGTCAGAAGAAACATGCAGTACTATTC
Organism: Atractosteus spatula; assembly: GCF_055471065.1. NCBI lineage: Eukaryota > Metazoa > Chordata > Actinopteri > Semionotiformes > Lepisosteidae > Atractosteus > Atractosteus spatula. The sequence goes on along the minus strand of NC_142713.1, from coordinate 50,733,686 downwards.
GCTGCAAAATACAACTTAACCTCAGAAGAAGCACTCAGAGAAATATTTTCAAAATTAACCCGATTTCGTATTCGCTTTTTTGGGGAAAAAAAACTCTTTTCCTACAACGATGAAATGCGTAGGGTCCTGTACAGTTAATTGAAGTAAAATGTGATTTCAAAATCGAGACTGCCATCAATTAATTAACCCACAATGTCCATCACTTAGTATGCATAAAAGCGTAGTGTTAAACTTCAAAACAATGTCAAAAGAAAACAGCATTTTTAACATGCCAAGCGCCTTCACATCGTTATTCCTTACTTCTGCAATCCATTCAGACTTCGATAGCTGAAGAAAAACATCGATACAACAGAATGGAGCCACCATCATAATATTCCTATTTTCAATGTTTTCAAATACTGTCAACTACTTTTGCCCGCTCTGGACGTTAAGGATCACAACCACTGCAACACACAAACTGTGCACGTTAAGCAGAAGATCAATCACTCGCAAGTTACTTTATTTCGTATTTTGACTGACTGAGCAAGCGTTTAGGGTACTTATACTGTCCTGTTCTTATTGAGTATAGAACAGATGTCAGAAGCATACAACGCGTACAACAAACACGCTAGACATTGTACCATTTGCATGTAACACGAGATATATACATGAAACATTTTGCACTCAATCTTAGACTTAAAGCCGAAGACTGGGAAAACATAAATAAGAAATCCTGATAGTTTGTCTTGCGGCCTGCTGTTCTCCAGCTGAGACATCTTCCTGGATTTTGCTAGTCTTTGCAGCTGTGAAATATTTTCAACAAATCTCACGAGGTCTAAATGCGTTCAGAAACAAAACTCACCGGACTCTTCGTCCTTCTTGTCGAATTTCTTTATCATCCCTGCTATTTCTTTTGCGATGTCGAAAGGACAACTGCAGTCAACACCGAGAGTTGAGCTGCCGGAATACAGTTCCACGTCACTCTGCTGGCCAGCCACTCACCCGCTCCACGTCGGCGGAAACTGCGTCACGATCACGTCGCGCAGCAGCGACAGAGGAGGGAGTGGGGAGCGACGTGCTGGGCAGCCGAGCGAAAACGTCAAATGTGCTTTTTTTTCCCCAATCTTTATGGAGGGAGGCGTAGCGGATATGTTTAAGGCCTCCTAATTCATAGATTGTGGGTTCAAGTCACTGCTGTAGACGCTACCGTTTTATCTTGAGCGAAGTACCTAATTGCTCCAGTCCACACTCATTTGAGTAACTTATAAAGAGTGAAGTTCTGTGAGCTTAAATTGTTGGAAAAGAGTACCGGGCTGGAAGTAGGGTATTCTGGAACCCCAGGATTGACGGTAATAGAAATAAAAGTCTAAACAAGCAAGAAGATAAATTAATTCTTCAAACATACTGTAGATTTAATGTGAGGCTGGAGTGAAAACTAGCAGGTAAATACAGCGTTACTCCAAGACCAGGCTTAGGAAACACTGTTAAAGCGTCTTGAAGTGCCACGTAGATGTAGCGGTGGCGCCACCTGTTGGACAAAGGTAGATTGCAGCTAGCGAAATTAATTTTTGTAAAGGTGTTTGAATGTTTTAAAAGTAGTCAACAACTACCGAACATTGCTGCTTGGATCTAAAATTAAAATGCATGTTCATATATTTTAGCTTTGTTTCGCTAGTTCCCCGTGGATTTCGGAGTATAATTCAAATTACTGCAACTCACCTTTAAGGGCTTGCGTGGTTTGGCTCCTGGCTACCCCAGTGAACTCTTTAACTCCCTACACACCTGCACATCGTTTCTGCTCTTTAGACTCCAACTTCCTTTCAATTCCCAAAACAACACTCCGACACAGTTCTGTTTCTCCGAGGCTGTGGAATAATTTTCCAGCCCATATTGGTCCGCTCTTTCAAAATTTTGTCTTAAAACTCACGTGTATACAATAGCTTGTATTTTATTTTTCCAATATGTGAAATGGTGTACAGTATTAATTTGTATAGTATGTACTAGTATTATTAAATCTTAAAATAGATGTGACGGAATTTAAATGAGTAATATACATGACCATTGATGCATCAAATCAAATTAAATGCATGAAATACAATTGAGATTGAAAATGTATTACGATATATTTTAAGCACATAAAAAAGTGCAATGTTATTAATAGCTGTTTAAAACGTGTTAAGAGTATATGGTACCTAATGCAATGTGTACTTGGAAATAGTACGTATTGAATACATAATGTACATTGTACGGTAGGATTTAATAAAGTAGATCCTGATTCTTTTACAAGTTTCAAGTAATCTTGTGTATTTTGCTGCCATCTACTGGACATTTGTATGAAGGAGTTGTGGTCTCCCTTAATTTTAGTAAACCGGACGTGAATCGGGCTTTAACTGTAATGAGTTTGACATTTTAAACCGCTTAGCAAGGGCATGACCTTTTCGTGTTGCTTTTTTCCTTTTCTCGTAATGGACACGAGACTCTGTATTAGTTAATCTGTAATGCATCACCACAACATCCACGAAGCTTTTAATTTTAGTTTTTATTTTCTAGATACCACTCTCAGCTATGTAAAGAAAACACCTTTCACTGCTTGTGAGATGGTACACTATACAGCACTACATGTGGTATGCTGTCATTTGAGCTCATGCAATGCAGACCTGCTGAAAAGCTACAAACACACCACTGTGTCTATTTAAGGTCAAGGCCAACGTCAGATGTGTCCTGCTCTGAGGAGGATAGCTCCAAAAGAATAAGATCAGGTACTGGCTGGAACGATTCATGTACAGGGGCTCACAGTAAGCGTGGTGTTCAAGCTACTTAAAAGCTGGAAATGATCATGACTGTATGAGATTACATAATTACATGATTAGTATTTTAATCGAAGAGTTGTGTTGTGGGAAGTATTTAAATCTGGATATTTTGAAAGAAATTCACTTAAATGTCCATTTGAAGTTGAGATTTTGGTCAAAAATATAATATGTATTGCATAAGGGAACTATGCCAAATTGAGTAAATCTTTTAATTTGAAAAAATCATTTTAAGAAGAAATATCCTCTTCACTATATATTTATATTGAATCATTCACATGTGCAGCATACTTACTGCTGTACTTGTTGCAAGATTTGGTAAACCATCATTTTGTTCTAATCGAAAACAAAGCTCAGAATCGGAGAAGGTAGTACATTGCGAATGCTAATACATGCACTGCACATGGAAAGTTTTAATTGTCCTGTCCAACATTAAACTTCGAATGAATGAGTTGTAACATCTCCAATCACGTAGGAGAAAAAAGGAGGAAAGCCTAATACAAGACATTGACCTCTAGTTAAGACAATAAAGTATTAAAAAATAAAAAAGTAATTCAATGTTCTCTTTTATTAAAGGTTGAGTGATGCAAACCTTGTAAAAATATTGCTGAAAAGTGTCTTTATTACAGTATGTTAAGTTCAGTTCCCAAAAAGAACTATTCAATTTTTGTATTTCCAGGCTCATTCGAGGGTTTGAGGAATGCTGTGTAATGCACATTTTAAAAGTTCTTGTCCTTAATGCCTTAACCTTGTTTTCAGTAATTCACAACATTTAATTATAATCCATTTTAAATTTAATGCCAGTATTTATGGCATTTAAAAAATCTTTTTGCACCTCTCAAAATGTATCTGACTATTCTGTTAATTTTGCAAATACAATGTTTAGAAGCCATCCAATCATCTCCAGACGTCTGTGCAAGACTATCTTCAACAGTAAGTTCCTCGTTCCAGTTTTTTCATAACAAATAAACCTTGAGTTGCTCTACCTGCACTGCAGTGACAGTTCTGATAACTTGGCAGTACTGCTTCCTATTCAATTTGGTTCATGCCAGGTCTACCTAGGCTAAACATAATTGCTGTTTGTCTATGTGGTTAAATAATCTTGACTTCTCACTTATTTTATGTTACCTGGACACTACTAAGAGCTTTCGCTCTTTAATTATTTTTTTGTCATCACGTTATTTCAAAAGCGAGGGGACACTATCAATACCAGCGAAACAACACTCGAAGATGAGAAGAGCACCGCCGGATACAGTATTGCTCGTCAGAAGCAAATATTTATTTTTGAAACCTAAGCTCTAACACAACCCAAAATGGAAGAGAGAAAACAATATATAGACTTTAAAAAAAACCGTAACAGACTCCACAGAGCTGCTCCGAAATCCCTTCACTTCCTTCGCCCGATCTGAGCCATGAGGCGAGCGTTGGCCGCCGCCTTTGCTCGCAAGTTTTTTGCTTTTGCAATGTTGAAAAGGATGTTCATGATATTGGTGGGCACATCTAGGGACAAGGTGAATTTGGTCCGGCGGTCACTTTTTGCACTGTTCTGGTACATCTTCCCCTTCAACTGAGTCTGGCGCAGGTATTTGTACTGCGAGGCGGGAAACGTCCTTTTTTCTCTTAATTCCGCAGACGAGAGGTCATCCCCAGGAAGGTAGAGGAACCTCCTTCTATCAGGTAGGTAGTTGTCCTGGAGGTCGCTTTTCTTTGCCCCTGAAAGGATTTCATTGTTGCAGAGAAAGTTGGATTCACTTTGATAGAGTCTGTAACAGAAGCTGGTGGTTGGCGTGCACAATATCGTAAACAGAAGCAGGGTTTTGATGTAAGACATCATGGTGTCCTGCTACAAAAATAAAGCAAATGATTCATTAGCCACACTTAAAAACCGAGTTGCACTTTTAAGGCTCAGAAAGAGGAGGCAGGAGTTGGAATACAATCACAGGTTGTGTCCCACGACAAGTGTTGCCTGTACAACTTCATGCAAAATGATACTTAAAATGCCTGCTAAATGGACAACTCCTCACATTGGCGTGGCATGTAAAACACAACTGTACCCATTATGATTGTAACTGTTTTTTAATTGTTTTTACAAAACATCTTGAAGCAGTTTCTTTTAAAAAATTAAAAAGTTAGAAAAGTGGGGGGAAATTATAAAAATAAATTAACATAGTAAATAAGGACGCATTTGTAACAATATGCGTCTGTGTTTACTTGCAATAATACTGTATGTGATAATGCCTTATTTTGCCTAAAGATTTCACATGGCCTTAATGTTTTTATTACCGTCAATTCTTAATTAAAATAACGCTGTCTCTAATGGCTTTGATTGAGCGTATAGGTTTAGAAATTTCGATGAAGGAGTCACAAGAGATGTAAAAACTGACAAAAGTTGCAACACTAACCGGTTTTACTGCTTGATTTACTGAATGCAATAAGAAGGAGTGGCTACTGTAAAATGCATGAAGATAATAGCTCAGCATACTAAATTGCGTTGTACTGTATGTTTAAGAAAACTACTGAGGCGAAACTTTTTAAAAAAGTGCTTTTGAAATGAGTGCAATTAGTATTTTATTTTCACTACATTTAGTTATATTAAGTTGCTCTCTGAATTCTAGTTCCAGATCACGTAATTTTTACAAATTGCAAAAAGAAAGAACCCAACCCAATAGTTCTGTGAAATAAAGACGAAGTATAGGAGCGAGACCGGACAGGTTTCTTCTGTGGATAATGTTTGGCGTGTTTTACAGTGGTCTATTTGCTACCCGGTTCACCATGTTATCTAATTTCTTTATAATCGACACTGCTTTCTTCATGACGACTTTAACCACTCCTCATAATTTCAGTTGTTGTTTTGTGACCATCTAGGTCAGCACTATTTTAACGTGAATATTTAACATTACTATGGTTAACAATCAATATAAATCGATATGTTGAATCAATCAGTACTATGTATTGCAAAGTATATGGATGGCAATGTAGGGAATGTGTGTTGGGGATCAGATGACTGAGTTGTTCATAATACAATCTAGACCCCTTTTAAACTTCCTTTTGTATAGCGTTTTCCAATGAAATACCCAGCTTTTAAAACATGCTCTTTCAAGTGACTACACATCTTGTTCTTTCGTCCCGTGAATCTTTCAGCTTTCTCTACAGTTTAATCCAATCTTTATTTTAGGCAGCGACAAATCCTATGTAATTAATTATACGTTTAAAATTAATAAGAAACTTCAAATTTACAGTAACATACAGTACATGGCTAGTCTCCTTAACGCCTTCAAATGTTGAAGTCTACAGAAAGATTTCAAACGGAATAAAATAGCGAATTATTCCAATTTTCTTGCAATCGCTTAGCCTAAAATAGTCGAAACGCTTAATATTTAAAATACAGAAGTAACACAGAACTGATTTGCTAGTGCAAATTCGTAAATATCAATTCAAACTGAAAAACTGTTACAATGTTTTCAATTTATCTCTTCAGTCAGATAAAGTACCTTTTCTGTTATGACTTCAAGCATTCACCTAATGACCAATAGCATTTATTTCAAATAAATCACAAGCATACCGACATAGAAAATATATTTTCTTGGATAAAGGTTAAAAGCAATAAGAGACTTACCAAATTCCTTTAATTTATGCCAGGGATAAAAGTTTGCAGTTCAATCTGGCTTCGAAAATGATGGGGGTGGGGTTGAGAACAGTCCAAGTTTATAATCCTCTCTTCTTCACTTCGTCTCTGTTCCTCTCCTTCAGGGTCTGCCTCCCCCTACACGATATAAAAGTGCGAGATCACGAGATAGAATCGTAATTCTACGCGAAAGAGATTCATTTAGAAGAATTTCATTAAAATTCAGTCATAAGCGACGGTAACGTCATAGTTCTGAAATGTTGTGTTTTTGCTTAGAGCTTGGAAAGGATGGGCTCTGAGCAAACTACGAAAAGCTGCGCTGCATTCTTCTTAAGTACAGGAGTCTGAAATGCAGCCCATCAGATGCTGCTGCGATTAAGTACCACACACATCACTCGAACTGTTATGTATCTGCTTGCTTGCTGTGCAATTAATCTGCCACCAAATGAGTGTCCACGCCTTGTCCTAGCGTTACTTCAATTCTCGTCTACCCGTCTATAACTTTATATTTGTAAGTTTATAACTGCAAAGTCCTCGTGTTGACAACGGTGCTTGGAAAAAGTATTCACTCCCTTCACTCCCAGTGATTTTTCGACTTGTTTACTTACAAATGTTACATACACTCTTTGAAAGTGAATAAACTCAAAAACTTGAAGGAATTATATTCCTGCAGATAGAAATTCTGTATTCATAGTGATTTGAGGCAGAAAAAGTGAGAGCATGAACTTCAGAAACTTCATTATTAACATGGACATACAGTATACTGTACAGCAGTATATGTTTAGCTCATGTTTATACCAGAAAAACAGTTCCACAGTAACCGAACTCCAGTAATACTGCAGTCTATAATTGTTACAGATTAAAAATCTAAAATCAGTTTTTACACATAATAATGTAATCAAACCTATCAATTGTGATTATTTGCAGTGTCTTGCCTTTCCCATTGTCACCTATTTTGTCAAATTATAAAATGATGCATGTGCATTTTTTTAACCTTAAAAATCTTAATGTTTGAACTGAAGACTTCCAAGTCTTACAAAGTCTTATGTCAGCAAAATTTAAAAGAGAAGACTAAAATTTGTTGATTTGCTTGGTCGAAGCACCTATAGCAGCAATTGCATCTGCAAGTCTTTGTGGGTCTCTAATACTGTAGCAGGGCCCCGACTAGCTCTGTTGGTAGAGCATGAGATTCATAATCTCAGGGTAGTGGGTTTGCGTCCCACATCGGGTCCAAGGTTCTCTAATAACCCATACTGGGCAGCAGCAGTATGGGGTGGTGTTGGTGGCAGAGGACTATGTTTCTGTGACAACAGTAACAACACTAGCACTATCTGTGTGAAAGACAGGCCTGGCAATCTACTTCCCTATCTTGCCATGAAAACTCTATGGGTAGTGACAGGGGAACTATCCATAGGGTCGCCATGAGTCGACACCGACTTGACGACACTCAACCCACCCACCACTTATTTAACACACTGGCTAATCGGTGTGTTTTGTGGCCATTCTTAGCAGATTTGCTCAGACTCTCTCAGGTTGCTTCGGAATCACTTATGAAAAGTAATTTTTAAGTCCTTTCACAGATTCTCAATCATTCCAGTCAGGAAATTGAATGGACACTACAAGTAGAGGACTTTCATTTTCTTATTCTTAAACACCTCAACACTTTTGCCTTGTGCTTTACATCATCATCCCGCTGAAAATTGAATTGCTTTAAATCTGTATCAGATTTGCCAGTACTTTGCGCCATCTATGTTCCGATCAGTCTTGATAAGCTTCCTGATCCATCCTGCAGGCAGCTACTGTATATCGCCCTGCAGCTTGCAACTGGCAACCCACCGAGCTCAGCAGCTGTGAGCCTGGTCAGTACCTGGATGGGAGACCTCCTGGGAAAAACTGAGGTTGCTGCTAGAAGAGGTGTTAGTGGGGCCGTAGGGGGTGCTCACCCTGCAGTTTGTGTTGGTCCTAATACTCCAGTATAGTGATGGGGGACACTATACTGTTAAAATGCACTGTTCTTCTGTTGAGATGTAAAACCAAGGTCCAAATTCCAGGGTATTTCTCAAAAAGAGTAGGGATGTTACTTTGGTGTTCTGGCCTTTATCAAGCTTGGCCTCCTAATTATCCCATCTATGAACTGGCTTCATCACTCTGTTCTCCTTCCCACTCATAGCTGATGTGTGGTGAGTGTACTGGCACACTTTGGCTGCCGTCACATTATCCAGGTGGGGCTGCACATTGGTGAAGGTGGAGGGGAGTCGCCATTACCTGTAAAGCGCTTTGAGTGGAGTGTCCAGAAAAGTGCTACAGTATATAACTGTAAGGAATTATTATTACATCCATTGAATGCTTCGACATTCATTGAATGCTTAAGAGTCTTTGAAATGATTTTAGAACCTTGTTCTCATCTGCCTTTATACAACTATATCCCTGAATTGTTTAGAAAGCTCCTTGGTCTACGTGGTTGAATCTTTGCTTGACTACACTACCAGATTGAAGGACCTTACAAAGAGAGTGGTATTTATTCTGCAATCATATGAAACAATCTTATTGCACATGGACATAGGCCACTCAACTACTTGTATGACGCATTAAGGCAATTGTATTAATTTAAAATAAATTTAGGTGTGGAACTACAAACATAGACTACAATCATGATTATTCAATTTTTCTTTCATATTAATTATCACTTTACGTCTTTCTTTTTCATGTTTTGCTTTCAGTGTGTGGAGTAGGTTGTAAATAATAGATATTAATTGCTACTTCAAGGTGTCATTACTGCAAGTTTAGAGCAAGGAAATGTTAAAACTGTGCACAGTGAACACTTTTGAACTCTTTTACTTTTTTAGTATATTCTATAAACTGAAGAGTTGAGAGTGGAGAGCTTGTTGCTATACTGCATATTTACAGCCTAAATACAGAGCAAATGTCCGAAGTTGTGGTTGTGCTGTAAAAACATGTAATATAATGGTATTATTATATAGAATTTCTTTATCAATTAAATTAAATTAATTGGGGGATTTGTCCTGATTATAGCATCCCAAGGTGGAATTTAGCCAACCCTTTGGGGTTAACTCCCCCATTAGTTCCCACGCCATGGGTTTTATAACAACAATTAGTCAGGATCTTGATTTAAATTGATGTAATTGGTTTACAAGTTGTAGTCTAGAGAGAAGAGTGCCTCCTACTGGCCAACTGACGTCTCAACAGCAGCAGACTGGTTGTCATTGGAGGTGTGTCATCTCATTACTGACCTGGCCCAGCAGTGCCTTCAGTAATGCATTTAAACTGTACAATAACAGACGTACATGAGTTGCAAAACATTTTAAAAATCTTTTGTAGAACCTGACACTTGAGTGGTAGAGGAAAATAGAAACGAATTTAAGTGTATTTCTGTTACATTGTAGCAGGAGAGCAGAGGGTGGAGGAGAAGACCGCTATCAAGGTTACTTTCTTGGCTTATTCTGACTCTGAGTGCCATAAGAATCTTGAGTTCAAAATACAAAAAAAACAACAAACTAACACTACAGTTATAAAGAAAGGAGGAGAGAATATTTTTTTTAATTGACACACTACAAGACATTTAATGTTACCAAGGAGTTAGTCTTTAAAACCTAGCAAACAAAGATGATCAATAATATTAATGATGGAAAACCCAATTAATACGATACTACAGATTTGATTTGTGGAACCAGAGGATGGTTTTCTTGACATTAAAAATAAATGTAAAGAAACTCAACATAAGGCACTGCAAATCTTACAATTGAATTAGTATTGGTTGGACATTGTGTTTCTTAGGTGTGTGTTACAGCTTTGCTACAGGAAAAGCCTATTGATCACAAATAGGTTTGTTATAAGGTTGTGAAAGCAGTCTTATTCATTGTATTTGGAGTTATTTTCCTTAGGTAAAGTGCAAAGCATAAAGGAAAATACATTTTCTTTTAACATTTGAAATACAGTTCCAACATTTTTAAGGACTGGGTTCTGCTCAGCATGTGTGTCCTGTTCCTCATCCCAGAGGTGTCCTGTCCAGCTGAGCTCTCTGTTATACTGTACAGTAGTTGGATCTTTAAATGCGTTTTAAAAAAAACCTCCAACAGATCGGCTTTTTTAGCTACTAAAAAGTGGGACTTTTCCTCTTCTTTCTTCCTCAGTTTCCACAGTTTCTGAAATTAAAAAAAATCACAATTAATTATTTCTCCAGCTGAAGTTTCTTTTAAAAGAGCTCTATTACAATGCAACCTAGCGGCTTCTGATATCCTGTGGGATATGCTTGGCAGGCCTCTTAAGGAGAAGGAATTTTTAAGAATAAGATCTATTGATGACTTCATAGAACAGCGATTTAAAATAGTTCTTTTAGCTGCTCTACAGTGTACTTGTCTAAAACATCTAAAAAACTCTAAGAGCAGAAAGTCTAGGCTGGATTAGACCCCACAAATCTGTGGAAGACTGATATAGAATTGAAGCTTCCAATATTAGGAGAAAAAAAGGGTCTACATAGTGTAGGTCAGGTTGTATGTATAAATGCATAATTCCTCATAAAATGGGAATATCTATAGTAAATTGTGTATTCTACTCACTCTATGAAATATTTTTTTCTGTTAGGTATTAAGGGTGCTCAGCTCTGCATAGTCGGCTGTTATACTAATAAAATGCGAATGTCTGGCCTTTAGTTGTTCACTGGGGTGAGAATGCACATTGCAGTGTGTTCAAATGTGTTTGGTATACATACGGTATGTGAGAAGTTAAGCATTGAAAATAAGGTATCGCGTGAGAACATTCCTTCATTCAGGCTACAGTTCACGATTTCAAGGGGGGTTCTAACTTCATGTGGCCCCCCTGAGTAAGATTCAGTGGAAAACAAAGACCAGCGACTCACTTGATCGAATAAGTGCAAGAGACAGAAAGATATGCTCTGTGTATTAGTTTATATAAAAGGTGAAGTGCTCATGGATAGCAATTTTCAATTTGTTTAGTTTACTGACAGCTGAGATTGGAGATAATTACTTTTCTTAATTGGTGCAGGATACAAAGTCACAACACTGGTAGTCCTAGAAAGTAGTGTCGGATCTGTTTTTATTGTTTGAGTCACATCCCTTCAAAATATCATTATAAGGCCATCCTGACATATGCATGGTAATTGTAATTAAATTGAGTAATACACAGAGCATAATTGAGATACTCTCTAACAATAAATCAATATATTAACATGCAAATGACAGTGAAAGAGAAAACTTGAGATGAAAGTGCATTAGTCTGAAATACATTGAGTCTCAGAATCTTAGGATTCCTTCCCTAAAGAAACTACCATTACATAAAAAAGCTACACAGATCAGTTGCAGAATGAATACTGAAATCTGTCAGAATACAGAATTAAGCAGGGATTTGTAAGTGAAGCAAGATTTTTGCTTTTGAAACAAGATACAGAACATTTCATATAATCAGATTTGAGAACAGCATTAATGTATAAAAAATAATTAGCAAGGCGTCAGATCTGGAGTACAAGTGAGTGAACATACAATCAATTTCAGTGTATTTTATGAGTTTCACCCATTGAATGGAATACTTGATTATGACATCCTCCCGAATTACTAATGCCCAACTAATACATGATGTTACACTCAGACACATTAGGTCTTCCTCTGTTAATGGACACGACAGAGAGAACGGAATGAAGAGAAATGCTTCTTCATAGAACCAGCAGCTCTTTTTTTCTCACGAGTCCAGGATAAGTCAAAAAGTATTCCACAACAGCCATAGTTAATGCAACAGAGTCAACAATTCTCTTTTAAACTATCACAATTTGATTGTACAACTCTAAAAATGATTTAGTGTGTTTGATCATATATGTTTTGATTAATGATCTGTATTTCAGTAGTTCAGTTAGTTCCTAATAAATAGGACAAAATATGTATAAATTATTTGGTGGGACTCACCAAATACTTGGCAGCCTAGTTGTGAGGATAAGGCTACCCAGCCCTCCCTTCTCTATCATAAGGAATGAACTAGGGAGCTGCTTGAAGAGTGTAGACAGGTGGTGGGAAGGATGCAAGAGTGAGGCATGAAGGGAAATCCTAGGTGCAATACTTAATGTATTTACGGTAGGTGAGTTGAAGTGTATGTGATTTGGATGTAATATTCCTCCCAAACATCTTCTATAAAGTTAATTCATTATTCTCAGCCGATGGCTGTTTCACCACTCACACGCCATGCATGGGATTAATAGCAGTTTAATCAGAGCTTAATTCCACTATGAAAAGCTAAAAGAAAGTAAAATACATCCTGTCCTTGGGGGCGATTTCAGGTATGTAAAGAAAAGAGGTGTCTTAGGGAAAGAAAAACAAAAGAAAAGTGAGATTGTTTGGAAGGTCAAGGGGAACAGTGAGAAGAAAACCAGGGACATAAATTCCAAGGGCAATTATAAAGGCAGCAATCTGTGAATTGAAAAGTTTTTGAAACAGATCAGTCTATCTCTGGGTGCTGAAGGAACGTGTGAGCCCAGTTTAAGAATTATTTTGGCACCTGTGTATTATTTTAGGTCTATGTTTTATTATATTGATTGTAATTGTTCATATTTCATTTCGGCTCTCTGCACAAAGCACTCATAATTGTTTTTTCCTTGATACATGATAAACTAAGCATTAGGAGTTTAAGAGCATACTGTATAACCTTTATTAACAGATTTTGTGCCAAAATAAACCTTTCTGATTTGATACTTTGGTAGTGCTTGTTTTAATTCCATTCCTATGAAAGGTTTGCTCTTTCACAGAAAGAAACCTGTGGATGAAGCCTGGTATTGAATTTAAACCTCTATTAAATATCTCCTTTAACTTTTTTAATCCCTTCCTCCTTAACACTAAACCATTAAGCTAATGCTTTACCATTTTTGACAACTTCTGCTCTTACGTCTGCTAAACCTACAGTATATTTAGCATTTCTGTCTAAAAATGCCAAGAGATGCTAAGATTTATTACTATTTAGACAGATCATTAATGTTCAGTGTTATAATTCAAAGAAACATGCACCATTTCTTGTGACACTCCTAATATGTACATTATATGAGTAATCAGGTGTACCAAACTTCAATTAGTAACTATCACGCTAAGCCTCCTAGCCTTCAGTTAGTCATTATGTCAGTGGGGGCTTCAACAAGTGGTGGTAGTAGGGTAGGATTTATCATCAGTGGATTGCCTACTGGGGTAGATTGGGTTCCAGGTCTGAAGGAAGGTCCCAGGAAATAGAGCTGTGCTTCTCAAGATCACAATTTCCAAAGTTTTGTTAGAATGCTCCTTATGTGGGAACCAAGACCACTCCATTATTCGGAATTGAAAACTGAGAACACAGGCACAAGGGCATAAATCGGAATGTTTCACTCACTGCAAACAGTCAGGCTCTTCCATTATGGGTAAAGCTGCTTGTGTTGATGCCTGTTTCAATTTCTCTGAACTGTCAGCACTTGAAACAGCAGTAGCAGCTTCCAGTAACTAATAAAATAACATCTGAAGTTTCATGAAGTGAAGAACAATGGTGCAGGGAAGTGAGTAGTAAATTTAAATTTGTCATCTTTGTGACAGTATATTTCATGGCTTTACTTAATTGCCCCATTACATATCTGCAGGGATTAATTGCCAATAGGATCTCAGCACTAATTAAAAGAGACTTGTTTTCATTATACTGTCTATGAAGTCAGATCAGCTAACAATGTACTAGAAACAGTTGAGTCCCTATTGTCCAATGTTCTAATTTGACACAGAATATGAGGATGTTTGCTTTTTTATTAGGCTTCATGCTGCATTCAAATTTACTGTACTGGAAATAATGTACAGTAGTGTGGCTCATGCCAGATGCTTCTGATTTCACATTAACGATTAGTGAGGGAAACATAATAGTACTAAAAAAATTCCATGTATCATGCACAATTATAACAGAGTTATTTTATTGATTTTTTTATTAGGTGGTGTAAATGAAGGGGGCAGCACAGAGGCACAACAGTTAGCATTGCTACATCACAGCCCTGGGGCCCTGAGTTCAGTTCCAGACCTGGGGTGCTATCTGCGTGAAGTTTGTATGCTCTTCTTGTGTTTGCAGGGGTTTTTGCCTGGTTTCCTCCTACAGCCCAAAGATATACTGTATCGGGGTAATAAGCTTCTGGGAAATTTGGTCCTAGTGTGTGTGTGTCTGCATTTGTGTCTGCTTGCGTCCTGCGATGGACAGGCATCCCATCCGGGTGTATCTTGCCCTGTGCCCTTCGCTTGTCAGGATAGGCTCCAGCTCCCCTGCAGCCCTGAAGAGGATGAAGCAGTTAAAAATGGATGGGTGTAATAAATGGAGGATGAGGCTAAGCTTTTAGAGTTTTATTTTTGAAATGCTGTATGATTAAAGATGTTTGTGAGGCTCTAGTGTGCTGTAACAGAAGTGGTGAGTATGCTGAATGGTCTTGAGTGTTCAGGTGTGCACCAGGGCGTCTTCAGCTGATAACGTCATTTTCCCACTGCCAATTTCTTTGCTTATCCAGCTTGCAAATTACAAAAACAATATAGCAGCAGTTTTTCAAATGGAGAATTGAAACAATAACGATGTTGTGATTAAACCTAAAACAGTTGGCAGTTATTAATAACTGCATTTTCAAAACTTCATACAGTAGTATGCAATTTACACTGTAAGCATTGGACCGCAGGTTTAAAACTCAGCATCTGTTTTAATTAAATACTTATCTATCAGGAAAAAATCAGGGTCTATCAGGAAAAAATATGGATGGGCACTGGGAAGCTAACAAGATTTTGCTCATTGCCTTTTTTAATTTTAACTGAAATTTTAACATTTATGGTTTATTTGATCATCTTCATAATAAATAATTTGAGACAATATTATTGTTTCCTTCATTCCCCACCTCACCCTGCTCTGTTATCACAGCAAGAGACAAAATGAGTATGATCGCTACACCTGATTTGAAATCTCTCAGATATAAAACTAAATTAATCCTTGAGCCAGTTTTTCAGACAATGCACTAAAATAGCCCTTCCGACAAATGGTCAAAATTAGGGAAAACATTTCTTTTATTATTTTTTGCAATTCTGCAGTAACGCTTATTGATTTTTATTATTTAGTAGGCAATTGACCCGAGGATCTCATCCAGATGATTCTTGAATTCAACAGCATGGCTGGGTAACTTGTTCCACACTCCCACAGCCCTCAGATGAAAAGATAAGGGACAGCACCTCCTCTACATCCATTCAGGGCCGTGAGAGAGCCAGAGCCAGAGCCTGTTCTGGCAAGCAACAGCAGGGTACATCCTGGACTGGACTCCAGTCCTTCACAGGGCACACACAGACACAAATACACACACGTTCACACCAGGGCCAATTTTCCCAGAAGCCAA
This sequence comes from Atractosteus spatula, assembly GCF_055471065.1. Taxonomy (NCBI): domain Eukaryota; kingdom Metazoa; phylum Chordata; class Actinopteri; order Semionotiformes; family Lepisosteidae; genus Atractosteus; species Atractosteus spatula. The sequence continues at coordinate 50,717,899 of NC_142713.1, read as the reverse complement.
TTTACCTACCAGTACATCTTTGGACTGTGGGCGGAAACCGGAGCACCAGGCGAAAACCCATACGAACACAAGGAGAACATACAAACTCCACACAGACAGCACCCTAGGAATTGAACCCAGGGGCCTCCTTTATATACAGAGGAATAATTCATTTTTAATTTTCACATGTTTCAGGTCGAGAGCTTGCGAGAGTTTTCGCAGGAAAGCTGTTTTAAGCACATCGTGAGTATGGAAAATCTGTGTAAAAAGGAAACTGAAATAATATTGTTTTTAACAGAAATTCCCGTGGATACATTTCTTATTTGTTATGCCCACAGGACAATAGATAAAAACTACAATATTCTGCAACAAAAAAGTCTTATTACTTTATCAGGGTGCATAGACATTACTGTTATAACACTTTCAGCTGAAGATCAGGTTAAAGGGAACCAGGTTAAAGGGAATTTGCCCACAGTATATTTGAAATTATTTTTTTGAATAACTCAGTTTATCTTTAGGTATTTACTTTACGTGAATATGATTTTAGTTAGTAAAGAGGAACAGAAGGCTGGGGTGGTTAGCAGCGCTGGGGCCCTGAGTTAGATTCCTGGGGTGCTATCAGCACCACAGTTTCTGTGTTCTCACCATCTTGGAAATCTGGCCCAAGTGTGAGTGTGAGCATGTCTGTAATTGTGTCTGCGTGTGCCCCTGCAATGGACTGGTGTCCTGTCCAGGATGTATACTTCCTTGTCCTCCTTGCTTGGATAGGCTCTGGCCCCCCATAATCCTGTAATAGATGAAAGTGGATGAGAAAATAAAGGCATGGAAAAACAGAGCATAGCCGAAAGATTTAGTTCTAAACTGAGAAATGAATCTTTAGTCTATCCTCTGTTCCTGAAGCACAGACTGATGTAAAAATGTTCATCTCTACGAGAATTAAAGAACAAAATCTTCCTTAAGACTCATTAAAGGTCATTGCAATCTTGCACGTAAAACTTTAAATTAGTTAACATTCATTTATTTAAATTTGTTGTACAAAAGCCTAATTAGGATAAAATGCGAGGGAGGTTAAACACACGTTAGTATCCTTAGAGAAAAGAAACCTGGCCAGTGGAATGTAAATTATGTAGGAGGAATGGTACATGTGTAAAATCAGCTGAGTCCAATGAATCATCTTGCAATTAAAAACAATCATTCAGAGTCTGGTAGTAGGCAAAACTGAAATAATGGCAGGTTTTAATTGGAACAAAGAAGAAATTGTATTTATTTTCTTTTGATTTCTATTTTGAAATCATCATAATAAAAAATGAATTGTCATCCGATATGTTTTAAGGACACTTTATAAGAAGCATATCTTCGTTATTAATTTAAGTTGAATAGGGGAAAAATATTATTCAGTCTTACATATGACTCACAAACATGCATTCCATCATGAGTACTCAATATCAACTTGTTGGCAAATTGTGTAAATTCATAGATTAACAAAATGAGATTTCAGGCACTTATTTCTCATTTTCTTAATATCATTGCCCGAAGAAATGATATGTCTCAATGATTCTATGTAATTCAACAATCCCAGAAGTATCCTCATATCAATAAACATATCTCTGTGCATTCCTGTCAGATATTTAATTACAGTATATGTGGTTTTTGTTTTATTTTGAAAGAAGAATATGAAGCGCTAATTATCAGCCAGATTGGCTTTCCATATTTTCACTAAATTTGATCCTCCATCATGTCAGCTTTCAAAATCCACACTTTGTTCTTTCTTCTGTTGTTGGATATTATTGAAATCCATTTGAAAGACTTGCTGTTATGGGGTTAGGAAACAAAGCAATTGTTATAGTGTTTTGAGGTTGCTGCAGAAGAAAGCGAGAGAGACTCTTTTTTCATTACGAAGCAGTCAAATGGCACTGTGACTACTTTCCTGCTTGAACTACAAGAAAACCCAACCTCATGTAAACAGAATAAAAGAAAATAAAATTACTAAATGACTGTAAAAACCCACTGAAGGTCCAAAACTATAACATATCTCTTGTCTTTTCTCCTGGAGGTTTATATCTCTGTGTCTGCACAATTTGTATTTCACAGCAGATAATAGCTGACAACCTTTGAAAGGAATACCCGGCTATAAATCATCTCACTTTGTCCTTTGAAATGTACCTGCAATCTCTTGCTGTTCCATCATCTGGACTAAGTCCTTCCCAGCTCTATGTCCTGCTGGTGACACATATGCATCAACAAGTTCCAGAATCAGTGTTTCACCACCAAGAGGAAAAAACTAAATATTCAGTTGCTGGGGTATGATATTCGCTTTATGGGTGGTTACATCACTAAATAACACCTAATCCTCTAAAATTTGGAAAGGATTTTAAAAACATCTCTTATTTAAAAAAGAAACAAAATGCATATCAGTATAATATGGACAGAATACAACAGGCACAAAAATCATACACACCTATGCAAGTTATAAATGCTGAATAGACAAGTAACAGTTTGCTGTTGGAGTTATACAGTAAATAGCTAGCCAGTTTTATTTCATTCCATGCACTAAAGCACAGAATAATCAAAAACACTATAAAACCACTGATCAAACATAAATGCACAGCAAGGTTTATCCTTCAAGCACAGTTTACTTTTATATTTCAGTGGATGAGGCAGTTAAAGTGCTTGCTGCAAAATCAAGTGGCCACATTGCTGAAATGCTGCACTGCTCGGAAGGAACAGCAGGTCTGAGTCCCCTCCAGGAGGTGGAGTACAGACAGGACACAGCCAAGGAGAGCAGGTGTTCAGGAGAAAAGCTCAGACATGAAAAAAGCCTGGACTTCAGGGGAAGGATTTGCACAGTCTTTTGGCAAACCTTTACATACCTCTCCTGACATGAAAATCAACCATTTTACAAAATTACATACTTCAGAAACAGAATGCAAGTCATTTTTGTGAGAATGATTAATTCATTAGTAAGAATGTTTTCAGTAAGACTACATCACCATTGGAGAAATGTGTATTATACACAGTTAATAATAGTTAAGAAATTCTGTGCATTTCATTGATACCTGGCTTCCACAAAGTTAAACCTTACGTTTTATTAGAATTTACAAAGTAAACAGTGTTAAAGTTTTATTTCAATGTCATTCAATCTGTTCAACAGGACTCAGACATTGTTTAAGCTTTAGCATTCCTAACGAGTTCATCCTTGACACTTCATTCACAGGACCTTCTGTCACTGTCATCAGCATGTTGTTGAAGATAATTTCAGGACCAAAAGTGAAAGAAGAATTTGTGGGCATAAGTGAAAACCAAGATGTTGTGCATTTAGACTGGAAAACATTGTAGGGTCCATAAGATATTAGCAACCAAGACAGACCTTGGTTGTAATCTTATTGTAATTACACAAAGTAATCTTACTTTGTGTTCTTAGCACAAAGAAGTTCAAAGGTCCAAAAAAACACAGCTTAAATTAAACTAAATGTTAAATTTACTGTTTCTTATGCTTCTCTTCTGTCAGATTCTACAGACCTGTACTTGTGCACAGTATTGAAACATGCACTTTTTCTCTATCATTAAGAAGTAAGAAGGCTGACTTAAATGTATATATTGTACTACTTTTGGCCTTCCTTATTCGATTAATTAATCATGTATTCATAAACTATGTGGTGATAAAATCATATCTCAACAAATATTTTGGCTCATTAAGCAAAATGGCAGAAAAAAAGCCCCAGAGGGAATTTACACATAGTATACAAGTGCAGTGACCTTCTACAGAACAGGGAACATCCTTTTTTGTTTTATTTTAATTGGCAGTGAAAAAGCTGTCAAGTGTACCACAAGAACAAAATATTTGAAAACAAAAACATTTCTTAATTTTGAATAAAGAGAATTAGGACTAGGATCTGCTATCCAAATCCAGAGATATTCACATTTTTGTTGGATTGTCTTTTCATTCTTTTTAAAGAAAAAAGGTTAGTGTCTAGCTGTTTCCTGCTTCCAGGAGCATGATGATGGAAGCTAGAAAATTCTTCCAAAAGCCTATAAGACATGTTGCATATGGGCCAGTCCATTTTGGTAACTCCATCACAGCTAAGAAACTGTTGACGAAAGACTCTGCATAGAGTGAGCATTATCATTGATGAAATTAGCACTCAGAAGAGCTGAGTGCCTTCTGCTATTGTATACCAGGCAGATGTACTGCATAGAACCTACAACAAAATCGATTATTACTTTTAAGTGTATGAAATCTTTAAGTCTAAGAAAGCTGCATTCAGATTTAATGCAGGCTGATTATTTTTGTATTAAGTCTGAAGCTGATAATATTTTGGTTTTCTTAACTGTCTTGACCTGAGTAAGAATAGTGAGGGGCCACAGAAAATGTTTAGACTTCTTTTCCTCTTTCACCTTACTGATACAAACATGATTCATTCATAGTCCCTTAACAGAATGGAAAGCTATCAATAACATATACAAATACAGGCAGACTAGTGAGAGAAAAATATATATTTTTATTTTGGACATTTTATATCAAAACTAAAAATAAGTTTAGTTTTTTTGTACAAATAGTACTAACAGTGCTAGAGAAATAACATTCTTTTCGCTAAACATCTTGTGATATCTTGCACAATTTACTTGATTAATGACACGATTAACAGGAAACTTATTATTTTGGTTGCCTTTATACACTTTGCATGACAATAATTTGTAATGATGTAGTTTTTATGCTTTTGCTACACTGATTAAATACAAAATTGCATTATAGCAGTAATGCATTGTTGTTATGTGATATGTGATAATGTACCATTACTAAAAAAAGGGATACTTCCATTATTTCTTCTTCTTTTCTCTTTACGGTGTACAGGTGACATTTTTTCACCTGGCAGGCTCTGAAAAGAAACGCAAAAGTTAAAACGCTGAAGCAATCGTCAGAAACAAACACTTCCCAATGACAAAATACAAACTTTTATTTGTACGTATTGGAGCCAGTGATACATCCTGCAAACACTTTTACATCAGGGGATGGCCAAGTAGTCTTAGTCTGAAAGCACCTTGACCAAACAGAAACACTCCTAAAACTGTGCTCGTACAACATCTGATCTGGCCCTTACGTCTTTTAAAATGCTGCTTCTCTGTATTAGTACCGGGGAATTTTGGAAACATTTCTCCACACCTACTTGGGTTAAATACTGTCCAAATATATTTAAGTGACACATACAGAGATTGTTGCACATGTTTGATTTTTTATTTATGCATTTTCAAGTTTTTTATTCAATTGAAACAAAAAATACAAAAATATAACTAACAATGCAAATGTTCCTAATAATTCTATGTACGCCAGCACCGTTGACATCTCATGACTATCAATGGTAAGTAAAGAGTGGTTAATAGTGGCATTCACATTATCTGACTGGCAACAACTCTTAGCATCTCTCAATTTCAATAATATTCTGTCAACCAAGAATATGATCCATTAAGCAGAGAATGACAAAGGTTATTGCACTATTCAGAGTCTTACCTCTTGTTTCCTTCTTACACCTCAGTTCACAGTTTTTCTTGGATGAGAACCTATTGCTGTTCCCTCCACAGCCACCATAAACAAAAGGCCTGCAGTCATTAGACTTTGGGTGGTAATACCAGAGCAGTGTATAATCAGAACATGACCCCTCAGTCATTGGGATGCTACAGGGGTCAACCTGGTGCTCTGTAAAAAAGATAAATGAGTCAATGAAAAGCTAAAGGTAGCTAGTAATTGCATCACATAGTATGGCAAATTAAAAATCTAATCTTAAATGTACCTGTCGTATCTATACAACTATGCACTATCTTAAAAGTGCACCTGTTGTCACACAGTTTTCAAGGATTTATGAGCAATAAGATTATTGTCATTTACTGCAGTATTCAATACAGTAGTGTGCACAGTGCAGTACTAATATTTAATAACAAAAGCCATGGACACTGCAGACCTAATTCTTGGGAATCACAGAAAACCCTTGGTTTAACAGACTAATTGGCGGAAGGTGCATGTGACGTGATTGTGCATTTCCCCATTATTGTGGGGAAATTCTGATTTTATAGACAAAAATATAGCTGATTTATTTCCATTAAATCCAAAGTCCGTTAAAGCAAAGTCTGTTGAACGCGCTTCAGGGTATATTATACATACAGTGCAGTATATTTATAAAATATTAAAGATGCAGAATGCAGAAAGCTACAAGCGTGTTGGGCAGCAAGAATCACAAAAAGCCTAGACTAGTTAAGAGAGTGCTATAGCCCTATAAAGAGTAGGAGTACGAAAGATTCTCTGTTTCATGTGCAAAGATACCTATTTTGTTTTAGAAGGACCATGCACAATGACACAGTACTCTTACAGTTTAATATTCCTCCATATTAGGTATACTTGTTAGCAAATTATGAGGAAGCCCAGCCACATACAGTATAGTGTTGGACCTCTGGGAGCAGACATTAACAGTACTTGGCAGGATTTCCACAAGGTTTACAAATATTCACAACACTATTTCATCCCATTTTTCTAGCACTTCCTGTACGTTTGAGTAGATATTTGAATCTTCAAACAGGAGTCAGCTTCAGCTGTGGTTGTGATAATGGGTCTAATGGGATTGAATGGTATGTTTCATTGTTTTCACCAGTGTTCAAGGGCACTGGGATTTGGAGATCGTTCCAGGCAGGGGAGGTAAGGGTAAGACCCATGTTGTCTGGCACTGAGTCTACTGATCAGTGTGCAGATCTGAAGACAGGTTCTTAATATTGTGTCCAGTGAGCATAGTGAACTTTTGCTGTTATTTCCTGTAAGCCTTTGTGCTTTTAACTTTAACAGAGATAATTATTTGTCTATGAGTTCTATCTTGTCTCCAGATAGATTATGTGATCACAGCTCTTCTCCTGTTCCAGATTGTCATAATACTAAAATATACTGTACAAGGTAAAATAATTATATATTTTTACTAGGTCAGTATACAGTACTTGACCTTAATTGATTTGCTGAAATTCTAAAATAAATATTTCAGTTAAATGAATGAGATTATCTTATAGGAAGAATAAAAAGGAAGTTTGGAACTATAATTGTTAAACTCAAACTTGCTTGATGTACTGAGTAATACCAGTATGCCATAATGCCAGCAGCCATATCACACTGCAACTCACAACTGGCAACCCACTGAAGCTCAGCAGTGTGAGCCTGGTCAGTACCTGGATGAAAGACCTCCTGGGAAAAACTAAAGTTGCTGCTGGAAGAGGTGTTAGTGGGGCCAGCAGGGGGGCTCACCCTGCGGTCCGTGTGGGTCCTAGTGCCCCAGTATAGCGATGGGTGACACTATACTGTAAACATGAGCCGTCCTTCGGATGTGATGTAAAACCGAGGTCCTGACTCTCTGTGGTCATTAAAAATCCCAGGGCGTCTTTCGAAAAGAGTAGGGGTATAACCCCGGTGTCCTGGCCAAATTTCCCATTGGCCCTTGCCAATCATGGCCTCCTAATAATCCCCATCTATGAATTTGCTTCATTACTCTTCTCTCCTCCCCAATGATAGCTGGTGTGTGGTAAGCGTTCTAGCGCACTATGGCTGCCATCGCATCATGCAGGTGGATGCTACACATTGGTGGTGGTGGAGGGGAGACTTTGAGCGCTTTGAGTGGAGTGTCCAGAAAAGTACTATATAAGTGTAAGCAATTATTAATTATTATTATTAATAATAAAGCACTGAACTCAGTAATTTAGATGTGTTATATAATGTTTTGCATATCTAGTCCTGGATCTGAAGATTTTATTCCAATGATAAAATAAGTTTATCATTGTGCCAAATGAAATATCTCCCTTATTTTGAATGACATGTTTCGTAAATGATGGCTAATATATGGTACTGTACCTTGTAATGGGATCTGAGCAAGTCGTTTTCTCCTCTGAGATGATTCCATTATGCGGTCATTTTCTGAATCTACAGATAAATGGATTTATTAGTGTTCACAGTGAATAATTTTCAAATATGTCAACACTCTAAATGTTGTCCATTACAGACATATCATGATTCTGTCAACATAACTAGCACTTGATAAATGTCATGAAAATGTGTGCAATGGAGCACTTATGTTTCAGTAATTCTATTATTGTCTTCCGCATTCCTCTCAAGTGAAGCCAGTTTTAATCTTCACTGTAGATTTGTGTTCACGCAATACATAAGCATCTGAAATGAGGATGTGTGTTGTCATTCTCTTCTCTCCTAAAGGACAGATGATACTTTTAATGGAATGATTTTCATTTTGCCTCTGATACCACTTTAAATGATCACATTGTCAAATTTGATACAATTAATAAACACAGATACAATATCTGAAATGAGTTGTAAAGCCCAAATCTATACTGAAAATATATGACAACATATATTTTGCAAGATTTCCTATACAATTGCATATTTGATTTCAATGGTGTAAAAAATTGCATAGTGTAACACAATCTTTTATGCTATATTAAATAAAAAATGTCTGTAGCCATAGGCTTTTCCATATTCACAGGTGGAATTGGGCATCACCTTGCATACATATGAAATTATATTTCTCTGGAAACTCAAACTGAAAAACTCAAATAACACACAACACATAACTCTCATTACATTATTCCACAAAATGTTATTCCACAAAACGTTTTGTGCTACGCTGATTATGTTCTGTAGTTTTAATAGATCATGGTTCTTTAATTTTATTTAGTCTTTGTAAAAAAATATATAATACAAACTAAAACTGTTAATAGTAAACCATTCATTATGAAGAGCACCATAAGTTAATTTAGATTCAGATATAAAATGTCTTTCAGTGCAAGTTTCAGACTAACAATCAACATGGCGGATATCAGTTGGTTTTAAATGGTAAAAGTTTTTTTTAAAACAGAGTTAATCTGTTTAATGGAAATTGGGTTAAAGAAGTGACTTTGTGTAGTGCCTTTGAAATACCTCTTTACATTATTTTTTGTTTTCAATTTGAATTGAACATTGTATGCTTTTTTAATGAGTCAGGGGAAAATAAAGTCAATGATATGGAATGTGCTGATGTTGTTCTGTTTTGATCTATGGTTTCACTGCTTCAACAAGGTGCTGTTTGGAATGGAAATATGTTTTTATTGTATTTTTTCCCACATTAAACTACAAGATAGAGACTTTTCTTCATTTCATAAAATGTTTGCTTATGAAAGACACATTTTATTAAAACTAAAACAATGACATTAAATTCTACATCCATTCCTCAATAGTGTCTAAGAAATAGAATTTGGTGACAGATGCAAAGTGGTTTGGGATATTAAACGTATCTGTCTTTAAACATATTCTCAAGATGGCAGGCTTTGAAATCACCACATTAAAGCTCACTGTGCATTCCTTTGATCAGTGCAATTGAATCGTTTTTCAATGCAAACACAAATTTACTCAGCAGTTAGAAGCTGTGAATTAAAAGATGTTTTTCTTATGTGTTTATTTCATAGCATGTCTTGGTAACGGACTTCATCTTTAGAACCTTGTTATTGCTTCTGGGTTCTGAAAATGTATTATTAGTGCAGTTTGTGACAACAACAACATCCGAGTATTAATGGCAGCAATATGCTGTAGCTCTGGAAATGTCTTTTTATAAAACAGCTACAGTAAAGTGCGTATTTCACAGGCTTTGTGGCCATATTTGTATTGGAAGCAAATCTTTTATGTTAAAATGAAGAATGATTTGTAGAATTATTTTCGATTACTTGTGAAATTGCTTTCTAGCATCTGCTGCTCCTGTTGCACGGTGCTTTCTTGTCCTTTGGGTCCACCCTCTTCATCGTTTTCATCAAGATCTTCCGAGAGCTCTTCAAGCCCAGCTAGGTCTCCCTCCGGACTCTCCCCAGTGATTATATTATTGTCTTTATCTGGGTCAGCTGAATTCACCACTAACAGAAAGTCTTTGCCTGGAATACACACACAAAAAACAGAAAATCAAAAACCTGAAAGCATACCACACACATGTAATACTCATAACGAACATGCACCCATCATTTTCTGTTATGCAGAAACATAACAGAATTTTCATCATTTTCTGTTTGCTGCAGTACGTCTATGCCTGTAGTGTACTTTAATTCACCTTAATACTGTCCTTGGAGAAGACAAACACTAGTACGAAAGTAATTCAAAAGAGCAATGTTGAAACCTGTTTGGCTTGTGATTCTGGAATAAAAAGAATTTTACAGAAAATATTTTCAATTCATTGTCAGGTTCTTAAACCTAACCCTCAAAGAAATTATTTTGATCCTTGAAGCACAAGAATAGTTAAAACTGATGTATAATTTAATGTCTGCATGCCTTTTTGTTATATGTTATTTCAAGGTTTAGTGATTGATCCTCTAAAGTACATAAATACATTTTGGAACATCAATCCATCCATTTTCTGACCACTTCATCCAATACAGGGCTGGAGTCTATCACGGCAAGCAATGAGCAGATGGTAGGCTACACTCCTGACAGGACGCCAGTCTATCGCAGGGCACACACAGACACAAACACACACATTCGAACCAGGGCCAATTTTGCCTGAAGCCAATTAACCTACCAGTATGTTTTTGGACTGTAGGAGGAAACCGGACCACCCAGAGGACACAAGGAGAACATACAAGCTGATACTGTAGCACCACAAGTCTGGAATTGAACCCAGGGGCCACTGGGCTGAGTGCCTGTAATGCTAACCACAGTGCCACCATCCTTCCCTATTTTTTAATCAACTTCAGATAATACTGTGGAATTGTGTGTCTGACCTTAATGCAAATTATATAACACTTTATATAGGAAACTATAACATTAACGTGTATTTTTACAAGAAACAAGAAAAATATTTTTCAGGTTGTAGATATGAGGTCAACCATTCTATGGAGCACATACTGTTTCAGATATCGGTCAATTTTGTAATATATGTAAGAGATGAAACTTTGTCTTGTCTTTTTGTAGCAGCATATACCTGTAAAGGCAGGGAGGGATTTTCTGATTACCTCTTTGGAGCTACCAATCAGCAATGAGCTGATGGAGGCGGAGGAGGGACTCATAGTTTGGTAAACATTAATTGCCTTTAGTGGTTCACCAGATTGGCTGAATTTAGTAGAACTGTAGTTTATTTCCTGACATATCAATGCCATTTCTAGGAGGATAAACAAAAATAAAAGCTCATAAACTTTGTAAATTTTGGTTGTCATTTTCTTTCAGTAATGTCTGATTAAACCCCTGCAACTATACTAGAGAAACCAAATTCTAGTTGAAAGAGTCCAAGATGTCTCACAGCCCAAAAAATGTAAGCATTACATTTTTGTCTTGGTCCTCTGCATAACTTTCTTAATGCAGTTACAGGTTAGTGAATATCAAAACATAAGCAATAGATTCAATTAATCGCTGATTGTTCATCATTCTGTCACTCCTGCTTCTTAGTTGAATACAGTACGGTACTTTGTGATAAAGAACAGATGGCTGAACTAGTAGCTCTTGTTGCTGTCCATTTCAGCATGAATCAAAGCTGAGGACTACAGCAGAAAACATTGGATTCACAATTTCAGCCAGCATCAATTAAGCAACCAGCTGGAAGGCTCCACAGAAACCACTCTGACAGTGTGTCTAACTAAAAGTATTACAATTATGTAATATCTTCCTATTGTTCTCAACAAAATGATTAGGTTTCCCAATCTCAAAGATTCAATTAATAACTGAGACAGATTCAATGTACTGCTATCAATACAATTTTAATAGTCTTATGTAATATTTATGAAAAATCTAAATTATTTTGTACATAACATTCTTAAATGCAGTCACACTCTCATTAATACTTTTCTTTATATGTACACTTCAATAAAGTTACTATTTGTGCCCAAGATTGGTGCTGTTTAAGACCTACAATCACTCTATGAAGGCTGTCTGAATGGACACATGAATCAAGTCTGCAGTTGCCTTCAGCAATGTTCCAAATACACAGCACATCAACAGTCTTGCCTCCTGTGACATCACCTCCAACCTGTTTTCTCCCAGTGGGTGAGGCTTATTCTGCTTCTACTTCACAGTCTTCAGGAATGATGGGACATACCACATTCTGGGCAGGTCCCACCCTGATGGACAGCAGGACAGATCTCTCTTATGTAACATGCCATCCATCCATTTTCTAACCACTTCATCCAATTTAAGGTCTCGGGGGAGCCGTGGCCTATCCTGGCATTCAACAGGCACAAGGCATGATACATCTTGGATGGGACGCCAGTCCATTGCAGAGCACACCAAGACACAAACACAGATATGCACACACTAGGACCAAGCCAGTTAACCTACCAGGATGTCTTTGGACTGTGGGAGGAAACCGGATTACTTGAAGGAAACCCGTGCAAACATGGGGAGAATAAACTCCATGCAGATAACACCCTAGGTTCAGAATAGAACCCAGAGCCCCAGTGCTGTGAGGCAGAAATACTAACCACTGCAGTACTGTGCTATCCTATGGAATATTCAATTTCCTAATATATTTAGGATAGTCTAATATGTGTGTGTACATTTGATAGTATTTATTTAATGAATACTTAGAAGTACATGCTACAAATGTGTTCTACAGAGTTGTAGAGTTTTACAACTCAGTGAAACATTTAAATCCCTAACAGTATGCTTGTGCTGTGAGAATCCCTGACATTTATATCCTTAAAACTATAATTACTGTAATCTTTAAAGCATATAATCAAGAAATATTTGAGGACTAATTCAAATACTTATGTATACAGTAGTAGATCTGTGTTTGACATTCAATAGTGCCAATTTATTAACACTTTGTACTCTAGCCCTTACCTTTGTGCACCACTTACCACATTTTTCACTCAGCTCTTTTATGATGACCTCTTTAACGTCTTCCACCTAGACCAAATTGATTCAATATTGTTAGGGATTTTCATATTGTTAGTATCACTATGCATCTTGTTCTAATCATTAATTTCACAGTATTTTCATACATGGCTGTAGTTGTGAACTAAAAAAAACTGTGAATTTCAAAACCTTTTTTAAACCTCTTTTAATCTTTTTTGTGCTACCCAATAATGTATTCAGGAGATATGGTTGCACTGAGTGTTGCATTTGTGCCATTGGCATGCAGAGTAAAGACATGATTGGGCATTATCTTGCTTGTCTTGAGGGACGAGAGTCTGGCCAAGTGGCTCCCCACTGTAAACCAAGTAGAGGAATGCTTGAATAATGAAGTATCAGGTATATATTGATATCTTGGTAAGCAAATGATCACTATTGACTTGGACACAGTTACAGTGGTCTTTCTGCTGACCTTCTGTTATGAATGCAATAAAAAATTTAATGAGTTCAGTACGCTAACAGGAGCAATGTTACATTATTTCATAAGAATGGTCTTGCATAACCTCTCCAAAAAAGCAATGAAAAAAATAATACTGTAAAAAATGTGATTTAAATAGTTTTAGTAATTACTGTTAGTATTAGTAAAATATTTTTTCCACAGGTTATAAGTCTGTCTTTGTCAAGCATGGATAAGTACTGTATCATAGAGTAATTTACAAATCTTCGTATAACAAATTAACCTTCACTTCTCTTGTGTTTAACTAAATGTGTTTTGTTATTTGATGTTAGCCTCCTCAGCTATTGATGTGTTGACAGAAAATAAGACTCTTAAAAATTGACAAAGTGAACAGCATGCATTTTTATTTTACACTTAGAGACTAATCTTAAGAGACTTAATTGAAATCTCGAAGCCAATTATCCAAACTACTGAATATGATTTGAATGACTATGTCGTAGACTTCAGAAAGAAAAGAAAACCATATAAAATGAGCAAATGTTAAGCATTACTCTTGGAGTACAATATACTGTGGTTTTGTATGCAATCTTTCTTGGCTTATCAACATACACATTCACACATGAATGTGTATTACAACAAAGAATTGATGGGTTCAATCAAAAATGTGGCAGAAGTTATTTCAGTAATGAGGCAGTTTGATTTAGCCAATATATTCTGGTCAACTGGAGACTTCATAACTGCTTCACAAAAGTGTCATCTTAGAATAAGTGTTTGCACATTCTCATAAAATACAAGGACATTATTACATTTCTTTCATCGGATTGTAAAGAAATTCAGGTTGTGTCACGATCGCTACTCTCCCTCTTAAGGGCGCTCCAGCCCTTCCTCGTTTTCCCCCATTGCTTTCACCTGTTCCTTATTCCAGCCCCTCTTTAGTTCCACCTTTAAAGCCAGACGCAGGCGTTTGCCCAGCACTTCTCATTGAATCCCGTTTCGTGAGATCCCGGGGTCCTGCCGCGTCTGGCTCCGTTATGGTTTTAGTTTCCTGTTCCTGATTCCCTGCCCCGCCGGTCCCGACCCGGTTCTGGTTTTAATTACTTTGGATGGATCCCCTGGTCTTGGACTCTGCCTCCCGTTTTGGATTTCCCTTTTGGATTTATGCTTGGATTGTTCGCCCCGGACTCACTTCCCCTGGACACCTGCTCACCTCGGACACGCCCCCCTGTCTCCGGACCCACTCCTGCATGATATTTTTCCCTATTGTTTCTTCACCTTCCAGATCGTGTCGTCCGCATAGGGCCCGGAAAGAACTGTTCCTGACAGGTTGTGTACAAGGGCAGTGAACCTGCCACATGTCATCTAGAGCTGGTGGTTTGAGGGTGCACTTACTGTGAGTCCAGGATCCCCCTTTTCCCCTTTAGATCCCTCTGAGCCCACCTCACCCTGCAAGATATTCAATAAAGATAGCTAGTGGCACAGCAGCCATGAGTAAATACAAAATGTTCTTATCGTACAGTAATCTCTATTTTAAACTCAAAGCACTTAACAGCTATAGTATATTAGTCATACAAAACAGAAATTACCAGAGGTTTTTTGTTAATTATTCCCAAAACGTTCCCACAGAATCATTCATATTAAGAATAAATGACATAAGAAACCATGAGAATCTGCTAATTGGAACAAAGGTTAATGTGGCTAAAAGGGAATTTTGAGCTATGTATTAACTTTCAGTCACTTTGTAACAGTGACACAAGTGGTAGCTGTACTTTATGGTCCATACAAGTAGAGGTCAAATCATCTTAGTTATTAGGAATTTAACACATAGTGTATACTGTATGTAATCCTACTAGTAAACTAAATATTTAGTGTACAGCTTTACTTTACTTTAGATACTTTAGCGTCCACTGCTGTGAACATTTGTCTTTGGCTTCTCCCACAGAAGTAAAAAAAGCAAGCAAAACATAGGAGTCACATAAAATCACAACAGTATGCGATACATAAATAGTTGGGTAAATAAATAGGTAGGGGTAGAATACATTTACATACCTACATTGAGCAGTTTTTTTGTCTATTTTCTATTGGTGTTTCCATGGTAAGATTTAAAAAGCTGGATTACATGTGGAATTCATTTTAGGTACACCTTGTTATGGGGAATTAATGCACTGAATTCTTAATAACTCTTCTTGTTCTTACATTTTCTCCACTTTTTCCGGGGGTACCAGGAGGTCCTCGTTGGCAAGGTTTACCTCTTCCTCTTCTGCCTCTCTCACCCTGTATTACACACAAAAGCAAAAGCTTTTTCCAGAAGCGCACATTGTTCCGTACACCTGGAACAATATGGGTGTTGAGTACCTCAAAGATGTTAACCATGGGTCCATCAGAAAGGCTGAATATGCCTTGTTCATTGGGTAAATTCCTACCTGTTGTTACTTTTCTGTTTCCTTAGTTGTGCCACAACCTTATGAGGAGCTAGATATATTGTTACGTATCTTTTTTATTTCTTCACTTTCACCACATTTAACATTAGAGGTGCGGGTAAAACCGGTATACTGCAGTTCTTTACTCATGCGGTACGTATCGTGGTACGTTTAAGACCATACCGGTACGCTCGGTAATTTCCGGCAATTTCCGTCAGCGGTTTTATTTGTTCGATTTTACCAAAGCTTTTCTACAGTTTACATTCATAAAATCTAATTTGACATAAAGAACAAAATTACTGCGATAAAAATGTCGTTAACTTTCAAAGGGTGGGTAAAAAGGTCACTCTAAAGGTATTTCATGTCATTGGCTAGTAAATTTAGAAATATGACGTGATTTCGGAAATCATGCAGAAATAATCTGAATTGGTGAGAATTTGATTATATATTTTTCTTATTTCTCCTGAAAAACATAAGGTTATGCCTTAGAGGCAAATCTAATTTTTAAGAGTATCCATGTTTTTTACGGAGAATTAGAGAAAATTATAATCAAATACTCCTTTACAAATCCATGGGGTACGGTTGTTGTAATATTATTAAGGGTTGTTTACTATTGATGTTGCTAATGGTACATGTCACATACTTATTTTCAATGACCCACTGAACATGTGCTGTTTTTTCACGTTTTTCTGATTCTACTGTAACTAGTCGGGAAGGAAGTCAAGTCTTGATCATGTTTTTAATTCCATTACTACCATTAGACATGCTTTGATTTTTTTTCTTTTTTGCAAGTTAATTGTCTTAAGCTGTTTAAGTCAATATAGAATGTCTTGTCTCAGCAATGTTTTAAACAAGTATTGAGGATTCTTTGAAGTTTTAGATGAAATAGCCAAGCGCAATCAAACATGCTAAACATGTTTCGTAAGGTTGTGAATGTCAACTTTCCTCATTGTAAAGCAAAAATATTACAATTTACAAGCACCTGTCATATTTTGAATTTTACATTGTTATCTTGCTAAGTTAAGCAAAATTAACCTTCAATATCTTGTGATAAAAGATTTAATCATTTAATGATTGACAAAAATCTGCATGTTGTTAAATTGTTCTGTTACACTGTTCAGTGTTATTTCTAGTTCTTTGCTTCCAATAAAACAACAAAACAACAAAATTTTCATTACTTTATTTTGTATACAACTCAATATGCTTTACTAATCATGAAATCAAACTATGAGAGAGTCTCCATATATAAACATGCAAAATAGTTTGCAGTATACTGCGGCACATATCGCAGTACATGCATGTGTACCGTGGTATGCCGCAATAAGTTTTCCAGAGGCGGTACCCAAACCCTATTTGACATTCAACATGTTAAGTAAATTTATTTCACCTGTTTCAATCACTAGCGAAGTGATTTAGTACTCATACAAGAGTCACCAAAATAATGCCAAAAACCTTTAATATCCAAAAACATACATTCATAAATAGTGGAACATTTCTTTTCATGCTCATTGCATTTGTACTGTATGTCATACACCTTTTATTGTGTATGTTATCTTACATATTATTTTACATATGTTTAAGAAAAATTGTAATTGAATGTTTAACTCCATAACTCAACATACACTATTATAGCTGAGCAATGTACAGTGCTATACACAGTAGACATAAGTCTTTACATAAAAAGTCATAATATATAGTTTATTTTGATTGCCTCACACAGCTATTTAAACTTACTGTTTACTGTTACTGTTTACACTAGAAAATAAGATAACAATAGTTTGAAAATGCATGTAATGCATAATAAGGTGGTCAGAAATAACTCCATATTTAGAATTATTCACATTTCATTGTTATTCAAAAAAGATTTAAAGCTCCAGGCATTATCTGGTTGAATTTTTGATGTATAAAGAAAAGCACATAAATTAGAACTACTTTCTCATTAAAAAATCCATCCAGATTAACATCAAGCAAATTACTATCATGGTTAAAAAGAGAATTAGCACAAAGTCCCTTTTGAATCTGCATATTTCCATCAAATTAGAAATGGATTGCCTTCAGCACATTAACTATTACAGCTGCCTCCTACGCAGTTATATTTAGACCTCTTGTGCTAGGTTTATTATTACTTACCTAGCCTAGCGTAACATGTTTTTGATAAAAAGAGTGGGATCTCCTTAAATTCAAACTTTAATTCACATTAATTTTTTGTCATAAGCCCTTAGTGCAGAGTTGCATATGACAAATGTAAAACAAAAGACAAACACTCTGAGTGGAAGTAACATACTGTAACACCTATCCTGTCCACAAAAAATAGCCTAGAGCCTAATCTCATCAGATCTTGTTTAAGCAAGGATGGGCTTGCTTGGTATTGGGATGGGAGACCTCTAAGGATATTCAAATTGCTACTGCAAGTGGATTTGGTGGACATGTGCCATCCTACAGATGAGATGTTAAAACCAAGGTGCTGACTCTTTGGTCATTAAAGATCTCATGACAGTTTTTAACAAGAAGGCTGTTAATTCTGGTATCCTCTGTGGGTTTACTTAATCTGGTGTACTTAAGGTTCCCCCTTAATTGACCTGATGAAGTAATTTCTCATTTCTCCATCTGGTCTGCTGTGTACTTTGGCTGCTGACACAGAAAGGAAGCCATCACTCAGGTGTTGGCTGCACTTCAGTGGGTCCCTTGTATTTGTAAATCTTCTAGGAGACTTTTAAAGATGAAAAGATATACTGAATACAAATGCAAGGAATTATTTTTTACCTAAAAAGGCTATCCAATAATTCCTATTTAGTTTCATTTAGTACTTTAACTTCTATTCAGTTGAAATGTTTTGAGTGGCTTCTTATCTCGTACAACTACAGATTCAGTGATTGTATTTGAACAATTTCAGGAAGTAGAAATGGTGGAGATTTGGCAGATTTTATATTACTTCCTTGATTTAATTTTTGATTGAAAAAGACTAAATTCAGATGTTTATTGTAGACTTTTTAATTGACCCTGTCTAGAAGGCAAGATCTACCAAATGGAAGTAATTGTAAATTCAAAATAAACAGCAACCAGTAGTAAGTTATCACTTGCTGAAGTTGGAAATCCCCCATGTTCTTCTTCTTAAAGAAGAAATAAAAATATCAGGAGCATTCTTTAATTGATAATGCTGAAGAAAAACATCGGTTTAGGCAATGACCATGAGGACAAGTACGTGTCCGGTGCACTTAAGAGGCTGCAGACAAAGACTGTAGGAGTGGAGAGGGAGGAGTTGAAGGCCAACACCGTACAGTTGGACATCAGCAGAGGGGGTAAAGGTGGAGAAAGCGCATTGCCATGGCTGCCTGGGTTGTACAAAGGGTTGGATGCTCTATTGGAAATGGAGAGAAGGAGGGGGAAGAGAGCAGACTTAGTGGGGATTATGGAAAAGAAATGGGGCAGAAGAGGGTGGAATGGGAGACTAAACACCCACAGATGTCCTGGAGTTCTATAGAGGAGTGACAATATCAGTAGAACTGGAAGACCATACATTGTGGTAGGTGCTGGAAAATGTTTGTTATCTGTGGAGAGGTTGATGCTGAAGAGCTGCTTGGTTGAGAACAAAAGAGAAAGCAACTCCTGTCCTGACGTAGGAAGAGGCAATGGAGAGATCACCAAGTTTAAAGGCCAGAGGTGAGGAAATGAGGAGATGTTGCAATATAATCCTCTTCTGCTTTCTCATCACAAGGCCCAATAAAAGGGTTATTTGATTATTTGCAATGCTTGTGTGGAATATAAAACAGTGGACATGATGTATCCAAGAGTTACCAGCTCAAGGTGAGTGTTTATTTGTATGTTTTATTGTCTTAGTGGGAGATATTACTGAACAAAGGAGAACATTTATAATGGGAGCTTGAATACCTTAATTTTGTGGGTTGAGCTTTAATGTGGAACTGAGGATAAGTAATGCTTGAGTATTCCCATCACCTTTCCCATATGATACATAATGGACTGGTCGAGTGGAGAATTTTGTACTCTGAACTCATATTTAAACAGGGCTTTGCCACAATGTTTGTAACAGCAACCTCCTATATCCATATGAACACGTGGGTTTTTGGTTCATTTGTCCAGTTTGGAATAAAGTTAGCAGTTTTGTAAAATTAATTGATGTGCAATATATTGCTCGAGGAACTGGAAAATGCAAATAAACTTTTTTTCAAATTCCTCTTGTGGGTAAAGTAGCTTTTGTGTTTGATGGAAATCGTTTAGTTTCTATTACAGTGAGTAACATCTAACAAAACCTGTGTACAGTTTTGTCACACTGTAAGCTGCTGAAATGTTTACTTTGTCACAGCTGAAAATTTGAGCCCTTTTAATTTAATGTAAACTACCTAAAAATCTGAAACTATATGACCAATAAATTCCAAATAACCAACAGTTTCTCTTTGTTCTATCTGGTCTTGCTGCTGCTCTACCCACCCAAATTAAACAAACCAAAGACACATTACTTCCTTTTAAATTTCTCTCACTAGCATAGATGACCAAGGACACTAGAGGGAGCCATACTTTTTTGTGGTGTTTATTAATTTTTTTTATTTAGGGGGATGCTGTAAAAACACCACACAATGTCCACTGTCATTTTATTTCAGAAATAATATTTTCACAAGTGTTTCAATGTGTAGTCAAGTTCACCATTTTACACTGGAATGTAAATACAAATACAACATTCTCTCATATATCGGCCCTTTTGTCATCCATGTGTGTACACACATCCTGACCTACTGTAACTGCGTCATAGAGAAAGTGACATCATAAATATGAACATTATGGTTTTGGGTCCCTATCTGCAATTAAAGAAAAAAACAATTGCTAACTTGAGTGGGATAACTGTTCTTACCTTGGGGCCTGGTTCACCCTTTTCCCCTGGTGGCCCAGAGAGTCCTGCTGCTCCATCTTTTCCAGGCAGGCCAGCAGAGCCTTTGAAACCAGGGAATCCAGGAAACCCTGTGGACCCCTGCATAGAAATCAAGACAATATCCCATCATTAAATATGCCTTATCTATAAAAGAAAAGAACAACGCATATGTTACCAGACAGCGGTTGAGCTGGCTGTCTTGAAGAGTTGCTGAAATCTGTTATGTACATTTTAACTTACCATAAAAATTAAATTAAATTACCATAATTTACTCAATATTTGCATGACTCCATTCATGCATGTTAGAAAATAATATGCAAGAATATACTGGAATCAACCGAACACACTCTCTACATTCCAAAACATTTTATTCATTAAGGTTTGTCTACAGTATGTTTCGACA
The DNA here is from genome assembly GCF_055471065.1 of Atractosteus spatula. Classification (NCBI taxonomy): domain Eukaryota; kingdom Metazoa; phylum Chordata; class Actinopteri; order Semionotiformes; family Lepisosteidae; genus Atractosteus; species Atractosteus spatula. The sequence goes on along the minus strand of NC_142713.1, from coordinate 50,696,929 downwards.
AACACAAACCTTAATGTCACCACCTGTCCTAGAGATGTCAATCTTTTCAGTGCTCACGTGAAGAAAAGGGGAGATGGCATGTTTCGCTTCAACAATATGAGCTGCTATTGGATAGTTTAATAAGAAGATTAAATACTCCAAATATCAGATTTAAATATAATGTAATAATTGCTTTACTGAATTAAAGGGGAGCTTTACGAAGGCCTCATTGTGCTGGCTGAGAGTAGCATTACCAAGGACAGAGGTAATTATCTCTCATAGTGTCCTGGGATCTTTAGTGGCCAAATAGTCAGGACACCTCAGTTTAACATGTCATTCCAAGGACAGCAACTACTACAACAATGTCCCTTGTCACCAAACTGAGCCACTGTTTTTTGACAATTCGGCTTCAGAGAGAAGATTACCACCTGCTGGTCCAACAACAGCACATTAAGCAGAAACCTGGTTTTCTTTTGAGGTCACCTTTCCTTAGACGTCACAAGCCCCAGTGCCAACTAGAGCCATTCTTGCCGAGCTTCTAAGATCTGACGATATTGTGCTTTAAGGGGGTAATGCTGCTGCCATTTTATTTTTTTGTTTTTTTTAATTCCAAAATTGTGACTCTTGGAGAATAGTTGATATCTATTTTAGTACAGTTTTAACAGTAACCGTAAATTAATTTCTTAACAAGGGTGTTAAGAAATTGAAGTATTTCAGGAAAAGAAAAACAAATAGAAACTAGGGCAGTACAATAAATTAATATAATACAATCAGATAACATAATGCAATACCATCTTCAATAAACCTGTTTTAAAGTTAGCATTTTAAGGACATCCATATATTAATTCTAAACCAAACTTGCTTCTGAAATCTCTAGACAAATATTTATTGATTGTATTGTGTTACTGATCGTGCATAACCTACTCAGAAATCACTGACATAATTACTCTGTCCCTTAAAATCAAAAACAATTGGACTACAGTGACAGGAAAAATATTCAGAGTTGTTTAGTTTTCACATTTTACCGCTTTAAAGCTTACGGTCATGACACTTTGCAGTGGTAGTCAATAGTACATAGTATACAGTACAAAAAGAAAGAAAAATGGAAAAGTCATTATTGTAAATTCTTTTAGGTTGATCCTTAATATTTTTTAAGCATGGTGAAGCCAATCATGAAACTGAAAAAAATATGTCAAATCCTGCATTGGAGTATCAATGAAGCACCTACATGATACTGCAAACATGAAGCTAAAGGTTTTGTGGTCTGGCATGACAAAACTGGAACCTGTTGGTCTAAATGCAAAGCATTACATCTGACGCAAACCTGACAGTTCATCACCAATTCAACAATTCTCTGCTATCAAGTATGGTGGCAGCAATATTATGTTATAATTCTACTTCTCATCAATAGGGAATTTGAAACTTGCTATACAGAAAATACCGTAGTTCTGACGAGGAAAACCTGCTGCAGTTTTGTCCTAAAACTGACACAAAAATTCAGTTAACAGCAGGACAAAACATAATGCCAAAGTCTGACTTGAATCAAAGAATGTCCTGTTGACATACTGTGGAACTTATAAACTGCTGTTTAGCAAGAAACATGAGAATGAGTGAGCAGATCTGCCACAGTCAACAGACAAAAATTGCACCAAGCAGGTATGCAAAATTGGTAGAGATATATCATGAAAGACTATTTGTTGCAAAAGGTGTTTCCACCAAATATTGAATATGAGTTCATTGGTATACTGTAAATCTTAATGCACTCAACATACATAATTTCAATTTATTTCTTTATCTTTTGCTCAGATTTATTGTTACTAAACTAATAATACTCTTAGCAGTCTTCAGTTTGTACATTAAGGTTTTGAATAAAATAGTAAGCTTAACAATGTGTATGCATTTTTTTGACAATTTACAAAATGAAACACCTTACCATACTGTACCTAATAATGTAAAAAGTTTTTTTCTAAAGATTTTGGCTACTACTCTTCTGAAGGTATAGAAATGTGTCTATTTAGAGACCTAGTCAAGTTTTCTAGTCTCTTAAATTTGGAAATGAGAAATGTATTCCAAAGCAGAAACCTGTATTTGCAAACCTTTTCCCCTTTCTGTCCTGGAAGTCCTGGGGAGGCATCCAAACCTGCATCTCCATTGCTGCCCTGAAAATCCAAGTTCAAAACAAAAATTATTTTATTATGAATTGATAGATAAACAGACAATTAACACTCTCATAGAAACAGTTCACAGCAGAGCAGCCAAAATACTTATGGAACGAAAGGAAATATCATACACAGATAAGTAAAAGGAACAAAATCTCTTTAGTATTGTTTTCAAGGGGGCATAATTTAATTATTCACAAACAGGAAAGGTGTTTAGGAATTCTAGCCTAGTGGGCTACTTTATATACATAAGTAAAAAAAATCATGTGGAACAAGTTTATTTATAAGGAAATCTAACAGATTCAGAGCAGATCGACACTTTCTACACAAAAGGTGGTGGGGGGTGAACAAGCTGGTAGACCAATGTTTTGATGCTAGATCATAGTGACTATTCAACTTATAACTTGATAAGATCCTAAGATCAATGAGCTGCTTAGCAACCATACAAACATGATAGGTGGAATAGCCTCCTCTGATTTGAAACTTTTTCGTGTGTTTGCTTGGAACAGCATGCAAAGGCTGCAAAGGAACAAGTAATAGGTTTATTCCATGCTGAAAAGAGAAGAAAGAAAACACAAGGTTTTGGCTGTGGAGCCTTCTTCAGGTGTCACGAATTCTTCGGTTTATCCTCAAGGTTTAGATGTTGAAATATGATACAGTTAAGATAATATTATTATTAACAACAATCTCTTAAACATTGTGGTAGAGAAATCACAACAATAAATGGAGGGAACCATTTGCAAGGTAAAGAAGAGAATGAAATGCTTTGATCATATCCTGCAAATATTGTACGACATAATCAAATCTAATTCAAATACAAAATCCTTTGTAAAACCTGTTAGCATCTCAAATGCAATATATGTACCAATGCAATACAGTCTTGCAGCTGTGCTCTAGGAAATGAAATTGTAATGTGATTTTCTCAGTAGGACTCAGCACAGAAGTTCCTGAAAGGTCACAGTCCTTCTTTATTACATTATTTAGAAATGTACTATGATTTTTTAAAACCAGTGAATAAAATTTACATTGCTTTAAAATGGATGTTACAGGTTAATATAGATAACTAGGTTTGACTTGAAGTGCAAGTGGTGACACATCTGTTAGTATTTGTACATATTATGAGAACAAACTAGAGAACTAGCCCTAATTCATGGTAAAAAATTAAACCAAGAGGTCATCATTATATGAAGGCCACAGGCACACATTTTTTGTTGGATTCTATCCATACAAGACAGAGCTTGAAATTAAGGTACCAGATAAAAACTGTATAATCTTCAACAGGGATATAATGTTTCTATCTATTAATCTGTAGTTACTGATTTAAAATTAATTTCTAAGTTAGAATTGTCTATATTGTAATAATATAAAAATGAAAACTAACAAAACACCTTTTTTAAAGTAATAATTTAGCCTATGTGCCAAGCAATTAAAAGACTGAATCCATAATTGCTCATACTTGGTCTTAAACTGTCATCTAATTGTCATCATTTACTGCTACAATCATTTACAAAACATATCAGGGAAATATTAGACAAAAATGACTGTGCAAAATAAAATAAAAAAATAAAAAGAGATAAAATGCACAGTACATCATATATACGAAGGAAATTAAATAGACAGAGCATATATAAATTCATCATGCTGACAAGTTTAATTATCATCACTAGGGTTTTTCTATGAAAGCCACTAGCTAGTAGCATGTGTTACCATCACTGCAAGAAATAAAATCTACAGTATAACTCATGCTTCACAACAGGTTGCACACTGTGGCAGGCCAACAGTAGCTAACGTTTAGTTCCAGTGGACCTGCCTCTAGAAGTCATTAGGACCCCTAATCTTTGTATGTAGATTAATCTGTGATGAAGGATAAGATTGGTAATTGGTAAAATTGTTAGATTACAAAGTACCTAAAGCTGTTGTAGTTGTAATGAGTTTAATTTAGCCTATGTTTGGTATACGTGTTTGGTAACGAGTGACAAAATGTGGGGTGTGATTGACATGGATATAAAGCCTTTCATCAGAGAAGCATTGGATGCTTAGCAACTACAGCTGTAGGAACTTTGTAATCTAACAAGCAACAGCTGTGGGCAGTTTTATAATCCAACACTACTTCTCTAGAGCAGAAACAGCTAAGGAGTCAGTCTGAGCTAGAGTTAGAGCAGTATAATTGGGCAGGAGGCTGTATCTCCCGTGTTCCATGTAGTGTCTGAGTAATCCATCCAGCACACACAGGCAAGGAAGAAGGCCTAGCCAAGCATAGCGAATGAGGTGAGGCATATGTGTCTGAGACTGAAGGTCTGGGAGAGAGCAGGTTTGTTGATATTTGTGTGAAGCAACAGCATTTGCGGTACTGCACCTGAATGAGCAGGCTCTGTGTGAGTATAGCAGCCTACTCTAACCCTCATGGCTGATCCTCTTTGACCAGGGAAGCCTCTATTATAACAATTGCCTGTGCCAACTGGGTTTTCTATTTCCATTCTCTGTTCATTCTCCTTGTCTGAGACTGATCATCAGTTCTGCCTACAGTTAAGGCACAGGGAGACTCAAATTGTGCTATATTGACTCCTCTTTCTGTGTTGTGGGGAGAGGATACACAGCTACCTTGCACTGTTTCTTCAGTGACCAGCACGTCCCATTAGACTTACTCTGGCAAGCCAACCCAGTTCCTTGGAGCACACATGAGCCCCACTAGATGTGGCAGACAAACTCTCATGCCGTTTTCCTGTCCAGAACCTGAAACTCTCCTCGGTATAGCTGAAAATTTATCTTCAAGTTTTCCTAGTTCACTAAGTGAAATAGGCCTATAAACCCTACCAATCAAGCTCTTGCAGGCTGTAGTCTGTCTGAAAGTCTCTTACTTATGCCAGGTGTGTAACTATTTCCATGCAGAGCCTATCCTAAGTGCTCCTTTCCCTCATGTGGAATACCACTCTCATTCTACAGCTTTTCCCAATTAACAGGCAGCCATCCTGACTCAAGGCCACAGCATTGGCCCAGAGCTTTCAGCCAAAATGGTGTTTTTCTTACTACCTCACGCTTTCTTTCTGTGTTTTATTTGTTTTTTTTCCACAGATCAGATATTCAGCAGGTTAAATTAAATCACCACTTATGCCCATATAACTCTTTCACAAATCAAGTAATTTAGTGATTATGGAACAGTTAAAGTCTTTAGTGATTGGTTCATCAGAATGATGCCAAAAATATTTAGGCATTATCCAAAGTCTAATGTTTTTTAAACAAACATAAAATAGAGGAAAAAGGGAACAGAAGTTGTAAATTAATTAACTTTTACAATGGTTTCTATTTTGAATAACTTAAATCACATGGAGATAACTACTGTATTACACCACAGTTTAATATTGCATGGCATGCTTAATAAGGAAGCCTAGAAGATACTTCTTGCTGGACAATATGCCTATTCTTTCAAATGATAGCCAATACAAATAAGGAGCTCCAATGCCCTAGCACACTGTGAAGCTCAGTAATTTCGATTGTGCTCAAGCAACTGCATGACAGATGACCAGATGAAAAGGAGAATTAGCAAAATGAACTTTAGAGGTAAGAGTTTTTTAGAGGTAAGAGTTTTTCCTCTATACCTTCAAACCTCTCCTAGCTGATTATCTGTCTCCAGTTAGAACAATGTTTAATGAGTTTACTGACCTTTAGCCCTGGAAGTCCATCAGATCCTGGCATTCCGGGGATTCCTGGGGAGCCTTTGTCCCCCTACATAAGGAGACAAGCAATGACTAAATAATGAGCTGTCACTACTGCAAGAGCAAGCCACAACACATGTTGTTGCTGATGCTGGAAGCAAAGCTCCCTCAGATAGCCATGTTTTGGAGAAGAAAACAGGGAAAAGCACACGCAAAAAAAGATTAACTATTTAGCTTGAGCTCTTAATCTGGATTTGTACTAGAATAAGAGGGGAGGGATGCTACTTATTGTAATGGCACCAAAAAAGCAAAACCACTGTACAGAATATCTCTTTAAGTTCAAAAGAATATTTTAATGCAACAATAAATAAGTTATATATTTTTCTCTTCTTCTACAGAAGAAATGGTAAAAAACGAATCAAAAGAACAAAAGCAAATGAACAAAAAGGAAAATTAGAATTGACAGAACTGATTAGTAGGATGGTCTCCTTACCTTCTCCCCATCGGTACCCGTAGTTCCCATACGGCCTGGGAGCCCTCTGAATCCCTGTAGAAAGAGGTACAGAAGTATCAATTGATCGATCGACCACTCCATCCATCCATCCGCCAATAAATCAATCAGTCCGTCAGTCAATCAATTCTAATATGCCCCCTTCCAATACTCATAATTCTCAAGGTATTTAACATAAATTGTATAATAAACACAGTATAGCATACAGAATACAAATACACAAACACAGATTATGTAGAGATTCTCCTTTTAACTGAGAGAATTAAAAGAAAGAAACAGATTAAGAATTAAAAAGTTTGATGGTCAGACTTAAAAATATCCACAGACGCTACATTTTTAATAGGGTCAGGAAGTGTATTCCAAAGATAAGGGGCTACCAGTGAAAAGGCAAATCCCCTAACATACAATGTCAAGTTACTAGAATGTTAAGGGACCGAGGACAAGCCAAATGAAGTGAGCGAAATGGGACATGTGAGGACAACAACTCCGAGATCTTAAAGCTATCTTGAGGTCAGTCAGAAAATACTACTCAAACATTTTTTTTTTAAATTGAGACGAGATCCTTGCTTATGTCAGTGGTTTGTAAAGTATCTAGTTTTACTTCCTCTAAGGGACCATGTAGTGAGGTCATTCAAATTCAACCATGGGTTTTTAAGGACAAAATTAATTGTTCAAAATTAAACAAATGCTTTGAGAACTCACATTAAGAGATAATACAGACAAAAAAAAGAAATAAAGACATCCTGACTTTTTTGTTTTTCTTACTTTTTCTCCTTTCTCTCCTGTATCTCCAGGCAGGCCAGGATCTCCTTGGTCACCCTAAAAAAACACAGGATAGCAAATAAAATAATTTCTCCCCACGAGAAGAATCACAGATAAGCATTTAATAGATATTAGCTCATTGACTGATAACTGAGAACATAATTTTCTCATATTAAAATATGGGTTCCTTACTGATAGTGACAAGTTTAATGGCATATATTATTATGAATAAATAATAAATAACTTTTATTACTTAAAAGGTTGTGCAGAGCTACAGCACAGACAATTTGCTCCTGTTTTACATTTCATTAGAACACTAGAACATAATTAACTTATGAACTGTTTTCTAAGCCTTATAAATAAAGCGTGGTCAAACTAGGCATTCTGCCCACCTTGTCACCTTTTTGACCCTGAAGACCGCGATCTCCTTTTGCACCTTTAGCTCCATCCACACCATCTTCTCCATTCCTGCCCTGAAGGGAGAGTCATGCGCTGAAGAATTACCCCATTTCTAAACTTGAAGCTCCAGGAAACAGTACTGTGCTGGTGCATGGTGGCCTTCAAGGTGTCTGTTTGGCTTTACTGTGCAAGTCAATGTGTATTATTTATCCCTCCATAACCTAACTGCTCTAGCCACTACAAAGTCAAAGGAGAAACGAGAACCTATTCCACCAAACAACAAGCGCAAGACGGAAAACAACCTGAACGGGACGAAAAGCCCTTGCAGGTCACACACAGACACAAACGCACACATTCACACCAGGGCCGATTTTTGTAGAAGCCAAACAACCTACCAGGATGTACTTTAGACTGTGGGAGGAAACAGGAGAACCCAGTGAAAAGCCATGTGAACTTGGTGAGATCATACATACTCCACACAGAGAACACCCTAGGGCTGGAATTAAACCCAGAACCCCAGCTCTGTGAGGCAACAATGCTAACCACTGCACCACTGTGCCACCCCTACAGTATGTCTTATTTAACTAAGGTACAATGATTTTTACTTGCTATCCAATGCCCATCTAACAACACTGCTGTAAGTGAATCTTGTTAACAAAATATTTCGTTTTACTTTGCTTCTTCCTCACAAAACACTACTAGATGTAACTGACGCAGGAAACTATTTCTGACAGGAAAACCTGTGTAAGTAGGTGTGTGTTAGTCAATAGATTAATAGATTAAAGCAGGGGTTCTCGGTCCTGGTCGTGGAGGACTACACACCTGCTGTTTTTTTTTGTTCCAGCTAAGCTATCATTAGCCAAGACAATAAGTACCCAGAATGCCTTTTAACCTAAACGTTTCCTAGTAAGAAATGTTTCAAGATAACGTTTGATTTATTTTTTGTGCTTGCCTCCCACAATCTTACAAACCAATGCAGGGTTGTCAGGGAATTATTTGTCTTGGAAAAAAAGAGAGAAAATCACAATTTTGTTACACAGTAATGACAAATATGTAAACTTACCACTTCTCCATTGATGCCAGCTTCTCCTGGTTCACCCTGCAGAGAAGGATCAACACTAGCTGAAAAAAGCTCCACAGCTGAAATGTTGTGTTTCCTTTCTTCTCTTGTCCAAATGGAATGAACCTTTACTTATTCCTTTGCAGCCTACGCATGCTGACGCAGCTACCTACTTGAACTATGTACTTTGTATCCTGCGGTAATGCTATGGTATTTTTTTGTTTAATAACTTAAACATTATCTGAATTACAACAAACTGTCAATTAATGGTGTGTGGAAGATTAAAACGAACATGGATTTACATGTATTTGTTGTAGCTTGTAAGGAAAACCAAATATACTTTTGCTATTTGATCTCAAATTCCAAGAACTTATTATTCTCAGAGTTTATCCTATTCATGTTAATTTAATTCATTAAGAAATTTTACAGATTGATATTCGTTTCAAACAGAGGTCAGAATAATCTCTTTTGGCTCTGCACATCTGCATTTGAGAAGCCACATTCTAAGATTAATTAATTGGTGCTCTCAACAGATTTTTAGCCATTATGAGTCACTTGCAAATTAATGCTGGAGATCAAAGTCCCTGACATCAGTAGATCAGTGCTGCAAGTTCTTTCTTGTGAATCACTCAAAACTTAACTTCAGAAAGTGAAACGATACAGAGGAATATGGATTCTAGAATGGATATGAGCAAAAATATTTAAAGGTTTTAACACGGGTCACTTTAACACCTTTAAATAATAAATTATTTCCAGTTGTACTTAAGGAAATGAGGAATGCTATTCATACAGTAGAACCTGAGATAGAATATTTCAGCTCTTTCTAAGAAACTTAGAATGGGCGTAGTACCCACAGATTGCAAAATCACAATTGTATTGTCAGTCTACACAAAGCAGGACAGAACTGAACCAGGAAACTATGTACTTTGTACAGAAGAGCCTCACTTCTTTTTCTGGTAAATTCATGCTAAAGTTAGAGCTAAATCAGAATACTTAGAAAACAATGAAATTTTAAGAGAGAGCCAACATTGGTTTAGAAGGTGAAGGCCTCGTGTACCTAACTTTCTGGAATTCTTCAAACAACCAACAAGGACAATGGGAAACACTTAAACATAAGACATTATACAGTATATGTAGCTTTTCAGAAAGTATATGATAAAGTGTCTAAAAAATGGTTTGTTTACAAATTAAAAGCAGTAGAATGTACATGGTTCAAGAACCAGTTTAATGAACAGAAACGGCATGTTATTTTAAGAGGTATAACCTCTGTCTGGGCAGATACAGTATGTGTAATGGTGTGCAGCAATTCCAGCAGTCTGGAACGGGTTTTCAGTGTAGTTAGCAAATTAGTCAAATTTTCCTAAAATAGTGGATGTGGCAAACAGAAAGAGTGGAAAGGGAGTTACAGAATAATGGACTGGGCCAACATGTGGCCCTTTGAAATTCAACATTGGTAAGTACACAGTGATATATACTAGTATCAGGAACATGTCATAGACCTATCACACTGGTACTTCAGAGATACAGGAAGAGTGTGGGCGGTGCAGTGGCTCTATGGCCAAGGAAATGCGCCTGTGGCTGGAAGGTTGCCGGTTCGTATCCCGCGGCCGGCAGAGGAATCGTACTCCATTGGGCCTATGAGCAAGGCCCTTAACACCAACTTCTCCAGGGGTGCTGTATAAATGGCTGACCCTGTGCTCTAACCCCAAGCTTCTCTCCCTGTCTATGTGTCTCATGGAGAGATAGTTGCGATATGCGAAAATACAAATTCCTAATACAAGAAATTGTATATGGCTAATAACGTGATCTTATCTTATGTACTGCAGATTCTTCTAGGTCTCCATCAAGACAATGTGGCTAAGTGATAAAAGAAAAAAATTCTAGCTATAGAAAAAATGGGGGGAACTTAAATCTAGGAAAGCTATGCTTAAGGTCTACGAAGCACTAATTAGACTTCATCTAGAATACTGCGGTCAGCTTTAGTCACCATACCGCAGAGGTCAAAGAAGAAAATGATTCCTACAGTACACATTCCCATGAATCCAATGCAGACCTTCTGTCCGGCTGGTCCCCGGGCACCGAATGGGCCCATGGCTCCTTTGGTCCCTGGTTCCCCTTTGAGGCCCTTCAGCAATGACAGTAAGAGAAATGAGAGGAACACTTCAAACAGAGAAAAATACTCCCTGCTCGAATAACTGGAAGGTGGCTGTCTGATTTTGGAACTTGGGAAACACTTGTATACTTCAACAACTGCCGAGATTTGTGTGTGAGGGATTGCCAACCATCTGCCTATGAGAAACAGTTATGGTGTCGTGAACAATAATCACCAGTGTATGACGATTGCTATACTGACTCAACATAGTCATCTTCAAAAAAGAATGTGTGAGTGCCATTGTTATTAAAAGTAAGTCAGACTTACTTTTAAAGAAAAATTATCTGACTGCTTTAACCCAATTAAAATATCTCCCTAATGTTCCCATGTGTAGTCATAAGTCATCTATTTATTCATTATCCAGATCTATCTGAATTGCACTTGTATTTGGTGCACCAAATCTATTTAGCTAAAGTGAAATCTAAAATTGTATCCTTAAACCCAGTTGTAAATTGTTGTCTGCCCCCAGCTTGAAGCCTCAAGATCTGATCTTGAAAGATACTTTGCAGTGGCATCTGATTTCTTCCACTGTATGAGTAAAAAAGAAAACTTTTTTGATGTCACAGAATACCTTTTCACCTGAAGGCCCATCTTCTCCTTTTTCTCCTTTATCTCCATCAAAGCCAGGAGGGCCTCTCTCACCCTTACAAAGACAGAATTCATTAATCAAGGAAGTCTTGTGTTGTATTTTTGACAACAACTGACGTAAAGTCCTCATACATAATAAACATTGGCTTTCTTCTTCTTTGTCATGCTGTTTTTTTGTGGTAAAGTTTGTTGTTAATCAAAATGTTGACTACAGAGAAGTTCTTAAATTAGGATAGCTGCTCCATAATGGATTGAGATCGTGTATCCCATTTGAGAATCCCTGAAAGTTCTGATTATTTTGCCAATTCTAAAAATACTAAACAGAATGTTTTCGCTCAAGATTGGCCCGTTGGTCTCATGCCTTGATTTAATGTACTTGTACATGCCTTGTTTTCTTTCTGACATGTACTGTACTTATTGTGAACATCTGGGTAACAGGGGTCACAAACTCCATTTAAAAATTAATTATAACCTGTAGTAGATTAACTGAACAATAGAGTGTTAATAACTACTGTAAGTTTTAGCAGATCCCTGCTACCAGTTAATAAGGCCTATACATAAAACTTACACTATTCTCATACATTAATGCCTTATTAATTGACAACTTAATGTTCTTTTTATACACCTAGAAAGTGTCAGTTGCAATCCCCGAAAATACTCTTATCAGAAATTCTTTGAACTAGAAACCTCACTTTGAGGCTCATTCCCATTCTGAAAACCTTTCTCTTGTTTTTGAAGACAGTATTTTTTTTTCTTTTGGAAGGTAAAAACATCTAATAGCAATTAATAATAAATACCAAAGAATATAAAGAAATTACAAATTTGTCAAAAGAGAAATGACTATAAAGCACTGTTGTGTTATAGCTGATAATAAAATAAAAGATATTGTGTTCTTACTGGATCTCCTTTGTTGCCTTTATACCCCTGAGGTCCCATCAAAGTTAGTGGGCTTCCCTTAAACAAAGCAGGATTAGAAAATCAACATAATAAAAAGTTGGTTTCTTCTATTATAAGCAAGATGTTAAAATCACAGGCATTAAGAGTACTTCAAACAAAAACAGCAATCTGCATTCTTTAAGATGTGGGATATGTTTTTTGTCTTTACCCTTTCTCCTTTGTAGCCTGGAAAACCTCGATCACCCTGTAAAAAGGTATTTTAGAAACATATGAAATTAACTAAATGTACATATTTTCTTTATCAAAGATTATTTATTTATTAAGAGGGCTTGCAGACCGACTTTACAATCAGCACTGGGCAAGTGCTAGAAAAAAATACAAAATACTGGATTAATAGAAATTTCATTTGTCTCTTCTAAAAATGGATTACATGCTCATTTGCCAAATATTTGTCCACTGTTAGGAATATTTTATGATATACTGCATCTTATCAGAAACAAGACTGCCGATTAACATCATTTGAAAAAGTTAAAAAAATAGGTATTGTAGTGATCTGCTCCCCCTGCTCCTCTCTCCCCTTTAATCTCAGTTCACCCTCTCCCTCTATAAAACCGGCGAGTAATACCTGCTCCTTCATTTTTTTCTTCTTCCGAGTCGGGAGGAAGTCTGCTTTCTCTCTTCCTTCCTTAATTTACCTGCTCCATGACTAGCTTGCCTCTTGCTGAACAGCAGGTGGGTCAACAATAGGTAGCCTGTCTACTCTGACTTTGCTGGCCACAACATTAATGTGCAGGGGTTTTATCCCACTTTAATAAGTGAAAAGACCAAAGGGAGAATTTAAACTCGTAGTTTTGCCAGACTTTCCTTTATGAAACTTTGCTACTGTTACTGGGTAAGAAAAGAAGAGTAATAGTAAAACATGCCAAATATATACTTTAAGATCCAGTAACCTGTCTACATATACTTAAAATGTTATTACTGGGATTAAATAAGTAAAAGCATTAGTATAATTTTTATTCACAGTTCCTAATCCCTCCACTTTGCCTAACCCTTATCACTTCGTTTCTGCTGCCAAACCATTGTGATTTTACTTTGAAATAACAGACACAAATTCATGAGAACATCCAGTTGAATACTTCTGGAATACTATCTGAATACCTTCTATATTTTTTCCAAGATCTGTTTTTCCTTATTTTCAGTTCGACACTATAAATGTAATTTCTTCGGACAGGAAGCACAGATCTCTTGCATGAACAGAGCTGTATTCAGGATGAAACAGTGGCAAGCTCAGTGCAACAAAACCAAAAAGGGAGAGATTTTTATGTGTAGGACAGAGGAAGCAGAGCAAGATTGAAGTTTGACCTCTTTCTGAACTTTTGTTTGATGACTCAATTTCCATGCCTTTTTTTGTCTACAAAATCCACAAATGCATGCTCCAGTCTACTTGAAGAAAGACACACAATAAAAGGGTCTTCCAATTCCAGAACAATAAGAAAACAAAGTTTCCCGTTTACCATGTTCTATATTAAACAGTATACACATGTATTACAGGCATGTGCTATAAACACTCAAGATTAATAAACCTCCAGGTCCTAATCCCAGATGGTAACCAGCCATTTGTCCTTAAGGAAACAGTTTGTAAACATTTAGTACAAATCTTCCAATAATTGCTCAAGACGGGGATAGTACTGTAGAAGGGAGAATTTTAGTGTATATCCATAAAAACGGTGACAAAACGTAACCTATTATAGACTGATGAAGTCTGACTTTTGTTAGTCTGTAAGGTTATGGAAAACAAACTTGAGTAATTAAACTAGAAGATTGCTTAAATGGAAATAGGCTGTGAATAATTTGCAAAACTTGCTGCAACTCAATAAGAACAAGAGAGTGGATGTATGAGGAGCAACAGAGGTACCGAAGCTCTTCACTGTAAAATGTGCATAACATGAATGAAATGCACTTTCATCGCATTTCCAATTTTGAAACATCATACATGCTCTTAGGTTTAATCTATTTTTAAAACATTTCTACTCTGATGGACCTTTTTGTTGGGTCTACAGGGGTTCAGTACAGTCGACAGGCCCCTGAAACCTAGACACTCTTTGGATCTGAGAAGTTCACTGGTGCCTACAGAGTGATGCTATGTCTACTCCAAGCCCACAAGTGATGACTGAATCCTAGCAGAGGCAGAGAAGAGCTACATGTGCTCCTTACTGTATGTAGTTCATGGGTAACCATACTGATGCAATAACTCCTTCTTAGGACAAAACTGTCACCCTTTTAAAAAAATGATTCAGGCATCATAATTACTCACAACTACATCAGTGGCATAGATTACACCTGTGTGCTGCTCTGTCCTTCATTTCTAGTTTATTTCAAGACTAGTTCAGATTGATTGGAAATAATTCTGGTAGCTTTAGTGTAAGATTGTATATACTGTAGATTGGCATCTTGTACTGCATTTGGCTGCCATTTTTTACACAAACAGGGTTGTAAATCCAATTCAGTTAAAAAAAGCTTAGTCTAAATTAGAGAGATTTTAAGGTGATTTTTTATATGCATCTGACACCTGCCTGATGCTCTGTTTACAGAGTGTCGTCAGTTCTGAAATCTTCACTGGCAGCCTACTTTGTACAGCTCAGTCCATCAGCAGTACAGAAAAATGCAGGGCTCTGTGTTCTGTTCCATGTTTTACACTCCTATTTTTAATATATTTTCAAATGTTAATTTTCAGATGGTTTTTCATAAAAGATTCATTATTATGTTACAGGTGGCAAGCATTTAGGGAAATTGGGATGCTGTAATTATATCATATTTAACACATCACCGGTGGTACTGCGCTACAGTAGGGTACCACAGGAATCTGTACTGGGACCACTGCTCTTCCTATTTTATATCAATTATCTAGATTCTGGCATACCTGGTATGCTAGTCAACTTTACCGACAATACCAATA
Organism: Atractosteus spatula; assembly: GCF_055471065.1. NCBI lineage: Eukaryota > Metazoa > Chordata > Actinopteri > Semionotiformes > Lepisosteidae > Atractosteus > Atractosteus spatula. The sequence goes on along the minus strand of NC_142713.1, from coordinate 50,681,813 downwards.
GGAGAATTAGGAAAACTAATATGAATTAGTTAAATTACACTACAAATCCACAACATAAATTAATTCTTAGTCATTATCCATCCATATTCGAGCTCCTTAATCCAATATAGTTTTCAGCAAGCCACAGGCACAAGGCAGGATAACCAGCCTGCAGGGGACACACAGACACAAACACGCACAACTCTCAGTCATTATTTTGTGTGATATTTGTGTGGGCTCAATACCTTTGTAGGTATTCTGCACATATTTCTGTAGGTATAAAATGTATAATTTATAAATTTATATTTATAAAAAATACCTTTGTATAGAAAAGTCAATTGTAAAATGTGAAGCCAAAGAATGAATTAAGGACTTTAAAGGTTTTCCACAGCCTTGAGACTCCTTTGAGGAATTTGAACTAAGTTTTTGAAGTACAGTATATACTGTATATACTTTTTTTTAACATAGCCAGAATAAAACAATCCAACTTCATCCTGGTTTGACAGCAAGAAACCTCTCAAGAGAAATCAGTTCACAGAAAGGGTCTGAGCAACAGCAATGAAGAGCATTTTTAAAATTGAATGCTACTACCACTATGCTTCAGTAACATCGGCATCAAAAAGTATTGGAAAGTAAATAAAAATTTAAAATTGTTGCACTGTAAAGTACAATAATAATCAAATATTAAAAATCCAGGGTGAAATGAATATACTATTAATAGTATAATATTATATGATATGAATATTAATATAATATTAATAAAATACTAAGAATTAATAACTATATAAAAAGAAAAATGATGCAATTGTACTACATTGAAACGGAAGTACAGTATGAGCAAATGCTAGAAACAGTATTTTCTGTGTACGGTTATATTTGTACTTTGACAATGTTGTTTTTTGCCGTAATACTGAATATGAAACACAAACACACACCTTCTCTCCTCTGGCACCTGGTAGTCCTTTGGGACCCTGGTGAGAAATGGGAAAAAAGCCAAAACCATTACAAAAAGAAACATTTTCTGTGTTATAACATTTTAAAACCAGCACGTACAGTAGATGCTTAAGGAAATGATTAGAACTAAATGGACAAAACATAGCAGCATTAAACCCTTACAGTTGCTACACAAAAATGTTCAGAGCGCATCATGTGCAGATTTTGTTCCTAACAAAGGGCTGGTGAAAAGGCTAGAGTACAATTCATGAAGAACATTGGGAACAAATTTTTTTTATTTGGATTCTTCTTTTCCTACTTAGATTTTAGTAAAACATCCCCTAATACTTTTCTCATAGTTCTGCATTTACACAAGGGATGGCTAACTCTGGTTCTAGAAAGCCCAAATCAATCCATCGGGTCTTGTATGGTCCAGTTTTCATACATTTAAGTTAGAAGTGTCCAACTATGATTCTTGGGAAGTAACGGAGGTTCAATTTGTATTTTAAATGAACTTGAAAGACTCACCTGCATCAGCAGTGAAGATATAAATCTTTGCGAGTGTTATATAATTGATGATTTAAAGGTAACCAATCAAGCTTGCTGAATTGTGGCTTTCCAGGACTACAGCTGGATCCCCTTGCTGTACCGGTATATAATGTATTTGTACAGTTATTGCTCTTCCCAAGGTTTTGTAGTGTTTCACAGCTTTCAGTATTTACTGCAAAGACGTGCTACATATTTTTTAACAAGTAAACAGATATGAAAAAATCATTTCGGAGAATCAGTGTTCCTGAAATACTAGCTGTTTACTCACCAGAGGTCCTGCAGGCCCCCGAACGCCAGTGATGCCCTTTTCTCCCTAAATTGGGTTTGAAAACAATAAAAACCTAATCGATAAAATGTTATTGACATGCAATTTTATCACAATATGACTCCTAACTAATCAGATTTATTTTGCTTACTGCTCTTTCCATCTCTGACTAACCTTCACAATATTTTTTTAACAAATCTATGTTTACACACCATGGACATTAGAATTTGACAACTTTGAACTTTACCCATTTTCAGTCTTTAGCATACACTGTAAAACAGGCTGCATTGTTAAGAGATCAAGAGTGTTTTCAAGTATTTACTTGAACCTAGGAACAGTTAATATGGAAAGGAACAAGTAAAGATGAATTCCGTGCTGAAAAATAGGAAGGATACACCATGCGACTACTGGCTATGGAGCCTTCTTCGGCCTTTGAAGAAGGCATTCTCTTTTACAAAAGACTTTTACCTGTTCTTTTGCAGCAAATGCAAACTATCACAACTGCCCACGTAATTAATCTGTAATATTTTATGTTATAATAAAATTAAGTTTATATGTAGTTTATATCAGACCTTACTTAGTGTGGCCTGATGCGGGGGTGTGTTCAGTGTGGGGGTGGAGCCCTGGATTAAGGGCGACGCGTTGCCTTAGCAACCACAGCGGCCTTTTTGCTAATTGGGAACGAGCAGCAGCTGTGGCGGCCCTTTAACACACACTGAGCACCTCCCAGAGGGCCGCGCAGACCCCCGCAAGAGGGAGAACCTTCTACAGAGAGGCCCGGTGACGATTGTGACGAGAGCGTTAAGGCCGCGATTTCCCTCGTTTTCTTTTTTTTTCTCTTGTCCCGCCATGTATCTCCCACCGGGACAGGTTGAGTTCTTTTTATTTTTGGCTTTGCGCTCTTTGGCCACCAGACTGGATCCCATTAGATAGGGTAAGTTCAGTCTGGTTAGCGCTGTCCCAAGCGGTTCTTTTGGCCCAGGCTGGACCCCGTTAAAAAGAGACGGTCCTGCCTGGACACCGCTGTGCAAAGCGACACATTTTTTTTCTTTTTTTCCCTTGTGTTTTGCTATCCTCACACCAGTGCCTCCACCCCCTCATACTGGGCGTCGACGTTAACCGGTGTTCTCTGCGGCTCCTCCCACTCCCACACTGTCACATTAGAAACTGATCGTAGAAATTATTGCCCATAGAAATGATAACTTCAAAACAACAGTTTATAGTTAAAAACAACAAAGAAGTTAAACATACACATTGTTTCTGTTATTTTAGTAATGTGACTTATTTTTTGTTTACTATTAACGTTTAAGGCATTTTAAAAGGTTACAAAAATGACAAATTATTTTCATTTTTAATACCATAAATTCCACACTACAAATAATTACACTTTTAAGTACTGAATTTTATTCTCCTACAGTAGGTGTCCATTAACAATCCATCAACATGCGATTTTGGTAATTTGTAAAAAATTATAGTGTATTATGATCTAACTTACATTTATAATGTCTTATAAGCTGCCTTTTACAAGCTAATGCAGTAAAAGAATCATAGGTTTAATGTATAAGGTGTAACAGAAGTTCATTATATTATTTTAATTATTACATAGATTATAAGAATCCTGTACATATTATTCTGCATTTTCTAAGCTTAGCTTGTTACTAGTTAAAATCATAAAGGCTTTTTTTTTCAGAGCTGCCAATTTAAGGATTCCATCTCTTGCTAGAGTTACTGCAAACCTGCAGGCTCTCTACACATCACAGGAGTTGGCATTCCTCTTCCGTTTCTCTGAAAGCTGATAAGACCCTGGCCAAGCCATACCCATTGTCCTTTACAGTGCCCTGCTAATTGTGCGCCATTCACGTTCAACCAGCGAAATCACCAGGACTTGAATTAGTAGGCATCTTTATTTGCTTCACTTAAGGAAACCCTGTAGCCATCATTTCAATTCTTTACTCCCTGAAAACTTACCTTTCTTTCCCCAAAATGGCAAATTGTATAAAATAAAAATGGGAAAAATAACACCTTCAAAATGTGGAAAACTAAACCGAGCACACTACAAAGGTAATGCAGACAACAGAAAGAATGTATGTTATAGAAGGCATGGCAGCAAAGAAGATCTAACGCTTCATCTTGAAATGAAAGTGTTGTATTTAAAACAGCTATGCATCTAGTTGAGATTTCCGTACCGAACACAGTCATGGATGGACTTGCTGCTTAACATTAGGCCATTTAAGAAATGGCTTTTGATTGCTGGAGGCTGCTTGATTGGTATTCTATAGGACATTAGGAATAATAAAAAAAAACATACGAGAGTAAATTCGGGAAGATATGTACTGTTACTGCCCAGGCTCCCTTTAAGCAGGGAATTGCTGTCACAGTACAGCCATTGTCTGTGTCCAACTGCTGTTAAGGTGTGAAACTCACCCTACGTCCTGGGAGCCCCACAACTCCTCTTTCTCCTGGTTCACCAGGCACTGTGTCACCCTGTTAATTACATAGGTTCCTGGTCAGATCAAATGATGTAGACTGTGAATAATGAAGTTACACAGATTATGTGTCGACACAAAGGGCTCTGGTGTACACACAACGAATTTTGGGTCATACATATTCAGAACACAAGGGCCATGCAGGCACTGACTGAGAGTAACTTCCATCCTTTCATTTCTAAACTGCTTTATCCAATACAGAGTCGCAGACAGACCTAACCAGGTAAGCAACAGGCTTGAGGCAGGATAGACCCTGGATGGGATGCCAGTCCATCGAACAGACACATTGTACAGACACAAACACAGACTCACACCTCACAGCACTCACAAAAGCACTCGCCACAGGGCACATTTTTCCAGATACCAATTAACCTACTAGTATGTCATTGGACTTTGGGAAGAAACCCACATGAAGAAAGCCCATTGGGAGAACATTCAGTAAAAACTCATGCAGATAGCACCCTGGGAATTTACACTTTAAATATTGATTTTAATGATCCCCAGAGCTGTTAGACAGGAATGCTAACCACGCCACCACTGTGCTGCTAATTTTGGGTTTCAGTTTAATATTTCTTAGTAGCCAAGGCAATGTGTATAGGGACTTTATGAAATGGTTTTGCAATTTGCATGCTGTCCTTTACATGAGTTTGTAAAGTTTTTAATTCTATGTTTGTAAACATAGAACACTAACTATAGTATATACATTACAAGATGCATAAATAACCTCAGCACTGTTACAGTACTTACCATTGTGTGTAATGTGCAGAAATACAAAATGATGACACGTCTGTAAGAAGGAACTGTTCTTATGATGGTTAGAAAATAAGAGGTTTCTCTTACCTTGTCACCTTTACTTCCAGGCAAACCTGATAATCCCTAAAATAAAATGACAACATTTTTATTAGTCTTTAATGATTATGTGCGTTTTTAAGACAGCAGAAATTCTGCTATTCAATGTAAACAACACTAAGACCCAGTTCTCATATTTATTCACAAAACAAATTTCACATTGAAAAATAACATTTGCAAAACAATAATATTGATAAACCTGACGAAACCTAGCCTGGAGATCTACAGTATGTGAAATGCTTCCTGCACGTTAGTTACTGTTTACACTTTTGCATCAAAGTACACGTCTTTATACACTTTTCATACTGACTCTCACTCTGCCTTTGTTTATTTGCTTGATTTTCTCTAATTCAGCACATCTGTTAAATTACTTGACACCAGACAATTCATTTACTGGCAGGCAGACAAAGAGCTCTGTTAACGGTGGGTTTTTGAATATATTGAGTGATACAATGGCAGTGAGCAAATCATCAGTATGTGTCTGCCATAAAACTTATTATTATTGTTACTAAAATCTAACCACTGAACTTAAGTATATTCCAAAAAACGGCATGTGACCAACTATATGAGAGCAACAGTCCAGCAAGGAAAGTTTTTACGCTGTTCATCCTAATACTGACGCATGCTGTGGATAACAAAATCATTCTAGATTACTGAGTAACAGTGAATATTATTATAAGCATCGCTAATAATATCATTCATTAGCTGTTCAAACTGTATGCACCCACAGACTAATAAGTGCTGGCAAAGCCAATGCATGACAAAAAGCATTGGATAGGAGAGTAGCTTTGACATCTGCTGGTGGCTGGAGAAGAAGTGAAATTCCCTTTCTTCACATCTCCTATCACTAAGGATACACCAACATTGAATTCTGGAGAGAGATAATTATTCATTAGCTGCTGGTACTTCTATTCTGATTTTCATCACAAAGGATTCCATACTGCTCCACACAGGAGGGGATCCACTTTATCCACTACTGAAGTGCAACATCCACCTGGGTGGTGTGTGTCAGGCATTATGCAAATAAAAGGGAAGATTTAGGGGAGGCAAATGGCCACCTGGATTTAGGGTGGAACTTTAGCCAGGAAACCAGGGATTCTTCTGAACATTGGCTTGTGATCTTTAATGAATTTGGAACTTGGTTCAATGTCTCATGAGAGGAAGGCACCTCTGAAAGTGTTGTGTCCCCAGTTGCCATACTAGGGCACTGCTTTGGAAATTCTGGTCTAGACAGAAGAGTTCCACTTACTGGTCCATCTACACCACTTGGTTTTCATCCCATCGCACTACAGACTAGGCCCATCCTTGGTGGGCTTCTAAGATGTGATGAGATCGGGTCACGGGGTGTAGCGGAGCTAGTTTGGACACGGTGACGTCATCGCCCTCCCTGCGAGTAGCAGGGACCTCAGCTGCCTGGGCTGAGGGAGGTCTCCTTTAGCTCATTGTTGCGTTACGCCAGAGACCCAGGTTTGTGCCCCAGGTGTTGCGGGACGAACCAGCGGGATGGAGCGACGGGGGCACGAGCCTGCACGGAACCGCGACTGTCACAGTAACATTGATGTACCACGAATACTGCATGAGTATCAGATCCGGACAGCCTCACTGAAATATACGTCATATTCATTTAACTGCGCTTTTGATTACTGTACATCTGGAGGTGCTCCTCAGTATTGACTTGCAGTGAGGATATACAAGTGTACTGATTACGTTGCCACGCTCGGCAATACATCCGTTTAACATGGAGAAGTGAAACTGCTCGAACAAGATTTGACACCAGATAGAATCACATATCTGGACACAGAAACATAGAATCACTTGCCTTATTCTAATAGAAGACAAGTGTAGCCATATACTGTATATAAATTAATGTGAGGCTACCTAGTTTCAGTGAATCCAATCATATCAAAATTGGCTGATAATGTAGTTGGTTCTACTTCTTGTATTTTGTTCCTAATACTGAGGACCATTATTCACGTGAATTGATAAAACATTTGTCTGTATAAAAAAGTCAGATATAAACTGATTGGGGACGTTAACCTATTTTATTGGAGATGGGAACTCTCCAGCTGTTTATATATAATTACTCCCCCTGCCTACAATTAAACAGCTATGACCTTTAGCTCATGATGGCTTTCACAGACTCCTGCAGTGTCTCCTTCTCTAGCGTCTTGTTTTAATTGAATAAATCACAAGCTAAATTGATTAAAAGCTTATAGCCTGTGAATTTTCAAAGAAGATTAATTTTACAGCCCACTCAGGTTGGCAGCTACAAGCCATTATAGACTGATTATTATCAGTGACCTATAAAATCTGCTCCAGTTTTTTTGACATTTTGTGGTTCTATGCTGTGTTTACAGATTGAATTTGAAGCCACGATTCTTCAGGACAGGGCAATCCGGGAGGACAATGGCACTTTGAATATAATACAAGTAGAGTTTAAAGAGTTTACAGCTGAAGATTTCAACATACCTGCTTTCCTGGAGGACCAGGGAGACCTGGGCTTCCGGACAAACCATTCTTCCCTCTTTTACCACGATCTCCCTAATTATGAAAAAACACGACATCTCATCTCAACTTCGAGGGAAAAAGAGTGCGACGTTGACTTTAATAAGTAAAAAAAATATTCACTCAACAGGCTAGATGTGGCTGAAAGGCCAGAACCACAACAGTAGACAGTTCAGCAAGTTTCAAGGATAAAATCAACAGTATTTGTCACTTAGGAATCCTTTGCTATGCATATGAGAGTATTCTCAAACATTATTCACAACATGGAATCTTTTGAAAGCATTGCATTTATTTTTTGTCAGGTCTATATTTATTTGGCATTATTCATTAGGTTTGATTTTTGGAGTTTATTTGCGTTCTTCTTTCCCTCAGTGATCAACAGGCTCTCTTCTAAAAGTGTAGGAATGCAGAAATAAGATTATTGCTCGAATGGGGAACCCCATGTAAGGGCGTAAAAAATAGATACTGTATATTGAATTCAGAACTATAATCTTTGCCTTTGTTTTTACAGTGATGATGTGTGATTCATTTTTTATCCAATGAGTTTAGTCACATATAATTGCGTCTGATTGGGCCTGATTAACAGCAATTCATTTCTACATACAGTAATTTAGGATGTCGTCACATAATGACATCTGTACTTATGTGAAATTTCACTAATTACCAGGTATGGAGATAAATACATGAATAATTTAAACAGTTTTATAGCTGGTAGAGGAGTATGAAGAAGCAACCATAATTAAACTGGTCTTTGAATTGAATTTAATGCATTATGTGTAAACTGAGTTGCATACAATCAGATTCAATAAGAGCTCGTAAGATGTTGAACTTGAACCTTTAGAATGTGCATGTATCCTGTTATTATTGCAAGGATTGACACATGGATATAACAATTACACCAGTAACATACTATCTGTTTAAATTCCTTTACTTGGGCATTACTTATACTTTATTTATGAATGTTTCATACTAATACATTGGTAACACTTCGAAGTAGAGCTTTTAAACATTTTATAAATTACATTTTATTTAAAAACTGATATAACTGTGATAACAATCAGCCTCCACTTTGGATTAACTAGATGTTAGTGACAACACCCTAATCCTGACCCTGGTCAGAGCCGAAGCCATATCCCTTAGTGGTATGTAATAATTTTCACTGCTGGTTATAACATCATTAACAACATGTTAATGGTTTGTTTATAGACATTTCAATGGGGACCTTAACTACCATGTGACCACTATATTAGTTGAAACACACCATGCCATTACCTTTTTTACTTCTTCATATTCCCTCTGATATAATAAAATATATACTATAGAAATAGTAATTACATTGAAGATTCAATAGAATTTTGAAATAATAATTATGGCTGTTTGTGTTTTAACATTTTTAAAATCATTAATGTAAGTGTGATCCTTACGGGTTGCCGTACTGATGATGCAGTACATGAATATATAAATAGTATATATATAGAGAGTAGTAGATTTATAGGCAGTTGGTTAGGCAGTTATTGAGTTAGTGTTGAATGAGTTAAAGAGCACTGTGTTAATAAAGTGCACGTTCATCACTACAAAGCTGTGTGGTTAATGACCGCCGATAAGAACACAAATAGAGAATATAACAATTAATTTAATAAACATTAGGTGTTTAAGTGATTGGTGTAAATTAAAGACACACACCAAACTACTTTCAATGGACATTCAAAACGGTTAATGCAAACTGTGCAGATACATTAACCACAATCCTAATTGGAATGAAAATGGTTATGGAGATAGGGATGTACTAGATTAAGAGATACCAAACTAAATTAAAAAATAAATATGCAGTCATGACACATCAAAGCTAAATAAACCAATGTTTAGAGGGATTAAGCTGAACCTAGAAAAAAATATCCTCATGATAGACTGATAGATATTCAGAGCTCCTGTGACAATTTACCTTGCATATTTCAATTAGCACCTTGCTCCCTAGCCACCACCCTTTTCCTGGGAACCTTTGCTGGTCAAGAAAGCTAAGCACTGAAGGGTTGCTTATTTGGCAAGAGTTTCCACGAGTCAACGAAGCAATATACAAATCGTGATATTTGATAAAACTATAAAAACACTGTATTACCACATGCTCTCCTGACTGAAGTGTAATATAGCCAAATAAGTTTAAGAATTTTATATTTATTATGATTTAGTACTAAATGGCAGCTGAGTTTTCTGAAGCCTTTCTTTTTCCAGTGCTGTGTCCCACGTTACTGTTCTTAGTAATAATAATTCCTTACACTTATGCAGTATAAGCGCTTATATACTGTAAGTGCTTTTTCTGGACACTCCACTCAACCACCACCAATGTGCAGCATCCACCTGGATGATGCTATGGCAGCCATAGCGCGCCAGAATGCTCCCCACAGACCAGTTCTCAGTGGGGAGGAGAGCAGAGTGATGAAGCCAGTTCAAAGATGGGGATTATTAGGAGGCCATGATTGATAAGGGCCAAGGGGAGATTTGGACTCCGGGGTTCTTGTTTCACTTGCCTCTGGTCCTGGGGGCCCCGGTAGGCCTGGGGGACCTCTCAGGCCCTGCGTTCCTGGAATTCCAGGGTTACCACGGATACCTTGGATACCTTGAGCTCCTGGGGGACCAGGCGCCCCAGGCTCACCCTATTTCAGCAAACAGCAACAGTTAGACCAATTTGAGCAACACGCGGCTTTCACGTTGAAGCATTTTGTTCGAAAAAGTGCTGACCTGCTGTAACATGACAGTGTTACTGTACATGTTTTCATCTGATCTGCCTCAGGTGCCACAGTTTGGTTGCATATCAAAACGCGAGTTTCAAAATTTAAAGGGTGACATGTTTCAGAAAAGGCAAATAAAATAAAAAAATGCAAATGGAGGACATTGTTTTTATTGTAATGTGTTTGATGAATGGTTTATCTGGTAGTATGTGAGGCTTCTTTAGGAGGTTCTCTTTAGAAGTCCATAACTATGTATATTTAAACAAAACATGTAATTCATTTATAATCACATGCTAGTGTCTTAAGCTACATGCTCAGAACATAAGAGCTATGCAGACACTGAGAGTACCTCCCATCTGTCCTTTTTCTAAATGTTTACAGGGACACAGGGGAGCTGGAGCCTATCCCAGCAAGCAATGGGTCTGAGGCAGGATGCACCCTGGGAAGGGATGCCAGTCCATCGCAGGGCAGACAGACACACACACGCACGCAGACAGACAGCACCCAAAGTCTGGAACTGAACCGAGCACTCCAGTGCTGCAAGCCAACAATGCTATCCATTGTACCACAGTGCTGCCCTGAGAGTTGCCAATTAAGCAACTGAACAGTAAATAGATTTTTATATATCCATATGGCTTAGTCAATAACATGAATCGTACCGTATATACCAAATACTTTAGTTTTAAATTTTAAACAATTGACAGAATCATTTATATTGAAAATATAGGGTTGACGGGTTTTCTAAAAATGAAAATTAAGATTTAAAATTGAGTACCTTTTGTCCTGGAGGCCCAGCCTGACCGACTGGGCCTCTGTATCCAATCCCTGGTTCACCCTAGAAAGACAATCAGTGGACATTTTACTATTTAGTCTTACCAACTATGCCATGCATAGGAGGACAGGAATCAGCTTCTTAAAGCTATTTCCTTTTCCAGGGAGAATATTTATTGAAAGTTACATTTCAGACAAGTTCATTTTCATTTTCAGTCTCATTTTATGAAACATCTTTAGGAACTTGAACTTGTCTTGATGTTTTGGAGAAAAGAGATTTGATTGTAGATGAAATAATCTAAAAGTTTCTGAAATGTATGGTGTGTACATACTTACCTTTTGCCCACTTTCTCCGGGTTCTCCTTTGCTCCCCTTGAAATGGAATAAATAAGGAAATATTAACTGGACGAAGTGATATTCCTATATCAGAATATTAATAATTGCAGAATCACACAAGAACTGGGAGTAGCCGAACAAGTGAAACTCTTTGAGGATTTCTGAAGCTACAGTATGCTGGTGACAATACAGGGAATTATTTATCTACAGATTGAGATCACCAGTCACTTATGGTGCAATAAAAATAGAAACTAAGACTTCAAAGGCAGATGTATGCAGGATTCAGAAAATGCGTCTCAAGTCATACTTTGACATAACAAATCTTAAAAATCCTGAAAGAACTCAAAATCAGAAGTTGTTCATCCTCAGTGACGCAAACCAGATTTCATTTACAGTACAAACAAATGTGTTTGTCTTGATGCATAGGCAAGATTAAAAAAAGCAAAGTGCAAAGATTTAGTTACATTTAATGCCAAGAAACCATCAATATATCAATAAAATAACATTGCTTTATGAAAGTTACACAGCAAGAAAAGTTTTGTTTGCATCAAAAAGCAAAAGGCATCACTGACTCATATGTTATCTAATAGTGAATAACTGTGGGTCTATTCTAAAATCATGAACATTCTGTGAATCTCCTTATATTGTACACAAAAATGTGATTCTGGCCCTTATTTTTTACTTTACTTTTGTAACCAGATTAAAGAAGAAAAATCTGTATTGTGCATATCTCTACAACCCTGATTCCATATAACAGTCTCCTTTCAAAAATAAGGAGAACAGTTAAAAATACAGCCAAGATATTTTTCTTAAAAAATATAAAATACATTTCGATATAAAACAATTCTATCAACCTTTTCTCCAGGGATTCCATTTTCACCTGGATCACCCTTAAAAATAAAAATAAAAACCATATTAATGCAGTGTTACCTTTTTATGTTGTGAGTCATAATCATTGACTTTAAAGAATAACAACAAATATGATGAATTACAGTATATCAGTCAGGCAATGAATGTCAGGCAAAGATTTAACCATAAAGAATTTTCAAAACAGCTATGGAACAAAGTTGTATAAGCGTACACATTAGGAGGAGGGTATAAGAACATTTAACAAGTTCCTAATATATCTTTGAACATGGTGAAGTTTGTCATTAAGAAGTGGAAGACACTCAGATACTCAGATCAGGCTACCTCTCCAAGCTGAGCAGCCAGACAAGGAGGACAATAGTTTAGACGTGTTGCTGTGAGGCCAAGAGCAATGTGTAGAGTTCAGTGGTGGGAGATGGGAGAAAATATCCCAGTCACTCAACAAAAAAGGACTTGGATGGAACTGAAAATTAACATCTGATCCTGCATGAGATTTGCAACAAAGCACCTACAGATGATAATGCAAAACTATGGCCAAAAGATTTCTGGTCAGGTAAAACGAAATTGGACATTTGTGGTCGAAAAGCAAAGTGTCACATCTAGCACAAACCTAACACAGTGCATCACTCAGTCATTAACATCCCCAGTGTCAAACATGGTGGTGGCAGCATTAAGTTGCAATCAACTTTTGAATGCTCACAAAACACACAATCAAATAATTTAATCATATAACAGTTCTAATCTAAATATATCATTCTATAGTCTTTAATGGAATCAACTGTCCTTCTGGCTTGCTTGAAGATGTCCAGTAACAAGATATAAGATAAGATAAGATGGCTGTTTTATAAAGGTAGCAATTTATTGAATCTCTCTTTCACTCTAGCCCCATTAGAATGTCTGTATCAGTTACACTAAAGTATCCAATACTGGAGGAATCTTGAAATTTTACACTGTGTTATAAAGAGAGGGTTGCAAACAAATCACACTCGTTAAATTAATATTAATGCTATGGGCATTATTTAATAAATTTGCTATACAATTCATTAAAACATACATCCGAAAAAAGAAACAAAGTAGAAAATGAGATTTCCAGACCTTAACATCCTTACCTTCACACAGTTAAGTCCTGTTTGCTCCAGATCTCTGTTCTCCTGTTTCTTTTTCTATAAAACACAGAAAAGCTTTAAAAACTTTATTTGCTCGATAAAGTACACTGTATAGGTAATATTATACTGTTTGTTTTGAAAAGGTTATAATTTAACCAAAAAACTTACATTTAATCTATTTTTTCCTCTGGCTCCAGAGCGTGCCTTGAAAAATATATCATATTAATAAATCATTTAGAACTCCATTCCCTGCATTTAAGTTTCTCATTATTCTCTAATGGATATAGATTTAAAAACTGTCATTAAAGAATGTGTAATTGCTGTATTGTTATTTATTAATAATTAATACATATTAATAAAGAAAAGGCAAACAAATCGTGATCAGAATTAGCTACCTTTCAAAATATACAGTATGGCACATTCATTCATAACAGTCCCAATATTAATGGCAGTAATTTAAATAAATTATGATTATAATGTATCAAACTACATCAAACTAAGAGATGAAAACATTTTATTTTCTACAATGTTCTTGTAATGTAGCTACAGTATCTAATAAATAAAAAAACTTTTATTAGGTCAGCAGCGGTGCATCTCTTGTTTGTTTGATACTCCTGTGACAGTACATCTCCTGTCAGAAAGAAGAGTCCTGCTGTGCCTCCTATCTCTGTATTCATACTCTCATTCTTGCTCCTCAGCTCTCATTAATGTTTCAACATGACATTCAATAACATCATATCCATCCTCTGCCTCATCTTTGCTTTATTTGCTTTCTGGAACTGGCAGTCTGTTTTTAATGTCTGATATCTACTCTATATGATACAGACATTCTTGCCATCTCCTAATTGTGTGTCCTCCCACCCTGTTTCGATTGAAAGCTAGGTAGGTTAGCTCCCCTTTTCAGCCCATGGGGGAATGGGGGGCAAGGGCCACAATTTTCTCAACCATCCGACAGTGGAGGTGGAGGTGATGTGGTCAGCATCACGCTCCGGCCGGCCTGTTACCCCCAGAAGGATTAACCCCCGGAACACATTTGGAAAGCAGGCTGAATGGACCTATATGCCAGGTAAAAAAATCTAACTTCTATGCCAGAAAAATTGTTGTCTTTACTTTTTGTCCGCTGTGGTAGCGTCTTCCTCCTGAGGTTCCTGGTAAGTATGCCTAAAGGAAAATTAATAAGAATCTTCATCATATACTTTAATAAACAGTGCTGCGCTTTTAAAGTAATTGTAATTTAAATATAATAGACATACTGTACCTGTTTCAGGAAAAATGTTTCACTAAACATTAACTTATGCATGCAGTACATAAGCCATAATGTATAAAGACACATTCATTTAAAAAGTATTTATTTAATAAATATTTAATAAAGGAAATTATGTTTACAATGACCATAGTTATTCAATGCAGATCACATGGGGATGATGAAAAAAAATTCTCCTTTAGAATTTTGCCTAGAAATATATCATTTAATAAGACTTGAGACTCTAGATGAAGTCTTTGATCTAAACTTAGATCTTAAAATAATTTAACCTATCATTACATAAAGACTGTGAGACTTTATATAATAGATCACTAGGTAAGACTGAGTAGAAGTTTAAACTATCTCGATATTGCTTATCATTTGTAAAGAAATAATTTGAAGAAGAACGCCTGACCAGGGGCAGCACAGTGGTGCAGTGGTTAGCATTGCTGCCTCACAAAGCTGGGGCCCTGGGTTTAATTCCTGGAGTGCTATCTGCATGGAGTTCATGTGTTCATTGTGTTTGCATGAGTTTACACCAAAACCCACCCAGCCTGTAGGCGTTCCAGTTTCCTCCTGCAGTCCAAGGACATGCTGGTAGGTTAATTAGCTCGGAAACTGGCTCTGGTGCGAGTGTGTGCGTGTCTGTGGTCTGCCCTGCAGTGGACTGGCGTCCCATCCAGAGTGTAACCCCCTTTGCCCCTTTTGCTTGTGGGGATATTCTCCAGCTCCCCTGTGACCCCGAATTGGATAAAGCTATCAAAAAATTGGATGGACGCATGAATGACATCTTTCAAAGCACTTTCTAAAAGTTTTTTAGAACATTTTATCTTATCTGGTTTGTTCACCCTTGCAGGATTTTCTTTCAGAATTACTTTGTACATTATGTTAATTACATAAGCCAAGGCTCTGCTTCACTCACCAGAGCCTTCTCCCACGTGTCTCCTCTTTTCACCCTAATCAGTCCCTCTGCCTCCTCTATGTCAGCCATATTTTCAGATTCCTTTTGAAAGAAGTTAAAGGTAATTTAGATCATGCCTTCACAGCTAAAAAGCTCAATAATAATAATAATAATAATAATAATAATAATAAAAAGCATGGTATGTGCAGTGCCTCATTTCAGTTAACTCACAATGTCTCTCATTAGCTCTCCTACAGTATGGAAAAAATTAGACACAGTGGATACTCACAAAAGCAGAGCCGTGTTCTTCATTGAATATCTATGGAGGAAAGTGAAGCAAACCTTTTTATTTTAGTACATCACAGCATCAAATGCATTGATTGGTCCATTTATATTAGGCAGAATCGGCAAGGGTGAGCTTTTAAACAGAAACATTTTTAATGCCAGTTTGAAAAGAAAAATGACTGTTGAATATCAGTGAGCTGCTGTTTTGTGGATCTTCCAGTGTTCTTGAAGTCTTCTATTATGATGCCTATTCCTAAAGATTTCAAAACCTTTGATAACTGGGGCTAAAAGCACAGAATGTCATTTTAAAACATCCTTTGCTATCATTTGCTCTTGTAATGCCCAGTTAATATATCAGGCAACACTAGAGGAACACATCTCCTGAAAGTCTTTACATAAAATTCTACAGACCACATATTCACATTATATTTTTTTGGATTCATATTAGTCAGTCAGAAAAATTAAATAATTTTTGCAATTTCCCTGTTATTCTCTTTCGTTATGATCCATCTGTAACAATATAATCCCAGAACATACTATTGAAGCTAAGCTGATACACATCTACCTAATATGATCTGCTTAACAGAATGGCTAACTGGGTGGATGTCAGAGAATGATTATTTTAAAGCAGTGAATAACCTTCACTCTTAAGCATGCTTTTGTTCACTTGTCTGGTGCGTTTCCTTTTGTGAGTGTCAAGTGAAATATTCCTAGTAATATCTTTGTAAATTATAATGAGAACCTACAGGTATGAATTTACTGCATGACCTGTTTTGTCTGAAACAGCCTTTGCAGGCCATGACTCAGCAGACACAATCATTAAATAGGTTCAAGTAGATATAGGTAGCTGTGCAGCATGTGTAGGCTGTAAAGGAACAGGTAAAGGTTTATTCCATGGTGAAAAGAAAACAGACAATGTTTTGGCTGTGGAGCCTTCTTCAGGTGTAATCACCTGAACACCTGTGCACGCCTGAAAAGGGCTCCACAACCGAAACATCGTGTCTCTTTTCTTTTCCTTTCAGCATGGAATAAACCTTTACATTCACTAAATATCTATGTGTTGGCGTTTTAGAACGCACAACCTTAAAATTCAATCTGTATTTTTACTTGGTATTGTTCAATGAGGAAAACATATCTAATATATGTGAACTTCTATTTGTTTTTGATTTGGTAAAATTCAAGTGAAGCAGAGTGATATTTTAAGTTTTTTTTTAATTAAACAGGCAAGAGGCAAATTCCTACAACCTCTTCGCTCATTAAACCATGTGTCCATTCGTCATCTGACATCTTGGTAACTCCAGAGTGTCTTAGAGGAAGCTTAGCACTGATAGGGGGAGTAGCATGTCCCTCAATCAGATCACCACAAACCTGTAGGTTCCAAGGGAAATGTAGGAGACAAGAGAGACAATGTAGGAGGCTTTCGAGCTAATCTCAGCCCTAAACCTGGCAGTGCTTGCCGTTTTGGACCATCACTTTGGGAATCCTGGTCATAGTCAGCTAGTGACAACCTAGGCTCTAACTTTTATGTATTTCAGTTTTAAATCAAATGTGTTGTGGTGTCATTCCATTAATTGATTATTCATGACTGACCTTGATGCTCAAGAGACTTTGTTGTATAAGCACTACAGTAAATCAATCACTTCATTAGATACAGATTTGATGAGGCACTGATTATGAGGTTGTTCCACCAGCTGAATATGAAGCCTGGTGAAAATGAAGAAGGCAAAAAGCAGAAAGGAGCCAATGGGACCCATTCATCAAGAGAACACTTTTATGCCATCGGTAAAGTGGAACAACTCATCAAGTGGACTTGCAAGCAGTAAATATCCTCTTTAGTTATTAATTTGGGTTTTCCGTAGACCACCCTGATGAACATCAGTGAGTTCAGCTAAGTTGTACAGCATGATATGGTAGTTGCTATGCATAACAAGCCAATCAATGGGCAGGTACAAATGTATCTAGTTATGAATGACGACAGCCTGATGGTATGGTATTAATAAAATGTCAGTAAAATCTGTAAAACATCAGGCACCCATGATAGCGAATTCAACCAGCTTCATCTACAGTATGTGGTTCCCATAAGTATCTTTTTGAAAAAATTAAATGAATCTTCAAAATTGAAAAAAAACTTTTTGACACAGTAAGATTATGTCTTGATCAAGTACCATGCAGTAGAAAATTGACGTACTGTACATTGTATAGAAAAACAAAAACTGATAAATGTCCGTGCATCTGATACAAAAAATGTCATTTTCCTAATAGCCTTGTAAATTTACTGTAGTTGAATGGAGCTCTATGCTTAAATACATTTATTGCTGTCTGGATTTGTATTTTTCTCATCTAAATTATAATGTCATTTTTTTTTTCATTTTTCTAATCTATAGAAATGCCCTCCAACCCCAAACTAAATTTGCCAAATTAACATACTGTAGCTATTCTGGCACTGTACAGTACATGGGGCAGTGTCTCTCTTTGACAGCAGAAACTTCCAGGAGGTGTTTCACTTTTCTTTGTTATCTGGGTATTCCTCAGGGAGGAGAACAAGAACTTCTGTGTGCGTGGAAGCTTTGGTTCACGTATTCACAGAGCATAAATGACTGGGGTAGGGAGGAGAGAACCTGCAGGATCTCATTCTTCATACGCAGTACTGAGGTTGTTGCTGAAGGATTTGAGAAACAATCAGCAAATCAAAAATAAAGATTCTAAATGTTTACAATTATAGCTGCCACGAGAGGGCTTTAGAAAACACAGAAACCTTTATCATGCCGAAATCAGCAGAGACTAACAGAATTAAGCACTATCTAAACGGATAATGAAGAAGTGGTACTGTTAGCGTACAAGTGACAGAGCAGCCAACTTCGTTTTTAAAGGGTAAATTATTTGACCATGTACAACGAATACTAAAAGGGTCCGGGGCACTGTGGATGGGGTGTATTTGCTATAAATGACTTTATTACATTACCTTTTTTGTTCCTTTTTTTATTTAGTATGTGTGCATTGGCTGTTTATTTGTGCAGCAGCTGCCCTGTGAGTCCATGTTTTTGCTGAAATGGGGTGTTCCACCTCAATCTGATTCTTTTCTCCAGTTAATTAGGCCAACACGTTGCTTCCTCTGAGAACAGTTACTGAGATTTTTAAGTCACCGGAAATCATTCTAGAGCAGCTTAAATCTTATTTTTAATTTACTGTACATCAAATGTATTTATTGTACTTGTTTGAATTAAAAGAAGTTTAGTTAAATTAAACTTTTAAAATGCTAAAGGAATTAAAATAACTTATACAAACTTTTATTTTTGTAAATTATGTACTT
The DNA here is from genome assembly GCF_055471065.1 of Atractosteus spatula. Taxonomy (NCBI): domain Eukaryota; kingdom Metazoa; phylum Chordata; class Actinopteri; order Semionotiformes; family Lepisosteidae; genus Atractosteus; species Atractosteus spatula. The sequence continues at coordinate 50,662,702 of NC_142713.1, read as the reverse complement.
TATTGATATGACTATACAGTATGAAAATTCTACCAAGCCACAAGGTACTTGCCACTTAACAAGCTGTTTATTCTAACATTCATAAGATATTAGTTATACAGTACGTTTTAATTTAATTATATTCATTTTTGTGATATTAAAAGACAAATTGATTTAGATCATTTTAAATATCTTTTACAATAAATGGGGTAAAATAAAATGATTAGCCTTCATGTTCAAGGTAAGAATGAATAAAAACACCCAGACTTGTTTAAGAAAGAAATAGAAATATATTTACTCAAATTCCATGCAAATAGGGGTTAATTACAAACAAGTACTTTATGATATTTCACCAGTGAAAACAGGTAATAAAGTGTTAATATAATTAAAATGTAGAGTTAAGTAACATTTTAGTTTTATAAAAACAATTTCATCACAAAAGGTGAATGAAACACAATATTTGTATGAGATTGTAATAAATAAAGAAATGTACAGAACTGACATACAGTATATATACCATATACTGCCATAATACAAAAGTGGAAAGAATTCATCTTAAAATAGGAACTGCTGAAAAATCAATATTTTAAATAAGGAAAGAAAAACAAAATATCAGAGCATACTTTTTACTCATATTTTGATTGAAGTCATTATTTTAGATTGTACTGTACGCCATTAATCATTTTTCATTTGATCATTTTGGTACTTTAGAATATTTAACAACACTTGTGTGTAATTTTGCAGTGAAATTAAATCTGAATCACACTTTAGCTTAGAGGTCTTGACGTACCCCCATCAAGCAAAACTTAAATAGAATTCAGTCTTAAATACATTTTAAACTTAGTCTGTCCCTTGTAGTTGGGACACCTTCACTAAAACACCAAGCAAAAATAAATCTCTGCAACTATTTTGACAACTTTTTTGGAGAATCAAAACAGCTTTTTTCCGTAATTTGTTTTTCTTAAATTAAAACAAGAAAATCCTTTTGAGTAGCATGACCCATCGACAAATAAGAAAGTGCAATCAAAGATTGATCAGATGCAGGGAATAAATCAATTCTTCTTCTATAATATGACTGGATTATCAAAATGCAACTAAAATTAATTATTTCTTTATAATTTGTGAAAGAATTAGAATATGGTGCTCAGATATTATCAGCCTAATAAGTTAATAGTAGTCCAAAAACTACTATTTAGGCTTTCAAACACCACCATTTTAAATCATGGTCTAATAATTGTCTGTATGGTTCAAAGAAAATGCCAAACTTAAAACCCCAAGAATAAATGAATAAGAACCACCCTGAAAGGAGTTTCCTTCATTTTAAAGCATGGAAGTTATTTTGTTTTCCATTCCATTTTGTTCCAGATGGTGTTTTCCAAGGTCTTGTCTAGAATTTCCGTGGTAAATATCTGTAATGTTTTATTCAACGGTTTAATATTTAACGTTGCTTAATAACATTAATAACATTGTTATTATTCAGTTTGGAAACTTTTATAAATGGTTTATTGCTCACTCATTCAAGGGTTTTTTGACACATTGCTAATGACTGTGGAATGGTGTTTTAATCACCATTTGTCTTTCCTATTTTATTGTAGAGGCTTTGATAAGCCTCCAAATGGTCCATTTCATGGCAAACAGAAACAAGCTTGGTGTCTGACAGGATAACTGCGATGAAGGACAGCTCTCCATTGTTATACTGGGCAAGTTCCTAAGGTCAGAGATCTGGTGGGCTCCTCCATCCCACACGCTTTAACAACTTCACAGCTTATGTTCGCAGTTCTTTGGGAAGTTATAGCTTGACTTATCCTACATTTTCATTCTGACTGCTTTAAAAGAGCCCCTGTGTAAGTTAGAAAGAAAATGTGTTTAGTTAAATCTGTTTAGGAAAAAATGGGTTTATCATCAGAAGGTCAGAAATGATTTATATGGCATTTACAGTATGTTGAATTTAAAGCACTGTTGCGTGCAGTACATGCACAATAATTTGTTAAAGCGCGAAGCCAAAGTTGAAACGTATGCATGCGCATTCCCATATTTATATCTCTCATGGCAAAGGTAGGCGAATGCTGTAGCAAATTACAGCCATACAGTGATTGCAGAAAATGTACTAATGGTCAGTTGAATAAGATAGCATAAAGTATATTACAATTTAATGTTAATCTTACAACTTCATGACACTAATTAAGGACCTGAATTACATGGGGGAGAAAATGACTCAATAATTGTTATTTTCAGATTTATTTTTTAATAATTATCCTAATAACAATAACAAAAATATTCTTTGGAATGATGGCCAGATTTGCAAATAGTGTTTTCATGCCATCAGCTGTTTCTAATGTGAAACAAAGTTAAGTTAGTTATTTGTCAATTTAACTTTGTTAGAGAGTTTGTATTGCTCAGTTTGAGGAATATGTAAATTCTGAATAAATCCGTTTTAGGTAGGAATTTAATTTAGTCTCTACATGTTTTTGAGCTGTCAATTTGCATTTTGCAGTCCTGTTTGCCTTTATACTACTCTTATGCCATCTTAAAGAAACTTTAAAAAGTCAAGTGACAGTAAGATCAGCTTGAGTGTGCTTTTATATAATATGAGGCAAATTATAGTATGCTGTATTTATTAAAAGGAACAATTTAGGCAAACAAATTTACTAGTGCTGTAACATTTCTTGCTCTCTGTTTCACAAATGGAATTTGAACAGTACCATTTCAAATTTAAAGTATTTTATTTATAAGTAAATATTTTTTCTTTTTTGTTGACATTGATATGATCAACATTCAACATGAGCTGTCTTCAGATTATTCTTTAGTTTTATTAAACTTGTTGTGTATAACATAGTAGCTACATTGTGTTTGCCTAGAAAGCCAAATTTTACACCTGCTACACTTGAAGTAGTAAACAATTAGAAAAAATATGTCCTAAGCTACTTGCAGTGCCCTTCAGATTTATTCTTAACTTTACAAACTATGAAAACATCATATAGAAGAATAAGTTATGGATTGGATAATGTTTCTTCCTTAAAAAAATTCTAAAAAAAATGTTACACTGTTATCATAATACAGTAATATTGCACAAAATAAAGTAATAATTAGTTAAATTCCAGTAAACACATAGGCCACATTTATTTACACCTCTGGGTATTGCTTTAAACAAAATGCAACAAACAAATCTACAAAAAATGTTTTTTGTAAATGCAATAGAAGCCTCCAGAAATAAGGAGCATTGTAAACATTCAGACCCTTGTTCACATTACAACTGTAACCCCTACATTGAAAGCAAAAAAGAAAAGAAGCAAATAGATAATTGATATTAAAGAAAAGTCAAAAAGTCATTAGTTCATAATTCAAGCTTATTTATTTATTTAAACTTTTCTGTGACAAACCAAAATTAACTAGGTGCACAAAATTAGAAGACAAAATTAATTGAGTGGCCTCTTTCTGTGTGCAAGAATTGTGGATCATTTGAAATTTAGTGTTTGTCTCTGTACTCGTGATTTCAGAATAAAAGCTTTGTTCTCCTTGAGTTTCCTTGGTGAGGTACCAAATTTCAAGTGAAGACAAACATGAAGACAGTGTTTTCAAAGAACGTCAGGCATGAAGTCATTGAAAAGCACAGGTAAGCAGTAAAAAATACTGAAGTCTCTAAATATCACTGTAAGCACAGTCTAACCAAGAATTTAAATATATTCGTACCACCCAGACACACTGTCTAGATCACTAGAGACTGGTGCGGGATACCCCTGTGAGATGCAGAGATCAACGGCTGAGAGGAGAGAAACTTTCCAGGAGCCAGCAAATATCTTAGTCACTTCTCAAAGCTAGCCTGTAAGGCAGTATAGGAAACCCATCTCAAATTCCATATACAGTTTTCAACAAAGCATGTGATACCACAAACATGTGTCAGAAGGTTTTGTGGTCAAGACAAAATTGTAACTTTCTGGTGTACCTGCATAGCATTACTGTCACAGACGTCCAAAGGGACTACCCGAGGGCAGCAGGAGAGCGGAAAAAGACCCATATGCGTAGCGGCGAGACGGGAAAAAGGCCCGGGCTCGTAGTGCAAAGAGTTCAGGAATGCCGAATAGAAACCTATGCCCTCAGGTAGCGGACGTGGGGCGACCTGGTGCTAGGCGGGTCTCAGGACATCCGAACGTCAATGCTGAGCCCTGGCAGAGTGCAAGACCCGGAAATACTGTATATAGCCCAAGGGAAAGAGAGAGACCAGAAGGACAGCAGACCAGAAACTAGGGACAGGACAGAGAAGGAGCGCCCTCTGGCTACAGAGGGCGTGACAATTACATCCTACTCTAAATTAAGAACTCCCAGTCAACATCATCCTGACATGAGTAAAACTGAGAACCTAAGGAAATACTTGGAAACTGCTCCCCAAACATTAGAGAGCTTGAACAAATCTGCCAAGAAGAATGGCCATGAAAGGCACAAACCCAATTTGAGGGTTATCCATAAAGACTTGTGACTGTAATTACTGCTAAAGGTGCAGCTTCCACCAAATATTGAGTTCCAGGGCCTGAATACTTCTGCACTTAACATAAGTCTGAATAATTTTGCGTGACAATGTTTTATAAAGACCTCCAAAAGTTTCCTGTTTCCCCAGAGCATCAATGGAAGTAGCACATGAAAGAATTCACTAGTAGAATTTGTCATCATGGTTAAAATTAGAGAGCTCTTTGAAGACTGCAAGCAAGTTTGTGGATGGCTATAAAAAAATCTACAAAAATCTGAATCCACCACTTTCCACTGTAATGTCCTTTATTAAGAAATTTAAGGCTGGTTGGAATTTGGGTGGTAACTGCAAATCTGTAAAGGGAGCACACCAACATAAATCTGCACACTCACGATTAAGCAATGTGAAAAAAACTACCCTGCCTGCGGCCTTCATGACCAGGTTACAAGAAAGAAGCCTCTTCTGATAGCAAACCACAGAGAGGAAAATCAAATTTGCCATACTACCTCTTTCACTACATATATTTGCCATACTAAATTGACAACTGGAACTGTGTATTACAGTCAGATAAAATGGAAAACTAAATTAATCAGAATTATGTTTGACATAAAAAGTTACAACTGATGTTGAGAAAACACTGTGTGCCCACTGAGACATGGGGGTCTATTATTATTTGGGGTTGTTTTGTATCTGCAAGTCCTGGAGCCCCTATTTACTGTATATAGGGGAAATCATTAACTCCAGCCTGTAGGAGGACATTTTGATCAAACACCTGGCTCCTTCTGCCATGAATCTCAAACTTAGCTAAAAATGGACAGGCCATCCAAATTCATAACAAAATTGTTAACTGTACACAAAATAACTGTTCTCAAATGTCCATCTAAATCTTCAGACCTTTATCTGGCTTGAACTCAAACTACAGGAGTTGTCTTGTCAGTGTAATATCTGCCAGAGAAGTATTTACAAAATACTAACTACAGGGGTGTGAGTAAATGTGACCCTTTTATTTACTGGACATATTATGGCATATATTACTTCACTTTGTGCAATGCTATTAAGATTACAGTATGACATTTTTATGTTATTCAGCAAGACATAATAGTCAATCCATAAATATTTCTATGATAATTATGTACCTATTTGATCATAATTGTGGAAAAATCTTGAAGATATTTATTGTTATGGTTTAGTTATGGTTGAAGACTAAAATTTCCACCATTGTTCTTATTATTTTTTATAACTTTTTCTGAAAATATTACTTTAATTTCAGTTATTAGTGTATCAATGCCAAAGCTATAAATTATAATTTGTAGAATAACCTGTACAATAATTATCACCTGAACATGAAAAAATGCTCCACATTTGTATAAAACTATTGATATAATCTTAAATGTTTTATATATTAAACTTATAAGTTAAAATGTTTACTATATTTGACCACCACAACAAAATGAGTCATTGAAAAGCAAATAACAGATTTTGGAGTAAATTGCTGCTTGGCAAAATCTGCTTTTTGGTGAAAAATAATTTGACACAGTGTGTGATGTTTTAAATTCCATCACTTGAAAGTTTATAAGTTATTTAACATTCTATGTTAATTTTCTATAAAAGCTCTAGATAAACAACTCACATTAGTACTTTCAATTAAATTATGGCCCCATCTGCACTGGTGAAATATACAAAGGGTTAGCAAAAGCACAAGCTCTGAAGCATTTAATATTGATTAGTATATTTAGCTTTAAACACAGAAATACATTCTTTAAAATATAAATAATAACATTCATTTCAAGTATTGCACTGCATTAAAAATTTCATTTTCTAAAATTTCTAAAATATTTTTTTATATATGAGATTATGCTCTAGAAATGCAAAAATGCCTTCTAGACAGTATATTAAGTATACTGTACCTGTATATACAGTCTATAAACAGTCTAGAAGGTATATACAGTATATGGAATATATATTGTAGCTTCTGTCTTGCTATACAGGCCTCCTGAGGGTGTGGCCTTACACAGATTCTCTTGGATTGCATTGTGTAAACTGAAAAAAAATCATATTACTGTATGTTACTGTATATACTTCCATTGTTTTACATGTACAGAAATGTGAAAAATATGCTCAAAAGGTATGAACCTCTACACATTCATTCTGACACAGGTAAAGTAATCTTTTGTGCAATAAACGTGGAAAGAATTAGGTTATTTAAAGTAAGCAAAAAACTAGTTTTTCTCTTTGGTTTGAGTCAGGAATGGGCCGATTTTCTTTCCAAGAAAGTGAAAAAAAAATGTTTCTTTATCTCACCAGTGTAATAACCCTTTCTCTACAAACTAAGTCAGTGAATTGGTCAGATCCTAATAAATGCAATATAGACATGAAAAGTATTAGAGATTGTTTGGGTTAACTTGCCTAGCTGAGGGAACGGCTGCATCACACAAGGATGAGGCTGCCCAAACCCCTAATTGAGCCCCAAAAGCTCCAAGGCTGGATCAGTTTGGATATACAGATATGTGAGCTAGAGTTTTTATGGTGGAGATTGGCATTTCACAATGGACTATGAAAGATGCTGTGCCAATCTTAGAAGAGTGTCTGGAAAAGTCATCAGTGCTGAAGCTAGCTTTAGTGAGAACACTGTATGAACTAGCTGATTAACCATGGATAAGATAGCTGGTTTGAATGAACACAGATAGTAGCAGGAATAAAAAGACTCCTAAGGGCTGATATCGGGCTTGAGATAATGAATGTGAACACCTTGACATTGTTTTTTTAAGGTGGACATTCTCTGATTTTCAGTTTTGGATGGGGTTCAATACTGTAGCTCAGTTTATATCTTAGTTCACATTCTATATTAGTGCACTGACCCAGAAGGAGACGGATGCCACATACTGTACTTGCACCCACAGAGCAGAATGATTGTCAGAAATCATGGGGGTTGGTCAGGAGGAGTTCACTGATGGCAAGCAGAGTTCTGGTGTACTAGAAAAAACCTGAGTCTGGGAGCGTGGATGACCAGGGCTGTAAGTGTAAGCTTTGGAAGGTGGTGGGGGATGGGTTGAGGGCTGACACTGTACTGTTTGGACACCAGTATGAGGGGGGCAGGGCCCTGTATGTGTTGTGATGGGCTGTGAGATGGGCAAGGGAAACAGGGGAATTGAGGGTTCCCCAAGGAGACCCAGACCCAATTTAAACTGACACTGTGTGTTCACATCCTTGGGCAGAGTGAGCATCAGTGACCATGGGGCTCCTATGGGGACAACAGAAAGGAGGACTGGGGAAGGAAAAAAGATGAAACAAAAATACATAGGAAAGCAGAAGTAAGCAAGATTAGGATCTGACCTTTGTCTTAAATTTCTGTTTAAAGTCCCATATCTGAGGACATACTATAGTGAAGAATACTGTCAAACTTTTTTTAGACTCCAAACAAGTCTCTCAGTTGAATTTCGTTTTGGGAAACAACCAAATCTAGAAGTAGAAGGACTTTTTCAAAACTAGACTTTGACAATTCGCTGTAAAAGAAAATCTTGGGGTGCATTGTACATGACCGTAGAACAGCTGTAGACAGAACTGTTGGCATGTATTAAATTCAACAAACGTTAATTTGAATTAAAATTATACACAATACAAAAGAGTATACTTTGGGATTGAAACAAAAAACCCAACTATAGGCTTAAAAGTCAACAAGGCATCTTTTCAAGCCATCCATGCAAAGATTAGCAGCTTCACATAAACAATTCCTTATAAATAGCATGGCTTTTCATTGGAATTACCGAGCATGCAGTGCAATAAGGAATCAATCTGAAGTTAGTTTAGAAAGCACATCAGCATTGACAGATGCCTTCAAACTTCAATATGCAGGGATATGCAGATCTCTTCAGAATTTATTCTGGTTTTTGCTCGTGATGCTTTACATTTTTCTCCAAAATTAATATAATCTTTAGAACAGACAGGCTTCTTATAATTCTGTTCTCTGTATAGTAATTCACATGTTGAAATATACACAAAAACTTAAATCTTTTAACCTGATTGGCTTTGTGTGACTGACAATGACAATTGTGCCTTCATTAACAAGGGTTTGTAACAGAATGCATTTATTTAAAAAAATATTTGAAAAGCAAAAATGAACATCTGCACATCCCTGCTAGCTGACAATTACAGTGTAAAAGTTTAGAAAAAGATTATTTTCAGACCTGATCCTCTTGTGAGTGCAGAGGGGTCTCTATTCTGATGTTCTCCTAAAGAGATAAAAAAATAATTAAAATGCCATAGTCCAGAACTGACTTTACCCGCTTTTTCCTGTTAGACCAGCTGATATAATTTCCTCCATGAATGAGTTTGAAGTCATAAACTCTTGGGATTCAAGAAGAGGGCATTCTTAAAAGGCTGAGTATCAATATCTACAGGTAGCAAAGGAACAAGTAATAGGTTTATTCCATGCTGAAAAAAAGAAGAAAGAGAACACAACGTTTCGGCCGTGGAGCCTTCTTCAGCTCCACGGCCGAAACGTTGTGTTCTCTTTCTTCTTTTTTTCAGCATGGAATAAACCTATTACTTGTTCCTTTGCAGCCTACGCATGCTGACGCAGCTACCCACCTGAAACAATATCTACAGGTAGTTTACAAAGACAGAGTCAATGTGCTTTCCAAAACATTATGTAACCATTTAAAGTGATAACATAAAAACGATTCTTAAAAAAGCTCTTAAAAACTATTACTATGGCCACCAATATTGCCTGTCAGTGGTGACGTTATAATTAGCAAATTGTAGACACAACACAATTTGTAGATAGAATTTTAGCAAATTTGTAGATACAAAAGATTCCTCACTTTCTATATACAAATCCTCACTGTTTTACCTTTAAAAATAGCAATGAGATTAATAATACAGGTATTAATATGCAACTTCTTACAAGATTATATAAAATCCTTTATTTCATCTTCAGGTTTTTAGAATTGTGCAGCAGACTTACTGTATTTCAGATACAGTAGTTACTTACCTGAGATTTCTTAAGTTCCATATCCTCATGCAACACATCCTCCTCCTTAAAGAATTGAATGAATTTAAATTAAATGATAATTAGTCGTGAATTAATATCAAACTGTAAACTCGAATAACGAATAGAAACTGTAACAGAACTGTAAAGTAAAACAAGCATTTTAGACATTTTATTTTTTGTATTTTACAGTTTAGATGAGAAAATAGCAACATACTTGTAACTAATATTTCAAGGATGAAAAGCTGCAATTGGGTCTTGCAAATTGTGAGCTGGTTTTTTGACTATCAAAAGGTTGTTGTTATCAATTTATTTAAATTTTTGTATATTTATGGAATATATTTTGCATAATGTTTATTATCTAATTAGAAAATTATACAGTAAGTATTTAATATAAAATAAGAGTTTACAGTGGAAAGAGTTTAGGATTATTACAACATTATGATTTTTTAAATTAGAATGAATACAGTTATATTTAGGAATAGTTAACATTAATTTTTAATGATGTTTTATGAATATTTGATTTCCATTTTGCATGAAAATATACTATTTAGTGTTTTCAGATCATAATGCAATCACTGTACATTACAAGCTAAATACTGTATATGTAAACTAAACAAATTAAACAAATATACATATATACAACACATATATGTAAAACAAACCTTTTTTGTCTATGGCCAAACCAAACCATTGAAATATTTTAGTCTAGTTAAATCTAAATAAACATTAATTCTGTTAAATCATATTTAGTTCATGCTTTAACATTTTAAAAGTAACATTTATAATTTGTTTTATTAACAGAAACCACTAAAAGCATAAAATTGCATTCCATTTTAAAAACACGATTTACCATAGTTGATTTGTCTCTTTTATTTCTTCTTGAGTTTCCCTTGCCCTGTTCAGAAATATTAAAGATTATTTAGAATCAAAAAGTTAAAACGATCTAATATATGAATAAACTCAATAAGCCCACTTCAGGTATATTTGAGAAACCACACTTAATACATAATAGCACGGAATGTGGGGCATTGTAAGACTATGATGTCCATTAAAATATTTTATGTGCTAGTACCAAGACAATAAATGAATCATATTCAGAAAAAACTTTAATCATGTTATACTTAAGATCAGTAAAAAACAAAGTTCAAATGCACAAAATGAACCTTTTGCTTCATCAATGCCTTGCCCAATGCCATAATTTGTGGCTGACAAATTATATGCTTGTTTTCCAGGTATCTGCAAATCTTTTCAGGAATATCTTTAAACTCAGACACTTGTTTTGTTCTGCTTTGAATTCTAAATTTGCACCTGCAATCAAAATGTAAGGTCTAAAAAGCATCATTTGTTAATGTTATGGTATTTACGAACTTTTTAAAAGTGGCAGTTTTATAACAGTCAAAGAGTATGTTATTTGCTTTACTTTTCAAACCGTGACAAAGAATTGTAACCGACATTTTTGACTAGCAGAGACTGAAGAGAGAGATATGGTTACTGTTTAGGGTTTGGTAAGGTATACTGATGCACAATAAAATTGTAACATCTGGGGATGTTTATAATGTTATCTACAGTATATTTTAAGTTTGTTGACTGTTGGAGTGATATCCTTGTGAAAACAAAATCCTGATCACAAGTTATGAGATTTCATGACTTTCAGTGATTTGTATTAGAGTTAAGTTAAAAATTGACAAAATGAGTTTATTGAGTCAAGGTTATAAAAAAATAAAATGATCCAGTCTACATTTAAACTTCATTTGGGAAGACCAGGGAATAAGGCTACCACTGCCACAGGTTGTTGCTACAGCTACAGTAGGTTGGGCTGGCCAACAAAACTGTGGGACATGGTTCAAACTGCTATGCAGCAGTTTGAAGAATACATAGTGAATGCTGATCTGAGGTGCATCACAGGTCCTGGACAAGGCAGGTTGCATGAGCACCCTGTTTGTCAGGCACAACGGCAAAGTATGCTGCCAAGGAACAGGAACAACATTCTGGACGAGGGCTGATGGGAGGTGTCGGCGCGTGGAGGAGTGGTAAACTGCTTAGCAAGGTAGCAGCATATCTTCTCAGCAGAGAAAGCAGAGTGCAGTCTAGACAACTGTGTCTTAATAGCTGCAGACAGGTAGGAGGCCGCAGGAGAGAGAAAGCTGAAGAAACAGCAAACCCAATGCTCAGGGACATCAGGGGATAAAGAGAATGAGAGAAAGAGAACTGGGCACCACCGAGTAAGTTAAACTCTATGCCTAGTGATGACAATGAGATAGTGAAGAAAGTGAGAGCTAAAAGGCAAAGAGTGAATCTTTGAAGAAAATAAGTTCTCTAATGCCGGGTAGTGTAAAATGAGAGAAAGAAAGAGCTGGGTGCCATCAAGTGAGTTAGAAGACCAAATGAGTGAGAAAGTGTGGTGAGCTGTAAGAGTTGCGTGTTGCATAGAAAAAGACCAATGAGAGAGAGAGGTTCCCAGAAGGGTTCTATGGGGTCCCTTCAAGACATCCTAAACTATTTTCTCAAGCAGTTCCAAAGGCCTGTAAGGCAGCTCAACCAGTTGCTATTGAGAACTCCCTCTGGAGTTACTCCCATACAGGAACCTGGACATAGACCGATGGCCTTTTCCTTGTGTCTGTGCTTCTACACCTTCTAATTTGTCTATTATCCACTCCTCTATCCCTCTTCCTCATGTAGAATCTTACTTCTCCTGGTTGTCAGTTATTCAACGAGGCTAAGGGTATTTAATTTGACCATCTTTTTCTCCATAATACAGTAGGTGGTTTTCTTTCAAAGCTACCACTCCCTTCCTTACAGGGACCAGGAGTAGTAGTTAGAAAAGAATGGCCTCTAAAATGCCAGGGGATCATGTGACATGGTGTGACAGATCAGATTCCTCATAAGATGGTAGCCAAGCATAAGGAATTTGTGACATAAACCCCTGGATCATCACTGGACCATCAGTTAGCCTTTAACCTTCTCGTCCCTACAAGTGGTAGCAATGGAAACTATTCTGATTCGGCCATTTCTGTTTGGCCGGTCTTGCCCTTAAGATCTTCTTTTTACTGTCTAACTGACGCGGGAATGACTGAGGCTGCTACTTATTGAAAGTTTTCCCCTGTTTTTAATAACCTAAAAACCTAAAGTCTGACTGCGAGACTAATAACCTCTAACCTGAAGTCTTGTCTTGAGTCTAGTAACATAACCAGCAGCCTCACTGCAAGACTGCACACATTATGCCAATCAAGTCTTAATGCAAGACCTAGGAAACCAGGAGCTTCACCATGAGACCATGAGACTCCTCCTAATTCCCTCAGGTATTGCTGCCGAAACTGGCCCCTCTTCAAGGGTCTTGAACTTTCACTCACTCAGGAGTCTCCCCATAAAAACTGTTTTCTCACAGTCACCCTGACAGTGAGGGTTTAACGTAAACCTGAACCGACCACTGTCATAGAGAGGCCTTATTTAAGGGAAGATGTGCCCCTAACAGATGATGCCAATTCCATAATAACCTTATGCACTTCATACCCCTGAATCTGAAGTGTCGTGATGTCACCCCATCGTGACTTACCTTAATCCTGACAGTCATGCTGCAGCTGCTCTGCTATGCATGGACAGGTGAGTAATGTACAGTAAGATAGGGCAGCAAGTGGGATAGTTCTGTCACGCTGATACTTTGGAATGTTTTATTTTTATTCAGTGAGTCACATTTCATACTCAAAGCCTATCACGATTCATTGATCTGTATTCTTGTTCGCATTTTTAGAAATTTTGAGATTCAAGACATTTGCTAATTTTCAGCGATGATAAAAACTATTTGAGTAGATCTAATAGACCCGATTCTTTTATTCTTTTGTGCACCAGCATAGTATTTTATTCCTTATTTATAAATCTTATATTTCAAAATTGATATTTTTTATTGATTTTTAATTAACAATAATCTGTCATACAATTCATAAATATTCAGAATGTACTTTGTATTATATGACAGATACACTATTAATGTCAACATGGCATCCATAACCTCTGAGTCTAACCTTTCCCTTTTCTTTGCTTTTCCTCCTCTCAGCAGATACTTTGTTTAAGGAATCTTCCTCTTGACTTTTTAGAGTTTCTCTCATTTCTTCCACAGCTGTTTGGGACCTCTTCTGGCAAAGAAAATAAAAGCATATTTAAGTATTTTCCTTCTTACCTTAGTGAACAAAACTAAAACCAAACACAGTTAAAGCGTCAATATGACTGTGAGCATAGAACAGTCTCTTGCAATATCCATTTATCATTCCCCTGATTCAAAGGAATGAGTCACGCATGTAATCTTGATCTAGTTTACCCAATAAAACTAGATTAGGAATTTGAGATTTATTCTATCTAGATTTTCTTACCAATTTATGGTTTTATACACAGTAATGGTATTTATCTCAGACATCGTCTTGCAGTATAGATGGACACATTTTTAACAATCCATCGATTCAATTTAAGGTCATGAGGGAGCCAGAGCCTATCCCTGCAAGCAATGGGCACAAGGCAGGGTACACCCTGGATGGGATGCCAGTCCTTCACAGGGCCTACGCACACACAAACATGCACACACTCACACCAGAGAAGCCAAATAACCTACAGTTCCATGTAAATGTTTGGGCAAAATTGCCCTGGTCAAATTGCAGGTTTCACTGAATCTCTAAGTGAAACGAACACAGCCTCTGCAGGGTACAAACTTAAACATGCCATATTTCTGGATATTTTAATCCACAATTACTATTTGCTGAATTTAACATATTGAAAAAATAAAACAGTGAAAGTGGCACGTGCAAAAGTCAGTCGTTACTTAGGAACGCCTCCTTTGGCAGATAACTTCTAAATGTTTCTTGTAGCCAGCTAAAACTCTTTCTATCCTTGCTTTAGGAATTCTTAATGGGAATTAATAGATAAAGAGAATCATCTATCACATAAGCTTTTCAGGTTAAGTTTTATTCTTTCATAGTAAAGAAAGATTTATTTGTACTAATGTAGTCATGTTATTTTGCAGCTTTTTGCACAACTGGACCTCTGATCTGGGATCACATAGTTTAATTGGGACAAACAGAGGAAAATTACATAGTGCAAAATCCAGTCAGACCAAATGTTCTTCAATGTACAGTAGTTTTACTGTGATTGCGTGTGGGAATGTGTTGCTACATTGGAATGAATGCAATGGAAACACAATATCATCAATACTAAAATAGTTCAAATCATATCTAAGTGTCAGGAATGTGATGATGACAATTTCTGGGACAGGATAATGAATGTACTGTACATGTTTTAACCTATTACTGTCCGAGACCCTTTTAGCCAATGTCCACCTGGAAGTTCCTCCCCTTATACATTTTGTTATATCTCTGCAGCAGAACATAGCAGGAGCCTGGTTCAGGTCTTAAATTCAAGCTAATCTCCTTGGCTTTGTGTGTGAACAGTCAGATTTTTATTTCTTAATGTGTCCACTCAGCAGACAAACATATGAAACAGAAACAGCAGGCAGAATTTTTTTTTTGGCCTTCAGAGGTTAGAATTTTCAATTCTAGGCCTGTCAGGTAGCTGAAAATGCTTTGTAGGCCCTGGCCTAGGTGTTAACTAGTTTGGATAAAACTGTGGGACAAGTTGATCAATTTGAAAAAGTTCTACATAATGTTTTGTGAAGACTGGACTTGGAATGAAATTTCTTGCATCCCAAAATAAATCATAAAAAATATTGAAAGCAATAACAATAAAAACCATTGCAATTCCTATTAAAACCTTTAGACACTGCTAGAGAGCCCTTTTCTGCTGGTGTGAAAAAAGAACCACTGATAAGAAACTGATTGATTACCCCTTCTGAGTCAATGACTGACAGCTAGAAGGCAGGCGGAATGCAGCCTTAGGCTTCTAGAGGAAGTCTCACCCCCTAAGGGCTCTGAATGGCTAAAAATACAATGAATGACAGCGTTTTTTACCAAGCAGATCACCTTATTTCTCGCGGTCCAGTTTCAAATATCTATTCCAAAGCCAATAACGTTCAGTTTCCTCCAGGTCTGGAGGTGGGTTAGTCTAACCGTTTGTGGATATATATCGTGCTTCAGAATAAGGTAAAAACATGGGATATATTTTTGTTTTTGTTTTTGGTTTTGGGGTCATGTTTTGCTGGCTTATTGATTACCTTATCGATGCACTTTGGAAGTTTGGAAGTGCATCATCAGATATAAAGTGTCTTTGTGACTTATTGCCTCTGTGTTTTTTGGTTCTGAAAACGTTTTTTTTTAAAGATCCGGTTGTCCTTTTTCGATTGATAACAGGTTTTGTGGTTTTGTTGATAAAAAATGATTAAATATGATGCAGCTTTCAAAAGTAAATATTGACTTACGCCATGGTCACTTGTGACTACGCAGCACACAAGTATAGTTTGATTCAATTACCGTTTTTTTTTCGGTTCTAAAAACGGTTTTGTAGTTTTGGTGATGTAAAACGATGAAGTGAGATGCTCCTTTTAAGTCCATTTTTTCTTAGACCGTGGTCGCTTGCGACTACGCTAATAATTCCCCCTATTCATGATGTGCCCTGGAATGGACTGGTTCTACCGATTATCTGCTGTTTTAGGTTCTGGCTCACAGAAACTGGTATATTTTAATATTGTGCATGGGTTTAGAATGACTCTGCTTTTGTAGTCTCAGCTGCATAAGTCTGTACTTACAGGATGTCCAGCAGCTAAAACAGGGGTCACACCTCTACATGCTGTACAGCTCTAAAATGGCTGATACACAAATTCATTTAAACAGCAATAAAATGAAAAATAATCAGGGCAACATCAGCAATTTACAATATAATTCCATTTGTACTCACTTCAAACAGTACCTTATCTGCCAAAGACTGTGCTTCTAATGATTCAGGCGTTTGCAGGAAATATTCCGGTGGAGAAGTGCCACCAACGTGGCCTGTAGTCACAGTTTGATCATCTTCTTTCCCATTGTTTGTATCTTCTATGAGTTCATTTCCTGCATTGCTATCAGTAAGCGAACCATGAATGACTACTTTGCTGTCAAAAGCTGTTCCTTCCTTGGTTTCAAAATCAAATGTATCCTATAAAATTAATAATGAAGCCAACAAAGATGTTATATTTAGTTAATTGACAAATAAAAAAAAACAATAATGCAAACATAGTGACATTTGCTCAATATTGTGGAGAAAACTAAAAAATGAAAACAAAATTCAATGTGACCACATCTTATGCCTGACATCTACCAATAAATATACTGCATCTTTATTTAAAAAGGAAACTGTTAGATCTTGTGCCTTTTGACTGTTTTTCTGAAGTTCTGATTTTGTGTGGTTTATTAATATACATAAGTTTTGGTAAAACAGGAGTCAAGCCATACCCTAAGAAATAAACTTTCACCTCTACATCTGGAAAGCATCAGAGACCATATATACTGTATAACCTCTAACCAAACAAGGTTGGAAGGCAGAAGTCATCCATAAAAACGTAATCTCTGTGAGGAAAATTCTGAAGGATACTGTGAAACTCAATTAACACATTTTTGAAAAAACACAACAATGGACAATGTTAGGCTAGCCTCTGACTAACGTTTTTAGTTTTACACAATTTCTGCCTTTCACGATATTCTCTAGAATCGGTGAGGCGACATAACTACATCATTGTGTAGGTTGTGTGACACCATAAGGAGCTGTAAGGCTCAGAAGCATGGTGTTAGTACTACAGTAGTTCACCACAGTAGTGTAGTGGAGGAATTAAGAAAAGTAGAAAAGTCAACAAGCTTTGAAAAATAACTTCATGTGATTAAGCAATATGACAGCAATAAGGGAACAAGTGATATTGTCAGTATTACCATCTAGAAGGAAATAATAGCTTGGAATTGTGTTATGTGTGTTACAAAACTTAACTATGTGTTACAGAAAGGTTTTAAATGGGTTAAAACCTGGAAAATGTCTATCAGTGAAATATGTCTGAACTGCATATTGCCTCCTACATTTCTACGTTTCTAGAGCACATCTATTGTTTTAGTCAGGGAATACTTCTCTTGTAACAGAAAGAGGATTTTAATTGATCCTACCAATGACACCTTATAGTCAGTTCTATCTCAGAGTTTAAGATCAATAACCAGCATCTATCAGGCTGGCTGTTCATAGTAACTAAATTTAGGAAAGACAACATGACTTTGGTGTCTGTCTGCAGTTATCAGAGTAACTGTTTTGCAAACAGTATCTTCAGCATTTTTCTTTTAAAACATGTTAACCTACAAATAGCTGCTTCCTACGATTTGTCAAACTGATCTTTTCAGTCTTACTGGTATGATGGGAGCTGGGAGTAATTCCTCTGTCACAGTGTCCACACCTTCCTCAGTCAAGTCCATTTCACTCAGTGGTTTACTGGAAAGATCATATTTCAAAGAACTCTGCAAAGAAGAGCAGTGCAAATTTACTGTACATGCTCATGTTTTTTCTAAGAAGAGACTTAAATTTTAAGAATTGGTTTACTGTATATGAAAAATAAATTGCAACAAATTAAGGCAAGTATACTGTATATTTCTACATTAAATTATTCTACCATGACCGTTGGTGAGTCTCATAAATTGAGTCTTTTAAATTGAGCAATATGATACAGAGCCTTTCAAGTCTTGACATACAGTATGGTTTTTTTGCATCTGTCTTGTTACATACTGTAGATTAAAAAGGCAAAACAAATGCTAAGAGATTACCAAGGAGAGAAATATTAGAGAAATACTGCTAAGGTCTTTTGATTTCACAAAGATGTCAGGTGACTTAAAATAATTTCCATTATTTACTATATTTCCCTAATGTATCTGACAGATAATTTTATATCAACAGGTACATTCTGTATTTGCTTAGCAATGAAAATGGGTTGGCTTCAATGACTGGTGCACATTTAAAGCTCATCCAAATCAAATTGAACAAAGTAGGTCATGCTTTATTTCCAATCTAGAGTTTCTTTTAAAAAATATATTTTCTGTAAATGTGTTTACTCAGGAAAATCAAAGAAAAAAATACTTCAGATTCACAATGGATACTTTATATTAGTTCTGCAATATTTAAGAAGAAAGTAGGGGTGTTAACCCCAGTGTCCTGGACATACAGTATTTCCCCCTGGTCTTTATCAATCATGACCTCCTTATTATCCCCATCTATGACTTGGCTTCATCACTCTGTGCTCGTTTCTACTGATAGCTGATGTGTGGTGAGCTTACTGGTACACTTTGGCTGCTGTCGCACCACACATGGGTGCTGCATATCGGTGGTGGCGGAAGGGAGTCCCCACTGTTTGTAAAGCACTTTGAATGGAGTGTCCAGAAAACCACTATACAGTATACTGTATGTGTAAGGATTTTATTTTTTTTTATTATATAATGCCCTTTAGTGAGATGTTCAAACAAGGTTTCTACAACTTGGTCAAGCACTTTGTGCTTGCACATTCTGGCATCACAATACTTCACTCTGAATGTCACTTGTGAAGGCATTTCTTATGTCTCTTGATCTGTTGTGTAGTGAGGCAATTAGTGCATAATGGCTGTTGTGTATCACCCGGATGGATGCAACACCCCAGTGGTCGATTATGTGGTACAATTATTTGCTATACAAATTTTAGATGTTATCCATTTCCCAATAGTTTAGAACCTGATTACAAATTAATTTTTTCTTAGTAGGCAAAAAACTAAACGATACAGGTAAAATAAAATTAAAACCCTGAGCATTTGAATAACCCATCTGAAGTACTATATCTCAACTTGAAGAGAACCCTATTTTCTGGAGCAGGGCAATGAATTCGTAATATGTTTTATTATTTTATGTGCACAAGCCTTACTGACCTTACTTATCTTGAGAAGAACCTACAATGAGAATCATATGCATACTTACTGTGTAGTCTGTAACGTGGTTGTAGTTAATTCTTTTCTTGTCACCTTTGCTTTTCTTTGAGCTTGTAAGCTGTGGCAGTACCTCCTCTATGCCCTCCTGCACCAGCTTGTCAACAAGAGCCTTCAGCAGGGGCAGCTGGGAAACAGACAAGCCTTTTAGAGCTGCTGGTCTTCACTTCAACAGGCGCAGGGTTTATTTATGAATAAGATCATGGCAAAGTAAGGGGAGAGGATTAACTTTACCTTAATCCCGTAGGATTCAAATAGTGCTTCTAATTCCTGTGTAATGAGAGAGAGAAAATCCTACAATGTTAAAATGCCACTACTCTTCTAATTAATTTAATTTTTTTTTAAATGGAGCTGCTTCAAGGTTGAGGATGGAGAGGACAGAGCAAAGCATCCAATGCAAAAGTACACTACAGAACTAGCCTGTGAAATTCTCATTACACTTCCACATCGATGGCAATATTAATCTGCATATTGAATTTACCAATGTCATACATGGTGAATAAAATGGCAGAGAACGTTACATAAAAGATATAGTATTTATCCTGATTATAACTTTGTGAATGTCTTGCACTTCTAAGTGATGTGTCTTTTGGTGCTTAATATACAGTTTGTGTATCAATAACATAACAGATACATACTGTATGTTTAAAGTGGTAACATGTATTCAACAGAACTATTCAGGCATAGCACTGATGCTGTTAGTGTCCAGTAAGGAATGGATTATGATAACTGAATTGGTTATGAGACAGGATTTACTTACCTTCATTTCAAATAGTTTTCCTGCAGGACCAGGATCACCCTAGAATTAAAAAAAATAATATCCAGAAACACCACAGTAATATTGGCTTTAATATAATCCCATGTCTAAGAATACAGTACATTCACACCCTTACATTTTGAACTAAAGACACCACCTCAATTTGTTGGCATTGTCTTGTTGAAGATTGGTATTTATTTTACTTTCTAAAAGTATTCATAAATATTTTTTATACCCAAATTACTTTTTGACACAAATGCCAAAATTACCAGAATACAGTTATACATTTAGCACTAAACCTTTCATCTCATATTATATGGGATCATGTTACCAACAAAAAAGACATCAATGCATACTAATGGACTTTCTTATAGTAAGTGACAAACAAGTAGTGCCACAGGAAATCCATACTTAATTCTGAAGAAATCACTAACCTTGTCTCCTTTGCTACCTTTGTCTCCTTTCTCTCCCTACAAAAAGGTAGAATTATTCATTATGAGAATACCAAATGGGGTGAATAGGAATTCATCAATACTTTTTTGAAAACAGAATGTGTTCTCACCTTCATGCCTGGAGGACCCTGTTATACATACAAAACATAAAAATAAGAATAGATACACTACAGGTATTGAATGTTATTAAATGCAACTGTTTCTAAATTCTGATATTTCCAAATTTCCCAGTTTTCAAACCTAGCTTAAAAAGCAAATGAAACCATTCTTTGAGAACTAGAAGAGTACACATTTAACCTAATTGTAAAGAGTGAAATTTTAAAATTTTAATTTCTGTTCTCCGTGATACCTACAAATATTCAGCCATTGTCAAAACCCGTTTTGAGACTAGGTTAAACAAAATCTTATTTGTATGAGTTTTCAATTGCATAAAGACAGGAGCCTCATATAAACAAACATACAGTAAATACTGATGTATTAATTTGCATCTGTTGATAGTTGAATAGATGTTTTGATGTCATATGACTCTAGGATTAATCTCAAACTCTTCTGTGTCTTCCAAACTTCAGTTCGTTTTTTTGTACATAGGTTTCAAGCACATCAAAGGAGTTTTGAAACTTTCCCACAAAACTGTAGATTTTGTATCCGTCTTCAGGCTGAAGCCTGGGATAATTAACACTAACAAGACTGAGTCCATGAGGAATGAGGGCAGCTGAAGACTGTGTGAAAGCAGAATCATGTATTGACTTTGTAGAAACCTGGTTTAACCCTCTTGGCCGAGGCCAGCCTTGTGGACATAGGACAGGGAGACTAGGACCCATATGCCTGGTGAAAAGGCGATGAGAGGATAGCTGCATAGGTGGAAATGGAGGGGAGGAGGGATAAAAAACAAGCAAAGAAGAGGAGCATGTGACATGTGGTATATACAGTATGGAAATGTGAGAAATTAGGTCGGGATTAATTGTGGGTTGTGGCAGCTGATCTTAGTCCGCCTGCCCTCATCCCTCCTGAACTTTCGTCAGAGCTCCATTACAGAAACGAGTTGCATTACATACAGCTGAACAGTAAGCTTAGAATAAAAAAAAAAACACAAAAGCAATTAATAACATCAAAAGCAGCTTTTGTGCATTTTAAATGAGCAGCTGGACTTTGAAGCAAACTTTTCATTTAACATTGCTCCGCACAAGCAATGTGACAGAGAGGCAGCCAGATCTAGTGTGTTAAGGATTCTAAAGAAAAAGGAGGAAAATATATATATATAATATACGTAATTAACAATTAACATTTATATAAGGGGGTATAGAGGATATAATTTTCCAGAAATCCCAAATGGAACAACAGATCTTGACTTACAGCAACTCCAGGAGGACCCATAGGTAGAGGAAACAATGGCTTTCTTGCATTTTCAAATGAGGCACCCTAAAAAATCAACAACAAATGGTCATTTTTGAGGTACCCGAGAAAATCTTTGCTGACACCTCACTTTTTTTTAGAGCTGAGAAAGGAGCAAATACACAATCAATGGAACATGATAGTGAAATTAATGAACAGAGACAAAAAAGGAAGCATTCTTAGAAGGTAGTAGTTCAGGTGGGTAGCTGCGTCAGCATGCGTAGGCTGCAAAGGAACAAGTAATAGGTTTATTCCATGCTGAAAAAAAGAAGAAAGAGAACACAACGTTTCGGCCGTGGAGCCTTCTTCAGATGTGAGCTCACACCTGAAGAAGGCTCCACGGCCAAAACGTTGTGTTCTCTTTCTTCTTTTTTTCAGCATGGAATAAACCTATTACTTAATCTTAGAATGTGTTCCAGATATAACTGTTACAGCACTGTATATACAATGTTAACACACATGACAGTGTCGCTGTGACAGAAAGTGGCCGCCCTACCTCCTCTGGTGTGAGGTCTGTAGGGATGTTCAGCAACACAGGAGGACCTGGCAAACCTGGAGCCCCAGGCTCTCCTTTTGCCCCATCCTTCCCCTTCAGGAAAATAAGAGCATTCATTTTCTTATGCAGCAATACCATATGCTATGTCATATTATATCATAGTATATTATGGGAAGTCTATTCACGTACGGGTAGATACAAATAGGAACACACTTTCACTAGGGCCAGTTTTCCCAGAAGCCAATCAACCTACCAGAATGTCTTTGGACTGTGGAAGGAAACTGTAGCACCCAGAATAAACCCACACAAACTTCAAGCAGATAGCACCCCAGGAGTTAAATTCAAGGCCCCCATTACCTGGATGTCCAGTGAGGCAGCAATGCTAAGCACTGCACCATTGTGCCACCCTGTGCTATACAGTATTTATCACTATCTTGAAAATATGTTACATACAAGGATAAAGACAATTTTAACGGGACTATACTGTATTTCCTGTGGTGAAACACTGGCACCACTGAGAAGGACACAGTCACTTGGTCCCCAGTGCCCATTTGTTATCCTCCCTTCTCTGCTTGTGGTGGAAGGTGCCTCCTGCACACATCTGCACCATCTCTCTCCTGGTCCTGTCAAACAACGTGCTCCTTCTGCTGAATTGGGGTACCGAATTGCTCCCCATTACTTCTGTCCTGTGTTTTCACTTATTTTTACTATGTACTGTATATTATCTATGTGTTGTTTTTTATTCCATTTATTTTACGTTTAGTCTGTTTCTTGCCCCGTGAGAACTACTGGATCTTTTTGTTTCACTGTGTAACCTCCCACGCTCTTTTTTATTTCTTTAATAACTTGCCACTTTGCTGTTTAATAGTGTACACCCCAAACCCTGCCTAGACACTGAGCTTTTCTAATAACAGTTAAGGAATAGGCATGAGATGGACTATTGTTTATTAGGATAAAAACAGCTGGACACTGCTAATGTGTAGTCCAGAATATGACATTATTCTGTTTTTCTTTATTACAGTAGCACTTCTGAAGTTACATTTCTTGTCTGGTTATTTGTGCGGTGGCACATTTTAAATTTGCATACTTTTTTACACTTCTTTTCATAACAGAACATAGTATAACCCACAACAAAACTTACAGCACTGCCTGGATCGCCCCTTTCACCCTGTGGAAGAACAGATAAGAGATTTGTTTTGCATTACTGTAAGACAGGCAACAGAGCTTCCTTCCTTCAGCTCTACAGTACCTCAGCTCATCAGTGATTTTCGACATTAAGAACCATGAAAGATTACAGCAAGAGGGGTTTAAGTTAATTTTAGTCCATAAAGGTATAGTATATATAAATGGACACATACAAATTTTATGAGTTGTTAAACAATAAAGATAAAGTGTCTCTCAAAGTAGAAGAACAAAGAACAAAGAACAATTGTATAGAACTCTCAAAGGGAAAAATCCTCAATAAATTATTCCTTACATCAGATACTATAAAGTATGTCTCAGACCTTGCCTGTCTTATTTGATATTTTTAACTACACAAATGTTTTGTGGATGGTTTTAATTCCTTCTATTTAGCCATGGTAAATTGAACGGTATTTCAATCATAAATGTTAATTAGCCCATTTCTTGGGAGACTAACAGTTAGTAGACTACTTACAAATATGCTGTAACTAGTCTACTAACAAAGTCCATAGAAATAGAAATAAAGGTGCAATATCTTCACTGCATTACAATTACAGACTGGATGTAACCCTGATCAGAGAACAAAGCTGAGGATGTAATGCTGAATTACCTCTTCATAATTCACATACTGTAGATCCGACAATGGAAATGTAATATGAAACCTCTGATAAATGTATTCATAGTATTATATATAGACTATAAATATAATATTATTAACAGATAAAATGCCAAATGTACATTATCTATTAAAGTTTATTATTGAACCTTATTTTAAAGTGTTACCAGCTAAACTGACATTTAGGGATGTACGGCATTGTCATTCCAGTACCTTTCCTCCCTTTTCTCCTGGAAGTCCAGGTTCTCCCTGAAGAAAATGACAGACTATTGAGCAATTGTTGCATAGTTCTTAATACAAAAACATTTTATGAATAGTAACATTTGTATAATAAGCTATTAAAAAAATGCATGTTTTTATTGTTACTCTTCTTGCTAAAATAGTAAAAAAGTAGCCTGATATTAAGAAAGTAAACAGCGATTATAATATTTTATTAACACAATAACACCAACTGTGGTGCCTGCCGTCACTGCATTGTTCCACAGACAAATTTAAAAACATGTCGGAAACGGGTCACAATCAGAAATTTCTCTCACGTCCTTTCCAGCGGCTCCACGCTTTCCGTCAACACCAGGCTTCCCCTACAAATGTTCAACAGGGCCAAGTGTTAGCAGAGCCCCTAATCCACACAGGATATTCTTGCTTAGAGCAAAGAGCTGACAAAGGATAGACAGTACAGTACTTACAGGGGTCCCAGGAAGGCCTGGCATTCCAGTTATGCCCATGCGACCAGGCTCTCCTTTCTACAACAGAATGTATTATTATTCCCCCAGCCGTTACCCTCTTGAACAAATGCTCCCCATGGCTTTCAAAAGCGGGTTTCATTTGGTATTTCCTGTACATTTATTTTTTGTACCATTTATATGCCTTTTTTTACTTTTTATGTGTTTTGGGGGTATTTTTATGTATGTTCACAGTACGAAAGCATTTACTGTGCTGTGCCTTGTTGTGCCTAGAGCAGCAGAAAAGGTTTTAGTGTAAATAAAAACATTCAAGTTTAGGGCTGTATAAAACTAAATATACTTCAAAACAAGACTGGCTGATATTTTGTTTTCAAATAATGTCTACTGGCACACAAATTTAAATAGAATAATGCACTTTTTCTTTAGAAAATGCAGTATTAATAAATAATGGCTATAGTGTACAAAGTGCTTATTGTAACCATAATATATACAGTAACAATACTAATGTTAATGGCCAGCAGTGATTCCTAACATGGAACCTTATATAGAGCTTCTAACGATGTGTGCAAGCCTATAGTGAAGTATCATACTTATAGCTGTCTTTGTTTGTGCCCTCAAGTAATATAACTTGCATTCTGAGTTTTTGTTTGTAAATCACACGTTTTAATGGTCCTATTTTTTTTCTTAGTTATTTTTAAAAAAGATCTGTTTGATCTGGTTAAAAAATACGAGAAATATGCCAAATTCAATGCAAAGTTATTTGCAAAAAAAGATATATTAAACATATAACCATTCATGATTGCATGAAAAACTCTTTTTGGAGGAAAGCTGCAGACTGGAATACTTACAGCACTGCCAGGATCTCCCTTCCTTCCTGGTTCACCCTGAATAAAGGAGGTGAAATTGAAGTCATTATGTATAAGAATAATATGAAACTCAAAGGAAAAAATGATACAGAGAATTGAAAAGAACAACTTTTGTAAGAAAAAAAGCATTTGACTTTTGAAAGAACTTTCATGTAGAAACTCTTTGAAATAATGCAGTTTTCTGGGATGATCTAGGCACATGCAGAGAGTGTACAGTGAGCCCTTTAAAACTCTGCTTTGAAACATTTTCTAAAGTAAATCTGCAAATACCAGAGCCAGCTCACAAGGTGACGCCTCACCCCTTTCTGTAAATTGCTTTTGTAGGGTTCACCAAGGCACAAGTCACCAATTCCATTTTTCTCTGGTGAGGTTGATAATGTCGTCCTTACTGCCATCAATGATCAGTATGGCACAAACAAAACTGACAGGAATTGTATTTACCTAAAAATATGATTATAGTATGATGCAATGGGTTGAGGATGAGGATCAAAATACTTAATTCGTATGTCCACAAGTGTGGTTAACAACGGCATCTCTTACCACTGGAAATAAACTAACCTTGGGCCCTGGAGGTCCTGGTGCACCATCCTTCCCATCAACCCCATCCCTGCCTTGAACTGCTGGTCCTCCCTGCAAAACAGCATGTCTCATGCAAAAACAGTCCATATTTGTCTTCACAGTTTGAGCACAGCAGTCTGTAACATGTTCAGTGACAATATGTGCTTAAGGTCCCTGGGAATGTACCCTATTACCTGCACAGGAATAAAGAATGTCTTTCATGGCTCTGATACTTTTATCCCATGTGTTTTTCCTTTGAGATGTTTTCTCTCTTCCTCAATCAGACAGAACAGGTTCCATGCCTCTAATGTGCTCCAAATCTAGCTTTCACAGATTTCAGTTGAATGAAAGTCCAGAGAGCAGGCAAGCTGCCCTCCTGTTCGAAAGTACAAACATATCAAAATGTTTCCAAAATATGCACAAGTGATATTTTTAGCTGCCAAAATTTCTTAGTTACATGATTCCATATTAACATTCCCTCTATCAAGTGGTATTAAATCTGTAGTGCAACTTTTTTTTTACAACAATAACAGCAAGGACAGTGTTCTCATGACATTCTTAGAAAAGGTTAAACATTATAGCTTTTTATGAAGTAAATAAACTTTATATAGTTAGAAAAAGCATGTCAAAACTTTTCCAAAATATGCACTGTAAGTTACTGAGTTAAAAAAATGTAATGCATAAAATGTTTATGAAGAAGGTGAAATACTGTCATGCACTTTGTTTTTTATGTACATGAGATATACAGTATATTACATTGTACTTCTGTTGTTTTCATTTTCAGCTACCAACATTTTCCTTTAGTTGTAAAATTCTATATTAATATTCCATTTTAAGCGGATTTAAACATGCGAGTTAAACAGTAGAAGAAACGGATTAAATGAAGCAATTGTTTCATTTCATCATCTAACACAAGTGCTACCTATTGATCATCTTTGGCCAGTGAATTACATAAAGCAACGCTCCACGTTAATGCATGTACCGCATATTCTGAGTGGCTACACATGTACTTATCCAGTTCCTATTTTTTACACAAGACGTGCCTGGATTATTATTATTATATGACTGGCTTTCCTCTGAAGAAAAAGAAGTGTGATTTTTTTTTATTTCATTAACAAGTTCACCAGTGTGATGCAATCCTAATATTTGGATGCATTTGAAATTGACTTGTGTTAATAAAGTCTTGTTATATACTGTATTAATGATTAATGTACTCTAAATTGAGGTTCTGTAGAATGTTAGTGCTAAAAGTTAATAAAGCATCCACAGATACAGTATAAAGTATAATAATAACTATAACAGTCAGTGCATGCGAACGTACCCTGAATTTAATGCTCACATAACCTCATTTCATCACTACTGAATATCTTTGGATTTTTGGAAATTCATTAGGTCTTCAATTTATAGTACAGTATATTGATGATGAATATATTATCTATGAAACTTTGGTTCATATAATCTGATATATTTTAATGAATACCACCAGTGTTCATTATGTTTAACAATTCAAGCCTCTATCAAATAAGAAGTGCAATGAATATTGTTGAATCAAAATGCTAGTGAATAGAAATGGAAATACAACATTCAGCATCAGGAACTAAACATAGTTCTATAGTATATAATATAATATACAGTATAATAAAAAAAATACATACCAGTCCATTTCCTGGAGGCCCAGGACGCCCTTCTGGCCCCTAATGGAAAATAATTAATGCAGTGTCATCTTTGTGAGCTATGACTGGTGTACTGGGCAGGACAATTGCCCATGAGAGTGTATCTAGGCTATAAACTTACCCTTGGTCCAGGTAGTCCTGGGTCACCTGGCAATCCTGGCTCACCGCTGTCACCCTGGTGCACACAGGCATGAATATCAGCAAGTTCTCCTCTTCAGTCACATTCATGAAGCCTCAGAACTTTTACAATAGACCTAATTTTATGATGATATCTAGCTAACACCTTTCTGCTTGGCACAAATTTACATGGAATTTGGAAAAGCAAAATCATTCAATTCAAAACATGCACACTTCTATTGGTTTTACTCAGTTATTACAAGATGTTATTTACCTTTTCACCTCTGGTGATGATGCTGTTCTCAGACAGCATAAACTGGAATACAAATGATAAAGACAAAGGAAGATTGTGAGGAAATAGTCTGAGAAAATAAGCTGTGTTTTGCCTTTTAATTTATCAGCTTTATTCTGCAACAAAAATGAATATTAATATGTGCACCTATATGTTTCCTACAAATAGAATTTTTGGTTGGAAAATATATACTTTGAAAGCACATTTGAAAGGATACTTATAATTAAGACATGCCTTGGAATTATGCTTAGGACAATGATGTTAGCAATAGGAAATAACTGCAAAGTTTTTTGGATTTTTATAATGTGTTTTAAGTGTTTTTGGAAGAGGAGTATTTATACAGCCATGTATGTTTATGACTGTATAAATCGTATTTGAAAATTATTACATCTTTTCGACATGAAAGTAAATACACTGCAAAAGAAGAAAAGAAAAGTGAAAAATAAAAGTATTCACTTACAGAAGGCGGCCCAGGTGGTCCAGGCTTTCCCTTTGAGAATTGAGGGGAAAAGCATATTGTACAGCCATATTATAATTCTGCAACATAATACTACAAAACAGTATTGAAAAATAAAGGAGAGCTATATATTATTCTAACCATTAAGCAATTATTCTAGCAATTGCAATTAACACAGTCAATTCAGAAAAAAATACGGTTTTAAAGTAGTTTATATTTTAAGTGAAATTGCAAGATATTTGCAATCAGTAAAATCAACAACTGACTATTGCTTCTCTTTTTTAACTTAAATGTTTAAGGAAAGATACTTGTAGTAATAGGTGAAGCATCACCAATTAAAACAAATGGACATACAGTGTCTCCTTTCTCTCCTCTAGGTCCCTGTACGCCCTGCAACACAAACAGAAACAAAGTCTGATACTGCTGGAAGCAGACAAAGTTCCAGGAACAGAGATGGCAAGACCCAATGTCAGTAGCTTTATTTACACTGATCACCTGACCAATAGTATTACTACATTGTTGCACAGGAAAAACAAATATAACAGTATGTGGCAGCATTAAAAAGTTTAATCATACAACTGAAAACACCTTACAAAACAGCAGAGAGAACTGCAATAAATGCTGGAATCAGGATGGTGTTTTCCCAACTACAGATCAGCAACTTAACATACTGTAGATCAGTGAATCATTTGTCTAGTTCAATAAGGTCAACCAATCAAACAGTAATGATCATAGAGGTGAGTGCGACAGAGTTAGTGATAAATGTTATGGCAGAGTGATATATAGTAAGACGTCATGTTCCAGAATAACTGGAAGCGTTATAAGCCATTCGGTAAACAATATCATACAGTTAAAGATATTGTATGGAGTAAGGACATTTTACAAAGATTATACCTAAATGAATTTGTAAAACAAGATTTATTGTGCTAATGGAAATTTGAATGAACTTAATTTCATATAAATAATAATTTATAATAATTTGTATTTCAGTAATATGGATTTGGATGCTGTGCTTATACAGTGCTTGCTAAATTATTCAAACCAAAACGTTCAACCTAAAGTCTTATAAGGGTAAGAAAAGGTACAGTAAATGTCAGCACAAACTAAAGAAAAAAAACATAAACATGAATATTGCATACGTACTCAGACCTACAGTATGAATTCAATATCTGGTGGAAGCACCTTTTTTCCCAAAGTGCCAGGGGTTATTTCCACCTGGAATGGATGCGCCCTTAAAAATCGTGCATTATCTTGGAAAGTACAGATACAGGCCTCGTTGAGGTCTGGAATTCAAGATATAACCAGAAGACTTCTTGTACAAGTCTCTACAGACTTAGTGCAATTTGGGCTCATTCTTCCCGGCAGGTCGCTTTGGGATTGCTTTTGTCAAGTCTTTCCTGAGATTCTCAACAGGATTCAACTCAGGATTTTGAGAGGAACTGAAATGACTGACAGACATTTTATCAGGTGCTAAATGGCATTTGTAAAACAAGATTTATTGTGATGAAGGAATTTGAATGACCTTGATTTCAAATGAATTTATAAGTCAGTAACATGCGTTTTTGTGGTGACATCAATAAGTACTGTAGGTGCCACCTTGCCCAGCTGCTCTGTTCAAAGGGACAGAATTATCTAGGCAGTGTCTGCTTAATTCCCACTTCTTAATGAGCATCTTAGTCTTCATGGTTGAATTTCTGCTTTAAACTACCTGACTGAATAAATTTAACTAATCTTCAGAACATCTAAGGACTGTTCAGAAGGTTAGAAAATGAATAAGTTGTGGCTTTAAGCTGTGCTTACTGGTGCTCCTTCAATCCCAGGTTCTCCTTTTTCCCCAGGATCTCCAGGTCGTCCAGGAAGCCCAAGCGGGCCCTGGAATAAAAATAACATTTGAAAAAGCCAGTGAAAATAAATAAATGTAATTTCTGTAAATA
This sequence comes from Atractosteus spatula, assembly GCF_055471065.1. NCBI lineage: Eukaryota > Metazoa > Chordata > Actinopteri > Semionotiformes > Lepisosteidae > Atractosteus > Atractosteus spatula. The sequence goes on along the minus strand of NC_142713.1, from coordinate 50,631,909 downwards.
AGCTGCTCCAAAGAAAGATTTCCATTTCAGATCATAAGCCATTGTAGTAGTTTTCTGAGGCTTTCAAGTGGTTTTCTGTGGAACAATAAACTACAAAGATTCAAGCAAGCAAGATAGATCCCAATGGCTTCCTCAAATTTTAAAATTCCTTGTCTTTTTCTGCTCTTGTACTCGGTGGATGTCCTTAATTTGCTAGAGCACTGAACAATGGTTTCTGTTTCAACAAGCCAAACACACTTTCTTCCACTGCATTCAATTTACTTCCCTTCGCTATACTGTATGCAAGAAAAATGTAGTTGCTGATAAAACAGTTTTGGGTTTATTTCTCATCCTGAATAACATCTAAATATGACATTATCAAAGAAGTCATCAACAAAGTAAACTGTCACATGTGAAATCTAGTTCTGGCACATTCAGTAACAAACGTTTATTATCTTAAATAGAAGACCCCCCATCTGCTGTAATGAACACATTTCTGATTAAAGGAAGGCAAGGGAGATAGCAGTGAGAAAGTCCTGATGAAGCAATGAAAAACAGAAACCTACCCTTACTCCTCTCTCCCCTGGCTCCCCTGCAGGCCCTGGATCACCCTTAAGAACAAATACAAGTACAGGTGGAAGAATGCAGTACACAAGATAGTAGAATGTTTGCTATAAAATTCTAAAATAGACTATTCAAATAATGTATGTTAAGGGTAGCTAATACGAAAGAAGAATTCTTCTTCTTGAATTCACTGAGCTTAAAGTGATATGTTTTTCAACTGCCATGGAAAATTGTAATTTTTTGAAAAATTATCAATAACGCCTTCGTCAATTGGGACATCAGATGATACCCATTTAGCGAGGATTGTAAGTACAAGCTTGATTATGACCTTCAGCAAAAACGATTTTTTAGAAGAAGAATTTTAAAACTTTAAGTGATTCCCTTTGATGAATGACCTACTGAATATTTCTGGTTCATCAGTTCATTCAGCTAATTCTGTTTGTGGCAAAACAGAACTTAATTTGTTTGCTTACCCTGGGTCCTGGGTCTGCCTTTGGTCCTGGTTCACCCTGAAAAGAGGTGCATTACCATACTCCATTTACATAATACAGTATAGAGAGTAACTAATCGCCAAAACACTACACAGAATACCACAGTCACCCGGTGTGACAGGAGGCAACATTTCCACAACTTCAAAACAGCAAAAATTCTCTGTTAAGATAAATGTATTTTTATTGTAAATACTGTATATTACTTAGGCTTTAAAAAGTGTAAATGCTGAACAATAATGTTTTGAAAGCTTTAACAATTCATTGGTATTTTTTCACGTTTGAGCACAAGGCCACAAATGAAAAATCAATCTGCCTACGAAGACAGTGTAAAAGCGCCACTACATAAATTGCTGCTCAGGATTTACTTACATCTTTACCTCTTAGTCCTGGTAGTCCAGCCTGTCCTGGCTGGCCTGGTTCTCCTTTATCTCCTTTCCCACCATCCTGGCCCTAAGTAGAAACAAATGAAAATTCAGATTAATAAAATAAAATAAATTAATAAAAATGTAGAAATTGCACTGTTCTGAAACTGATTTGTTGTTCACTTTTGAACACAGTGGTAGCACTATGCTTAACAATAGGAATCCTACTGACTGGCAAATGGCACTGTTGGGATTGCATCTGATGCTTTGCATTTAGACCAGTAATTTCACATTTTTTTTAGACGTGACCAACAAAACTAATTCCAGATGTTTCCATTATTACTTACAATGGGGACCTGAGGTGAGTCTGGCCATCTTTGTGGTATGATTCATGAACATCTTCTCCCATGTCAGTCATTGAACTCTCTAAATCTTTCAAAGTTACCATAAGCCCCAAAGTCACAAATCTCTTCTTGAGTTTCTGTTTTCTCCTTGCCTGTCTGCTCAGTAATTCTAAACTGATTAATCACATTAGACCTCTGAATTAATGCTCTCAAGGTAAACACTTTAAATTTTAGTCCTACCTTTGGTCCAGGCTTTCCAGATAAACCCACATTTCCCTGTAGAGAAGGGAAGAAAACTAAATATTTCCATACTTATATACAGTACAAAAACCTCACATGAAAGGAGATGCAAATGCTTAGCATTGCTTAGCATTGACAATTTAACAAATGTAGAATTATTTTCAATAACTGCCCACAAGATGAAGGAAGACATGAGAACTTTAAAATTAAATGGAGGACTAAAAAGTTTAAAAATAAAAATATAAACGAGTGAATAGAAACCTGATGACAAAGATCAATTAATAACCCTTACGCCCTTATCGCCCTTGTTATAGTGCAATTAAAATGATCTTCTGTCATGACAAACACCTACGTGTTTGTAATAAAATTATATACGTATTTAGCAATCATCATGTAAATGCTTGCCAGTATTTGTATGAATAAAAACTGATTCTGAGCATGCATCACATACTTGTATAATAAAGCCTAATCAATATGCAATATGTCCACGTAATTAGATAAGAATTTATATTTAAACACACACACAGTAATTAAACAGCATTATAAGGTATTGGAAAAAAAACTCACCCTCTCTCCATTCTCCCCTTTTGGCCCTTGTTGACCAGGTATGCCAAACCCTGGACTGCCCTTCAAATAAAGCACGATTAGTGACTTTCATCGTAACTCATGAGTTTTACCTTAATGAGTTTTATCTTAAACGTTACGATAATCTTTACTATTTGGATTTTGACATGTTCCCCAAACCAAAAGATACTATATGTTGTGTCGTTTCTTGCACTGAGTACGTGCTTTTAATCTGCCACAGTGTTCTATGTCCATATGTGTCTTCTATGTGATTCGGATATCCATGTGTGGAAAGCAAGTTGTGTAGCAGGTGGTGTCAGTACCCACAAGATGACAGAGTATTACATACTCAGCAGAACTGTATATCCTGGGATAAAGCCTAGCTCACTCTTTACTGACAGGGATGTTCTGTAAATTACCAGCAAATTCTATTACATTTAGTGAACAACATTTCTGGTAATACTTTGAAAAATACACACCCGTAACAAGCTTTCAAATTAATTGCGATTGCTTTTACCTTTTCTCCCTTGTCTCCCTGATTTCCCTTTTCACCTTGTGGACCAGGTGGACCTAAAGGTCCAATATCACCCTGCAATCAGAAGAAATGTGTTCAGGTCAACCTGCTTTCTGGACTGCATGTCACTGGAGATGGGTACAATACTTGACAATGCTCTTTTCTTCAACTACAGCTAACGTACTATACCTGTACAGTACAACTAACATCTACCTTGTAATGGACTGCAAAATGTAAGACGTGTTTTTTCAGCAAACTTCTAAAAATAAATAAGATTTACAGTTGGGAGTTTAGCATGTCTTCTTTAAGAACACAAAGCAAAACATACGATTAAGTTAATCAATTGTCAGCCTAGATAATAATTTGTTCTCATCTGTTGCCGTTACTGTATGTACAGTGTCAAGCATACAGTATAAGAAATAAGTATGCTAATATTTTTTAATAAACTGGAAAATAATTTGCATAATACCCACGAATTATAGAGCAAATTGATTCCAAAATATTTTAAGGGTGTCATGGCAACGAGAAAGTAAATTGTAATTGGCCATTTACTTTTTTTCCCATTATTTAGAGCCAAATGGACCGCTGAGAATTTCACTTGGTGGTAATGAGATGTGTGAGTGCAATTAACAACTTTTTATTTGTCAGGCTACAAGAAAGATTCTTTGTTTACAGTATGACCAATGTAACAGCAGCAGAAAAAATATATTCTCCCATAAAATGCAAAAATACTGTGGTTATAGTTTTTCAATTCTACCACAGTTTAAAGCACTGCCTCACACCAATAGGAAAATTAATTTAGTAGCAGGTTTCAATTTGGTCTTGTATTGTATATAGTACTATGTGTTGATAATGTTTAACTCAGGCATTAAGATGTTTCCTGATACCAGGCTTTTTGATACAGTTGACAAAGAGTCTTATCAATCATATAATTCACTTAGAATGGAAGGTCAAACAGTAAAACATTGCACCATGATTTAAGAATCAAGCTTAATATTTATTAAACACAATGCAGATGTTTTCAGTTATTCTGAGAACAAAAATGGGCTTCCTCCTATTCTGAATTACTCAGAAATAAGCTTAAAGTTTGGGAAAAATATTGCCTTACTACATTCCAAATTAAATATTGGCAGGCTGTTAGCACAGCAGCACTTTAACTACAAAAGAAATAAATATCTTACCCTAGCACCTTTTTTCCCAGGAGGTCCGATTATCTGTCATGGAGAAAATATCAAAACATCATACTTTTTGTTCCAGTTATTGAGTTAATGTATCTTTTAAATTGGATTGCTTTTCTAAAAGGTACTACCTGTAAAAGCATTTTTTTTTTAAATTCAGTCACTCTTTAATGACTGAATTCAGTCCTGCATACATTCACAGGTTTTCAGCTACAGCTCACAGGTTCATATTCATTCTGAGCCTGGCTGCACATGATCATTTTGGTCTAAATATTTTTGTCCACAATCAAATACAGTAGCAAAGTAACAGATGTACCCATAATTGCTTATAAAAGGGGTAGGCCTTTCTCTTTCATCTCAAATGGTAAAGCCTTTAATTTTATTGAGGAGTTGACATGCTGTTCTGTTAGCCTACTGGCCAATATTTCTGATAGAACTTCCAAACTCCTTTAAATCTCATACTGCTGTTGATGGACATTATCATTCCCAATTCATGGACCTCTCTGCCTGTCCAGAAAGCTCTTGTTCTTTTTTTGACGCCAGACTCTAGTCTCTCAGTGATCAGATACTGTAGATGGATAGATGGATGGATGGATGGATACTTTATTGTCCACTACTGTTGAAATTTGTCTTTGGCTTCTCCCATAAAGGTACAAAACACAACAAGCAAAACATAAAATCACATGAGGTACGTGAAATCACAAGAACAGTATGTAATGCATAAATAAATGAATAAATAAATAGATTGTGGAGTGACTACATTTACATACCTTCATTGAGCAGTTTTATTGCAGAGGGAACAAAGGACTTCTCAGAAATGTTTTTATTTGAATTTGGCACCCTATACTGTCTCCCCAGTGGGAGTACGATGAATATAGAATGGAGAGGACGGATGGAATCAGCTGTGATGTTCCTTGCCATTCTGAGAACTATATTATGATATAAATCGCTGAGCTGGGGCTGCATTTTCCCAGTTATTTTTCCTGCTATTTTCACAACCCTGGACAGTTTGGTTTTGCTTTTAAACCCCACATTTCCATACCAAACTGTCATACTAAATGCCAGGATGCTCTCAACAAGGCTTTTATATGCTCTCTATCTCTCTCTATTTATGTATACAGGGTATCTCTTTATACATCTCTATCTGTCTATCTAATCTCTAGGACATTTTGACTAACATTAAAGTTCTTTAGTCTTTGAATTAAAAACAGCCTCTGATTTGCTTTCTTAAAAATGTTGTTTATATTCTCAGTGTAACTCAGCCTCTCCACCTCCACTTTAAAACTCTCCACAACCTCTACAGACTGCCCATTGAGTACTATTGTTTGCGAAGATTGCCCACTGTCAGTTTTAGCATTGAAAAAGAAACTTGGTTACATTTATTTCCAATGTGCTGGATTGGCACCAGTTTTCAAGGATACTGATGTGTTCAAAGTAAGTTTGCTCAGTTAGAGGTTGGACCTTTAAACAGAGTCCCACAAGAACCATGTCATCTGCGTATTTAAATAGACTGGCTATGCTACTCTGAATCTGTAGCTCATTAGTATATAGAGAACCGAAGAGATGACAATATACAACCCTGGGGAGCACCTGTATTTAAAAGCAGTTCATCTGAAAATACACTGTGATTGTGTTTTGGCTACTAATCCACATAGTTTAACCTTTGTGAGGGTAACCGTCCTGCATTCACATTTACTTTTGCAGCCTGCAATACATCAAACCTGGGTTGAAAACCTTCAGTTCTGTTGGTGACTTTGCCACCAGATTGACAGCTGGACTTAAAAATGTGAATGCAGCTGGTGTTGGGAAAGCATGAAAAAACCTTTAAAGCAAACACAGTGTGAACAAATAAAAAAAAGTCAGTGGCTGAAAAATTCTACAGAACATGATTAATCTTATTACATAACCTTTTTAATCAAGCTAACAACTTGCGGATGAGGTTATTACCCCTTTTGCTGGATCTCCTGGAAGTCCTCGAATTCCCTGTAAGGAAGAAAAACACAATTTCAGTGATCCTTTATCACAATATTTCTGGTTGCAATATGATCAAACTGAATGTCAAATCACTCACTTACTTCATTTCCTTTTGCTCCCATTGGACCAGGTAGCCCCTAAAGAGCAGAGAAGCGCACCAACTTACTGTAGGTTTCAACTGTTTCATCATTATGTAACAAACTGGCAACTGTTTCTTACAGTACTCATCATTAGTGCTTGTTTTATGTCCTCAGTACAGAAACAAATTTCCTTTAAATGAATCTATTTTAGTCATTTTCAACAACAGTTTAAATCGGACATTTAAACACATTCAATGAATGTGTTTAGGCTTTATCATTTTTATAACAACTTATATAAAATTACACACAATATTACACACATTAAATTGATGTAGCTCCCACCCAGTAACAACACTATAATTAGAGGAAATTTAGTATCTGCCAAATTATTACTTTTATAAAGAAACTAAATTAACATAGATAATAAGTCTAAATATATGGAGAAGCATTTAAACTTAATAAACGAGTATTGGGACCAACAACAACCATTGATTTTTTTCTGCCTCTCAATATAAATATATTTTATATTCTAAACCTCAGCAAGACAGATAAATCTCTGTGGTTTAGGCCAATGAAATAGTGCACGAGAAATTTTCATATTTTAATTTGGCAAAAAAAACCATTGAAAATATATATTCATAAAAGAGTTGGGCAGGCATTTACTCTTAAGAGACTAAATGGTTCAAGAATCAATGAAGGTAAACATTACTACACAAAAAAGAATCGCTGCACCAAGTGTTACTTTAAATCAACTTACTGTGTGAACTCTTTGATTTGTTTCACCTCTTGTAAGATGTTTTAGTATCTTCGGAGAAGATGTGCCTTCGGGACTGCTTTAATTATTTTTATTGTATGTCAATATCAATATTAATTTTCGAAGACATACTTTAAATATTCACGGGTATTCAATCTGGACCTATAGCTAAATCCAATTACTAGACGGAAAAGAGAACATACAGTAGGCCGATTCAATTCCCCCTGCTCCAGGAAGTTTAATCAAAAGATACTGATTTCCCCAGGGCACCTTGGCAAGGGAGATGGCTCTTTCTTTTGAAACCAGAAAAATAACTTTTCTATTTAATAAGTTACACTATGTATTCTGGTTTTATGTTAAAAAATCCATTAGATTTTTTTCTCCTTACCGTAATTCCTTGCAGTCCCATTGGTCCCATTTCGCCACGATCTCCCTGGAAGAAAACCAGAGGAGCTGTAAAATTGGTGCACTATCAAAAGCCACATCAGAGCTCTGTGTGGAAGTGAAAATCATCGGTATAGGATCTGCCTACAGAACAAGAATGAAAAGCGATGCATTTCTAACGGGAGAATTCCAACCAGCAAACTATATTTTAAATAGGAAACTGATAATAACTTTGTCTGATAGAATACTTCACTGACTTTAACAAAATATATGAGAAATACAGGAGTGGAAAGATAAATAAAGCAAAACAAAAAGAGATATGTGAAATATACAATATTAATAGAAACCTGAAAATCTTCCAATAACAATTGGAATAGGATTAGACAGCCTTTGTAAAATACAGTATTACTGTCACTTTTCAGGTAACCTAAACAGAAAGTCACCTTTTCTTTCTAGATTACCCTGTTGTTGTAAACAACATTGAGATTTGAAATTTCTTTTTTATCACAAGCCTTGTGAGCTGTGCCTCTCTCCTTCCTTCCTTTCATTTCTTTCTGCTAATTAACTTTGTACCCGATCCAACATCTCCTGCTGGACATTTCTAATGCAGTCCAACATACTCAACCGTAATTAGCTCTCATACTGTATATCACATCAAATCACTTCAATTATTGATCAGACACTAATTAGAAGTTTAAAACTACCTTTTGTGCCAAATTAGTATGCATAGGAGATACTGACGTTAAGGCTTGGAATGTTGTTATCGATTTTGAGGTAAAAGAGTCTGATACTTTGTGTTTTTTTTTAGAAATAGTTCTTGACCTCTGCACCATGTTTCAAATACTCTGGTCTGCTATAGTCCTAATGAGCAGGAAATAGAGATAAGTGAAGGACTGGATTTGACCTACCTTATCCCCTCTATCCCCTTTCAAGCCCTTTTTCCCCTATATGTTAAAAATAAAACAATGCATCACATTTATGTCACTCTGACAAGTCATTAGCAATAATATTAATACTGATATGCAAATATGAGTTAACACACATTATCTGAAATTTAGTTTGCCTGCTTATTCAGGACCCATGCTGAGTGACATGAAGTCACAGTGCAGAGCCAAACTTCACAGGATTCCTTCAACAAAACTAACATGTCATGGAGGAAATCAAACAGCCTACACCGCTGTGAAATCTTTCTCATGTTCTTGTTTCCTTAGGGGAAGTGAAAATTCCCTTAAAACAAAGCATCCATTTCTTTTTATTAAACCAAATTAGCAAAGCTTGGATTTCAGAATTCACACTTTGCAGAGAACAGTAGCAATAAGCAACTATTAATTTCTATCTCTATTCCATTTCTAACTCTTGGTCCATTTTATAAAATAACGCTCTTACATATCCTATGGTGGTCCTTAATTTATAGAAAATATGTGACTTTTTTATTTTTTTACAAACTGAAAGTTTCACAAAAATATATTTTTGGAAAAAAAAATTGTACTGCATTAAAAACAAACACTGCACATGCTGTATGACCTCAAATTGAAAATGGCGCAAATACTGTATATCTACACTGATGTAACTGTGGAAAATACAAATGACTTAGTACTGAACAACACTGACTTATACGCAGTTCTTACCCTTGGTCCCATGTTTCCTTGAATTCCTTGAATTCCCATCTCACCCTTAAACATTAAAATGTAAACATGACGCATCTACATTGTTGACAACCTACAGAGGAATATACTTCGCTAATACCTGAATGCCTGACAAAGTAAGTCACCTTACACATTCCTGAAAATATAAATATATCACATTATTTTATAGCAAAAGACATGAAACTGTTCCATAATCATATTTTAAAAGAAACCTTCCATAATTACACTACTTTCATGGAGGTCAGAACGTCAGAAGGTCACTGCTTTATCCAGTGCAGGCTCAAGGGGGAGCCAGAGCCAGGGCTTATCCTGGCAAGATACCACTATGACAGGACACCAGTCCACCTCAGGACACACGGAGAGACACAGACACTCACACAAGAGTCAGTTTTCCCAAAAGCCACTTAACCTGGACCATGGGAGGAAACCCACGCAAACACGGGGAGAACATACAAACACAGATTGCACCCCAGGAACTGGGCTCAGGGCCCCAGCCCTGTGAGGTAGCAATGCTACCTGCTGCGCCACCATGCTGCCTGACTATATTATCAACAGGAAAAATAAAATAACTTGCCTTTGGACCAGTAGGACCAGGAGAACCCACATTTCCCTTTTGAAAACATTTAACAAAAACAAAGAGAATACATATTACACTCAAGATGAATAAAGAGTGCATAAGTGCACACAAACATGTTCATACAATTCTTTCAGACCACATTGCCGCAATTAATATTTAGAATGACTCTTGTTCTTTATAGGTAAGAAAAGGAAGATTCCCTCTTATTTTTGCCCTGAAGTCCAGCAGCCACTTGTGTGAGGTGTGGTGGTCATTCTGCACCGGCAGCCCCACTATATTGCTGACCAGAAGGAGAAATGTGAAATGACTTCACCAGTTGAAAGAAAGGGGAATTTTTCCAGGACACCTGGATTTGTTTTTTAATTCCCTACAAATTATCTGAGAAATTGATGTAAGTCATATGCTTTTTAACTGATCCATCTGCTTCTTTTAAACTCAATAAATAAGTAAAACGTCATGTCAGACAGTGTGCTAACCAGGATATTTCATGCTTAATAATAATGCACTTTTAATAATAAAAAAATCTATTTTTAATCTAAGTATTTTGTCTGTTTTATAGTTATTAAGCATTTAACACAGACGTATTTTTTGTACTTTATAGCCACCACCATGCTATTCCAGAAAAAAAGTAAACAAAACATACCTTTTCACCTGCCTCCCCTTTTGGACCTTGAACTCCCGGAATTCCAATTCCTTCATTGCCCTGAAAATCCATTTGGACACTTTCCAGTAAAAGTGGGCTTTACAGATATTTTCTTTATCTTTGTTTCATCAGTTATCCAGATCAAATAATTGTATGGAGAACCAAATTATCATGGCATGACAAACCGAAATCTTTAAAAAAAAACACTAAAATTGCTATATTTCTAAAACATTTTACAAGATCTCATTTAATGGGATTTGATGATGTCCAAAATAAATCTTGAAATGTATTTTAAGAATATTCAAATGAGCAGGAAGGTGATTCAAGGCAATCTGTCATTAAACAAATGTATTTTAAAATGAACAGGATTCTCAAATAACAGAAAGTAAAGCTAAAATGTGTCAAAATAAATGCAAGATAATGTGAAGACACACAAGAGGAATCTCATAATAATAATACAGTTGTTTACTGACTTTACTTTAAGTGTGATATTTGCTAAAATAAATTAGATTTATCCTAAACTACCTAGAAAATACTGTATTAAGCCTTCAAAAAGTCTGAAGTGTGAATTTGAATAAGAACTCTTTTTAATTTCTAATGAAAAAGCAAGTAGTTTATTACCAAAAAAGTACATTTATTTCTACCCTCTAGGGTCAATTAAATAAATTGATTTTTATTTATTTGGACGGAAAAGTATTGGACGATTGGTCAGTGTGTGTTTGTTGTTGGGTAATTAGGTACACTTAAAAGAGCATTATCTCAACCTTTCTGGCTTTGGCTCCAGTGTTTGGAGACTGTAGTCTGACTCAAAATGAAAATCAAAGAACTTGCAGTTCAAGAAAAGCAGGCAGTTTTGAAGATGTGATTTATGGACAGATAAGACCAAAATATTTTTTTCAAAAGCGAACTGCAGATGGCTGCCTCTTAAATGAGATGGTTCTCTCATCTTTATTGATAAATGAACCAACAAAGGCACCGGCAGAATTAATTAGCGTAGGAGGAAATGTTTCCATAGCTGTTGGGTGGTACTTTACCATGCAGCATGTCAATAACCCAAAACACAGGTCAATGTAACTAAGAGGTTCTTTAGGAGAGGTGGATAATCTTAGACTGGCCAAGTCAATTTCCAGTTTTAAATCCAAGCATCACAAATTATTCACAAAGAGTTTGGGAAATGTAACACATTTCTAACTTTTACACAGTGAATTTTACTTACTTTTTATGATCACTGTATTTAAAATATAGAATAAGTACAGAATATGCTGTCATGTATAAGACTATTTTATACATATTTGAAATATGTTAAAGAGAGTGTTGTCTTCAAAAACATTTCATTAAGTCAGATGGATTTTCAAAATTAAAAGGACATTTTTCAAGTGAAAATTAATTAGACATTGTAAAATAACAGGACGTTACTCTGAGATACAGAGGTGAAAATACTGAGGTGAAATGATTAAGATAACAATCGCATCTAACTAATTTGTATAAAACTGTATAATAAGCAAAATTGTGTTTATTGTTTATTTCTGAAATTAACTTAAAGTATTAATTTCTTAGAGGAGTTTACATAACCATAAAAATATGAACACATCTGTAAGTGAGTAATTGCAGTTAGTTTCCGGATTTCTTTTTCCTTTGAATTAGGATTCAAGTCAATAGAACAGAATAGAAGTCACAGACCAAGTGACCCAGTGGATATGCATTTGAAACCAATATATACAACCTTTATCCTTAGTTTTTATGGTAAGAATTACATTTTTATTTCTAGCAGCACGTTAACAAGGAATGTGAAAGGCAGCATTTTATAATAGATAAAATGTAAATATAGCTGAGGAGCTGACTGTACTTTATCATATACTGCATCCTTCCTGAAGTTTTCATGTAAGCCCTCATTTACTACTAATGGGAATTATAGTTGGAAGGAAATTTAATCAGCACATCTTCATCTTCAGCAGTGTACAGATATTACATTAATATAATGTTGTTTCAGTACAGGTAAAATTCCTAATTGGTTCAATATAAAAAACTGCAAAAGTTGTATTGGTAAATAAACGTTTAATGCACTATTTATTATTTCAAATAATTTGACTTGCAAGCTTCTGGAGCAATAAACCCCTGTTTATTGACTTAACCTTTTTGAGTGCCTTTAGATGTACAATGATGAACTCCAACAGAAAATTACCTTTTCACCTTTTTGCCCTGGAAATCCAGGAACCCCATCAAGCCCAATCGGCCCAGGGAGACCAACTTCACCCTTTAAAGAAGAAATCATAATTCTCAGTCCTTTACAGGAAGAGCTCAGTGATATAGTATACTGTACCTCAAAATCATCTTATAAAAGCACTCTTTCTTGCCATTTCAAAGGTTCAAATAATATCAAATCACAAGGAACAAATATAAAGAGATCTAAAAAACCTGCAGAAACACAGGCCCTCCATGACTAGGGTTGGAGATCCCTAGTCCGTGACTGTGATGGCTCTGAGTGGACCTGGAAAACCTCAGATTAATGTTTTAGGTAAAGCTAATAACTAATTCCGTTAATATTCAAAAACTTACATTTTTCCCTGGATCACCTATATCTCCTTTTGGTCCCTGTTTTCCACGCTGGCCCTGTTGATTCACAAAAACAATTAATTTAAAAATAGGAAAAAAATATAATAAATACCAAATTGTACTTATTTACAAATTTAGTGCATTTTCCTTTTGTAATGTCTGATAATATCAGGATCGAAGCACCTAGCAAAGAAGAATCAGATATTTCTAAAATGAGTGTTTTGATTTTTTTATAGACCAGGTTCCTCATTTCTGTAAATATAGCACTTGTCCATGTTTTTATGTCAGAGATGCAATTAGCGCAGGGGCAGCCACTTTAGTATGGACATACAGTACAGTAGATTTGAGTGTCATCTGCATAGAAATGACCATTTAGACCATGTAATCTTAATAGCTGACCAAGTGGTAGCACGTCAATCTTTTCTCTTTGAACTAGTTACTTTCTTCCAGGAATTACTAGCTAATTTCCTCCAGGATAGATGACAACTATCAAAGAAGAACATTATCAGAACATAGCAGGGAGCAAAGTAAAAATTTTCCAAGGGGATTCACAAAAAGGAAGTTCACAATGTGTCAAAAATTAATACCAAGATGATTGATCTATTTATTGATACTCAGTAGTTTTTAACAACTTTTTCTACAGTAAGAAAAAAAAACCACTTACTTTATTACCTGCTTCTCCTGGCTCCCCCTGTAAAATAGAGAGTATTTGCTTATTTTTCACAACTCCACACTACTCTATGAATCAAAGTCATATTTCACTTGGTTATGCTTGTGTGTATCTTAGGCTTGGACCAAAGGAAGAGGCATACTGTAGTTAAATGTTCCACACACAATGTCTTTGTTGAATGTTGAATGTCTGTGTTTTATATTAATGTAATATATAATTTAAGGGAAATGGGCATTTAAGGACATCTAAAAACAAACTGTAAAATAAATATACTGTCCTTGCAAGTGAGGTCAGTATTGCAAACCTGAGGTGAAATCAAGCACAGTAATTCAATTTAAAAAAACATCTAATGTCCTGTGTAATACATAACAGTTTTGGAGATTTGTGAGATATATAGTTCATTTTGTTCAGGACAATTTAGGTAAGTTTTCAAAAGTATTTGTATATTGTGTTTTGTGAAGGAATTGAACTGATTCATTTTCAGATTGGTAAGAAAGACAAAAATGTACACCACTTGGTAGTTTTCTATTCCTCTCTATTCCTTTTCAAACCCACAAATATCAGGCCAACAAATCATAAAAACAGAAATCATAAACCTCAATCAAGCTAGGATGCACTTAATCAACTGCAAACCACTATATATTAATTTCCAGTTACATTAAGCTAAAGAATTAGCCGGGATTTGTAGAGAAATAGGGTGCATCTGGAATATAGGGTTTAACTAGCATTCTTAATGAAGATGACCTGCAATATTTCAACAGTCTTCCTCTTCCCAAACAGTTTAATCATGTACTTTACAGCACTCCAAAAAGGAATATAGAATTTCTACTAATTCTGTTCTGACCTAAGAAAACAATTGTAGGTTCCCATTTCCTTTCAAAGAAAATACTTGTTTTTCTAATTTAATTTGAATACTATATTTGTTTCTGAACTTGGCTGAATTTAGTGAACCTTGAAGAGGAAATAGAATTTAAAAATGGTGTACAGTGTATGTGAATCATGATAAGAGGTGAACCCAGTGGACAGTGGTCTACCTTGACAGATGTACCTGGGGGACCTTGTGGCCCAGGCTGTCCTGGAAGTCCTGGGGGCCCAGGTACCCCTGGTATTCCAGAATCTCCCTGAGAACCCTGATAGACATATGAATGTAAGACCTTACCAAAATCTCCACACTTCTGTAACTTCATGATCACTATACTGATAGTTAATTCAGTAATTAGTTCTGTACTGTACATATGAGTCTTATACAGGTATAAATCATATACTGTAAATGGTATCTCAAACATTATAGCAACATTCTCTGTATGGATAAAATAAGTACTTTTATTTTTTGTACTTTTTCTCCTTATAAAAGACATACATTTCAAAACGTCAATTCAAGTAACAAAAATAGATTTTCCCCAAAAGCTGTATGCTGAATGATCTTTTTCACGATGCACGTTAGATATACAGTAGAAATCATGTCTCGGACGAATCTTCACTTACTGGTGAGCCTGGTTCTCCTTTCCGCCCTGGAATCACTTCAACGCCTCCTAGCACATAGCCAGGTTCACCCTTAAAAATAAATTGTTTCATTTAAATCATAGGCACATTGTGTCACCAAGGAAAACGCACGGTCATGTCTCCTATAAGGTCTGTAAAAATATACATTCCATTTGTTAGACTTTTTATGAATAAGCTTTATGCAGTTTCTGGATGCAAGAAGGCTAATATATTTAGGGGAGATTCCAGTGTCTTTATATTTTGTGAGTTTTTCTCAGATTTTCTGTTACATGTACTAAAATACAATACCAGTGGGAAGGCACAGTGGTGCACTGGTTATCATTGCTGTATCACAGTGCTGGGGCACTCGGTCAAATTCCTGGGGTGCTACAGTATGTGCATGGAGTTTGTTCAGTATGTTTTCCCCATGTTCACATCGGTATCCTCTCGATGCTCCAGTTTTCTCTCACAGTTCAAGGACAGACACCCAGGGTAATCGCCTTCTGGGAACAAAACTGGCCCTGGTGTAAGTGTGCGTAGGTGCTTGAATTGTGTATCTGTCCTGTGATGGACTGTCATCCTGTCCAGGCTGTATCCTACCTTGCGCCTTGTTGCGTGTACAGAGTCCCCTTGGAATCACGTACTGGATAAGTGAATTAGAAAATGTATGGATTTTAAAAAAACTACTTCATGTAAAAATGTACTTAAATACTCTTCTGTTCAAGACTTACCCTTTCTCCTCTTTGACCTTTTAGTCCTGGATGTCCGGGTGGTCCCTTTGGGAACAAGACTGAATATATTAATATTAGTATCTTACTACTAATCTACAGTTTAAATGTGTTTCTTTCTAGTCTTTCACATTTTCAGCATTTATTTTACAGAGTCATACCTCCCTTGAAAATACAATTAGCAGCTTATTCATTACCCCCTTCTATAAAATAAAAGTTATCATTACTCACAGTTATTTTAAATGTTTGTGTTTATTATCCATTAATCTACTTTCTGTTGGTGTAAAGAATATTGTCAGGATGTCTCATTCTCAGTTAACTAGTTAAACACATGAAACCCACCACATCTATTTTAGATCCCATTCCCACCACTTTATTTCAGTCTTGTTTCTCTTCTCTCTGTCCCATTGTCCTAAATATTATAAATGAATCCTTGAGCACTGGCATTGTACCAACTTTCCTCAAAACTGCTGCCATTACTCCTGTGCCAAAAAAGCCTATCATGGCTCTCGACAATCTTAACAATTTTCACCACATCTCCAACTTACCCTTTCTTGCAAAAATTCTTGAACATGCTGTCACATTCCAGGTACATAACCACCTCATGACAAATAACCTTTTCGAACCCCTCCAATCTTGCTTCCGTCAACTTCACAGCACGGAAACTGCCTTGGTCAAAGTCATTAACGATCTTCAATACTGTAGCTTCTGATTCTGGTTCTCTTTCTGTATTCATCCTTCTTGATCTGAGTGCTGCTTTTGACACTGTTGACCATGATATCTTACTTACTCATTTTGAGACTGTGTTTGGAGTATCTGACACTGCTCTCTAATGGTTTAAGTCTTACGTCACTGATCGCTGTCACTTTGTCTCTCTTAATGGTTATAGGTCTGAAATTGGTCTTGTTAAGTCTGGTGTTCCTCAGGGCTCAATACTGGGCCCCTTGCTCTTCAGCATTTACATGTTTCCACTTGGTCAGCTTTTAAGATCACATGGCCTTAGCTATCATTTCTACGCTGATGATACTCAAATATACATCCATACCAAACCTGACACTGATGTGGCTGTCTCTATTCTATCCAATTGCATCTCTGACATAAAAACTTGGATGACTCAAAATTTCCTTCATCTTAACTGTGACAGGACTGAAGTCATGCTTATTGGCACCCCCCATCAACTTCGTAAAGCCAATCCTTTAACCCTATCTGTAGATAGTTCTGTTCTTGAGCTTCAGTCTAAATTGAAAAACCTTGGGGTGATATTCGACTGTGGCTTAACATTCGACCCACGTGTGCAGCATATTGTCAAAACATCTTTTTTTCACCTCAGAAATATCACTAGACTACACCCTATGCTATCACTAACTGTGGCTGAAAAGCTGATCAACATATTTGTGTTCTCTCGAATTGACTACTGTAATGTTCTTCCCGCTGGGGTATCTAAATCTACTTTGAACAAACTGCAGTATATCCAAAATTCAGCAGCCAGGATCCTGACCAGGTCTAGTGCAAGTGATCACATTACTCCTATCCTGGAGTCCTTGCACTGGCTTCCTGTCAAATTCCGGACTTTAAAATTCTCATGCTCACCTATAAGGCTCTGCATGGCTTGGTACCTCAGTACCTGTCTGAACTATTATCACCTTACTCCCCACCTCGCAACCTTCGCTCTTCTAATTCTATTCCCCTAACTGTCCCCCAAACCCGTCTACATTGTATGGGTGACAGGGCCTTCTCCTGTTATGCCCCAAAGCTCTGGATCTCTCTGCCCAAGGATATCAGAGAGCCACCTTCTCTAAACTCCTTCAAATCCAGACTCAAAACCTTCTTCTTTAGAAGAGCCTTTACTTAACCGGTTCCATTCTTCACCCCTCTACACCACGGTCTCCTCTGTATATTGTAATTGTGTTTTATCTTGTGTATTCTTTTTATTTATTGTTGTTCTCATTCTGTAAAGCGCTTTGAGAAGCCACCTTTAAAGGCGCTATATAAAAAAAATAAAGTTTATTGTTATTATTATAACAGCTAGTGATTTAAATGTACGGTAAAGCGTGACCCCCTTAGTTTCATGGGTAGCAACTTGGATTTGGAATTGACCAAATATCATTTTAAAGGGATGTACTGTAATATACCATAAAAATGAACACTAAAAACATAGAGGACTATGAATGATAGAACAAAAATTAAGCAGAAGAACAATTACAGACAAAATTAACAAACTAAAACTGCTGAAGTAATAAAAAGCTGAAAGTATCAAAGGTAAGCTACTTTTATATAGTTATTGATGTCTTCTTACTGTATATACATCTACTGATGCTCTCCTTAGTCAAAAGTTGTATTGACTATTGACTATGTTGGCCAGGAATTTATGTAATCACATGGAACCCAGGTTTCATCAGGTGTTTTGACACTTATCTCTAACACTCTGCTGCTGACAGTTCAGCAATGATAGCCATTCACGGCTCATCTCCTCCTGGCCTCCATCTTAACTCCTCTCTCCTGTTCAAAGCCAGCATGAGGCTCTCTCCGCTGCCTCTGCCAACAAATGAACTGCTGTCCATCTGTCCCTCCCAGTAATCCCTACAGCTGTCAGCATTCTCCACGCTGATTGCACAGGGAATCCACTGCATCCAGTCTCCACTGGGAACAACCACATCTGCCACCCTTTTCTAGCAGATCTTCATATTTGGCACTTTCCCTCTCCAAGGCCTCCTCGCATCCTTCCTCCCACGGCACAGTCAGCTCAATGAGGATGATCTTTCTCACTTCTGGGGACCACATCAACACCGCTGGGATTAGGGATGATAGTACTGCTCCTGGAAACTGCAGTCTTCCTCCAAGGTCCCCTCTCATGTCCCACGATGGAGCTTTATGCAGGATGGAATCATTGATTTTCCCTGACCTTGTCCACTTCTCACCCTGCATGACAAATGCAACTGTTGATCCTCCATGAGCTTGTTGTTTTGTCCATCACTTTTTCTCCAGGATGTCTGCGAGTGTCATCAAAACCTTGCCATGCCATCCTCCCTTGGAAAAGTGTTACTCCGCACCCAGAGAGAATATGTGCCATGGCACCACTCTCTCAAACAGAGCCTGCACAGTGGATCTTCCCTCATACCCCACTTGTAGAGATTTGGTCTACAGTCCCATACAGCTGGTGACCGGAGAGTTTTATAGAATGTCCGCAACAAGGTAGAGATGCGAAAGAGCTCCAACCTCCACAGTTCTGTCCAAGTCAGTCTTCTTACGGGAAGGCTTCATTTTATCAATGTGCCCCCTATTCCCAACTCTTCATCTGTATTCCTTCTGATTCCTCACTTCTTCCTGTACCATAGCTCTCCTAACCGTTAATCTGACTTTTTTCTACTGCTTGAAGTGTGTTGCTCCCAAGCATTGCCTGCCGGTACATGGGTTCCCAAGGATGTCCTGAAGTTTTAATGCACTCTTTGCTTGGGTCAAAAGAGTCTCCAGCTGCCCAAATACTTCCTGATCTGGTAATGATTCCTACCTCTCTGCACAGGCTGTCTCTAGAGTTTCTGAAGGGCATTTCCACCCTCCATTTCGCCACCTTGAATCCTTCCACAAATGAAGACAGCGGAGTTGCAGCTGTCCTGATCTTATATTAAGCCCCACCAATGTGACACTTGGAGGGATTCCCAGCCACTTTCAGAGGTGCGTGTTGATCTTTCTCTCCTCTTCTTCCGCCATTGTCATGGGTACCTCATAAACTGTTAGCATCCACAAGAGTCTAGGCAGCAGCCCATGTTGGAAAAGCTATGCCTTAAATAATGAATAACCGTTGATGTTTTTACTTCAAAATGTGTGCTATGCCATTTTACATCTCCATGTTGCATGCTGCATATACACCATGTGGACCTAATTCAGGATAAAAGAGTTACTGCCACAAGGACAAACAGATCAATTTTTTATTATAACCTAAAATTTGTGGTGAGAAAGAAAGGAGTTGAAGGTTCTTTTATACTTACAGAATCACCTGGCACACCTGGAGGACCCTAAATTAACGAGAGTGGAAAAAAACAAATGTGGGGGCCATTTTATTTTTACATTTGCTGTAAAATTAAGCCAACAGCTTAGTAAGATTTAACTATTTAACTATTCTTTTATGTATTCTTGTTATCATTATGCCCTATATTATACAGTACATATTGTTAGTATTATTTTACCCTAAGTCCAGCAGATCCCGGAGGCCCAGTGCGGCCTGGTCGCCCTGGCAACCCAGGAACACCATCTGTTCCAGGAAGGCCCTACACAAAATAAAATCATACACCTGTTAGAGGGTGTTATATTTAGAATTAAAAAATGTAAATAGACACCAGAGCTACTGTGAGCATTTCACGTACATGTTAAAATACAATATCATTGACTTTCATTACCACGAAGCCTGATTTATCATCTGAAATATGAGCAACCCAACACAAAGGTGCCTTGAATACCTGAAAAGGAATGGAGTCATTGCTATCAGGGAGTACAGTGTTATGCTTCCATGAAGTTATGTTTCAGTTCCTGAAGTTCAGCTGTGGCGAATAGCAAGCTGAGGTCCAACTGCTCTGCATAACCTTGGAGCAACCTCATGGGTGTCTAGATGGAGTGAGGCTTAATTGAGAGGTATGGAAGAAATGGATGCAGGCTAAATGATAGATTGATGGAGGCCAGCATGGAGAAATGATGAAGAGATAAGCCGTTAACAAGCAGAGGAGTGGAGTGAGTAAGAGATTTCCTCGTAAGCAACTGTGGAGAAAAAAATGAAATAGCTGTCCACCTTGAGGCTGAGACTCCCGTCAACAATGACTGTCTCCCTGAAGGCAGTTAAAAGGGGCTGGCGAGTTAATGCAAAAACTCGAGTTAATGCTACTGTGAGAAAAATGAAAGAAAAGGAGGAAAGACTTCCTTTCAAGCAGAGAAAATAAAAGGCAGCCGGAAAAATATCTGCTCCTTCAGAGCTTTGGAAAAACAGGGCTTGAGCACACTTCACGGCCGTGCAGCTGACACTGTAGCTCACACAATGTTGGAGCAAGGAGCTGAGCAGAGAGAAAACCTTAAATAGTCCGCTCCTGGAGCAGATAATTGAATTATTGACCACTGTTTAATGGTTATAAAACAGAGCACATACTTTGTAAAGGCCGAAAGCTCAATTTGGGGTTATTTTTAGCAGGATCACAATAAAGAACACAGGGGTTTATATGCGTATTAGGACCACTACCCTTTTTAGATATCCATCATCTACATTCCAGTATCAGTATCAAACTAGTCACGTTCACAGACTATACCAACATAGGAGCATTATGCAAATGCAAATGCAGAAGCTGCTAAGAGAATTTCAAAGATAATGGAAAAAAATCTAAAGTTATCAAAGATGACATTGCATGCATACAATTTCAGAGTGTCACATACAAGTAACTAATAAAAACAATAGACACAAAATGAGAAGCAGCGAGGGTGAAGAATCTGCATATGAAAAAGTCTTTGATGTTTATACTGTACTGTATGTTGACACATTTGCAACTTCTATTTATTGTGGTTAAGCAAATAAGGCAAACAAATGCTTAGTTAAAGGTATGGGTTTAAATTCAATTGTGAAGGTAGTCCAATGCATTAATAAGACCTAATTTAGAACACTGAGTACAATTTTCGTCACCACATTACAAAAAAGAATGTTGCTACTCTGGAATCAACAAGAGCAACTAGATACATTCCCAGGACAAAAGCAATGTCCTGTTCTGACAGGACACTTTTTAGTCTTTGGAAAGAGAATACTGTAAACAGACCTGGTTTAAGTATTCAAAGTTCTCAAAGGCATTGACACTGAAGTCAGCCCAATGGACTTGTACAGAATCCTTGGTGGTTACTGCCTGGGGCTGGGATTTAGAACCAGTGGTATCTTGCTCTCACGCTCAATCTTCCATGATCTCAAGAATGCATGGAAGAGGAGCATTTTGAGCCATTGTGTCCAGTTTTACTGGGTGTGTCTCTGAGGGAGTACTTAAGGCCAATGGCAACACTCCGTCATTGCAAAGAGGAGCAGAAGAGCCTGAAATCTGTAATCTGCATATCCAGTAATTTATGTAGATTCCCACAATGAGGCCTTCTATGGTCCTACTAATGGCCTACCCACTGTTGTGTGTGAAATAGAGAAAATAAGTCAAAACCACCCCGATCTCTGGTCAAACCATGGTCCCAACACCAGCTGGGCATGATACTGTAGGCTTTTAGGATGCCATAGATGGGCTGATACAGTAGCTGCATTGCTTATGCAGACAGACAGATCCCTAATTGTGGGAACAGAGAGCTTTTGGACCTGGATTTTGATATAGTTTTTGTCCTTTTCAGTAAGAGTACATTTCTGAATATGAATGTTAATCAACTTACAGACATAAAGGTTATAAAGAACAGAAGGCCATTCTGCGTAAACTGGAGCTAATTGATCTGAGGACCTCATCGAGCCACTTTTTGAAACACATAAAAAACAACAGTGTACAACTGAGTAAAATAAATATTGAATGTATTACATTCCAAAGGTTTTGAAATCTTTCAATTTCTATGTGTAAATGATATTTGGAATTACCACTGTAAAAATGAATACATACAGTACTATATTTTATATATTTATATATACAATTGGCCAATTGAAAAATCACAGAACTACAAGAAATAAAAAATAATTGACACGACAGGGTATAAACAATACGCACTGCATATATTTTTGCCACTGCTTCCCCTGAAAAGTTGCAGACATACTGTAGGTTTCAGAGATAAAAGTGATCCTTGCCCATTTACTAATGAAGAACAACTAGCTTTGGATCAGTTAGTAGGGGGTAGGTCTGAAGTGGTCAGGTTGGTTGCTAGGGAAAGGCCGCTGGGATATAAAAGGGGTATATGATGATAAGGTACTCACCCGTTCTCCCTTTTCACCTTTGGTATTTAAATTGAAAAGATCGTAGCCATTGCCTGTTGGTAGCCTCTAAATCCAGAAAATAAAAAGAGATCAGAAAAGCCTGAAATTATTAGTTTTAATTTTGTTGCCTTTTTGTTCTTGTTTTTTTGCAGACAAAAATGTGGTCACATACCAGTCCACCGTGTGAGTTGCTTTCTCCCTGCAAAAGAAACGTTTTGGTATGATACTCTACCTGTAAGGATATTTATTTAAAGCAGTATTTTCGATATTGTGGACTTTTTAAAAATAGCACTTACCTTTTCTCCTTTTTGGCCCTGAAAATATTAATGCAGAAAATTAGAGATTATTTACTATTTCGATAAAAGGTATACTGTATACTGTATGACTGAATACTGCATTACCTTCATGCACTGTGAAGGGCAAGGTCCTTGTGGTTTGGTCAGGACACCTAGTCCATTACTAGAATCTATAGGTGAAGGGCTGTCAGGTGATCCTTGGGGCATATCTGCGTCTAACAGATCAGACTGTAGGAACAGGTTTGCAGGAACACATTAGATTATTGTGTTGGATCTGGTGGTTTGTTTGCATTACAATAACTTACTGTATTATAACTGTATGTCACTACAGCACTTACTGTTCGGGGTCTGAGTGGAATAAGCTGATACTGAATAAAATACCTTTCTTAAAACTGACTGACTGCTGAACAATCTGAGTCTAAATTGTCAAAAGCGTGCTGGTTATTCAAGTATGGAAATGTGAGCAAAGGCTAAATAAACCAAGAATATAAGGAATCGAGACGTGACAGGCATAGACTTGTCACTGATTATGAGCCGTCTCAAGAGCCCAGAAAATGAGCTTTAGAAATACCGAACTGGATGGAATAATCCGTCCATCACCTTTGTGAAAACATGTCCTCCCTATTTTTAGTCCAGAAACTGATTTTGCTTTTAAGCCCTAGTCTCATTAAGCCTCATACCTCTCTCTGTTGACTTGTTAGTAAGGCTTCACTGCAAAGATTTTCAATAAATTCCCTTTCGATGGAAGGGAAGTCATCGAAGGTCTGAGCAAAAAAAATGTTTTTGTAGCTTCCCGGCGAGACAATCGTCTTCAGTTCCTCGATGTCAGCGCTTGCGACTCCCACTGCCAGCACTTTAACACCTGAAATAAAAGTCATTCATTTCAGACACAAAGCAAATAATAAATGTACATCATATGTACAGGAAAGAAAATGGAGTAATGACTGACCAAGCACATGTGCAACTCTGGCCGTGGGAGCAACGTCGTCTTGGGCTCTTCCATCGGTAACCAAGACAAGCACATGTGGCACATCGTGCCTCATTCCCACAGACTCCTGGAATATCTCCTTCAGTACAAAACCAATTCCACGACCTGTTAGAGAACATAGAGGACACGACATTTATATTTATATTTATATCTATATTTACATCTATATTTATATTTATATGTGTGATACGATTTTTCTGCATATTGTTCTGTTCTAGTTTGTTCTTTGTGTGTCCTGGACTGTGAGTAACTCTTTTAGTGCACCCCTCACTGTACTGATTGTATTGTATGTATTGTACTATTATTATTATTGTATCATTCGTTACACTGTGGCTGTGTTGTCTGTGTAAAGCTGCTGTTGCACTGCAATTTCCCTCACGGGATCAATAAAGTATCTATCTATCTATGAGCAATCCTGTTATCCTGTGTTGCATTTCCTGAAACCAAATCCATTTCCCTCCCCCGTGAGGCAGACCCTTTTTAGCAAAGGGGCTGGTCCTCTACCTGTTTTTGTGTTTCCTCCTCCATACCGCACTCCCCGCAATGCTCTCAGCAAAGAGTTCCGGTCCTTGAATTCATTCAGGCGAAACTCTATTCTGGGCTCGTCACTGTAGTGAACCACTGCGATCTGAAAGCAAAAAGATGCTGGATATCAATACAGAATTCCTAGTTGAGTGGTGTGAATAGAATGGAAGTGCACTGCTGGGATTATATCCTGATTGATCACAAGGTCCCAGCATGCATTGTGCCACTCCCTGAATAGTGCATCGTTCCACCAAGCCAAAAGACCAAGTCCTCTGTCTCAGCCGAGTTTTTCACTGTCTAGATTACAGAGGGGGGTGATATCACTTCTGTAACCGGTTCTTTGCATGAGCCTAGTTACAGAAGAAACATTACCACCTTCTAGCCAGATCTTGATAGCCCAACAAAAAGCCTGAGCCTAGTACTAGAATGGGAGACCACCGAGGAAAACCAGGCTACTGTTGCAAATAGTACCAGGGACCAGTAGGCGGTCCTACAGGTCCCTCAGGACAAGAATTTCCAAACCAATGACCCATTACTAGCTGTATATAAAGCTCCTGTATGTAAAGTGTGTTGAGATCCTTTGGGATATAAAGTTCTATGTAAATGCAGGGAATTGTTATCATAATTTCTTTATGACATGACACATCATAGTGTAAACTTCACACCTAAGGCTTTATTCATTATTTCCCAAAATGCTGTACCTAGTTTTATGAAGTTGTGCTACTCAACTGAGTTGCATAATATTAGCTGATAGACTTTCACTTGCCTGTGTTCCTTTTGGACCTATTATTGGGAAGTAGGTGGCGATTCTGAAGAGGAAATCTTTCAGTTTGACAAAGTTATTAGCACCAATGCTCCAGGACTCATCAATAAGGAAGACAATGTCAGCCTTAACTTTTCCACAGACTGAAAAGAAAAACAAAAAACACATCAGATAATAAACTCTCCTCACAAAGATGAAAAAAAACATCCTAATCACTAGCAGACAAAGTAATGATGACAATATTTCATTAGGTCCTGAGCCATGACACATAATAGAGCAGTGAGGTGTGTCAGCATGTAAGCTACAAAAGACGAAAGGTAAATTCTGCGCTGAAAAGATATGGTAAACTCACAATGTTTCTGTTGTGGAGCTTTCGTCGGGTGTGTAAAGAAAAGAGGGTGAGGTGGGGAGGGAAGAAAAAGAGATTTTAAGTTGTTTGCTGAAATAAGAATGTATGAAGAGTCATATTGAGACATTCTCTTATTCGAGGCACCAGGACTCGTGTAATCACTGTTACTGTGAATACAAGAATATTGAACTATCAAACATAGTTCTTTGTGTACATTTGTGTGAGCTTCTTTCTAAGAAAACACAGAGCATATGATTGTTTTTTTAGTTGAAATCTGTGAACCCTGAATAGCTTTCAGCATGGAGCTGTGTATGAAACCTTATTTGTGTTATAAAATGTATAACAGCTTGGGGATTAAAAGAAACCAAATGCAACCGAATATATTTATTGTTATCTGGTTTGAATCATCAGTTTGCCGTCTAAAATATGTGCGGTAACATCATACTTGGCCCAGAGCGCAGAGTTGATGCTGTAGTGATTGTTGTGGTGGCTGGAGGTTCTATAGTTGCAGGGGCAGCAGTAGTTGTCATCGTGGTTGTTGTGGTGGGGGTAGCTGATGTTGTCAGAGTCGTTGTGGATTTAGTTGTCTTCACAGTAGGAGTTCGTGTATTCCTTCCTGCAGCCTGAGCCCTGGTGTTGGCCTGTTGAGGTGTCGGAATTAATGCTGGAGTGGAAGTTGCCTCTGTAGTTGACAAAGTCACAGCAGACACACTCGTTTTGGCTTTTCCCACTGTAATTAACAAAAGAAACCAAACATTGTGCTTTCAAATAGCCAAAATCTTCTTCTGCAAGAAAAAAACTAATTGTGCCCATTGGTAATAATGTAAAAGAACAAGTAAAAGGTTTATTCCATGCTGAAAAGAGAAGAAAGCAAAAAACAACGTTTTGGCTGTGGAGCCTTCTTTCCAAAACGAGGTGTTTCCTTTATTCTCTTTTCAGCATGGAATAAACCTTTTACTTGTTCCTTTGCAGCCCACACATGCTGACAGAGCTAGCTACTTGAACTTCTTGTTAATAACGTACAGTACAGTACATGTAAAGAATTTATTTTCCAGGTTCTTGTGTTTTTTTCCTGATAAACTATTTTACTCATGACATGACATGAGATGTGAACGTTAGACAATTTATAAACTCAAGGAATTCTAAGATTAATTACATAATAAATGAATGTTAAATATTTAAGGTAATATTGATCCCCCAAGAAGCTGTTTCTTACGAATTCTTTCATTTATTGATGTCACAGGTCCTTCAACTTCTCCATAGAGTGGTCGTATTGTAAAAATATATGTCCTGCCATACAACAGATTTGTGATTTTAAAGGAAGTAAAAACAGGTCCCAGGATTTCAGTTGTGGTTTTCAAATCTGTGAAAAAGAAAGAAAGGTACTGTAAATGTGTTTAGTATCACATGCTCTGAGCTGGATTAAAAAAAATCTGAGCACTTCTTCCACAACTACAGGCACAGGAGCGCAATAATGTATTTCTAAAATATACAAAATATAATTAGGCAAAATTAATTTGTTAACCCAAATCATAAAATGAAAATACCAAATGTTTTTTTGTGTGTGTACAAATACTTTGTGTTTTGACTGATTAAGCTCAAGACTAATAGCACACTACAAGAGGTATCTGTTCAATATAAATCCTACCAGAAGATTTACAAAATACTGACTAGGTGTGAAATAAATGAGATGTGTGTGTTTTCTGAACTTAATTATGACAACTTTGACTTTGCTCAATGCAATGCTCTTAAGATCGCTGTGTAATGATCTTAGAGTTTTTAACAAAAAAACATTATCCAATCCACTGTACATTCTGAGGAATTATTGGGGAATATTAGAACATTCTGGGTAATGTCATAAAGTGACAGGCAGAAGGAAATTAAGATTTTAAATTTAAAACAACGGATATTACAGGAGCCTGAAACAAGTATTCAAAATCCTCGAAGGTGTTAACAAAGTCAACTCAGCAGATTTCTTCAGAATTGACAGTGAACCAGAGCCAGAGGACACAAGTACCAGACTATGTGAAAGTGCTTTAAAAACAAAAAAATCTGAACATGAGACTCTTCTTTACTCAAAGCATTGTGGGAGTATGGTACAAGCTACTCAGGTATGGTGTTGAAGCCAATACCATGGTTTCCTTCAAGAAATATCTGAATGACATCCTTGGATTAATTATGAACTAACTAGCAGACAGACTAAATGTTCCAAATGCCTTCATTTAGTTCGAAATCTTTCACATGATCTTATGTTCAATCTGCAAACCTTTCTATTATTTGATGTTAATTGTTCTTGTTTCATCAGGGGTATGATTAAATTGGGATAGCACTGTACCTACGTGTCTTTGTATTTTAAACAGTATAAATGCTAGATTCAAATCCCTGGAAAACAGAGATTTACTGTATGAATATAACATTTATTTCAGATCAGCTTGACTTTTGTTTTGTTAATTATGAACACTACCCATAAGGATTATATCTTCTTAATTTTATTACTCGTAAAATGTTATTAATAATGTTTACCTGTATATAGAAATTATACAATTTCAGATTTAGACTTTATACTCTTCTAAAATATTTTTTTACAAATGCATTACAAGTGTTTTTCATTAATAAATCATGCTTAATTCCATTTTATGTACTTCTGAACTGAAGGTCAGCAAGATCAATAGAATTTGATTAATTCAGCATGAAAAGTGTATACTTTTGACATGTGCAGAATACAGAATTGTCTCAATTTCTAAGAAAGACTGCAATCTAATAGATCATTATGATCAGTGTCCCTGGTAAAAAGGCCCTTGAGTGTTTAGGTGATTCTTATTTTGCATGAGAGAATTTTCAAACTGTGATAGCACAGGGAGTTGCTCAAAGAACACGAATCAAACGGCTGCCAAGTTTCCTCCTGGTGTAGCTAGCTTTTGCTCCTCTGGTCTGCTGGATACTTTCCCAGAGTCTTGGGTTAATTCTCAACCCACACTGCCAGAAGCTTAACTTCAGTTC
Organism: Atractosteus spatula; assembly: GCF_055471065.1. Lineage (NCBI taxonomy): Eukaryota > Metazoa > Chordata > Actinopteri > Semionotiformes > Lepisosteidae > Atractosteus > Atractosteus spatula. The sequence goes on along the minus strand of NC_142713.1, from coordinate 50,603,348 downwards.
AGCATGTGGCTTTTCACATGACATAGCCAGGTAAGGTGTTCCATGTCTTGGCACAAGATTTACTGGCATCTTTCTCTGTAAGCAGGCATTTTCTGAGGTAACGCGTTACTTGAATGGTATTTTCAGTGAGGAGCATCAACTTCTATATAGGCAACTGAGATTATGGCACAAACCATTTAATGTTTCTCAGAACTGAGAGGCTCTTTTTTTTTCCTGGTCATTTGTGAGTTCATTGAATTAATGCTTTTTTTAGATCAAGGTGCAACATTTTTGTTTTGTTTTGGCACTTGGTGCCATGCTTACATGCAAGGTACTGTATGTAACACGAGAGAGGTTTGATGCGGTAGTGAAATAAATCAAGGCTCTAGAAACTGAAGTCATAGTTGTGCTGACAAATACTGTTTGTCAAGAAAAGAAAAAAAACTGAGTGATTTTAAAGTTGCAAAATAATTATTCATCTGAGTTTTTGACAGAACCTGGTGTCCAATCACCTGAAATAGGCCTCCAAGTTATTATATACCCAGATACTCCAGCGACACTTGTCCAGTTCAACACAGTACTGTTGTCTGTGGTTTCAAGGGCTTTAAACTTTTTCACCTTAGGCAAGTCCACTAGAAATGAAAATAAACAAAACAATGAGAAAACAAAATAAATACATTCTTAAATTTTAAATCAGGCGGTAGAACAAGCATTTCCTCAGTATGTCTCAATTCGGAAAACTTAGTTCAAATGTCATTATAATTATTGATTACTGATAATTAAGGCTACTACTCTTAGATACAGTATACTGTAGCCCAGACTGGTATCCAGTTACCAGTGAATACCTAGTCCAACTAATAGCTTGATTAATGGTAAAGGATTCATTTAGTTTGTGTATGGCAGGCCAGCTCAAAAGGGGGTTGTGGTGGGGCTGCAGTTGGAGGTGACCTGCCAGTAGAGGCCACTGTATGACCTCCGATACCTGTAAATAGCCAAACTAGGGGTGATTTACTTAATTATTTGATAATTGGTAAAGGGTGAGAGATCCTTCCATGAGTACAATTGGGCTTTTGTTTGGTCTACTGTATAAAGAATGTGTATGGGAGTGGTGGTAGTTGGAGTTTTTGAGGGCTGTTTTGTTGTGGTGTCTGAAAAGACAAGCATTATAAAGCATCCCTTTGTGGTTGCAGTGGGTTTTGGTTCTGTACATGCAAACCCTTGCAACTACCCTAAGGATAAAGTCTGTCAAGCTAAAGTGCGTTACCAAGGTTTTGGGGGTACATACAAAGGCAGAAATGTTGGCAGGAAGCTACTGTTTAAAGAAGATTTTTATTTTCTGATTCATTCTTAAATCAGGCATCTGCCAGTAGATCTTCTTTATGAGGTATTCATATAGAACCAATGTTCTGTGAGAAAATATATAAATCTTTGAGTGTAAACTATTGGTTTTGCATTAAAGATGGTCTGAAAGAATTTGTCATGGTTAATTCACATTGAATTCCTTAAATGTTTTGTAAACTAGTGATTTGGTACACAGCTGGTAGGTTACTAAGCTATCTACCAATGTTATTCAAACTGATACTTCATTAAAAAAAAGTTCCTTTTTTCCTATCTCCAGTGCTACGATCAATCCTACATCCACTGGCTAGACTCACGTGTCCTGGCTGTGAGGAGAACAGGGCTTCCTTCCTGCTGTCCAACCACTGGAGAGACTTGAATCTTGTAGGCAGAACTTTCCTGCAGCCCCGCAATTGTAAAAAATGTTGCAGACATGGAAACAAGTTTGCTCTTTTCAGGACCACCTAATGAGAAACAGTGTGCATTTCTGTGATGGAATGCTTTGTACAACAAAATACTGTACACATTCAATCTTCCCACCTAGGGTTTTTAGTCTTCCAAATGAGTGTTAAAGTATACAGCATTTACTGTATATGCATCCCATACTTAAACTCGAGAAGTCCATTATGCATTTAGATTTGCAATAGCTTCATCACTGAAACTGATGTTTCTCACAAGAGAAAATACCACTTAACCCCATATTAACCCGAATAATTTTCTATTAGGTGTTGAAATGAAGCCATGTTGTGTGTAACCACATGGTCATGGTAGATGGAAACTGAAACCCAATAACATGCTATTTTTTACATTGATAAGTTTTTCCAGCTCATTTAAGAATTTAAGATAAAGTAAAGTATATTGTCTTCTTAAACCTTTTTTAATCTATTTTTTTTCTATTTTTAATCTAGAAATATATAAAATATATAAAATTAATATATAAAAAAATAAACAAATTCACCAATACCTATAAGGTACACATAAACCTGTAGATTGTGAAGTACCTCTAGCTATTAGCCAAAATGTAACCTCTGTTGTGATAAATGACAACTGCGACAGTATTAAATCCTTGAATATCACTTATAAAGTGCACAGAAGCCAAATTATCAAAAATTAAGAGAAAATTCAGATAACAATAATACAACAAACGTACCATTGAAAGGAACCCAGGAGATTTTGTAGCCAGACACTCCAGGAGTTCTTTTCCAGGACAGCTTGAAGCTCTTAACCCCAATATCCACCACTTTCACATCTTTCACAGACTGAATCAACTCAGAGTCTGTCATAGAGGCTGTGTGTAAAACATTTTTAAACAAAGTTATTTCCAATTAAACATTTGTTGAAAAAGATGCTGCTTTAAGTACCGTATATACAAAATAGAACATACCGTATTGACTGTTTGCCATATTATATGCTTGGTTCAACTTAGATTTATTGAAAATTATTTCAGGTAATAAATCTTTGAGGGAAAAAAAGGTATGAGTTAATATTTAATCAAAAAACTCCTTAGACTATTTCGTTGTCAGCCATACTGTATGTCAATGTGTTATATAAGTGTATAAGCACCAATAAAACTGAAGTTGCACTGCTCAAAACCGTGTTCCTTTGTGTGCTAATTATGTACTGGACTATACATTTTTAAGCTGATGTTGTGCTCATTGTTTCAAATCCCATACTTAGACCCAACTAAAGAACGGTGCTTTCAACAGTCGATAAATGATGATAATAGTAATACGGTAATAGTTTGTATCACTCATTGTGTGAAAGCTGTGGTTAAAAACGTTTGTACAGCTGCAATGAATGTTAAAGAAGGAAGCACAAACTACTACACTGTCAATCAAGCACTAAAATCAGACATTTGCAAAAACAAAAGGGGTAACCTCTTCTGTTCTAGTTCCTTTGTTGAAATATTCTCCCACAGACCGATATAGACTTGTTTTTCTAATGAAGGGTAGAATGTGAAGAAAAAATACTATACTATACCATAGTCATTAACTTGGACCACAGTTACTAAAAAAGGACTTTCTGCATCACATTATTTACATATTATACTTATGAATGGGCCAGCAGCCATATCACCCTGCAGCTCCGAACTGGCTACCCACTGAAGCTAAGCAGGGTTGAGCCTAGTCAGTACCTGGATGGGAGACCTCCTGGGAAGCTATGTTTGCTGCTGGAAGTGGTGATAGTGGGACCAGTGGGGGGCGCACACCCTGCGGTCTGTGTGGGTCCTAATGCCCCAGTATAGTGGCAGGGACACTATACTGTAGTGGGCGCCGTCTTTCAGATGAGACGTTAAACCGAGGTCCTGACTCTCAGTGATCATTAAAGATCCCCGGGCATTTCTTGATAACAGTAGGGAGTTATCCAAGTGTCCGGGCCAAATTTTCCCCCTTGGCCTTTACCGTGGCCTCCAAATTGTCCCCATGTATGATTGGCTTGCGATGGACTGGCGCCCCGTCCAGGGTGTAGCCTATCTTGCACTCGTTGCTTGCCAGGTAGGCTCCGACTTCCCGCGACACCATATGGTATAAAATGGTTTGGCAAATGACATGACATGAATGGTTCAGTCTACTTTATTCTATAAAGTTGAGAACCTACAGTATTGTGAGTGAAGACCTTCTGTTGAATAGATACTGACCTGTGTGCTGTGAAAGAGTTATTTCAGGTCCCTCTGTATTGCCATACACAGCATGGATACTGATAGTATAGATAGCCTCGGGAATCAGCCCATCAATACGGTAGTGCAGGACATTGCGCTCCAAGTACTGGCTCTGAGTGGTGCTGCTGTCTGTGCCCAGAGGTAGATTATCTTGTTAATTCCTTGTGTGGGCACGGGATGCAGCAATAAGGTGGTTTTACAAGATAGACCATAAGGATACTTTTTACATAAAGAAATGTCTTTCAAAGTTGTTTTGATTGTCCTATTCTTTAAATTATTTACCTTTTTAGGAGTAAATTATTTTAAGGATTTAAAATAGCATGAATATTTCAAAATACTGTATAATTTCATAAACTATACTATAAATACAGTAGATAGTAGTTACTCTATCAGACCCCTGTCCTCATAATGTAATTTGCATGCATTTACATCATAGCTTTATGGATGCAAAGTTGAGTGCACTACAGAATGTAACATTTATAAAATAAAAAGCAAAAAGCATTAAAATGAATTTTTAATGAAATTTAATTTTCAATTGTGAAATGGAATTATTAAATACTGTACATACTTTATATTGTATTGTATTGCTGTAACTACATGTAGTGAACACTTTTACTTCATAAACTCTCTTCACATTGCACTCTTTATTCTAAACACTTAGGTGTTTAAATCCCCATATTATATGAAGTTAAGTGCAGGGTGCTGCATTGTTGCATTGTATCCCAATCTTACTTATGAAAAAGACCTCAAGGTAACACATTGTCTACATCTTCCAGACAATGTGGAGAAGGAATAGAAAAAGCAAACAATTATGCATCACTCAAGGCCTGCTGGAGGTAATAACACATAAGATTGATATCGTGGTTTTGGATATAGTGTGGAAAAACTGGATAACTGTGTTTTGGAGTGCAAGGGGATGATACTTTAATATGAACTGTGTGTGTAAAATAAACATACTAAACTGAGGTTGCATTTACCTTTGCCAGCAGTCCATGTTACTTTATATTCTGTGGCTCCGACAATAGGACTCCACTCCACAGTAATAGAAGTGCTTGTGTAGGATGTAACCTTAAAGTTGGAGACATAGCCCAGAGGTGCTGCAACAATAAGGTATAACATCATGAATGAGACAGCAATGTTTCTTCCAAGTGACCTAAAATAAAAAGGAACTAGCCCTTGACATTGTTTTGTTAAAACAAAAAACTGTGTTGCACTCACATGTTCTGACGGTGGCTGTGATGCCCGGTCCCACAATGGACCCAAACAGCACGTAGAGTGAAAGGACATACTCAGTGTCATGGACTAGATTCTTCAGCTGGTACACTGTGGTGGAACTGTTCAGCGCCAGCTGTCTTGGTCTGTCTTTGCCTAAGAACTCTGTCAGGACAATAACATTTATTTGCTGTCAATTACTGTTGAAGGATCCCTTAAACCGCCTCTGTTACGACCCCAAGGGTCTAGGGTAAAGGGGTGTAACATTTAGGATGGTTTTGGATGCAGGTGGGTTTCTGGTGAGGGACTTGGGAAGCGTGACAACAAGTTTCAGTGCAAAAGTGATTTTAAAGTGAATAAGTGACTGGTACGTAATTAGGACACAATAACACACAGGGAAAGGGAACTAGAGAGGAAAGAAAAGAAAATAAACAAAATGCAGCTGGCTAATGAAGTGAGGGAAAGCTGACCTAACTACCAAAACAAAACCCGAAACACTCAGTCTTCGGCGTCTTCTAACGCCCTGGCTAACCTTCACTAACTACTCAAAAACCATACAAGACAAAAGGCACTGACCAGTCCTAACTAGCATTACTAATAAAGAGACCAACTATTTGTGCAGAATGTACCTGACAATCTAAACTAACCCTATACACAAAGGTTCACACAAATACACAAGTGAACTACGAATACCAATAAGGGAAAACAAGAGTAGACTCAAGAAATAGGGTACAAAAGAGCACAGAGATTGATATAATACGTCTGGATAAGGTAATGGGGAAATAAAGGATAAACACAAACAAACTAAAGTACAAGGAGACAAACACAAACCAACAAAAGCCGAAGCTATACAAAAACACACGCACACAAAGTGAAATTAACACAAATGGAGAAGCGAAGCCAAAAAAAAACACAAGCAAAAGGAAACTGAGCTGAGCAGACCTGAAGTCAAGCAAAAGTCCCTTCATTCTGATAACCTCCAAGTTATATACTGAATAAGCTGAGTTCTGATTGGTTGGGAGTTAATTGAAGATGACATAATACGGAAACAACGGTGTAATGATGGACCAATGGGGGAGGGAGAACAATCAAAGTCAGGAAGTGTGGAACATACAGTAGCAACAAAAACACACATGGACCACAAACTGGGATGTAACAGCCTCTGTTTAATGTTAGTGTAATGTTTCAAATGCTCAATTACTCTACCCAAATCAGGGCTGTTCTTTTAAAAGTTACTGAGCAATTAAAGAGCAATGTTTTGGTTCAGCTATTATTTGGTCCGGCTTTGGGTTCATAAGAGGGCAAACAGGAACTAAGCTGAATTGCAATGTTTTTTTTTAAATATCTATCCAGAAAGAAAGAGACAAAAGTTATCAAAAGATTATATTATCAAGTCATCAGTTTCTTTCAGATTGACTTAGCCACATCAATCAGAATTTGAAGAAGCTAATATTTGAATCAAATCCTTTACACAGTTGACTGTTACGACTGCCTTCAAAGGACTTTTTTACCCTTGAAAGCTCTGCTGTGACATCAAAAGGAGAGGCAGTTCATTGCTGTCCTTGCAGCACTATTTTTGACTCAGTGAGTCATAGTGATTGTGGGCTGGCAGGAGGGAAAATCGTATCATACTGGTAATTTAGAGATGTGGATATCTCAGAAAATCCATCACATCTTTCAGTACTTCTTACTAGCAAAGGACGGAGATGTCCTCTCTTTTCTTGTCTGTCAGCCCAAGACGGTTGAAAATGTTCTTAACATCTTGGCACAATGGAAAGAAAACAGATCCCTAAACAGAAAACTGCCTGAAAACATCACTAAAGTATAAAATTGCATTGTGTTAATCCCTTGCTTGAAAGCATTGATAATATATTAATTACATACTGCATAAATTGTATTAAATTAGAAAACCGAGTAGAAGGTACACAAACCTTTAATTTCCTAGCATAATGATTACAGCTTTAGAAATGGAACACAACAAAACCAACAACAGAAAATGTCAAATGCATTTCTTATTTCAATTTATTAAACTTGAAGGGTTCATCTTTTCACTATGCAAAAAAGCTGTTTTTGCTAAGTCAACAGAGAATGATACAGAAGTATTTCCTGGACAACATGGAGCAATTTAATCTCTTCTTGGGTCACCTGCCTATCAACATATGCCTCTGAAAAGGAAGTCACCGATGATCAATGATAATAACAGTCGATATGAAGAAAGAAATCTATGACATCAATCACTGCTGGTTGTATGCTTTTCCTAAAAATAACTTTTTCATGTTCTGTTTAGCGAACTTTATTCAGAATGGATGTGGACATTACCTGTAGTTGGGCCCCATGCCAGTCTGTAACCTGTTGCCCCCGGTACAGCATTCCAGGATATCAAGGCACTATTTGTACTGACTGCAGAAGCTTTTACATTCTGTACTGCACTGCTTTCCACTAAAACAATACAAACCAAAAAAGTTACATTACTAGTAAACAGTAACCTTTCTTGTGTCCTAAACAAAATATATGATTCCTACAAGTCATGTTTTCTTTGTGATTAGGCTTTCAAACAAGTTATAATGCATTGATTTTATAGTCTTTGTACACAAATGCTGAATCCTCAAAAGCCATTCTATACCACAAAGACCAGCTTTGGGTTCATACGTTCGGGTTCATACAATTAAGTTTCACGTTTCATGCATTTTTAATTGGAAGAGTTTGGTGGCAATTTAACGAAAACTAAATTAAATCAGAGATTCTGTCCACACAACAGATGATAATGCAGCTGTGGTTCTCATCTGTTGTTTGCAAGCCCCAGTATTTCTTGTTTAAAATGTCTAAAGCTCAGTGAGAGCTGGTCATCTGTCACAGAACAATTTGTCTGTCACGTACTGTACTTTCGTCTGTGACAAATCATCCCTTTTCCCCCTGAGCTTGCAAAACAAATACATTTTGAATTTAATCTTTTTTTATTGGATAATATTGTATGCAATTCACCACGCCACACAATAATATATTGAGAGGCATTCAAAACGCACCACATACAGTACTATTGGTTCCAATATGCATTTCTTGTGCTTCTAATGTCTCTCATATAAAGAACCAAACACTAATAAAATTAGTTTACAAAGAATAAAAGAAAACTTGAAGGAAACAAATGTTTTCCTCTTTGACTATAAAGAGTCTGTTCTTTCAGGATTTGAAACCATGCTGGCAACAATTCTTTTTTACTTCAAATAAATACAGTTAAGCTACTAAGCGCACCAACTTCACTTATTTCCAACTTTCAAGGGAATGTGACTCATTCCTTGGGCTGACTCACACTTCCACTCAGAATACATTCCCATGGTCTCATACCGTACCTGTAGCTAAAGCCATATGTTGTGGAATAAAAGCATTAGAAATAGCCAATTACAAAAACCTCTCTGCTTTACTTGTGAAGCAGCAAAGGGAAAAAAAAAAGTTGGAATGAATTAATCAAAGGAAGTTAATGCACTTGTACTGTAGTTAAACTGCACTCGTCGTTTTATAAAGTTTTTTTTATACTCTACACCCATAGGTTTATTGTACTGTATTAGCAGTATTATGATTCCCATGATGAAATACTTTGATTTCAATACATAAGCAATGCAGGCAACTGCCAAGGGCATGCAATTTCATGGCACAGATATCTTTATTATCCTGCTGAAGATGCTAACTCTGTGCATTTCTACAGTACTTTTTATCCAGAAGGATCCTAAAGTGCTTCACAGATGAGTGAGCATCTACTTCACCCATAACTGATGAGTAGCACCTGCCAATGCACCAGCAGCCCCGCTACTTAGTCGATTACAATAATAAATCAATAGCTTCAGACAGCAGTGTAATCACAAGTAATTCATCTACAGTTCAATGTGCAGTACAACCTTGTATTTCGGAACTTTGTGGGAAAGCAAATCGGTGCAAAGCTGGCTTTGATTTTGATTGGATAAAGGAAAAAATAGGATAGAACCCCAGGAATCCCCACCAGATAGAATGATCCAAGAAACTGCATGCTTGACGTACACTGTTCAGAGTTTTATGTTGGGTAAATGGAGTAAAGTATACTGTATGTTTTACATCTGGCTTCTCATGTAATTTGCATGAGATTTTATGCTACCACAAGCAGTCATTTTATTCACATAACACATGAGTGACAAACACCTTTTGGGGCATACAGTACTCTCCAAATGTATTCATACCTTTGAAAAAAAAGAGGAACGTGATAAAACATTATACAGAAAAATGAGTTACAGATTGGATGATGTGTCTCATTTTAAAAAAAGTGTAATTTTGTTATATTTCTGTAATAACAGCATTGTACAGAGTGAAATCATATGTGTCATAAATTAATGAATTCCAGAAAACAAGGTGGTCATATTTATTCACACTTCAAACTAGGTAAAATTCAACAAAAACAATTATACCTTAACACTCTGAGTATTGAGTAGGTAGCTGCATCAGCATGCATAGGCTGCAAAGGAACAGGTAAAGGCTGTGTTCAGGTTCAGGTGTCTTGTGAAGAGGGCTCCACAGCTGAAACCTTTCAGCATGGAATGAAACCTTTACCTGTTCCTTTACAGTATATACTGTAACACTACTGTATATAACTCTGTAGGTTTTCTGTTTCTCTGGGGTATGAAAGAAGGTAACACGTAGAAAACATTCAGCAAATAGCATGCATCATCATGGCCCTAACTCTATCACTTTCTGAAGTGTCCATTTAAGAACTTTAAGGCTACTGGTATAATGGCAACTATGCTAGGAATAGAACACATTGATATCTGTGAAACAAATTGTGTTGGGAGGCAACTGTACAGTAAATCCAAAGGCAAAAGATCTACAGTATATACAAAGCAGCAACCTCAGTATACAAAATGTAGAAAAATTGTCAATATGAATGTGGCATTCATACCTGAATTGCAAGAAATACTGCAAACTAAAAAGGTCTGTTTGTTACACCTGACAAACAGCATTTGAATGACAAATGAAACAATAACATTTGTGATTGTAACTCAAGATGGAATACACAAATGGAAACCAAAAGTTTCTGAAGGATTAAGAACAATTCTACATGAAGGAATTTGCATTAAGTTCCCATCTGAAGTGCCACAGACTCATAGCACACTAAAGTTAGTGTAATCCCTGTCAGAGGAGGATTTACAAAACACTAACTACAGGGATGTGAATAAATGTGACCCTTGAGTTTTTTGGACTTAAATTATTTACAGTATTTATGATAAATACAACTTTTTATTATTACTGTATGCAATGCCATTAAGTCTTTCTGTATACTGTAACATTTTTAGGATTTTATAAGCAAGAAACACTATTCAATCAGTAATCTTTCTGTTATTTGACATTTATTGTTCCTGTTTCTATTGCTGGGTATGAATAGATTTGGAGGACAAGGCAAGTAGTTTTCACACACCTGGGAGATACAATTGACCTTAACAGGGAACATGTTAAGAAGGACAATTCTTAAGTTTCAGAGTTGTTGTTTTTTTCTTGTGGAGTTTAGGATACTCCTGGTATTCGGTATTGTGGTAATAATCCCAGCTAACACTGGTACTTTACAGCAGATGCTATCTGATGTTCAGCAACAAGAGAAATAAAATCGAAACATCCAGAACGGAAACAGGTCTCTAACCCCAAGCTAATAAAACCTGTGAAAGGCATCAGTAATGAACCGAAATGCTGATTACCTAGAAACTCTTTAAATAGTAAGTGAATTACAGTACAATGCACTTTGAATTGAATAAGAAAACCCCCGTTTCAAAAACACCTTTGCATCAAAGATACAGTAAAGGTATATCATCTTACATTAACTGTCTAAGGAAATTGATTTGACTTACATGTTTTAGCTTTTGCTGTGGTGACAGGTCCTTCAATGTCCACAAAGATGGGGTTGATTGTGACAGTGTACTCTGTCCCTGGTTGAAGCCCCTGGATCATGTAGAAGGTGTAGGTTTCACCCAGGTTAACATTCTCTATATATCCCTCTACAAGTTGAAAACATAATATTAAATAGTTAAATGATATTGCTGTACTTAACTAACATTGAATGGTTTGGGAGGGGGGGGGGGGTTATTTCTAGAGAACAAAACAAAATTTATTACAGATGTGTGATGTTTGAGCCTGATTTTTCATGTGGGCAAACTGTGGGCAAATGACTTGTCTACAGTATGTAAAGTACTATGAAGTTTAATAGAAACTATATGGGAGAAATGAGATGAAAAGGGGTGGACTGCACCCAAACTGGGCAATGATTTGGACAGTCTCATTTCATCCTCTAAATATTTCATTCATCAGCTTAATCATTTTAAATTAATACATAGAAAGTATGCCACACCATACAAACGGTTCATAACAGGACTAAGTACAGACTCAATATGTACATGATGTTAAACCAACTCTGTAGGCACTCTGTTTCACATGTGTTGGGTCTGTCCTGTCCCCAAATTAATTGACATGTATTTCGAACCAGATCCTTGCCTGTGCTTGATGAATGATGATTACTTGGTTACCTTTCCTATAAATCAGAGACTGCTTTTTGCTGGTTTCATAGCAGTGAAAAAAAAACAATTCAACTGATCTGGATAAACCCAGACATTGTGCCAGATAATTAATGGATACTCACATTTCAGCATAATGTGAATTCAAAATGTGTAAGAGTTAGAATTAATAAAGTAAATCCTAAAACGAAGGGATTTCCACAACTATTAGAAATATGCTTGTTTCTTAAAATAGTAAATACACATAAAGTGTATTCCATATTGAAGTGTACTTAACTAATGTTACATGAAGTAGTTCACGTAGGTAGCTGCGTCAGCTAATTCCGGTGTGAAGAAGGCTCCACAGCCAAAATGTTGTGTTTAATTTCTTCTCTTTTCAGCATGGAATAAACATTTACTTGTTCTAATGTTACATTAGCTTTGGACAAAAATTATATGACTGTATTGACACTGTAATGTTGATGTTTGGTTTCTGTTAATTAATTTACTGTATGTTTGAAAATTCAAATGAACAAAAAATAACAAATGGATAATAAAAATATGCTAAAAACCATCTATAACATGAAAGAAAATCATATTGTGGGGAGCAGGTGACAGTTTCTATTTGCGATATACAGTATACAGGTACCTGAGGAGGACCAGGTAAGTCGATATCCTGAAGCACCTTTGACTGGTGACCATCTGGCCTGTATAGTATCTGTGGTGGCGTTCTGCAGGGTTAGGCTCTTCACAGGAACTAACTTCACTTTTCCAAAAATGATACACAAAACAAAGATCGCCAATTAAACCTTCTGTAGGTGAAACAACTTTGTGAGCAAGATTTATTATTCAGCAGGACCCTATCTCAGGCAACCAAAAAATTCTTTATTGTATTCTGACACCCTGTGGACAAACCTGGGAACAGCTGACTCTCAATGTGCATTTAAGGAGGAAAATGTATATTTGAAAGCAAGAAGAAGCAAGAAGCTGTTGACTGTGATACAGTACACATCCCCAGAGATAAAGGTTGTAAATGAAAACTAATTTTATCAATTAATACCCATTAATAATACCCATTCATCTCTTATTAAACGTGTTCCTCCACCGACTTGGCTTGGTCTCACAACACTGTAGCCAGTCTGAAAAAGGCACAAGAGCACCTGCACTTTCGGCGGTGATTAAAGAAAAGCTGTATGAACAGCTATCCATGAACTTTTACTACAGCACCATGGAAAGTGTCCTCACAAGTGGTTTCACAGTATACAGCAATACTACCATGCATGACAAAGATGCACTACCAAGGGTTGTGGACTATAGGATGTGATTTACCATCAATCGGTGAGATTCACTCCATCCAGCATATTTATTATGCTGGTTGTTACTGTTATTACAGTATTTGCTGTTTTGTAGTGTACTGTCTACAATGTGTGGTGTTTTCTGTCATACTCTGTTGTCTGCCGTAGTGTCAGATCAGCACAAATAAGAATTCCAATGAACACCTCTACTGAAAGGGGTCATGACAGCCTGGAGCCAATCCTTGAATGTACAAGGTGGGACTATACCCTGGCCAGGAGGCCAGTCCAATGTACTGTACACTATACACACACATGGGGACAATACCGAGACACCAATTAACCAAGACAGTGTGTCTTTGAGGGGTGAGAGGTACTTGGAGATTGCCAATGTGGACACAGGGAGAATATTCAAACTCCACTCAGCAGGCTCTGTAGGCTGGATTCAATCCCAGGGAAGCATTTTAAACTCTAAGTATTCACACCACTTATAAATCAAGCCATTTTAAAACGCAGACACTTGCTCACATAACCACTTACTGAAGTCAGCTGTTCCTGTCCCTGCTTATGTAATGTCCGCATATTGTTTATTATTCCATGTTTACATCTTTCTTAATTCTTTAAAAAATTCAAGCGGTACAATGCAGCATATAAAAGGTTACTATGTCTAAAAGAAAAGATTAGATCAAGACCATCTATATTTTAATATTTAAGTGTCTGCTGACTGTCAGATTACCAGCAATATAAACAGCCAATACATTCATTCCACTGTAACTGAGAGCTACACTAATTCCACCACCGGCTCTTGATTCAAGTAAGGAGACTTACATGTTCTGCCAGTCGCAGATACTGGATCACTTGTGCCCTCAGGGTAAATAGCATAAATACTGATAGTGTATTTCATGTCTTCCTCTAGACTGTCAATGACATGGGATGAAACATCTCCACTAAGCTCCTGCTCATATGTCAGTCCGGGTCGGTTGGCTGAAACGATTAAGACATCAACAAACACCAGAACAAACTCAGTTGTTATGCATTTTGTTTGCGGATTAAGTGTTCTAATACAGTATATACAGTAGAATACACAACACACAGTATCTGTTGAGCATAGTCCCTTAAGAAAAGCACACAAAGATAAAGCTTGCACAAGAAAGTGGCTTTGTTCTAGCACAGAGTTCATAAATACTGCATGTACTGTATATGTCTGTATATATATTTATCTTAGAATATTTATAGATATCAGATAATGGTATAAGCACACTTTAGTATCACCCAGAGGGTTTTTCCTTTACAATATGAGAGTGTATTTAGGCAGTATGTTAGTCCATCAATTTAACAGCTGAGCCCAATGGTGGCCAACAGACCCACATAATCTAGTAGAACTGCTTTAGACTAATTTCTTCTTTTTGATCAATAGTTCATGTCAATAAGGGTCCAACCATCTGAAACACAAGCAGGAAGGAAGCTGTATTTTGTGAACAATTTGTAAAAAAACTGACGTTCCTTGAACAGAACCATTGTTATTAAAATGCACAAGAAACTCTTGCTTGCTAAGTAAATGATTAGCTGAACACTGGTTTCTATGGTTTAAACAAAACCAGGCTAAGAATGTTTACTTAAAGCAAAATAGATTAGAAGTAATTTTCTTACCTCGAGGAATGAAGATTTTGTAGCCATTTAATCTTCCTAATGGTGGTGTCCATGCCAACCGCAGGCTAAAGAGCCCTTCTTCTATCACTCGGAAATTAGTTACCTGGGGCACTGGCGCTGAAACAAGTGAACAGATCACCATCAGCTCTACACAGGCCAGGAGAGATATCTGGTCCCTCTGTTATCACTGTGGTCATTTGAAAGATATTGTACATACTTGTTTTTGCTCTGACAATTGTTGAATCCCCTCTGCCACCTGCATAAATGGCGTGGACTGTGAATAAGTACTCTGTGGTGGGTTTGAGATCAGTCACAAGTGCAGTCCTCACATCACCCTTCAAATCAATCTACCAAAATGACAACAATCAAGATAATCAGTCATCAGTTAATATAATAACATCACTTTATTAGCCCTATACAATTTCTCACATTAGGAATTCATCTTTTCGCATACCCCAGCTTGCTCTCCATGAGACAGACACACAAACAGGGAGAGAAGCTTGGGGTCAGAGCACAGGGTCAGCCATTGTACAGCACCCCTAGAGCAGTTGGGGTTAAGGCCCTTTCTCAGGGGCCCAACAGAGTAGGATTCCTCTGCTGGCTGTGGGATTTGAACCAGCAACCTTCCAGTCACAGGCACAAATCCTTAGCCACAGAGCCAACACTCCGCCCATGATAGTACCATCTTAATTGGTACTTAATACTGATTGCTTTTAAAATTATTTACTTACATGCTTAAAGTACAACTGCAATTTTAAGCTGATTGAATTTAAACACATACAGTAAGAGGTTTTTAAGCAGATGTGTTGTGGAGAGCACAAAACAAAGAAAGGCGCACATACTGTAACATACTTTACTTTTGATTTCTTTCAGGAAATCATTGCATGATTGTTTTTTGTTCTACTCAATGGTGCTTGTGAATACACATGCGTGCATGTGAACACAAAACATAGTCTGTTTTGTATTTCTAAAAACAAATAATAAACTGTTTACTTGAAAGGCGTACATTTGTCCTAAATTCCCGGACCCACAGTTTGAAATTGGAATCCCTTAGTGACTATAGTCAGTTTGCTGAAATGCTTCCAAGAGTAAATTTTCATTCTTAGCAACTGAACACTTAAATCTATTTAGCAACTTATTCACAGCCACTTTATACATTTATTGCTCTCAATTAATTTGTGCTTCAGAGGTAATTAACAAAAACTAATCTTAAAGCCTTCCTTAATTATGGTGGAAGGTGGCAGTACTTCTTTCTTGCCATGTTAATAAAGGCTCACGCTACTTACACAAGAGGGTTAGCACCACCGTAAACTCCACTTTAATTATTTTCCATTTTTTGAGAATTTTTGTGTTTCCCAATTTCTATTCATTTACAAGTTTTCACAATCAGAACAAAACAGCCCCCTCTTACGCATTCTTGTACCAATGATCTATGGTACTCCCTTAAACCCCTAGAATTAAGTCAAGACAGCTGTGATATGTGAACCATGCAATAAAGAATTGACCACATCAGCACCAATAACCAGTAAGATTCCAAACCCAATAGACCCATTCCCGCTCTTTCAAGAGGCCAAGATTAGAATGATTGTTTAGCGGGAGAACTAGGTAACAGCAAAGGGTATCCTTGTACAGAAAAGTGGACAAATAAGACAAAACCTTTTTCCAAAAACCTACCTGTGTCTGGAAACCCTAAAAACACATTTAAAAATGGCCACTCATGGGCGGGACAAGGGAGCTAAGGAGAAGTTTCAGATGGTACAGTAGCATCTATGAAGAGTTAAGTACACTCTGTGAACAAACTTTAAGTGAAAGAATGATCAGTGAAATCAATTATTAGGATTTTTGAATGCCATTTTTCTTCTCCCTAAAAATATGACCTATAAATATGGTGTTTCCACCTGTGACATTCAATTCCCTATCCCAAAGAGTAACAGCTGCTAAAGGTTTGAATGAAGCATTTTAACAGAGTAATAGAAAGCAAATCTGCTATTGTTCTCTTTTGGCATGCATTAATCTTTTGGATATCAACAACATGGATCCTCTTAAAGAAATGTATCACAAGAAGAGTAGCACTTGCACTAGTCTGAGTGTAAGGTGTCACTGTATGTTAATTACAAGGTTGCATTCCCTGTCTGTTCCTTTATTTTCCTTCTGGATGTTCTTTCACTACCAGTCATTGGTGGTTGGGGAAAAAACAAAAACTCAAAAGCACATTTTCATAGGCTAATTTCTTTTGTTAATGGGATACATGTGCTAGGTTATCATTATTGCACATATACTACTGTGGCATTATCTGCTCAATATGTACCATAGCTATGGAGATTCGTTTCATACAGTGACATCATATCAAATAAGTTCAGTTATCTCTCACATATGACTAAATTATACTACCCTTCTTGTGATACATAATGTATATGATTGCTGTTCTCAAAAATTTTTTCCCATTATCGGTGACTGGCACATTTAAAATCAAGGAAAGGGCTGAGGATCATACTGTAATTAGTAGGTTTTCAGCACATTCCTTCATTTTTTTAGATTTATCTGACAGATTAAATCATAGTTGAAGGAGGGAAAGGAAGTCTGTGGTAACCTTATGAGAAGCCTCTGGTGTTGAACCAAGCAGACAACCAGTGACTGTTTCTCCAGTTTTGAGAAAACCCTGATACCCACTTGTTCCTCTTGCCCTGAAAGTGGCTGTCCACTGGCACTGAGAGCACTGATAGTCAGCTGATATCCGGTGACGTCTCCTGTAGCAGGGGTCCACGTCAGTCTCAGAGAGCTGTAACTCAGCTCATTGACAACCAGGTCTTTTGGCCCAATAACTTTGTCTTCCACTTCAGAAAAGAAAGCGAACACTTATCATCAAACAACCAAACAAGAAAAACATGTGGATGGGTACACAGCATGTTCTTTCAATGTATACCATTCACTGTTCACAAATCTGGTCTAAGTGTTTGAAAAAATTACATTTAATTGTCAGAGCATAATTGGTATCTTCTGTCATGCTGAGCTATTATTCTCCATTATCTTGACTACCCAGGCTACATCACAATTTCTGGTAAGGCGTCGAATGTGGATGATTGTGAATACCCTGCTTGGTCTGCTTGATAGGTCGTGGAGGTTCTGAGGCTGTAAAGCAAACCCGCCGAGAGATTTTAGGTAAGAGACTGCTAAGACGATTGAAGTCCTCAGCAAACAGAAGATGCTCCTCAAAAGGTTCAGAGACTATTTTCTTCAGCTCTTTCTTGTCTGCCTCTTTAATTCCTGAAACAATAAAATAAACACACCCAAATGCCTCCTTAAATGATTCTAAAATAAGTCAGTCTTTCATTGCATTTGAACATGGTGCTTTGCCCATTTTCTGAATAATAAAGTGGTTATGGAAAAGCAAGTAACAAAGAAAGGAATATTAATTTTTTGTACTTTCTACCACTATCACCGATCTTTTTATCACCCTCATAGGAAGCTCTTTGATTTTGAATTCTGTGTCCAGGAAGGTACGTACTTAATGAATAGTTCAGGTGGGTAGCTGCATCAGCATGTGTAGGAACAAGTAATACGTTTATTCCATGCTGAAAATAGAAGAAAGAAAACACAATGTTTTGGCTGTGGAGCCTTCTTCAGGTGTAAATTGTGTTTTCTTTCTTCTCTTTTTTAGCATGGAATAAACCTATTACTTGTTCCTAAGTGAATAGTGTTATTTTACATGCTGTAAAGACATGCTTTAACAAATTTTATGAAAAAAATATGTTGTTATATTTACAGCACCTTCTGGAAGTTGCTTTAAATAAAGGTGTCAGAAAAAACACAGTCGTAAGGCAATTAATGAGTCTGCAATCATGCCCAAGTGTGAAAGCATTTCAAAAAGTTGATGAGAAATTTTACCGATGAAGTGGTCCTTGTCTATTGTGTTGTACTTTCCCCCCAACCAGAACTAGCATTCGAATCAGTTTAAGTTTTGAACCAGTTTAATAAACAAAATAGACATGCCAGTGTTATTCTGCTATGCTACATTTCCCCCACTTTTATTTAGCCCATTCAATAAAAACCAGGAGCTTTGGAAACAAACATACCCACTGCAAATACTGTAATCCCATTGTCTGGCAATGCCTTTGCTGGTTCCTCAATCAAATCTGTTGATTTGTCATTGATTATTAAAATTACGATCTGCAAAAAAACAACAACGAAGGAAACATCATAATACACATCTCAGCTATGCTACATTCATTTCTGTTCACATCTAGAACATGCATTCTGCTATCACCAAACTAGACTGAACTAGACTGAAACTAGACCTAGACTGAATATTCAGATTAATTGAAATTGGATTGACTATTTATTATATATACAGTATTTCAAAGCAGGGTAACCCAATTTTAAGTTTTAATTAACTGTACCAGGGGAATGTATA
Organism: Atractosteus spatula; assembly: GCF_055471065.1. NCBI lineage: Eukaryota > Metazoa > Chordata > Actinopteri > Semionotiformes > Lepisosteidae > Atractosteus > Atractosteus spatula. Next base: position 50,584,310 of record NC_142713.1, on the reverse strand, counting down.
AACGTTTTTAGAATGTTGCATGTATTTTCAATTCAATCGGGTGTTAACAAAATGATACCTTTAAAATTCTCTAAATTACCTAGATATCCCATTTAAACATACTGGAACATTTCAGAAGCTATTTATTGCATAGCGCGAGAATGTCCCAGTTAGATGCAGGGGACTGTACCTTTGGAGCATCATCTCTGATAATGGCAGAGCTGAACACAGAATCCACCAGGAACTCCAGAGCGGCTCCCGTTTTGGGGCTCCCACTTTCATATGGAAGATCACGCACCGCAGCCAGCACTTCATCAACAGTTGAGTAGTCAGTTAGGGCTATTCTCATTCTAGGAAAAAAAATCTTAAAGAATCAGTGAAATTCGATTTACTTCAGATGTTGCGGCTGAAATACGTAATCATTTGGTTATGCCAATGCTCCGCTCGGATGGGATTAACGTTTGTTTTATGCGGTTGATTGTACTGCGTGGAATCCCATCCTTATCCGATCTCAGATCTTGATCTCAATTCCCGTTGCATTGTACTGAACAGATCGGGGTTGAACCTGAGCTCAGATCTGGTTCAAATTCTGATTTTATTTTCAGGCAGGATCATACCTTAAATATTACTTTTTTTTTTTAGAGATGAGGAATTACGTTTGTCTTCTTGTACTCACTACGCAGTTTGCGTCGTTAGTTGGGCATTAATTTGTGTTCGCTTACAGTACATACCTTGGGATGTCGCTGTAGACTGTGACACCAAAGCGGATGCCTTCTTCACCCAGTATGTTATCACTGAAAGACTTGACGATTCCACTTATAAAATCCTTAATAAACTGGAAATTGTCTGGTCCAACACCCCATGATTCATCCACCAGGAAAACGATGTCAGCTGTAACTGCCGTGCGGCAGGCTAGAAAAAGAAACATAAAAACCACGTTACTTGGCATTCATTTGATATTGTGCATGAATAATCAAATGTTTCCTTCCAAATTGCTTTAAATCATTATTAATCTGTTGACTTCTGCGAGATATTGGACAAGTATATATCATGATAACTGTCTAATGTTTCCATATTTTTACAATAGTTTCCCATGCTCAATCCATGTTATTTTGTACAAAAACAATTGCAAATAAGAACTCATTTAACCCATTTGGTACTGTAGTTATTACTATAGCTACAGTAATTGATTCAAGGCTCTCATTCAGCCATTTCTAGAAAAAAGCCAGGGTTTCAACTTCAACAACATGAGTGGGTGTCTTGTCCATATAATTTTTACCCATGTCATCTGGTCCATGTTTTCACTGTTTATTATTAATAAATCTACTGGGCACACTTCACTTAAGACTTGGATAAGGACCTTTACAGTAATTTAGTCTTTTTTCCTTGGCATTCCACAGTAAATTGTCATGGAGCCTCCCAGCAGACAAAAGCAACGATTCCCCCAATATACAGCACTACAGCAGCCCACTGCAGAAATCCTGTATACTATAAATACTGTATGTAGCCAAAATCTCATTAAGATATCCTGCAGAATATCATATCCTGCAGAATATCTTCATGTACAGTAGTTCTTTACTTTTCTTGTGGTAGTCAAGACCTACTGCATGATCTTCACTGTGTGATTCCTAAGACAGTTTTGCAGAACTCAGCAAGGATTTTATCCTAAGGGACACTTGTGTAGAAATCCTGCAAGATTTGTATGGCTGTATAAAGAAAACTAATTAAGCTCATAAATAATTAATAGACCTTCATATTCTACGAGCCTTTACTACCACTAATGGTGATGTTCATGCATTATAGTCTCCTAACAAACTAACATTCTAAAACATATACAGTAGTCCATTTTTCATTGTTATAATCTCTTTAACATGTTTGTAGACATTCATTTTAAAGGACGACCACAAGAAAGAAAATGCACAGGAAATGCTTCCAGCAAAAAAAATGCTTTAAATAGATGTAATATAACATCTAAATGGCTCTGGATTTTCCCACAGTCCAAAGACATAAAATTGGCCCTGGTGCGAGTGTGTGTGCATTTACTGTATGTCTGTGTGTGTCCGGCAGTGGACTGGCGTCCCATTCAGGGTGTGTCTTGTACCCAATGCTTCCTGGGATAGGCTCTAAGCCACTGTGACCTTGAATTGGATAAGCAGTTATTGAAAGTTATGTGATGATGATGTGATAATACCTACAGTAAATGCTCTGATGATATTGGGCTCTGTTCATGAAACGTTTTTCCACTATGCTTAGTTCCCAACACTTTTTTTCAAGCAGGAATTATTGAGATAGACAACAGGGAACCTTTAATTACTATCTTGACTTATCTGACCTTTAGTAGCTTCACAGCTCTCACGTCTGCAAAAGATGTAAAAGTGTATACCAAAGATGTATTTTTCGGGTAGGGAGGTGACAAGTTTGGTCAAGAAATAGTTTCCACTAGATGGCAGTATAACGCAAGACATTAGCCTTGGCCCTCTGGAATTTGTATGCGCAAGCAACTGAATTTGCATGCCCTTCCTTTTCTGTGTTCATGGGTGCACTGTTACGGGGTAGAGGTCAGTGTTCCTGGGAAAGCATCTGTATTCTGGGCAGTATTCTGAATAGGGAACATGAAAGGAAAATTTAAACAAACCAACAAACAAATCAATTGAACAATCGATCGCATTCAGTGAAATCACCCTCCGCCAAAATGTAAAAGACAGAATAAGTAACTGCAAATTTAATTAAGGGCAGCAGGAAAGAAAACTGTATTGATTAAATTACCATACTGAAGTTAAAAGGCATTTAATGACTTATGACAGGATTAATTGCTGGAAGCGAAATTCCATTCTTTATGCTCCTGTAACCTGGCTGCAGTCCCAGCACTGTATACAGTATCTATTTTGTATGTGTGTGTAGTCAATCAAGCCATCTCTGCATTGCCTCTGTGTTGCTTCCTTTCAGAATAAAAACCTTTAAAACACAAATCTGTCATTAAAATGGTTTGGACCTTTACTGGAAAGAGTTAAAGTGAAAGATTTGTATTGTGCTAGAGAAACAGAAACCAAACTCTGTCTCCGGTAAACAAGTAGTATGTCTGTCACAAGGGCAACACGAATCTTATTTCTGCTTTGTGCTTTGTGTAAAAACAACTGCAATTGCAAGTTATCCTTTTAGACAAAAAATAGCCTGTGCCAGCATGGGTTTCATTTTCAATGTTTTTGTGTATCTGATGGACAAACAAACATGCAGGGAAACTTGTTTCTGGAGGAACAAAATTGCAATATTACAAAATTTAGCTAGTGAGGTTAATTATTTTTAAAAATGTTTAAATGTGTCTATCATTTTCTTGCAAATCAGCTCATTTGGGTATTATGAAAAAGCGTTTTATTTTGTGTATGTGTAATATTCATAAATGAATATTCATTGTCATGAAGTACTAAAGTTCTTTAATTAATTTAAATCCTCTAGTTTATTAAGCTCTTTGTCAATCTTTGTCAATATCTGGTAAATAAGTTTACTTCCTTAAAGCTGGTGTAGCGGAGCTAGTTCGGACACGGTGACGTCATCGCGCTCCCTGCGCTTTAGCTCATGCGGCTGGCTCCCTGTTGCGTTACGCCGGAGACCCGGGTTCGTGCCCCAGGTGTTGCGGGACGAAACGGGTGGGGTGCAGCGGCTGTACACTCTATATTCACTTTGTATATACTATACATTAACAGTACAAAAACCCCAACACCAGATTAACAAAAGATACAAAGAACAATAAACTATGATGACGTGATTTAAGACCGCATTGCTTCTGTACTGTTATTAATATGTCTACTTCTGTTGTGACTGCTGTTACACCTATTGCTAATATTACCACAAGCACTGCTATATATGCTATTTGTGCCACCATTAATAATCTAATAACAGAAGTGTTTTGGTTCCTTTTGTGTGTTTTGTCAGACCCAACATTGAAATTGTGGCATGCATGCACTGATATTCACTCCAAATGCATTTCAAGTTTATTTATGTGACTAAGACATAGGGAAAGTCAATAATTACCTTCATTGGGGTACAGCAAGCTATTGTCTATACAGTACATAGAATCACCTCTGACATCGTTTGTCAAACAAAGATTACCTTAAATTGTAAGTATCCCCACTTATCCCTAATGACTATCCTAATGAAATTATTTACTGTAAATATAATATTTTTCCAAATTCTTACTGCTGTCTTGCAACAGGTATCTTTCTCCTTTTTTATACTTTCCTAATCTATTGTGTGTGAGGGAAAATGAAATTCTCCAGGAGTACAACATCTCTTTTTGATATATGTGTTCCATACTTCAATGTGCAATGAAGCACCTACTGTACATCTGTTGCTGTGTTGGGTGGTCTATAGCATACTCAACTTCTTAATACTTTATCATTTTTCTTCACCAGTGTGCTGATCCATGTACATTCTGAGGTATATGTATTCTTCTAGTTCAAGTAATGATTGGCAGAAATATAAAATATAAACTCAACAATTAAAGGTGTTGACACACCTGAGGAATGCTTCACAGCTGAAATGTCGTGTCTGTTTTCTTTTCCTTTCAGCATGGAATAAACCTTTACCTGTTCCTTTACAGCCTATGCATGCTGAGGCAGTTACTGTACCTGCTTGAGCTTCTTCAATAAATTAAAGTGTTTGCATATAAATCCAATGTTTGTGTGTTTTAGCCAGGATCAAAGTGATACCATAATCCTAGAGTCAAAGAGAAAAGTCATAATCCAGTCTCCCTAAAACTCTCAATATCCAAAACACAAAAGTAATTTTATTTCCTTAATCTCTTTGTGTTATTTAGACCATTTGGAAATTGGATTAGAAACTTTACTTATTTTCTGGAACTTTTCAGTCCGTTTGCCTTAGCCTTAGACTGCCTTAGCCTTTTTTTTCCACAGACTGTCAACTTTTCCCATTAACCTCCCTAGAACTCAGCTCCTTTCTTGATAGGACTCTGAACAGGACTAGGTAGGCAAAAACAAAATTGGTAAAATGTCTCACAGTCTCATTTTGTTTCATTGTTTGCAAAGAGAGCAATTGCAGTAACACCAGCAACATATACCACACTTTTCAACCTACCTTAAAAACACAGAAACTGGGTTAAGCCCCCTTGTTTCTGAAGTATTCATAAAAAGGTTAGAATTAATGACGTTCTGAAATACAGAAACGTTTGAACATGGTGTTGTGCAGATGGCCACAAGCTGACTTTAAATTCTCCATTTTCCATATTTTTTATGCAAAACTGCCCTGAATCTCAACCTCAACTTTCTACAGTGAGTCAGGTGGGATAAAAAGATCAACTTGAAACTGCCTGTGACACTTTCAATAAAAAAAAATACTTACAAACTCTGAAACGTTCGCTTAATATATACAGTACTGTATATAATTATCTTCCAGGGGTACTAAGGATAATTAAATGGATTAGTGTTTAGCCACCACCTAATTCACTGAAAAATGAATGGCCAATCCATTCAAATCAATCAATCAAATCAATATACAGTATTAGAGGTTCGGCCATCATGACACTCTTCTTCTATCACTGCAGTAAAACCAGTAGATCTGTAAGTGGTACCATCTTTTGTAAGCCAGAAGTCCAACCTTATAACAGCCAAAGCAAAACACTCTGTTGTATTTTGGTGCACTTACAGCATGTGGTGCAGGGAGAATGGTTTGGCATCAATTTAGACAGCAGTTTTGACCTTGATAGGAACTTATATTTTACAAGAATGGCTCTGCCTTCATTAAGATCCTTCCTTAAGTTTTTTTGTCTCGTGTAGACACTGTTGGAATCTCCATGAGAGCTGGGTAGCTAAGTCTTTGCTTTTAGGTAAAAGGCTGGGCCTAGGTACTCACATCTATTGTAAATATTTGTAAGTAGTTCATTCCGTGCTATGTCTGCTATTCTGAAAATAAATAGACGCTTATTACTTTTAAGTTGTTGCCTGTTCTTTTACTCTGAAACAGTGAAAATGGTTGTGGGGGTCTAGAACAAGCCACCCAGCAGCTACCCAGCAGTCAAGTCCCTGAAACTAATCTGTCTTCTTTCAAGAAGAGACTGGATGATCCTTGGATCAATCTAACTTGGTTACATATCCAAACAAACAAAGTGGGCAGGATGGCCTCTTCTCATCTGTAACCTTTCTTATATTCTTACATAGTTTATATTATTTACTCCTGGCCAAATTAATTTCTACAATGTTATAGTAACTATAAGATTAAGTAGCAATTAAGTAGTGATCTTAGAATCATCTTTGAGGCTGTATTGATGTCAAAATAAAACAAACTACAGTTATGAACATGTACAGGAAATTAGGTTTTATTGACCCTTGTGAGGGTAAGGAATAAAGTGAAATCCAAAAGGCATACTGTATAATAAGATGTCTCAGCTGAAGTGTACACCAAATCATTTCACTCCTCGTTTGTCCTACACCCCTAGGAATGAATCATATAATCCTTCAAAACAACATCCTTTAGAAATCCATTCAGCAGCCAGATCAGAAAGACATACGGCCCCTAATTTTAATCTGAAAAGAAACCAGAGAATATTTTATTAAATGATATACATCAAGAGCTCCAGAATCACTCACAGGTACCTTTAAATCATTAACTGAGAGGGCGTTAAATTGATACAGTGAGGTAATAAATTACTTCACTTAACAGAGCCACATAAGCAATGCAAATAAGGAGGCTCTCTAGACCTCACTGACTGGAGCTGTGTGTATCAGATACTGTGGAAGATCCTCACTTCAATCAGTCCCCACAGTTCAGAGAAATACTGGTAGGTCAACTGGCTTCGGGGAAATTGGCCCTGGTGTGAGTGTGTGCGTTTGTAGCTGTTTGCCCTGCAATGTACTGGCGTCTCACCCTGGGTGTACCCTGCCTTGCACTGTTGCCTGCTATAATAGGCTCTAGTTTCTCCATGATCCTGTATTGGATAAAGCAGTTTGGAAATGGATGAATGGATGGTCATCAGTCAACGCTGACTTACAGGTGTTAGCTGTTGGATTTAGTATGGCATATTGGATGGAGCATAGTTTTTGGAAATCAGTTTTATAGCAATCTCAATTAAAAGATGGTGAACAACTTTATTAAAATGGACTTGCTGCAAGAAAATCACAAAAATAATGTTGGACTGTTGAGATACCTCCTGGTGATGATCCCTGAATATCAAAGATTTAAAATGAAATTTACACATTCAAGCCTTTAAGTTTTCAGGTTACTTTAAAAACCTAGGAATTATTGGGCCAAGTGGGAATTCTATTGGTGTTCATTAAAAAAAAGAAAGAGCTGTGTGAATCTCTCTCTTGGCAAACTCTCCTTTTTATGCTGTTGCCTATCGTGAATTAAACTTTTACTCTAGCCTTTCCACAAACAACCAGATTGCATTAATCTTGTGAATGGGTGTTTTGTAATTAGTTTTGATATTTACATTTAAAATGATTAAAATTCTTTGCATATGGATGTTGCTACTGGAGATGACAACCAGCTGCTAATTCTACCAGGGACCTGAAATGATTACAGCAGGAAAGATGCTCTGTTGCTTGAAACTGTAAAAGGTTAATGGAGAATGCATTCAAAAAGTGCCAGTGTACAGCTTCTTTTGGGCACATCTGATTTAGTACATGTCATGAAATTACGCTATAACAAGAAGCAGACAGAAAGAGCCCGCAATTACCTTTATGAAGGAATATCTGTATTTCAAAATCAGACTGTTAAAAGAAGAATCTTGTCATACGACAGCATTTTAACACAGATTAAGGATTTTGCAATTGTATGACGATAATGAGCAAATTGGATTCATACAGGAAATCATATAATATTTTTTGCCTCATTACAAGTTTTTCACCATTGTTGTCTTAACAATTTTGAAATATCATCTACTGTATAAATAACATCAAGGTTAAAAGAAGAGCAGGATATTACTGTACATGCAGATAGTAAAAACACTGAGCTTGCAGAAGACACTTGAAGAAGAAGAGGACTTGGGTGTTTATGTTGACATACCAATTTAATCTTCTAGACACACTGCGAAACTAGGTACATTGATGCTGTTTTAGAATTATGCAATGAACTACAGTAGTAAGACCTCAGTTTCCATTTTACAAAATGAAATATTGTAAATATCTCCTACACTGACAGGCTAAAGAAAAAAAAACTGAACCTTTCCTGTCTTAAAGAGATAAGATTACAAGGGGAACTTATTCAAGTATGTAAAATCCTTAAAGGCACTGACAAAGTAATAAATATCTTCAGAATAAACAGTGAAACACGAACCACAGGACGCAAATGAAACTAATTCTTCTACTTTTTATTGTTAACCAAAGGCTAGTGGGAATATGGAACAAGCCATTTTATTGAAGCTGATACCTTCATGTTTTAAAAAACAGCTGGATGAAATCCGTGGGAACAATTAGCTACTAACCACCAAATGAGCTAGATGGGTTGAATACACACCTCTTGTCTGTAACTTTTCTGATGCCCTTTTTTCCTTTCTTTGTTAAATGAACAAAGTACATTACACTGTATCCATGCATGTATTAATAATTTCTGTTATATCTAATTTATATTACAAAATAATATTGAAAATTTACAAAAATGCTACTGTAAATCACATACTTATTTTTTGTTGTTAAACTTCTGGGATTACTTGTCTTGCCAAGGGAAACAAAAAAAAAATACTGAAAAATTCTTAGAAAGCTAAACAAGATTAAACGATATGGGAAAGTACTTCAGTGTAGGTTGATCTGATTAGCATTACTGTGCTGTATTGTCAGCAAAGAGGAGTGTTTTCTGAAAATACTTTGGCTGGAAGAATTATGCGGGATTAACGCTAGGTTGAGAGACTTTGGCTGGAAGAATTAGCTACAATAGTAAATAAGCATCATAACAGAGACATTAAAACATAATTATGCAGGAAACACATAATGTTGGAGGTTATGTGATTCAGAATACATTCAAATCTTGTTAAAATATTCACCCATCCCACTATCTAATTTTTTAACCAATTCAGGGTCACAGGGGAGCTGGAACCTATCCCAGCAAGGTAGGATGCACCCTGGACAGGACAACAGTCTATTGCAGGGCAGACAGACACACCCATTTCAGGACCAGTTTTCCCAGAAGCCAATTAACCTACCACTATATTTTGGGACTTTTGGGAGGGAAATCCAAGGGCTCATGAGAGAAAATACAAACTCCACACAGGACCTCTGGCCTGGAATGGTACCCCTGGGTCTGGTACTGCAAGGCAGCAATGCTAATCACTACCCTCTGTTAAAATACATATATTATACAAAGTACTTTTTCCAAATGTATATGTACTATTATGAGTGGCATGGCAAGTATTGCTATTGTCTTACAGCCCTTCAGTACCAAGTTCAGTTCGAGACTAGGATGCCCCCCTGTGTGGAGTTTGTCTGTGTCTCAATGTGTATTTTTAGCCATCTGTTTCACATCCCTCCCAGCTCTCACACATACACATGTGTGTGTGTGAGAGTCCTCAAAGTGACTAGCATCCAATCCAGTGCGCAGTACTGCCTTGCGCCCAGTGCTTTCAGACTAGGTCTGTGCTTGTTGAGATTCTTCAATTGAACAAGTGGCTTTCTGATTGTGGGCAAATGAGTTTTGGTAGATTGCCTTGTGCAGTTAGAAGCCGAGGTACTGTATAATGACTATTAGGGGTCACATCAAAGACTCCTCCAGGAGAGGATTTTCTTGTAAATACTTGCATGTTATGTCTAAATGTTCATACATTTTATTATGACAACCTTATTACTTTCCTCCCACAAGAGAGACATGTCTAGGTTAATTGGTATCTCTAAATTGTGTCCTCTGACATACTGGTGTTCTATCCAGTGTGTATCCTGTCTTACACCTGTTATCTGCCAGTTCAAACTCAAACTCCCTGCAACCCTTTACTGGACAAAAAGGTTATTGAAAAAGTATGATTGTATTTTATGATAGCATCTGCATATACAGTAGCAGGAATATTAGTAAAGCTGAGGTGTACCGTTCAATTTATGCATTTATGACTGTTATTTTACAGGTCATTATGGATGTCATGAAGCATGGAGCCACAATTTCGAAAAGCAGATATCCAGAGAATCACCTAGTTTTATTTGGAAATCTGATCACTTTCCTAAAGTATATTGCTGAGCAATTCTCCATTTTAAAGGGAAAGGAATCCATACTTCTGAAGCTGATGCTGTGACCTCTATTTTCTCTTACAAAGACCAACAAAACACATTTTTCAAGAATTTTACCCAAATACAAGCCATCTGATGGTAAAACTGTGCCATATACAGAGTTGTCTCATCCTGAGGTACAGCAGGCTGTGTAGGTGAAAACTTCCCATGACCACACATTTCAAAAACAGCACCAAATAAACAAAAACAGCAATTGGCATGTACAAAACTAATAAGCATAACCGTTCTTGGGTGAAAACTTTCACAATCCCTCATTATAATTTTTTATAATTGGGTTCATTAAAAGTTGAAAATGTGCTGTGCAGTTTGTTTATTTTTCAGGCCCACGGACTATAGCCGTAGCTCTAGACTTGTACAATGGGAATTCGCTCCTGACAGCGATAGAATTTACACCCTGTAGCTGTGCTAATCCTCAAAAAGATAACTGCTGCCGTCTTCACAGAAATCTCAGAGGACGTTGAAGAGCAGAGATTTGCATTATATTAAAGAAAGGTAATAATTTTCAGCATTTCACAATTCTGGCTGAATACATTTGGAAGGATTAGATTTTCCCATTTAATGCTGAGCTGTCAACTGCAGTGGGGAGCTACAGTAACTGCACAGGAGACCATCACCTGTGTGTGGATCAGGCCTTCCACATTCACAGTATTTTTTTGCACCTTACTCAGAAACACAAGCATGTTTGCTTTCCAAATTACCATAGTTTGCTCCATGTTTTTTTGTGTGGATCTACAGTATGTAGTAAAAGCAGAACTTGCTTTTTGGATATTTAAATATTGGCTAAACTTTTAAAATGAAGTATAATCATGAATTTAATGTTACTGCAAATGAATTGCATGATAATGAATTAATGTGCGTATTAATATCTTTTTTCATTTTTTGCATCTGAATATTGATTTTTATTATTTTCATTGTTGAACAGTTAGTGTTTTTTAAGACTGATCACTGAGCAGAGATTTCTGACAGTCATTAACTGAGCATTACGAGTTTTAAAGACCTGCACTGAGATTTTACTTAATTAATGTAATGTAATTTAAATTAAAAGTTAATAAAATGAGGACTGATGAAGCATACTGTATATCTAATCTAGGTATTACATCAAATATATAAAGCATCAAAACTACTGAGTATGCATGAAAAGCAGAGATTTAAAAAGAAAGACTCATACCTTCAGATTCTGCTAGGACTGCGCTCTGTCTAAAAGATAAGGACATCAGAAAAATCCACATGTGCCAGAATTCCATGTTGACGTTTTTTTCCAGTTAATTGTTCCAATGTGCTGTTCAGTTCTAGTGATATACTGTATGTTCCCAAATTATCTGGAAAGAAAAAAAACACATGAATAAAATTATAGTGTGTGCTCTTTCTATATACATATAAATAATCATGGAGAAAGTAAAAGTTAATTCCACACTGAAAATACAAAAAGAAATATGAAATTTTGGCTGTTAGATTTCTTCATGTGTGAAGAAGATCACACTTAAAAACGTCTCAAAAGGCACAACATGGTGTTTCTGTGCAGGAAGCACAGCCTACTGTACATGAACCACATATACCCAAATAATTCCTTAACATTTTACTTTAAAAGATTATAATACTGTACATGACAAAAACAACCAGGATTAAAGATCTAAACAAATCGTATTTAAATAATAATTCAAGTTGTAAGTAACAACTTTTTATGCTTCTCTAATGTTTTATTGAAAAGAGCACTAAGGTCACTAAAAACACTGTTTGCTGAATGAAAAGCAGACATTTACTGCTTTATGTCCTAAATATTTTTCAACAGTGTATGTGAGGATTATTAAATAGCAAAGATGTGTTACTGAAACAGACACCACACATACCAACATATTAACAGTCTAATCAGAAGCAAAGAAGGCAAAATATTATTTTGTGTTATTATTCTCTATGTTGACATTTGGGCCAAAACACCAGAGTATTAGTAATCTTTATATTGAAATGCAACGCATTTCACAACATTAACTTCTACATTTTGAATTCTTATGGGTTTCAATTTCGAATTGGCCATTATTCTAATGAAATAAAACAGGCCCAAGGTAAGGCCTCAACAATGCACACTAAACCAGCTGTGAACTCGGAACTACATGGTTGAAAAGGTAAAATAGCCATTACATAACCTACTCTTCTTAATCCATTCAATACAAAATTATATTCTCCAGAAGTTAATATCGTATTGTCCATCTCTTGGTCTCTCATAGATAAGTAGTTTAAGAAAATACTTCATGTTACCATTAATTGACTCTCTTATTAAAATGTAATTGGTGTCTTTACCCCTACAACCCTATACAGATAGGCTTTTTACAAAACAATCAGAGTAAAATACCTTGTTCATGAAATGTACCATCCAGGTTTTGAACATACAACTTTCATGCTATAAATGCATTAATTGTTTTTTAAATATCATTTAAAATATACCACTCCTGCACCTTCTTTAAGTATTTTCTCTTACTGTCTCCTAAACCAACTATTCTGTAGATATTGTTTGCATAATGACACGGTGTGTAAAAACACGTTTCTTATTGATCTGTTAACTTGTTATATTGTTATGAATTTATCATTTTGGTCAAACAAAAATGATAAATCAGACCCCTTTCCCAGAAATTTAGATTTCAGATATAATTTAACTAGATTAAGTGATTTCATCTTTAAGTTCCTATACTCAAATTTACAACACTGAAACATACTATTACTATTTGTGTCATTAATTATTACATGTGGTTTCACAAAATAGTTCTTGAATTAGTAAATTGTCTTGCTTCAGGTACTAGGTGCCAATTATTTTGTCTACAACTAGAATAATAAAACAATCACATTAACATTTCATAATTCTTTTTAATAGCCAGTATTTAAGCTTAGATAATCAATATATTCGTCATATTAAAGGCATGAGACACAAAAAGCACTTTTCAACTATCTACAGTACGTTTAAAAACACAAAGCATCAAATATCTGTATTGTGAATCTAAAGTAATATGACATTTACTGATACCTACAGTACAGTACAAATGTCACAAAAACATGGTTGAAACATATACTGTATACTGCATGAAATTGCAAAGCCTCAGGCACAGTTCAGTCTGTTTCTTGGATATGAAGACATTTGATGTAATAGTGTCTATGTTTCAAAATAAAACGACAACCATATTTTAATTATTAGCAGAACTTACTGTATAAGCAGTTTGCTCTTACAATCTCAATATGGAGTACCCACAGAGGAAATATGCAAGTGCTTAAATTGATTGAATTATGTGGCATAACGTGTCCATCCATCTATTTTATCCATTGTGGTACAAAATGCAGGGAGTGTCAGGTGTGGGGGGCTGAGCCCCAGATTAAGGAAGATGCGTTGCCGTGGAAACCACACCTGACGTGATTAAGTGAATGAACGGCAGGTGTAGAAGTGGTTTAAAGGGAGAAAGATTCAGCAGGACTTCGGCATTGCTGTGACTGTATTGGTGAGAGAATAAATGCGGAGGCGCTGCTGTGAGAGAGCCGGGCTGAAGCATGATAGTAGTGGGTGTGAGACACTACTAGTTGGGGCGATGTTAGAAGGGTGTGCCGCCATGTACAGTACTATGAGTGAGCAAGGACTTGACTAGCCGCTGTAGGAACCCCGTGAGGGGGTGGAGAAGAACGACAATTCCGGAGTGGATTGTGAGAGGAATAGCCTACGAGGAAAAGAGTGAAAACGTCAATCTGTAGGGAGACTGACAGGAGAAACGGAGTTTCATGAGATTATCGAAAGATTTAAAGAGACAGCATCCTGCTAGGGTGTGAGAGCAGAGCTGTTGTGTCCGCTGTATGAGTGAGTTGTGATTTGATTAGCGAGTTATTGTGTGTGGACCAGAGTGGGTTGTGTGGCAGAGGGACCCTCCCCCTGGCAATACATCGGTATTGGGGAAGTGAGTGGGGTCTATCTAGCTGCACCATCTGAGAGATAGTGCAGTGGTGGCTGGGCACAGTGAGGTGCGCTGGCAGCTGTGAGTTCACAACCTAAGGGTGTGAGAGTGTGTGTCTTAGAGAGGGACAGTGTGTTGGGTCTTGGCACAGTGTGTAGTGCCGTAGAGACTCGGTGATGTAGGTAGTGTGTGTTTGTGTAACCCAACCTGGTGGCGTTGGGAAGAGGACGTCAGGGCTCGAGGTGGACCTGGGGGTCTGAGGCACTAGTTGAGTGTGAAACGGTGACCTAAGGGAGTAGGAGCAGGAGGCTCTGTGTTGGGGTCTGGGAGTGGGAGGTTCCTAGCAGTGAGGACAATGGGATGAATAAGGTGAGCTTGAGACTCTGAAGGTAAAGGGCCCAGAAGTAATGGAATGTGGAGTCATGTATCCTGTTACCCCAATGAGGGGGTCAGTGTGATCACCACTCTTGGAGGAGAGAGTGTGTAAGAAAGTAAAGGAACATAAAAGAGCTTATAAAGAGGTGTGATGGGAGATTGAGAGCCTGTCCACGCCCAATGTGGTGTCAACTACCCCCATGGCACCACATCATCCATTCATCTAATTCGGGGTCACAGGGGACCTGGAGCCCATCCCAGCAAATGGGTACAAGGCAGGGTGCACTCTGGGAAAACGCCAGTCCATCACAGGGCATATACTCAAACACTTGCACCAGGGCCAATTTTCCCATTATAAAATTAACCACCTGTATAGTATGTCTTTGGAAAGAGGGAAGACACTGAAGCACCCAGAGGAAACACACAAACATGGGGAGAACTAAAAGGCAAAGGTGCCATCTAACTTGCTGATCTTCCTCTTTTTCCCCACTTCACCCTGGTCTTTAAGATCAGGTCAATTTAATCTGCTGCGTACTAAGGGTGACCATGCCTTCTCCATCTCTGCTCCTTGCTTGTGGATTAGCCTCCATGATCATCTTGTCACGAGCCGCACGCCAGCACTTAGACGTCACTGCATACCCACGAGCACCTCTCGCCGTAGACATTCATGCACAAATTAATCGGTTATCATTCCACACACTCTTCCCTAGTTATACCTTCTCACACCACTCCGTCTCTGCTCACTATTGAGGTTCCCTCTCCCGAGCTCAACCTTCGTCCAACGTTTTTGGAAAGACACTTTCATCTGATCGACTTTTTGGCTCTCGAAACTCTTGTACTATCCCTTGACTACGGCTGCGCTTAATGTTTTCGGACTTGAATACTTTTGGTACTAAACGGATCCTTTCTGGAAAAGAGCTACAACCGCCTCACATAGGGTCCAAACCAGATTCCCGGCACACCTCACACAAGCAGCTTCATCTGAGACCTTCAAAAGAGACCACAAAGCCCTTCTCTACTAGCAAGCCTATCATCTGCCAGTACTATAAATTGTTTGATTATCTCTCTTTTCCCTTCTAAGTAATTTTTAAGTTCCTTGACTTCTCTTTTAGCCCTTTTTATGTAAAGCACATTGAGTTTACCTGTAATAAAATGTGCTGTATAAATTAAGTATAATTATTATAAACATTGAAACTCCACACACCTAGTACCCTGGGCCTAGGCAGCACTGCTAATCACTGTACCACTGTGCCAGCCATCATTTTGTCACATTGTCTAAAACATGTACAGTATGCATGTTTATGAATATCACACTTTTAATAAATAGCTACCTCCTCCCATCTACAGGATTAAATATCTGTTAGCTGTTTTGGGTAAGTGCTTTCAACCTGTTCAATAAACTAAATTCCTCTGCATTGGCTCTTTACCACACTAATGTAGCATCTTATGTAGATATATCTTTCATCACAGCAGAGGAGTTCAGATGCTGGAGCCAAAATATAAACGGTGCAGCAGACTCTGCTGCATGGAACGCAGCATAAATTTTGCAAAAGCACACCACAAAACTGCTAGACCCTGACAACTGCACACCAATGTAATGTAATCTGAAAATTAATCAGGTAATGAGGATTTAAAAAGGCCCAATTCTATTAATCTGCCCTGATGCAAACTTTTAATAATTCATAAGAGTGTTACAGTACATGTTGTTTGTCAAGAATCATTTAGCACACAAGCCAAATGATGAAAACCACAAGTGTCTTCAGATTCAGCCCACAAATACCTCGTGATATTTTGATTTCTTTCCTCCCTGAACTGTTAATCACATATTTCACTTCATTTTGTTTCTTATTTTGACTAGTTATGACTATTATAAGGGCTCCAACATAGAAAGATATACTGCTGAGAAAGCTAAAATAAATTATACTGTTTTTATTTTTAGCACCACAATAGCAAAAGACAATAAATAAAATGATGCATGGTTTAATAGGAAAGTAGCTCCTACTGTTCAACCAGTTAAATCACTGCAATGTACTGTATATATCAGGGCTTGAATAACTCTAATTCTTTGAAAGATGTGGATGGAAGTGGCAGAAACCAACACAACCAAGGAAAAATCAATATTAGTCAGAATGTTGCAATGTTTTAGAATGCATAATCACAGAGAGAGTGACCCTTTAATTAATGTAGAAATGATCACCAGACTAAAAGAGAATGCCTTCGTTCTCCGAGTAATGTTCTAATCTTTAATAACCTTTAATGCATTATTTAGTCCTCAGGAGTCATTTTTAACCCGGGACTGTCGAAAACGCCTCCAAGCAAGACAAGTAGTTTCATGTTCATTTGTATAAACTCTGGCATGTGCTACAAGCCTCAGCATCAGTGCAGCTCTCTTTCCGTCTCTGTGAAACGCTACTGGTCACAGCAAGAATTTATTTTTTCAAAACGGACACATGTAATGATCAGCCTTTCACTCTATCACATTGTAAACCTGCCCAGGAGGACAAGGAAATTCTGAATCCTTCCATCCTCCTCCTTTGTAAAGGTAAATTAGCTTCAGAATTGCATTGCCTATAGTAAGATTGTCTTTATTTTCTGTTAATTTCTGTACTCAGTTTCTTGCTAAAATGACATACAGTGCATTATACAATCCTGTATATGTATATTAGGCTGTACTATGGGGATGTATTCTGAAAACATAAAGTCCTACCCTTACTTCACATACAGTACAGTTTCTAAAAGATGGAGTTTAGAATTTCCATATTTTGTTCCAAAGCACAATTAGTTTTTTTGTAAAAAACTTCTCCAAGTTAAGAAATCTTCTCTACCCTGGCTTGTTGGAAGAATATACCTTTCCTGGACTTCGGAAAAAAAAAATTTCAACCCATCCCTGATGGTGTGTCTGCTTCCTACAGTATTCTCTCGGCTGAGTTTTAGGAATCTCTGCCCTGGAAATGACATTTGTGGTTTCCTCTGCTCAATAAAAAAAGTGTTAAATTACCACCTCAACAGTCAAGACAATGGCAGAAGACAAATCTTGTTTTTTTCTTATTTTCTCTTGGTTTTCTTGCTGCATCAGTCCTGCAAATGAGGGAATTTCTGTCTGAATCAGTCTCTCCTGTCAGCATTCTGGTGTGGCAGAGAATGGATCCTTTAATTTGTGATGACACTACAATATTCTGAAGAAGAGATTTATAACCCATCGTTGAAAGAATATGATTTTGACCTGACCAGCTTTCAAGTAATACAGGCTGAGCTTAGCATTTCAAGTTGCTTGAAAAGCATGTTAAGTATAGCAGTGGAGTTCAGTAAAAGGAAAAGAGAAGCCCATTCCTTCCGCATCATTTAAAGAGTAAAATAACCCTGACTGCTAAGCAGTAAACACACAGACAATAGGCCAGTTTACATGATTGATTATTCTCACATGAAGAGACAAGGCATTGGCACATTTGGGAGAAAAGCTTCTCTACATTACGTATTTCTACATTAGTTTAAGAGGCAAGACCCGAAATCGATGCCCACTTTCACATATTGAATAACAATATTCACTTATTTGTAATTTTATCACTCCAATAAATGAGAAACAATGGAATATTTCCAGTTTGGTACTGTACCGGTGTGTCTTTTTGCCATGCGTTGTGTAGGCCCATACGGTAGGTACAGTATGTACTGTATTGATAAAGGCTTACAAGTTCAGTAATACTATCAATAACATTGTACTGTATTTACTGTTCCAACTCTATACAGCATGGGGACTGTTGATACAGGTATCTGTTCCTTTTGTAATTGGTCATGCAAGGCTTGAATTCCATTTATGAACCAATGTTGGGTCCATTAGCCAACAAGTAACTGAACTCATCATACTGTGCCTGTGCACCCCAACTGACTAACATTGGCCTTCACTTTTTGTAATTATCTGTTCCACCACTGAGCACTTCCGGTGTTCTTGTTAGTTTAAATCAATAACCAGTTTTCAACTGAATTCACTCAATTTCTATAATAGAGCAGAAAACTCCAAGAACGTTGCAGAAGTAGTCTGCAGCAACTATGTCAGAAACCCTGGGGTTACTCAAAACCCAAATTTCATAATCTTGACCTGGAGTAGGAAGACATTTTCTGGTTTCAATCTAAATGAGCTATTAGTGACTTCTAAGTCAAATCAATTGATTTTATCTGCTTTCTGCAATTAGGATTCACAAATAATCTCCTTAATGTCAAACACTCTGTAACACACATAATACAGTAAGTCATAATAAGAGTCCAAACTCATAATAAGTTTTCTCAGTAGTGCATGGACCCATTGATTAAATATAGTCAAGCTGTTGAAATCTGGCATCTGGCAAAGGTTTCATGTTAATTTCATTCCTCATTCTACAATTTAGAAACTTGTTTTCTAAATAAACATAACATTAAACAGTTCGATTTAAGATCTTGAGGAGCCAAACTAATAAAGCTCAACTGGAATGAAAACCAGAAGGCACAGGGGGTAGGAAACACTGCCCTAAATCATCTGGACAGGTTTAATTACTTTTTTATTTATTGGAAGGATAATTGTCAGTATAGGTGCCCTCCATCATTGACTTTCGGCAGACGCTGTAGTCAGTTCTTCAGCTCATGTCTGTTACAAAATTACTAGTGTAGTCAGAATGTTCTCTGACAGTTTTGAAAATATACTGTATGGGAAAAATAAACTGACTTCCATCAAACTCAGTTTTTATATTGGCTGTGCTCTTCATTTGGGAGTACCTGCAGCAAAGCACTTGATTACAAACTCAAATGATCTACTATAAATTAAGACACTAAAACACCGTCACCATGTTATTGGTTCAAGAGAAATGCTTGTGTGAATAGAATACAAGGTCGTTCTTACAACAGTATGAAGCTCACAATTTTCTTCTTCCCGTCTGTTTCAAAATATAAAGTACAGAACTACAACGAATGGCAAGGGCTTAACTTTAATTCTAAAACTCCACAATCAGCCAATTGATCCAAGACATTTTAAACGGGGTTATCCCATTAGGCGTGTAATTGTGTACCTAAGGCTGCATGACCAGCCATTACAGATCTCAGTAAAACCAATTTTCTTCTATCCATGCAAGTTAAGCCATTACATCACAGGTGTATCATGTTTTGCTTTACTACATAGATACACTTCAAAATAGAAGTGTACTTACATTTTAGGTGCATTTTAGAGTGCACCTTAAGGAAAGTAATAAATAAATCATTTTAATAAATCAATTAATATTATTAATTAATTATTTATTAATAAAATAAATCAAGTTAAATATATGTGTGTCATTTCATAGGCTAAAACAATTGCTTGTGCTGCATGTTTAACCTCTGTAAAATAGTACTTTAAGACACATATCTCAATTTTATATTTTAGTCTGATTTATATGAAATGCATCAGAGTTTTCAAAAGTTATGCCTGGTGACGAACTTTCAATAAACTATATTTTTTTGTTTTAAACAATCCAGTCATGCAAGAGAACTTCATAGATTTACTGTATACGGTACATTCTGCAAGATAATTGAAAGCAACAGCTGAATGTTTTCACAATAAAAAACATGGCAATCTCTATATACAGTACTGTAATATTGAATTGAATTAATTATATTGATTAATGGCTTACTGTATTTACATTGTTGTACAATTTTCCAGAACGTGTATGCTAGAACAATTGACCTATCCACAGGTAATTCAATTGAATCAATATTGTCATCTTTGATATTTGTTTTTAAATCTTAAAAGATTTATTACAGTATACAGAAAAAGAAATACACAATTGCAAAATGATTGCTTCATTTTATGCTACTTTCATTGAGTTTGTTTCTTTCTTTGGCCTTTTTTACATCTCTGAAAAAATGAATGGAGTAGAATATGACTAGAAAGTAGACATTGGAAGGATTTGTTCTAAAATGACTTTATCAAAAGACAAAACATGTAAATTCCATTCTGTCTGATTACCCTTCATCATAATAAAAGTGCATAAAAAGAGCGATTGCAATGCTACACCACTCTGGAGCAGTGGCAGCAATAAAGCTAATGAGCTTCTTTTACTGAAAGTAAAGGGTATGACATTTTTCAACAGGACATTGACAACAAATTGAACTTTGGTTTTTGAACTTTAGCTTCAAAATGTGTTTATCTACAATGTAACCCCAACTTACCTCTTCAAGAAAACTTTCCTAAACATCTTCCTCTTTTTTTCCAGATAGTCCTTTATGCAACAAGGAAATACTGTATATAGTATATTTTAGGAAAGCTATTCTTCAGGTGAAAAAAATGTCTTGATTTACAAGATGCCCTTCAGTGTCTGGACAGAGGAGGGATTGGATCCAGAAGAGAGCGTTTGGTGTCTGCACAGATTAGAAAAAGGGGAGGACGGTAGGTTTGTGTGAAAGTTACAAGACCTGTAAAAAGCAGTAAAGTCTGGAAGGAGGAGCCCCAGCTGCCTCTCACACCAGGAACGTTTTTATACATTTGCTGGCTGACCTTGTCAATGATGTATCTCTGCCTCCTTCAAGACTATTTCACTTATTTTTCTTGCGTTTTTGAGCAGGAATGTGGATTTGCCTTACGGGCTAGTTCTTAAAACAAGGGATTTGTCAGCGCAACAGACTGTTTAAAACCCATTTCCTTTACCATTGACACCTGGGAAAATGAGAGAGGTGGGCACCTTGCAATTTATAGAACATGAAAAAAAGAAAGAAAGAAAAAAAATCACTGAAAAACATTTTTGTGTGCAAGTTCTGAAGTACACATAGAAAAAAAGCTATAAAATGCACACACAAGGAGAAAATAAACATTTGGTACATCCTATTAACTGAATTAAAGTCAGGTCTGATTTTGCAAAAACTTTAGAGATTTAAATTAACTTAGCAATACTGTGAAGGTGAATTTCATTGTTGTTCAAAAGGTCAGAAGACTTACAGTACACTGTAATTTAAAAATACTTTGGAAATTACACTAATGTCAAAACTGCATATACTGGTTGCTCACACCTGAAGAAGGCTCCACAGCAGAAATGTAGTGTTTCCTTTCTTCTCTTTTCAGCGTGGAATAAGCCTTCTACTAGTTCCTATACTGGTAGGTATTTGTTTCTTTGTTTTCCAACAGTCATAATTCCGCTCATGTATAATTCCTGTCCTGAACATTTACAAAAATGCCTACAGTAGATATCCGAGTTCTGGAACAACCTGGTTTCATATCCCTTAAAGATAAAAACCTGCTTCACTTACTAACACCCACATCTTTTCTACTAAGATTACTTTTTCTCAGTGTGACACAATAAAATGTAATAGAGGTCATTTTAATTAATAGCCAGCAGCACTTAATGGTTTTGCTAAAGGTATTCATCGCATTCTCACATGGAGGGAGGTAGGAGTTGCAAATTAAATCCAAGACACAAGGCAGTGTATGCCATGATTTGTATTATTGATACAATATCCAAGAAGGGAAGTAATTCAGGCATTTTGCACTACAGTGCAATTTTCAACATTTCAACAAATCAATACTTACCTATTACTTATAAAGATAAAGATAAAAAATAGTATTATATCAGGGCACTAATACCTCTAAGAGGAAGCAGAGACAGTTGAACTCCTCTCTGAACTCTTGGATGCTCTCTGACCTGCAAGTGTCTGGACCAGTGACAATGTGCTGTTTCCAGATGTTTCTTGAAAGGTCAACAGTAGTTACAAAGAGTTGTGTCGGACATAGATCTTACCAGAACAGCACGGGACAACATCGAAGAGTGGGACTAGTGCAGGCGCGCTTGGAATGCTTGACTGAGATGGGGCACAGAAGAACATACCTGCTTTATATCATGAAATATAAGCATCTGGATGTGAGTCGACCAGAAAACCGAAATAAAAAGAAAAACCTGAACTTTCAATGCACAGCTGGCAGTACAAATGGAAGACACAGACAAGTTCTTTATTTGTATCTTTGATAAGAAAGAAAGAATGCAAATTGAATTAGTAACTGGGTTTAAATTACAACAATTCATTTGACATGAACATCAGTATCGGGAGGTGCACAGTGAAAGGTTTTAAAAACTACAGGAAAGAAAAAACTCATTTTTTTGGTAAAATATTTCAAATATCTGGGTATGGGATCCTTCACATGTATGTTGAATCGTGACAACATCAAGAGCATGGACAATTGCACAAGTGGTACGATATTTTGTTTGCTTTTCTAAAGCTGTCTGGACACGCTCAGAAAATGCTCTCAAGCCCGTGACAAATGGATTGAAATCAATGTTGTTAATATAGGTTAGTACTTCTTTAAAATCATTCATTATGTTAGTAATAGTTGTGTAGCATTTCTAGCCTCATTGTTTTAGAAGCTAATTGTAATAAATATTCAATTACAAATATTTGATTAACAAAATCTGATAAACAGATACAGTAGAGGCCCTTTACTACAAAAAACTTTGTGAGGTATACCATAGGTACATATCTATTACTTCTTTTATGTTAGTCCAGATCATTTTTGTCACTTCAATGACAGATGTGTAATAAACGTTTACAACAACACATCTGAAATTATAGCCTTACAAAAATAATACAGCCTCCTTGTGGTGAAAAGACAGCTTGTCTATAAGCAAAGTGTATCATTTGTAAAGATACAGATTATATTCTTTACCGTATTTATAAGTCCTCTGTTAGATCTAAATGTGGATTTCTTGTGAACTAGTTGATGCTCAGGAAAAGATGTCTTTGTGTCTTGGGAGATAATATTTTTACATCTATCATCATTTGATGGAGGCCTTCAGCCTATTTTTACTACTCTAAAAAACTGAATATAGCCATTCTTAGAGTCTGAGTTGCATTAATACCATTAAGGCACTCCTAACAAGGACCCTTCTATAACCTCCTTTGCTGGAATTTACTGTAATTTTCTAATCCTTTATTTAACCAGATAAGGCAATTGATAAATTCTCATTTGCAGTGATGATCTGAAGAGTTCCCATCACAAGGCATTCATGAGAGTATCTTCAGTAATGTACTGTACCTTGTTCAAGGATGCATGAGGGCTGAACCTCCTTGGATCTGAACCCGTAATGCTCAGCAGCCAAACTAGCCCTCCACAATGTTGTCCCTGGTGATACCCTGTACCACACACATTGGTTTCAGGTCAGGTTATCCCATGAGAACTTTCATCATTTTCACTTGTAATAATTCTAGTACTTTGGATCATTTGTGTGTTGAAATGTATAGCTACAGCCAACATGACCATCCTGTCTTAACAAGATGTCATCGTCTTAACAACTGTTGCAAACTAGAGCATGAACTCATTATTACAGATCATTTTCTTATTCCATCTGTGTGGGTTTTTGCACTGGAGAGATCTAATAACCCATGTTCTCAGAAAAATGTCCTAAGCAACATTTGTTTTGGAAACCATATGTCTATCATTTATACCAAAATGATAATAATCTGTCCTTCAAGTTATAAAAGCAGGCTTGTCTGTCTGTTTCACTGTTTAACCTACTGCAGTTTAGGCACCAGAAAACAACGTTTTGATGGCTGTGGAGAGGGTGGTATGGCCAATAAGGTCAATTCTTTACCTTTTGATCAAACTAGATTTTTCCATGAACATTTACTGTACATCTGCCATGTCCTTACCATCAGAGTCAACAGGGATACTTTGTTACTTTAAAGTCTGAGAAATGTGTACTTGTCAAGACCTTTTTGTGCCAAGCAATTTATGAACTTTGAGACTCAGTTCATACATGTAATAATACTCCTTAAATTGGTCTTTTCTACCTATAGTAAATAACATTTATATTAAATACAGCTATTAGAAGAAAATAATAAAGGGATTTTAATTTTTTAGTGACAAAAGGAAAAGAAAACTCAGAACACTATTCATAGTCATGCTCAAGATTCTTTCCTGACTTACAGTCCTGAAACATGACAAATAAATTGATAATGGTAGTAGACTTTGTTTTGAAATATCATCAACATACATTCTTACATAAAAGCAGCAGGCTAAGAAGTAAAACAGATTGACAAGACCACTTCTATTACTTGAAAGACAGATTATTTTTGCCACAGGGTATAAAGCATTTGACTTTGGAAAGTGTCAGAAAGAGTAAATAGGGTTAAGTTGATTGACAGGGACCTAGGTTCTCTACAAGTACAGATACCACTGCTGAAATCCAACAGTGGTAAAAAACAACATTCAACAAAGAAAACACAAAATAAATAAATTCCTGCAACAAGGTGACTCATTTTTATAAATGGACTTTTATTATTTAGTCATTGTCCATTAGCCATTTGTGTCATAATCGGTATTTGACATATTTAAAAGAAAATGGTACTATAATTACAAAACTTGCAGAAAGGAAAATGGATGACTATTATTAATGGGCTGTGTGGAGGCATGTTCTCTTTAGAAGCTGAAACTCTGTGTGATCATTTAAACCTCCAGCTACAGTATCTATTCAAAAACGTTTGAAATACTGTGTGGACAACCAACTGCAGTTCTAGTCTTGCATGGCCACTGTATCTTTAGGGTTTATTTCCAGTTCAGCTCTTAAAGAGTCAATTGAACTAATGATTGGCCTAACTGGAAAAATTTAACACACTTCCCAAGAGACTCGTGTCATCTGCTGAATTCCAAAACCGGAGATGAGCACCACTATGTCTTTACTGTGGTGCAGGATTTTCAGCTGATATTTGGTACTATTTGCTGTTATTGCATTGTTGCCTTGTTTTACATTGCAATTATGAAAATCACACAATTGAGTATTTGTCTATTGAGACTATGTTTCTCTTTTGGAATCCGACAGAAAGGCTGGTAGATTGGTAAGATGAAAAACCCAAGCATCAGAGCAAAGACTCCGATGATAACTACTGTATTGTCAGTTGAGAGACAAGTTGCAGTTAAACAAGCAACATTTATTAGGATCTAAGGAGCGGAGCACAGCTTGTTAAGATCTGTGAAAGGACAGTGTGAGTCAGCTGAAGTGCACTCTAGAGAAAAAGGGTTATTGGACATACACTCACCGTAAAAACCTTCAAAAATGTTTACTTGAAAAGGTTTGCTGATTTCCAACATTTGCTGGGTGGCTGAAGCTGTTTCTCCACTCCCCTAACAGTGTTCAAAACAAAATGTAGTACTTTCACTCTCACATATCTTTGCAGTAAATGGGGTAAAAAGGTGAAAACAAAATAATATGAAACAATAAGACGTCAAGACCAATATTTTAAGTTGTTATATTGATTTTTCTTTCTTTCTTTAAAATTCATGGCATAAATACTGTACATACAGTATCGTACTGCAAATGTATCACACATTTCAAACAAAAGATTCATACATGAGTGTTAATTGTGCTACAGAGCAAATCTAATTCTTAATTTGAATATAAAGTCTGAGTTTGAGTTTGTTCTTATCCTCATTTGCTTAATCCCATTCTTAACCACAATTCAAATCTTTTATCAGAGTCCCGGAGGAACATAGACATTGAGGAACCAAACCCTCTTGCAAAGAAAACATTTTTTATTTTTTTATCACTATAGTTTGAGGACTTTCTATATCACAAAAAGACCAATCAATTTTGGAAAGGCATATCTGGAAAAAGAGTATGTGTGAGTAATAGATGAAAAAACTACTAATTGTACTTCTTTGGTTACATTTAAATGAAGAATACTGAATAATTTTGATTTCTTTCTGGCATTTTGTAAATGGCTTACTGTAGGATATCCATATACGTCCTCATTAAAGCATCACATACAAGCACAAATCTGGAAAGTGTTAAGCAAAGCATGAGAGTCTGCTTTACAGCCCATCACACGGACAAGGTCACATGTGTTTCCATGCTGGTTTGAACTGCCGTCAGTTTCTGCAGTCCGAAGTGGAAACTGAAGACTTTTCCAGCACTAATGCAGCCATTTGCACCACCTAGAAAAAGCCAGATTAAAAATTGATACCTGACTATCAGCATCACAATTAAGTATTTTGTAACCCATACCCCCTTATCATTCACAAATATTTTGCAAACATGGTAATAAGTGACCCTCGACCTACAGTGTGCTCACTAACCCCCAACCCCACTCCAAAACCAAACCACCGAACGAAATGATCTTATGAGCAGGTCTCTACATAATTCAGTCTGGAAACCACTGAGGTGTTTGCCTACATAGCCCCAATCTAATATCTCACATGAAGACCTTTCTCTTTCAAAAACAGGATCTAAAGCAAAGGATATGGCAAGGGGAGTTTAGTACCTTTATATTTAAAAACATATACCTGGAGAACACGTGAATTCAAGTGTGAAAAAACAGAGACACACAGAGTAATCATCTCTGTCCCTGCTATATTTTAAATTAATTCAAAGATCCACTGCACTTACTGTATGGAAAGTAGTATACCTTTATGTGGAAAAGCTGATATAGAACTTCCATCATCATTTCTTAACATCACAAACAACCTGAAAAAGGCTCCACAGATGAAATGTGTATACGCTGGAGTTCGGGAAAAAAAAATTGAAGAATACCTTTGCAACCGTCATCTGTAATTGTGTAACTATCAACAATGCCTTCCCCCATTAATAACCACTTACACATGATCCTATCTGGAGACATTGTTTTCAGAGGTAGCAATACTACGGTATATACTACATACTACATACTGTACATTACATGAAATGTTAAACATTAAAAGTTTAGCAAAGGTTAGCATAGTAAGACCTCTGCTTATCTATTCAAATTTTCTCTAAAATAAGTAATTATTCCACATTTGCAGCTGTATTCAGCTGTATTTTCTCATTTTACTTTATAGTGTGGTATTAACCTCAAAGTGTTTATTTGCAGCTCCACACCCCAATATCTATAGAACGATGTTTTGGATTCAGCAATAAAATTCTATTTAGTAATGGTTGTTCTGTTGTTTTCCTGAAAAAGATTGATATTGCATAAATGTGTAAAGGAGCGTATTCTTTTTTTAATTTTTCTAATATGGGAACTCTAACTTTCATCCATCCATTTTCTAACTGTCTTATCCAATACAGGATTGCAGAAGAGCCAGAGCCTATCTGGGTAAGCAACAGGCACAAAGCAGGATAGAGCCCTGACAGGACACCAGTCAATCACAGGGCACACAGAGACGGACACGCACACACAGGGCCGATTTTCCAGAAGCCAATTAACCAAGCAGTATGTGTTCGGACTGTGGGAGGAAACCAGAGCACCTGAGGGAAGCCCACTCAAATACAGGGCCTCAGTGCTGTGAGGTACAGAAGCAATGCTAAACTCTGTGCCAGTGTGCTGCCTGAGCCCCAACATAAGGAACATTACAATGAAGAGATTGGGGCGGAGAGCTGCACTAGTATGCACTGGCTGCAAAGGAACAAGTAAAGATCAATTCCACTCCTGAAAAATACAAAGAAAAAACACAGCGTTTTGGCTTCTGAGCCTTCTGTAGGTGAGAACAAGGCTGACACCTGAACAACACCCAAAACATTGTGCTTTTTTCCTTCTACTTTTTGGCATGGAAAACATTACGTTACACATTATGCGAATGAAACAGAGCAAAGTTTAATTTCTTCATCGTGCTTCTGCTCCCTGAATTCAACACATTTTTGGGAAAGTAGTAAATCTAAGCTAATGTGTTTATGACTGGGTAAGGCCTGTCTCAGCGAGCGTAATTTCGTTCAGCCTGATTAGCAAGTCTTAAAAAAACTCATACTAAAGAATTATTTATGAGAAGTAAAAAAATGCCATGCACAGCAGTTTACTGTTCATCTGCATATCAGAAGAAAAAAGGAGGACTGGAGGGGACATTTCTATACAAATTTCAGAAACAAAGCATTATCTGCTGTTTGACTGGAAATCTACAATACCACCTTTGAGGAGAGGTAGAAATTTTGTGAGGAATACTGTGCTCACCTGCCCCGGCTCTGGAAATTTGCCCTTACCCTGGCAGATTTACACTTCCATTAGCAGCAGCTAATAGATGCAAAAAGAGATAGTCACATCCAATTTTCTAAGAAAAGATGTCGAATAGCATTTACTGAATTAAATTGATTTGTTTATCACACGCAGCAGAGCTAATTAATAATCCCTGAAAAGTTTAGTTTAAAAAAAATCGTTCAGTGTACAGTATGGTGCTGTCTTGTCTTTCAACTAATCTGTATTGTTTTAAAAACATACTTCTAATGACTCGTTGCCTTACCTGACCTAGGTCTAGGACTAAATTAGATCTATAGAATATACCTGTATGTTCTAGGGTTTTGATTTTGTTTATTATAATATATGTTTATTATTATATTATAATTATATATTATTTATATAATTATATATAAGAAGAAGAAGACAATTATTATTATTAATATCATCTGTTTTTACTTTTTTACTCTCTTATTTTATGAAGACGACTAACTTCAAGGTCAGTATCCGAAACAGTCAAAAGCTATGGTAACAATTAAAACAACTTTATGGCTTGCCCTTGTTTCAGACAGTGCAAAGTGAAAAAAAGCTTCCCTTTCAGTACATTCCCATAAAATATGTGAAAAGCACCTGGAAGCTGTTTTTCAAAACTGAGAGCTAAGCCAAATATCTGAATTTTGATTGATGTGCTTAAGTTTCCTGCCTCTGCAATGACTGTTGAAAGCACCCTATTCATACCTAGATCGAGGCAATACCGGTTGTTTCATAGGCGATGTTGTGCAAAACCTCATTTGCACTGTACAACATCTGTCAAAAGGCTACATCTTTTCAAAAAGAAAAAAAGTACATTGATAGACTTTTTATGTAGTAATATGTGCAATCATACCACTTGCTGGTCTTGTGTGTAAAGGTGAATTACAGAATTCATTTGTAAAATTGAAATGGACAAATCCCAACTTCTACCAATCATTCTCTCAAAGGCATAAATATGGGACACCAGACTTTCCGTCTCAGAGTTTTTGGTTTTGCTTAAACCCCTACTCTAACCTCATTTCTCTCACTAATGCAAGAACCCTTTGGTTTCCGATAGGTTTGTCTGCAAGACCAGATTGTCACCTCTTAAGTCGAGCGTTAAAGCCAAAACATACAGTATTTAATCTTTATTCAAAGGTCACAAACACATTGCTTGTTTGGTGTAGCTGTTATCCCATGAAATTAAAAAAAGCAAAATAATGAAAGGGTTTTTACGAAGAATATAAAACAACTTCAACATAATGCAGCTTCAGTAACCTACTGTATATACAGTATATAAGGTGAGTGAATGTATCCCGTATACAGTATATAATATCCGTACAATTTTGAGGCTGATTCAACACTGCATTTAGCTTTGAAGTAGCTACAGTATGTGACATTGTCAATAATTTAAAAAATAAGAAGCATTTAATTTAAGCAGATATGAACTCATCTGATCTGGCCTTTTAAATGTAAACTTTTTTTCAGGGGGAAAAATGTCTACGCAACACAAGCTACAGTGCCTTGCAAAAGTGTCTACCTCCTTCCAACGTTCTTCCATTTTTTTAATTACTAATGAGGTCTACACATTTCTCAAGCGAATATCTTTAATCAAAACTCAAACTGAAAACTTTGATGGGTAATACAGTTGTGTGTTGGCAAGCACTGCCATAAAAAAAATCAAATTGTATGCACAACGAAAATATATTTTGGAATACGACAAAATAGGACATTATGGGAAGGGGGTGAGATTCTTCTGCTTGCGATAAAAGTGTGCAGTTCTTGGTTAACTCCAGCTGTTTCTAATTTTTTTTCTTGCACTATTTTACAGCTTTTACACTTCAGTCCTGGTTCATACTTTTGTGAAATTAGAAGCCACCTAAAATCTAACAAGACACGGTATAAAACACAGGTCCCAGAGGACTGATATAAGATTTTAAATCTGTGAATGGACTGCTGTGCTAAACTGGAAAGGTAGTTACTGTACACCAGCACATTCCAGTAAGTAATGTCTTCAAGTGATTCAAAACCTTACTTTCATGCTTAGTTCACAATTTAACATACCAAGAAACGCTTCCAGGTGTGGGAAAAATAATTCTTTTTAACTAAAAATCTCTGTTGCTAAAGGAAATGGATCTGAGGAAAATATTTTTTTTTTGAAGCATGGGAAAACTAGCATTTTCACCTCTGCAAACTTAAAGACCAAGAAACAAAAAAAAGTCAATTTTTTTTTACTGAAACATGCTTTTGAAATCTGATCTACTGTACATACACTTCATGGCTAAAATTATAATTTAAAAATGACAGCAGAAATAATGAGAGAAAATGATAAGAAAGAGATGAGACTTAAGAACTCATTGCAAAACATTTGACCGCTACAGTTTTTCATCAACACAATTCCCTTCTATATTTTAAGTATGACTATGAACATATATTTCTGATTTTGTTATGTAATGTAGCTCAAAAAGAACAAATGAAAATTTTGACTTTAGTGCTACAGTATGTATTTTATTTTATAACAACACTAAAAAGCAATATACAATACCATTTAGCCAGCACCTGAAGAAAATATCCACCACAGTGCAATAACTTGCTTGCCTGTGGGCTAGCTAAGATTACTTGTTAGACTTCACATCTTTCTTTTAAAATGAAAAAAAAATATGACACCAAACAAAGTTTTGCACCTCAGCTCCCTTGTAATTTAAAACTAAATCATGAAACACACATCTGCAAACTCCTCTTTCACTGAATTTGCACTCTCGCCTGGGAGAAAGGCTGCTGAACAAGATGTATTAGCAAACAGAAAGGCTCTGTTCACTCGGGGTTCTCATAGTAAATTCTAGATTAAAAAAATTGGGCTTAGAAATGAAGATCAAGATGGAATGTTAATGTACTTTGGGAAGTATTTAAAGGCAGAACATGGCTAGGTTTCAATATTGTGTACCTCCCTGTGTGAGGCCTGCAAAGCAATTGATTCCACAGGAATGTTTTTTCAAATATAGAACATAAACTATTCGGGTTTAACTGGACAGTTAAGTTCTTGGTTCATTCAAAATCATTCCTTCTGTTAAAATGACAGTATCAGATTACAATTTTTGAAAAGAGAGGATTTGGAAATATTGTCGAATTAGATAGCACTGCAAACTTTACTGGAGAAAAAGACTTTGTACAGTAGTTCCCCTATTAGACAGAAAGTACAATGTGTGTTTTTCTTGGGGGGGGGGGGGGGTGGAGAATGGACAGACTGGATTTATGACAGAAACAGAAGGTACAGAACGAGGACATGTGGAAAATTATAAGACACAGTTAGCTCAGGAGAAAGTGGCATGTGCAGAAAATGAATCCTGAATACCAGGTAGAAAGGTCAGGGGAAGAAATATGACATGAGAAGCAAAGGGTGGGTGGATGTGAAGCAAGGAAATGCAAAAGGTCAAGGGGCATTCAGCAGGCAGGCTTATGGCACAAAAAGCCCAGGAGAGGCCTAGAGCAGGAAACACTCCAAACACCCTGTTTTTGAAGAAAATCAAGTGTCTGAATTTCAACTTTTTTTAAAGTATATAAAAGGAGCAAAAAAAACAAACAGGCCAATTTGCACCCCTTTAAAAAGGTGACAATAGATTTCAGGTAAAAAAAAAAAAACAAGTTACGACAGCAGGCAAGTCTCAAAACGGCACACAAGAACCCAATCGAATGAACATGTTTCCACTAGAATCTGCAAGGAATGAGAATGCAACACGGCAGGTTTTCTGATCTCCAACTGCAGTACGTTCAACAAGAGACTTACAAAGTTAGAAGGACATAATCTACAAAAAAGTCGTCAATACACAGAGCTGAATTCTGTCAGATTTCACGTCAGCACGAGTGCCTGGAAGTACAGTATTGACTGAATACAGGTTTTGGGTCGACCTAAAACAAACCTGTGGTGTTTCTGTATTGATGGCTGCAGAATGCAGTAATATGATTCACTACACACTGTGCATAGCTACTGTGAAAATAGACACAACAAGCTGCACCTGATATCATACAGTATTGACAGACAGCATCACCACACATCCAAAGGTTTTGAATAACGATCATCATTTTCTTTAAGGAGATGTTTTAAACAGTGAGTTAAAGGAAGTTTTCCTAAGACGGTCTAACCAAACTAAATTTTGTGTTGCTAAATGACAAGTACTGTGGGTTGGTTGTGCTGCAGAGAATTCATGGTATATTTGCAAGTAATAGAGGGGCTACGTTACCCAGCAATCTCTGGTAATTAGTAATCAGCCTTGTAGGGACATGTGCAATGATACCAGGTCAATGTTCATACTGTCTTTCCAAGACCCTGCAAGCTAAGTCTTCGTGTGTTTCCATATGGCATGCACATATTTTCAGGGTTTTGAGGCTGAATAGCATCTTCTCATTTGGAACTGCTCTTATGTTTTCCATGTGGATTTCAGTTTCTAGAATATGTCCGGAATTATATTTTCTTAACCTCTGGTGTAATGAGCTCTGCGTGCACTCAAGTGAATGACAAATGGGTGCTAAAATAATTTGAATATTTTCTTGGATGGCTAGAATTCTTGTAATTAAAATACATTATGGTGGTATTTTTCTTCATTTGAATTATTTCGGTAAAGGTTTCCACTTCCAAAAGACCTAAAAAGGACAAGTGCATGACGGAACCCCCACTATACCACCCTCGACCCCCTGAATGGGAAAGCTAGATATGTAGCACTCTTCGTGTAAAGAAATGTTCCTGAACCATTCTAAATGAATCTGCTTTCAGCTTCCTCTTACAACCCAGTGTCTTTGTTACACTGCTGAGTGTGAAACAGTCCTCATTGACCAAACCAGCATTAATTCTTTTTGCTCATCCTTGAACTTTGAACTTTTTCTAAGGCTAAAGATATTTTTATGATATTGAAAACTGAATACAATCTTCCAATTGACTAGTTACTAAAGTGCTGTAAAGGTTGAACACAATCTTCCTGGATATAAATTTTACTACTGTATATGCCCAAGCATCTGGTTTGTTTTATTATTACGTCCTCACATTATCTTAATGAGGATATAGAAGAATCTGCATGAACACCCAGATCTTCTCATGCGTAGGTTCAGCTCAGAAATCCCCATGACCCTTGTGGGTCACCTTGCACGTGACAATATTAATGTAGTTTGCCAAGTGTCTGCTCAATCCATGATTTCATCAAAGTCTTTTTGTCTTCCTGTTTGCCAGTCCCCTTATTTTTGTATTATCTGTAGAATTAACTTTAATCTTATCTGTATCAGAATCTGACTTGTTGACATTCAGTAGATGAGAAAGAACGGCATTTAAAACAGATCCCTGCGGCACAGCACAGGTTCCACCTGTCTAATTAACTTATGCTGTTGACTGTTGATTGACCAGTTCCTGATTCATGTCCATTCATTACGTTAGATAACCGACATCCGTTGCTCATCAACCATTGTTCATTTCTCAGTCCATTCTCTTACCATCTCCACAAGCACATTCTGCTTAATCAATATGCAAGTCTCTGGTTGTTATAGAATTAAGAAAATAATTAATTATGTTGCTTTTATAAGGACATTTTACTTGATCTCCCATTTCCATGAGAATCGTGGTTCTAAAGTTAGTTTTTCTTCTCAGTAATTGACCTTAATTATTTCTATGAATATTAAACTCATAAAGCTTATACAGTATACGTTTAGGACAATACATTTGTGGTAAATTATGCAATATTCTTGATGCCTTTTTCCATACATGATATTGGATTTTGCAGTGCAGTTTTGTTATAATTCAATTTACAGTAAGAAAATGTTTCTGACCTTTAATATACTGTATATGCCATATTTTACATAGTTTATGCAGAATGGCCATTTACTTTTGTCTATGACATTTAAAAAGATTGGAAAGTCAGCCACTAAACTTTGACCTTTAGGAAAAGTGGAAATTCAGACATTTAACTGAGCTGACGAAAAGATTGATGTTTATTTCCACAATATAATGCCTACAAATGATACAGAAGCTCAGAATCCCTTTGAGCCTGTACAGTTTGTACAAAAATAAACACTTCAGCATCCCACTGCAACAGTTACTAAGCTCAAATAATGGAATTTCTAATAAAAACACATTTCACACTAACACAAGCCTGTTCTTGCTGTGAGAACTAATAAAAAAACTAAGGTGATAATTTCGAGTCTATATTTACAGTCATTTCTTACATATTTTGAAAGAAATATGTTAGTGTGGTCAACCAAATGAAATAAACCATGATATTATTTTATTAAGACATACAGTAAAGTGCTTTTTTAATTACTTCATAAAATTTGTAACTCCCATGTCATAGTGCTAACAAAATTTAATTATTATGCATTTAATTATTATTGTTATTTATAATATTATTAACATTATGATTTTATACACTTAATAATTAATGATATTATACTTATTATATTCTGAATATATGCTCAAATTGGAAACATCAGTTTTACAAATTGATCTGTAACTCTCAGATTCACAATACATTTTTCTGTTAAAATGCCTTGTTACTTATACATACTGTAGTTCACATGACCAATCTACTAAAGTTAAAAAAGAAAGCAGCCATGTTATTCTGCATACCATGAACTCGCACTACTTACAAGCTATATTCTAAACTAAGGGATGGTAACATAAATGTTAGCTGATAAGCACTCTGGGAAGGCTAAAGAACTACTAACTATATTAGCATTAGAACCTTTTAATTCTATATACTGTGTATAATAAAGGGATTATTATAATACCATTCAGTACTTCAGTCAAATTCCGATGACTAAATGAGCTGACAAATATGAGGGTATAGCACATTTAAAGCTTTGGCATTAATTTGCCTGGTTGAGGAAATGACAGTACTGGTCAGAGATCAGCAGTGTCACATCTCTCCTCACTTATGAGGGGACAAGCCAGGGAGAAAGTGCTGTAAAGGAGATGTTGGGGTGGAAAGAGGGGCTGACAGAAAAGATGTGCACATTGCCACCTGCAGCCGGGGGCGTAAG
The DNA here is from genome assembly GCF_055471065.1 of Atractosteus spatula. NCBI lineage: Eukaryota > Metazoa > Chordata > Actinopteri > Semionotiformes > Lepisosteidae > Atractosteus > Atractosteus spatula. The sequence continues at coordinate 50,548,891 of NC_142713.1, read as the reverse complement.
CACATTCTGCAAGCCATAGGCAACTTCTAATGATGAAACAAACTGACGAATATAAAGGGACAGTGTTGGTCGTCACATACCCCCAAAAGGAACCCCAAAGCACCAACACAGATTTCAAACACTGAGCCGAGAGGAGAACCGAACCAGAACCAAGCAGAAAGAGAGACAACAGGAGGGAAAACTGAAAGAGAAGGTGTTTATTTTTGGTGGAGGTTTGAGGCTGAAGAGGCAAGGCGAAGAGATAAACAAGACAACAATAAGGCCCCAGTGACACAGAGTGAGAAACATGTCTGTCTGTGAAGAAGCAATTCACTAAGTGCTAGAAAAGATTTTTTACTCAAAAATGACTGGAGAACAATTAAAAATGATAATGTTTAATACCTTGAAAAAAACTGTATACTGTATACCCTGTATACACCTTACGACTACCATAAAGACTGCAGGAGCATTTATTGTTAATTCATCTGGAGAAGCAGTATGAAATAATAATAGATTTTTTTTAGTTTGTTTCAGACCAGAATGGATTTTTTGTAACAAAGTTGAGAGAAATAACAAAACAGGTTAGAACTTGGCCAAAATGTAAATTCTGCATTTAGAATTTTATTTAGTCATCATTTCACAGCAATGTGCACTTGATTAGAAACAGACTTTAATGAAGTCAAATTAAAATACTGTACATACATATACAGTACTGTATGTTCACAACAAAAGTACTGTTGGTATTTCTATGTATTAATGAAAGGCTTTTTTTCAGACAACTGCACCTCTTTTATGACCGAAAGAAAACACTGGATAAACAATTTAGCACAAGCACTGTCTTGCAGTGAGCAACTGATTCCTGTTCTGAATTAAAACAGTCTTTCAGACTAGAAATGAGCAATGTAGGAGAAATATGCCATTCATCACATATAATACAGAGTCAATTCCATAAATTTCCTGTCTTTCCTGACATACAGCTGTTCTGCATTATATTAAAAGTGGACACCTACTTTCTTGTTTAAATAAGGTGAATTTATTTGAGTGGATCCATTTGATGGTCTGATAACAGGCTTATATTTATTTCAGATTTTGTATTAATCATGCGTGTTCATGAAAATGTACCTTTGCCTTATTGTATTAGAGATACTCTTACCTCTTCAGGTTTGGTTAAATCACTGAATGGGATTTTTTCTGGTCTTCTTTTGCCATAGTTCCATCTTTCCCAAAATTTAGTAAAAGAATGTTGTTCAATGGCTTCAGGAATCTTTCTGGGATCGATAGAGGAGAAATCCTCAGGGGGTATTGTATCTAAATACCTGGAATTACACAGTTCTTTCATCAGTAAAGTTCAGCTCACTTTTTTTTTTTTGGGGGGGGGGGGGTAACACATATTGCTTCACTTTTAAAAATGCTAATCTGGATTTAAAGGGTTTAGTTTGCTCAGAATAAAGATATAGCAAAGATGCGTCAGCTGTAAAATGTGCTTCACAAATATGAATTGTATCGACAGAATACCTTATTGTGATATTATCTCCAACGAAACAGATGGCAAATAGACCCAAATGAATTTAAAGGTAAAGGTATCTTGAGATACGGACGTGCCCTGCAGGGTTTTCATATTTATATCTGTACACTTATAAACTTTAAATCTATAATGATGTTATGAGGAACCAAAACAGATCTTATCATTTGTTTTCCCTATGCCTTCTAATATAATGAGTATTTCCTGTTTTCATGTCTTAGGATATAAACTGAAATGTTTAATATATTTCCTCAGTTTTTTTTTTCAGTCGCGCAGCATAAACATGTTGCTGTTCAATTATTTGAGTAAGACAGTAGTCAATTTGTTAAGATCCCGCTGCGTTTGTGGGCTAACTGGAATGCACAAAGACAAATGAGCGCACTATTTAACATTGTTATATATCTGAAAAGGGGAAAATCTATCTAAATCTAGATGACTTGAGCCTAGAAAACTGGTAGACAAATTTGTTTCAGGTCAGCATTTAAATGCATGAAGAAGGAAGTATGAAAAAGATGACTCTTAACCATAGTACTTCAAATTGCCACAATATTTGCCATATTTCAGAATATATTAACATGCGGTGCTCATGACACGTTGTACACCACCCTCCAGTTGCGGAATTAGGAGAAATTCTAACTGGTTCTTCTCAGCCAGCAAGGTGCCAGCACTGTAGGTTCAGGAGATTATCCCTTCGATTATAAGATTTCTAATGATAAAGAACAAATTTAGCACAGCATTATAGTAGGGGTTATTGCCCTCTCAGAGCAATTTATCACCACAAGCTAAGCTTGTTTTGATAGAATACTGCTGTCTGCTGTAAAAATAGAGCAAAAATGTGTGCTGTTAGTCCACACCATGTATCAAGGACTGATTTACAGAAAGTGCATATAATTTTAAGCTTAAGCTTAATTTTAAACTTAAGCCCAACAAATCAGATGTGTTCTTTAGAAGGCGGAGTCTTGATTCTGGCCCATCTAGAGCATTTACAGTAGATCTCATCTACAAGAAGCCAGATCCTGCAATCGATCTCAAAATCTCACCCTGCCATTTCATGAAAGAAACTAATGTTTCAGCTTCAACAGCTGACTGGGTAGCTTGTGGTCAGAATCCATAAAAAGCTCTCTGATATTTCAGTCTTGGGTATAATGAGATTCAAACATAAAATGTTAATGCAGGTATAATTGACTGATTAAATTTGTTGAAAGCCATATCTATAGCTACTGTATATTTGGAACTATAGTATAATCTGTGTTTTGCCTCCTGAACTGACCATGAAAGTCATTCTCACAGGAAGAAACCTTCAACCTTTGACATCCAACAAAAGGTAACCCAAAGCTGATTCTTTTGCAAAATTATATGAAACATTTTTAATTAATCTTCTACATCTGGAAATATAAAACTTTAAAAACCTTATAATAATATTTGCTTTCATAACAAAATGCACTATGTAGTTATTAAAATAATTCCTATTATTTTTTCAGGCCTATCAATTAAAAGGCAGATATCTTATAAGTATGATTTGTCTTATTTTATTTTCATTCTCTTACTTCTCATTATTTCTATTTTTTTCTGTTATGAGTGAAGATAATAAAGCTCTTAGAGAATGCCCATGTACAGTATGTACTGTATAAACTACTCTTTCATTTTTTAACTCATGACTTTAATAACATTTCGTACTAAATTACCATTTTTATGAACATGGATATGTTGTAATAATCCATCTCCCTTACAAATTGCATTTTCTCTTCTTGCCCCCTGCTTCATCATTAATAAATTCCTCCCAGGTGGCACAGGTACTGATTTTGTGTAGAAAGTCAGTGTTGTATTGTCACATATAAGTCCCCGAGGAGTCCAACTGATTTCTGGATGGACATTGTTAACAGTTTACAGTGGTAATATACATTACCTACAATATCCATCTATTTCCAGTCTCAGACTTTCTTCATACTCCTTTAGCTCTTCATGAAGATCACTGTAATCACAAAATATCAATGCAGGTGTGAAAGAAGCACTGTTTCAGTAAGAGTTTCTTCTCTATACCATGATGCTGCAAATGTACATTTCGGGGCTAGGAATAATCATCATTAATGAGTGCATTACAAACCACAATAAAGTAAAATGTAAGCAGTAACTTGTTAAACCTCCAATTTACATTACAAAATGGACTAAATTTCCAGGTATGCGCAGTGCCATATTCTGGGATTCAGAATGAGGCAACAAAACATCAGGTGAGATGAAACAGTCCTAACATTGTAAACAAGCAGGCTTGGGAATACATCACTTTTAATGCAATAGAAATATAGCTCTTGATTTCGGGACAGTTTTGCTGACAAATACTGCTTATTTGTTAAGTCTGCCTGCAGATCCTGTTGGAACATTTCTGTGGTGAAACGTCTGCTGCACAGCCTGTACTTATTCACTCGAACATTACATTACATTAGTCATTACGGTGACTAGTGAGCAGGAAGGGCTACATCACGTCACAATTCATGGGAACTCTCGCTCTCACCCGTAGCGAGACCAGGGGTCTGTGACAACATGGCAACTTACTTTCACAAAGTTCACGATTTTGTGCTTAATTTGAAATTGGGGCAGCAGTTACCTTTTAAGGGTAACACTTTATTTGAATGTTTCCTCATAATGACTTTATAATCCCTTCATAACTGCTACATAACATGTTATAATCACATATATGATGCTTTATAGGAACATGTGCAACTTATGTAACTTGTGCATAAGAGGTCTTGACATTTGTTTTGGCATTGCTTTATACCAAGTGTTAAAAATGCACACATTATGTCATTTGTGCATACCCTAGTTATGAACGGATTATAAAGCCATTATGCAGCATTCAAATAAAGCACTACCAATTTAAGAAAACGAAGCCAGACGATGCTTTCAAAGTCTCTCCTGTACTCTACACTGTAATTTATTAAGTAACACAGTCGTAGAGCTCATTCAGAAAGGCAGTTACTGTAAGCTGCAATCAAGTAGAAACTTTCAAAGGAGGGCCGGACATTCAAAATTTTTTTGTTTGGAAAAGGTGGGATATCATTAGATAAGAAAGTATCAAACTGTTGTTATCATATTAAAAAAGGTTGAACAAATTCTGAAGGAATTTGTTGTAATGCAGCTGCAGAAGATGGAAAGATCAATTCATCAACAGTTTATCGGAAACAAGCTCTACTCACAGGGCCCTGCTATGCAGATAATGAATGGTGCTTTCTACCTCCTGCCTCATCCTCTGCAGTTTGTCACAACAGGCAGCCCTTGCAGCCTCTACAAGCTCTTCCTTCGTCTGTCCTTCTCTAGTATGCTGCAGTACTGTCCATGGCCTGTGCTGCTGAGCCTTCCGAAGATATATGTTGTCTAAGATCTGCACAGAAGTCCTTTCTTTTATCATGGAGGTATAGTGGTTGTCCTTTGTTATCGGATTACCCTTAAAAACAACAGGAATACTTTCTGTTAAGTATTTGGCAGGTTTGCAAGTAGACAGCCTACTAAGGTTTAAATTCTACACATGTATAGTATAACATGTAGTGGATAAGTCTCTGGACTCAAGGCCTGCTGCAGACACATACTGTACTGTAGTGCTGTTGTACCTTGAGTGAGGTACCGAGTGCTCCAGTCCACCCAGCTGTATGAATGGATACCAGTGATTACCAGGGTAGGCTCTGCAATAGAATGGCTACTGTTCTTTATCTGGTATCACAGAACAGCTTCTCTTACCTTCATTTTCAATTGTTTGAGCCTGAACAAGCCACTCAGAATTTGTGTGGTCTCAGAAAGCGAGCAAATTGCATTTTTGGAGACATCCAGCAAGCACAGGTTGAGGGAACTGGAGAGAGGAAGGAGACTTCTGATCCGGTTATTCTGAACATATAGTTCCTGTAGTTGAAGAAGGTTCTGAATGCCTTCTAAGGAGTCCAACTGGAAACATAAAAATAGAATTAGAAAACCCTGCATTGTATGTTAACATTTAAATTGCAGCAGACTATCTCCTCTACCCTATTTATTCAGTCTTCACTTTTGGGGATTAAATTACCTCCGGCTTCTCTAGAATGAGGCAATAAATAATGATTCCCTGCTGTTTAAACAGTTTACAGCTATTTAAATGTACTTATGAATCTTACAAGCTTTGCATATATTTATCTCATTCAAACATTCAGTACTGGGTTCCTGAGAAACTTAGGAACATACAGTATAATGAACTCTGAAGTCCATACAGTATATCGCCAGTTCACAGTGGCTGTGATTCCACAAGACCGAGCACCACTGGGATTGGGTGGACATGAGTCAGTCAGGGTATAGGGTTTTAAACAACAGTCTTTTACTTTTCTTGTCATGTCACAGCTTTCTACACAACATTGTCCACTGCGAACTGACTGGAACCTCTGCATTTACAGTACTGAGGTGAGAGCTTCATTTCTTCTCTAAAGGATGAAATGCATGAATAGGATGCATTTTGCATCAGGAGGTGAGGGGGTTTGAAATAATCAAGATTGTTGTGGAGGCTGTCTTGGTTCAGAAAAAGGGCTGGATGAGATTCTTGTTTAGATCAGCTACTAGCAACATAACGAGTTTGTCATCTTTTATACTCTTTCTCATGGTGCTGGCTCCACTGTAGGTACTGCTGGACTTGCAGTGCTCATAACTGTGAGATGTGAATGGCTCTGACAAGCGTGTATTTCACACTAAAGCAAGCTTTACGCTCACACTACCCCACCCTCACCACAAACCAATAAAAGGGTCATGGGGAACCGTGGGGAGTTAATTAATTGTGTAGGAATAAGAGTTAATTTATAATTAGTAATTAAAAAATTGGAAAGGCATAAAACAAAATACAATGGATTATTTTTTTTTCTGAAAATCAAACAAGAAATCTGCAGTACACAGAATGCAGTAACATGCCCCCCATATACTGTAAGTTTTAAATTAAACATCATTTTGTATATTGAAACTTGTAATAAAATGTGCATTAAACAATCAGTACCTTTATTACTCACATCACAAAATCAATATTCCTTTACAGCCTTCATTCTGCTTTCCCCAATATAGTACTGTGTTTTGGCATTAAACTCAATATCATAAAAAAAAAGTTAAACAGCACAAAAGAAACCCCCTTAACCAAATCATCAGGCAATTTATTTTCCACTCAGGAAACAGAGACATACTGAGACGTACAGTAAGTCAGTCTGTTTTTAATTGAGAAAACAAAAAAGGTATTTAGATTAATTGCTATGGTTACCAGTGCTACTTAGTTAATGGAAGAGTGATCTTGATTTCTCAAAGGTTTACATAATTCCAATTTAGCTACTTTTTTGACAGTTATCATTAACACAACTATAACCTCGTGAAAAACAGAGATTGCTCACGAAATCTCAGAATACATAATAAATAAATTGTATATTTAAAGCGCTCTTTCCTCTTCAGTGATTGAGGATTAAGTCAAAAGACTGTCAACACTGCAAATTCTAAATGATTTTTGTTTCAATTTTGAAAAACAAAAAACTGGATTAGAAACAAGCAAATAAAACTACAGTGAGTGATTCATGCAGTACCTTGTTAGAATTGATGTGCACCTCCATCAGATTACTGAGCACAGCCATGGCTGTAAGATCTCGTATCTGATTGTGTGAGACATTCAGAGTTGTTAGCTTCTTGCAGTACTGTAGGCCTCTCACATTGGTAAGGATATTATAACTGAGGTTTAGCACTACCAAGTGAGGTAGCACATTCACTCCAGGAATGCTACAAATTAAAAAAAATGATGGTGTTCAGTATTGATCCTGGCAGCCACTACCAGAAAAACAATAAAAAACCTACCATTCATGAAACTTTAAAAATCATTCATCAATCCTTATTAATAATGACCTTTTACTTTTCTGTATTGTCTTCAATATCGTAGAGCAATACATACATAATTCAGCTGAAGTATTGATGGATTTGTCACTAGAGGCTTACATTGTCATACTTTTTTGTCAAAACTTCGGGGGAAACTGAACATGACTTAAAAATTCCAAATCAATGCAGATATTGCAACTGCAATAAAAATACAACTGATCTTAAATTTCCTCTGTGGCATTTTGCCAAAGATCTGTTTAATGTGATACTTTTTCATCTTGAAAAGGAATGCACTGGAATCATCATAACATTTGTGCATATCTAAAATGTTTCCTCTCCAAAATCAAGCCCATGTCTACAGAAGGCTTCATAAATGTTACAATTCTGTAATTGTCTTTCTTAAAATTGACTATTGCTGCAATAACAAAATTCACTAAAAAAAAGACTGTATACATATTATTCAGGTGAACAAGGACACACTTTAATCTTATACAGTATATAATCTTGTATTTTGCAACTCTCAATCATACCTAATAATTCAAAACCAAGTGAACAATTCTGAATATTTAAACATATTAACCATTTCAGAACACTGATGGAAGAGGGAATAATAGGATGATAAAAGAGACATACTGTAAACAATTGCATTAGGAATGCAATTTCAACACTAAATTTCAAATGACTAAGTTGAAGATGATAGTGGAGAAAAAAGTCCACACAAGGCAATGACAATGTCATTGGAACAAACATCAAAGGGGGAAAATATTCTACAGCTCAAAATAAAATGCTAACAATAGTTAAAGATAAAAAGGTCAAAAACATCTGAAATAAAACAAGCTTCGAAAATGTTTTAATGGCTCTACTGACTATAAAGATGGCACAGTGTGTCTGTAAAATGGACCACTGAAAAAGCAAAAGGTCTGTATAAAAAAGTATGAAAATCAATACAAACGAGGTGCTAATTACCAAAAGGAATCCAAATAAAAGCCAAAGTCAACATGGGATAATGTGGAGCCCACAGAGGAATTAGGACTTTATTGATTCCCCTTATTCGTAAATATTTTGCAGTTAAACAAAAAACACTGTAATCAGTACCTACCTTTTTAAGGCATTAAGAGATGCATTCACTTCACAAAGATTCATAAAAGGAAACAGAGCTTCACTCTGCAAATCATCCAATTCGTTCAGGGAGACATCGAATTTAAGAATTCTGCCCAGCAATAAATGTAAAAAAACAAAACAAAAATCAATTCATGTAATTTTTTAAAATTTATTCCTAATTTTTGGCTTATGTCTGTCTGTGAATTCCCCAAAACAGAACTGGTCCTAAGAGCACCAAAGCCACTCTGCTCAGGTCAGTAGGGTATGCGATGAGATGGGGAGTCCACTTGACTTGCTCATGGGGGAGGTCATGGTATCCAATCAAACCTGACCTGTGCGTTTGGGAGATGAAGGAGACCACAGCACCTGGCAACAACCAACAGGACCATGGGGAGAACATTAAAACTCCACACTTAGGTATAGGGGCACTGGATTTGAACACTGGGGATTGTGAATGACCACAATGTCAATTACCATACCCCCGTATCACCCTCAACCCTGGTGGGTGATACTGTATGTAATGCATGTTAACCATAAGAGGCACGCTTTTATGAAAGGGAAACATATTGTTCCATAGTGCACTGGACATCAAAGCAACATGCAAGATGTCATCTGTATATGTCATTCAGGTTATGATTCTGCTTATGAATGAAAACAAGGACTTAAATATTTCCCTTATGGAAAGAACAGACATTGCAAACGGGCTATCTACTCCTTTTTTATTATATAGATTTTCAATGGTATGGTCGCCCAAACCATTCATCATCAAGGCATTTCTAAAACATATTTAAATATTGTAGGTATCAGTCACAACAGGGCTACATTTAGGACAGTAGTTCAGGTGGGTAGCTGCGTCAGCATGCGTAGGCTGCAAGGGAACAAGTAATAGGTTTATTTCATGCTGAAAAAAAGAAGAAAGAGAACACAACGTTTCGGCCGTGGAGCCTTCTTCAGAACACCTGAAGAAGGTGCACACCTGAAGAAGGCTCCACGGCCGAAACGTTGTGTTCTCTTTCTTCTTTTTTTCAGCATGGAATAAACCTATTACTTGTTCCTTTACATTTAGGACAGAGTTCCAAACCCCCCCTAAACATCCCCCCCCCCTTCTTCACCGACAGGAACCTGGGCGATAAATAGTGTGGGTTTAGCATTGAGAGGGTGAAGAGAATGGAAAAGCTCCTTCAGTTCCAGAGTCGCATACCGTGAAAGCCTGATTCCTAAATCCTGCATTTAGCTACCAAAAGGAAGAATAAACTGCACCACCTGGACAGTTCTTCTTTTGGGCAATCACTGCATCAGAAAGAGAACTCCAGCATGCTGGTCTCTGTGACCAATCGCATCAAGGACATGTCCTGCCAAGATCTGTATGAAAGCTCATGTACAGCCATAAAACATGTCACTCATGTCACTTTTGGGATTTTGATCATCCCCCAGAACATTCTGGGGATCGGGATCAGGGTAGTGATGTCTGCAAGCTCCTAGACATGATCCTGGCATGGAGGCAGTTGTTACTCAGTGGTCGTCAGGTACTCAGTTTGAGACAGAAGTGTATTTCAGCAGTTGTAACCTCAACTGAGCAGCCTGTTTTTATTATCCACTCTGCTCACGCCTTTTAGGAAGAGGCCCAGTACAGGTCAACTAAATATTGTATGTTCTGCCTCGTCAACCCTGGTGGGTTAGCCGTAGTCGGAGGGACCACCCTTAGTCAAAAAACACACAAAAAAAAACAGAATCCCAAAGAACCAACCAACCAAACTGCCATAAGGCTTAGGGTTAGGGTGCAGTAAGATGTCAACAGAATCCCTGGCTGCCTTTCACTATAAATTAAATTGTAGAATGGATTCAATTTTCTATAAGTATTTTAGTGGGAGTCAAATCAAGAAACTTAGTTGAACTATATTCATTTTTATAATAGAGATGCTATTCATGTAATAGAGATCCTACCATGTGGTGTGAAATGTAAAAAAGACCATCCAAAGAAGTTGTATTTTATTTGGAATTTCAAGAATTTTGTCTCTTTATAAATCAGTTGGAAGTGGGAAGAGATCTTAATGCCCAGATAATGCTGCAGGAAAGGCATAAGAGCTGATTTTGACCAATGTAATTTTAGACCAGAATTTAAGGCTAAAGCATATACTGTATAAAGTACATGTACAGTAGCACTCTGCATGGTCCAGTCCACTCACACTGTGAGTGGTCAATTCAAACAAGTCTTCAGATAGATATACCAGCCAGTTATGAAGTGTCATATAAACTATGAATATCTGCCTACAGATATGAAAAGACGGCTCTGTAGTAGTACCATAAAACCCAATATACTGTAATATCTCATCTGTGGAAGCTGAAAATGATTTCATTACAAGGCTTCATCCCCAAGATTCCTGCAAAATTAAACTGCAGTACACCATGAAATTATTAAATCCTTGGCTCCTTGGTTCATCCTCGTCTCACAGAGGGGCTTTAAAAAACAAGCATTACAATTAAAATGTGCAATATCCGGAATTGTGGGGCTCATAGTGGAAACTTCACATTTTTCCTCATATCACTTGCCTGCATCCCGGCTGACAGTATCACCAGTGTGCTGGTTTACTTGAAAGTATTCACACCACTTGTATTGGGGGCTTGGTCAAAGTCTGTGCTTAGGAAGAGAATACCCATTGGTAATCGCCAATGCTGTTTTTTTTAAACATTAATTCATATAAAGTGCTATTTACCTTTCAGGGTTTCCTGTGACTGGCCACTGCTCTCTGTCAAAAAAAGAAGATTTAGCATATTTGTACAGTACAGTATGTGCCCAAAAGGAAAATGTGAAATTACTCCTGATTTTCTGCTGCTCTTCATGTCTGCTATGCAAGGGGAATGTGAATACTTTTATTTGTTGAGTGTATTACAATAGAAAAATACGAGGAATATAAAATGAGGAGAGACACGTGGGATTATGTAGTCGACAATACTGAAGATTTATTATCCCAGATTTTCTATTTTCATACTCTTTTAAGAATCCCTTGGAAGTAATGGAGTGGAAAGAGACTTCACAAGCCCTGGAACTGTTCAGACTCGTCTCTCAGATTGACTTCAGCGGGGATTTTAAGCACTGAATGCTCTGTTAATTTTTTTTGTAAGCAAAAAAAATGTGATTAACATGTGAAATGTCAAAAAAGAAGCCAGGGTGACAGAAGTCATTCTGAATTGAAAGGTGTTGCAGACTCAGTAGGTCACATGTCTGGTTATTTGGTGCATATTTGGTTATTTGGTCTGGGTATTTTTTCAACTGTGCTGGTTTGAGGGAGATGTCTGAGAGATGGTATATAGAGCCCTGTCTGTCAATAAACGGCACATACTGTATGACATCAGTGTATATAATTAATAATAATAATAATAATAATAATTGCTTACACTTATATAGTGCTTTTCTGGACACTCCACTCAAAGCGCTTTACAAGTAATGGGGATCCCCTCCACCACCACCAATGTGCAGCATCCACCTGGATGATGCAACAGCAGCCATAGTGCACCAGAACGTTCACTACACACCAGCTATCAGGGGGAGGAGAGCAGAGTAATGCCAATTCATAGAGGGGGATTATTAGAAGGCCATGATTGGTAAGGGCCAGTGGGAAATTGGTGACACCCCTACTCTTTTCGAGAAACGCCCTGGGATTTTTAATGACCACAGAGAGTCAGGACCTCGGTGTTACATCTCATCTGAAGGACAGCGTCTTTTTACAGTATAGTGTCGCCGTCACTATACTGGGGCATTAGGACCCGCATGGACTGCAGGGTGAGCGCCCCCTGCTGGCCCCACTAACACCTCTTCCAGCAGCAACCTTAGTTTTTCCAAGGTGGTCTCCCATCCAGGTACTGACCAGGCTCACACCTGCTGAGCTTCAGTGGGTTGCCAGTTGTGAGTTGCAGGGTGATATGGCTGCTGGCATATGGCTATGTGTCTCATCATTGTCAAACAAGCATGTCTATTAGTATTTACCAGATGCAAAACTAAAACTTGCATTGGATGGATTACGTATTTGCAAAAACCATCAATGACATCATGAAAGGTCATATCTCATCTAAGAAATGCATGGTCCAATAGGGAATTAACATAGTTTCTATTATATTTTTTTTTCAAGAAAATCTGAGAGTTGTATGGATCTTCCTCCAGATTTGAAAAATCATCCTGCCCAAATCACAAGTTTAATGCTTCTCCTGAATCTCAAATTTTGAACTCAGCAGTTCTGTCTGCCAAAGGCCTCCTCCTTCTACCAGAGGGAAATTTATCATCAAGCAATGAGTTTGTATTTTGACACTGGCATGAAAGTTGGTGTCAATTGGTCCAATTTAAAAAGTTGGATTTTATTGGGAGGATCAATATTACTTTTTTTTATCACATTTAACAATTGTATTATAATGTTCTTGCATTTATGATTTCTATATTTTTCATTAGGTTCTCTATTCAGTACAAAGCATTTCTCATTGTAAATTACTTCAACGCAGTTGAAACCACTGTACATTACCTTGGTTCCGAGCCGAAGGCAAAATCAAACCTTATACTTTTGAGACGAGACATCTTCATATCAATATTGAAGTGTGGTCCTTCTGTTTTTATATTCCATGTGAAAGGCAGCATTTCAATGACTGTCCCACGATCCTCAACATACTGACGGGCGAGCCTCTTTTCCATTTCTACTATACTGTACCTGTCAACATTCAACACACACCTACTTAGAACAAAGTCACTTAAATGATGCAGACAATAGTACACAGATTTTTGTCTTGTTTTCCAAGTTTTTTAGATATTGTGTACACAGTGTAGTGTTAGGTAGTTCTGATTCACACTTGCTGTACTTTCTCAGCTAGTAGGTAACGTCTCACACAGCACTGATGGGAAACTGTAAAATGTATTAATTAAAATGGCAGTTTAAGTGAAAATGACTGTAAGAATATTAGAAACCTTACAAACAAGAGGCATCTATTCAGTCTATATAGTTTTTGAGATTAAGTAGTTAATTTGTCCAAGGATCTTATCCATCAGTTTCTTCAATGAAACCAGAGTATTGGCCTCCACAACATGGCTGGATAGCTTGTTCTCCACAACCCTGTTCTCAGTTTTAAATGCACTTCCAAGTAGTTTCTATTTGTGACCACTGGTTCATATTTCTTTGTTCATTCTGAAGAAATCCACTGGATAGGCTTTTGTTAATGCCTTTGAGAATTTTGAATATTTGTCTTACAACTGTACAATATGTTGCACAAATAGGACAACCAAATTGGACCTTAACCAGGGTTCTGCAGTTATTTTTAGACATTTTGGGCTCCGTTACCAAGCACCGGATGATTTTCGAAACAGTGAGATAAACAAGGTGTAACGGATGCTGTGTCCACGAGGTGGAGGAAGGACCCTGTGCGTTGTTCTGAGGGTTTCAAGAGACCGTTGGCTACTTTTCCAAATTGCTGGGCTGAAGTCGGGGTCAAGGGACGAAGGTAGGATGTCGAAGACCAGGGTTTCCGTCAGAGTGGGTTGAAGGCTAGATTGGATAATTGATCAGTGCGCTGGCGCTTGCTGGAATTACCCATAGCTGTGGTCGGTTTAACAAGTGTCGTTTATGTTTGCTGATTGACGTGACACAAGGTATTTGAAAGTGGAGGGAATAGGTGTTAAGGGGATTTTTGTGCAAAAGCATATTTTAACAAAACAAATTATTCTTGTTAAATACAGAGCCAACACTGAAAATAAGTTAAATGATATTCTATCTGAGTACAGAGCAGATGTCCTGCCAGACATTATAGAAAGGTTTGAGCAGTATGGTGATGCTGACAAGTCTAGTTTGAACATTTTCAGTAACTTCTGCTGTGGTTTAGATTTGACTGATGGATTAACACACTGGTGACATGTCACACTTTCCTTGAGGAACGAGACAACGTCTACTCCAAGAATTTTGGTGGACTTTGTCATGGATGAGAAAATAAGCAAGAGAAAATGGAAAATGCAAGGTTGATCAGATCAGTGCACAAAGCAACGTAAAACAAAGAAAAGTGTATAAAATCCGGAGTGTGTGTCACTCACAGGAGAGCCAGACGTTAACCCAGAAGCAATTAGATACTTTTCTCATGAATAAATGAAAATGTCTTGTCATGGTGGAGGGCATAAGGCTTCATCAACGTCTGTGGTGAACATTTCCTGGAAATAAATGCAAACGTATCAAGTGGGAAAGTTGCTGCAAAGTTGAGAAAATGGCAGATGGAGAGCATGAGGTTTGTGGGGGAGAAAGCCTGTTTTCTGTGTAATCTTGTACAGGTGAACATTGAAGTTATTTTGAGTGACCAGACAAGTTCTGATTTTGTGGAGGCTGAACTTATTCTTGCCAGTCTCACTAAGGTGCGACGTGGGATGTCAGAGGAGTTTTACAGTAAGACTGAAATGTGACTGGGAGAGAAAACAAAAACTATAGACGTGTTCTTGGAAGTATGAGAATGTTAAAATAAAAAGATTGCAAGCAGTGGCGCTGTAGTTTAAATGTTTAGTGGAAGCAGTACCTTTTGGAAACATGCCAGAGAAAGATCAGAAGGTTACATATTGTAAGGTGTCAAGTTAAATGGCTTGATCTACTTTATTCAGCTCTGGTAATTTTGAAATTTGCACTTTTTTATAGACTTACAGTGCCTTGCGAAAAATATCTGTCCCCATGCAATGATGTCCCATTTTTTTAATGTAAAATGATGTACTGTATACACATTTTTAAGAGAATATTTTTAATCAAAATGTAGATGCTCACACTGAATAATTTTATGTGTGAAATAATGTCAACAAAAACTGTTAAGAAAAATCAAAGACTAATATGTGTTGATTGCATAAGTATTCACCCCCAAGCCAGTATTTAGTGGAATCACTTTGGCAGCAATTACATGGATGAGTCTTTTTTTCAAGCCAGGTGCAATTTTCACCTATTCTGTTTTGAGAATGGGCTCAAGCTCTGTCAAGCTACTTGGGGCAATTGTCCAGTCTACTGCATTCAAACCAGGATATTTGGATCCTCAAGTTTATGATTCCATATGCTTCCAGTGCTTGAGGTTCAGCATTAGCATGTACGAATGGATGAGTTTTTTGACAGTTTTTTTCCTAGTGTTGTCCAGGCCTCTTCTAACCTCCATCTGAATTCTGTTGTGTTGTGCTCCCTTGTTTGAATACTCCTCAACTGCTCTACTAATGATGCAACTTGCCCTGCTTGTACAGGTCCAATTGTTCCAGGAGAACCCTGAACGCTCCATGAACCTAAACATAAAACTCTGAAACCACACGTTAAATCACTATATTTCCTCTTGCTTTCCTGGTGCAGAAAAGATTGACTGAATGATTGTGGAGATCAACAATGGCTTGACTGCACTGTACAGGTTAACAATGACTTGATTTGGCTGTTCAGATTTACCATGATCTAACGGTATAGATTAACAGTGATTGTGCAGAACAGCAATAGATTAGTATGAGAAATGAAAAACACTATTCAGACAACTGACATTACTAACGATTTTGTTCAGTTGTGTTAAAAAGGTGCTAAACAATTAATGGAATTAATAACTCAATCAAAGTGTAACGGAA
This sequence comes from Atractosteus spatula, assembly GCF_055471065.1. Lineage (NCBI taxonomy): Eukaryota > Metazoa > Chordata > Actinopteri > Semionotiformes > Lepisosteidae > Atractosteus > Atractosteus spatula. The sequence continues at coordinate 50,532,854 of NC_142713.1, read as the reverse complement.
ACACTTTGGAGTTATTTTAAGAGTTTCATTAGCTATTATTCATTGACACTAATATTTCAGTGATTAAAAACATATAGTACTGCTGGATTTCGAAAGAATCAACTTCATCTCTTGTACTTTTTAAATTTTTATTTCTGATAAGTTGGGCTAGTACGTTTCTGAAGGAAGACATCATTTCCATTGTGGAAAACCTTAATGATGTTAGCCCAACCTTGCTCTTTTGATAAATTTGCTAATTAAAATACTGTGATCATGTAGATATTGCCTTCTCGGGTTAACCTGCACTTCAAAATAAAAAGGATAAATAACACATTAAGTGATACTGTACTGTACGGATCTCTGTTTATTCTGTGTTTTTCCCTTAGGGCAAATGCTTTTTGGCATTCATCGGATTTACAGTTAACAATATGAAGTTTCTAGTAATTCATAGTTTAGTCAAGGTCAACAGAAACCTACTGACAAAGAAGTAGGCGTCTTTAATTTAAAACCATTTTACCTGTCTTGGAGATCATGAACGTAGCCCCAGGCTTACTTTTCTATGCTTGTTATCGAGGGAACCTAGTTGCTACAACAGAAATCTCTCTATTTCTCCACTCAGCCAATGAACAGCACTGCGTATTTGCTTCCCTGTGTAAAGTAATTTGCACGATGTTTGAAAAAGACTACACTTCCCGGAGTGCTCACTAGCAGGTGGAGTCATATTTCGCACAAAGAGGGTTCTTACTGACGTTGCTAGGATTTGTAGTTTATATTTTACGGGCATCGTTTCTGAAATGGTACAAAAACATACAATCCCCACTGCTCTTTGCGCTGACCCCGGAAGAGTGGGGTTTTTAGCCGGTAGACGTGTCTTGCACGAACAACGAATTGGTTCTTCAGCTGTTGTTCATTGTTGCTGTTTGGGTTTAACTGATATACTGTAAATGTATGAAAATAGTCGTAGCTTTTCGTTGATTTCCTTATATACTTTTTAAATTAGCTTTTCCTGTTGTTTTCTATACGATGAATACGGTATTTGCTATTGCTTTAGTTTTTATCGGCTGTTGCAGCAATGTGGTGTTTTTGGAACTTTTAGTAAGGTTGGTACTTAATACTGATGCACTCAGTACAACTTCCATTCCTTTCTTGAATTCTCGTCTTGTCAGACTGTCCATATTTGATCTGTTTTTTTATCTGCAAAACGAAAGGTCTGTTCGTGCTTCACGTTATTGTCCTTTTCACTTAAGCCATATTAGAACGTGGTTTTTGAGATCCATGCCCATACCTGAGTGTTATTAATAAAACAAAATAGTAAAACGTAAAATAGTAAAATAGTAAGGCTTGTTAAATGCTTTCGTGTCTTGATAACTGTGTGGTAGTAGATTTCAAAATGCACGACCCTACTAGAGTAACAGTTCGATGTGTACAGTTCATTTTTGTACCTATGTATAACTTATATTAGTGCTTAGGGAAATAATAAAGAAAAGACAAGGACATAAAGAGTATGTCGTTTAGGAAGCATGAGCTGTTTCTAGTTGTTACTAATGAATAACCTTCCCACTATCATTTACAGTCTGAATAAAGAGCGTTATTTATATTTATTTGCTTTTGTGTGAACACTGATATTATATGCCATTTTCCTGAATATTCAGTTCTTTAATATGTTTCATTTTAGGGATTTTCCAGGATGTGGAAACATTGTGACATTTGCACAATTCGCATTCATTGCTTTAGAAGGTTTTATCTTCGAAAATAATTTTGGAAGGAAGAAACCAGCTATCCCAATTAGGTATGGTACTAAAAAACTTGGTACTAAAAATATCTAAAAACGTTATGTTGTATGGTGTATATATAGACCCTCTTGATAACTGAGTGTTTATACTATAATTATGTGCTTTAGGAATGTTTCACAAATAAAGTACAGAAACAGTTCACTATTCTGAATTACATGAGTAACACAAAAATGTCTTTTTCCAGTGCAGCTTTCCTTAAAAGTACAATTTAAACAGTGTATTAATATTGGGAGGGTTTGCCATTGTTACATCAAAACATGTGTCTAATTCAACCGTATAAGAGATTAATTCATCACTGAAATAAATTTGTCTCCAAGATTGATATCTGAATGATTGCAGCAGAAATACTGTACAAGTATGTTATTAAACTATGTGTCCTTCATTTTTCTAGAAACTATTTAATAATGGTGACCATGTTCTTCACTGTAAGTGTGGTCAATAACTATGCACTTAACTTCAACATCGCAATGCCACTGCACATGATATTCAGATCTGTAAGTACTGTACTGTCTTATGTTTTATTTTATTTTTGTTTTTTGCTCAAAATTCCAAGGATTAGAGAACACCAACAATGTGCACTTGATCCTCGTATTTCATGAGAAACATCAGTACATTTGGATATGGAAGCCTGGGTCATGCGAGAATTTTGTCGGTGCTAGTCTTATACCTGAAAAGTAACAAGCTGGATTTCTCATTTTGTTCTGAAGGTATTATTTACCCAAACTATTTAACTCACTTTGTGAAGACTTCGTCCTTACATATCAGACAGCTTCATTTGCTACAACATACAATGATGTATCACGGATTGGTGTCGACGGGCTGTTTTAAACAGACTTACTGTTTTCATTTTTCAATATTTTAATTAATATTGATATGTACTTTTCACAGGGATCCCTAATCGCAAATATGATCCTAGGTATTATTATATTGAAGAAAAGGTATGCTTGCATTTTTTGCATTTTTCTAATGGAATTAAACATGGATTAGTTTAAGTTTAAACATTTTTGATCACTTAAATTGTTTTAAAAAGTGACACATTTTGTGTTTATATTTGCATTTATACCTCACTTTAACCAAGGAAGCAGGAGTTCGGTCATGTTGAGTAAATATATTAATGTTATTATTGTGTAGTGTGACATTGTTCAACTCTGCATTCTCAATCCTTCTTAAATTCAGGAATATGTGCTAATATAGCATAAAAATTGTTTCCAAAAGCTGTGATGATATACAAGATCCATTATGTTATGTAATATCTTAAATCTGCAGTTATGTATTGAAATACATGTTTTATCTTTACAGGTACTCAGTTACTAAATACATCTCTATATCTCTTGTCTCACTGGGGATTTTTATTTGCACTCTCATGTCAGCCAAGCAAGTGGTAAGAAATAATTGAGAAAATCCCAAACAGTTTTCTTAATATTACTGCACTGTCAAACCTTGCTTCTATCGAAAGCTACTATAGATCCCTAGATCAAGTATCTATTATCAACCAAGCAAACTACAGTAGATGGGCTGAATACCGTTCTCTTGTTTATAACAAGATAAGCTCTTATTTAGAATTTTCTTTTCTAAATGTTAAAAGAGTACTTGTGAAAAGTCTGTTTCAAATCCCTGACAGCTTCAAATTTAGCCACCATTTTATATTAATATTGAGTGATAATTATCTTCAGATACATATAAATAAGATTTGCAGCATGAATAGTATCCGTTCTCAATATGATTCTTTTTTTCATTTTGTTCTGCAGGCTTCACACCCAAACTCCAGTGAAGAGGAGGGTTTCTATGCCTTTCTGCATTGGCTTTTCGGTATGGCGGAACATTTTGTCTCCATTTTGTAATTGTATGTAGAGTAAAAATTAAAACGCAGTTTGTAATCATCTCAAGGGCATGCAGTGCCCTGGCCCTTTAACCCTACACCGTTCCGCGTACCTAAAGGGAAAAAAAAGACTCATTTTAAATGCATGAAACTACTTGTGTATCTCTTTCTGTCATTCCGCAGGTATTGCGATGCTGACCTTTGCACTTCTCATGTCTGCTCGAATGGGCATCTTTCAGGAGACTCTTTATAAGCAGTATGGCAAGCACTCCAAAGAAGCCCTGTTTTACAATGTAAGCGTTGGATGAACAGTTTAAGCTGTATTACATCACAAAATGTTTGCCATTAGCAAAAAGTATAAGCAAATAATTTCGTTTCATGTATTATAGTTACACCTAACTCTTAAATCATTTTAATTGCCTTTTCAGGTTTTTTTCATCTATTATTTTATGATTAAGCAATTAGAAGCTCACTGAATTTGACACTCAAAATGTAGAAATTGAGGACTTTGGAGTCTTTGATTTTATGTGAAGTTTTAACTTAATTAGTGGAGGTAACTTTATTTTCTGTGGCAGCAACAATGCCTTATTTCTGTATGGCAATTTGTTTTTTTACATTCACAGCACTGCCTTCCTCTGCCTGGTTTTCTCCTGCTGGGAGCTAATATCTACAACCATGCTGTGCTGTTCAGCCAAAGCGGTAGGTCAAATTGCAGCATCTAATACTGTCACGGGAATTAAACAAGTTTAATCCTGGGGCTCATGGGTCTAAATTCATCAGATGGGAAATTCTAAAAATTGATTTGAATTGACAGATGTTTTTCGTGTCAATAAAATACCACCTTAGATGCAACATTGCAAAGTTGTTTTTTCCCCAAAAAATTTTTTAAAAGCTGAGTTCATGCATTCTGGTCCCTGGATGCAATGCTGGTTTTGGGTATTAAATCCAAATTAATAGTAAATTGGATGACTTTATTATTTTTTGTGACTCTTTTTATTATAATTAAAAAAATGTAAAGGTTACAATCCCACCCCAGAACGAATAAGCACCATGTAACCCCCTCTGTGGTCTGTGTCAGGGAAGAGAATGTAGAATGAATTTACACTTTTCCAAATCCTGTCATAGGAAAGTTCTTCATCTGCAACAGTTAAATCTCTTGCTTTAGTTGTAACAGCTGCTAAGGTTATGAAGACACTAGCACAAAAGTATATGAAGAGGAAGCTTCTCACTTTGTTTTGTACCCCAAATCTCTGAGATGGTGTTTATGATGTGTAAACAGCCTTACCTTCTCGAGGGGACCCCATAGGCAGCGTGTGTTACATATTGGAGATATGTTTAAAAAAAAAGAGGAGCCTGGAAGTTTGAATTGAAATTGCAAGTCCTGGAACAAACAAAGAACGTTCTAGATATTGTATATGATTCATGATGTAGGCCTGCAACTCACAACTGGCAACCCACTGTGCTCAGCAGATGTGAGCCTGGTCAGTACCTGGGTGGGAGACCTCCTGGGAAAAACTGAGGTTGCTGCTGGAGGTGGTGTTAGTGGGGCCAGCAGGGTGCTCCCCCTGCAGTCTGTGTGGGTCCTAATCCCCCAGTATAGTGACAGGGATACTATACTGTAAAAAAGGTTCTGATTCTCAATGGTCATTAAAAATCCCAGGACATTGCTCTAAAAGATTAGGGTTGTTACCCCATATTCTGGATAATGTCTCCTTTGGCCTTTCTCAATCTTGGCCTCCTAATAATCCCCATCTATGAATTGGCTTCATCAATCTGTTCACCTCCCCACTGATAGCTGGTGTGTGGTGAGCATACTGGCACATCATCCAGGTGGGGCTACACACTGGTAGTGGTGGAGGGGAGCCCTCTGTAAAGCACTTTGAGTGGAGTGTCCAGAAAAGTGCTATATAAGTCTAAGGATTAGTGTTATTATTCTCATTAGAAATAGCTGCTTGAGTTCCAAACTGAAGCAGAGAAAGGAGAATGAACTTCATGATGATTGATAAATAGGAGTCTGGTCTTCATCACGTAATGTAGTAAAGAGATACAAAATAACCACATACTGTAGAATGAGATGGTTGATGTATATTTCATTTGGTGTCTTTACATTTTTCATTCTGAATTAATAGAAACCAGTTTTGTGTTCTTTTGTATTCTTTACACATAATTTCGACCGTTATTTTAACTTTGTGCTTTGTGCTGTAAATTGTTCAAATTGTTTTCTTTCCTTTTCTCCCAGCTCCCGTTGAAATCCCTGTGATTGGAATAGCAGCTCCTGTAATGTGGATATATCTTTTAATGAATGTGGTAACACAGTATCCTTTATATTTTTGGTAACGTTAGGAATTAATTTTTCAAGGGTATTTACTTTATTAAGTTTCATCATAGGAGTGATAAAGTTCCATTTTCCATTCTATATCTATAGCTTTTCAACCCGAAGCATTACAAGTGCCTTTGTTTACCCAATGTGTAGTAGATTGGGTAGCTGTTTGCCCAATCTTGAAATGCATCTAAATATTTTTCATTTCTTTTGCTGTTTCTATAGACTTGTTAATCAACCTATTTTGGTATTATCTGCAAATTTCGCTACAATTAGTGAAATTAATTAACAGTGCCAGAATCTAGATCAGTGATATAAATTAGTAAGTGTAGTGGTTCTCATACAGATCCCCATGGTACACTGTTAACTACTGTACATCACCCCAATGGGGACATTCATTCCTTATCAGTACTCTGTCTTTGACGAATCAATTTGGATCGGAATTCTGCTCGAGAATTAACTTTTATGAGGAACTAAATGAAAGTCCATCAGAAAATCTAAATATACCATATCTCTGTCACATAAGCTCTGTGTGCACCAAAAGCTGTTAATTCTTCAAACAATTTTAGCTTTACTATAAAAAAGAGACTGGAAATTACTAAAATCCTATTTCGGTATACTCCACATACTCCAGATTTCTAATTTTAAAATTTTACATTTTACACAGCTTAGACATTCGATTTGACCTCTTCTCCAGTCTCTTCATTTCTGCTGCAGAGGCAGCTGTACTGGGGGGTCCGTACCCTGCCTGAGATAAAGAATGTGTTTTTTTTACTTTTTGGCCAAAAGCAGTTTTTACTTAGAGTTTGTTTTATAACTTCTATATTTCTGCGTTTATTGTATAAATTACTATATTTGATAAGATGTAATAATATTTGATTCTTTGAATTGAACAATTATTCTACCAATTGTGAGTGCTGGCAATGTACAAGAAGGGCATCTGAATTTCCTTAACCATTCCCTTCCAGATATATCTGTATTCGAGGTGTATTTATTCTCACGACTGAGTGCACCTCTCTCACAGTCACACTGGTTGTTACCCTCCGTAAATTCATCAGTCTCATCATCTCGATAATATATTTCAGAAATCCATTCACAGCCTGGCACTGGATTGGAACTGTAGTAGTCTTCATTGGGACACTGATGTACACAGAAGTGTGGAACAGTGTCAGGACTCTTCTCAGTGGTGAAAAGAAAGACGTGAAAAAGGAATAGGATATTGTGGAATTACTCCCAACTGTAGCATTTCTGTTGTTCTGTGTACTTAAAATACTTTTCTGCTAAGTAAATATACATTTTTAAGTTGAATTTAAGTTGACACGAAATCATTCTTTGATGAAAAATGGAATCACAACCAATACCTTCCTTCCTAGATATGTTTACACTTACATAGTTAAAAGTAAAGTTTTTTCAAATTGGTGACGTTTTTAATTCTGATTTCTTCATTTGAGGATTGCAAGAGGAGCACTGTAATATTTGGTACAAAATAGAAAGGATTGTTTAGGCCGCCCCTCTCTTTATTCTACAGAAGCTAAAAGTAAAGGATAAAGGTGCCATTAATACCAGGTATGTCTGATAACTTGTTAAGCTTATATCTGGTATTAGGAGTGCTTCGGCACAGAGATTTCCTTTCAAGTTATTGATGACCAACAAGGGTAAGGAATGGCACCACCAGGTGGACAAGAGGGCCATTCAGCCATTTCAAAGTGCTTGGCCTCTCACTCATTCCTGCTTCCCTCAGGAGCAATGGAGGCCAGTCTGGGGTCATATCTTGATTTGCTTTCAGCTATAATCCGATCCTTTCCCTTCTCCTGTATCATGCTTGCAAAAGTAATGCTTTCAGCGTGGAAGTGTAAATGTTGTTGAAATTTGCTTTGGTGTTTTTAAACTCCCCCACCCCCCTTTTTTCTGTAGGGGATGGTAAGTGCAGTAATTTATTTGCTAGAGGCAATCTTTCCTTCAGAATCTTTTTTCCCTTTTTCGTTTTTTTTTTGTATTACCTTAAGGCCTCTTTTTGTCTCTGCTTTCCCACATTCTCCATGTAATGTGTGTGGACTGCTGTTATGTTCTGCTGTGTCTTTTTTTCCGCTAGTAATGATATCATACCAGTGAGCGACAGTTGCAGTGGAGTTCTGAGGATTGTAGCTCTCACCCTGCAGCACTGAGCTTCCATGCCTTTCAGGTGGTCTCCCTTTCTCAGTGCTCAGTTCACGCCGGGTGTCCAGGCGCATTCTAGCTCTATCAGCAAGGGATCAGTGGTGTCTTCCATGTAAGTCAGTGGAGCTGAAAGTATTTTATCCCTCTCTTTTTTGTTCTGAAGAAGATTAAAGGTTTACTGTCTGTTGTGCAGGTATTAAGCTGCTAGATACAAACAGCCAGACAAGCTGCTTGTGCTGTATGTCAGGAAGTTCAGACCTGAAGCTAACCCTTTTCAAAACGGAGGCTGTTGCATTTGACTGGCCATGCAGTCGTCTGTATTCACATAATGGCTATCCTCCACTAAATGGGGAGGTCACTGTCCACTCTGAGGGAGGTCTGATGAAAGAGGGCCCATGATATTGGTTACACCTGTACATCTCTGCACTGTAGTTGATGTAAGGTACAACTGCATACTTTGACAAGGTTCTGCCTCCTGAATGTGTGAAGTTTATTAACTGCCTCTCTTGGTGCTAGTGTCCTCAAGGTTGTATAAGAATTTTATTCTGATAACTAGCAAGGTTGTTCCTTAATTTTTCACTGTCAAGTCCTTTTTGCTTTCTTATGTCTTCTGTGGTCCTCTATGACTTTAAAGGAAATGCTAAACTGTGTAAGTTACCCTGATTCCCTGAAAGATAAGACAACCATTGATGAACATGATGGTTGGGTAGAACAAGGAGACATGACACTGGACGGATACTAAAGAGGGAAGTGGTACAACACATTCTGCCCTGACTAAATTTGCGCTCTTAATTCAGCTGTTGAGAACTAACTTCTCTGCCTAATCTACTGTGTGTAGTATGACCGTTGGGTCAAATTGACAGGTTATGCAACACTAAGGTGGGTGCTGCATATCGGTAGGGGTTTAAGTGGTGCTCCTCCTACATGTGTAGTGTTTTGGGACCCAGTCTGATGGGACGTATTTAGTGCTTAACAAATCTAGCCATCTAGTGCAGTACATCACTAAACTGTATGATCATCTCCTCTTCTGGGAAACCAGGTTTCATGTTTTTAACTTAAATGTATTACAACAGCTCATACAGATGTGTAATACATTAGAGTCATACACTTGCATTGTTTTCATGCCGATAGTGCCAGCATTTCAAGGAAGCAGTTTGTTCATTTTACTGCCACTTGAGGTATAACTTTTAATGACTTTTATTTTGGACAGTTACATTACAATGTGAAAAAGTCAAGCTGTTGTACTTGAAATTGCAGATATACTATAATCCCTTTTAGAGCTATTTATACTTTACACAGACATTTAGAAATTGACCCTTGATCATATTAGAACATTATTTTTTATAAGCAATAATTTACTTTTGTAAAGGACTGAAGGATTCTTAGGAGATGTATTGTAATCAAGAAATCTTACTTTCCATTTAATTAACCAGTGGTAAGTGAAATTTGCAAAATTAACTACTACAGGATGTTTTTAAAGTAAGCCGCATATTAACCAAGGACTCGAGTGGGGTGGTTAACATTTTTAAGACCTTTATAGAGACCTACACAGATTTCAATTAAAAATAGAAATGTAATTTTTTGTGTTTTTAGTAGAATTTCTGTTCTTATGATGTGTTTTCTGATACAGTACATCTGAATACTTGTCATTGTCTACTTTTATGAGCCAAGTTTCCTAGACTGTTCATAAAACTAGCAATATTAATGAAAACACTTCATCATAATTTTCTCATACAGTATATTCTGCGGCTTTGTTTCTCAAATATTCACATTCTAGGGGGAATTCTTTTATGTTGGGACTTACTGAATTACAAGAAATTGGTATATGTAGTAAAACGTTGGGCACTTGGGAAAAGAATGCACCATTTTGCCATTTCACTGTGTGGTCTAACGCATTTATTGCAAGATGTTTTTTTTACATAATCTACAGTTCTAAAGAACTTTGCATAGCAGAAAAACACTTTTTGATATTTGTTTTAATCACATTATATAAAATATAATTGCTGATATAAAAATATACTGTAGCTTGGTAGAAAAAATAAAATTGCCACAGCTGGGTTTGCTCTGTGCATTTTGTGAGACAGCAAAGGTGTCTCCCTGTGTGTTTCTGCCCATTTAGTCCATTTCTCAGGAGTATGACAATGCTCTGTTAGTATCTCCCATATAACATTAGTGAGGTTAAGGGTGAAGGACTGGGGAGGTTTGTGCATGGGTTTTGAAAACCTCTATGTTCTGTGTCACTGGAGACATTCACTAGAAAAGTTTTTGTTTTGAGGAATAAAAAAAGCACCAGGAATCATAAAAGATTATAGAAAAAATTCTAGTAAACATTGAAATTACCCCTAAATAATTAACATCATATATTTTGGGATTTTTTTAATGTATGTTTGCCGAATTTTCATTCCTGCTTAGTGTTTTATATGTGAAGTCTACCTATTATAGATGATGAGAGTACTGGAAAACAGTTACATTATCCTAATACCTACACCTTGTAACTCTAGACCTTGTAACCCTCAAACATGAGATGGGTTTGAGCTAGAGTGTATTTTGGATGTATTTTATACTAGATATAAATACAATTGCCAATAGTTGTGCAGTTATCAAATATATAAGTACAAGTATAGGTTTAGAATTGTAGGCACTGCTTATCTTTGTGTCTTAGTATTATTTTGTAATTGTAACACCTATACATTAAAAAAAATTACATAATATATACAGTATGTTATATTAATATAGTGAATTATGTGTTAATATAATTCCAAAGAGCATTTACATGAAATACATTTTAATGACAGTTTCAGTAATTGTGAATGATTATAGTTTATAAAAAAAGTACTGTATTAGAATTTTTTTTTTAAAAGCTAATATTCCAAGCACCTAAAGAATGGTTTACCACAAGGTTGTCCATTCCTAGTTCTGAATTCTATAGCCAGGAGAGCTGGTGGTTCTCCAGGATTTCATTCTGACCCAGCTCGTAATAACTTAGGTCAGGCCATTACTGGCTCAAGCGGACTAATTTAACAAACCCTTCCATCTCTGTTGGGTGCTGCTACGTTAAAAAGACACTGCATACACATTGGTCCTCAGGACCAGGATTGGACAGCCCTGTCTAGAACTAGGTTAGTTCTGTATGCTAAGGTAATTTTTTAAATTCAAGTACACATTTCTGGCATTTGAACATTAATGATGTGATCATTGTTTCATAGGGCTTTTTAGTCATCATATTTTAGGGCTGATCTCTCAGGAAGCAGGCTGGTTCTGCTACTTGATTAAAGCTCACACTCTCAAGGGGATACAGAGCTTGCATATGTTTGAGAAATGTGAATCGTCATATGGTCTCAAACTAAATGTGTAATTTATACAGTTTGGTATGCTTGTATTTGTGGTTTTCTTCTTGTTTTAAACTTTATGTACAAATGTATTTCATGAAATAGAAGGAAAAATTCTGATTATTAGCTCAGAAATCACAGAATGTGTACAAGATTTAGTGACCTTTAAAAATAAATTTTTAATAATGCAAAATTAAGTCTAACTTCTCATCTTTCTCTTTAGAGATGCTGTGTATTTTTTACATAAAAGGTATTGGGCTAACAATGTGAAAACCAACAGGCTGCAAACATTTATCTATTATTGTAAGGAATCATTAATTATTATTATCAGAGTAATTGAAATTTCTCAGGAAACATTCACTAAAACACATTAAAATGACCAGCAATGTTGTCTGTGGTACTCTTGTCTAAATTGTTACTGGATTAATTAGTCATTCTTCAAAGTACGTTTCTCCTAGAGGTTGGTGCACCATCATCTAAAATCTTAAGTGAGTTAACCCAACTACTTCGGTGCAATGCAGGGCCACAACTCCAAATACTTTGCATTATATGGTGATTAACAGTGCAAGAAAGTATTAATGCTTTGTTTTTCTATGTACTTTTGTGCTATTTGAACAGCTCTACATAAACCAGTAAACCAGCTTGTCAGAACCACAACCATTTGACACCTCATGAAGGCTCCACAGCCGAAACGTATCTTTTCTTTTACTTTCAGCATAGAATAAACCTTTACCTGTTCCTTTGCTGCTACCTACAGTACTTGAACTTCATAAACCAGTAAAACTCATTATTTTGTGTTTCTGAAGTTAGTGTAATGGGGCTTATTCAGTACTGAGCCTGAGATGACCAGCTTTTTGATGCAGCAGACTTCTGTCCTGTAGGTGCCTGTGAGCATGTTTAATCTCGTGAGGGCAGAGCTGCATTCATCACATTGGTGCCATCACCTGAGCTCACACCAAGGTTGCTGAGAGGATAGAAGGAGTTAAGAGGAGGAGCATACGTCCTGGGGCAAATTGCTGACGAGTGTTTCTAATTACACTATCTTACCGTCTTGTAAGTACGGTATTAATTACACTTTGAATATAAAATGCCATTTCTGGATTGGAAAGAAATTAAATTTAATGAAAGACCTGGCTTATTATTGATATTCTTCCTCAAGTCAGCTTTTTAAAAAAAATATCCTAATTTGCATTAACTCCAACATTTGAGACAAGAAAATACTAAATTTAGCAAACTATCATGGATCATTTGTAAACCGTTTGAGAGGTACTGTATGTAATTGAAACTTAAAAGAGAAAGCACCTCAGCTGTACTGTGTTTTGGTATGCACTTGAAAGATTAAGGACAAACTGCCTTCTCACTCTGTAAACTCAGAAAATGTTTAATGTTCAAAGGTTTAAATTAAAAATATGCAAATAGTTCTTTAAAAATAGCTTTTTATTAATGCTGTTAAATTTTGAGAGCTTGTTAAAGACGGGACATATTGTCTTAGTTCAGATTTGCATGAGAACATCTCTTGTGATATTAAACTAGTGACATTTTCAGGACTTGTCAAGACTGTAAGACTAAAAGGAATAGTTATGGTTGTCTTTCACATGACATCTCAGCTTTTTATTTGTACAGTATAATTAAGGGTTCTTTTTTTTAATTGGGGTTTTATTGCTAGCTACAATTATTTTAAGGTAAAAATAAATGAAATTGTATATGATCAAAAAGAGCGAGCTTTGGTGTAGTAATCCTTCAGAAGCAATTCAGTTAGAATACTAGTTTTTGGTAGAGAAGTGGGTATATATTTCATAGAGCAAACAGAATGTTTTTTTACTTTAAAGAAAATAGTAAATCTTATACCTTCAGTTCAGACCAAAAACAAGGTAATAAAACAGCTGGAAAGAGAACTGAAAACCTTAAAGGGGCATTAACATAATCCTGAAAATATGTTGGCTGAATTTAACTTAATCATGAGAGGTTGAAAATGTGTTATCTCCAGTATACTGACTAAATTCTAATCTCTGGACTGCATAATATAACTTTACCCTATAAACGTCCTAATTAATTGAACTGGTGAAGCAATTTACATCTTTCTTTACCTAATCTGTTGTTTAGAGGGGCTACTGCCATATACTGTGCTGTGTGTCACCTGAACGGGTACAGCACTGCAGTTGGGAGATGAATTGGGTCCCCTTTGCACAGCAGTTTAGATTGGGAAGGAAAATTCAGAACTGACAGGTTTTAACAGTAATTAAAAGCTACAGAATCATTGGAACATTAGGTCACAATATTTGAACATGACTAATTATCATCTGTTCTGAGCAGGCAAGAATATAGTTTTATAATGATTCTTTTATCTCTGATTGCTGCTGCATAATATAAAAAGTTATGCATGTCAGCATTTTCCCATTATATTCTCCTATGGTAAATGTACTTTTTTGCAAAGCCAAAAGGAATAACTACTTGAAAAGTGAAAAAAAATACAAAGTAATTATATTAGTAAAAAATAATTTAGCCAGTTTGTAAAATTATTTATATTTTCTCTCTAATTTTCATTGTTTCAAGCTATCAAACTTTTCTCCCTGATTCTGCAAAGTGTTCTAATTTCTTTTTCTAACAATGGGAAATTACTCATTACCCTCCCGTGTGTTCTAACTTTTCACCTAAGCTAGCCTGTAGGGGTCTGGGCCTCTGAGCTCCGGCGTCCTGATGGGATGGGAGGGAGCACAGGCTTGGTGTTGGATCCGGGGCGTGTGAGAACGAAAGGCACCCCAGGAGAGGGTGACTTCGGATGGACAGATTTCACGTTTGTCAGCTCCCCGCTGGACCCTGGTCTTGGAGTGTCTGGAGTATAACCTGAATAAATTTGATCTGTGGGAACAGAATATAATAGAATTTGTCATTTTTTGGCTTCCTTCTACTGTATATATTACAGTAAACCATCAGTTTAACAGACTAATAGAGGGAAGGGGTGTCTGTTAAACCATGATTTTTTCAGCCCAGACCACACTATTTTATGAGAAATATAGAAGCCATACCCTGTATACAGTATATGCTTTCTGGATCTTTTGACTTTTTTTATTTTAGCAATTGCGATCAATAATCAATGAAAATAAATATAAAAGCTCTTTTGTTGTGAATATATTGTATAGAACTGTGTTGGCTAAAACATAGGAAATACAAACAACACCCATCATAAGCAACTGGCCTACCCCTGTTGGGCACCATTGATAGTCCTGAATTTTAAAGGAATATTTGTACTATTTGTTTAATTATTTTATATTTAAAAGAGCTTTTTTTTCCCATATCGTTAGCATTTTAGTGTATTTTATAAACTTGTTGCTAAAACATGCAGTATAACAAGCAACGCCCATCATGAACAGCTTGGCTCACCACATACCAGTTGCCCTATACTTTGCTCTTTAATGCAGAGAAAGCCCAGTATTTTTGATTTCACAGACAAAATGCTCCTCTACCAGATTTTTGTCAATCAAGCACTTTAAATCTATTTAAGAGAAGTCTGTCAAACTGAGGTTTTACTGGAATTAACTGGTATGTTCATGCAGTACAACTCGCATACAAAACCATCATAGAACTGTGAAAAGTATTAAGAGTGCAAAGGTGCAGTGTTATAAACAAAACCAGTTAATATTAGAGAATGGAAAATGTCATAGGATATTCCATAGGAGATCCATCCTGTTCAAGGTAGTAGGAATAAACCAGCACAAGGTACTGTACCTCCCATAACTACTGAGGACTGTAAAGCAGTAGCAGAAGAAGGCTCTCCAAGAACATCATTACAAACAAGAGTTTATTATGCACACTGAGCCAATTTCTTAATTTGTCATTTGATTCAACTGTCTAGCAGTGTCTTGAAAGAAGTCAAAGAATTGGCTTGAACTGCATGGCTGAGTAGTTTCTTACACGTCCAAACTCCCTTTCCTTAATATGCCTTTTTACAGAAAACACTCCTGATGTAAGTGACTTTGCACGAGTCACGGTTATTGGTAATTAAGTAATGATGGTCAAATAACTGACTGCCTAGTATGTCAATTCAAGCAGGCTCACTAATGTACAGGGGGTGCAAGAAGCTGCAAAACAACTTACCACCTACATCTAATGCGGAGGTGTGTCAAGTACTGTACAACTGACTGAGCGGTCCCAGTCTCTATTGTCATCTACAGCACAATCCTCTCATAGAATCAATATCAACATAATACAGGCATGTTGCAGCTCTAATTTCTGTTAGAGGTGGACAAACTCATTATTAGGGTAATTCTCTAATTGCAGTAAAGTACAACCAAGATACGGAAGTGATTCAAATATTACGGAAGGCATTTTTTAAAATCTTATAAGACTTGCCTATTAGACAGATGATCAATTGTATTTGATCTTCTCTAAGCCAATAGTGTAACATCATAGCTAAGCTACTCCACATTACTCCATCTATACTGATGGAAAAAAGAAACATAATATTTTCTAGAATGAGAATACTATCGTTATACTGTAGCTTACTGTATGTACTTACACAAAAAGTTGTCAATTTGTTTTAAGCCCTCTGACTAGCAATACAGCTTGTGCAGCGAGGCATTGAAACTTGCCAATCACATGAAAGCTTGTTAGGTGCACTTTTACCCAACGAGGTCCAGGTGGAACAATGCCTGATCAGGTCACCCTTAATTCAAAGCTTAGGTCACTGCAAGAAAAAGGCCACACTTGGTCAGTTTTCTGTGCATTCCATAATGCCTCCAATGTCACCAGAAGCAAGGGAGAGGGCCATTGGCATGCTGCAGGCAGGCATGTCATGTACCAGCGTTGCCAGACACTATGGAGTAAGCCACTCCACTGTGTCCCGACTCTGCAGAGATCTGTCCAAGATCCAGTCGCACTTGGGTGACCACACCACAGCAGCACCGATTCATCAGACTGGTCAATCTGAGAGATCAGCAGACACAATGCCTGCATCAGTGACAGGACAATGAGGCTCCATGCTGCTGGCCTAGAGCAAGGCAACCTGTCAGAAGCCCTCTGCTCACACCTAGACGTCACACCCGACTGGCTTGGGCCAGACAGAGGCTGTGATGGACTCGTCAGCAGTGGCATCAGGTCCTCTTCACAGATGAGTCACTCTTCTGCCTGCTCTACGCAGACGGGAGGGCCAGACCGTGGAGGAGGAGGTGTTGCATTTCTTTTTTCCCATCAGTATACATGTACTGTATATTCCAAGTACACAATCTTGTTTGCAAACCTGAATAACTTGAATATTGTGAATAGCTTACTCTTTAGATGTCCTTTACTCACAATGTTTACAAAGGCTAGTACTGTACTGTATATAAATACTAAAACTTTTTATTATTTTTTATTTATTATATTTATTTTTTTATATATTTTTTTTTTTACCCTACAGTGTTTTAAACTCATTTGTTTCTTCTCTAAAGATTGGTAATGTAAACAACTTTTCCAACAGTCCTTTCCAGGGTATAAAAATGATTAAAAAACAGTTCTCCAAGTTAAAAAACTATTTGTAGAGAACCAAAGGTTTTGCTGCACTGTCTACTACCACAACTGCAATATCCGAAAAAACAAACTGCAACTTCCAGGTAGCTTGTGAGGATCATAGTGATTCTGGGAACGTGGGGAAGAAAGTATAAATGAGTGATAAGTATAGGTAAGAAATCCTACTATAAAAGTACAGTACCATTGCTTTTTTCTAGCTTTTTCAGTTGTTTATGGTTTCTGTGCTTGTTCTCTTTCTCATATCTATGTTTCGCACAGGGCCAGTTTGTGTCTGGGCATCACAGTCTAAGCTGGGAAAGCACACACTCTCAGCTGAGTATGTCATTAACCTTACATGGTAGCCTGTCGACCAGTTGGTGGAGTGGAATTTTTTTCAAAATTTTCAAATTTTGAGTTTGGTTCCTAGCAGCATTACCAGCCTCAGCAGACAACAGGTGCTTATTACAGCTTTGAGCAAATAAGATCAAACCACTGAGAGTTTTGTTCTGGCACAGAGAATCGTGCATAGCAAGTGTCCTTATTGAGGTTGTGAATTTATGTTAAAGAGTATTACTAAAATAATTTCCTTTTTTGAATTCAAATTAAAAAAAAGCTAATCAGATTCTGTATCTGCAGTCCTTAACAAAAAAAGTAAGAGTCACTATTCAGTCATTGCTCTTACATTTCATGCAGTTGCATTTATTATCACATAAAATGTCCAAATATTTTTTTATCTTGAATATCTGGAGACAGATAATCAAGAAATGCTACAGAATTTTAGAAAACTTCATATACTGTACATTTGTACAAAACTAATCTATGAATAAAACTGATTTAACTTATTTACAAGTATTGTGTTTTTTTTTAATTTGCAAGGTACCAACTTAAAGTTTTTTTTACATTAAGAAAAATAATAGTAATTATGGGATTATGAATAGCTATTAGACCTGGTCATTTTACAACACTAACCAGCAGAACCATTTAAACAGACTTTTAATTCTGTTTCACACATACATGTTCAAAGTTAGCAGTCACAGAATGCTGTAAAGTGCTTATTAGTTACTGTATGTCAATGTGACATAACCACCCCCTTTTTGAATCTATTTAACAAGCAGAGGTTCCGTTCATGCTAAAAATAAAGAAAAAATACTGTTCTGATAGGAAGACTTTCTTCAGAGGTGACTTCCTTGTTCCTTTGCAGTTACCCACTCCAAACTCTTTCTCCTACTATACCTACAGTAGTATACTTAAGAACCTGAAACATTATTGGGTGAAAATGAACAACTAACAATTTCACTGGAGTGGACATCCAGAGGTTTCAAGTAAAAGATCATCTCAGTAGGTCATTGACATTTGGCCATGAACCCTGCAGGGTGTTAATAATATGATACTGTAAACGGTTAAAGTAATAAGTGGCAGAAGAGGAAAAAAAACAAATTGGAATCATTTCAGTATGATTTTATAAATGTATATTTTAAATTAGATTTCAGTCCAGGCCTCAGATCAATAACAATAACCATTTCAGACAAAAATATCGAATAACCTTTATAGGAAACAATATTATTCATTTATTTCAATAAATGGTAGGTTATTAATCCACACTGATTGAACATGGATATCTTTTTGAAATGTATTGAACACTGATTCACCCAGAAATGAAATGGCAAAGATTCTAAATGAATTAACCAAGTTCAGGCAGTGGGTAGTTATCCTCATGCTTGCAATTTCTTAGATATGTGTGGAGCTGCAACGTGTAAAATAGCCATCTCACCGAAAGAAAAGTCAAAAGAAACCGTGCAGGGTCCTCATTTCCATTTTAACAGTAAAATGAAAGTAGCAGTGAGATTAGTTGATCAGTTGAAAGCTGGGAGATTATGAAAGTATTAATAATTTCAGGGAAGAAAATTCACCTTTCAGGCATTCAAGGTCACTCCCCAGTCTTGATATATCTAGTGGTTCCACAAGAAGTTCTTTCTCCGCACTCAGGCCTTTGGAAGGAGCTAGAGTTTCTTCCAAAGAAAAGGCACCAGCTGAAGACAACATGGACAGGCCAGAACTTGCACGGGATTCCTCTGAGCTGAAGCAAGAAAAGGGAAACGCTAACAGTTATATTTAATTATTACGATAAGAAGTTATAGTACATCTGACACCTCCCCTAACACTTGACAGTTTCTGAAACAATTCACCAGTATTCTCTTGATTACTTCATCTTGAAAATATGTTCACCCAGCAAACATGCATAAAAAGCACCTTTTTCAGCATGGTATAAATAAACACTGAAGTGTGACAGTCATTTTGTGCAGTATGATTGTGAAACCCATGAAGCAAAGCTAAATAGTTTGCAGTGTGCAAACAGACATCTCTTACTCAATATGAGCCTATTTTCACAGGATGCATTATCCTATCACAAATCACAAAAAAGACTTTTACACCCAAATAGCCTTTCAACGAAAATATGTTTTCACTTTTCAGAAAAACAGTCAGCTCATGTGCATGAGTATAAATGGTTTTTGTGATTGCTCTCCTATGTCTGCAGTTTGGGATTGTTTTCTTCACAATTATTTCATATTCAATGATAGGTAGAAGTTAGTAAGAAGATTATTAATTTTTAACAGCTTAGCTATATGTACTAAGAAGCATGATATGACATATATCCAGAAGGTAACTTAGATTTTTCTAATGGTATTTTGATTCATTTCACACAGTATAATATAAATAAAAATGTTCTCCCTCAGGTAAGCCTCTTTATAAAGAAACTTTCTAAAAGTCGGTAAACATGCGCTTCTTAGCTGTAGTAATTTAGTTTCATGTTCATGAAGAATTGCACTTTAACAAATTGGAATTTGTTTTGATTATTGCAGTTTCAGCTTTCAGAACACTAATCAAGACTGATGCAGCCTTACACTGACTTTTATTTTGTTAAGTCGTTTTATGTTCTGTGACATACTTTCCTCACAGCAATATCAACTCATAGACTGAAAAGCTGAGAGCCATACCATGAAATAATATGCTTTTAAAGACATCCCAGCTCTCTGACATACCAATTCATTTTATGCTATTAAAGAACACATCTCTGTACTGTAAATAAAAACATAATGTGCCATTCTCCATAGAAGGCTATGAATATTATAATTCTAAATAAATATAAAAAATAAATCTTAATCTGTTACAAGTACAAAGCTACAGAACGACATTAAGTCCAATAAAAAACAGATTATATTAAAAACTTTTTATATGTTCCAAAAAACTAAAATAACAAGTCCGTTCCAAGTAAAATAAACAATTTAAAAGGACACAGAAGAGGATATTGTCAGGTTGTGATTAAAAACCTGGGAAATCCTTATATTTTTGCTGTTACACATAGCAAGACCTTAATGTGTAATGACACACCACAGGCATATATGGAGACTCACCTGCTGGCCAAACTGCCTGCAGAGAGACTGTGATTCTGTGTGATGTTGCTGGCACTGGGCACCATTGAGGAGCAGGAGGCTGGGTCTACAAGAAGCTGTTGTGGTCCTAAAGATGCAGGAGCTGTAAGAGGACATCTAAAGGATGAAAAAATATAACTAATAAACAACAAAAGTACTAATTTGAATAGAAGAAACACCAACATTGCCTTAACATCAAAATCAGGATATAAGAACATTAAGAAAGGTTCCAAATGAGATGAGGCCATTTTGTTTCCCCAACCATCCTGCTTGGATTATAGCAGCAAACCTATCTCATCCAGCCATTTACTGAAAGAAGCAATGTCATTGTTTTCGACAATGTGGCCGTTTAAAGAAGTGTTTCCTGTTGCACTTCAGTTTAGTTTTCACTGGTGTTGTCTGGTTTGCGTTTCAATGTGAGTTAGGAAGACGTCTGTAGGGACAACTCTGTCAGAATCTTTTTGTATACTTGAATCGGGTCCCCCTGTAATCTTCTTTTATTTGTAATCTTTCTTTCTTATGGTAAACATGTAACCTTTGTTTTGAAATCTTTGTCATAGCTTCTTTTAAAATTTCATTTAGACTTCTAACTAGCCTTCAGAAGCAATTAAGGGAATTTCTTCTCCTCCTAGTTGTGAGTTGGAAAATTACATCCCTTTCCAAGTTCTCCGGTCTTCTGACAGGTCTCTTTATTTGTACCCTCAACAAGACTACAAACTGTGGGTGACAGCCTTCTCCTAGTGTTCTCCACTTAGGCAGTGTAATACACTTCCCTATGAGATCAGAAATTTTAAATGTTTTCAAATCTCTCTTTGAAACTTAATTGCTGAAACGTGAAGTCCTACAGATTTTATTATACAGTCCGTTTTACATTGAAGTACTGTATTTAGTGCGATCCCTTTCTTAGGATAGCTTTGTAGTTCATATTCCATGACACTTACACTGATGCCACTCACATCCCATAAAATATAACACAGCAGCTCTTAAACTCAGAGTTACATTCAATGATAACTCCCTCATTGTCAGAAATCAGAGAATACTGTAAAAGTCTAAGGACAAACTTGAAATGATTAATCAATTCTCATAATGATTTAGCAATTCCCATCAATTCCATCCATCCATCCGCATACCTGTATCTAATAAAGGTTTGCAGGGCAGCTGGAGCCTATGCCAACAAGCAAGGTACATACTGTAAGGGACACCAGTCCATTGCAGGGGAGATACAGACACAAACATGCAAACACTCACACCAATTTTACCAGAAGCCATTTAACCTATCAGTATGTCTTTAGACTGTGGAAGGAAATTAGAGCACCCACAGGGAACGTACACGAACATGAACATAGGGAAAACATACAAACTCTATACAGATAGCACCCTAAGTCTGGACTTGAACCCAGGGATGCTAACCACTGTGCCACTGTGCAAATCTTCCTATCATTGATTAATAATACACATTTATATGTTTATAAGGCCTTATTTTTTAACAAGCCTGAAAATGCCCCCCTGCTGAGCACTGTAGGAGAATCCCTCTAACAAAATAGGTACAAGTTAACCTTCTAATTTAAACATTCAATACATTAAATTTCCATTTAGATCATTTGAAATAAAATATACAGTTTTATTTTAAGAAGAACTTATTTTAGATACTAGGAAGCTGCATGTGTGATTCCAGCCCCTCAGCTACAAAAACGGTTTCTAATATTATTTCAGGACAGCCTTTCCTGCCTCAGTGGTGAGCTGAGCTGTTTTCACCTGTCTATTGCTACTATATGTACTAGAAACTGATCACAGCTGTCCCCCAAGGCTGTGTTGCACACTTGTTCACATATAATGAATAGTGATGTTTTTTGTAAAAAATGCAACCCAAGGGGAAAAAAAACATAGACATTAAATATCTAGCATCTGACAGATTGCTCCTTTCATCGCTTGATCATGGTCAGTATCTAAACACGCTATTTATAGTCTATAACATAGTCTACTCTATGTTAGAGAAAATGCAGTTGAGCATACAAATTATAATAAATGCAGGATCAAAAGGATAAATCATGACGCAATCCATTGAGAAGCTACTGAAGTGACTCTGAAGAAAAAAGGCACCCTTTCATATACTGCTAAAACCCCAAACCAAAACTCAAAAACATATCAGGTTAAGTACCAAAAACAATGTGATAAGAAGCAAGTTTAAACATATCATAAATTGTAAAAGTTATTTACCTTATGATTTATTTTGCCCCACAGTTTACTGTCATATCCATAACCAGACAAAACATTTTAAGCATGCAGACATTTGAATCATGTACTGTATGGTTCTTAATGTTAACATGCTAAGCCCGAGCTGAGCTTTCCTGATTAACACAGCCTCTATGGGAAAGTTTTTTAGAACAGTCATGATACATTCAATGTTTTGCTCCCTTTCTTAAAACGTTAGATATGAATTCTAATATCTGGCAAATGTAGTTCACATGCAGGAATAAAGACAGAGAGAGGGGAAATTGTGACAATAGGCTCATGACATCATTGTTTAAACCATTATGATACAACATAGAAGATAAAGATTTGAGTATGTGAAAGAGTCACACTAAAAATCTATTAAACATTGTCAAAATGAAAGGTTTTTATTATGCTTAAGATATTTCCATATAATTCCATCGCTTTTATGTAACCATTTTATTCTCAGTGATTCACAGTAAGCCAAAGCCCACTCTGGCAGTTAACAGTGTCAAAGGCAAGACTACACTCTGGACAGGAAATCAAACCAAACTGATGCACTTGCATGCATAAAGGGGGCAAATAAGGAACTCCAGTTAACCCAGAGAGTCTTTGGACTGTGAGGAATGCAGTATCCAGTGAATTTCTATACAGACGCAGGGTTCACATGGAAATACAATATAATGAAGGAGACAGGCTGTAATCAAACACAGGACCCAATTATAAAGAATGGGTGGGAGGGACTGTTAATTAGTGGGGCTAAAATATTTAGTCAAAATTATAGTCAATCTTAACACCAGCTTGAATACATCATCTTATATCCAATCCTCTCCCATTAGATCTCTAACCTTGACACCCCAATGCACTCAGAAGCGAACATGTCTTCATAATGGTACAGTATATTAGACTTTATGAGGGTAGGAACATTTTACAGACTAAATAATCTTCCACAGATGACCCTGCCTTTTAAAATGATTGTAAAAGGACAACAACCTTTAGTTCCTAACACAAATGTAACCAAATTAACAAGAGCGACAAACTGGTAGATTTAAAAAGGAAACTTAGTTCCGCAAATGTGAAATTACAACTTCCTTCGCGAAACGCAGGTGAAGTCGCTGGAGTTCTGAATACCTAACTGGTTTTGGTTCTTCAAGGAGAAATCCAATGGTGAAGGTGGGTTGTAGGCTGTAACACGCTCACTCCTGTCTTTTAGATTCGAACTCATACAATTTTCTTGACATACTATATTTCTGTTTCTTGATATCTTTTGCATACTATATTGTGACATTGACTGCTGGTCATTTTCTTGAAAATTCAGTCCCGAAAATTGGTCCAGCCATTAAGCCTTTACTCAGGTCGGGTTAGGATCTTACTACTGCTACTGTGCAAACATTGGCCCTCACTTTTCCCAGTCATATCAGACAAGTGAGAGAGAAGGATTTTGTCCTTTTTAAGATAAGTGACTAATCAAATTACTTATTTATTAAGACCTCTTAATAACATTTAATAAAAATCCTTCTCCACATGCAGATTACCTTGTGAAGAGCTGAGTGTAAGTACTAGGGCTCTTTCTCTGCAGAGCCTCCCTGACCGCCTGCTGTCTTCTCCGAATAGAAGCCTCTTCCTGCATTGAAGTGGAAAAAAAACAGAATCATTTGTAGATTTAAGTTTCACATAAAACCTGCTGGTTTTGTGTGGCGTCTGAAATATCAAACATATTTAAAAAAGATTTTGAACTTGCTGTAAATTTCACAAGTTCAGTTAAACACAACACAGTTAATAAGACAAGATTGTAAGCAGTGGAAGCCCTTCAACCTCCCTTTGGTAGTATGAATCATAATAACAAATTGTTGCAGGTGTGTGTCAGAATACTGGACAGTCTCATAGCAATTGGTGTTTGGAATGCATTTTTATTCTTCAGATCGCTGCTTTTCCTGTGATGGAATGTCACAATGAAATGCAACCTAACACACATGTAACAGATGTTTCTTTTCCATACAAAAACTGTAAAGAGTTTTATCTGTGATAGCATCAGTTTTGAATTTGAATGTCTTTATTTTCTATCAACTATCAAAACTATCAAGGATTTGTATACATCGTAATATTTCCTTTGCAAAAAAACAGGAAATATTTCAATCTTGTTATGGTGTAAAAAACATCATTTTAATATTGGGCTAACCTGACTGGATACTTACTGCTGGACTTTTCTGAGCTGAGAGCTTAGCCTGCACCTTGACAGAGTAATTCCTGCTGGCTGGGTCAACAAGTTCATTGGCTCCAGTTGAGTGAGCATAATTGCTGACAGTCACGCCACAGGGTGAGTCTCTCATGTTCTCTTGCACTGGAGATTCATGGGGCCAATCTTTCAAAAAACGTTAATATGCTCTTAGCATCTACCATTATAGCACAGAGGGTCACATTTTAATGTTTTAGAGTTCTATCAGAAGACACGTTTTATTTCCAATATGAAAATTATTTTGTATTTCTCATGCCTTCAGATTAAGGGGCTTTCCTTCTTATATAAAAATGTGAAAATGCCACATGGGGTTTAATGGTTGGTATAGTATAGTAAATGAAGAGCATAAATGATCACAAAAAAATTGTGTGAGATCAGTAGTAGTGCAGCCGGGTTTTTTCACAAGCTGTTTTCAGGTGAATAAGAAAATAATGTTAATCTTCAGTCTTATTTACAGCCCCTCGTTGACCATGAGGTCTTTTCACTCAATCTCAGTGGAATTACAGTACATTATGAACTGATGAATGGAGCTCTCAAAATACATCAACGAAAAATGTTATACAGCTAAGTACAGTATCATACAAATAATACAAACGTCCTCACATCTCAGAACAGCACAGAAAACAGTTCTTTTCTTTCTGCAATCACATTAGACCCTTACAAAACATGTTTTATGTGGCAGACCAGAAAAGTACAAATATTTCTTAACATTACCATCAATAAAATTGGGATTTACTGTATCTGTCAGAAATGTGTAAATTTCATGAGTTTTTTAAGTTTAAAATTCTTTCTAAACAATTAAGATAACACAAATGAACTGTGGGGGGTTTAATTTAAAGACACTGTCTTTTTCAAAATATGTTCACTTAAATCAGACCAGCTGTGTGAGATTAGACCTGCTGGGCATCAGTTTCACTCCATTTAAAATAATGCTCACCACTGTAGGCATCCTCCATTGCTGCTTTGGCATTTTCAATGGTCGTTTGATTTTCCAGACCCAAGTACTCTCTGACTGACTGGCTCAGACTTACGTATGCCTCCACATGATCATCTGAATGAAAATAAATAAAAATGATTGATTCTTTTACATTTAAATGCAAAGGTATTTATAAGAACATAAAGAGCTTACAAGCCAAAGAAGGTCATTCAGCTTATTTAGCCCCTTTACTAGGTAGTATTAAAAAAGTAATAGGAGTAAGTTATGGTCATTAAGCTTTATTTATGCTTTATTCTATATTTAAAATAATATAGAATATATTTTACTTTTAATATAAAAAGACACCTAAATTACCTTAGGTGTAGGAGTTGACCCACTTCATCCACCACTAAAGTGCAGCACCAACCTGAGTGACATATGGAAGCCATTATGCTCCAGCAAAATGCTTCACTATTAAATTAAGGGAGGAATTTAGACAGGCCAGATTGTGCAAAATCAGACTGGAATTTAGCCAGGACACCAGGGGTTAACACCTCTTGTTTTATGAACAGTGTCATTGCATCTTTAGAAACCAAGTAGTCAATACCTTGGTATAAACCTTAAATCTTGTTATAACTCATCCGAAGGATAAATGCAGCATGCTGTCCCCGGTCACCATACTGGGGTATTGACTGCTCCATAAACCCAATTTGCAGCAGCAGTCTGCTTTTCATTAAAGATTTCCAATCCCACTAATAACCAGGCCCAGCCTTGCTTGCCCCAGCTTCGGAAATTTGAAGGAATCAATGCTGATTTGCATATTATACATGAAATTTCATTGTAGGAATTAGCTATAGATATTGGATTTATTATTTTTATTTATAAAATTTTGTGTGTGTACTTCTTTTATTGTTCCCCGAAGTGAAATAAAGTACTCTTAGGGAGCAGTCTTGAAGGATAATACTTCTCTACAGCTCATTTTTATGTCTTAAGCAAGCAAAAAAAAAAACCAAAATCAGGTCTGCAGATACCGTTCCAAAGAACTAATCTCCTATTTTCCTTACAATATTCAAAGGACAGAACATACAGTATGTTCTCAATTGTTGATCTTATATGTTCCATAAAATTTATTTATAATAACAGAAGTTCAGAAGGCAGGTCAGATCCTGATCCCGAACACTTCCTCTCACAGCCAGGACTTCCCTTCAAGTATCTCTCTCGCATTCCCCTTCTACACCCTTGCAGCAGCTCCCTAGCTTTATCCTCCCAATGGTGAGGGCAGATTTGTGTAGCCTGTCCTCACAGCTAGGCTGCCATTCCCTTCTCTAGACAAGACATGCCAAATACACTCTACACATTTAGTACTGTAGGTTTATCATATTCATTAGGATCTAACCAAACTACTGAAAATATTAAGTGAAACAAAATGCAAATATGCACTACCAAAAAAACTAACATAATTCTTAATTTGTACTGCTTACATCCTTACTACTACTAAAAATAAAAAACTAACTTTAAATAAATAGTAAACCTTACCACATGGAATAACAGTGTCAAAGTATCCAGGATAATCCCTGTTCATTTTGATATAGGTGTCAATTCTGGAAACTGCGATCTCAATCTGGGATCTGCTATACAGTCCTCTCATTCTAAGGCGTCTGGCATATTCCTCCTTATCCAAGGGGATCAGCAAGATGTAACGCGGCTCAAAATAAGTATTCTTTAAACTCCGCACACCCTGTGATAAAAATCAAAGAAAACTTCATTATTGTTACATTGCCAATATGAATACTTACAAAGACAACTGGTTCACACTGAGTAGACATCATATGGAATGCTGCATCCAAAAAAAAAGGCAGAAAGGAAATTTCTGTATTTATTTACATTTCATCAATAACAGTCAAGCTGTCATGCTTACAGTACCTGCTCTTGGAAGTTGTGAATCAGAATTCATTAACTTCAAACCTTTCAGCCAGTAAGGCATCTCAGTGGGTAACAGGATAAACATGTGGCATTCAAAAAGCTCCTGCTGTTTCAGTCTATTTCAGTTAACTAAGAATGAGGACAGTGCACTGGCAGCCCTCTTCCCATGAGTGCTGCACTTTCCTGCACACAAGGATAAAGACACCAGGATGTTGCTGGTGATTGTCTCTTTAGATACAGAAGTATATATATATTTATTTATTATTTTTTTTTAAACTGGATTCATCACCACTTTTATTATTTATGCCCAGCCGATATGGAATCTCCAATCTTGTCAAAAGATCGTTTTACAGCTATGGCTTAACAGCCACTCCTTTGACATGTTGCAAGCTCAATAGTGCCTTACAGTTGAATTACTACCTCCCTGACATCGCTGCAAGCTCACAGGTACCTGGCATGTCACAGGAGTCGCTGTGTTGCCAAAAGCTAAGGAGACTCTGGCAAGCTAAAGTCCACCCTACCCTAGCAGTACTCTGCCAATATTTCATCGCTGCTTGAGGCACTCCAATTATAGTTGACTCAAAACCACAGACATCTTAGCCATAGGGCTCAACCTGTGCTCTCAGCAAGAGTTTCTTACTGGTTCATTTGGGAACCAGTAATTTGGCAGCCCCCTGAAACATATGCTTTTTGTATGTGGATTCTACAATATGAGAACCTGGCGTGGTGTAAACACAAGGAACAATAAACAATATCAATAATTATATTGATAAAACACTACTTCATTCTTTACTCCCCTTCCTGTATTACTGTTTTCTGGGTACTTTTTTAATTATGTGATGAGCTTTTTGCCATGGAAGCATTTGTTTGTGCTTTTATATCCTTGACTTAGATTACTGAAGCGGAGAGTTTAGTTGAGACTCTACAAAGAGGCTGCTGATCTGGGAGCTACTGTTCATCTAGACCAACCTCCTAAACAGATTATTCTCATTATTTTTTTCTGTTCTGACTACAATCTTTGTCATTTAGATCAGTATTGATTCTTCAGCTGTGATTGCCATTATTGCTAGTTGAGGAATTTTACATGCATCGTCAGTACTACATGCACAGGTTTCTTCCCAACTTATTGGACTTCTTTCCATCTTCAGGGAAAATGTTCTATCAATACACCAGGGACTGGGGACCTACAAATATATGTACAATATTACCATGGGCTTGAAAACTTCATCCATGTTGATCTAGAGAATCTAAAACTAACTAAGCAACCAATAGGGCTGTATCTTAGAACAAGTGGCCTCATGGTCTCAGAAATGGGGAAATGCAACTGCTTTCTAAACCACGTAACCATAGGGTCCAAAGGCATAGGGCAAGACCAGCAATGTGGTTTTTCACTAATGGCTTGCGAATGGCAAAGGTTCTAATCTACAGTATCGCTAAATAAAAGTCAAACTTTTGAACATATAGTTCAAAGGTAGGTGGAAGTTTCCAAATGGGCAGCCTGATGAACTTGAAGAAGGTTTACACCATTCAGTGCTAGAGTACCTTCAGTACGTACTACAAAGGATTTCTTATGAAATGACTCAGTGAGTTGGCTCTGTTTGTTGCATCAAGCAGGGTCCTTCAATAATCCTGAAAGAGAGAACTATTGCTGCAGCTGTTGGGTCCATGGGTGGGAAGCTGGACTAATAGCTTCTGCCCTCTGCAATGACGTAAAAAGCCAGAATTTTGCCTGGTCAAAATTTCAAACTAGGCAAGGCACCATGTAATGGTGCTTCCAGAACAAGTCAGGGAAAGTGCTCCTTCAACCTACTTGAGCCCACCCTGTCTTTCCCCATCAGCAAGGAGTGTTAAGTTTTTGAGTCTGCAACCACATCACTCCCTATCAATAAGTGCCTAGATGTTTGCAGGCATGGGATCAATATTGATTCCTCTGCCTTAGACAAAAAGGCTAGCTTGAACAAAGTTCAAGAATGATATTTTTAACGTGTGTTAACACTGATAGATCATCTACATGTGCTCATATGCATGTACAGTAAATATGATCAACCACATTAATATTACACATATTCTTGTTAAAGAGTCCTAGGTTATGCAAATAATATATTAAAAAATTAGAACAATTTCATAACTGCTAGTTTAGGATTTAGGATGTGAAGAGGGAGCATAAATGTGAAGAGTTTGAGTACATACGAGTATAATTTATGTGATGACCATTATGTTGCTGACAACAATCAAATACTGACTTGGGAATGTACAGCACATTTCTAGTGATTTCATCCTTTCTGATTTTATTACCTCTAGCTCCATGTGGACGCAGCAGGCGAGGCCCTCCCTGGCTGTACTCTCAATGGCTTCCCTGGCCAGCCCATAGTAATGCCCACCATATTTCATAGTCTGAATAAATTTTCCCTATGGGAACAGGAGCAGAAAGATTAATGGTCTTTTCCCACATTAACAGTTCCAGAATTATAAATAATATTATCACAAAATATACTTTGTTGCTATTGTAATATGTTTTTACAATGACCAGCATTTTATGGTGATACCTACATCAGATACATGACACATTTTCACATCATCTGTACTTTAAATTTTCCCAGAAATCATTTCCCCAAAATCCTATAAGCAAATATTTGTGCCCAGCCTGCCCTTGTTAGATGTACTGTATACTGGTAGCAATTACTTACACACACATTTGAAGTAATTCAAAGAAATACATGTAGATTGCGTGTTTATATTACTGTGATAAAACACTGCAACATCTTTTTTTTCTCATTTATAAATCACCATCAGTATAAATAACATAACATTTTGTTTATGGCAGAAATACAGTAGATGAAACATTGTGTGCAAAATAAAACACAAGTCATCAGCATATTTTACAGTAATACAAAGGTATTACCTGTTCCTTATTGTTTCATTTTGTCATTTTGTTGTCTCAGAAATGGTATTGTTATATTTTTTGTTATATACAGTATGTTTTGTAAAAGTAAATATTTATGAAAGATACAAATGGGATAAAGCAAATCTTGTATTATTGCTTCTACTTAATTGATTTGAGGATCTCAATCAAACATTTCTTTAAAAAGGCCAGGATTTCAGCTTTCAGGGCCCTTAGCTTTCAGACACTTTTTGTTTAAAAAGTACAAAGCATTGCCAGAATAGAAGGTGACAGTTTAAAAAATAATTTTTGAAAAAAATTAATATAGAGGAATTACAAAAACATATGGCTGTTCTGTGTCAGGACATGGTTATAGCTCATCTATACCTATAATTAATTGTTTTATCTGTTGACATGCAGGTTTATATTAGGTCTTGATCACATTCAAAGAAATTACAATATTTGCAGTGCCTTGCAAACGTACAGTAAGCACACTTTTCCAATGTTCCATTTTGTTGAATTGAAAATGAAGGAAACACATTTTTGTTAAAGTGAGTATTGAATCCACAAACTGAATTACTTCTATGGGTGAAAGAAGTTAAACGTGAGTTAAAAGTGCAAAGAAAAACTCTAAATGAAAATACACTAAAACCTTGGTATTCATGAGGATTAGATACCCTGAAGTCTCCCCAAATGGGGATTTTGCGAATTAGGGCCTTTTTATGTGAATGAGGCCAAAACAAGCATTTCCAATGTAACATTTTTGTTATTGTGTTAGCATTTATTGGTAGTAAGTAATTTTGAAAATGAATGCTGAAAGCTTAAAAGTCAAACTGGCAAACTGTTTCCCACCTATAGTTCAAGATGTTGCATGTTCACAAAACTTAGATCTCTGTTATGATATTATGGCCTACCCTGCATTCGTTTTTTAATCTTAGTAGAATGCATTTTTTACTTTTTAGATCCTGTTTTTATTGCTATTGTAAATACAGCACTACTGTATGTGTAATGTGTGACAGAACACTAAAGTATTGTGCTGAAAAACTGAGTGGAGTGTTTCTGCACCTCTGTAGACACTGGCACTGTCCCGGCTTTTTGGAAGCACTCTACAGGTTTACCTACTGTACTTCTAACAAGAACAGACCTAAAGCTCTCATTGACTTAAGGCCAAAAGCTCTGACTCCATCAGTGATGAAGACTCTTGATAAAATAATCAAGTCACAGACAGTGGCTGCAACAGAGTCAGATCCAGTTTGCCTACCGTCCTGGAAGGGGAAATAGTGATGCTACACTTTTTCTACTAGATGTTCTTTATAAACATATACAGCAGAAAAAAATATTTAGCTAGACTCATCAGCCTTTAACACAATGCAGAAACACTTATCAGACATTTTAAATTAGAATATCAACTTATCATGTGGATGATTAGTTTTCTGACCAAAATCTTCTTTAAAAAAACTTTTTAATGAGTTGGCATCTGACTCCATTTATACCTCTACTGGTTCATCACAAGGCTATGTTCTTTCTCCCCTGCTTTTCACCTCACATACTGATGACTGTTGGAGCAACTATGAAAAATCGTTATACCATCAAGTTTGCTGATGGCTCTGTATTAGTCTCTCTTCTCTCAGAGCCTGGGCAAACACTTGGACACATTCTGGACAAATTTGTCAACTGGTCTGATACTTCTTACACCAAGATGAATGTGTCAAAAACAAAATAAATGATTGTTTGTTTAAAAAAAAACAAAGCAATATAGTTCCCACAACAGACTGTGGTGGTATAGTTCACAGTTACAAATGCCTGCGCACCTGTGCTTGACGATAAACTTAAGTTCACTGAGAACACTGATGTAATTGTGAACAAAGCCCAGTACTGCTTATATGGTCTGAGAAATTTGAGTTCCTTTGGAGTCCAAAAAAATAATTCTATCAACATTTTATTGCTCTTTTATCAAAAGCATTTTAACCTTTTCTTTTATCTGTTGGTTCACTTCACTTGATCAGAAAGACAAAAGCAGCCTTCAAAATGTTGTAAACCTCAGCTCTAAAATCATTGGTGAGCCTTTAAGATTCCTGGCACAGTTTTATGTCTGGCAGATCCTGAGGAAGGCCTAGCCATCATTGCAGACCGATCCCATATCCTGCATCAGTCTTTTGAACAGTTGCCCTCAGGAAGATGTGTTCGCTCTCCACAGTGCAAGGCAAATAAAAGGAAATGTAGCTTTGTTCCAGAGGCCATCAGGCTTGCAAACAATGAATGTAAAGACGTTTTATCACTATGATCTCTATTGGATAGAGCCCGTCTACAAAAGTAGATACTTTAATATCTTCTTATATATTGCACACTGTTACTTTCACAATCATTTTTATAATCCCTTTGTTGTTGTTCATATATTTTTTCTTAGTAATGTTGTTTTATTTGGATTATTTGCATTGTGTGGTATGTTGCACTACTTGCTGCTTAAATTGCTCCCTTGGGGATCAACAAAGTGTTTTGAATTGAATTCTACTTGGTCTATGCTATTATAACAGCACAGTAATAACAGACAAGAAAGTAAATTAAATGTACAGCACACAATACAAGTTGAAATACAGGGGCTTGCATACAGGGGCTGGACATAAAAGTGGGTTTGTTGGCTATTACGGAGAGGAGGTAGGGGTCGAGGATGGAGATTCAGCAGTGTCCACTTGCTTCCCACTCAATCAACTCGCTCTCCTGCTTCTGCACTTTGTCTAATTCTTATTCTATTTGTTTTTGTTATCCTTTTCCACAAGAGACACACGACAACTGCGTCTGTGATAACTTAGGGTACCACAGAGGTTTTTTTTTGTTATTTAACATTTCTTTTAAGTCAACAGAACCTATATATACAGAGGGTTCTCAATTTATGCGCATATTGTAAATGTCGTGTAATTTAAATGAATTCTTCCTATTTAAAATAATGGTAAATACTATAGTTGTGTTCCACATTGGTATGTTTGAACCTACTTACACCCTACAGACGCGAATGTTGAGACTTGCCATACACTAAATACAGTACCTTCAATACATCAACTTGTAACATGTCTAAAATAAAAACACAGTTTACACAGACATGTATACATAAAAATGAATAAAATACAAAAAAATACATAAAATATTAGTAAACGTCAGTTATGTTTACTGTAAAGGGAATTTGAGAGTGAGAGAAAATGTGAGAGAGAAAAAAATTCTCAACAACAGCATCACCGTGTACCAGCATTCTTAACACGCCAACGCGACACTCGTGCCATAAGCATTGGGCGGCCAACAGCGTAACTATGCGGCGTGCGTTATTTTTACTCACGCTACATAATTAAAACAAAAATATACTTAAGGGTATGTGGCGTTATTTTAAAAACCCATATTTCAAACGTGCGGAAAAGGCGAACCCACTGTAATGCTTTCCTGATGGAAAAACATGTTAACAAAAATATGGCTTTAATACAGAGACTGATGCAAGTTGGGTGAAGTAGATTCACAAGATGAAGATGCGCAAATTGGAGTCTGCATTTACTCTCGTAATGCACAACCTTTGAATAGGCAAATCGCCACTCCATGCATGCAGAAAAAATCATTAATAATTTGCATGAATAGGCGAAATCGAAAATGTAGAACTTGCAGATATCAAGGTGACTGTATGTTGATTGCATACGTATTCATTCCTTTGCTATGACAATTATAAATTAGTTCAGATGTGTAAAATCACTTTGACGAGTAATGTAACAGTTTTCTGACTGGCCTCTGTCCAATGATAGTGATTCACATGATCTCAGAATAAATAAATCTGTCTCTGTGAGGTCTCTCAGCCTGGCAGCATATTTCATGTAAATTTCAAGATTTAATCATGAAAACCATCAGGCTTCCTTAACTAACAGGATATTAAAAAAATCAAAGACACTGAATATCACTTTCAGCATGGTGAAGCAGATCATCAAAAAGTGAAACGGGTATCACAACACCTAGATTAGGCTGCCCCTCTAAAATGAAAAAGGAGAAAACTAGTGAGGTCAGCTGCGACTTTGAAGAAGCTACAACTTTAAATTTAATAACCATATGCTAGTGAGTCCACAAATTTGGCCTGCATAGCAGAGTGTAGGAAGTTAATATTGGATTGAAGCCAACATACAGTAGCATTTAACTGCAAAGGAACAATTAAAGGTTTATTCCATGCTGAAAAGAAAAGAAGAGACACAACTTTTCGGCTGTGGAGCCTTCTTCAGGTGTGACAACTGACACCTGACAAAGGCTCTACAAACGAATCATTGTGTCTCTTTTATTTTCAGCATGGAAGAAACTTTTACTTTTCGTTTGCAGCCTAAGCATGCTAACAATGCTACCTACTTGAGCTTCTTCATAGCATTTAACTTATATTGCAAACATGAGGCAAAAGGTTTTGTGGTCAGATAAGACAATATTGATCATTTTTGGCCTAAATGTAATAGATTACGAGTGGTGCAAGCACAATATAGCATATCACCCACTCAGCACCATATCTACTGTCAAGCATGGTGATGGCAGCATTATGATATGGGTCTGCTTCTCATCAGCTGGCACTGAGAAGCTTGTCAGGACTGAGAGGAAAACTGATGAAAGCATGAGTCAGTCTTCAAAAAACCTAAACCTGGAATGAAACATCATCCTCCAACAAGACAGTCACCCATAGCGCAAGGTCAACGCTACACTGGCATGGTCTAAAAAGAAGAGAGTGAGTGTTCTTGATTGACACAATCAATTTCCTTATTTGAGTCTGGCGTAATTCAAATCTGTGGGAGGAGACTTGAAAATGACTGCATGCCAATAATCAAAAATCAACCAATCTGACAGAGCTTGAATAAGTCTTTAAAAAAGAATGGTAGAAAATTGCACCATCAAGTGTAAAAATCTTACATCTTTTGGTAAAGACTTACACAAAATAACTTGTACCGTAGATGTTTTTGTTGCCAAAGGGATTTCACAAAATATTGATTCAGGGGTGTGAATCCTTATATAATCAACTTATTTTAGTTTTTGACTTTATTACTGACTTCTCCCACCCATAAAAGTGTTGTGTTTGAATACATCAAGATTAGATTAAAATATTCACATTAAAAATACAGTATGTGTGCAACTAAGTGGATCATCACTGAAAGGAATTAATATTTTTGGAAGGCACTGTGTATTATCTTACTAAATAAAAATTACTTCCATATTACAGTGCAATTGTTGGCTAACACGACAACACAGAAAATACATTAAATTAACATAAACAATTTTGATAAAATAATCATTCCAGATATAGAGACTTCGGAGCAAAACAGCATTAAACTTTGTTGACAAGTCTATACTGTTAACCACCCGTTGTTGAGTATGTGGTATTGTCCATGCTGGTAAATAGCAGTTTTGGAATCATCAGTTTTCTAAGGAATCATTTTCAGCATGTAAATGTGGAAATTAGACGTTAAGATGGTATCACCTTCTGTTAAGGCAACACATCTACCATGTTAGTAAACCCAGTTTATGAATCGGAAATAAGCATTAGATCCAGCTACGTTATTAAAATCAGAATCATAGCTTCTTTCAAAAGTAATCAAACAATCTAGATGCTCAGAATGGTGTCCTCCCATTTGTAACTGTTCTTGAACTCTAATGAGATGATAATAGCCTTTGCCACCTTGGTAAAAGATACAGTAGGTGTGATGAATAAATCCCTTTGAATGATTACTTTTAGCAGACTCACACTGCATTACATAGAATACATAGTTTTCTCTTTCAATGTGGTTATTTGAAAATAATATATATAAACTTTTATGAACTCCTAAATGTATGCAATGTTGTGATTATGTAGGAGTGGCAGACATCTGCAAAGATGAAATATGACATTAATATAACCTTCTTTTCATACTTGGAAAATTCCATCTTGCATGATAGATATTACTTTGATGTGCTAGCTTCCTTTCTTAATTAACTAAAGGTTATCATTTGAGATCAAACCCATTAATCTTCCTTATTACTTAGAACATTCTACAAATAAATATCCAGTAGCATGAATACAATCTTTAAACAATAATATAGAGCAAAACTTTAGTATAACAACTGGTGTGCCAGACAATTACCTGTTGCTTGCAAAATATATTAAATACTTATTTTTGCCTAACAATTTCTTCGGTCATGACTATTTAGAAAAAGTCTTCTTTTTTCTTCAAAATCACTTAGGAGTTATGAAATCTGCTTGCTAGATATCAGTATTATTAAAACTCTAAAACTAAGTTAAAATATTACCATATAATTCTACAATGTACATTATCTGCATATAACTTAGAATCTTAAATTTTCATCCCAAAGACATAGAATATGAAAGAAATGTGCAGCAATAAACCCTAATTTAAATCTTGGAAGATCTGTTTTATACACTAAAATGTGTATGCTGCATGGTTGAGTAGCCCAAAATGTTTTTTTTTTCCCATAAAAAAATCATTTAGAAATTCTGTACTGCTGGCATTGCAAAATTACTGAACTGATTTGTAAAATCTGGATTTGACTGGCTCTTAAAGAAACATAATGATGAAAAAAATCCCAGTGGGAAAAATTCCCAGTGGGAACTCTCCTATTTTCAGAAGAAAGCTTAATGTGGTCTGTGTGACACCAAATATTATTTCTAAAATCATAATGTCAATTTATATGATCAAAAACATGACAACAATACACTCTGCTCTACTTCTTCTACATATTACTAGCTGTGAAAGTCAATAAAATATTCTGTAAAATATTTACTTTGATAAGATTCAGTTTTTAAAAAAATGACATACCATGCAGATCATGTTTTCAAAAATCTCCTCTGAGACAAAGTGATAATCGGCTCCATCTACTTCACCGAAATAAGGACTTCTCGTTGTGTGACAGGCACTAAAAAATATATTAAAAAGCATCTAAGCATAAAAATCATATCATTGTATTCCAAATATGGATATGCAATTCCTGTAAATCATTTTTCATTTACTGCACACCAGTAAATTCATTATATTCTTGGTGAAAGATTCAGACAACTCTTTTGAGAATATACCAATACTAGATTCAAATCTATACAAAGTTATTGTATTATTTTTCATGCTTGTATGAATGGCATTTCAAATACATAACAATTCTACATATTAGTACAACAAGCTATACAGTATACAGTACATATATTATTTAGCAGCATACTCCAGTGTTGGCTTATATCTAAGTGTTTTTTTTTGCAATGATAAAACTGACATCTTGAAACAGGTGTATCGCATTTATATTGATTGTTATTTATTACTACGTAAAATGTAAAATATTTATGTATTAATCTTTTTAACAGGCAGTGCCAAAGACTGCCTACTGGAATCTGCTACAGATTTCAGATAAGGTAATATATACTGTAGAGTGTTATAGGCAAAAGAATTCTGAGTATGTGAGTTATGGCTAAAGTTCTTCTTCATGGATTCATATTATATTTGTCCTTAAGGTGAAGTAAAACTATTAATTGCTTAACAATTAGTGCGGAACAATGTATAATTGTTTTCTGCCAATTACATTTCTGTTATCGTGGTGAATGTTTTAATAAATGTCAAAACATAAAAAAAGCTTTCAATATTTTTGTACTTCTGGGTGGTCTAAACATTTTGTACAGTGAATTAAAATGAGAAAAAAACAAAATATAATAATAGCTTAAGTAGAGAATAATAAGAGAAAAATATTTTTGTGCAGGCTTCAAATGGGTTTACAGAAAAATTCAATGTCCTCAAAGGCGTGTACAGGGTCAAAGAATAGCTATCTTTTATTTGACAAAAAAGAGAAAGGGTTTCGCAATGTTACAGTGAAAGAATGGCCCCTCCAGCACCTGGTGGAAATGTGTGCTTTAAAGAAGAGAGGCCCTGACCTGCTTCTGCATATGCTCTGGATTAATGAGATTTAAAGCTGCCTAAAGCCATTTTTTTGCCAGATACTCAAACATTCACATCATTAAAATACTGTCAAATTATTGCTTTAGTACAGCATAGAAATTGGGGTCACTGGGTAATGGGAGATAATTATTATTCTACTATTAAAAACTGATATTCAAACTAATTGCTTTGTATGATACTTGCACTGCAGAAACTCAAAAATGTAAATCACACTAAGAAAAAGTACCAAATATAAAAAAAATGGATATTAAGTTTAGGAGAAACATTTAACGGAATGTACTACTTTGTAATAAACATTACAGGACACCTTGTCAGCAGTGTAGATTATAACCAGATCTTGTCTGAAGCTAAGCATGTCTGGGGCTGGATTGCACTAATTTGGCTATTGTCTAATGGCACTGTTCTAAAGGATGGGGTCTTGGCACTTGTCCTAAAGGGTGGCTAAATTCCACTTTGACCTTACACAGTAAATCAGAGCACAAGAAAGGTAATAAATGAGAGGAGGACCCCTAGCCCATTCGATAGTAGTTAATTGAATGAAGAATCTCATTGAGACATTTCTTGAAAAAGTAGAGGTTGTACTATGCCTTTGCAATTGTGTTTATTAAGCATGTTTTGTCTTGGAGACTTCCAAAATGCTTTGCATCCACTAATTAAATATAACTCTCAGCTGGGTGATGTGTGGCAGCTATCATGAACCAGAAGGTTTACAGAACTGTTGACTGCATGTTTTAGGATACCACAGAGTGGAACAACATAATTCATCATCAAAAGGGTGGAAAAAATGCTTTTGCTTTCACTCAGTGGTATTTGTTATTGCATTTAGAAGCCAGTACATTCACCAGTAACTGCCAGAGTATTTGTCTGCAAGTTAACAGAGGTCTTCATTGACATAGAAATGGGTGACAAAAAACTAAAACAGAAAAGAACCAATAGATATCTTTCAAATAGTAAGCTGACAGTGACTTTCAAAGTGATTACCTGGTCTTTAAGAGTTAAAATCAAGTCCAGCCTGAGGTATACAGTATTTTCAGTGAAATAAAAAGGATATACAGTATGATGCACCTACTGTACTATCCTTAGAATGTAACATTAAAGACAACAGAAGTGACAAGAGGTCTGATACAGATATAATGGGTCTACATCTGATTACAAATAACTGCCACAAAGCACTTTCTAAACCATTTATCACAGCCTTCAATATTAAGACTTAATTAAGACACCTAATTGGCTTCTGCATAAATTAACTTAACAACAAAAAATATTCTTAAACTTTTTATATCTACTTTTTACATATTATACTAAGAAAATGTGCATGCCTAACTTTCTTCTTTTATTTTCAGTTCCATCTCTACTTGGATTTCTTATGACAGGAATTGCTCTGCATTGTAACAGCACTTTCCATGCTTCTAAACTGACAAATTTAATGAAAACCAAAAACATGGCCATATGGTTTTCAGAACAGTTCTGTATTAATAGGGGACATGGACTTTTAATGCAGGAGTAAAAAAGCAGCCCATGTTTTACTGGCTCAAATTTTGAAATAGTTGTAAATTTTCATTAAGATCAAAGTCACACACTTAGACATATCTTTCTCTCCAGATTTATTCATATCCTCAGTGAAATAGGACCAAAAACATGATATAAGAGAATGACTTACAGATTGAAGACTGCCCTTCTGAAAAAATAAAAAACATACTGTAATCTTAACAGTATTGCACAAAGAAAAGTAAGATTTCTCATAAATTATTAAAGTGCAGAAGCCACAAAGTGTCACATTTACTCACGCCCCATAGCTAATATTTTGTAAATCCCTCTCTGACATGGAATGCACTGACAAAACACCTCTGTATTTTACCTTGAGGTTCTAGCACTTCTGAAAGGGAGTACTCTAGGCAGAATTGTTCTAGGTCCTTTAGACTTTTAGTCTCTTTTTTGAATCATCTTGAGTTTGAATCAATTCAATCCAGGTCTGGAGGTTGAGATGGCCAACAATTCAAATAATTCTCAAAGTGTTATTATGTTTAACTGTAATACCTTTACATAAAGCAAAGTTATATTTGTCATACGTTATTATCTGAATTCCAGGAAAAAACAAATGTCACATTTGTTCACTCACTTCAAAGTAATCCTTCAAATAAAGTCCAACAGAAATGCAAAGACATTCTGCTCTTTGAAGTGCAATGGAAGCCTGCAGAACTACTGTATGTACTATAAGAGCCTCTGAAGTTTTCAATTTTCCCTAGGGTAAAAAAGGTGATAACACATTGAAGACATTCAGTAGTAGCATGCACCATAATGGTTAAGGTCAAGGAGCTCTCTGAAGACTGCAGGCAAATGGTCTTTGACTTCCACAAATAGCTGAGTCTACAACTTTAATCTTAATTTTTTAACTACCGATACAGTGGTCAGGGAGAAGACGCAAATGCGACTTGCTGCCGTAGGCTGCTGTCATCAGCTTGACCTTTGCCCACATTTGCCCACTGTGAAGTAAAGCACAAGGTCTATTTTGTATTTTAGGCTTGTTTTATATCCTATGAGTCTCACCAACATTCACCATTTTGGTTCCCTCTGCCAAGAAGCTTAAGCTTGGTCAGAAATTGATATTCCAGTATGACAAGGATTTTATTACTAGCATTTCAGATGAAAAAAAATTGTTAACTTTGAACAAAATAAATGTTCACTACTGGCCATTTCAATCTCCACACATTAACATAATGGAATATGTGTGGTTTGGGCTCAAAAAGACAGTTCACAAACAGAAAACAAAGGTCAGAAAGAATCTAGAACAATTTTGGCTAAATAAATAGTCACAAATCCTACCTGAGAATTGTCAGAACAATATGGGTGCTCTCTTGTCCGTGAAATGCATGCCTTAGGATTTACAAATACTGACTACAGGGGTGTGAATAAATGTGACAACTGTTTTCTGGAGTTTCTGACTATTACTTTGCTCTATGCAATTGTGTTAAGATTGCAGAATGATTTGTTTTCAGCAGGACACAGTATCCAATCATTCTGTTACATGAGTTTTTTTCTCATGTCTTCGGGGTATGAGTAAATCTGGAGGGCACTATAGTTTTTCAAACAGTACATAACGATGTCAATTACAAAACAGACATGCTTCACGTATATCCCAGGTGAATCCACTGCTGTTGAACAGATGGCAAAGGCAGACAAAAAGTGTGCAGACTGATGTTGAAGGCACATCACTTTTGCAAGATTGGTTTGTAAGAATTTCAGTGAACAAAATATCGTTTCTATGTTTTATTACAGAATACTGTAACTATTATTTTCCAATATATAAGCAGACAAAGAATGAAACACTAGGATGTGCATATTCTTAAATCTCAAAGTTCTTAAAGACTCGGCTTGTGTTTGCACTGTCACTGTGGTTTTCTTGTTCCAAGCTGTATAATTTGATCTGTGAGACAGATCACAGTTGGATGCACGTTTTTCAAGGATGCTATCTGTGTGAATTTAGCATCTGTTCTTTCAGCTAATTTAGTACATCATTCTATGCATCTTTATGCAGGGACCGAGCATTGCCAGATGCTCTGACTTACCCATATGCAAAAAAGTCACTGAATTCCCGACACAGTTTATGAGCAAGTTCTCGCTTCCCACAAGCCTGGGGGCCTGTCAGGACCAACATCGGATAGGGAGCATCTAAGCTGGGCAGGGTGCTAAAAAATAAAACCCTTTACTTTTATTTGCTTATTCTTTCAGTACAGTAATGTTAATGCTGCAGTGATTATACAGTTGTACTGTAGACTTACTGTAACTATTGTCTCCTTCTATTTAAATTATAAAGACTGTCTAGGATTAATTTAGAAGAAGCATTACTGATAAGGAAGAACAGTTTCATAAGACACATTTATACTAAATTATATTAGTAAATAATCTTAATATAATATAAATATACAGTACATACCAATACTGATACACTGTAGACAGATACAGATGTGGACACATAAGATGCTTTGCCTTTCCACTCAATGATTAAGCTAAGCAGCAATCCATTAAGGTTGGCTTTAAATTATAACCAACCATCTTAATTTTAATGAATGGAAAAAAAATGGCTTGTGATATAAGAAAGCATGGTATTAATAATATATTTTCTGTAATAACAGATAATGAAAGGTTGAAAATATGTAAATATGTTAAAATAGGACATACTCTACAACTGTGTAACATGAAGTGAACTTTACCACAAATACTGGGTAATACTGGGTAACTGACTTTTTAACCTACAGATGTAACCCAATGAAAAATAATTTTAAAATGATTATCTGTTATTACATTTTTTACCACATAAATTAAATTTTTGCTATGTTTACTACATTAAACATCTACGGTTATTTTCAACCAATGTTGTCCTGCAGCCAACATACTTTGGAAATAAACCTTTTAACTCTTGTAAGCTAACAAGTTTTGAATTTTTGTCATTTTTTCCCAGGTTACTATACATAATCAATGGATTAGCAGCTTTGCTTTATTAATACTTATTTAAGGTTGTCTTGAACTGATGGCAATAATGGTAAACTTGTTGGAATAGTCAATGCCTGGCTGCCCCCTACAGTTAAAAACTAACAGATACTTCTTACCTGTCGTAGATTAACTGTGGTTGCATTATCTGATATACCACATGTGTCATATGATCTCGGGCAGCAATTACTTCAGGAGGTGGGTCATATTTATTGACAGCTGCAACCTGAAATGACATAGAAAACTGTCTATAAGGAAACATAACTATAGAACTCTGTTTTCTCTTAATCAGTGTTCATCTTTATTTTATCTTCACTTGAAATTTTAAAACCTTTATTATGTGACATTGGAATATTTTTCCACCTGGAAGTTACAGAATCATTTTTCATTGTGTAGTGTAGTCTATCATATACGATAAAATGAATATATAAGAGCCTTAAATCAAAAGTATTATATGCAAAATGTATTCTCTAAAAGAAATACTTGAATTGGCACAGTAACATAAAAAAATACTGTGAGAAAATACATTATGTGTATGCAGATGACCTTTTCTTCAGCTTTCACTCTCTCTTGATCCAAGTGGGTCAGTCTTTGCAGTAGAAAGAGCACAGAGAGACGGTAATCAGGTTGCTCCTAAGAATGACATTATATTGTTAGCTTTTTAACATTAAATGATGCCAATAAAATCAAATGAAAATAAAGCACTTTTTTGGTTTTTTTCACACAAATCTTAAGCTGCTTTTCTTAACAAAAAATGGATATTTAAGATATACAATACTATTTTTTGTTTTTGGTTCCAATTTAAAATCACAAGACCACACAGAACTGCTGAAATGCATCATCTGTCTAGTTGACAAATGGCGGCCATTCTGTTCTCTGTTGTGTGCAGAGAAACAACACAACCTTCATAATGAAATTAAAATGGAAGTTTAGATAAGACAGGTTATACAAGCCCAAAAGCTACCAGTGTTAATCTTATAAGCAGCTGTGTGGGAATTTTAATGATTAAGTAGTCAGGACTTTAGTTTAATGCCTTCACCAGAGAATTGCACCTCATACAGCATGTCACCATTGGAGCATTGGTTTGGAAATTCAGGTCCAGAGGAAATAGTCACCTACACATACTCCAGCAGCAACCTGATTTTCCTTAGAAGTCTCCCATCCCAGTACTTAATTAGACCTACAGTAGCTTTGCTTCTGAGATCGGACAAAAATATTGGGCTACAAGTTGGTAACACTGCTACTGTATTAAATGTTATAAGGTAAAAAGAAGCTTTGATTGATTGTTCTGTTTTCAAGTCCTTCCTTATCCTAAATTGTTACCAGGTATTACACTTGCAATTTTTGTGGTTTGAACATTTTCTGCAATGCTGCCTGTCAATTTCATTATAGTTACTAACCTGAATGGGGTTTCTCAGCAGATTTAGGTCCCGAAGTA
Source organism: Atractosteus spatula (assembly GCF_055471065.1). NCBI lineage: Eukaryota > Metazoa > Chordata > Actinopteri > Semionotiformes > Lepisosteidae > Atractosteus > Atractosteus spatula. The sequence continues at coordinate 50,488,521 of NC_142713.1, read as the reverse complement.
GAGGAAGATCATGAATGTGTCTGACTTCATCTATTTCACTTATCTGCTTTGTTTTGAAAAAGTGCTGATGAATACCTTGAGACTTGCAAACATTCATTTAAACATATTGCTTAAACCATCAATACATTTCATACTACAAACACAAGGTCAGGTGAAGACTAGGTGAAGGTCAAACATGTCAATTATGTAAACAAACTTTTAAGGGGATGTACTTTTTCACCACACTGGACATTATGGAAGGTAATGCATTTACACTAGCTTTTTGTGTGTCTAAATGGAAAATAAAAGGAAATAACATACTGTATCATTTGTAATATAAATACATAGGTATCAAGATAATTTAGCTTCCAACATCAATATGTTCCAGATGTGTTGGTTTCATAAGTATATTTTAATGTATATACAGCATAATATTTAATTTTGTTAGGGAGCTAACATGGTTTATGGAAATGATAGTCTAAAATGTCCATAGATTCAACAATCTCCTACATATACTGTATAAATCTTACAAAATACAAATTTACAAAAAAAACAGAAGCATACAACCTGGTTGCTTTCAAGATTGATGGTTTCAAGGAGATCATGATTCTGAAGCCCGCACAGACTCTGGATCTTATTAAAGGACAAGTCCAAAGCTTGCAGATTTTGAAGGTTCTCCAGATTTTCAATTTTCTGTATTTGATTACCCCTCTGTGATTTAACAAACAAAACATGCACTTGATGAAATCAGCAACTGTGCACTGATGAGGCCTTTAAAATCTGACCGAGTGCCAGCTTTAATTCCCAGGTAATCTGATGGATGACAGTTAGGAGCTGGAGTTGTGCCAGCATGACTTCTCAACATGTTGGTTTACTTGTATTTTGACCCTCTCTGTCACAGGGCTATGAATTTTAATCCCAGCCCCTGTCAGTCAGGCTGTCATTTAAACTCAAGTTCTAGCCAAAGAACTCGCATAATTCTTGACGACGAACAGCAGGGGGCTGGTGACCATCCAGCCCTCAAAACTCTGGAGTTATTTCCTCACTGACGGCCCAAGAGTGGACACTGACAGGGGCTGGCTGTGAGAAAGCTTGAATGAACTCCAGGTTTACTTTCCCCAGTAGCAGGTACCAAGGGTGATGGTTAATGAAGCGCTTCCAATAGCTGATTTAGAAGAATTATTCCGATAAAGGGCAACAAAAATGTAATTAGAATTGCGAGGTGCTGGATACATGCTGACATGCCATATGGTTGCATTTATCACAGACCCTTGTTTAATAAAAGAGTTTAGCACTGTGTAAAGTATGCAAAACTTCAAGAAGATGTCATCTTATTTCAACTTACAAATAAATGTGTTTTTTATCTTCAAAAATACAATTCAATACAGTTTTGCATATCAAATATACTGTAGACTCTATGTTACTTAGAGTATGATAGACCATGTCTAAAAGAAAAAATACAGTACATACAGTTAATATTTCTAATATGTTAATGTAGTGTTAAAATGTAAAGGATTTTCTATCTTTCTGGGTGCAGGGACACTGGAGTGGGTCAATGCAAGAATATTTACTGTATTTGGAATAAAAAGAATGTACTAGCTTTTAAAATCCTACTTGGTCTCCATGTATCAAGGGCAGATATACTGTACAATGTGTTTGTACAGTAATGTTAAAGGAAATGATTAAAGCTTAAGGAAATCTTTGTCAAGCTGTACAAAAGTAGGAAAACTAGTAATTTCAAGACATAAAGATAATACAATAATCAATATTGTAACCTATTAATATCTGGGATATTAAATCTTCATCTGCGATTAGATTTAAAACATTAAGACAATTAATTCTACTGACAAGAGGATGACAACCAGGATTGCATTTACTTATTGTTTAATGCAACCATTTCTCTTATTTAATCAATAACATTATTTTAATTAAAATTTTGCATTAATGTCCCATGAAAGCTATTAAAATACAGAATCAAATACCTTACCATGAAGAAGACCTGCTGAGGCTTTAGAAATTAGACGACTATCTAAAGAACATATTTAGCTCAGAGAGTAAAGGAAAATACTTCAGGACTTACCAGCCAGAGTTCTTTAATAGGCAGATTGTCTAATCCACCTATATGTGAAATCCTATTACTTGCCAGACTGAGATGAGTTAGGCTGCTACACTTTTCCAAGCCTTTAATTCCGACAAACTCATTGTCTGTCAGATTTTGAGAAGTGTTAAGAAAAAGATTACAAGTTCCAGGTATGTCAGTGATATTTATTATAAGTCTTGCAAGAGTCTAAAAGTGACTCAGTCTGTCAGCCACTTATTACTGAGAACCATACTGATAATTTCATTGCTTATAAAGAGTGAAAAATTGACAGTAGTGGAATCCAGTTTACATTTCTAAATAACTGAAACATCAGCCTGCATTGTTATTAATATTACAAGTAAGGAAATACATAAAATTGCTAGTTATTAGATAAAAGAAGAATCATTACCATCACACCAAAAATGACAGAAGATTTACCAAAAATTTGCAAGGTGTCCTTTTGTACTTTATAGAAAAACAAAAATAGATATATGTGCTGTAGCATCTTTTCTTCTAATAAAGGATACAATCCAAAATAAGCTTACTCAGAGATGAGTAAGCAGATAAATCCTTCATTTCAGACATCCGGTTGTATGAAAAATCTACTTCCTGTAACAAAAAATATTCATTAACTCAGTTTTCTTTGGAAACTGCATTGAAAAGGTTATCTATGATCGATGAAAGCATAAAGTCATCCTTTCCTTGCCCTTTTCCTCCAATTAATTAAAAGCAACCATCAAGAACAAAGCAGATACACATAGACTTCTTGAATCAGATTAGTGGTTTCTTGTTGGTAGCTATGGCAACAAAGATACAAGCAAGGGACATTCAAAAACAATGTTCAAAATAAATAGAATATTTTATGAAGACCCAAACTACAAGAGGATTGGATAAAAAGCTAACTGCTTGCTTTCTAAATTCATTTAGATATGCACAACAAAATAAGTGATTAAAATGACTGCAGATCAAAGACAAACTTTCTCATTTATGAACTGAAAGATGTGAACAAATATGCTATCTATACTGAAGCAGGAGTGAGCTAATGTTTCTGTAACAATATTTACTGATCTACCAGTAGGAGTGCACAGGTACTTCTATTAATAAAGATTTTTGCATGTTCCAATAAATTGCAAATATTTAAAGTTTATCCTGAGTGTCTTTTTATGGGGTTAATTCCTTGTATAAAAAACTTACCGTGAGATTTTTTGGTGGCTCAAATCCAAAATATTCTTCAAGTTCATTATGAGAAGCATCAAGTTTGATTAGATATGGCATATAGCTAACACAGGATAAATCTAAAAAAAAATCAATATATAGTATATTAGTTACGTGCATTTTACATATTTTACTCTTCAATTCTTCTAGCATTTATTTACAGATATTACAATATCAGAAACATGAAAGATTGATTTAAGAGTAATCATTGTAATTTTTTATTTCCCATGTTAAAAACTAAGGATAATTTAAATGTAGAATGTTTTAAACCATACCTTGAATCTTATTGTGTGAAAGTTCAAGCTTTTGTAGATGGACATAATTGCACAAAATAGATATGTCTCGTAAATTTTGCCCCTACAGAAACAAGTAAGAGTTAATTCAAACACATTTACATATGGTTAAAGCATGTTGAACACACATGCAGTATTAATGCACGCAGATTTGTGAAGACAAATAAATATCATTCTTTGGGCTCCTATTTGAATCCAGCATAAAAATAACTTACTATTTCAGTTCTCTCCTCTTGAAGTTTTCTCTCAATTTCACAGGAGTGAGATTTTCAAATACTGTATATTAACTATTAATCAGTGTCAGAAGGAGACATTTTAGGAGGTAGTTAATATGTGTGGAGAAAGATACAGTATATTTAAATAAAAAATAACAGGCCTTGCTTAAAAGCATTTCTAATAGTTACAAATGACACCTATGTTAAACATGGTGACATAGTCAGTAGGTTAGTGGAAATACAGATTTCTGTCACTTCTGTAAGTGTGTGAAGTCTTTGCCTCTATAATCCTCTAATCCTCCACATGTACTGTAGAACGTTATTTGTTAGCAGTTCGAGACACATACAGGAATTTCTTCAAATTGAATGGTTTTCAGCATTTAAAGCATTCACAAAGGGCCTTAAAGCAGGATATACATTCTATAATTTTGCTCTATATTATGGAATACCCATCCGCTGTCCAAAAGCTGTTTAGCTGCCCCTGGTAAGGGTCACTGTGGAAGTACAGGACACAAGGCAGGACTACATCCTGGAAGTGATAAAAGTCTATTGTAAGGCACACACACATTTCAGAGATACCCATTGTCTCTGGAAGGTGAGAGAAAAGTGGAGCACCTTGTGAAAATCCATGTGAACACTGGAGAATGTGCAAACTACACAGAAGGCTACCCAATCTGGAACAGAACACCGGACCCAAGAGCTGTGGGGCAGCATGCTACCACCACAGTGATGTAAAAACACCTACTCCTCAGATTGAAGTAATTATTTATTTTTAATTTTGGATGTTTAATATAGGTTTTTATACACAAGATCCTACCATAAAGTAGTAAAGTTTACCTGAGCCACAGTTTTAAAATGTAATACAAAGAAAATCATTAAAATCTTTACACTTTTTAAATTGTGCTCATATTGTACTTTGCTAATTAGATACTTGGTTTCAATGTTTCTTGGAGCATGATATAATTGGTGTGCATGTTATTGTTACTGTTCAATCTACAGTAAATGAGCTACTGTATTATCACATTCACTTCACTGTACACAACACATACAAAAGCATCCCCATGCAACACTGACTATCATAAGTATCTGCATTTCCTTCTAAGTACATTCAATTGTGGATTATTGGTTAAAAACAGATGAATAACTTTCATCAATGGCATGAAACTACACAAATGTATACTTCACTACTCAGTTATATTTATAAGAAAGATGTCTGAGACTCCTCTGCCTCTGCTTTTGAAGCTCCAAAAATATCTGCAGTGCTTGTCCTTTCACGTTTACTAAAGCAGCTCGTGTACCTGGCTGTTTGATAACTTAGAAGCTACCATCCTTTGAAAAAAGGCAAATTACAAATAAAAATCTTTAGGCAGTTTCAATGAAGGAACATTAAATGTTTTCTTAATTCCCTAAACCCCATTGTGCTACAGTACAAATCATTTAGGGATCATTCACTTAAAAGTAATTTATAACTGTAGTAAGCAGAAACATCCCACTTTTTACTTCTGCTTACATAGGCTATATTTTCATGATTACAAGGCATGTAATCAATAAAGAGAAGGGAAGAATGAAGAGAGAGAGAAAGGGTGGAAGAAGATCCACAACTCTCAGATAATTATGTTCATGCATTAAAATAAAACTTTTTTTTTTGCATTAATGTATTTTCTGTCTTCCCTGTGTATCCCCAATATACAAAATCCTTTACTACTTTTACGTGTGATGCACTCTTAAGGTCACCGATTGAAATTTTGGGTTCAATTGAAAATTAGGTCACTCTTCCGAAAGATACATTCAATCCTAGTGCTCATGCTGGAATATAGACCTAAACATGATTATAAATACAAAATAAAGAGCACTGCAAAACCTCAGCTCTAGAGCAAAGTGGAGTGCCAGACGTCAAATCAGAGCCCTCTGTGTTATAAATACTATTCCATGAAGACATTAATACCATTTACATGCGAGAGTGTACAGTGTCCTGAAGAGAGTACACCAGGAGTTCCAGGCCAGTTGTTTGTGCAGAATTCGTTAGGCTTTTAACTTTTACCTATAAAAGCATCCTACTTGCCTTAAACAGAGGCATCAAGGAAGCTTGCAAGTATCTAAGGCTTCTTCCAAAAGTGGCATTTATAGACTCTTTTGGTCATCAGAGACAGCCCTGGAAGAAACCTTTAACACATGGGTTTCCAATCTTTGTCCCAGAGAACCAGTGTGTCTGCAGGTTTTCTAGATCTCTTCAAAGCAACGGCACCTGTAGAGTTGGGAAAAGCTGCTAAATTGGTCCAGTTAAGGCAGTAACCACTAGGTTTAGCTCAATAAGAGCTGAGCTGGAATGAAACCCTGCAGACACACTGGAGCTCCAGGAACAGGTGTAAAACTTTTCATCTGAGATATTCTAAACTCAAACTTTAACTGTTAAAAGGTAAAATCAGATTTTGCTTTTATCAACAGCAATATCATATACTGTATACTGCACTTACAGTACATACTGTTTTGCATTGTGATGCAGTATGTGTAACCAAAACTTTGCTGTTAACAAAAGCATTTTATTTTATATCTCAGCATAATTGCTGTACTACAATTTATCTTTCATGTCTCTTGCAGTTCATTCCCTACTGAAAGTGATGACTTGAAGAACGATCCCAAGACAGACATTTTTTAGATTTTTTTTTTTAGTGTACAGACCATTACCTTTTCTCTTCTACCATACTTAGGTCCCCTATGACAAAAACTTGATTGTTTCAGCTTATTATCCCAGTCTCTTTTGGCAGAGGACCAAAGCCCCAATAACTTTTGGGGCATATAAAATATAAAAAGAAGACTTTTGTAAAGGAAGTACTGTATGATTGATCACTGCGTTAAAAGACCTGAAAATTAAGAAGCAGCCATTATAGAAGCAGAAAAAACTTTACCATTATTTTAGCAGAATTATGTTAGTTTAAATTTTACACAAGAAGGAGGGCCACGTACTGTAAGACAACACAGTCCTAGGAACACATTATAATTGTTAGGCCATGTTACAGTATATGATGAACTGACTCACTGGTAATGAAAGGTGCAGATAGACATGTTCCAGTCCAGATGCAGAATTCCCCAAGCTTGATAATCCGCTAGAAACGTCTTCTTCAGTTAATTGAGCAACCTCCTTAAAAAAAATAAAATAAAAAACAGTGATGGGTGAAGCAAACAAGCCACTACTCTAAATAGTTCATTATGCAGCCCTTTCTTAACCTCATCCTACCCAGGTGTACAGCAGGGGTAATACCTGTGCTTGATAACAGGGTGTGTCTAAACAGGAAGGTATTTTTTGTATTATAAATGCTAAATAACTCATAAATACTTATAAAACTACTGAGTACCATAAGCTGCATTCGTGATTACCTGTATATACGCAAAGCGTTCATGCGTTATGCATGTTGTCTTATACCAGTTTGGATTTTCACAAAAAAAAAGGATAAACTGAGTTTATAGAAGAATATTTTTGTTCGTTTCATAGGCAGTTGTTGATCTTATATATTACCTCCTCCATGGCTGGCTCTTCTTCCCCAGAGCTGGAGTATTCTGGAGGCTCTCTGAGACTGCGGGGACTCTCGAGTACTTCAGGCGTGTCTGAACGGAGCACAGTGTCTACTTTCTCCTGCATCACCAGAGGCCCCATGGCATTAGCGCTGCCACTAGGTGAAACAGGAGAAAGGCAGGGGCTCGCAAGCCCCGCTATGGAATTAGCCGCCGAAACTTGCATTTTAGACGTGTATTTTCAGAATTAATTCTGCTTGCATTATGTTGACGCGGCTCACTCGAGCCAAAAAAGAAACTCTCAAACCGAGTCCCACTGTGTACTATACTGTTGCCAAGCAACAACATAATGATGGGGCTGATGAAGGCGAACTGAATGCCGGGACTTGTAGTTTCTGGGACTTAAAACTGAGGCGGAAAGGATGGAAAGGAAATAGTTCAACGTTGTGACAAGTCCCGTGTAAACATAATGTTGTACGTTGTTCTTTAAGGTAATGTTGTTGTTTTTTTCTACTATGGGAATTACTAAATCACGAAACACTGTAGAAAGTTTTATCAATGAAAAATAGATTCTTACACGTATATAGCGCTTTTTCTGGACACTCCACTCAAATCAAAATCAAATCAAATCAAAGTTTATTTATCAAATGCACAACTGCATGCAGCAGTAGTTGCTGGCAATGAAATGTCTTTTCTGCGAGCTCACAAAAAAAACAAGAATCACAAAATTCACAAAAACACAAATCACAAAATTGAGGTTACATTTTTTTAAATAGAATAAAACTCAATACGAGCAGAGCTGCTATGTGTCACAAGTAGTGCAGTTATGCTGAATACAATGAAAACTGTGTGTCCATGTAGCGCTTTACAGAAAATTGGCACTCGATCCCCTCGACCACCACCACCAGTGTACAGCCCCACCTGCATGATGCAACGGCAGCCAGTACTCTCACCACACATCAGCTCACCGTGGGGAGGAGAACAGAGTGAATTTATAGATTATTAGGAGGCCATGACTGGTAAAGGCCAATGGGAAATTTGGCCAGGACACCGGGGTTACACCCCTACTCTTGTCGAGTAATGTTCTGGGATTTTTAATAACCACCGAGTCAGGACGCCGGTTTTACGCCTCATTCGAAGGACGGCGCCTGTTTACAGTATAGTGTCCCCCATCCAGGTACTGACCAGGCTCACAGGTGCTGAGCTTCAGTGGGTAGCCCAGCTGTGATTTGCAAGGTGATATGGCTGCTGGCCATGTTTATGGCTTTAGAGTACTGCTAGTGCAATATATTTTATTCGTTATTCGTTAAACCCAGTGTTTAATAAAAGTCTTCATCCTGAATGCAACTGCGGGGACGCATAAGGTAAAAGTAATCCAGTGAATATTCAGTGTTGGCAGCATTGTGTGTTTGTACGGTGCTTCAGAATGCAGTAATATTAACCCCAGTTAAATACTGTACATGAGAATTCAGGCGTTCTTTGACAGTAAGGTTTATTCAATGAAACGGCGAAGCTAATTTTATTCCCCACGGAAATAGCAACTACAGATATATTAGGTTTCGTCGATGAAAAGACGCGTCTTATACAAACATATATATCACTTAATATGCAAAATTATGTAGCGCATTAAAAATATGATCTATATAAATAAACATTGCCCTAATAATTATTTAACCTATATGCTAATTAAATCGCATAAGGTGATTACGTTGCGATCTCAAGCAGTAAAGTTATTATATACACATTATACTGTACGTATGTGTAAGGAATAGCAGTCATAATAATAGTTGTTATTATTAATAATAATTATTATTACTGTATATCTTGTACTATTTTAATAAGAATATACTACTTTTGTACAGTAAGTGCGTATTGGGATATACCGTCAAGGGTGGCACAGCGGTTAGCAATGCTGCCTTTTTTCACTGACCTCCCTGGTCCTCAGTTACACCCGGGCAGGCAGCTGTCAGCGTCCCGGTGTTGCCCCTAAGGACCAACGCATTCGCACGGGGACTCACCGCATCCAAAACTGCCAGGTGAGCTCCTTACTTTAGATCAGATAAGGTGCGAGCACAGTGAATGGATTAAACAAGGACGATCACCTTTAAAGAACTTTTTTTATATAAATTAGTAGAGATTTTATGTTTTGTTAGAGTATACACTCATCGTAAGATTAATGTATATTGTCCAAAAAAGTTTATTTTCAATAAAAAATATATATGATAAGATAAGCGATAGCAGAGCGGTAGAGCGTCTGAGTGCAGATCAAGAGGTCCCTGGCACAAATGCAGGTACACCCTCAGTCCTTATCAATCAATTCCTGTTTAGTGCTCCGATTTTTGAGCTAACGCTTGAATTGAAGCGCTACTGTCTTGCTTCGTTGCCGCAAGGGCACTGACTAGGCAGGGAATTGTTTTTTCCCTCCTTAATTCACCTTGAACCGGACTTTCTCTCCTCGTCAGCACACCCGTCTCAGAAACGAAGGTAAACCTGGCCTTCCCCGAATTCCTCCGGGTCTCTCCGATACCAGCTCCTGCAGCTCGGCTCGCCATTCATTCAGCTCAGTCTCTGCACGGCAGGGACCGGATCAGAACAACAATGTGCTGAATTGCATTTGAAATATGTTTTGTACTTTACAATGATAAGGAAAAAAATATTTCTGCATGTTTTTTAAACTATTTTCAGTGCTTCATTAGAATTACTATTAAGTGCAAACCTTAGGACTGTATTAACTGTAAATGAAACTGGGTTAGACTACCATCTGTTCTAGTGTGCAATTGAATTGGAAAAATAGGTGTAAACATCATGTGTACATACAGGTACTGTATATTTTTGTGTGTTGCTTATTTTTAGTTTGCCTTTCGGTTATTCATTATGTACTGTATATATTATGACGTAGATTATGATTATCATCTTTAACAGAAGAAATTCAGTGTTCACAGTGCCAACACACACAGTACTAAGGCAAAAAAGGGTTGTCACCAATCAGGTTGACCAAAAAGTACATCGCTCAAGACAGCTTCTCTCCATCTGAAAAACATTATATTCACAAAAGGTAGGAAATGGAGGTTTTGTCTATGATAGCTTTTAATCCATCATGGATGGCGGTGTGTCAGAATTTTGCCTCATAGCTCTTAGGCCCTGTGTTCTATTCCTACATGGAATGTTCTGTATGGAGTTTGCATGCCCCCCTCAGTGGTATTTATGTTATGGTCACATCAGTTTAGTGTCTGTCTGTCAGGGTATTGCCAGTACACCAGAATGTTAGCAGCCTGTGTTGTCTACAGGCGTTGGTTTTGCTGGTGCGGTTTATGTTTTCTTTACCACTTTGGTTGCTAACCTTAGTCAAGCCACTGTTCTTGGCCATTTCAACTGATGTCCGAGTATCAAAGTGTTTTCATGTGCAAAGGGCAACAGCTGGCCTACCTGAAAAGGCGATTTTCCACACGCTTCATGCTAGTGTTAGTACACAGCATTTCTTTTCTGAAATGTGCGTGAATAACAAGAGGCAGTCAACTAAAACCTTTGTGGCAATACTACTTTAAGTCACACAACACTGTATAAAGTATTCTATCGCTATTTAGCAAATTAAAAAAGAATGATAGCTTTGAACAAAGAAGCAGTAAACAACATGAACTTTAAAGATTGCCCTATGAAAGTAAATCTTGAATGTATTATGGAACGCAAGTTATTCTTCAGAATGCATAGACTTCTGTCTTGCCCACTATAATACTGAACAGCAGTATTAGTCGTTACTGATGCCCATGTGGTATTCAGTGTTTAACCAGCTGAGAGAAATTACCCTATAGAATGAAGAAAAGGAAACAACTTCGCATTCCACTACACAGTCTGTCTGACTTTTTACACTGAAAAAATTTTTACATATTGTATTGTAACTTGCAAACATTGTATTTTGCTGTGCTTTGGGTATCTGGGTGAATTGTGTGAGTATGGAACAAGCCAGGCATGCTGCTGAAGCCGATTCTTAGAAGGAACAACTGGATAAGATCCTTGGATAAATGAACTACAAACCGCCAAACAGGCTAGTTGGCCAAAGAGTTGTCTCATTTGTAACCTGAAATGTGTTTTTACGAATGAATAGAAATAACTTCCAAACACAAGTTCCCATGTTCAGTGTAACTTATTCCTTTCATTGTATAATATAGATAGAATTTATTTGATTTTTTCTTCATGTTTAAAAAGTGACCCATTTAATGTAATTCTGGGGCAGTGAAAATATTTTCAATTTAATCTGACCACAGCCCCTGATGCATGTGCGACATTTTAAACAGCTGGACATTACAAGACAGCATCTAGCATTCTAGCATCCAGATATATCCATTGCATGTAGTTTTCAATGCTGTTTTTCATACAAATTTCATACAAATACAAATATACAGTTACCTCATATGAAATTCTGTTCTGTATATGGTAACACAAAAGGTTGTGCACAGTTTAATGTATAGAAAGGGGTACCCAACACTGAAGGATTCAAACTCAATCATATCTGCTTGGCTCTCCGGGGGCTGTCATAACAAACATATTTCCAATTTATGCAGAACTATGCTTGAATGTGATTTCTTGAATCTCTATGATACAAACACGCCCATTATACACCTCTGTCCAAGACAGCCTCTTCATGCTCAATCTTTTGTCTCTACAAGCCCCATTAGCAAAACAGCACTGGTCAGCAAACTCAAGCAAGTTACAGGGGAACACACTTCTGGATTGACAGAAAAAAATATTACCTAGAATTATTGACTAAATTGTCGCAGTGTTTTTAAACTATCATCTGCTGTACATTTTGCAAAAATAAAAGACCAGGACACGCCAATTCCAATACCACCAACACAGCTTTATTGATTTCAAACTGCATGTAATAATGATACACCTCCCTGTATGCTTTTTAAGAACTGCATGGCAAAGTGACACTGCCAGCCTGTATTTCATAAAGAAAGGAATTTATTTCAAACACTATTACTCTAAACATTTTTAAGGAACTAAATATGTGGGAACAGAGAACAAGTTTTGAAAAGAAAAGATAGAGAGACTTTTTAGAACTATTTTTTTAAAACACACTTATTTACAATTTCAGGTGCACGGTACATTATTTTACCGGTCAAAAGAAATTCCTTTTTTATCCATCTGGCTTTCCATCCCTCATAATAATGTTAGTCATTTATAGTACTAGGATTCATCGTTTACCTTTTTTTTTTGAGAAAGCAGGACATGATGTAGATTTGCCAAAATGTGTGAAATTAAACTGCCTACTTCCAGATCAGGCACAACCATGATAAACAGTAAAAGAAAAAAAATAATCTATAAACAAGTTTCCAGTGCTTTTATGTTAAAATCCAGGAGAAAATTCCTTTTAAGTAGGTACAGTAGGAACAATTTTTTTCTTTTCCAATGATTATCTACATTATACGATCTCTCATTTTTTATTTTGGGCATAAGTCACTCTTTAGAAGAACTACGTGAACGCAATATTAAAAGTGATTTTAATCATTTTGAAGTGTGGGCTGGGATTATATTAAAATGAATGAAATATCCTAAAACCATGTACAGTGTTTCCTGAAGATGAGTTGAGCTAAATAACCTTGAGCATCTTGTTTCACACAGATATGTTTTTATACAGGTGCCCGTAAATGTTTAAAAAAAGACAGACTTAAGAGGAACACATTATTCTCCTGGACTCTTACATATTGCAACACCTAGATCTTGGCTATTTGCATGAACAGTTATACAGTAAGTACTGTCATTTTCCTTAGTGCTTAATGCAACGATATGCGCTGAAAGACAACAGCTGCTGGAGAGAAAGGAATTACACTGTGGTTATTTTCTTGTCCTTGGTAGCCTGTTTAATGGCGGCCTGCTCACAGATGATCTCCTTCAGGCGCTGTAGTCTCATATTCTGCACCGTCTGGTCTCCCACACCCGTCTGGCTGCGATGGAGGAGGCTCAGTGCATTGATGTACTCCAGCTCTGTGTATTTTACCCCTTGGTCCACCACCAGGTTCAGCAGTTCATCAGCTGTGTTGTACAGCATCTCGTAGTACTGCCTGCAGGAACACCAACAGTAACAAATTTAGCGGGGCATCGGCACAGAACTGGCAGTACAGTTGTCAGTCTGGTGCTACACTATCAAGAAAAAACTCCACAGAACCAAAACACGGAATAGTATACAACCTGAAATGTGGTCTAACCATTTCAAAGTTTTTAGTTTTCTTTTCTAGATTTTAACTGTATACTCAACAGCACCATGTGTCCCAGAAAGACAAAAATTGCAGAACTGGAACTTAATGCTTCTGATTTCCTTTTGCCAGCCAAGGTTATTACACCTTTTATTATACTTACTGGAAGAGGGGTCAATTTCCCTCATTTCAAATAATCTTCTGATTGAAGGCAACTGAATTCTTTTTACTTTATCTGCTCAGAAAGGATTATGTCTCCGTCATCAAAACGCTTTGCTATGAAATTTTTACAATCCTGATAGGTACTCTTAACATCTGTTTTATTTCAGTTCCTTCGGCAGTGGGAAAGGTAAAAGAAAAATCTTATGTGCTCTATTTCATAAAAACTGGCATCTTAATCCAAGTATCTTAACTGTTAAGGTTTGTTGATTTGATCAAAGGAACCTGACTTTTTCTTTCGGACATAAGGATCCATTTTTGGAAAGATAAATAAAAGCTGTTACTGGCATCTAGTATTTGGAAATGCTCATGCACATGGGACTTATCCCTGAAAACACAGACATAGACTAAATAGCTTACATTTTAGAAGTGCTTGCCGAACCATTTACTTAGAGACATACAGTATACAATAGCAATGAATACAGAATAAGCTAATAAGACAGTACACCTTAATGTTGGGGTATTATCTGCTCTACCTTAATTGCTATTCAATTCAATTCTTCTTTATTGTTGTTTTATATTGCAGCAGCAAAGGAAACTAAAAGGAATAGCATGAGATATAGAAAGCAATTTAATAAGTTTCCAAAAACACCACAATCACCATCAACACATCTCACTTAAAAATTGGTGATGTTTATGATGGTAATGTTACAATTTGAGAAATGTATCTTATCAAGTTATCCATCTTTAACCATAAGAATCCTGCACTTACATTAGTTGTCTTAGAATACTCCAAACCCCTAATCGGAAGGCATTTTTTCCAAACATAGTTTGTCATTACAGCTCAGTGATCCTTTAATCTGATTTTCATGGATAAATACACTAGTATTACAGTGTCAATTAATAATAACAGTACATCATTATTTAATACTGGTTGGTAAACACTGTTTTGGATCTACCTGAGAACTAAAGTAAAAAGTATAAATAATTCTAATTTTTTAACAATTTAGCATCTCTAGGGGTCTATTTAGTGTCCACTAAATTGGACACAATTGAAAAGATTCAGTTGAGTAAAAGAAAGCGACATTCAATCAAAGCATATACTCAATAACATCTACTATTGAAAAAAATGTTTTTCTGAAAATTAAATATAACAATGACTTCCGTTTCAATACAAATTCTCAAATTTGTGAGCTTCTATTTGAAAAATATTTTTTTGGTTCCACTATAGTTGGAAGGACAACCTGTACTGCAAAACACAGGTCATGTAAAGTTTTTTCTGCAGACAGACATTCCTGCGTGTGTATGTGTTTAATTTGTACTTTTTTTGACAAGCATTGCCCTTGGTTATGGCCAATTTGCATACACACAGTATGTCTCTCTGCAGGGTCTGTTAATTTTTAATTCTTCACTTTCAAGGGGTCTATTAATATTGATGAGGGGTCACTAGTGCTTGTACATGCCACAGGGAAATGTGCTGAAATTCTGATGTGCCATTCGTGTGATGTTATCATATAATGAAATATGAAAACTGAATACTTATAGATCTCCCCTATTTTGTTCAACCTGCCTGCTATAATAAATAGTTTTCTCCTAAATGTCCTTTGTATTTGAGAAATCCTACATCCCTTAAGTAAAAAAAAAAAAGAATATTTAAAACAAAGTTGTGGAATGAATGATTATAAACTGAGGACGAAAGGGGTATTCTAAAATTATGCACACAATTGGAACAATTCCTTGGGGAAATAATGGAATCTTCCAACTTGTATACCAATTATGAATTTCTATGATTTTAAAATACTCCTTTTTCTGTAGGGGTTTTTGTTGTGTCTGACGTACTGTACCGAAAGATAACTTAACATTCATTTTAGAAAATTGTTTTTGATACTACTCTCCCTTCATAACAACAGTTGCAGATGTTAAGTTCTTCTAACTGAACTTCTAACTGAAATCTATTTTTATCTATTTTTAAATTATTACTGTTTACTAATTTAGCAGGCGTCTTTATCATATGCAACTTACATTTAAAACACAATACAAAAGAGTATAAAGTGGACACCCATTGCATGCTTTGTATATTTTATAATCACATACTGTTGCTAAAGATAAATATTTAGCATAATGAAAAATTACAGTATATAGCATTCAGAAATTCAAGGTACAACAAATATAGCAAATAATGTAAAGAATTACAATACAAAAGACAATTAGAATTTTACTATGATACACACAGGAGAACTAAAAGGTGCACTTGTTATTTAGACTTGTTCAGTAAATATCTAAGTATACTTGCAGCTTGAGTGTATGCAAGATTTTAAAATTAATTTTGTACACACAGAAAGTCTTAAAGAAATAGGTGCTGTCATACTTATTTTGAAAAAATTGCAGCACTAAAGGGAACTCTCAATGAGATTTTCTAGGCACAATGCACATCTTCAAAATTAAGAAGTACTGTAGATGGCTCAAACAAGTTTTAAGTAAATGTATGGTTATGAAAATGGCAAACAAAACAGAAAGGAAACAAAGTAAAATATCAGACTATGTATTTCTCAGTCACGTTATACACTCATCCATGAATTACATATTTAGTCCAAAGTCCCATTTCATCATCATGGCAAACCAGAGTACAGTCATGTGAGAGCTCAAGGAAACAGAAACAATTAAACCAGGCCAGATGCCGAGACTACTTTACTTTTAAGACACTACACTAACATCTTTATTATGACAGGCTTTTAAAATATTTCAGAACAGTAGAGATGCTAATAAGATTAAAACATGTACTTATAAACTCTTCAATCTCTCTGATCTTTATTAAAGGAAGATAATGAAAAGCAAGGCTCCACACATCAACAAAAGCACTAGAACTCAATTGATAGATCCTGTGAACACCTGCAAATATTCACTGTATACCATTAAATTCTAATTAGCCTGTGCACTGCAAGTCTGTATACAAAGAATATTAAGCAAATTTATGAGGCATACCAAAGAGAAAAGGAAATGAATGTAGTGATAAAGTACAACATTGACAATTCACATACCCTAATTTTGAACTTGTCCAATGTAAAATCCATTTTAATTTTGCCTCTGTCGCAAATGTTTAACAACATATTAGTGAATGGACTAGGCTGATGTAAAAACACTGGAAATCTTTTCAAATAAAAAATGTCAAAGTAGTTACAAGTGATAACAGTGATAACCAAGACAATTTGTGCCTGAAATCTAAACAGCTGCAATTGCCTTACAGAGGAAACCCCATTAAGAAATAATTTTGAGAAGACAGTTACTACTTACTGTACCTTGAAAACATCTTATTTGCACACATTGTACTACAAGTATAAAAATTATTAAAATTTTGTAGTAAGAAGACCTCTCCAATACAGCAAAAACAATTGTTTTCTTTCTTAAACACCTAAAATGTACAAAAATTAACAGCTGGCAATTAATTGTTTTTTTGCATGTTTGTTAATTTGCTTTTAGCTCTTAAAAGGTCAAAAGGGATTTGAAATTGGTGTTAACCCTGTACCAGTTTCTGAGCTGTCTGCATTCAGGTGTGCTGCCTGAAATGTAATCAATGGACAAACAAAAAATGCTCACCGTGCCCGTTCATCATATCTTTGTCAACTAATAAGAGCTGTTGGATCAGAAATAACTACAAGCAAGATAAGGAGAGAAGGTTTCAAATTCTCTATACTGAAGGTGTTGGAAGCAGTATCCTTGATGTTTCGTATTACTGTATATGACTCTCAGGACTGATCAAAGAAAAGAGTTACTGTAAATAAAAGTCTAACATACTGTAAAAAGCAGCTGCATTAAGCCATCAATTAGTAGTAGAGATCTAGAGCTCAGCTGGAAAGAAAATCAGCAGGCAGTACTCCAGGACCAGGTTTGAGGGTCATGGCACTGGGCTCTAGTTTAAATCAAGTGCAACAAGTGGTGACATTTTTTATTGTCTGTTTCTATATCATTTCAAAATGATATTTGTATTTCAGAAGCTCCCACCTGAAGTTCCAACTACATTAATACTCACCACTTTGCTGGTCCTAATGTGACTTAGTAGCCAGAGTTTCAGATCACACACACTGAAATCAGCCTGACTTACAGTACATTCCCTGACATTACAGTAGCTGTGCGGCTCTATCAGATGAGTGGCTTCTGGCCCAGATGCTCAACAATACGCTTTAATGAAACGCGGATCTCAGAAGCCGAACCCGTTTCTTCATTTGATATTTCATACCGCTATCAAAACATTGCTTTACTCTCAGCTCTAGGAGAATGAGAAGGGAGATTCATATCATGATGAAGAGAGGGGAAAAAAGGCATTACAGGATTTACTTCACTTCTACCATTCTTATCTCCTCTGTGCCATACTTTATTTTGATGTACTGTACATTGGTTTCTATGTCAAAACAGTCATTGAATGGAAAGGCGAAAGGCAAACTTCATTAGCATTTCCAACCAAAGTGATTTGCATAAGTGAATTACAGATCCCTGCTGCAGATCGATAACTTTTCTTTTTGCTCTCTTTTTGAAATCTCAATGCGGCTTTTTATTGCTTTCTAGCCTTTTCTCTCCCTTTCCTCAGACACTTGCCTGCTCTGTTTAATAGCAATATTCCTGGGGCTGAGGTTATGATAAAGCCATTGATAGGTACACCCTGGGGGCTCAAATGATCTTAGTGACAATGACTCCAGAGCACAACATGAATATTCAATCTCTGCAGTAATGCAATGAGCACTCTTATCTTCTCTCTCCATAGTTCCCCCTCGTTCATCAATTGTCAGCTTTCGCCATCGATTTACCAGCAGAGCCCTTTCTTGCAGATTTAATGTGCAAAGACACACTGGATATTAAGGCATTAGTTGCAGTCTGAAAATATCAAAATATGGGAGTAATCTGTTTCATCAGGTACTTAACCTCGTAACTAACCGATTAGGGAGAGAAAAGAAAGCACTCAGATATCCCGTTTGAACCATATTCTGCAGTACAGTTCTGATCAAAACGGATTTATTTGTTTCCTTTACTAGGGGTTAAGAACCCCAGAAGAAACAAAAATATTTAAGAAAAAAAAACAATACCCCATTGAAGGAGCATAACGTACAGCTAAAGTATGGAATAACGAACGAAAAGGAAGAGGGAATGTCGGATTATCCTTGGGATCGGAACTGGAATCCAAGGATTTCATACCACTGGATCAATTAGCTATTAACAACCAAATGTGTCAGATGGGCCGAATGGGCTCATCTCATATCTAATCTTTCTTATTTTATGAGGGAAGGCAAGTTGCATTGTCCTTTGGACCGTAGTTGCACTAATAATTTAGTTTGAGGGCAAAATGTAATTAGTTTTGCCTTTTTTGTGATATTATACGTCAATACCTGTATGATGCCCCAGCGTCTTGCAAATAAAATCACACTCTCAATGAAATAGGAACAAAAACATAATATTGTGAATTATGATTGTGAATTATCTGGGAGGTGTAGCATCTATTAGGTTTTGGGGTTGATTTGTATATGCCAATCCTGTGGAAGAGGAATCATGAACTGCAACAGGTGGACAGTTTGGCCAAAATCCTAATTCCCTCTCCCAAGGAGCTGATTCTCAGCCAAAAATGGACATTAGATCATAACCACGATCAATAATCAGGACTGATCAAAAATCCTCAATGGGAAGTACTAGATCCTTGTGTATGTCAGTGTAATCCCTGCCAGAGGAGGATTTACAAAACACTAACTGTAGGGGTGTGAATAAATGTGACTCTCATGTTTACTGGAATTAAATTATTGACGACAAATGATTCTAGCAGTCACCTGAAGACGGCTCAATAGCCATAACCTAATGTTTCTTTCTGCTTCTCAGAATGGAATTAAGCTCTGCTCGCACCTTTGTGGCCTGCACACAGACGCAGTTCCCCGCTCAAACCCCTTCAAGCATGACTTTGCTCTGTGTACTGCTCTTAAGATGACAGGATGACAGTTCTGGCCTTATTCAGCAGGGCAAATGATCTCATCAGTAAATCTATGTTAAGTGATGTTTTTGTTCCTATTTCAGTGGAGTTATTAAAGAAAGCCTGGAGGGCAGAGTGTGTTGGCAGTATTTCAGTTTGAGGGGCAAAACATATCCCAAAGTGCTGCTGGAAGCTTTTCCGAAGTGGCAGGATCTGTTACTAGATTCAGCCGGTGAGTTAGGGATACATTTTGCAATTCAATAGAATCCTTTTTTTTTCCAGGGAGAGAGAGAAGTAGTAGTTGAGGGCATGGAACTGAGAATCAACAAATGCAATTAAGCCGAGGCCTGGAGATACGGGGATAGCGCAGCCCAAGATAAGAGATACTGTAGTTTACTTGTACACTTTCTCAAAATTCATATTCTGGAGGACAGTGTCAAAACGCATGGATATAACTGCTTAACAGCTTGATGTGCAATGCTGACAGATTCCTGCATCAGTCAGGCTCTTTATGAGCAGTCATTCTATGTACTGTATAATACATTCTATGTAGAATTTCGTATCATATTAACTGTGCTGCATCTAGCTGAATTAAAGATGACAGTGCAGATTTATTTACAGGAGGTACGCTTAAAGTCATTTCAAAACACTGGAAACTACATACATAGTGGAAGCCATGTGGAACTGTTTTTAAGAGCAGGAAGCCCTTCTTTATCAAAGATTTGTGGGTGTGTGGAACAAGCTACCCAGCCTTCTTGTAAAAGCTGAGACCCTGGCTTCTTTCAAGAAACAGCTGGATGAGATCTTCGGATCAATTAACTAATAACAAATGGGCTTGGTGGGCCAAATAAGGAATAGTTGAAGGTTCATTCCCCTCTGAAATGTAAGAAACTCTCAGAAGAAGTCTCCACAACCCAAACATAGTGTTTTTTTACAGTTTAGCATGGGATGAACCTTTTACCTGTTCCTACGCATGCTGACACAGCTACCTTATAGATGGGCCAAATGTCTTCCTCTCATTTGTAACCTTCCTCATGCTTTTGGATTTTGGTAGGTACTCCTCTTTCTTGTGAGTATACATACAGTCTAAAATATATAATACATAAATGTTGCATGCTTTTGGTTTTCATCAGTGCTTCAAAAGACACCTCTCAGCTAGACATAGTGTCTGTTACCCATTTAATCATTTAATTTTTTTAATTTTTTTTTGCAGTTTTCTGACATTTAACTTGTTTCCCCCATTAAAAGTGTTCAGGCTGTCATGAAAAACAAACTATGTACACACCATTTAGGAATTCCACAACATGGAACATCACTGGAAGGGCAGAGGGGAATGTTTGCAAGGCATTGTAAAAGATTATATTCTGTTGTCAAAAAAGAGTCTTAATTGCTTGATGACTTATTCTTTGCAGTACCCAAATATAAATTGTTTAGTTTCTGTAACAATAGCAAGATTATTACACATTGGAGATACAGTCCAGACCATTATTTTGTATTGTACTTCATTTGGTTTACACCAGGGCGTTAAAGTTTCAGCTATGGTATGTACTTCAATACTACATTTAATTGATTTTATCTATATCTAAATAGGGTATGTATCCTACATGCTCCGATTGAATCCATCTCAGTTAAGTACCAGAGCTTCTTAACCTCCATTAGATTTTGGCTTGCATTTTTGCCATTTACAGTTCTTAGAAACTACGCTACAATTAATTTAAAACTAAACAAAACGTCTACACATTCACTACAAGTACTCTTGGATCAAGATCCAGCATGAGAACACTAATTTTTCACGCCCCTGGAATTGGAAAGACAAATTTCCTTTGGTTTCCAGGACCCTCTGAACAGTCTCTGAGGAACCACAGGGGTCCACTGATAAAAATCCCTAATCTGGAGCATTTAAGAGCAACAGCACAGAAGTGACACAGACCGTAAGATGTCATACTGTAGAAGCAAAGGTTAAATTAATCTGACTAACTGAAACTCAATTACAATAGTAATTGCTTAAATGTCTATGGTGCTCTTCATCCCAAAGCATCTCAAAATACTTCACATATACAGTATGAAGAGACTCCCTTCATGCACTACTGAAGTGCAGTACTAACAGTGATGTCTGGCAGACATTATGCCCCAGCAGACCAGGTGGAGAATTGAGAAACTGTTTCGCCAGTGGAATTAGGAGAGAAATTTAGGGAGGGCAGATAGTTCAAAGCCATAATGGAATTTAGCCAGGACACCAGTGCTCATACCCCTCCTGCCATGACCAAGTGGGATCCGTTGATAGCAGTGTCCCTTGTCACTACTGTACTGTATACTGAGGCACGGGTGTAAAACTTCTGGTCCAGAGGGCAGAGTGCCAACTACTCTGTTGCATTTTAAGTTTTAACAGATGCGATTCAAACAACAGTGAGCTCTCACACTGGAAAGCTCATTAATGAATCTGAAAAAAAAATCAAAATTTTCCAGCAGCGTAGAGCAGAGAGTTGACAAAAAGTCTGCCCGTTTCGGACACATTCCAATTTACAATTCTAGCACTATGTGCACAACCTTTATGATGCTGACTGACTTTGGATTTATAGTTTAGTCTTTAATGACTTAAGGACACACATTTATTCTTTGTTTCATCTACAACAACAAATAACATTATGACAAGCAGACATAGTGACATTTGGTCACAGGCAGTCTTCCATTATAGCTTATTAATGTGTTTTCAAATGCCCTTACCATTTCACTCACACAAGTGAGTGCCTGAAGCTATAAAACAATTTATGGCCAGCACAAAATATTCAAAAATTTGCTATTACAATGGCATTGTGATATTCAGAAACTTATGAGTATAGATCGGCAAAGCACTGCAAGTTTGATAGGTCAATAGCCAGTAGTCTACATTGTTGCATTTCTGTGGAATATTCTATGGTGTTGGTAGCTGTCAATACCAATCCACTGCTACTGGACTCGTAAACATATCTCTTATAGTTGTATGAAATGCATTGTTGAAAGAGTAAGATTACTCCTTATAAAATACTTTGCCGCATACATTTGGAAGTCCATGAGATTGATTTCTGAAACATTGCACAGGGTAAAAAATCAATGTGAACACTGTTGCTTTGATTAAAAAATGCTCTAGAAGAACACAACAGTTTGTAAAAGGGAATATGAATCTTCACTGGTTTACTCATGCATTAGAAAAGAAAGTCGTCTTCCATTAGATGTTGTTTATTGGTTGAAGAAGTGGGACACTGTAGTGAATGGCTAATACAGTATATACTTTTTCAGTAAAAGTGAAATTATCTGCCATTTCTGTTATCCTTTTAGTTAGCTTCACAATATGAAAAAATAACAGGAATATAAAAAGAATTTTAAAAACTATACACTACAAGGCATTTGTGACTGTCTTGTGTTGATTTCTGATCAAGTTCCATTGTGAAACCAGTTTTGAAAAGATTTCTATTCAAACATGTCATTAGTTCTAATAATTAGTGGTTTTTCAGGGGCCATGATTGAAGCATTGTGTGGTACTACTACTATAAACCCCAACGAAGAGAAAAGCCAGGATTTCTCAAACTAACTGGAGAAACTCTTGATACTACTAGATGCTTTGGGAAGAAGGCATATAATACCCAATAAAAGAATACTGCTCCAAAGAAAGAATTCAAGCTGCATCACAAGTGACAGCTAACGTCATAATTTGCAATGCTAGATATGCAACATAAGGTGCCTCGTATCATCCTTTTTCAGGTATTATGTGAAGGGTGCATGGTATTTAATTCTAGAAAATGTTCTTGAGAAACAATTCCTTTTATTAGCAATAAAATTCCTTGTATTGCTCTGAGAAGCAAAGCAGGAAGATTTTGTTTAGTATTTTATAAACTTTAATAAAAAAAGCATTATTAGCATAAAAGTATAAATTCTACAAAGAAAACAGAGTATATATTTAAAACGTACTATATGGCTCTTGGTTAAAAATCAACAGATCTTTGAAATTTATAATTTTGTGCCACTGGGTGGCAGCCTTTGACGGGTTTTTTTCCACATTTAAATTTTTCTGTTCATATTCACAGATGTGGTCATTTCTCCCAGACACGCGAGTCAAGCAAAATTAAAATCAATTCTTGATTATTATATTAAAATAGTCTTTTTCCTTTGTAGGGGTTCTGTGGTGGAATTATTTTAAATGTGACACTTTCTGTCCATCTCGCACAAAGGCTTTTCCTTTGCTATATACAGTATATATACTGTAGTATAAGATTTGATTTTGAAAACGCAGAATACGGATGTCTTTGGGTACACATGTAAGACAGCAGTGTAACTTAGATCAACTTTTTTTAGTATGAATGGTTCTATTCTTTTCCAGACAAAAAAAACTATCACAGAGCTATCAATGAAAGTAAAAATGCGATCAAGTGTAGCGTACAATGTATCATTACTAAAACTAGATGGAGGGTTTTCAATAAGATTAGAGTTTCTCAATAGCTATCTGCTTGCCTGCAGTTTATCCTTCCAATGACAAGAGGTAATTTTATTTTCCACAGTAAATCATTTAAAACATCTCATACAACAAAGTACATTACCAAATTAATGAAAAAAGATTAACCCATACAGAACCAATTAATTGACAGTTACGTTTTTTTAATTAACATTTACAATACAAAAATATTGTTAAATTTACCTTCCACTTGTAAATCTAATGTACAGTACTTGTTTAATGTTACCTTTATATTTACTATTTGCAAAAGTATTCAGACCCTTGACCAATTTAAAAAAGGTGGGGTATTAATCATTAATTTATTCAGTTCTAATTTATTTTATTCAGCATCTAAGATGTGTGAC
This sequence comes from Atractosteus spatula, assembly GCF_055471065.1. Taxonomy (NCBI): domain Eukaryota; kingdom Metazoa; phylum Chordata; class Actinopteri; order Semionotiformes; family Lepisosteidae; genus Atractosteus; species Atractosteus spatula. Next base: position 50,464,102 of record NC_142713.1, on the reverse strand, counting down.
ACTTGTGCAATTGATCGGCATTTACTAACATTTTGCAACTTTTGTCTTCCTAAGTAATGTCTTTCAGGCCATTGTGTGCTCCATGCTTTCAGGCAGATTCAAATTGATTGCACCAACTCGTAAGGAAAACAAAGAAAATGCGTTCTGAGCATTACAAGTGGAACAAACAGCTTTTGGTGACAAACTGTGGATCTTTTCAACACAACTCTCATACGCAAGACATAAGCCTGTCAATATTACTAAAATCCATACTACTATAAAATCATTTTAAAAAATGTTCTGCTTATGGGATCTGAAGGAACTGCCCCACCTCCACACTAGTATTAAGAAATTCACAAAGCTTTGAAAACAGCTTTTTCGGTTGGATATTTTTCGAGAGTCAAATTAATCAGTTAAATAACTCCAGACTGTATTTCTGGCATTTATAAGATTTATCATGTGATTATACTGCAGAGCTTCAGCCTTTTTGTTATTGTTTTGTGACACTTATGTCAGTATATCAAATTCATAAAACATAGAGTTAAACCTATTATATAATTAGCTCACAGATGAGGTGTTGATTTCAAGAATACCAAACATCTAAAATAATAATAATAAACTTTATTTTATATAGCACCTTTAAAGGTGGCTTCTCAAAGTGCTTTACAGGATGACAACAACAATAAATAAGAAGAATACACAAGATAAAACACAATTACAATATATAGAGGAGACCGTGGATGGTGGTACTAGGAAAAGCAGAGGGGTGAAGAATGGAACCAGTTAAGTAAAGGCTTTTCTGAAGAAGAGGGTTTTGAGTCTGGATTTGAAGGAGTTTAGAGAGGGTGACTCTCTGATGTCCTTGGGGAGAGAGTTCCAGAGCTTGGGGGCATAACAGGAGAAGGCCTTGTCACCCATACAATGTAGACAGGCTTGGGGGACAGTTAGGAGAGCAGAATTAGAAGAGCGAAGGTTGCGAGGTGGGGAGTAGGGCGATAATAGTTTAGACAGGTACTGAGGTGCCAAGCCATGCAGAGCCTTATAGATTAAAAATATTTTAATAACTATTTTACCTTTTGATTAGGAAAATCCTGAGGAATGTACTGTAGCACCCAAGAATAGTAAAAGAGAAAGATACTGGCCACAGATTTTTTACTTTAGAACTCAACTACTCAACAGCTTGGAAAATGCATGTGGCCATTCCTCATTCCATGATTTATAGTCATTTTAACTCACGAGGCTCAACTTGAACTTAAAATAAAAAGGAGTCATAATCTTGCACACGCAGCACATTCTATGTGAAGGCTGTTTGGACAAAAACAAGGAAAACCTTGTTTCCTGGCATTCTTATAATGCACAAATATTAGGTAAAAGAATGGAAGACTGAAGACCTGGGAGCTGATTCAACTGAGCTATTTGGCCTGTAGGTCCTGGGACGGATTAGGCAATTTGTTGTCTTGCTGCTGTAAAACTGGTTTAAGGCCACAGGGTATTATCATGGCACACTGAGGAATATTTATGCATAGCTTCTTACTCTAAACCTTGCAGCTAGACTAGCCGTGAAATCAACATCCATTTAAACACGGTCCCACAGGCAGACACAAAGGCAGCAAATAATAGAGTTGTTCAGTGATCACATCTACGTTCTCTGAGTGATTGGCGACCATTGATTGCTGAACCCGGGAAAACTGAAATTACTGCTTAATATAAAGTGTAGCTATCGAGTCCCTAGGGCGCTGAAGCCCTGTTATTATTTTTCACCACCCTCAAAAAATAAAATAAAAAATAATGACCTGAATGCCAGTACTCCCAACATAAATGTGCGCAACCAAAAATGCAGACAAAATGCATGAGATGCCTGGATGGCCTGATTATATTTACACAAAGGATACTGGTTCATGCATATTTTAGCATGTCTGGTAATCACAAAAACAATGTGTGACAATCTGTGGCAATTTCAATCAGCCCTGGCCCACTCTCCCACATAATTAACCCATAGGCCAGAAAAGAGAGTAATCGACAGTTTATGATGATTATTTTCTAAATACACTTAAAATAAAATAAAGTATCACAATAAAACTGTTCAAAGAGATTGATTCGTAGGCTCATATCATGACACTTATATAAATATAAATAAAGAAGTTAGTCAAAATGTCTTTTAGAGAGTGAATTGCTAGAGAAAGCTTATTATCGGAGATTTTAGTTGATAGCAGACAGACCACAGTATGCAATCTCTCATGATTCCTGATGTGGAAGGTAATTAACTGTTACATTTCAAGGAAGAGAAGCACAATGTCTCATTTCTAATGTTTTAGCTTTTCTACGTTGTACCCACGTACCCAGAATACCACCTAATCTGAAAATCCCCTACACAGGGCTGTGTAAAATATACTACTTTTGTTGTATCTTGAAATTAATTTTCTTGCTTTTTAAAAACTAAAAATCTGAAGATTTTGAATGTCCCTCTGGTCTGCAGCTGTCCTGACTCTTTGAACCACTAAGTCTATCTACTCCAAGTCAATTGGACATACAGTAAATCACCTATAACCAAAGAAGGTGACAGAAAAGCACTCTATTTTTTTTTACACATGCAGTATACTCAGACCAAGGTCTCATACTCAGCACACACCCAGCTTGTCAAGGCTAATCACATTTACCAATCCTTAAGGCTAACAGATGCCCTAGAATGCAACAGGGATGGTCTTCACGACCTTCCTATAATATGAAAGATCACTGCTAGAACATATGGATTGGTAGTCACATTATCAGGATAGTGTAAACCAGTGGCTGATGCAAAAGCTCAGTATCCATCTCGAAAGACTGTAAAGCACTGTGTCCACATTACTGGCATTTTCTTCCTTTGTTAAAGTTTTGTGCTACTAAGACACCCTGAGTAAGAACCTGACAAACCAACAAATGAGATACTGTATGTGCATAACTGAATAAGCTGTCTAGCTAGGCAGACAAGTTGTTGTAAACAGGGACCCTCAATGAAGGCAGGAATGGTAACATAACTGCAGTACGAAAGAATATACAAATATTGATTATGCATATTTACCTTTTAATAAGTACAGGTATTCTGGGAGGGAAACTGCAGGAGAACCCAAAATGCTAGCATCACACATGAAGGGGTTGCTTTATAAATTGTAGAAGCATAAAATACACATCCAGTTAAAACTAAAATTCTCTAAATCAGAAAGCAGAACAGCAAGTGCCCTGCAGGCCTCCACTGGACCCGAACATTACTGAGATGCTGCAGGACAAGTCTGTCAGAGAAAAAAGAAGCGGTAGTATACATATTCTCTGTAAGAAAGTGAGAACTGGGCAGACAAAACAGACAGTAATATACTGGTATAGCTGTGTGACTGACTGTCTAGACAATGTGCAACTGTGATTGCTAACAAGGAGGGCATTCTGATGTGAAAAGCATGCTGTAGTTGCAGCCAAAACATACATTATACTCTGGGCCATCTGCTTTAGCATCACATGGCTTAGTAGGTTATGAAGACTTTTGCTTTTCCTGATAAATTTCGACTGATGTTTTCACTATCATACCACAGCATTAAAACTTGATAATATTTGAAAAGACGTGCACTAATATTCCATGTTTTTGGAGGTCCCCTTTTAGTGGCCAATGCTTTAGCCCTCTCTTGAGACGATCAAAATAACAAATTTGAATCCTTAACTTTTTAACACCAAATGGGTATTTTTAACCATATGGCTTCATTCTGGCATAAAGGCAAGCACATGATGTCCCAGCCCTTAGAAGCCTTATTAAGCACAGTTTGGAATGAAGGCAAAATAAAGAGAAGTCACATTGCAATGCATCTTTCTGAACAATTCAGATTAATCTTGAAAAATAAAGCAATCATTACATGGTTAACATCAATTATTGAGCAGCTCAGAAAATGAATGACAGCATCTGTAATGAAAACATTGATTACAGAAAATTAGGCTGCTCTGTAACCTTTTTTTTGTTTTTAAGTTTGGCTGTAAAACCTACGACCTAAATTCCACAACATTGATCTTCGGAAAACTGTCAGGTACAGATAGCACACATCCTATAGGCTTTAAATTGATGACTAAGAGCCAATTATACATGTTTGTCTCAGTACAGCTCAATTTTTACTCAAGCCACGCTCTTTGACTGCTGAATATGGGCATGAAGAACTGACAGTTCTGATTTAAATTCCAAACCATGGCAACCAGCTCTCAGGCAGCAACTTTGTGAAGCTTCTAACACAATATCATTCAATAAGGCAAACTCCCCTCTTGACACAAACACAAAATTAAAGAAAACCACCTATTATTCTAATGGGAATTTTAACATACAAATATTTTTTTCCCCGCTCAGTTTTCTAATTGTTCTACTACAAATTGATACACAAACATTTATTCCTTATACAGGAGCCCAAAACATATCCATAGTAATACTTCCTTCAAAGATGCATTTTACTGTATTGACGCCTGCTCAATTAGTAACAACCCAATGATGCCTACTTACTGGCAGGAGTTGTTAATGTTAGTTGTTTATTTGATGCAGGAGCCTACAGTGATAATGCAGCTATAGTGGAAGAATATCTGTATTATTCATCAGTAAATGTCTGTTTTCCTACACATTATAATAAGAATGTTTTCAATGTATGAGTACTTTATAAGAATTTCACAGCAGTGTTCAATAGCATACATAACAGAAAATGAAAATAAAAGTACAGCAGATTGCCTTGCTGAAAGCAAGAGCAAAGCTAAATATGCACACTAAAAGCTGTAGTAGAAACATAGGCCTGTTGTCCATTCTGTGTAACGTGCTTTTCTGCTGTGTGAGATGTTCAGAATCAGCAGATCTAAGAAAAAAACTAGACTGTACTCATGCAGTAAATCCTTAATATCATATAGAACTATGCAATTCAGTGTTTTTTACATGAGCAAGAGAATCTTAGGGCTAACTCTAAACTTCACCATTCACAAAAGCAATTTACAGAGAGTGAGAGTTATGTACTGATGCATAGTACTTTTAAGTATAGCATGGGTCACTGAATTATGCACAAACTGAAGCCTATTCAGTACCTGAGAATATGACCCAGAAAGTAAGGTATTATAGTAGTAAAAAAAGAGGCATATATCAATATTTCAGAGTAAGACAGGCAGAGATGCAGAGTAAAGGTCTTAACCAAACAATGTTAAGCGGGCTGAAGAAAGATGCAGTTGCGTCATTCCCAATAATCACTTCAGCAGTCAAATGGAGGAAAGTGACACAAAGCTTTGTACCTACCACGAGATGTTTGACTTCAGCACCATCAACAAGAATTATGCAAATATGTAAAGCTGATATTCGGACCTAAGCATAAGACCAGTCTTACCACCGTTTAGCTTAAGAAGCTTCTGTTGAATCTGTATGTTTACCAGATAGACACCTGTAAAGTACAAGAACTGCAGCAGTAGTTTATAATATGATCTGCAAATAGATGTGAATGTCATCCGTTCATGATAGCAAACAATCTAAGCTACATGTCAATACTAAATGTCCCAGCACAGGACCCTGTGGAACACCCTAACTAAGTGGAACAATATCACATTTAAAGGAGCGAAGATATTCAGCTTAGCTGCTGAGAGTCAAATAGGAAGCACACCAATGGCAAATATGGGTGAGCTCTAGACACAATGAAGTCCAGCAGGATGATGTGCCTGACTGCATCAAAAGCCAGACTTAAATCCAGAAGAGGAATATTAAGTAACACAGAGTCAAAAGCCATCAGCAAATTAACTACTTTCACAAGGGCTGATTCAGTGCTGTCTTTCTGAATAGAAAGGCTTGAAGAGCTCATTAGATACAAGATAAGATTGTCATGGAGCTGTCACCCCCCATTTCTGAATTTGTGCAAGAAACGAAAAATCTAAAATAGTTGAAGGTTGCTTGTGATCAAGTACTTGAGGGTCCTGACCAGGGTTTAGTTCAGGGATGCATTGGTGAGAATAGTAGTAAATGTACTGAGTATTGAAGTTGTGTATGGAAGTAGGAATAGGATACAGGAGACAGTTTGGAAGTTTTCATTTACTGTAGTTATCAACTCAGTTACTTAAAATAAGGAAAAAAGAAGAGATTGTACATCAAGGTGAGGGAGTTCATACTGCCCAAGTAATCCTACTACTACTACAACTTTGTATTACTATTACAAATAATAATCTTTTGAAAACTGCAAGGTGTTTTAAGGATTTCCAAGCAACATTCCATCCACTTTCTTTAATAGTATGAGTGAACTGCAAGTAAACAAAGGGGAAACCAGAATGAAACCTGTCAAGTTTGGAGTTCACTGGCCAAACAGGAGCAGTATGCGGTACAGGACGGGAACTGACAAAAGAGCAGAATACCAGCCAGGAGGCCAACCTGGGACATGGACTGGTTGTGGGAGTCATGACTAAGCCGTGCTGCTCGAGCCGGTACCCTGGTTTCTCTCTCAAGAAACAGCTGAATAAGACTCATTTACTAACAACTACCAAATGGTCAAGATGGGCCAAATGACTTTGTCTGTTTTGTAACCTTTCTTGTATTCTAATCCCTTCTGAAAAGTTCAAAACAAATTTGAGTAAATAGAGTGCAATAGAATGACAGCTATCACATTTGGAGTTAACAGAACAAGGAGCTTGATTATAGGGTGCATTTCATGATCTTCTGTGGACATATAAACTAATTCTGCAAACTGTGGGGAGCAATTTGGAAGCATGTGTGGATGTGATTAAATCTGCCAAGGTTTCAAGTCAACTGGTGCAGCAGTTTCCAACACAAAGGTAGTTGATCTTTTTCAAACTAAGTGGCAGTCTGGCCATTGTAGGTTATACCAGAAGTCCACTTCATCATTTCTTAACTGTATTGCCACTAAAATAATACCAACCATGTTTGGAGTCGTTAGTCAAGTTGACTGTTTATTCATGAGGCAGCTGATGACACATTGTGGATGCAAATCAGAAACAGGTTTGCTTCATGAGCAAACCTGCGAAATCTCAATTCAGTGCTGTGCTTTCAGCTGGGAGAACAGCGTGGAGGTCACATGCAGGTTTGACAATGTCTCAGATGTTAATGATGTGCTCAGTAGAATAATACTATACTCTGGAGTTAATTGGTCATTTTTTTAAATAGCCAGAGTCAGTGTTACAGGCTTTCTGTTGACAATTAAGAAAATGAAATGGGAGCCAGGTGGCCATATCAGTACATGCAGGAACCCTATTTTCAAATATTTTCATCCTGTTGGTACTGGAATTATACAGTATCTATAACGTCTGGAGTTAATTAGCCAAGCAGGGATTGTGCACAAGTGGTTTGCTGGATGTACCACGTTTCTCAAGAAGGTTTATGACCTGTTACAAGTGTGAAAATCAACGAGAAATCTTTCAGGTGATTTTTTGAAAGGGTTTTTGAATATATTTTTCAGACTTTAGAACAGCCACACAGGATCCCAGTTTTTACAAGAATAGTTATGGCTTATCTGTTCCAGCATACAGTATCTCCCTAGTACGAAGTGTCTAGGCTGCCCCGTACTGAAATGACAGATGTGGAGAGAAATACACTGTTAAGCCATTATAGGCTTCCAGGACTTGGAAGCAAAAATATAACACTAATGTCCCTATGTACTCTTGCCCCTGTGAAGTAGAAAAGTATTTAATTTACCTGGCGAAGTCAAGGTCAGCTTCACGGGACATAGTGATGTTAGTCAGATTCTGCTGTAGGACAAAAATATTTCTGCACATCTTCTTAATCCCAGATTCACTAATCCTCTTGAAGTACTGGGCTCCATTGATCAGGATGCAGGAGATCAAATGGCCCAGACCTGAACAGTGAGAGAGTAAACACTTTTACACTCAAACACATAATACATTTCTCATCCAGGCCTCAGCCACAGAAAGCATTTTTCAATATCTCCTGACAGCAGTGGCTACGACAAATGACTCTGGATGTTTCCTCATCATAATCATGTGTTAGAAAAATAAGACTTTATGGAGCCTATCATTTGTTATTTTGTTTTCTCATATATTACTGAAGTATCTCGCAGTCAGTTTTTGAAAAAAAATGAATGTCTGGGTACCTGAACAAGAAGCAGTTTGTGCAGAATGACGTCAGTCTAATTCACGCACTGCGCTGCCTGTCAAGTTATTACCTCACAGTGACCGAAGGATGGCGGCAAGCGATAAGAATTAAAAAATACATTCCATTGTTTAAATGTTACATTCTAAAATACTGGCGAGATGTAAAGTCATTCTGTAATTTCATGAAAGAATAACTTGTGATACCGTAATGTAAACTACCCATCTTTGCTAGAGATTGACTGTATAAACAAACAAACATCCTAAGAAAATAACTTCGCGTGACAAGATACATTTTACAGCCATGTCATTACAGCTGAGATTTTTAACTTGTGTGAAAATACCATACCTTCAAATATATACTGAAACTTGTGTTGCTGCAGACTGGCGCTCATGACTTCTTCTATTGCACTGATGTCTTTATTGAGTTTCACCACTAGGGGGTCGTAGTCCATACTTTCCACATTGGCAACTATGGCATAATTCCCCTGCTTTGTGAGAGGGATGAGGTAATGGAAGCAATGAACCCTGTAAAAATTTAAAGTCTAAGGTAAGTCATAGCATAATAAATGCAAGGCTTTAAAAGACACGGTCCTGGTCTAGCCTATAAACTGCACTCATAATTCACAAAGTATTTACTGTTCCTTAATAAATGAAGAAGTCACTTATATTCTACCTTATTTTGCTTTTTGGAATTCAGAAGTGCATTTTTAATGATTTATAAATATCTTAATGTGCATAAGTGAACAGCTGCACTACAAAATTGCATCATAGCACTAATCTGCAATCTTTACCAGCCTTGATCTCCAGCACTGACTTTTAATTGAGTTATATTTTCGAACTGAACCGCTTCTTCCATCAACACCAATAATAAGTGTCTACATTTAATTTGCACATTTTTAAATAAGTTATGTACCTTCATGGGCTGTGCTCTTAATTATAGCTATGCTGGATAAATTCTGTTTATGCACACAGAAAAAAGACTACTGAACGAAGAAAAAAACTTCCGTTGATCTAATTATATTAGCTGTATACTGTTCTGTTATTGTGAGTCGCTTGCTTTTTTGAAAATGCATATATTTTTATAGGGCACTGCTTCTGAAAAATAAACTGCTTGGGCATCGGTACTGGACATAAAGGTCAGTGATGTAAGCAGATTTGTGGCAGTGCAGAGAATCATTTGCATATTTATAAGTCATCAAAAACTGTTCTTTTTTTTAAAAAAGCATTGTGGAATTTTAAAACACATTTGGGGCTTAGATACATAAGTTAAAGATTAAGTGGTTTATTTTCAGGTGGGCGTTTGTCCTTTGATTGCATTCACTGTACTTTAAAGGACAGCTGCTTGCTTTAGAAATGTTCAGTAAATTCAGTAAAGCGCAGAACAATGAGCTGTGAATTAATTTAGCATTTTGATACTTCAAGCACAGAATACAAAATGCAAAACTCTCATTATCAAGAATATTGATACGTGTGCCATACCTGACTTCTAGGTGAAGCACCAGTAAGCAACGATCAGCCATCTCTTGAAATGACCTTGCAAGGTCATTGAGGGTTTGCATGATCTGCTCGCGGGTTCGTGTGTGTTCTGTATTGACCTGGGAATCCGAGCCTGGAGACATGGCTGAAAACAGTACGTTTCATGTTAACATACAGCACCTAAAACACAGTGCCTGACAGTGCTCACTGAATATGTGGATTACAGTTTCTCTGATAAAAATGGCAAAATGTGGCAGTAATGAGTAGTCAAAATGTTATCCCTCCAGTGAAAAGGAAATCCAATTTTCAGCTTTTGAAAATGCAATATTTGCTTCAAAGCTATACTACCAAATTACCTATGTAACAAGATGAACACAGGAATTGAAACAAACCAATCTAGGCATTGTGAAATTCTGGAAATAACTGCCCAGCTGTGTTGTCAAAGCTGATACTTAAATAGGTGAATGTGAGCACAGAAGTCTTATCTAATACACAGCAAAACTGCAAAAATTGGTATTTTACTTTTAAAAATAATCTTTTAGAGAACACTCATCAAAGCCACAATCAAAAGGCTTACATATTCTCTAAAATAAATGCCCGTCTTTTTCCTGATCAAAACCACTTTCAACCTTTTTCCATTGCTTGTAGTGACAGTACAAACTTCTTTTGTGTGTTTCCAAAGCTGTATATACAGTATGATAAGACTGAATTTCTTAAATGTATAGCCGTCATGAATAATGAATGTTTAAATGCAAAATATAAGCTTCATTCATAAGTATTCTCCTTCACCTACTAAAAGACCTCACAAAATGTGGGGAGAATTATAATGATATCTAAAATGTCTACTGTTTACTCTTTTTGTCTCGCCTATAAGGAAATCCTCACCAGTACACCCCAGCCTTTGAATTACAGCACATCATTATTCTTCCCACTGTTGCTTAAGTAGTCTTTTGTGATCCTCTGTGCTTTGCAATCCATAACAAGTCAGTGTCTTTAGAAAGATTGCTTCGTGTAAATCAATGACAATAAATTAGAAAACATTAAGGAGGAGAAATAAAATAATGTAATACTGTTCAATGTATATAAATCTATATAGCAAACAAAGCACTGCAAATACACTGTGAAGCTCACTTCACCCTAGACAAAGAAAGGAATGGATTTTAAGAGAAATCCAGTTTACCTGCATGCAGCATCAGGCACTTTTATGAACTTTTATTTTTCTTTCCTTAAACTTCTTGATTACAATTTTTCTAACGGAAACCAACATTATAGTATACATTTATTTAATTTAGAGTGTATGCCTGGTGAGTGTAAGTTACAAGTTTCCTTTCTAATATGGAATGTCTGATTCACTGTCACAGCTCTGCAGTGTCTTGTATGTCCGTGTGGGGGGTTATGACTTCCAATATCCATCTCTTCTCAGATCCTCTTTTCCTTCAACAAGTTTCATTATCTACAGTATATTCTGCTACTGAGAAAGTGTGCTTAAAAATGTCTTTTGAATATCCGAACCAGAATACCATAAATTTGTATTTAGGACAAGTCCTAGTTCATAAAAACACCAAGTTTTTTGGTACAAGAATACTGTAAAATCTGTATTTAAGACGCTGGTATCACCCACACATATTTTAAAGTAAATACTTAATAGAATGCATTCTTTAGTTACTTGATAACAGCAATCCAACAGCTATTATGATTACTGTAAGCTCAATAGGCTATTTTGATTAAAAACTATCTATCATTCCAACATTCTGTTAAGGAATAAACATAAGATGTATTCAAGACAGGAGACAGGTATGTCCCAAGCCTGATCCAGGAGGAACACTGTCCCTTATCTTTTATGCACCAGCTGAACTTTTAATCACAGGCAAACGGATTTTACAATGTTTACAATGTGGAGCATATTTGTAAATGTGTTTCAGAATGGCGTTCATTCAGGTGTCCTGCCTGGAATCTAACCAGTTAAACCTCTGCAGAAGGAAGAAATGCTCATTATGGTGGGAATGACCCTGTACCATAATGAGCATTTCTTTCTTCCCATCTGTGTCTGTTCAGCATCAACTGATCAACTAGTAAGAGCTGTTTAGTCAGAAATAATGGCAAGCAAATGAAGGGGAGGCTGTGAAAAGTTCTGTATGCTGACCCTGTTGGCAACAGTAACCTTGAAGAAACAAGTTAAATTAAAGTTAAAACAAGCAGGCACACCAGTTAAGGCATTAATTAGCACTAGGGATATAGAAATTATTTAGAATAAAAACAAGGAGATACAAAGTTCCTCTTTGAACCCCTGTCCAAAACCTCTAGCTTTATATTCCTATATAACGCCCTATCGCCCTACTCCCCACCTCGCAACCTCCGCTCTTCAAATTCTGCCCTCCTTACTGTCCCCCAAGCCCGTCTACATTGTATGGGCGACAGGGCCTTCTCCTGTTATGCCCCCAAGCTCTGGAACTCTTTGCCCAAGGATATTAAAGAGTCACCTTCAAATCCAGACTCAAAACCTTCTTCTTCAGAAAAGCCTTTACTTAACTGGTTCCATTCTTCACCCCTCTGCTGTTCTTAATACCACCTTCCACGGTCTCCTCTATTGTTATTGTTGTATTGTTGTAATTATAAATGTGTCCTATCTTGTGAAATCTTCTTATTTATTGTTGTAGTCTTCTTATTTATTGTTATTGTCATCCTGTAAAGCGCTTTGAGAAGCAACCTTTAAAGGCGCTATATAAAATAAAGTTTATTATTATTATTATTATTATTATTATAACTGTGGTGAAGTCTTTATGGTGTTTGCCTTTTTAAGGTCATCTTTGGACTCTTCTGGATTTTTTGTTTTGGTTAATACCCTTAAAAATGAATATGGCATATCGCAAAGCACATGAAACTGGTAGTGTAGACTGAAAAAAACCTCAGAAGGTGACAATATTATCTGAAAAAATAAAGATTCTGGGTAAGTTCTGAAACGGTATGAGTGTCCTCAGCTTTAAAACTCAAAGTTGAAAGCATTCATTACTTTTTACTTAACATATGTAAATGTTATAAATGTTTTTGCTTTCTTTGTACTACATATATTTTCATTTCACATAAAGTTCAGTAACATACTGATAGATCAACTGGCTTCTGGGGAAAACTGCCCAGGTGTGTGTGTGTGTTTGCTTTGCAATGGGCTGGTGTCCCATCCAGGGTGTATCCTGTCTTACGCCAGTTGCTCGTCCAGTTAGATACCACCTCTCCTGTGACAAGGCAGTTAGAAACTGGATGGATGGACATAGTTCAGTATAGGTAGGGCACATTTACTGTGTGTAATAATATACATACAGTGGTATGAAAAAGTGTTTGCCCCCTTCCTGATTTCTTATTTTTTTGCATGTTTGTCACACTGAAATGTTTCAGATCATCAAACAAATTGAAATATTAGACAAAGATAACACAAGTAAACACAAAATGCAGTTTTTAAATGAAGGTTTTTATTATTAAGGGAAAAAAAAATCCAAACCTACATGGTCCCGTGTGAAAAAGTGATTGCCCCTAAACCTAATAACTGGTTGGGCCACCCTTAGCAGCAACAACTGCAATCAAGCGTTTGCGATAACTGGCAATGAGTCTTTTACAGTGCTGTGGAGGAATTTTGGCCCACTCATGAATTGTTGTAATTAAGCCACATTGGAGGGTTTTCGAGCCTTAACCGCTTTTTTAAGGTCATGCCACAACATCTCAATCGGATTCAGGTCAGGACTTTGACTAGGCCACTCCAAAGTCTTCATTTTGTTTTTCTTAAGCCATTCAAAGGTGGACTTGCTGGTGTGTTTTGGATCATTGTCCTGCTGCAGAACCCAAGTGCGCTTCAGCTTGAGGTCACGAACAGATGGCCGGACATTCTCCTTCAGGATTTTTTGGTAGACAGCAGAATTCATGGTTCCATTTACCACAGCAAGTCTTCCAGGTCCTGAAGCAGCAATACAGCCCCAGACCATCACACTACCACCACCATATTTTACTGTTGGTATGATGTTCCTTTTCTGAAATGCTGTGTTACTTTTACGCCAGATGTAATGGGACACACACCTTCCAAAAAGTTCAACTTTTGTCTCGTCAGTCCACATAGTATTTTCCCAAAAGTCTTGGGGATTATCAAGATGTTTTCTGGCAAAACTGAGACGAGCCTTTATGTTCTTTTTGCTCAGCAGTGGTTTTCGTCTTGGAACTCTGCCATGCAGGCCATTTTTGCCCAGTCTCTTTCTTATGGTGGAGTCATGAACACTGACCTTAACTGAGGCAAGTGAAGCCTGCAGTTCTTTGGATGTTGTTGTGGGGTTTTTTCTGACCTCTTGGATGAGTCGTCGCTGCGCTCTTGGGGTAATTTTGGTCGGCCGGCCACTCCTGGGAAGGTTCACCACTGTTCCATGTTTTCGCCATTTGTGGATAATGGCTCTCACTGTGGTTCACTGGAGTCCCAAAGCTTTAGAAATGGCTTTATAACCTTTTCCAGACTGATAAATCTCAATTACTCTGTTTCTCATTTGTTCCTGAATTTCTTTGGATCGCAGCATGATGTCTAGCTTTTGAGGATCTTTTGGTCTACTTCACTTTGTCAGGCAGGTCCTATTTAAGTGATTTCTTGATTGAGAACAAGTGTGGCAGTAATCAGGCCTGGGTGTGGCTAGAGAAATTGAACTCAGCTTTCCAAAGATGTGATAAACCACAGTTGATTTATGTTTTAACAGGGGGGGCAATCACTTTTTCACACAGGGCCAAGTAGGTTTGGATTTTTTTTTTCCCCTTAATTATAAAAACCTTCATTTAAAAACTGCATTTTGTGTTTACTTGTGTTATCTTTGTCTAATATTTCAATTTGTTTGATGATCTGAAACATTTCAGTGTGACAAACATGCAAAAAAATAAGAAATCAGGAAGGGGGCAAACACTTTTTCACACCACTGTATATAGGTGACTTTAACCAGCCACATTCATGGATCCCTATTTATGATATAAAGTGTTCAGTTTCTCCAATGAGGATCTGCCTAACGAGCCGCTTTGGAGGAATGTAACCCCTGCATTAAAACAAGGGTCAACTGTATTTGAATGACATAACTTTCGAGTAAAAGACACGAGGCTGGATGCAGATGTAAAAAATAACCAGAAATACAGTAGGCACCATGCAGTAAAACAAAATGGGCGGAGGAACTCAGTTATTTACTTTAGAACTCTTACATATTCAGAGAACATTGCCTGACAAACCATCATGTCTTCACTGAGACAAATATCATCAAATCTCATTAGAGTTAGGTTTTTTGATAAGCAGGCAGGGCAGTGAGTCCCATCACTTCAGTAAACAGTAATAATGAAGGGAGAGTCGACTGTCAGTGGTGATGAAGAGATATCTAAACACTCTATTAGTTTTTCATTTTCAGAATTAATGTTTTTTATGGTGTATGTACACTCACTGGTTAATGAACTGTCTCGTTAAGTAAATGGCCAGCAGCACAGCCTGAGGAAAGAAGCATAATTTCAGCAGAACTGGCAGGTAATTTAACCCTATGATTTCAGGTGAAACAGTACTAGGACTGACAGAAGATATTGACAGAGGAAGGCTGAGGATTTAATGAAAAACATATTTACTGAGGGTTATTTTGTACTCAGTTTTTCCATTTATGTCACAAGGCAATGCTTCATATCAAGTTAAGGGATCCTTTTAATTTTTATACAAGCTCTTATACAAGCTCAATTATGTACTGTATATATTTCAACTACTGCAGACATAAACATCATGAATTAAACCACAAAATCATCATCTGTGTTCTTGCATGGGTATTCCAACTGTTACTTAGTGTTTATTACTGTAATTGAGGTAACAAATGGAACAGTGACTAAACATCATATAACAGTCCTCTGCCAAAACTTTTAATCTATGTAATATTGATATGAAGTCATGTGAAAAATAAAGTACACCCTCTTTCAATTCTATGGTTTTATATATCAGGACATAACAAACAATCATCTAGGCCTTACCAGGTCCTACAGAGGTAAATCTAACCTAAGGTGATAACACAGAACAGATTCCACTATGTCATTTTTTATTTAACAGAAAATAAGCCAACATTTAGAAGCTGTGTGTGAAAAACTAAGTACACCCTATGATTCAGTAGTTTGTAGAACCGCCTTTAGCAGCAATAACTTGAAATAATTGTTTTCTGTATGGGTTTATCAGTCTCTCACAATGTTTTGGAGGAATTTTGGCCCACTCTTCTTTACAACATTGCTTCAGTTCATTGATATTTGAGGACATTTTATGCCATTTATGACATTTAGGACATTTATGATGTTTATGCACAGCTCTCTACAGGTCTCACAGACAGCATCTCAATGGGGTTGAGGTCTGGACTTTGACTTGGCCATTCCAACACCTTGATTCTTTTCTTTTTCAGCCATTCAGTTGTAGATTTGCTGGTGTGCTTGGGATCGTTGTCCTGTTGCATGACCCAATTTCGGCCAAGCTTTAGCTGTCGGACAGATGGCCTCACATTTGTCTCTAGAATACTTTGGTCTAAAGAGGACTTTGGTTGACTCCATGACTGCAAGGTGCCCAGGTCCTGTGGCTGCGAAACAAGCCCAAATCATCACCCCTCCACTACCGTGCTTGACGGTTGGTACAGTATGAGGTGTTTATTTTGTTACGCTGTGTTTGGTTTTCGCCAAACATGGTGTTGTGCATAATGACCAAACATCTCCACTTTGGTCTTGTCTGTCCAAAGCACATTGTTCCAGAAATCTTGTTATTTGTTCAGCTGCAACTTTGCAAACCTAAGCCATGTTCTTTTTGGAGGGAAGGGGCTTTCTCCTGCCTACCCTTCCATGAAAGCCATACTTGTTCAGTCTTTTTCTGATCGTACCGTCATGAACGGTACGATAAATTTAACATGTTAACTGGGTCTGTAGATTCCTAGATGTACTGTAGCTCTTGGTTTCTTTAGGATTTCTCTGAGCATTATACGGTCTGACCTTGGGGTGCATTTTCTGGGACGCCCGCTCCTTGGAAGACTGGCAACTGTCTTGAATGTTCTCCATTTGTAAATAATCCTTCTCACTGTAGAATGATGGATTTCAAATTGTTTGGAAATGGCTTTATAACCCTTCCCAGATTGATGAGCAGCAACAATTGGTTCTCTGTACTCAATTTTTCCCACATGGTTTCTGCAAAAAGTTTACTTTTTGTTGAACAAACAACGACATAGTGAAATCTGTTATGTGTTGTCTGTTATCTGAGGCTATATTTGTCTAAACACAGAAGTTGGTGAGGACCAGACAGTTGTTATTTATGCCCTGATATGTAAAACCATTGAATTGAAAGAGGGTGTACTTTCTTTTTCACCTGACTGTATTCTATACCATAACTCACTATACTTTTCAGAGACGGGGGTACAAACTACACCTGTAATAACTAAACAGAGTCTTATAGTTGGCAGGGTCTTGTTCAAATGGAACTGAAATAGCAGAAAAGCAATGTAGTTAATAGGAGTTTAAAATATAAACAAATATAACAAATTTATATATATAACTTCTGTCAGCTTTGACATATTTTTTATAGGAATTAAATTATGTGGAACTACTGTACAACACACTACCAAACAGTGACCACACTGGCCAAATAGCCTCCTCTCATTTATAACCTTTATTATGTTCTTGTGGACAATTATAAAGCCCCCATAGTTATTAATTGTTCCACTGGAAGGGGGAAAAAGTAAGAGCTGGATTTTAACCTTTACTGAAAAAGTCACAGGTACAGTATGTTATTTAAACAACTGCAGAATGGTTCAGAAAAATTGAATCTTTTTTTGAACATGTGCTCTTTTTATCTTGTGTTTACATGCATAGGCATCATTTTTCCCCAATTCAGTTCACATGAAATTATCCTTCACTGCCAACAACCATCAGAAAAAGCACAAACTAGAAAAAAATTGCAGTACTAATTTTCAACACTAAATTTTGAAACACATTCCTAAAAGTGTTTTGAATACATTCTAGATTTTCCAAAGTGAATACCCTGATGACTTCTTAGAAGAAGTCTAATGATTTCATTTTTTTTGCCTACTATAAAAACAGAACATAGTCTAATGAAAATCCAATTTAAAACCTCATTCAGAATGATACATAATTTAGAAGAAAAGTATGTTTTATTAAATTTCTGACACACCCTAAATTCATTATGCACAACTGAAGAGCTTTGAAACAAGTAATTTTTAAATAGGCTCTTCTTCTCTATTATTAGATTTATCAGACTGGTTTATTATTGGGGTTTTTTTTGGAAGGTGTACTGACACTCCTGCCTCCTCCACATTTTTGCTAATGAACTGGTACAGTATATTGTCAAGTCAAAAAATAAATATTACCAAGACTTTTCAGTATTATTAATTAAAAAATGAACATAATTGTTTTGTGACCAATTAACCTCTGTTTAAGGCACCTTCCTTTATAAAAACCGCTAAAATCTTTCAGAGCAAGAGTTTAACCAACCTCTGTACACTGGGCGGCTTGGCTGATATCTGAGGGCAGAAGGGTCTGTTAACTGTTTATTCTATGTCTTGCTTTGGAGGATCACCAACTTTGATGAAGCGATCAAGATGTTCAAGGCTCTGTGGCTACCAATTTAGATTGCTGAACAGACTGTCTGCGTTGGTATGTAGACTACTTGTGCTGACATCTTTTTTCTTTCACGTTTTTGTGGAGCTTATCCAATTATTTTCTAATCTTATCTCTACAAACCTTCTGTTCATTTCCATCTGTAGAGGGTGAGGGTTGCAAATATAACTAGCAAAAAAAGAAGAAAAGATGAAGTATCACTGGCAGCAAAAAAAGCTGAATCTTTTTCTTCTTCGTGTTAAAAAGTTAACTCTATTTTGAACTAACACCAAAAAGTACATTTAAAAGCCAGAAATGCAGACCTATTTCCTTGTGGAATCAAAGTACATTAATAATGCATACTCTTGCTAAAACCTTTAATTATTCTGTATATGTAAAGTGAATGACATCTGCACAGGGAGTCCATTGTTGCGGTCTGTTATAACCTTTGACTGCACTTGACAGAAAACGTCTCTTCGGCACTTCCTTTGCTTATAGCCCCAAAGGCAGAATTCAAGGTGGATTTCATAAAGATTATGTAAATTAAGCACTACACTGCTTGAGGTAGTGTACCTACACTGGGGTCAAGGTAAGACTTCAAGTGAAACTTTCATTCCTTTGAATTGGGAATTACAGGATATGGTATTGTAGTTTTAAGCTACTGTATATGGGGAAAATAATACAATTAAACACAAACTAATTGAGAGAACAACATTCTGTTGCTTATTATTTTACTGTGCACTGTCACAAGGAATTGAGGTTTGCAGTTCAACACCCAGATGGGTGACAATACAAACCGTTTGCCATGCTTTTTATAATGTATATTTTATTTCCAATACGAGACAACTGTGGAAAGGAATTGTGCTGAGATAACTTTCAATCATGCAGTTGTCAAATCAGGTAACTGAAATTGTGACGAAAATGCATTTCACTATTTGAAGAACTAAAACGAAAGATACTGTAAGTGTGGCCTCAGATTTACTCATACCCTTGATTGGAACAAAAACAGGAAGATTAGTGTCCTACTGAAAAAAAAATATTACACTGCAATTTGAACAGCATGGCACAGAGCAAATTCTCATATGTCATGAAAGTTGAGTAAATACACGGGTCACATTAATTCACTACCCTTTAGTTAGTATTTTATCATTCATTATGTGGCACAGATTGTAGTGACACTATACCTTGTGTGATGTGGTTTGAGAACTTCTGTCACTTTTGTAAAGGGATTTATGACAACTGCATGTTCGATTGGATTGCAGTCCGGAGATCTAAGACCTAAAGTCAAGAACATTTATTTTGAGTACAGTTAGAAAATTTTGCCGGTTTGAATGCATCGTTTGGATCACATCATGGTCAAGGTTTTGGTTTTTGGTGGAGGGAATTCATGAGGAGTTCATGATTTTGATCATGGACATATGGATGTAATACCACTCCAGAAATATGGTAGACCCTTTAACTTATTTCACAGTGTTTTCTCAACAACACCTTCAGTTTTTTTACACTGAACATAATGCTGATGAGCATTTCCGAAGACATTAATTTTCATTTCATCTGACCTTAAGACAGGCTCTTATTGTCATTCAGATGCAGACTGGCAAATTGAAGCTGCCGTCTTCTTGTGTTTTGCCCTCAGTAGAGGCTTCTTCCTTGTAATCTAGTCATTAAAAGCCATATTCATGCAGTCAACGTCAAACAGGAAATTCTCCCACTTCATATTCTTAGGATGTCAATTCACGTTGGAGATCTCCGACTTGCTTTTGTTTTTTTTCGTCTGCCTCCCAAACTGCCTCAAACAGCCCATGAGAACAAAATCTACTTCCACTCTCTTTCTGGCAGGGTGCCATGATACCAGTTGCCTTAATTTAAAAAAAAAACAGACAGTACAGTAAGATTCTTCTATTGTTATCCTGAAGCTTGTGGTCATCAATTGCAAGCATTCTTCAAAGAGCTCTCTAACCTCAACCATGATGATGTGTAAGCCCACAGATTTCTAAAGACCTTGCAAAACACTAAACAGTCACAGCAGTATGAGTTTTTCTTCACAGGAACTTCAAGTGAATAATGTAGCTGCTATAGTAATAGCTTGACAGTTAGTCTTTAGTTTTTGTGTCATCATATATGCAAACCTTTTCCCATGCTGACACTCATTATAGCTGGGGAACACAGAGGCGGTACTCAGTCTCGTTGAATCTCAAGAGTTTTTCTTAATTCAATTAAGATTTTAATTTTAAAAACATCTGGAAAAGAAAGCACTTCCAAATACTTTTTTTTTCTTTTAAACCAGCCTTGCATTGTGCTCGGCAGGGCAATATTCATGTTCTAAAAGGGAAAAAGAGCAATCTGAAAAAAAAAGCACCAACGCAGTCTATGGATTTAAAGACGCGTGTTTAATTTGTAAGGTGATGCAATTTTAATTTGGAGGGTTAATTCAGCTCTGATAGGGAAAAATCAACATTACCTCATCAGGAAGTTTTCCATGAGAATGTTAGTGGGATTTCTAAGATTCTCATATGGGATTTCAATTATATGCATCGCCTTGTAACACAGCATTTAACAGACAGCTTTGGCTAACCAAGACAAATTTCCTTGCCAGTCCTTGTAAGTGGCTCTAAATGTCTCTTTTTTTGCTAAAATACCCACAAAAAGAATAACGAGCTCTTATTTTTACCACCAACAGGAAAGGGGTGGAATATTTTATTGTCGTTCCCCAGGCCCTATTTCTTGTGGCGTGTTAGGTTACCCCTCTTAATTGTAAATTAATTATGGCGAAAAACAGAAATGACCTGGGTAACATTTTAATGAAGTGGAAAGGACAACCTGCCATATGAGCGGTAAAATGTCACAAATTGAATTGCAAAATTACATGTTACGTGGAGAAGGGAAATCCGATTTGAACATGATATGAAAAAAACAACTCATATCTCTGCATACATACCCAGAGGGATATAAAACATTCATGCATACCTGGCAGAAAAAATGAATTTTGTCACTGAGCAGATATAAATGCCTGTATATTCTAGGTACACTAATGTATAACAATACAGAGATAATTGTATACTTATATTACCTCCAGTCCAATTACATAGAGCTGACTAAAGGATGTCCTAAGCTTTTACAGTTCATATACAGTACAATTACGGAGAACCTTCTGGGTGAGGTTTGCACGTTTCTCCCACACTTTGCTGTTCTTTCTGGGGGTTCCAATTTGTTCCCCACCTTAAAAAATGTGGGTTTGACGGATTAGCTTCTCTTGTTTGTGTGTGCGCTATAATGAAATGGCATCCTGTTCACTGTGAGTTTCCGCTTTGTGCCCTGTGCTTCTGGAATAGGCTCCAGGGGAAATATGCCAATTACTAGGAATAAGTAGATTTCAGATAATGGATAAACTCCAACAGCTAATTCCAAGATAGGGGGTTTCATATTTGTTCCAAGTGTTGCTGTCTTGCTGACAATGTAAATGCAAAAACAAAGTTTTAGAAGGAAAAGAAATAGGAGTAAGGCATAATAGAAAAACAATGAATGGTATCCTACACCAATTAACACTGAGTTTCTAACCAAGACTCACACCTTAGAGTATCTGTTGTACTGTTAAATTACATATAGTTGAGACCATATGTGTTACAAGCAATGAAGCAGTACACAAAAAAGCCAGTTTTGTATGCCATCTGCACTGTATTCACAGACCACATGCCGAGAACCACTGGTGAAATATAGGCCTATCAGGAAAAACATTTGTCCCAAAATACCTCACTAGTGCATGCAAACACAACAATCTTAGCAGAATGAGAAACATTTTAGCATTAACTCTCCTGCATATCCGCAAAGAAAGCCATTATCTCCTCCTACACTCCACGCACACAACATTTATCTCTCAAATATGCTGGAAAACATTATATGCTGAGGCCTTTCAGGGATTTTATTTTTGCATGTTAAAAATGGCTGCTTCAAGGTCGGTTTTAAAAACTTTTTGCAGCGCTGCACTACAAAGATCAGCTACTGGAATAAGCACCCTTAATCTCTGAATATTACACTAGAAGAAATGTGTATTAGTTTGAAAGACAAGAAAGAAGAAAATGACTTGTTCATACCTGACTGGTTCTGTAATATAAAATCCAATTTGGAAAAAGTAAAGATAAGGGGCCAGCTGCAGAAGTCCCATCAGCTTAGCAAACACTAAATAATGAACAATACTGAAGCTGTCCTATGTGATAAAACACTCCATTAATGGCACTGGTTAAATTAATGATAATTATGCCACGTTTTCAGTTGAGAGTTATTGAATTTTTATCTGGTTTAAGAGCAGTCTTGTACAGACATTTGAAAAAATAATAATAAAAGGTCATTTATAGCATAAGCAAACTTTGGAATGTTTCCTGTGAAAGTTCCATAGATAAAGACTTTGAGGTCTCCAGCATGGATGACAAAGAAGCTCTTTTCAAATGGCAGTCCAAACAGTCGTCTCACTACAATGCATTTCTAACAAATGCGTTTCCATTATGCCTTCCAATAAGGCAGAGGCTTACGCATGTAGTTTTTCATTTTGTTTCCTGTTATAAAATTACATTACAAAAGGCATGAACAAAGTAGCTAATGTGGCAGGAGAAAGGAATCCAATTAAAAACTCTAGCAAAGATTTGTGGTGATGATTTTCTCTATTAGCAAAACGGATAAAGAGAAAACTGAGCAGCCACAGTAGATCTACTGTACATCTTTAGTGAGCTTCAACAGTAGACCAATACATTTTAATTATTCTATTCCCTTTCTCTTTCTACAGCTTGGGTACCATTTAACTTAATTGGAAGAACTTAGCGAACAGTGCAGGGCAAAAATGTCTTGCTGAAAAGAAGCTACATCTCAGTCAGATATGAAAGTAAGAATATTTTGGAGGAAACAGTGGCAGACTTTCTGTGGTGACAACTGGACAGCAATTCAGAGAACTCATCAGCAGGTAAGACAGATAAATCATATCCATGAGAAGTATCATTTGTCATGTCCAGAGAAGAAATCATATTCATGAGAGGTATCACTTCACACTGACATTTCTACAACTGTGAAAATGGTGTTTCTTAAGGGTTTTAATTGAATAGGAATTTCTGAATTTCTTTAAAGTTAGAGTACTTACTCTGTGTTGTTGGTAGGCTGGAGAAAAAGCCCTTAAGCCTCCCTGCTAGCCACTCAAGACTCTCATGGAGGTTTGCCAGGGCTTTCAGATCACTGACATCACGTAGAATTTCATTCTGAGGGATCAGCTTGTCTCCTAGGTTACCAGTGAGCACCTCTGACTCTTTAGCAAAGGCAGCCCTGGAAGGAGACAATACAATCACAAAGATTTACATTCCGTATTTAGACTTACAAAGCAATAGCACCTGCCTTGAAAAGACCTGGGCACTTGAACACAAAAATGGCTAACATTAGCAGCCTGTCTTTGATTTCTGCTTCTGTGAGGAGTAGTAAAGTACACACACATCATCAACAAACTTCCATTCAAGAGTTGGGAACTGATAAGTGCCAGTTTTGTAAAAGCTCCAGACACAAACAAAATGACTTCAGTTCTTTACGCTGGTGTTGAATCGTAAGAAGGGGACAAATGCTTGAGAAGCTTGAGAAACATCCCAATATTCCCAAAACCAAAATGCATTTGGTCCCTCTGTTTCTACAGCAGTTCACCAGCTCTGGGAAAAGAAAAACAAAGCACGTATCGGTAAGGAGACCACCTCCTGCAATGTGAGAGCATGGAAAGAGCAACAAAGGACCCAGGTGATGAAATTCAGGATTTCTGTGGATGAAGACATTCTGGCACCCGCACGTTTAAATAAAGGTTGAAAAGCGGCCAAGTGTCCACATCAATACCAACCGGCACCTCAATGAGGCCTCCCGCATGCCCTTGACACAGGCTTCACATTCATTTCATGCCACTCTCGCCGTTGCCTCTGGGAAAATTAGTTCCAATTATCCTGTAAGCAAACTATGAATATGAAAAGGGCTGCAGGGGAGAGAGCCAGGGCAGCGGGGCAGGACGGAGAGCCTGTCAACACGCGTCCCCTGGGGAGTCGGTGACCAGTTTCAGTCAGGTGCTCTGGGCATACCGAGAAGAAGACTTCATTTTTCCACACCGCCGGGCACTGCTGGGAGCAGAATGGTACAAGGGGCTCTCAAGCCACTCTTCTTGTTTTCACTGCCAGTGAGACGTGCAGAAAAATAAATGAAACTGAGGCCTTGGTGTCAGCGCTTAGTTCTACCCCCCCCCCCCCCCTTCTTATCACGGTACATTGTGCTGCAAATATGGCTAAAAAAATAACAGGCACCCGGTTCTAACAATCAATGGTGCTGATATTACGGCTCACAATATACAAACAGCTGTCAAACTGCAATTCCTTCCATTGTGCCAGCTACTCATTCAGTATACAACTTCTCCAAAGAATTGTATATTAAAAGAAGCCTGTTCAGTAGAGTATGGATCCACAATACAATGAAAATCTGTATGAGACTTTATTTAGTTTCCTGCAGTTCCTTACACATAATACCCATCCTTTCAGAGCTTAATTCTGGACCAGCCAAAATTAATCAATTATGGACTGAACTCAGTACTAAACAGGCTAGACTGTAACCATTCTCATGTTCTTATCATTACATGTTTCCTTGGAGCCAAGGTAGCTTAAGTAAGTTACCATTCTCTCTTCCTCTCACTTTTTTGAGGCTGTCAGCTTACAGAGATTCTAGAGAGTCAGCTACTCATGCTTCTCTTAAGATAGACAGCAGCCCTCTGAAAGAATTGAAAACCTTCCTACAAAAGATTTCCCAATATCCTGGAAGATGAAATGCCAGTAGAATGTGGATTTTTATTGGAAACAGTTTATAAACCAAGTGAAACATCCTTTAAAACACAAGGATGAAAAAATGTGAACCAAAATAAAATAAATGCTACTTACACAACCATGTACTGTATAGTACTTTTTCTGCAGAAGCAGCAGTTGGACGGACTGTACTGTCGCTGGTCCCCTACTGTACTTCCTTTGCCTTCCTGCAAATTGTTCACATCAGCTTCCATAACAACTGTATTACTACGGTAGAAGAAGGCTCCACGGCCCAAACGTTGCGTTTTCTTTCTTCTTTTTTTCAGCATGGAATAAACCTATTACTTGTTCCTTTGCAGCCTACGCATGCTGATGCAGCTACCCACCTGAATTACTATGGTAGATGCTTACTGTCTCTCTAGCAGCTTCTAATGATTGTAAACTGGTGTGCACCTGAGCTATCCACATACTTTTGTGGTTCATTTAAAAAAAAAGATGTTACTGTTCCACTCATGTGAACTCCTGATTATAATTTCTATAAGACAATGGTTTACTGCTAGCTTACCTTTCTTAGGAGTGTTTAAGATTTACTGGTGTATGCATAATTTCAACTTCCATATGTATCGTAAGTAAAAACATAATGAGAGGAGCTCAAATGCTCCATCTAGCTTATTGGGTTGCTAGTAGCTACTGTACTGTAAGTTAAGCAGTCTGGGGATTTCCTCCAATCTTTTCTTTAAGAAATGTCAGAGTATCAGCTTTGACAACAAGGCTGGGTAGCTTGCTCTAGACTACCACGTACATCTTGTTCTCATTTTTAAAATGCACTTCCCTGTAGCTTCTGAATAAATCCAATTGTTTGTGTAAAATATTAGATGACAGCCCATCAATCCATCCGTCTTGGTTTTGGTTTTAGTACCGGTTAATATACAGTATGTATTTATGACATTAAGCAATGCAGGCTATCTTTACTGTACATTCAATTGTTACCACACAAAATTAAAGCTCTCTCTGTAGCAGCAAAAGGACTTTGTATGACTAACATGATCTGATCTGTTTTCAGCTACACAATGAAGAAGTTTAGTATGAGGCAATAATACTATTCAGAACAATTCATTTTAGCAGAGCGCTAACTGTTTTCCCTCTCTTTGAACAAAAGCTATTTTTTATTGCCTTTTTATGAACTGAGTCTCTCACTCGTGCATCATGAATATTGGATTCTCAGCAGTTATTTTCAGTCAGTGCTTCTACTCTTAAGAAATATTGAAAGACCAATCTATTTGCCTTACACAACGTGAATACTGTTCAATACTAGGAATACCAGGAATAAAGTGTTTCATTTTTCATTTCAGCTCTATTTTTCTCAATCAGTATCAGTTCACAGAAACTGGCACTCTAAAATGTCTCTCTCAAAGAGATGAATTTGAATGGCCTCCACTGTTTAAAATATATTGATCTAAAAATTGATTTTCAGAAGTTTTGCCAAAAGCTAAAGCTTTCTACTACTGGCTATTTTATTCAAAACGAGAGCTATCATGAACAATCTTCCTTCTTAACTGTACAAAGACATAACTAGATAGCCAATTTCCTGCTTGGAGCCTTCTTACTCAAAAGAACATTATTTTACTCAGAGGTGAGTATTACTCTGATGCTGCTCTAAATACTATTTGAAATGACATCAGCAATGCAGTCCAATGAATTGTCTGTAATTATTCTCCTTAAAATACCTGGCACTTTGTATTGGAAAATATATTACATTAATACTGTCATGTGATCCATCTTGTCTTCATTTTAACCCCTTAAGGCTTCTGAGTAACAGTAAATAACAGCGTAATTCTCCTTCTGATCTAAAGGGGACAGCTCTAGCCATCAGTATCTGTCTAGATTTAGCCCAGAACTTCTCCATTAATGGACTTCATTAGGAAAACAGTTCATTTAGAGCCCTATAAAATGCCCCCGTAAATGGTTATAATTCTTACAGCACACATCAGCTCTCTGCTGCTGAAGAATCTAATTAGCACTGAAGTTCAAGACTGGGTGTGCACAGCAATCAGATCTATGGAAGATTGTTAAATGAAGCGCAGATTTAAAAAGAACAAGCATTCTCTTCTGTGGAAAAGTGTAAAGAATAAAACAAAAATAGGAATTGCTTTCTGTACATTTCATTTAAAGAAGATTGATAAAAAAAGAGGAGATTGTAAAAAAAATAACACAATAAAATCAGTTTTAATTGAACTCTTTTTCTTCTTTTATTAGAAAATGTCAAAAAATATATTTTTCTGGTTGCACAGTTTGGTGTTAAGAATAACTGAACTATGAGGTAACTGTTGAGTTCGTTCTCAGTCAGGAGGTGTTTCATTTATAAAACCCACAAAGAAACATAAGTTCAAAGATGGTCACTATCATTCTGAATTAATGGCTAACGTTTACAGATACTGCATTACTTTTTAGCAGCTGCTATTGGAAGCTTTATGCTGTAATGAATTAGTAAATTAGATGAGCATTATCCCCACAAGACAAATAAGGCCCTGTGTCTATATTCAAAGGTAGTGTCTGTAGAATATAGCCTGTTAACAACCTGTGAAGGTCATACACCATATTGTAGGTTACAGGAAAGAAAAGGCAGTGAGTGTTAGAAAGCAAACTTGCAGACATTAGTCTCCAAATGAAACCCAATGAGCAAAGATATAGTAAGGAAGCTGCAAGTTTTTACACCAAAAAAGATCTGGGGAGTTTTGGATGCCTCCATCTATTGAGTACGAATTCCTTATTTTGCTTGCAATCTCGAGTATATAGTGTAGATGCTGATTTTACATCTCCTTAATAAGATTAAATTAACCATATAGGAAAATGTCTTTATGTCTTTTTAAATGTTACTTTTTTGGTATTGATTTATTTTCATAACTTAGCCCGGTGAAGTGAATCCATTTTTAACAATAAACCCGACTTACAGGAATTGATGTGTTTTTTAAATCCACATTGACCGATGTACCGTTTTTTGACATTAGTTGATTCTGTTCCCCTCCCTTAAGATTCAATGACAGAATACGTTGGAAGCCCCTTAATCTTATTTTTAACAAGAAATGCCTCATGACAAAGAAGCACTGATAAAAGGATTTAGGTAGTGACACCACTTCATTTAACCTGCAACCTCTTAGAGAACAGTGCTATGTGACCCACAGCAAGACGTCAAATTAATCATATTTAGCTTTGTTTGTATGGGTACAGCCAAAGGGAATTTCCATTTAGCCGGTTGATGTACAGAGGAATTGAAAAGTCATTCTGAAGGAGATATGTAAGTCATGGGCATTCACATATTTTAAATAAATCATAGTGCTGAAACCTCTTGACAATCACAGGGGGATTCTATTCAGATTCATATTTATGCTTAAATAGTTATTATATCCTGTGTTCTCCCTTTTATCCGGGAGTGTTTTTAAAGTGATACATAACCTTCAGCAGTTTTACGCTTTACAGGCTATCAAATGTCCAATCAATTTTTATGTTTCTTAATTGAAAGAGATCACCTGTGAGGCCTTTGGATATCAGGGTTTGATTGCCTGAGCTGACACAACCTAGACAAATGGGTGCACTGGGGATGTCTCATAAAAGGCTGCCTGAAATCTAGCCTGAGAGTCATAGAGGACCCCGAGAAAGGAGTTTTATTGTGAAAACTCTTGCTGGACGAAGGCCCTCACAGCTTGAAGGATCCAGGCAGTAGTAGGATGGAATAGGGGGAAGCTAACCTGCAGTATGAGTTCACAGTCCAGGGAAAATGCCAGTGGTCAAGCCTCCAGATAAGTGCCATTTAACACAATCAGGAAGCACAGTCTGAAATCAATCTGCTTTAATGATTAATAAACATTGGATTATCTTACCAAATCGCACAGTGATGGAATCTCCTGGACTTTTGCCATCGTGAGTAGAGAGAGAATGAAGAAATCCCTTGTTGCAAAAATACTCCCTTTTCAATTAACTCCTGCAGCAGCCCATGGGTTTTCTGTTTGTTCCTCTCAGTAAGATAAGATCACTTTATTGGCCGTATACAATTTATTGTATTAGGAATTTGTCTTTTCACATACCCCAACTTGCTCTCCATGAGACACACAGACAGGGAGAGAAGCTGGGGTCAGACTGCAGGGTCAGCCATTTATACAGCGCCCCTGGAGCAGCTGGGTTAAGGGCCTTGCTCAGGAGCCCAACAGAGTAGGATTCCTCTGCCGGCCATGGGATACGAACCGGCAACCTTCCAGCCACAGGCGCAGATCCTCAGCCACAGAGCCACCACACCACACAAGTACACTCACCTTGTGAAGTCCTCCTCATCCTCCCTCTTCTGTCTCAGCTGTCTAGGCTGTGCCATGCTGGCCCAGTTGGGGAGGGACTGGAGCAGCCTGCTGATGTCCTCATCCTTGGCCCACGACGCACTGATTGTCAGCTTCTCCTCAGATTGAACTATACCCCTGCTTACAAAACAACAAGCAGGAAACCTTATGTCACTGCAACGGAGAGAAGCAGTACAATTCATTTTCACAGAAGACGATCACTAGAATACCATTGTTGTTTTAGAAGCTGTGTTAGAATTTTTTGACTGGTGTGCTTATTGTAGATATTGTCTACTAATGGTTGTGAATTACAAGGCGTAACACTTTATATTAACAGATTAGGACTTATTAGGACGCATATCTGATTAGGACACCACATTTTACAACATTTTTCTAAACATTAAAAAAAGGGAGTTGCCGATGAATCATCAATAAAGAGTATATTTCAAACCACAATAAAACTACCAAGTACACGATAACGTGCACAACCTCAACAAGTTAAATCACTAAAGAGGCAAAGTTTTAAAGTATCCATATTGCCACATCGTTTGTGATGCAGAACGAGGTAACAAAACTTCCAGTGATACACAGTGGCCCTAAAACATTGTAAACATGCTTTTGACCAAGTGAATTTTGCTACTATATTAATAGTAATTATTTTCATGAAAATGACACATACTGTACAAGGCGACATCTTTTAAGACATTTTTTCTAAGTATTGCAAAAAAAGAGCAAACTGCCAACCAACTAAAATACTCTCATAATAATTAACATTGTTCGGAGACCATGTTTCTCATTCGTTTACAGCAACTAGTGAGCAGGAAGGGCTGCTTTCATGCCATAAATCACACAAACTCTCGCTCTCGTCCGTGGCGAGACCAGTGGTTTCTCACTTGTCTGTGACAACACGGCAATCGTAATGTACTTTCACAAAATTCACGATTTTACACTCAATTCCAAATTTTTCAAATTTTGCAATACCATAAAATCAATTTATTTTGTTACTGAGATTTAATAACAGGTCTGAGAAATTAGGACTGCAGTTCCCCTTTAAGTCATTAAAAGCCTCACATCTGCTCACGCCAGTCACTAGATACAGTATGCATGCTTAAAATGTGTGATCAATGCATGACTACTCCCTGTAACACCGCAAGAACAAACTTCATCTCCCGAGACTCACAGCCACATGTTCTGCACCAGGAATAAGCTAGAATGATGAGCTAAGTTTTTCTGATTCTAGATTTATTACCACCCTTCATAATAAAAGTGCAATTATATATGTGCATATACTAGTAACATCATCACAGAATTCTTTACCTTTTTGGATTGAAACCATGATTTAACTCTTTCGATTTCCATCATCAGACATCTCAGCATCCTTTTTGGACACTCATCTGCCCAAAGCAGTTGGCACTCAGCATTCAGTGTCAGCCAGCTGTAACTGGCAACATTAACTGGCATTGCGGTAACAGGCTTTATTGTAGCCCGGCCTGATGTTCACACAGCGAACACACAATTATGAATGAAAAACAAAACTCCTTAAAACTTCACTGATGATGTAATCACGTACTGTAGGTTTTGCAAACTTGAAAACTGGCCATGGAGATGCATGTAAATAGGATTCTGACGCTCGAAATACAACATTAATTTTCTCATTTCCTGTCTGCCAACACACAACAAATATCCTTGTTTGTTCGTTGCACTGTTCACAAAGGGGGCATCTGTGAGGCTATTTGCTGAAGGTCTCCTGGGAAGCTGTACATGGGGAGAACACCTGGTCAGGTGACTGTGCACTGGTATGATAAACCCCCTGGCAACAGAAGAGCAGAGGTTCTCCATCTGCGCCACCTGCTTTGGAGTAAACAAACGACTTTTTCCTCTTTTTTTTTTGTGGTTCAGTCCTACGGAACAAATGCTGAACGTTCCAAGAAATTAATACCTGCCCCCCTTTCAAGAAATCATTCGCACTTTTCGGCGCAATGCTTACAAATATAAAAGCACAATCCAAAACAAATTCACAAAAATATTTATAGTCCTCCTCAATCAATCCTTAATGACACTCGGTGGGAAAAATATTGTTTACTATGACTACAACAAAAGATGCTAGCTGGTAAATTATTTAACATTCCTAGCTCAAAAGCAAGTATTTAGGGTAATTTCAAAGGCAATTAATTCCTGTGGTTAAAATTAACTATAGTATAATTTTCAATTTTGTAAATGCAATGGCAACACTGGAAGCAAGAGGAAAAACTAAGAGCTGTATACTATATGTACTTGCAGTGCTCTTTGACTACACAACATGGGTCAATAAGAGCACCGATATTAAACATATGAACAAGGAAAAAATTGTGTACTTTCAGTACAAAATTTAAACAACTGATTATCAGGTTGATGCCTTTATTTCAAGCGACTATCATCTGTACACATGTATACAGCAGGGCTTTTACTGAAGCAATCTAAGTGAAGTCACTTGCTCAAGGGGACAAGATCAGCATCCTAGCTGGGATCTGAACCCAATATCTCCCAGCTGCGAGTGCAGAATCCTGACCACTACTCCATACTGCAGCACTATATAAACTACAGTCAATTTCAGCACGGAGAATTGTGAATTTCTTTCTCTGCAAAAAAAAAGACCTACTGTAATATTTTTTCTCACAGTGCCTTAACATTAATTAACAAAGACTAAGAATGAGCGTATCAGTGAGGGGGTGTGTATGAGGTGGGAAATGATTATTATTATGCCCAAAGTGTGTCTGAAGAAATACAATTTTTTTTTCACAAATCTAAATGAATAGGAAGGTTAAACATACTGCTCAGTAATTCTTGACCAATATCTCCAAAATACAATTTTAAGAAAATATTTTAGAATGAATTGTTGCTGTTCAATTACAAACGATAGATGCCGCAAAACATTTACATCTTAATTCTGCCAGGACAAAAGGTACTGTATGCTTACAGGCTCTCCTTATCAACTCAACAAATGTTGATAGTTGATAGTCCAGGACGTACTCACATTAGTCAGGTTTGCAGTGCTAGGAATGTTTTGCTTCGTCCTTGTATCCATTCACTTCTTTCCTGATCTAATGGTATAAGGCTAATGCAAGCTTTTGACATGTGCAAGACTGATTATTGTAATGCAGTGCAGTTTTGATTTTCTAAACATTCTTAACAAGCTGCAGCAGGTTCAGAACACAGCTGCTCAGATGTTAACTAAATTAAACTAAAATGCATGAGCATACTGTATATCGCATGTCTCAGCTTCCTGGCACCTGCTCCCTGTGGATTTAAAAAAAAAATCAGAATACTGCAGCTCACCTTTAAGGACTTGAGTGGTTTGGTTCCTGACTACCTGAGTGAACTGTTAACTCCCCACACACCTGCACACCGTTTGTGATCTTCAGACTCCAACTTCCTTTCAATTCCCAAAACAAGACTCCGACACAGTTTTATTTCTCAGAGGCTGTGGAATGATCTCCCAGGCCTTGACTCTTTCAAATTCTGTCATATAACACTTTTATACTGTAATTTTCAAATCTGTGTAATTTATATAAACCTAAACCCTTTTGTTCTATTTTAAAAGGCCTTCACATGAAATATCTGTCTAAAATATTACGTAATAAAAAGGGGAACAATCAGTTTGTTGAGCCTATATGGTAATAAATTATTTCATTTATTAAAAAAAATGGCAATGTGGCATTTTGCATATTATTTTGTCTCAGATGCTGATTTCTACATCTTCTTTAATCAGGTGCAGGTTTACAATTATCATTTCATTTCAAGCAAAGTTAATATTAATCAAAAAAGATCTACTAGCCAGCATAACCAGAAGACATTGCTTAATAGATTTACACAAGAGTTTGCTCTTCCCTGAATTATGACCACACAGCTCCCAGTATGACACTTAGATACACCCATATTTTACCCTTAAGGCAAATTTATTAAGGCATGGAGAAATTCTAAAAGCAAATTTTCATCATACATTATATTTGGAGAAGCTGATGTCTAATTTTTGATCAGTTAAATACAGAAGAGTAACTTTAATTAAACATGAGCAAGATTTACTTCAGACCTAGCAAAAGACAATGTTTGCATAAGGATGTTAAACTGGCTTTTTTTATTTCTTGCTTGATTGTTAGTACACAAGTGTAGCCAAATGGAACATTTGCCACAAATGGAGCCCCCCAAATTAATCTTAAGGCGCAGCTAAGCAAAAGGGTGAAATGAGTGGCGCTGGTCCGAAGAAGACACAGCGTGAGATCAGACAACGGGAGGTGATGTGGCAGCCATTGTAAGTGGAAAGTGGACAGTCCAGAGACAGGCAAAAAAGTATCAAGCCAGTGAGGCATTAAAATGAGCCGGAACATCCAATCACAAACCACTACCTTCTGATATTTTATACATTTTTTGTTAGTGTAAATGTCTCTTGCTATTACTGTCCATAACCTTATGTGGGATTACAGACTACTATAACAAAACTCAAGTACAGTAAATCTAAATATCTCGAAATATCTTACACTGACTTCAAAGTTCCATCCCATCCCTTTTCTAACCATTTTATCGAATATAGGGTCACAGAGGAGCCCAAGACTACCCCAGAGAAACTGAGAAATATCTTGCAGTAAGAAGGCATGGTGTCTCATGCTTATCTACAGCGAGATCAAAAGTAATAAGAAAATTTTCTTTTTATTTTTTAGAATTCAAAATATCTTAACAGCCTTATGAAACTAGTATAATATACTTTGGGATATCATTTTTGACGACAGCCAAGCAACTGCAGTTCAGTAATATTACCTGTATGCAGTGTTGCAGATCTCCTTGTACTCCTTCAGCTTGTCACACACCATCTCGAGAAACTGGTTGGAGTAAGCACTCAAGTCATGCATCAGATTCATTAAATCCTGGATAGATTTCTCCACTACCACTGTGCTCTGCAAAAAAAAGGAAGAACAAAGAAAAACGCACGAAATGGAATTAAAAAAAGAATTGTTGAAATCACAACACATCACAAATAAGCAAGGAGTTCCAGTCCTACAGGTTAATTGCAGGTGGAAGGTACATTTCGAGACACTGAAGTAGTAGATGGATAAATGTAATATCTGTCTTCTCCAAACAATAAGGAACTGATTTGTATTGCATATCGAGGGTCAACTAAATCAGCACCCTGGGATTAAAAACATCCATGTCTGTTTTTGTAAGGAAAATATACAGTACAGTAGTAATTAAAAAAGCAGCAGGTATCTCAACCAGAGAGGTTATTCCATGCAGAAAAAAGAAAGGTCTGTATCATGTGGACCAGTCTTAAACAATCCACAAAACAATGAGATAATCTAACCTTCGTGCCCTAAACCTTCAACCGGTACACTTAGAGAAGCATTTCTTTAATTACAGTTGTGAGAAAAAGTTTGTAAACTTAATTTATCTGGTTTTCTGCATAAATGGCTCCTAAAATGTGATCTGATCTTCATCTAAGTCATAATAATAAATAAAGATAGTCCTATTTAACAAACAACACACACAACATTTTACATTGTCATATCTTTATTGAACAAATGGTTTAAACAATCAAGGTAATTGATGGAAAACATATGTGAACCTCTAGGATATTGACATTTTGAAAAGAGGGTAATTGGAGTCACGTACTCCAATCAATGAGTCAGGTGTTCCAATCAATTCAGGTGTGGGTTTGATCTGCCCTGCCATATAAAAAAAATCACACAATTTTGGTTACCTGCTCTTCACAACAGAATTCTGTTGAAGTGCAATACAGCCTGATCAAAAGAGATTTCAGAGGATCTCAGAAGAAGAGTTGTTGAAGTTCATAAGACTGGAAAGGGTTACAAAAGGATTTCTAAAGACTTGGGCCTCCATCAGTCTGCAGTCAGGCAGATAGTTTACAAATGGAAGAAATTCAGCACTGTAGCTACTCTCCCTAGAAGTGGGCGTCCTACAAAGATAAGTGCAAGGGCACCTCAAACAGGTGACAAAGAACCCTAGGGTGACAGCTAAGGATCTGCAGGCTTTGCTGCCTCAGGGCCTGGACGGCTTGCAATCATTGAGGGACCAATGAATTCCAAGTTGTACCAGGAAATTCTACAGCAGAATGTCAGGGCGTCTGTCTGTGATCTAAAACTCAAAAGAAGTTGGGTCATGCAACATGACAGTGATCCAAAACACAGGGGTAAATCAACAACAGAGTGGCAAAAAACAGAAGAAATTCCATATCTCAGAATGGCCAAATCAGAGTCCTGACTTCTGAAATACTGTGGTATGATCTGAAGCAGGCCGTTCAACCAAGACATCCCAAAAACATACATGAAATGAAACAGTTTTGTACAGAGGAATGGGCCAAAACACCTCTTATCCACTGTGCAGGTCTGATCAGCAGCTACAGAAAGCATTTGGTTGAGGTTATTGCCAATAAAGGGGGCTCCACTAGTTATTAAATATAAGGCATCACATACTTTTTCCCCATCAATGACCTTGATTGTTTAAACCATTTGTTCAATAAAGATATGGCAATGTAAAATGTTGTGTGTGTTGTTTGGTAAATAAGACTGTCTTTATTACTATGACTTAGATGAAGATCAGATCACATTTTAGGAGCCATTCATGCAGGATAATTCCTAAGAGCTCACAAACGTTTTCTCACAGCAGTATATGTGAAACTAAGCTTCCATTTTTTGCTTCCGTGGTGTATTCACGTTACATTTTTCTTATGGCAAACAATAAAAGCAATAACATCCTTTTTTAAGGAAGTATGAACCAAAAGGCTGCACGATTTTGCATTCCCTTCTGGAATTAAAAGAAAAATTGCTGCAAGGAAAAAAAGTGAGAATGCATTTAACAAAAATTGCTGTTAAAGTTTTGTTATTGAGACTAAACCATTTCCATGTGGGATTAGGAAATTGAGTGTAACCCCTTAATAGTGACAAATCAAGATCTAGAGGTTGGCTTGGAACACCTTCTGTGAACAATACATCTTCTCACATCCCACAGTGTCATGTGGAATACTTGCATGAGAAAATAGCTTTTCAGACGATAGCCTTTATATTTTTTATTACTCAATGGAGATGCTGATGTCTGTTATTGAGCTGCTCAGACATGATCCGCCTACATTCAGTTTTAAGACTACTTATCACTGGGTTCTTAACATCTATCACCAGTATAGACGACATGCTACAGTGGGTGACCCATAGTTTTAACTCTAAATCACAGCTCTGTTCCCTTATCACTGAAACTAATTAAAATGATATTATGAAAAGAATATGCTATATTCAGGTGGGATGAAACATTCCCTGAGGATATGCTGCCCATATTGCAAACAATTTCTTTACTTATTTCTATGTAGGCTATATAAAGACAGTAATGCAGCTGATACTTTCACATTTCAAAACAAAAGATGAAAAAAAATAATGTCTCATTGATGATTGGTGGAAAATAAGTCAGTGAAGCAACTTAACTTCATGCAGTGCTTAAATCTTATTACAAATTCAAATGGAACCTGAATGCTACATTAACACTAATGGGGTTTCCACCAAACGTCTTCAAAAGGAGTTAAGAGACGTATTTTTCAGGAGCTTTATTTCCCTGTGATCATGCGTTTGCTTGTATATAATGATCTAAATGGAAGCAAACAGTCCCGATATCAGAAATAGGATATACAGTCTATCAAAAAGACATGCCATACTATAAAAGTTCAGTCCAAAACATTTAAAAGGAAATCACACAAAAAAATTAATGTGCTACATGAATATCAGTCTTAAATAAAAATACAAAAAGGACCCCACCACAAAGAAAGGCACAAAGTGTACGTGAAAGGCAGAAATAAGACTTTTCACAGAATTTTTAATTGTGTCAACTGAACTTGATTGTTTCTTTCTACCTCATCAGACAAGCAAGAAATGTGATTGTTAGGAGGATACATGAATATGAAAGGGATTTTTATTTACATCTCCAAGGCAGTTCTCTGTCCTGGCCAAGAGCCGTTAAATCCTTAGTGAAAACAGCCTTTGAAACATCACTCATTCTGGCTTGCCGCAATGACAGGGTGTATTCAGCAGAGGGCTCCAATGACCCATGATGGGGCGCCATTCATTAGAGAGAAGTCGCAAATATATAAATCAGCGTCACAGGCGGAACTGCTGGACTGCACTGCTGTCTCCTGTGAGGGGTAGCAAACTCTACACAAACCTCTCCTGCTCTGTGCTCTGCGTAATAATCAATTATGGTGCCAGGTCTTCATGTGATCCACCCCAGCTCCTAGTAAGAAGACTGGGGTTTCATGCACACTAGGCTTGTGACAGCTTAAACTGCTGTGGAGCCACTAGAGTCTGAAAGGGCAGCCAAATTCTTAGACACAGCAAGAGAGATGTATGTGGAGTCATATAGACAGAATCCTAACTAGGGATGTTCCTTAAATCTTGATTTGTCGTACAGTACGTTTAGAATCTTCTTACGATTTGGCAGAACCCAGGATTCGGGGATTTCCCTGACACATGCTTTACCGTGTTGCATTATTTCTCTTTTCAAAATGAAATATGTGCTTAGCTTTTAACTTCTGAAGTCAAACATGACTGAAGGTCACAGGTGAAAAGCATTACACGGAAACACCTTTGGGGAAAAGCTACTCCACTGAAAGGAAAAAAACAACAACAATCTTTCAACAACCAAAATAATGAATGGGAAGAGTCGGATACTCTACTAAAATCAAACCTGCGGGACTCTGAAATAATCTTAAGGAGTAGCAACTTGTGTACATCTCATTACTGTACCTTCACATGTATGTGTATTTACCTAGATTTTTAAGGATATGCAGCAGAAAATATAATATACACATAGGGATTTTTTGGGATTAACTACAGTATATTTCTTTATAGATTAACACAATAATGTAGCCATCGGCCAAGCTTTGTACTTTCAACCATGACATTTTAGAAAACACAAAGCTCCACAAAATCATAACATTTAAATCAGCAGGTAATAAGTTTCTAAAGAGAACTGGGAATAAAGCAAAGTAATACATAGATTTATGGACAAGAACATTCTATTGCTTTGTTCCTCTGTATCTTCAGCTGCAGCAGGTGGAATAGCTAAAGCTGACACCTGTCTTAACTACTCTGAAAAGAAGTGTACCTCTGTGATAGCAACCTAAGAAAACCGTGTTCCTGCCAAGCACAATCAAGAGCTTGGAACCTACTGAGTGACAGTCCCTGTATCACAAGCAGGCCTGCGTCCGCTGCATCCTTCAATAACAGACCTTCTCAGAGTTAAGGAGGACTTCTGTCTAAAAAATCCTAAAAATATTCGTTTCCTTTTCAAAACGTTGTCTTTGTCATCAATCCTGGTTTCGCTTAAGAGCCGATTTGTTTACTGAACTACCAATCGCTTTATTTTCCTGACACACAGAACTGAGAAAAGCTTCAGTTGATGACACAATTATGAGTGATAAAGATGAAGACATTTTTCTTTTATTAAAACATCTGTTTTGTTTAAAATGGATGAAAGGACACAGCTGGTATGATGAACACATACAGGCTATGTAAAAATCATATGTATTTATTGTATACTCTTAAACTGTACATCCAATTATATTCATATTAGCAAATGTCTTTTTGCTTTCTATTTTTTAATACACCCTAACAATACTAAAATGGCAAAACGCCAAAACTTTGGTATGAAGACGTGTCACTGTAGCTTTCCTGTGCAGCTGCTTGCTAGCACAGAGAATAGAGACCAGCTACAGGATGTACAGTAGTCCTAAATTTTTGTTTACCCCAAACCATTGTTTGATATTTCAGCCAGATATCCGAAAAGAAATGCATATTTCTATACCCATCAAATTGAAATTTCTAACACGTAACATAAGGGACAGATAAGAATTTGTTGTGTACTTCGAAGTGACAGAGAAAAACACAGAATTTAGCAATGAACCAAATGTGCTACTTGTGTCACAAAAACAATGGAAAAAAAAACTCATCTGTGCCCTTAAAAACAACTGAAAGGTAGCATTTGTGGTTCTTTACAGCTACAACTAAAAAGTCAACTCCCAATCACACAGATTAGGCTTGGGGCACCTGAGGGCATCACTGTTGCGCCCAGACAGCCTTCCTGATCAATTCTCTCTCCTGTCCAACTGCTTTGCCCTTTTAAAACAGACCCCCTCTTGACTTTGACCCCCAACCCCGACTCAATGCACAGCCTAAATGTCAGTTCCCACCATTGTACCTACACTGACAATTCCAATAGCAAATGAAAAATCAAACCATAAAAAACAGAGGACAACCTCACATGCAATCTCTTCAATTATTCACCTTTCACCAGAGCTTCACTTCCACATCAGACAGACACATGCAGCGGTCTACAGAGACCAGTCACACTTCAACAGTTCTGCCTCTACTTGACTAATAATATAAACCAAGAACCCACTGTGCTATAGTCCTTTGTACAAAAATAATTACTTTTAATTGATTACAGATCACAGTGGTCAGCTGGACATTGTAGTGCAGTTGCTTTGTCAGCCGGGCACGTGAGTGTTCTTCTTTCGGGAACTCTTTAATAAACCGGCAGAGACATCAAAATATTCCAAATGTAAAAAAAGCCTTTTTTTTTCTATGACACATGTCAGGAAAAATATGAAACTTTCTGGGTAAAATGTACATATCTGACACCAATTGTCAAGATCTATCACCTAATTGTGATATTTCTAAGGTCAGGAATGAACTGCAGGCACTGTCGGCTCAACTCCATTTCAACTCCATTTCTCTGTTTTGTCTCTGTTTGTCTCTGTTTTTGATGAGAAAGACAATGGCAGATGCTGGAATGCAACAAATCATGTTCTCAGGCTAGAGCTCTTCAGTGAGATTAATACAGCTCTGCACACTAACTTCTGAGTCAAGGATAACGTACAAGTCTCACCAATGAGATTAATGCAACAGTGTACTATAACTTCTGATTCAAGAATAAAGTACAAGTCTCACCAATGAGATTAATGCGACTGTGCACTATACGTTCCGATTAAAGAATAAAGCACAGGTTTCACAAATGTGATTAATGCTACTGTGTGTTATAACTTCTGATTCAAGGATAAAGCACAAGTTTCACCAATGTGATTGATGCTACTGTGAGTTATACTGTAACTTCTGATTCAAGGATAAAGTACATGTATCACCAATGGGATTCATGCAACAGTGTACAATACCTTTCGCTTAAAAGATAAAGCACAAGTTTCACAAATGTGATTAATGCTACTGTGTGTTATAACTTCTGATTCAAGGATAAAGCACAAGTTTCACCAATGAGATTAATGCAACTGTGTACTATAACGTCTGATTCAAGGATAAAGTACAAGTCTCACCAATGGGATTCATGCGACAGTGCACAATACCTTCCGATTAAAAGATAAAGCACAAGTTTCACCAATGTGATTAATGTTATTGAACGTTTTAACAACTAATTCAAGGATACAAGTCTCACCAATGAGATTAATGGAACTGTGGACTGTAACTTCTGATTCAAGAATGCAAGTCTCACCAACGAAAGAGATACTACAGTAAGTCCTGGAAAGGGTTTTTTTAAGTAGGTCTGGGTTATAGGATTTTCAGAATGAATATAATTTGGTCTCAGTTTGTACAGTACATGCTCATTAACATTTCATACCAACATAACCAATATGTTAAAAATGATGTCAATGTCTGGCTTCTGGCATCATTCTGATTTCATTTAACAGGCTGAAAACCCCCGTTGTCCACTTTTATATTCTTGGATAACCTGAGCTCAGTATCTTTAGAAACAAGTGACAATGTAAACAATGTATCTCAAGTATACTGTATTATCCTCATGACAAATGCTCTGGAACAATACATTCTTGTCTAATTTTGGACATTTAACATACCCATTTGTCTTTCCTGAGAAATCATTAAAATGTAATCAAGCCAAGAACTGAGAGAAAAACACAGCTGAAAGCCATTTATACTATAAAAAGCACCATCTCTTCCTTCTGCCTTATTTAAATGCCAAAAGCGACCAAATTCACACCAAGGTCTCGGAGACTTCTCTTAACTGTGTAGTCCATTCTTTATTAAGAACGATCTTGCTGGGTTAAAGTGGTCTGCTAATCAAGACTATCATCTTAAAATAGCTTACAGTAAATTACAACTTTACCACAGCAATTTTTATATAAAAGCTCTTCACTGTATTGTGATAAAGCCAATAATATGTTGTCATTATATACAGCAGGCCTATATTTATAAACTAGGAACATGACTGGAAGTTTTTATCCTTTCATGTACTATATATATATAGATCACATCCATGTTGCTCTTTGAACAAGCAGAAAGCAATATGGGATTATCCATGTTTGTCTCCTTGACCCCCAGAGGGATGATATCAAAGCATGGTTTTGAGGCACTCTTGTATCTATACAAAATGCTTTTTTCTGTTGCTGCTGAGTGGTGGTAGAGCTACAAAGTCTCACTCATGTTTGGCCATGTCTGCGCTGGAAAAAAGGCATCTGAATTATAACCTCAACTGTTCAAATCAGTTAACCAATACGCTTCAATAAAATACATTATGTCAAAAAAGAATGGGGAGCGTACATTAATGTGAAAAATGTGCATGCTTTTCCTGTTAATTTAAATAGGTTTGTGGAAGAGCCAGTGGTGAACAGGAATTTTACTGTTCTTATCAGCTTCCTCACATGCACCTAACCATACAAAAAAAAAACATTTAAGCTTTAATGTCTAATCTGGTCTCTTGCTGCATACGGTATGAATACTCCAATTGATTTACAAAT
Source organism: Atractosteus spatula (assembly GCF_055471065.1). Classification (NCBI taxonomy): domain Eukaryota; kingdom Metazoa; phylum Chordata; class Actinopteri; order Semionotiformes; family Lepisosteidae; genus Atractosteus; species Atractosteus spatula. Next base: position 50,422,043 of record NC_142713.1, on the reverse strand, counting down.
AAAATGAATGGAGTTTGTATTAGTTTTGAATGCAAAGGCACTGACTTAATTCAAGAAATCATCAAAGACAAATCACAGAACCTACCTATAGCTGATTGCTTTTATTTTGCATACCCTGTGCCTCGTTTTGCAAAGCATGAAGACTTCCAACATAGAACAAAGCCAGACTGCAAACCTTGTACTACAGTGGAAGCCTCATGTGTGCTGTTTCATGCAGTTCAAAATACTTTAAAAACTTTAAGCAGCCTACAACATTTAGGTAATATTTACTTATTAGTGTTAACTTTTATTATGAATTTTAATGGTGTGAATTGTCATCAAGAGCATGATTTGCATGATCATGTGTTACGGTTTTGAGATTTTTAGTCCAACAAAAACTCCAATAAGAATGCATGGTGCCTAGCCTTCCTTTTTGCATTTCAGATATGATGATTTTCAGTATACCTGATGTTTGGGCTAATAAATGACTAGATGTAAGTTGTCGTCTTTAATTTCGCATTGAAAATGACTTTTTTCAAAATATGGGAAAAAATCAATGTGTCAATAAATAAATCTTTTGTTAGGCAGAATCTGAGAGATTTACTAATTTTATTCTTTCCCCTTTAAGAGAGAGACAATCTTGTGTTTTCACCTAACTGTCCCTCACTGCCATACCTGTGGAACTCTTTATTAATTTTGCCCTGAAGAGCTTAATAAGATGTCTGAAAATCTGTGCTGATTACGTAGTTTTTACCCCAGCAATTCAAAATATGGCCAACTACATGTTATGATCAATATCACAGACCACTAAAAAGAATACTGGTTGGATCTTCCCAATTTTCAAAAGGTATACAAAACACAAGCCCTTTAGACTCTCCTTATTCTGCACTGCATAATCATTGCTATTAGATTAGATTGCTGTCATATTAGTACTTTGCAGGCATAACCTTAAATGGCAAGAGTCTAGCCCCATACAAGCAGGCAATTATTTAGAGAAAGTATTTGATTCATTGCACTGGAAAAGTTATTTTTAGCATTTTGATTAAGAAAAATGTTGAGCTACTGCAGGAGATCCAACATACCCTACTAAAAACGAAGATTAGCATGTTGCAATCCTAAAAGACTAATTGAAATAGTTCTCAATATGTAAACATATTTAATATTTAATTACTTTCTTTCACAACAGTCCATTTGAAACTATAGAAAGTACATGTGGTATTTAAAAAATAAAGTGGTTCTCCAAATAACAATGTATGGAAAAATAATTTGCCGTTATTATCGTTTTTTTTGCATATATCACATACTGTACATGCCCAAGAGATGGAACAGAGTGCAGCTCTTTACTAAAGTGTAGTGGGAGAATAGAACAAGCTGCCCAGCCATGTTCCTGAAGATGTACCCTGGATTCTTTCAAGAAAAAGCTGAACAAGCATAGAAGAGCCAAATGACCTCTTCTCATTTATAATCATTCTTATGGGGGAAAAAACAAAAACAGCAACACTTACTTTAACTTACAAGTTTACAGAAAACATAAAAAATGTTTTAATGGCATTTTAGATCTAACAGTGAAGAGCAGACACAGCATCTTTGTATGAGACTCCAGAAAGGAAAATCAACGATCAAAGCGCACTTTTTAGCATTATAGGTGCCATAAAAATGAATACCCAAATAAAGAAGAGCACAGATACATTTGTACTGATTCCTCCCAGGATCCCAGAAGAAAACAACCCTCTTCACCTCCTCAAATCGGAAGATTGATGCCTTGATTGCAAGCTCTGCAGTGGATAGTATGTGGTTACTGCGGTTCAGACCCACCAATGAAATGGGTCACATGCTTCCTCATTAATTTTCATCGAGTCCATCACAGCTGGGTGAGGACACTTAACCTCTGCGATATGCTGGCTGTTACGCCACATCACTTTAAGCATGATGCAGGGCGTTTTGGCTAGTGACAGCCAGTGCTCAATCTTAACGAACATTACATGTGGCCATCGGTTTTCCTTGCTCATTTTAACCAATTTCTTCATCAATCAAGCATAAAGTACAACTAAGCACTAGCAAGATGGACCGTACTAGAAGCTAGCTTCTAATTAATCAAAGTCAGTGCCACAGTATGTGCCTAAATGCATAGCACTGAGATGCACCGAGGGCACATACATTTTAAAAACCCAAAACATAATACTTTAATGAAGGTACTGGAGGTCAGAATTCCTAACTCTTTCAACAGGATTAGCACTGTTCCGGGTGCTGTTGGAAGTATTAGGGAAAAGCATAGGTTCCTATTTCTGATCTGATATGATCTGCTGCCTTTAATTTTTTGTTTAAACTTTTTGAAACTTTTGCAGAATGTCACTTTCTAGGAATGTACAACACAGAAGCTTTAACCAAAAAAACCTTAAAAAATATTGTAAAGACCGTTGTAATTCCATACAGTGCAAGAACCTAAGCACATAATCTAAGCATTTCCTGATGACATAAATGTGCTAACATTGATCTACACACACAATACACAAACTAGTGGCAAGCGTATCTTAGATATGATACATTTACAATATCATGTACACACAGAATGGATGAATAAAGTACCTAATACACAGCAATATATTAAATAAATATTATATGAGTTAAGATTATTTCATTATTTTTTATTTAATTACTCAACACATAAACTTTATTAATATACAAAGCTTTAGCTTCATTAATATAGAAATGATTATTTAGTTAAGCTGCAACTGAATGAAAAATGCACAGAAACTAGTTTCTGTCTGAAAGAACAATAAATATGTTTTCAATCTGCCTCGCATACAGAACTGAGCTGTCATGCTGAAACAAACAACCTTTCATTTATGTGTATAACATACCTTTATCTTTTGTAACTGTATTTCCTGACCTATGACTTTCGAGCAAGTAACTGTCACAGAAGCAAAATGAATCACAAAAAATAAATGAGGAAACAGATTAAACAGTTCAATCATCTGTGCTTTTGTTAAAATTCAAAATCTAAGCAAGGGACAAAAATGTACAACTATGTCTGAAAAGCTACTTATTTACCCTATGAAAAACATGTTACTGTACATCCATACTGTGCATCAAAACTATACAAAGAAAATTTCACATGTAATAAAATAAAGTGTAGCACTATATATAGTATACTGTATATGGTAGTAGTTCAGGTGGGTAGCTGCGTCAGCATGCGTAGGCTGCAAAGGAACAAGTAATAGGTTTATTCCATGCTGAAAAAAAGAAGAAAGAGAACACAACGTTTCGGCCGTGGAGCCTTCTTCAGGTGCGAGAGACACCTGACACCTGAAGAAGGCTCCACGGCCGAAACGTTGTGTTCTCTTTCTTCTTTTTTTCAGCATGGAATAAACCTATTACTTGTTCCTTTGTAGTATACTGTATATGCAGGTGCTTTAGAAATTTGACAGTGATACCTGGTTAGCAATGGCTAAGAATACTTTATTAGTATATTACAGAAAAGCCAGATAGCAAAGGACTTTTTTATTTTGCCACTCTTCTTCTAACAGATGGACAAAGACAACTGAGATGGAATCGTGTAAACACTGCCCTGACATTAATTTCCAGAATCGCTTCAGTATTCTGTTCCACAACATAATGTGCAATGTTACACCTCTTAATTGTTCACAGTTCCCCTGGGAACTCATCTCCATACTTTGTTTTATTAGGATCTAGCTAACAGGAGGCTGAAAGTTATGACTGATGCACTGACATTTTTGCTATTTCTGAAATGCTGCCTAAAGGTATTGCTTAACTGATTTACCAGATCATGTATGAGGATGAGGAGAAATTTTTTTGAGTCAGTAACCCCCCCCAGCAAGACCTCCCAAACACACACACTAGTACAGAAAAAATGAATCCATATGGATGTAATGGACCAAAGCAATGAACAAAAAATCTCTGTGCACTGGGCTATGAGATATACATCCATTAGCACGATTGTAATGTTTCCTAGCTCACAATAACCCAGTTGTACCCTGCAGAGTAGTAGAAGATGAAGATTTATCATTTTGTACATTGTTTCTAAGCTTTCTAAATCAACTTTAAAATATTATATTATAAATATAAAATATAAATATAATATTATATATATTCATTTTTCAGGTGTGCTACCACATCTTCACTTTGTATCTGTATTAATTGTTACTGCTAGAAAGAAAGGTTTCAGTCGGATTAAAATGATATATTCTTCAACCAGTGGCGATGGAAGAAAGAAGTAACACAAGTTTGTGGTAAGGCAACTATGTGCACTTTCCTGTCCACATCGAATTAAACATAAAATTAGAAAAACATAAATATACATGCCCCATTACTGTACAAAAATAAGACAAAATAAGTAATGTTACATGGCTGCAACAGAAACAGTACTGAAACAGAAATACACCCTTCTAAGACGCACATTTAATAAATAACTTTGCCACAAATAAAAATCAAACAATATCTGTGTGGGTATGAATAAGCTTTCATATTTAGAATACCTTCAAACCTACCCCCTGTGTAACAGATTTATACATTATGTGCCTATGGCTGTCCCAATATTGTTGCTGTGTTATGAGCATATCTTTCTGTGCGGAAAAACATCTGAATTTGTCACTTATCCCTTCAAAAAGCTGTTCCCCAGTGCTACGCGATCGAATGAAAGTAATTCCTATCAATATTTCCTCGGGTTTTCAGCCTGCTTGGTTGTGGTTGGGAAAGAGAAAGGCTAATTTAACAGCTTTTCCTGGATGCCTGTGGTAAGGCAGAGCCACACGGGAGCTGACAAGAGGAGAATGGAAAACACATCATGCCCTCTCAGTGTTATCTCATCTGCCAATTATACTCCCAGTCTGTTTAAAAACTGGCAGCGCTAAGGTGGAAGTACGTGGGGCACAATTTAACACCGCTGATGTTAAGCCCCAAACACTAGATAATTTCCACATAAAACATCTTGGCAGTGTAGGCCTCTGCAAGATTGTCATATTAATCCAAATCCTACTCGTGCCATTTAACAGCCTTCTTTTGGTATTGATTTGATGAATTGATCATTGCCGCCGCAAGTCAAGACGTACCCCTATAAATCCATAATCTTTTACCCCATCATCTTTAATGCAAAATTAAATTTCGACCTACAGCAGAACACCGCATGAAAACATTCAGATATTAGCAGAACAGTACAAATCCTTGTCGGGATTCCGCAGTGTACGTCTGCATGGAATGAAAATGACACACTGAACAGCTGAACACAACAGAGTTCATACGTGAATACTACTGCACGTGGAGATGTGGATATTCTCCTTCGAGACCAAAATTAGAAGAACATGAATTACAGTTAAAGGTAAAAAAAAGGATAATTATTACCTTTTTCCATCTATCCATTTTTTATCCAACACAGGGTTGCAGGGCAGCCAGAGCCTATCCTGGCAAAGGATAAGGCAGGGAGCAAGACAGAGTACAAGGATGGCACACATAGACACAAACAGAGACACACAGACAATCAAACCAGGGCCAGCTTATTCAGAAAGCCAATTCACCCTACCGGTAGGTTTTTGGACTGTGGGGGAAATCGGAGAACCTGGAGAAAACCCAAGTGAACACAGGCAGATCACACAAACTCCACAGAGACAGCATCCCAGGTTCAGAATTAAATCCAGGACCCTCGCACTACAAGGCACCAACACTAACCACTGTGCCACCCGCTTGGTTTTCAATGTGAAAATAAGTGACAAGCCTTTTTACTTTCACTATGGTTTCTGCATTTTCTCAAGACATTCAACAGAGGCTATGGTGTGAAAGGTATTTAAATCCCACTAGCCCTTGATTCATTCAGTCTTATACACAAGAACATTGGGACTTATTTCTTTTTTCCTTTAATATACAGTACCTAAGGATCAGTACAAAAGGAAAGAATGGCTGAGGTTGAAATTAGATATCCCTCTTAGTCCTCTGATACACCTGAATCAGCGCTTTTGGGTTAAAAAACGCAATTACTATCTGCTCTACCCCTAGCTATACCCCAGGTGAATTCCAGCTGCTTACAAGCTACCAGAGAAAGAGGAGGATTGATTCAATCTGCAAATTTTGATTTCTTTTTAATTGTCCAATACTTCCTATTCTTCCGGCAAAGAATGAGAATGCAGCCGAAATGATTGGTTAATGCACATGCTGGACATGCAATTACTTTGCAGACTGAAAATTAATGCTTATATTTTTTCAAAGACATACAGTACAACAGTCACCAACAATAGACTACCAAGATTCTCATTTCTTTCAGCTCAAAAAATGTAAGGAATGTAAAAAACAAATAGTCATTATACCTGTAATTCCTAAAAAGACATAAGTAATTATCTACTAATGCTAAAATGCAAGCAACATAATAAAAAGGTAGGTAATGCATATCTTTTACGTGTTTCCAATTCTACAGTTTCACAAAAAAATACAAAATGGAATGTGAACCCCAATAATTTGCTTTCAGCTTTTTAAAAATAAATTTCATGAATACTATACCATGATGCAGTTGAGCCTAAGACCAAAGAAGATAGGTTAAAAGCCTTAAGGAGAGCTACAGTATATGTCAAAGTAGAAACTGCAGACTATGCAACTGTTCAGGGGCACAAGTCAATCAAAAATGTTCTGTGGGGAAGTTTTTACACAAAATTTGCAGGTGAATGGCAGTTACACTCATTTTCTTTAGAAAAATTCGTCCCCCCAGGAAAATACTGATTGGCCTATGTCTTCAGTGTCCATTAAGCTAAGAAGCCATGAAATATGAAAAATGCTCAAAGCAGAGAAAAAGGCAGAAGTGTGTTAACACAAATAGTAACACCCAGTTCTTTAAAAAAAGAGAGTCTACTCCTATCGCGGGCTGCAAACAATCCCAGCTAAAAAAATTAACAACAATATACATAGACTTCAAAATAATGCTAGTTTTTGGAAAAGGGTTCCACAACCATAAAAGGTTTAAAACCCCTTAAGGAGCACTGTACTTTTCTAACTTCGTAGATATGATCTTATAGTGAACCGAATTACCAAATCCTCATGTTACTGTGTCCTTGATTCATTCCTTAATAATACTGATACTATCATGTTATAAGTTTGTTTTGTCTGTATTGTTTGGAAGCCTGTAATAGAAACACCTGCAGTTCAGTGTGTATCTGGGATTAGTCCATTACCCTTGTCATGCCAGGAATGATCTGGATTCTGGTATAGTTAATAAGCCAAATTTGCAGCAAGACAGCAAAATAGGAAGATTAGCAAACACTGTAGAGACAGCAAATAAAACGTGAAAGAATTTACTTACAATTTGATATTGTGTAAATTATCGAACTGTGACAGGCTACAAGAGCTAAACCTTTTTAGTCTTGATCAAAGAAGTTAACAAGGATACAAGATATTAAAATCTTAAATGCACTAACAGGTTATAGGGATGCAAGAAGTCACAGCTCAGCCCAGTGAAGTTTTAAAATAAATGTATTAACAGATGGGTCCTTCTGGATTGAATTGCAATATTATAAATACAACCATTTAGGTTCAAAAGTCTAGATAGGATCCTCAATGCTACTAACTACCAAAAGGGTTAGATGAGCTGAATGGCCTATCCTTATCTGTAAATATTTATCTTCTTATGCCTGTGGAGTCCTTAGGAGAAGGAAGGAAACTGGGGACACTGCGGAGTAGCCTCAGGTGGACTTTGGAAAAGAGGGTGCTCTTCCTATATGCTTAGTACTGATGCAGAGTGGAACTGTCAGCTGACAGTGGCCAGGCTAATTAAAGCCCAAAGTTCATTCAAGGGCAAAGATTCTGCCTTTTCAAATTTTTGAACCCATGAGAGCACTTTTAAGCATTGCAATAATAAATCACCAGCAACAACAGCAGCAGCAACTGAGCAGGAGGAAACATGGAATATGTTAGACAGCACGAGCTCCTCAAAGAAAAAAACTCATATGCTTCAATCCTACCAATGATCCTGGAAGCAATAGAAAACATTGCCATGTTATCATCACAACCTTGCCAACTTCAAAAAAGGTTGTCAACGGGATTTTAGAATATTTTGGGGGGAAAAGGTGATTAGATATTAACAACTTACCAACTGCAGGGAACTGCCAAAATAAAGGGAACACTGAATAAATAAGGGAAACACAGTATATTGAAAGCAGGAGCTTGCACACAGGTGTGGTTTCTGAGTTAATTAAGCATCCCATCATGCTTAGGGTCATGTATAAAAATGCTGAGCAGGTCCAGATGCCTTTTTTCGGCTACCATGGCTTGAAGAAGAGATCTCAGTGAACTCTGAGATAGGTGTAATTGGTGGCAGGAGTTTCAGTGACTAAGGCTGCTTAACTTCCTGATGTTTCACAATAATCGAGAAGCAAGGCAAAACAGATGAGCATCTCCGAATCAGTACACCACCAATGTCAAATTAAAGCATGAGCAGGCAGTTTCATCGAGCACAGCCCATGGAGAACTTCAAGGAGAGAGATACTATGGTCACATTGTAGTGCATAAACCCTTAATTACACCTAAAAATGCTCTTTTCCTAATAAAGTGTTGCAAAGAGCACAGGCAGTGGATAAGACAATTTATGTTGGTGTTTCCTTCATTTTGGCAGTCACCTGTATTATAGCAACTAGATGAAAGGGAAAATATAATACTCCCCTGTTTTAAGTACAATTCAGTTCATCACCTGAATCTTTCTCAGGACTCACTCAGATTAATTCATGTTCACACTACAAGAAACTACAAGAAAAGTGGCAAAACTTTTCTTTTCTGTGGCTGTACATAAGTCAGCATTCAATGAATATGCTTCATTTTCTGTTAACCATAAAATGTACATTCATCAGAGTATAAGGCACATTAAATACTCTATTGAGCTGCTATTTTAAGTGGTAATAGTAAGCCAGTAGATGGGACGCTTCCAGTTGAATTTTCCACACCAATGATTAAATATGGTGACAGCACTGTAGGAGGTGACATTGGTGTACTGAGAACCTGACTATCTAGTCATTAAAGATTCCCCAGTGCAAGAATACGGGTGTTATCCCTGGGGTCCTAGCTAAATTCCACTCCCACTCATGCTCAATCTAGCCTTCCACAATTTCATTTAATTCTATTTCTGAAGTAATTTCTCACTGTTGTACCTGATGTGCAATACAGTGGGACTACTAGCGCATTAATAAGGGGGTGCCGTACTTCAGTACTTGATCATTTCAGCCCTTGCCTGTCTATATATTGTGTTTGGAATCCTTTGGGAAGAAAAGCACAATAAATGTAGTTTCCATGGGCTTTGTAGAGTGTTTATTTAGTTATTAGTTTGTATAATTATATGGCTGTGACTTAAAGCTGCTTGATAACATTTATAAACTAAAGCACCAGTGTGATTTTTTGTTACATACAGTAGGGTCTCAACATTCGTAAGTGTTAATTGCAGAGAACTGTCGCAAATAGCCATAACGAAGACCACCCATATGCCCTGGCGTAATACACTACATTATATAATATGTACTGTTAAAAGACATAAGTAACTCTCCCTTACATGACAATTCAAGTACATATAAGTTGGCTTTAAATTAATTAAAATAACATAGATAAAATAAAACAAAGAGCTGGTAATCATAAACTTTTAGTAATGAGCTCAAATCAACAACATGAATCCCTCCTCTGTGTTCAATGGATGCCTGCACGCTCTATCCCTGGCCCATGATTAGTTTTGAGTATGGAGCATGGAAAAGGGAGAGGCTCACTAGCTAGCTAGATTTGTCTCACAATCCTAGTCTGTTAGACATCTTATTTGAAGGTAGCACTTAACTTTCAGCTTGGTGTCATCATGCTTAGCTCTTCTTCCATCCAAGACCAGACCGACTCGCAAATAAACAAATTTGCAAATGTTAATTTCGGAGATGTTGAGACCCTACTGTACATAGTTTAGCTTTTTCTGACAGATGTAGAGTAGTTTGAAACCAGCTCCCTAATCTGAATTCAGAATGTCAATGACGATTTGAACGTTACATGACTGATTTATTTGTGATATAAAAGTGAGACGCTCTGGGAAACTTCGAGATTATTCCAGAACAGTCAACCCAAACTCCCCAGCCGATTTGTTTTTTAAAAAACACATTTTCATAGACTGACAACTTTGAAATCTGCTGCAAATGAGCTGTCTGTCACAGCTCCATCAGCTGAGAGGGAAGGTGGTCTTCAGAGAACAAGCCAGATCTACTACTGAGAAAATAACAGACCAAAGATGATAATCAAACTATTACATAGGTAAATAAAATTTCATTTTTACAGCATACAAAACTCTCTTTCGGAAGGGATGAGTTTTATGTTGTATTTGATAATTTCTCTATGTTATGCAGCTAACAATACCTAATGTTAGAATGTTAAAATGTTCAATTTATTCATTTTAAATTGTCAGAAATGTAGGTCTTTAACCTAAACACGTTTAAGAAGTTTATAGTTACTCGAAACAAAATGATGTGTCGTTAGAAATTTATTTCAATGTGTGTTGTAATGTCCTTGAGTGCTCTTCCAAAACACTGTGCCCTGCCTGAGGCACATTTCTGAATAATTTAGCGAAGTACAACTCTATCCATCTTGCGAACTATGATCCTAAGCCTTGCTATTATAAGTCATGACCAAAGATTTAAGCATCTCTTCTGCTCTGGTTTGCATAGCCTGAGTGCAGAAGTGACACAACATAATTTACTACATATCTTAGAATTGAGACATTGGCAATTGCCAATGATTTAAAATGGCAAGAACATTAAAAAAAGGCTACAGAATTGAGGAGGCCATTCAGTGGCTATAGGCCATTAGGTAGTTAGTAGCTAATAAAGACCAAGGATCTCACCCAGTTGTTTCTTGAAAAGGTATCCAGCAACCCAGCCATGATCTTCCACAGCATGGCTGGGTAGCTGGTTCCACACTCCCTCAACTTTTTGCACAAAGAACAGCTTCCTATTATTGGTTTTCCACTGGTGACCTCCAGCTGATGGTTTAATATTCAAATTGATTGTATCTCAGTACATAACAACAGCAGCTAGCTTTATTCTTCTAATTTAAAAAAATCAAGACACAAAAGTACCTTTCACATTTCTAAAATACTTCTGTAATATATTATATGGACATAACAATATATACATAATTGGTTTTTGCCCGTCCTTGCTTTTACTGTGCTTTATTTGGAACTGTGCTCAAAACAAGGTTTAGTCTAACAGGTAAAAAAGACTCTCTTTATTCTTCATTTTCCTAATTTTGAGGGGTGTGCACATTTCCCTGAGTTAGACTGTGTGTGTTTAACATCATTTAAAATATTTATATGCAACTGAAAATTCATAGTGTTGGTTGATTTGGCCTATTTACCAAAACCCTAAAAATCCATATTTGGTCAAATAAAAAACTAGTTGTGTTTTGGTCCATAATTTCTGTTGCCTAAAATCTGTGGTTTTGACAATTGCTCAAAAGGACTCCTAAGGAGCCTTTCTGACAATAATCACAATGAACTAACCATTTAACAGCCAACTGTTCTATAATTGCTTGTTGCTTTCTCCAGGATTATGAAAGACTCTTTTAATGATGGCCCTTGCTGTGATGGACTACCTAACTACCTTATTGTTGATTGTACAAAATCCGGATCTGGCTGAACCTGCACAAACAGACCACAGCCACATGGAAATTAATAGGAATTTAATTTAATCCATTAAAGAGATACAAGGAAGGCAATACAATTGTCAAACAAAATGAGAATAATTTTCCTTTTACTGCCCATGTGAGAAATCATGATCTAGGAAAAATAAAACCTAGATGTCCAGAAATAAAGCCTGAATATTAACACCACTTAACTGCAATCAAATGTACCCCAGCTTTACTATTTTTAAGGTGATGCATATTTGCTGTGATTAGACTACACCTTGCTCAATATCTTTACAATGCATTGCCTTCCTAAAAGAGCAAGAAATCGCAGGAACAAAACCAAACGACCCCACTATGGACATAGGGATGACAGCATATGTCACAAACAGGGCAGATTCAGTGATGAGGACAAAATTTGTGATTTATGGACACAATCTCCACAAGGCTTAGGCTAGATGTGTTTCTAATTAAATTAATCAATCAGTAACCAGGCAGAGGCTTGGCATCTGAAATATCCTAGCTGCTCCAAGTCAACAGATAGCATCACAATAAAGCTCCAGCCGGAAGAGTTCTGGGAAGTTTCGGGGCTTGCCCTGCTCTGGTGCTCAATGAATCGCAGGGCAAAGAAAATCTGGAGCTTCTTGGGCAACAAGTTAAAGACGTTGTAGGTAGCACAAACACTGCATTCCATCTATCTGTCTTTAAATGCCCATTTTTTCACATAGACTTTAAAATTCTAACACGGTTTAGGTGCTTTCAGCCTACATAATCCGAAAGAAATGGAAATGGTTGTTTCAAGGTTGTTCACAGCAGCTACAAATGACAACATCATCAGCAGCAATGGTACAGTCAACACCACTGATTTTCACTAGATTTCCTGAGCACTTCACAGCTTTTTTCTCTCACAACAAATCAACTACAAAAGGGCAAGGTAATAAGAGAAATCAATCTAAATAAATACAGTTTCATAAGTTTCATTATTAAAAGCTGTCCAAAACATGTTCCATCAATACCAGACACCCGTTATTAAGAGCTATCCAAAATATACTCCATCAATACTGAACTGAAGTGTAATTAATGGGATAGTATTTTGTTTAAGAGCTCTCTGAAAAAGCTATTAAAAGATGTTGCTCTTTTGGGTGACTTAGAAACAACATATGAATTTCATTATGATCCTGATGTTTTTAAAAGTGATCACATAATACTGCTTTCATATTCCAATATCCAATCAAGTGTTTAAAAACTGAATTGGACAGATGGAGGGCCATAGATAAAATATTATAAACTGTACACTGTGCAGTATCTATAACAACTTTGTAAAATCTCAGCCACTTCAATTGCATTTTGTGTATTGAAAAAAAAAACATTATCGTAATTAGCCTCTCATTATCACAGTTTCAATATTTCTTTTGAGCGCGGCCTTTTCATCCTTCAGTCCTGTATTACTTATATTAATATTTCTTCTCATGCTAAACAACACATTTCAGTTAAATGTTTTGATTTGTGCATGTTAATGCTCCTTCCAACAGTTACTGAATTGTATGTGAAGAACAGCATATGCATTAATGTAGTGTAACGGATGCGATTGTGTACAATCAGCTCATTGCTCACACAGCTGGAGATCCTTTCAGTTTCCGCAGTGCAGAGTGGTAGTAAAACTAACTCTAAAGGGAGCAAACTGAGCAGCAAGGAACGAAAGCATAATACAGAGGGTACTTATGCATCATTATAATATTTTGGGTTGATTCAGAAGCAAAACATTTCTGAAAGGACATGCTGGGGGGTGTTCGAGGATAAAAACAGATTTGGGGCCAAATCCATACAGTTGTGTTTGATTTGTACTGTCTGGATTCATAACAAGCTTGTGACTAACAAAGGCCTGCTTTCCCTAATGAGAAAGCTGTTTATTCTATTTTCGTTTTGTGGCAACCCTGACCCAATCCCATAAGCACAGGGCACAAAGCCAGTCTGTATCCTGGATAGCACACCAGTCACTGACAGAGTAAATGCAGGCAATTTGGAGATACCAATTTGAAAAGCAGACATGCCTGTAGAATGTGGGAGGAAACCAGCGTATACAGAGAAAACCAGTATACACTTAGGGAGAATATGATAATAATCTAATCTCCACCCAATCCACATTTGAACCCAGAACCCAAAAACTATGAGGCAGCAGTGATACACGCCATGTCACTGTGCCACTCTCATATTTATTTATATACAAATTTAGCTGTTATTCCGGTGTGGATAATGAAATACCCATGTTATCATATAGAAGCATATCACCAAGTAAACACTGGTAGCTTAGTGGCTCTACTATGTATGAAGAGCTAAAGTATGGGGTTTATAAAGCACCAGGTTTGAATAAGGGGTTGTTTAGTGTGTTTTCTGCAATTATCCACCAGTAAGGGAAAGTACAAATGAGTGGAGATTTCTGGGTAAGTGTGCCAAATAACGCATTACTGACTTTCAGAATATTTTAGTGATAATTATATAGGAGTAGCTTTAGGGTTAGAGAATTAGTGAAACTAGACCTTTGTCAGTTATATGGATGTGTTTAAGGCCTAAGTAGTCCTGCAGATTTAATGGAGTATTTGAGTTTCTTTGACATTTTTATTTCTGAAGTACACTAAACCCTAAGTTTAACAGAATTATATTCAATGGACTTTGGATCTAAAGGACAGCATCTGCTAAAGGAGAATTTTCTATGTAAAATCAGAAATACAGAACTCTCCCTACAATAACGGACAAACTACAGCACATTTTGCATAGGGTAGGAGAACTGCTTACGATGAGTGTTTTTTGTGTTTCATTCTTAGGCAAATAAAAAAAAACGTATTTTAATCAATACACTAAAATGCTAACAACATGTAGAAAAGCTAATTAAAATGAACAAATAATAAAACAAAGTTAAAATAACTACTACTGTACATAGGTTTAAAATTCAGAAATATTAATGGAGCCCTTCAGCTGTAGGTTAATTGCCTGAGATGGGTGTTGTTTGTGTTTGGAGTGCCTTAGAGCATATTAAACAATATATTTACACGAACAACACATGTAACAAGTAAAGAGCTTGTATATTGATGATAAATAAGACACTTGACTGTTAAAAAAAGCCGAGATCCAGAAAGCACATACAATATGCATAGTATGTATGGTATATATCATAAACTCTAGCGATCCCGTTATTTGATGGGACCAGCGGCAGAACAGGAGTCAGAAGATGAACCCACTTGCTGGGCGAAAGGCAGATTAGACAGTGGCCGCAGTGCAGGGAAGAGTGCGGAGCCACTGGTGGGATGGTGGTACAGCAGGCAGGAACTCGAAGCAGAGATCTCCAGCCGGCTGGAACGCGGCCGTGCAGCCAGGCAGTCAGGGAGCCTCGGAGCGGTTGCAGAGCTGCAGACACACCACTGGGGTGAAAACGAGCGAAAACGCCGGGGAACAACCCAAAAGGGTGAATCCAAAACGAGAGCTGACAGCCCTGAAGAAGATAAAGCTGGGTCGAGAGATCTGGGTCATCAGCGAAGCAAGAAAGAGGATCCAGGAATCATGGGGAAAAAGCTAGAGTCAAGCCAAGAATTAAGCTGAGCAGAGACCGAGCAGCCCTTAAATATCCCTGAATCACCTGAATTGGGCGAGACACTAATTGCCTCCAGGTGATCCAGGACTCATGACATCTGGTGTCCATGGCAACTGGCACTGAGGGACAGGAGGTGGAGCAGAAGCTGGCTGCCAGACCAATGTACTCAGCAATGACAGACACCCATTCCCCCCTATTAGTACATTAAACCGAGGGTTTACCATGTTTAGTATAGACATTAGGCATTAGACTATGCACTACGGAACACAACATATAACCAGAAGTTTCCTCTTGTGCCCATTCCACAATTGAAACATTGGCAACCTTGTTTTAATACAAACTTTGGTAGCATTTTTTAACCCTAACCCCAGGGAGTCTAACTCCTAAAACTATTAATGCATTATTGCATTAACAATGTTTTTGACTTTGGGACAAATAAAGTGGAAAATCACTAAAAAGTATTCAAAAACTTAACTAAATGTAGACAAAAATGAACATTTTTCTGAGTTGGTGCTCAAACCCATAAAAAGAAATAATGCATACCTGAAGCACCAACCATTTCTCAGCTTTTTAACCTAATGGATGAGACGGAGAGCTTAGAGATCCAGTGAATCTACATCTTTACAGATATGGTGGATGTGTTTTATGCCCTAGTAATAGTAATAGTAAATTACTATGTAATAGTAAATACAAATAGTACATTTCTTTGACGTTTTTATTTTTGAAGAAATCAGTATTAGTGACAATTCTTCCGTCTGCAATTGAAAATTACTGCATTTGGCTCATTGAAACAATGTTTAAAACTTGTTTTAATTCAAACTTTGATAGAATTTTTATGTATTCAGGACAACTATAATATCAAATCACCAACATTTTTTTCACTCAACCTTTTCAAAGGTACAGTACATATAAATTACACTTGTTTCCATAGATAAATGGTTTTATACTGAGCTGGTGCTCAAACACATATTTAAAGGGACCTTTGAGTTTCTTTGATTTTGTTTTATTTTGGAAGTAATTGACTTAATAATGATTTAATTAGTGTCATTAAGCATTTGACAATGCACTACTAAATGGACTTAATGTCTTCTCAAAGAAGACCACTTTAGTTCAGCAGGAGCAGGCTAGAACTAATCTTCAGTCTCCTATTCTCTTATCCTCCAGAGTATAAGAAACAAAACAGTGCGTGAGTTCAATACAAAACAGCAGCAGTTCAGTGCAGAAACTAAGGACTGAAACATAAGTGTTATTTCTCAGCATGGGAGAGACGAGAGTAAATTTAAGTATTTATATTTGAATGAAAATCTCTTTTCCTTTTAGCACCCGCCAGGCAGAGCTCGTATCTCCGAAATGCACCACTTAATTTAAATAGTTATCACAATTTGGCAGTTTTGGAGAGCAGTTCATTCTTTGTTGTATAGCAGCTTGTATTACCTCCCTAAACTGTTTCCTACAGTATGTTTCCTTAGTTTCCAGTAAGGTTAATCTATCTTTGAAGGGACATGTAAGATTAGCTTTTGACTGTAGAAAGCCTGGATTCAGGGACTCATAGCCATTGAAAATAATAAGTTAATAACAGATTTTCTATTTATGTGTAAATTGATGTAAATATTTATGTGTCTTTTTGTTTTTTTCTCCTCCCTATTACTCCTCCATAACATTAGGAGGTGTGTTATATTTTGTATTTTAAATTGACATCTTTATAGTTTATGTTCATACAGTACCTTGAAATGATGATATATTCTCCAAGATATCAAATTAATAAAAATACAAAAGGAAACCAATGGTACCTTCTGAAAATCAAAGCTTGACTCTGAAACACATAAACAATACTCTTGAACAATATACAACTTAAACAGTTTCACAAGTGTCATTCACAAAAAATTAAATAAACACAATTTTGTAGCGTTAAAAATTACACATGCACACATCTACTGCATTTTCTTTGAAAATGCTCTGTGGCTAAGGATCTGCACCTGTGGCTGGAAGGGTGCCGGTTCGTATTCCCGCGTCCGGCAGAGGAATCCTACTCCGTCGGGCCCCTGAGCAAGGCCCTTAACCGCAACCATTCCAGGGGCGCCGTATAAATGCCTGACCCTGTGCTCTGACCCCAAGCTTTTCTCCCTGTCTGTGTCTCGTGGAGAGCAAAGTTGGGGTGTACGAAAAGACAACTTCCTAATACAAGAAATTGTATATGGCCAATAAAGTGATCTTATCTTACACAAATATCAATAATAAGATACAAATATAAGTCCTATTTAATTTTCTTTAACATATATAGAGATATATGCTTACAATATAGGAGGAATTTACTACTGTAATATGTACTGCAGTGCGGCTATGTACTATACAGAACTGTTGCATGGGTTTGCATTTGCAGTTTCCCCCCACAGTCCAGAACATACTAATAGGCTAATTGACGTCTGGGAAAATTGGCCCCAGCTGTGAGAGTGTGGGTGTCTGGGAAGTCTGGCCTGCGACGGACTGGTGTCCTGTCCAGGGTGTACCCCAGGGTGTACCCCTGGCTCCCCCACAACCATGAATTGGAAGAAGAGGTTAGAAAATGAATGGATTTTATTATGCAAAGGATAATAAAGAAGCAATGGAATTTTGTGACAAATTTGTGCAGCTCTTTGGGATATAAATATTTATTGCAAGTAAAATTAGATTTATCCTGAAAGTGTAAGTGTCGAGTTAAAGTCAGTAATAGATGGTTTGCTTTAATAAGAAATAAATAACAATATTTAATATATTTTAAGACTTATATCTGTTTTTAATGTGGGGCTTAAACTCTCAGAGGCACAGTTACCATGGTATGAACAAATGCATTTTCTAGTCATATTTTTTCAGGTCTTCTGAACATACAGTATGCCTCTATTCTTTCCACTCATAACAATTCCTCAAAAAACAAGAATAAGAAAAATCTGGATGGTGTCTCCTGTATACTGTGAGACATTTCATCCCGATTGTATTATTCAAGCTCTCAATTTTGATCATGAAAGATTATGTTCTTGGGTTTACATTACATAGGCAGGATATGCGAAACTAATCTTTGTTAAAATTACTTTTGTGTAAATTTTCTAAAATTTGTGGATCTAGATCAATGTTTTGAAGTCCCAATTTGTAATAAATCTGTGCTTAATTCAACTTAATGGTCCTGCATTGTTTAAAATGTATACTGTATACGTTTAGGGACCTCACTGAACATTCTAAAAACTGATTAATATAAATTAAGTATTTCATATCTGATTAGTCTTTTCATTGTTCTTTTAAAGAAAAAACACCTTATACGTTCAGACTTTTTGCATTACGAAGCTTTAGTAAAAAAACACGGACAAACTAAGTCAAACAGGAATCTCTGGAGTTTTTACCACTTTTCTAAATTACATTCTGAGACAGAAAAATTCCCCTAAGAGTCCAAGGTTGATATCTAAAGTAGCTTTTTGAAAGAGAAAGTAATGATGGCAAATACCTTTAATGAAGATCCTTCAGAACAAAACGACACTTGGGGACAACAGCTTGCATTTTGCTTTTAGTTTCAAAGGCCAACTGTCATCTCAAAGCCTGCTTTTATGAGCACTTAATGCTGCAAAATAGAGGTTGAGTCTTTACAAAATAAAGCCAGTACATCACATTCCTTTGCTAAAGTACTATTTCTTTTCTCTCCCTCTGCTTCTGTATCACTTAAAAATCATCTCCAGGCAGGTACATATTATTAATTTGAAGTGTGACAAGTGTTTTTTTTTTTAAGATTGAGGATGACATTTTTAACATATATTTCATAATTGAGAAAAGATAAGTTATAAGATCAGGCTGCAGGACAGATATGGATCATGGCACCCAGCATCTTGGAAAAGAAAACTCTCTGCACTGTAACCAAGGTGATTTTTTTTAAAGTAGGTGTAATCTTGTGGAGCCAAATAACCCAGACAGGCAGAATGACCTCTTTTCGTTCGTAACCTGATGCTCTTATGCGTGATTGAAGCTGTAGTTGATAAATGTTTCTGCGTCTTCCAACTCTGAAAAACACTGAGCTAATTGAGTTCAGTCTTCACAATGTGGGGAGCCTTGGTAAAGAGCTTTTACCAGAAAACACTTTCTCTTAAATTAATTTTGAACTGCCAGTTATTTTCTAATTTTAAACCCACCCGACCTGGAATCACCACACTAGGGTACATGGCCTTAAACGCTTATAGGAAGAACGAGGACTTGCAGACCTTCTATTACTCACACATGTCAGAGCCATTCATCATTTGAAATGCTGCAAATTGCTATATTACCAACAGGAGAAGTGGTGCATCCCTTACCAATGTCACTGAAACCTTACAGACACCTGCTACAACGGCTGCCACCGTTCCTATAGCCAAACAGATCCCTAATCAACTGAAGGCCATACAAAGCCATCTACTCTTAAGACATCCACCTCAGAAATCTCGGCATGGCCTGGGCTTGTGCCAGCAACACTCTAACAATGTGGTTTAACCTACTGTCTTCTCAGTGTGCCTTTAATGTCTGATTGACGCTGGAATCCACAAAGAGGAATTTTAAAAGAATAGGAGGAGATGCGGGTTTGAAAGGTGAGCTGCGTCAGTGGGCTGCATGGGCACAAACAGAGGTTAATTCAACACGTACTGTATAACAAAGGAGAAACTTCCAGCTGTTTTTTTCTCATGTCTTTATTTCAGTGTGTAATTAATTCCATTTGTTCCATTTAAGTATTTCAACAGACTCGCTTTATTCGACAACAACTGAGGCCTTTTTTTCAGATTTGGGAAAATATTGTGTTATTTTGTTTTTTGTATTTGATTTCTTTTTACAATTTAAACCGCCAGGTTAAGAACATAAAATGCACCACACTTCTGATCCAATGCCCAAATTAACAGGCTCAATTTGGAGTGCAAAGAGAGTCTTCCAAAAAATCAGATTAGAGTCTTTTTTTTTTCTATGTAATGAATGAGAGGTTTCCAGGCAGTGAGAAGATAATTGATTGCCTATAAACCTGCCTTATAGGATAAAGCTGTGAAAATGTCATTATAGCAAATTTTATAATACACAGATATATCTCGGAGGAAAAAAATAAAGCAAAAGGCTGAAAGTAACTACTTCATCACATCCCAGACCTGCAAGGAAAACCATCCATTCAAGCCATTAACTGACAGGAACGTTCTTTTGGAAAGCAATGCAACGTAGTGCATGCAACACATTTCATCATCTTAGCCTGCCACAGAATTCACGGCTGTCTAGATCAGAACACAGTGCTAACCTCATATAGCTGGCATTTCGAATCTCGCAAAATCGTACACTGATGACCATTTTTATAGGGGACCAAATGAAACAGGTGTCCCTCTTCAAAGATTTGTCAACCAGTGACATATAGAAATAACTAATTCAAGAATTGATAGATTCTCCAGTAGAGCAAGGGACAGCGGTACTGATCTTTACCGCTCTGATTCACATGAGTTGTTTCAGTAAGCAATGACATTCTTTATCAAAGCTTTCAAACAGCTCTGCAGGTACACTGAATCTTAGCTACTAAGGAGATGAATTCTATTTAAATTTTTAATACCACTGTGGTCAAAGTGCTCATTAAATGAATAAGAAAAATCTAAGGTTTTTTGCGCTCTCAACATTTTCACTTTTCCAATGTTTGAAACAATGTTTTGTAAAGTTGTTATGCAGATATGGTCACTTAAAATGAGTCATTTGGATAAAAGGACAGAAAGCACATACAGGTAGTGCATAAAAATTTGGAAACACTGGGTTAACGGGGAACACCAAGTACAGCAAGTACTGTAAAACGTCAATATTCGCCATTTGGTCGATTCTCACAGAGTATTTAGCGACCGCTTTTTCCTCATTTGTGAACCAAATTCGCCTTTTCGAGGGCTGTGCCACAGGAGAGTACATGTGGTCACCCACTTCCACAGCATTTTCATCTCTTGGATATACTTCCCCTGACCTAACTGTAGTAAAGGCATAGCTTGGTTAACAAAAAGTTAACGCTTATGTAGAAATGCATCATAAGTTATGCTTTAGTTATTCAGTTTCCTTCAGGAAAGTGTTAGCCGTGCGTTGTGAGCAGACATGTTATCACAGTAATTTTTGTATGTGACAAAATAAAAACTGTTAAATATATAAGTTATCAACAGTCTCTGTTCATGCAGAAAAGGATAGGGAAAGAAATGAGAAGAGAGAGAAATAGACAAATGGCAGGGGCCTGAGAGAGTTAGTTGAGTGGGAAGATGGTGAGGACACAATTTACTTTCTTGTCTGTTATTACTGTGCTGTAATAAACTTTATTACTGCGCAGTAGTGCTACATTTATAATAGTAATAAAAACACGACAGAAAAAGAAAGTACACACCAGTAAGAATGAAAAAACTAACTCTAATACAGGGTAAGCTACTGTATAATATTATAACAGTGATCTAATTTGTTGGCACATGCAATAACTTGACTTATACAGTACAGGCAAAGTGAAGCTTTGTTTAAGTTTGTTTAAATTCCATTTAATTAGAAATACTCAATACTAATAAATACTAACACTATTTCTGAAATTCTAAACATGTGTAGCAAAAATAGAACTATGGAAATTCTTGTTTTACGAGCCACGGAACCATACCCTATTTTCTCCATAAGGTACTACTGTATGTTCCGTATTCGCTTATTCATCATTCACAGAGGCTACAAGGTACCTAATTCTCACGAATCCTGAGGTTTAACAGTATATCAGAAGCAAAGGCTTTCACATAGGTCTGGTTCCTGCTTTTATGTTTATAAATAAACAAATAACATCCCAGTCCCAGTGTGCTTATGGTCACGTGCTATACAAAAAATGGTGGACAGGCCTACAATTATAGCTACCATGGCAGCAAAAAGGAGACTTCAGTGAAATAGTGGTGACTGTTGTGGTGAAATTGGCAGGAGCTTTAGTGATCAAGACAGCTCAACCTGCCGATGTTTCACAAACAACTGTGTCTAAGGTGATGTCAGCATCAACATCTTCAGCAACGGGCAGAAGGGCAAACCCTGGGATCATGATACGCGTGTATTAATTTGAGCGCTAAAAAAATAAAACACATCCACACACCATCCAAATCCCATATTAAGAACCTAACACCTTGCTTGTATGACATCTGTAGACAAGTTAAAAACATATAACCGCTAGTACTTTGTTTAGAGTCTGTTGGCCCTCCAAGGGGGTGGCATGACTGAGTGGCCTGTACAGATACTGTATGCAATTCTTCCCATTCACATACCATTCAAACTTTCAAATATCCCCACACAGGCAGTCACTACATGCAGTACATTCAGTAGGTAAGTGCAGCTGCCTGCAAGGGGTTCATGTGTGTATAGAACACATTGACCACATGCAGAGATGTGTTGGCTTAATATACTGCCATCAGTCAAGTTCAGGCTCTAGTTTTTTGGACAGCTGATATTTTGTTTCAGAGGGAAGAGATGCTAGGCATTGACTGGATTGCGAATCCCCATGTCTAACTAGACTCCATACAGAAAAGGACAGATGATGTAGCCTTATTTCTGGCTTTAAGTGGGGCGTTCTCTGCCCAGGAGGAAGGCATGTCTCCTCCAGATTTAATCAAATTAACAGATGCGCTCACACCCGCTGTCCAGTAGTCAGTCTGCTCTCTTATGGTTGAAGTTTTATACAGGCAATCAGGGGATTCTGCATTGAGATTTGCAAAGTATTTCGAGAAAGAAAACAATGAAATTCATGACAGAACCGGAATAGTAAGAGAGTTATTGTTTTCCTTCTTGTTGATGTAAGTATAGTATGGAGGTTAACACACTTCTGAAGATGCACTTTGCCAAGCTAGATTCCACTGTATAAAATCTGCAAGTGATCACTACCTATAAATGGAAAATGGTAAAGTACAGTAGGATACCGCACTGATGTCTTAAAATATAGGCTACAAGTTAATATGGCAAAGACTGTGGTATACTGTATATCAGTTTTATCAATTAATAGTTAATATTTCTGTTTCTTAGGCCATAATTTATATATTTGGTTTAAAATCATAAATCAATGATAGCATATATACAGTACTGTATATTCAATTTAAATCTTGGCCAAACGTTTCATATAAGGTTTGCGGCACTGTGTTTTGATTTTTTTGGAATTCACACATTGTTCTATATGTTTATGAAGTCTTGAGTACAGCAGTACCTCATTAATTTGTCACTTTATCAGAAAACAGTTTCACTGCTGGGAGAACAAACTTAATGGTTGTATTTAGAGGATACTGGAGAACATTTTCATTTATGATACATTGTGAAACAATTAAAAAATATGTTGTTTTTAGTAATGAAAAGTGTAGTGTTAACTGCAAATATACATCTAGAGTCACATATTATACTAATAGCTGAAATAAGGTTAAGAATCCTCAACCATTCCATAAAAGACAGATAGGCAGAAGCAGAAAGAGGGATACACACAAAGAGAGGACAAGGAGGAGAAAGACGAGAAGAAAGAGAAGTCAATGAGTGCCAGGCAAGAGGATTTTGTTCGAATCAACCGGTTGGAACCTTGTTTAAGACATCTTGCTTTCCAGTTATTTTAGGAAACTCTGATTTCCCTTATAAAGAATCCCCAGGTTAAACACATTCTCTGTGCTAGTGATGCAGTTTTAGAATCTTTGGACCATTCCAAATGATAGGAGAAATTTAGCTCTGGTTTGTATTCTGTTCTATTTAGGATGCAGGTTTACTTTTTTGTTGGCCTGTTAGGCATTATGTAGGATTTCTTTGTACTGGGCTAGCACTCTGGGTTTTTCTGGTTGACTAGGATGTAGGCCTCTGAGAAGCTGTGTTTGTAAATAGAGTAACTGTACAGAATATTTTATGTTGTATGTTCTGTTGTGTGACACTTAAGATTGTGCTATTGTCATTGTTAATGAATATTTGTTTTACCCAGTTTGCCTCAGATTTACTACTCTTTTGCCAGAGCTGTGACAGGGAACACAAACCCAGGTTCTTTTAACTATACCAGTCAAGTACATTCTAATATATAAAAATTTTACAATTTGGGGGTTATGATTATTTATTTAGTTAATGATTCATAATCTGATTTTCAAAACATATAAAAACCTTCTTTGTCTTAGCTCAAGGCTGAAACATTGACTATTCATACTGTACTTGTGCTCCACCCCTGACCTGGACAGATGTCACCAGCCTCCACTGGTATGTACAGTATGTGTGTGAATATGTGCTTATATTTTGTTTAAAGGACAACTGTAATCTTACATCATACCAAATTCACTAAATGAGAAAAGAAAAGATATCATTGCAATCACAAAAAGAAATATGCAACATGGTTCTTTTATTTCAGATAATTAAGAATGGCTAAGCTTAACAAAAGAGCTCTTTTTTAAGTTCACACTTTATAAAAGATATTAAGTCTTTCAATGTTAAGCCACTCTTTATCCCCATTGAGCAATTAGGAAGTTGCTGTCATCTTAATATGTGGATGCCGTAATCATAAAAAAATGGAAACAGAAACAGAAAGCTGTGCTCTTTTTTTCATAATTAACTGCCATTGGAGATTAAAGGACCCTTTCGCTGAGAGTTTGCGCAGATTAATAATATTGAAGGTACAAATTCTCTAATCCTTTCCAAAACCGAAAAGCAATTATTTACTACTGTAAGCAGAATACATTTATGTAAAGAGATTTCTTTATACTACAACTGTTTTAAGCCATAGTCAATAAAAAAAGATGTATTTTAGATTTGAAAGGGTTATGTTTTTTGCTATCTGACAATGAGGTGATCTGAGTAATTAGGCCATGCAAAAGAAATTGTTTATGAAACATGTTTTAAGAATATTAAATTTAGAGATGGGGCACCACAGAGTTTAGCATTGTTGGCTCGCAGCGCTGGCTGCAAGCCTTTCTTTTTACATGAAATTTTTAAAGCTCTCTCCATGTCATAAATATTGAGATGACTGTTTCATAACTAACACAAATTTTAAAAAAGAATCAGATGTTGGTAAATAAAACTTCACATAATACAAATACAAGCAAGAAGCAGAGATGCAGTAGCTGAACTGAAAATGCTCATTAACATAGAAGCCCTTCTTTATTCAAAACTACTGTATAAAACAAAAGTGGACTAAAAACATATATAAGTGATATGATACGGTAACCTTTACGCTTAACACCCAGGGCGGTGCGGTGGCTCTGTGGCTAAGGATCTGTGCCTTTGGCTGGAAGGTTGCTGGTTCAAATCCCGCAGCCTGCAGAGGAGTCCTACTCTGTGGGCCCCTGAACAAGGCCCTTAACCCCAACTGCTCCAGGGGCACTGTATAATAGGCTGACCCTGTGCTCTGACCCCAAGCTTCTCTCCCTGTCAGTGTGTCTCATGGAGAGCAGGTTGGGGTATGAAAAAAGACAAATTCCTAATGCAAGAAATTATATATGGCCAATAAAGCGATCTCTTATACCTTCAAAATACTGAAATGCAAACAGCACACAGTAGCTAAATGAAAAAGCAGTAGCTACCTAAACAAACACCAATTAAATGTCTTAAATAATTTATCTAAACTGTAATTTACTACCACTGTTAAGTCCATATGATTTTAAAAACCACAGGAACTACTGTAGATAAATAGGTTATTTTGTCCAAACTGTAACATCTGACCTTGATCTTCAAATACTGCAAGATGATATACCATTATTGTACACGTCAGATGAGCAGAATTTTTTTTCCATGTGCAAAACACACATTTCGGGTAGCAGGTAAAGGATGTGATTTCAGACTGAAACTTCAATATTTTGAAAAGGTTACGCATATGATCAATTGTACTTCTTTGTCAACCACTTCTGTATGTGAACACAACATGAAAGGGGCTGATGTGCTAAGCACCCCTAGAATTAAACATCAAGTGAGTCAAGACCGTCAGAAAGTTGAAAATCTTTTCCTAGAAATTTTAACCAGCATTTTCTGCGGACAATACTCAGAGCAAATGGGCAACACACAAAGAAAAAACTGATTTATTGAATTGCAAGGCTTAGATTTCAACAAGGTTTTAACATTCTTACTGTCTAATTCTTCTACTACTATTACTACTCATTCTTCAGTCTTTAAGACAAGCAAATAATAAGGTATTATGACAAACATAAGTGCCTGTTGCTTATTAAGAGATTATTAAAATTGTTATAGCTAATTTACTTAAGGGTCCAGTGAAATTCTAATGACATCATATCATGGCCATTGGTGATTTTCCCAACTTCACATGAAATACTTTAAAATAGACAACAGTGAAGTCATGCACAAGCAACTTTCTTAGAAACTTAAGAACTGTTACAAATGAGAGAGGAGAGGACCATGTGACCCATCAGCCCATTCAGAATTTGGCAGCTTATTGATCTGTGGGTCTCATCCAGTTGCTTTGTTGAAATGAGCAAGAGTAAGGATTTCAACATCATCGCTGGGTGGCTTGTTCCGCAACCTTTTGAGTGCCTCCTGTTCTCGACTGAAAATTAATTAGCTTCCATTTGCGTTTTCTGGATCGTGATTTGGAACAACAAGCTCAACGTCACACGAATGAATGAATCAATAAATTCCTTAGTTTTACCTGCAGTAAGGGCCGCTGCACTCCAAGTATCTTCATTGTATCTGCACTGGCCAGGATCTTCAGGGGGTCAGACACCTTGGTCACTGTCTCAATTTCTTTGTTGATCTCAGTGCGGACTTGGTTCAGGAAGTAATCATTGATGTAATAAGTGAGAAAAGTCCTCAGCTGGCATTGCTTGGCTTGCCCGGGTCCCATGCTGTGCTCTATCTCTTGGATAAACCTGCAAAACAACAGCCAAGCCTTTCTTTGAAAAGAGCATGAACAAAGAGTGTACCGAAGTCTTCCACATTGGTAATGGTAAGTTAAATAAGGGCCACAAAATACAAACTTTCACAAACTGTCCCTGCCTATTGCAGTTCATGATTTTGGATTTATTGAGACTGAAATATTAGAGTGATGCCTAATGCATTTGAGAACTCTCCAAAACCCGTTGTCCTAAAAGTAAAACTACAAAGACCACAGCACACAAACAAGTGTTTCTGTGATGTCAACACGTAACAGATTCTACCCTACTGCAGTACGCATCCTAACAGCAAACTGCAATGCCTCAGACTCAATGCATGTCTGCACTTTTTACCATGTTTACCACATTTTTTTTCACTACTACATATTTATTGTTCTCTACAACACAATAATTGTTCTGGCTGTTACTGTTTATTATGTTTATAATGTGCTGTCTACAGTACATTGTGTGGTGTTGTTTGTTGTACTGTGTTGTCTGCTGTACTGTGTATGTCCCGAAAGATCAGTGTGAACAAAAATTCCAATGTACAGTACATACGGTATGGTAATTAACTCCTCTACCCTCTACTCTTCTTAAAGGATTGTGTTGTCTTTTGAAAGCCCCATGCCCCCTCCACACATGTCCACAGTCACACCTGGAAACATTCAGCACCGGCTTTTCCAAATACTCATCTATTTAACCAGATGTTCAGCTCAGCACGAATTCTCACCTACAACGACGACCTAGAGAGGACCAGTTTATGTTGCCGGGCAATCACTGGAACAATACGAGTGACGTATGATTACTAAGACTACAAAAGCAGCAGCCAAATTTGAATTTGAACCCACATCTTTTCTGTCCAGAGTCCAGGTCAGGTTTGAAATATAGAAAGTCAAATCAGTACTCTTCTGAAAAAGCCCTCTATTAACCTGTACACTTCTCACAATTTTAACACACTTGACAAAAATACATGAAAACTTAAAATCGATTGTAACTACATGTTTTTGTGTTGTGTATAGAAAGATTTCTTAGCATTAAATTCACTATACGCAAAGAACAGAACTGATTTCATTGTAATGCTTCATATTTGATATTGCTTATATGAGGTAGAAGTTTCTAAAAATATTTACATATAAAGATGCTTCAGAGAGCCTGTTTACCTAGATTTATAAATACCGGAGCAGCTGGGGTAATTTATTCTCGTATGGACAGTACCAAAAAGTTACAGACAAATCTATTGGGAGTGGTGTGCCTTCGGATATTCTCTTTCTCATTTATGGAATGCATAAACAATTATCGTTTCTAGGGAAGAACTCTATATTTCTTTAAAAAAAGGTAATTAAATGTTCATGCTTTACTAAACATGATGTCTTAATGAGTGTGAAATATTTTTATATAAAAAAGAGAGGTGTAGATTCTAAGTTTATCATACTGTATATCCTGTGATGACAATAATACAATGTTTGCTGTACACTGCTGTGCAAAGGTTTTAGACATTTTGCATTGTCTTATTTTTCTTTTCATCTCTGGATTTTCCCTTTAATGTAGAAATAATTCTGTAAGGATCACCTGCTGAAATTCTATCCAAGTCCTTTTAAACTAACAGTTTGTCCTGATTAGATAATCCCTTATTTTGTAGAACATGATGCAACCTTTAGATTTATGGATCTGTAGAGAGGAACAAATTATGTTAATGACAAGGAACACTTGACATTATGTCAATTGGATCTGATTGGTAAATGTGATGGATTAGCTACAACATTTCATTTTAGCTAATCATGGATAGTTTACCTTGAATTATTGTGATCAACCTTTTTAAAGATTTTAATGTGAATTAAAGATAACTAAATGGCAAGATTGATACCTTCTCACCTTAAAGTAAACTACAACAATCAAAGCAGTTTTCTTAGTAGAAAACACTGGTAGGGGCTTTGAGTTATTTGATGATGCACATCATGCACAGACATAACATAAGAAATTTTGATTTTGTCTAAGTCTAAGACTTTTGCACAAAAGTGCATATAAATAGCAGTTCTTTAAATAAATCTACTTAGAGCAAATACACATATACATTTATACACACATATATGTTTGTAGTTAGAAAGGTCTAGCCTATGTATTTCTCTGATCCTCTCAATAAACAGGAACTCTAATAACCTGTAAAAGGCAGTTAGGGCTTCAACAACACATACACTAGTTGATTTAGCTAATTTATTGAAAGCACAACCAAACCAGACGAGCGTAAGTGTTCATTCTGTCTCTGAAGCAATTCTATTCTATGTTGGTCAGCTATCTCCATTTTATCTAGCTGTGCAAAAGGAGTGGAATACCCAACCAGGCAACACATGGTCTCAAAAGACTGGTGTGTGTTTGTGGAGGGGACAGGCATTGCTATCAGTATTGGGATACTACTGGAAAAGATTATATATACAGTATATGAGCCAGATGACATCTCTTTTTTAAGTCTAAGTATCAAGTCAATTTTCACCTCATGTTGAGCTTTTTGAGCTTTGAGCAATTTGAGTGGAATGTAAAACGTTAAATAAAAACAGAATGAGAGTCAGTAGGAAGTCACCCCCAAATTTAGGAATACAAATGTGTGTGCTTTGTCACCAGAGGGAAGTGAAGCTCAATGGACAATGTTTCTATAACTCATTGTTCGAAAGACAGAAAACAAACTGAAAGATTTTTCATTTTAAATAAAACCATTTCTGAACACATCACTCCGACAAGCCCTCAATCTTTACACTTCATTGCCAGAGGAGTCTACTACTAACGGCCTACTAATAGTGAAGAAAAAAATGGTTGCCACAGTTTCCATCTAATGTTTCTGAAAAATGTTAACCTAAAACCTACTGCTCAAGTTCAGTGCGATTGCGGTTTATATTGTTATGTTCAGCTGAGGTGGGAAATGTTCTTTTGGAATACTGTTATTAAATATCGGAAGCACAAACTTTCAAATTAAGTATAAACAATGACTGTTAAAAGTATTTCCATTTGCATTTTACCAACTCTGAATCTGTGTACAGTATTTATATATTGTTTTATTTCTTATGCACTACATAGTCCTCTAAATGTATTATAAACAACACTTGCACAAGAGCTAATGAATTTGAAGAAAAGGTTTTTTGAACCATATTAATAAATATTTGGCTAAAATAAAAAAAAAACTCTCCCTAAAAATCCCTTTCCTGTGGAGGGAACATCAGTGTACAATACCCGATTCATTAAAAAGCAAATATCTTCAGATCACAAGTCCAGAGTGATTTATTACACTGCATTTAGCCCTCCACTTCTATCATTGCTATAAATGCTTCTCTCAGCACTGTTATAATCCAATTAGTCAACAAAACTGACAAGAGCTGAATTATCTTTGCTTTTTTATGCATGGAAGCAGCCGGATCATGCCCAAACATTTTCCATGGATGTATTCTAATGGTGCCGTACAGACATGGTTGCATTCCCATATGGATTGGAAACCCATAAATTAAAGTCAACTAATTTACAGAATAGATTAATCTGTTTCACTGATGGCAAAATTCTCAAATTAAATAAAGATAGTTCCAATAAAGATGTGTGCAGCCAGCTGATTATCACATTATTATAACACAAAAAGATATAAAAATACACTGAACAAATATAAAAAATATAGAAATATGAGTTTTTACATGGAAATGCAACAGAGAACAGACTAAGGTGCATGTAATATTAAAAATATATATGTAAGGAACACCACAAAAAAAGGATTTCTTCGTTTTCCTTCAGCTTTAAAATGATTCTTTTTGTGACGGTGGAAAAAGATGAATATAACAAATCTGCCTAAAAATAGACAGGATAGCTTTCTGTATTACTAAAAATAACACACTGTTCTTATTTCCTGACCATAAATCTCCTAAATGAGTTTCATTATGAAATAAATATGCAATGACAGCAGTATAAATGGCCATCAGCTGCAAGCTAACTAAGTTTTATGAGGGAACATTAAACATGAATTGTGGAAGCCTCCTGATGATGGAGACGACGCAGGGAAATACCGAGGCAAAGTAAAGCCCATCCAGGTTAACGCGCAGTATTTTCAGAGCGATTCCTCATTTTTTTTATTCCAAAATAAATGTGATTTCAATTATTCATAAAGGTATGCACAATACGCACAGAAGGCCACAGCAGCAGCCATGGCAACTCAATGCACCGATTTGTTTTATCATAATTAGCCCAACAGTGGTGTCAGACTTGGCATTCACCTGAAAAATGAAATGGATCAATGGGAGAACAATATGTAATTTGCAAGGCATTGTTTGGCTAATATTCTTCAGGTTATTTTAAATATGAGCAAAGATTTTTAATATATTATCGTAGATGCACATTGATTCGTCAGAAAGGGGAATCAATATTTAGTCGGCAAAAGCTCTCTGTTGATGCTGGCGGTCCCTGCTGCTGTGCAGGGTGGTCTGGATCCCTGGATTAACCATACAGATATGGAGTCCAAAAGTTATCAGTCATCCAATCCCGATCATTCGGGTGTTTGTTTCAGCTTCATCACGATTGTTCTGTAATGTGGCTGACCGCGAGAAGTTTGAAATGTAATAAGACACACTAGACTGAAACTGAGGATTTCCAGCTGCATCAGTGATTATTAAACCTAAGAGAGCTCCTGAGTAGATCAACAGATCGTGTCGATATCTGTACTGTGATCGGTTCCCCAAGCAGCGGTGCATAAGTGGTTGAGTGCCGCCAGTTGGATTGATTGGCCAGAATTTTCTGAGCTCTCAACGTCCCCTATGGCCTTCTGGGCTGTCCGTGAGGGGCACGTCTCCACACCAATCGGCACTGAACCGCGGGTAGGAGGCTGTGCGGCCTGTGGTGCTTAAAGACATCCCAGGCCGCAACAACAGAAAGGCAGGCAACCCAGAGGAGTCTGTCTACACATCCTCATCCCCCCACCCTTGTGCAGTGAAGCTGCAAACCAAACAATAAAACAAACTTGGTTCGTTCCAAATCTGGTGCGATTTTTAAACTGAGTTTAAAAACACCGAATACGTGGTTCAGGGTAAAAAAATAAATAAAAAATAAAACAGCAATCCAACACAGTGGCCAGGAAACCATACTAAAAGTAAAAAAAAACAACAACATAAAATGGATTACAATGGAGTCATCTTAAGGTTGGTATTCTATTTCAACCCGTGCTTCACACATACTTGCTTTGGATTCTGCCCAAGGTGACTCTTATACATATTGTACGCATCAATATTCCAGGTCAGACAAAGGTGTAAAACATAATCAAAATGGATCAGGAGATAAAATAACATGCACCACACTTGAAAGGCAAAAAAACAGCTTTGTGCACACAAACTTGAAAAACAGCTTTGTAAACACACTGAGCACCGAAGTGGTAAAAACAAGCCTTACACGTTGTTAAGATTAAATCCAATAATAATTAAAACCCAGATTCAAGAATGAGGTTTAATATGGAAATGACAGAAGAGTGGAAAATCCCACGGTTTCCGTTATATACAAAATATAAAATTGTAGAAGTGAGATGATGCCCTTATTGAAATATCAAAGGCAGAAATTTAAAGCAGAACAAGCAGCTTTCCATCAGCTCCATTCAGTGAACCGTGCTGTCCTTTCGAGAGGAAAGAAGGAGGGGTAAATAAATAGAATTTGTTTGATAGCCTCATCCTATTTCTTTTCCATCACAATGCACCAAATCTTCTAAAGCTCTCACACATTAATTGATATCAGAGGAAACTTTAGAAGGGCCCTGTTTTACAAAGCCCAGCAGGAGACCGAGCCCCTGTCACTGTCTTCCAGTGTGTCCTGTCTGTGAAATTGTAATTAATACTGTGACAATCTGCTTACAAAACCTCTGCAACAGGCACAGGCAGAACCAGAATCTGCCAGCGTTAACAATCCAGTAAAACCAGAGATAGGGCAGGAAACATTACTCACATTTAATAAGGGGATTACAGGAGATAATTGGAGCTAAATTCCATTCGTTTCTTACAGGAGAAATAGAATTATCGTAACAAGCTATAGCGCAATCAGGTCTAAATGGCTCCCTTAATTGTTCGTCAAGAAGCAATCTTCATTTTTTGACTAGCTAATGTGATTGTCGTACGGGACCGAATATTTAGTTATCTGTGTCTAAAGAGGCTCAGTTTCCTTACCAGAATGAAGAATAATGAGGACAAGGGACATTTAATAAATAAGCCCAGCGTGACCTGATATGCTCCCACAGAAAATCATTACGGCCGGAAAAAAAGAATACAACATTTAAAGAAATAGCAAATGGCATGAAAACGTAAAAATGGAAAATGATCTGAGCTGGGTAGCAGGAAGTTTTCCCTAAAGATAAGCTTTTGGCTCAAAACACTCCTTATACCACAGCAAATGGGTGTTAACTGAACTGTGTTACATTAGCAACTTGGTTATGCCTCAGTCTACAGACAGTGGGGGGCATTAATACAAAGACTGCATGGGGCATTGGTATGGAAGATTCTAGCTGCTCCGTCCTCCTGGTAGGGAACAGAAGATTAGCATCATGGCCTAGCTCAGGGTGTTTTTGCACATGTGTCAGAATATTTCTGTCAAGAGCTGTTGTTTCTCCTGGTGGGGTATTTCAAAACAAACAGCATCCCTTTAAGTCACAGACAATTGAATTTTATTAAGAATGACTGCTGATGATTATATTGGAGACAGTGTCTAATTATTTGTCATTAGAAAACAGATGCTGAAGCCCGAGGCCTACTGTCTAATTGCCTCCAAAAGTTTTCCCTATATATCAATAAAATACTCATAAAATACATTCATGTGTGTTGGAAATTTATATAATTAAATCCTAAAGACTGCAAAATAACTTAAAATTTATTATAATTTAAGCCCTTGATTATATTAAAAGACTTAAATATGTTCCTGAAAACGGCATATGGTTACTATTTTAAATAAGAAGCAGGGCAGAATCCTCTGAATTACAAATGTGGAAAACACTAGGCCTGCTGTAGGCTTTGAAGAATATAAGGTCACACGTACAGGACCGGCAGAGAACAAAACACCAATCCAGGGAGAAACTTAAATTTCTAGAATTGCTTGAAGGGATTTCTGCCTCTCAACGATTTGGTAATGATACCAAGCTAAACCATCACACAAATCATAGGACTCCTATGGAAAATTGCAGCATGAGACTTGAAGGGTTTTTCTTCTAACGGCTTGCATGGACATCTAACAAACCAAGCCCAGGAATCAATTAAATTGGAGGACAGTAACCAGGAGATTACAAGGGCATCCTGCAGTTGCTCCTTAACTCCCGCAGTGTGCTGTGAGGCAGAAGGCATGCAGGGTTCAGTGTGCGATGACTCACTGAGGTCCAATGCCTCTGTAAGCCTCAGCCAACACAGACAGATTGTTCTCTGTAGTATTTGAGATACATCAGCCTTTAATAGCATTACGTGAGAAAAAAAAAATCTGGAAATAAACTGCTTTCGATGCACTGCTCTGCAGACATACTGACACAAAAGAAATGTGGACGACGCTCTTTCAAATGCATTCAAATGGGACAATTTACCAGCAATAGCGCAGACCCACTTTTACTGCAGACGCTATTTAACATCACAATGTCCTAGTTACCATTAAGGTTAATACAATTCGTTAATCATAACCAGTTGAGCTGGTAATTAAAAGTAGCCATTTTCTGAATTAAAACATTTTTTATCACGGCTAATAGGAAAGTGTACTCCAGCCTCCATTATGTATAACCAGCTTTTAATTGTTTTTTTTTTTTTGCACAGGGCTAAAAAACAAATACATTTTCGATATAGCACAACATAGTATAGCCATTCTTAATAGACTTCCTAACATTTACTGCTTTATCCATTTACTCAGAACTACTAAATATACTTCTTGGTTAGGAAATTGGATCATAATGAACAGACTATTTTAGACTAAATTCTTCATTTACAATTGCTATTATATCGCTGAACTTAAAAAGAATTTACTTTCATATTTGCTAACAAAAAATCTCTTAAGAATACAAATATCAAGATATAATAATACATTTCAGATATAAATCTACAGAACCATTATCCCATATTGGAGTAGGGATGTGGAACCAAATTATATTTAATAGAAAGACAGGTCCTAATAAAGAAGAAGAATAGTCATATTTTAAGAAATAGAATAACCTTATTTTATGAAATTGAAATAAATTGCAAAAAAACAATTACTAAAAGCAAATTCAGTCCAAAGACCTGTAATAAGCATTTTTATACATGCCAAGAAAAGAAAATAAAGATTCAATGGTAGGAAGCAGGTTTAAAATGAAATGCAAAATCTGAATTGTAGCCCTAGGTACATAATTTTTCTACTATGGGTTTCAATAATCCTTCATTTCAAATTCTCACCTGGAATTCAATTAATCTCTCACCTCCTATCCCACAGAGACATATATATTCCCAGCGTTAGACTTCATAAACCTTGAAATTCTTTATAAAATATACAGATTTCTATTAACACACTAGGCATTTTAGTACCCATGAGATGTCAGTGCTTAAGGCTATTGATATTAGAAAAGTATTCTAAGGACTCATGTTCCAGACTTCATTGTTAAAAGGATGGTATCTGAAGACTGCTGTTTGGTTCTGTCTGCTTTACAAAATCAGATTTATTACTTGGATTTTCATACTCTATTACACAGCTTTCCTTTACAAGCTCACTCAATAAAACAATAAGAGAACTGGTATTGTACGAATTCACTTTTAAGGTAATTACATATAATTGTACACTTCTTTTTGAGTAAATGGTTTTATTTCTCACACCTATTCAACTTTTACAATGAGAAGGCAAAGAAGAGCAGCAGGTGTGAAGAGAAAAATGAAACGGGTATTTTTTTTTAATTAACCTGATAACCCTATAAAATCATTGGAGTTCTTCATTGGAGATCACTGGCTCTACATCACAAGAAGTAATTAGACACAACTCGATAAACCTCTGAAAGTATCCCCAAGCGAAGTGAGACTCCTTGCCTCAAAATAAAGAAGTGACTATCTTCTGTCACAGTTGCAGCTCTTTTAGGCTGCGATACTGCAGGACACACATGGCATATCACATTCAGCAAGAAAGAAGTACTTTCTTTTTTCCTTGATGAGTACGATATTGACGAACTTTCCCAAATGCGAGCTGCATTTCCCTCTTTTTCTAATGATTCCTTTTAAGATTGTGAAGCCTAACATTCTTTTAATGCCTCTATTTTTGCCATTTTATAAGTGGCAAAACTGATTATGAGCAACATATTCAATGACAGTTAAAAGTCTGCATAACTGCAATGAAGAGAGCAGATTTTCATCAATACTAATTTTAATCAATATTCTTTCATTATACAAATGCGCTTTTTCAGGAATAAACCTCGTTACATAGAATATTAAATACTTCTAGATGATGTTTACTTAATCATCTTCTTTACATTAAGCACCAATAAAACCCTTTTTTAAAGTAGGCTGCAGATGCTGTCTTGTGGAATTCTGCCCCTGTGCTCTCATAAAACCTGGATGAGTTGATGTGTCAATGCACTGATCTCTGAACCCTAGATGCCACCCTAGATGCCACATGCTATCCCAACTCAAATGGACAGTGGTTCTGGTGAGTAAGGCCAATGAAAACCATTCTTACACGAGCAACACCAGTATCTGTGTTTTTTACACAAGTAATGCAAGGCCCTGCATTGTCCTGCAGGAATGATGTCACATCAAGATAAGCCTGCAAGAAGGACAGCAAGTGAGGTCCCAAGACTTGCAATCAGGTTTCCATCAATCACTACAAGAGGACTTCTGCAGTGATTTGATACTCCTGCCCAGACAATAACACTTGATCCTCCCCATTGATTATAATGTTGCACACCACAGTGTATAATCTTGCCCATCTGCACCACACACACTGTCATTCTTCAAGGTGGTCTACAAAAAAGCTCATCAGTAAAGAGGACTTTCTCCCATTGCTAGCGAGTCCACCTGTGAAACGCTGCCCCAACAATTCTGTTTTTCTTTCATGGCTTTCATCATATCTGACATACTATACCAAAGGGTACATCTCCTGGCACCATCCTGACCTTTATCTCACGTTCTGACCTCAGCTACTGTAGGTCCCTATTTGCTTGAGATAAGACCATAAGGTCATAATGGCAAAAGGCCATTCAGAAAGCTTGATTTAGGAAGGGTATTAATTCTGATGTGAAATCCCTTTTATTGAAAAAAGACAGTTCCCACAATGTGTGAGAGATGTTGTCCCAACTGTTTAACTGTCTCTGCCACCATGGCTAAGGTGCTGTCATCAGCAAATTGAAATGCCATGATCAGGCAGGATTCATTAAAAGGTATCTTGCATCTAATAGCATTTTCTGCATTCTCCACATAACGCAGGCAGCTTCAGACATTGCCTTGCCCTGTGCCATTCATTCCCTGGGTGCCAAGGGAATTAATAATGGCTCCTAGCCTTTGACCACTAGTGCCCTTCCATAAAAAGGGTGGAAAAACTGAACCAACTAATTACAGACAATTCTGTCTGACCTATAATACAGCAGAAATGTAATGTTATGAAACAACAATTAGAATTAAACCAGAGGATCGCATGTATGCATGACAAATATTGGGGGACAGTTGAAATGGATTAAAAATGTACGTGTTGCTTAACTTATTAGAGTTTATTGAGAAAGCAACAACAGTAATGGCACACACAGAGCATATGACATGGTGCATAACTTTTGATAAATCATAAAAGTAATGAACGGACTACAGGTGTGAGACATTTGGGGAAAAAAAGTGTGTTTTTGGATTGAGAACTGGTTGAAACAGAACTGGAATTGCAGATAAGGGTCAAATGCTTATAACTGAACTTTAATTAGTAGAGTACAACACGGATCTGTTCTAGGACCACTGCTCTTTGTAATTTACATCAAGTACCATTTAGGTTCTGGTAGAGTTAATAAACTAGTCAAGTTTGCAGACAATGCCAATGTAGGACGATTAGTAAACACTGTAGAAGCAGCATATGAAACTCAAAAAGAGTAAAATTAAATTCAACACTGCGAAAACACCTGGCAGCTGAATGTATAAATATACTGTAAAGACTGTTACATACCAGTAGCAAAAGCAAAAAAAAAATATGGATACAAATTCGGAAACTTTAAGTTTATGTTGACACATCATTTAGATATTTTAGACAATGCAGGGAAACAATAGAAAGGGAAAACAAAATGATATTGACCTATAGCTAAAAGTAATAGGTTTATTCCATGCTGAAACGTGCAGCCGTTTCGGCCGAAACGTGTCTTCCTTCTTCTCTTTTTAGTATGGAATAAACCTATTACTTGTTCCTTTGCAGCCTACGCATGCTGACGCACCTGAACTACTTATAGCTAAAAGTGTACAACCAAGGTACGTTAAAATTATACAGTGCACTAGCAACACATCTCTTAGAATGTTGTGTATAATTTTACTAACCACATTGTACAGAAGATACTGCTACTCACAACTGAACCCAGAGAAACGTAACCAGATATATTCATAGTATCGAAACAATGTCCTACACTGACAGGATAAAAGAAATTAAACTTCATAGTCATAAACAGAGAGGACCGCGATAGAGCCTGATTCCACTATTCAGAATCCTCAAAGACATTGACAACATGGAGTCCTTCAAACTTAGTAGTGAAACACAAATAAGAGGATGGCGGTGGAAATTACATGAAAGTGCAATTAAACTAAGAAAAGGAGGTAAGCACTAATGCAAAGAGTTGTGAGTATTGAACGAGCTACACGGCAATGCTATTGAAATGTATACCCTGGCATCTTTAAAGTAGCATCTGGATGAGATCCTCTGAACAAATAGCTGCTAATAAGCCAATAGTCATAGATGGGCAGAAAGGCCTCCCTCCCATTTTGTTTCTTATCTTTTTAAAACCACTGGCACCTGGAGATCTTTGTAGAGTAAAAACATGTATTTGCGAGGGTTAGGTACCTTAAAGTCTCCATGAATGGTGAATTTTCAAATGTGAGACTTGCCTTGTGGGGAAAACAGGGTATTGTTCCATGGCTTGCAAAACAAGCGTTTCCCTAATCTATTTTTTGTTATAACTGTGAATTACTTCAGAAATAGAGTTAGTATTTACTAGTAGTAAGCATTTGTAATGAAAATGAATACTGCAACCATAAAGCACCGCTTTTTTGCCCATAATTTAAGTTTTGCATTGCAAACAAACAAATTAATCAGTGTTACGATATTACAGTTTACTCTATTACAGTACTGTAGTGCTGCATTTATAATAGTAATAAAAACAAAATGTAAAAAGTCAAGAAAATGCACTCTTCTAAGTATGGAAAAAATGAATTCTAATACAACTTTTATTAATAATAGAAAAGAAAGTAAATTAAGTGCATTCACTCCCTTCTCACTCCACCACCTCACTCACCTGCTCCTGGGGTTTGTCTAATTCTCTTTCTTCTAATATCTTTTGTTATCCTTTTCCACGAGATACGCAAGAGCTGAGATTGTGATAGCCTAGGGGACCACAGAGGTTTTTTTTTTGTTATTTAATGATTCTTTTACAGTATTTCACTGCATAACACAGGTATTACTCTCATAACAGGTTACACACTACATACATCTAACTCTTTCCACGTCTACATAAACATGTACTTTTTGTTAACCAAACTATGCCTTTATTACAGACAGGAATACAGGGCCCCAAATGCAGAAGAGTGCATATTGTCAGTTTCTTCCCGGGCAAACATCTGAGTTAAATATTTATTGAATACTGCAGCAATTTCCCTTTTATAGTCTATGTTCCTCCTTTTTTTCTTTGAGACACCATAGTGCTCTTTTCGTCTTGTAATACAAAAAAAAGTATGTATTATCTTAGATAAGTACAGTATGTATGGAAATGGAAACGATCTCCCTCTTGGCCTTTCAAGCATTCATTTTCACTTCTGCTTGGAATTTACAGCACTCCACTTCTTTTACTCTATCTTGTTCTTTTATTACCATTTTTATTTATTGATTACCATAAAGTGCTTTCTTTCTCTTTTTATTTCCCATAATATGATGCTAATGAAAGTTAAGAACTGCATCGTTATCTCACTAGCTGAAAGAAGGATAATATTTCAGACTCTACAATCCCTCCATTTTCCTTTACTGGTAGTACCTGGTTGTTGTATTTTGGCAATATAGATACGTTATGGCTGCTCTAAAACACTTGTGTTTCTGCTCAAAGACACACAGGCTGTAGTGTTATAATATACAGTATAGTATACACTATATTCTTAATACCATGCTTCCCTCAATTTGCCTGCTACTAAATATGTAAAAATGCTTACAATACTTATTTAAGTTAGTTTTTCACAGTTCTTCTGAACTGCCATTTCCTTTTAACTCATTGAAAAACCCATTAACTCTGCATGTCATGCTGGGCAACTACAAGTTATGTTCTTATTTGCTCAGCTACTGTTCATCTTAGATGATTTAGTCCTAAATGCAAATGTTTGTGATAACCTTCAGACTTCATTGTCCTGCACAGTATTTGAGCCTTATTTTATTTTGGTTACAAATGAAACATTCTGACTTCCTAAGGAGTGAAAGGAACACATGGCTATCACACTTTTAACACCAGATTATCAAGGTATAACTATGAAGAGGAAAATAATTATATGAATAATTATAATAATTATTGGACTTTCTTTCTCACACCCAAAGAAGGCTCCACAGCCGAAACATTGTTTCTTTTCTTCTCTTTTCAGCCTGGAATAAACCTGTACTTGTTCCTTTGCAGCCTACGCATGCTGACGCAGCTACCTACTTGAACCACTTAATAGTTATTATTGCGGTAATTCCTAAGACGTTCCAGTATCAGTCAGGAGTCACAGACATTGAAAGAAGGTTTTAGCACTATGTGGCCACAGAAAGGAAAAAACAGCCCCGCAGTACGCAATTCCTCTCAGTTTTTTCTCTCTCTCTCTGCCTCACCATCCCCCAGACAAAGAGTGTGAACACTAGATGGCAGCATGTTAACTGTCTTCTTCCACCACACACAGACTCACTCTGCTATGCCTTCAATCAGCTTATTCAACCACCTCCAAAAAAAAAGGTCAAAGTCAATTTAAATTCCATTTTACTTCCAAAGGATTTAGAGACAATTTGTTGTGCGATGCATTTAGCATTTGCAATATACAAAGATGATTATTTTAAAGAAATATGCCATGCCCACACTGCACGCCTACTACTACAGTACCAGAGGAGAAACCAACTCCCTGCTGACTGAACCTTTTCTAACCTGAAAAGAGCATTAAAAGTTGAAATACTGAATGCAACAAAAGCTGCCATATGGGTGAGCTGAAATAGTTTCCTAATTAAAAACAAAGAAGGGGGGTGTGGGTCTGCTTTTTGGTTATTCTCGATAGGATTTGTTTGGTTTTGTTTAAGGAAAGTAGAATATTAGATGCTTTCTGATACAAAATACTGTACTTGACAGCTCAGATCCTTTAAATAGTATAAATACATTCAGTATAAATAAAGTGCAAATTCCGAACAAAGGGCAGAAGATTTCAATTCCTGAAACTCAATGGAGACACAGAGCTTACAGATAACTTATGAGACAATAAGAGTTCAGTGATGTTTTGTAAAATACGGAAATTGCTGAAGATATAACAGAAGAAGTTTACTTGAGAGAAGTTTTAGAGTGGAGTATAACTTAATCTTACTATTCATGACTCATCACTTAGACATCAGTTCCAGCTAATGCAATTCATAAGCCCACAAGATCATTATTCTAATTATCTGCATACTGAACTGCTTGAAGACAGACAGGACTTCTTACCAGTTAAAACAGGTGAGATCTCTTGGGTTGCATGAAAGGTTTCTTTTTCTTAAACTTTTACACACTTCATAGTTCAAACATTTTCCTGGAGTCTATGGGAAACTCAAGATCAATTAACCTACAGAGAAAATGTGTGCTACACCTCAGACCAACAGAATGAGAATAAAAAAAATTGAATACTCAATCTGGCAGCTGTGGGTACACAACAATGTGACAGGGAAGATAGACTGGGTGTCCCAGGTGACACAGAAGCTCACTGGGGTGTTCTGAGGCCTAGGAACATTGTGCTTTCTGCCTTTCTGATGCATTACAGGAGCTGAATCTCTTAATCCCAGATCAAAAATGACTCGTTGGAGATTGAAGTGAGGTATTCCAAAGTTGAATAGCACTGACTAAGTCAACACACACCACTTTGTCAAACACGGTAGATCAGGACAAGGATTACAAAATGCAAATTTTGTGGGAAAACGGAAGATTCAGACTTGAGAGGAGGGGATACTTATTTTTTTCACAGCACTGTGGACACACAGGACAAGAAAACCATGTCACAGATTCTATTTTAACACATTTTAAGATATGACTGATTCATATTCTTGAATTCATATTAACTACTAGAAATCACAAAAGCGATTTAGAACTTTATAGTCTTAGTTTCCAACCTGTCAAAAAGAATGACCTCAGCTTAGACACTGTGACAAACTGCAGCTTTCCAGATCAAACCAAATCAGTACACTGTAGATGCAGTTTTTGTTGTCAATGAAATACTGCCACAGAATTTTGTGATGCAAGATCGCCCACTACTAATAAGGGGTGACTTGGCTGAAAACATTTAAAGATAGTTTTCTTATTATCCTATTCTTGGGCACACTTCCTATCAGCCCAATCACATTTACATTACTATCTAGACAGGTGCACCACTGAACGCAACGTTAAAATGCACTTATTTTGAATAATGCTTTTCACTTCAGCATCTCTCTAATGAGGATAGCATATTTCCAACATATGTACTAG
This sequence comes from Atractosteus spatula, assembly GCF_055471065.1. Taxonomy (NCBI): domain Eukaryota; kingdom Metazoa; phylum Chordata; class Actinopteri; order Semionotiformes; family Lepisosteidae; genus Atractosteus; species Atractosteus spatula. The sequence goes on along the minus strand of NC_142713.1, from coordinate 50,379,172 downwards.
CTGGTAATTTACTGCAGCTGCTTAGTAACCAGAGAGTGAAATGATTTAATTATATCACTTGGGCTTTAGGAAGAGCAATGCAATTACAGAAATAATAACCACAGAGATTTTAATAAATGTCATTTAGCAAGGAAAAAGGAGGGAAGGGAGCTCATTGTGACATGTAAGTGGAACCACCACCAAAATCTGAACATACCATCAAAACATTTGGAGGTGTTTAACTGCCATGGAGGCAGAGCCCAGAAAGACCCTTCCTCAACTGCATGTTCTGACCACTTTCAATACAACCCTCAAGTCTCCAAATGCTCACTGCTTTTTGTCTTGTTGACCCAAATGAAAATATTTGTCTTTGTATGTAGACTATCAAAAGGAATATTAGTTCTTCCTTTCTAAATAAAATGAGTACACAGAAGAGGCTTACTTCAAAAAACACACGACACTTCATTCCAAGTATATTAATTGTCATGCTTGGTATGGCAACGGCATTCTCAGAAGTTTACAGACTGTGAATAAAACTATTAAGATTTCACTACTGTTGACAAACACAGTACGTTCAATTAAAAAAAAATCACCTCTTCTCCTTCAAGCACTTCTGAGCAACCGTGTACACACTGAATCAGTTTTTATCAGCCCAAATTCCTTAGCAAAAACAGCAAAATGTTTTGTTTTCTCTATGCCAAGGATTTTGCATCTGTACTTTAGACTATTACAGCCAATTTGATTCAAATACAGGAGCTGTGAATGGGCATCGATACAAAGCATTGATCCACAGAAAGTGTTCCAGTAACCTAGGAAGTAAAACAAGGTTTGTTGTGCCAGCTAACCTCTGTTAGCTGGCACCATCTAAATAGAGCTATTAATTTTCTTGCCAGTTTGAGAAATGCCCTTTTCTGTGAAGCCTTTCTCTACAAATAATCCTATTTAATTCTGAGCCTGCTTAGTGAATTTTTGATGGGTCCTCAGTCTTAGGCAACTCCATTCTCTCAGCTCAGCCTTGCTTCAATTAAATTTTTTAGAGATGAGGTGCAGAAAAATGGGAGAGTTAAAGGCATTTACTTCAGACTAGACGGAGGGACGTTACGGCGATCAATAACCAACAAATGCACGTGTTGCTTTCAGAATACTGAAATGGATTCTCTTTGTGCATCATTAAGTCTTCTGATAAACAGTACCATTACAAAAGGAGTCCAGACTACTGAGCTACGAAGAAAGCAACTGTCATCAGTCTAATGATGATATCCAACTGAAAGACAACCACCATAACAGTTCCTGACACGATACGACTTGGTTTCTTAAGCAGCAGGCACTGTTATGCACAAGACACACAGCATATGTGCAGACAGACAGACACACAGAATGACAGTGGGTAGTAAGACTAAGCACTGCATACAAAATACTGCATACAGTTACTTAAGTGCTTTAGGCACTGAACTATTTATCTAATCTCCATGTGGTGAGATGTTTAGCATTGGATGGTATACACAGCACTTCCAAAACCAATACCGAATAGCCAGCTTCAACCTCAACTGCAAAATCGGGCTGTGCTCCTCTGCTACTGAACTTTACCAAGTGTAACTAGCCTGCTGCTTGGTGAGAAATTAATTCCCCGCATTAGCTGTCATGTACAAATTAGGGAGGTGAAGAGTTTTCTATTCTAGCTCATGGTACACACTTTTTCACCTTCATATCAGGCTTAAGGTTGACTTGTTATACTACACTCATTTAAATTCTTATTCCAGACCAATCAGCTAGAGACAATTATGGATACCTTACTGATTGAACTCTCTTGCTAGGGATTCAGAGTCTTAATTCTGACAAAACCTTGTCAAATAAAATGATTAAAAGGTTATATCACTATGATTGTAGAAAGCAAGGCCTGATTTTTAAGCCTATTAAATTTCTGCCAAACATGTCTACATTAAAGGGCTGTCTAAACGAAGAAAATAAAGGAGCACTGTCATGCACAATCTTATTCTGAAAATATTCTACAAATGAAAGAACAAAAGAATTATGGTTATGTACTGTACATAAATGAAATAATGATATAAGAATACACATGTACAATAAATACAGAGCCTGCACAACCCTACACAGATAAATAGATTTAAACATATAGTACTGAGGAAGGTTTGACTAAATGTATTTTCTTTTCAAAGTTACTGAATTCTAAGGCAATTTTACGTCTGCTTTGCTAAAATGCCATTCACTAGTGCTAGTAAAGGAATTCTAATATAGCATAACATGACCTATGAGGTCTTCAAAATACTCACTGAGCGGATGAGCAAAAGTATCAGATTGACCAAATCAATTCCAATTGGCAGAGAAAAAAACAGAATAGTGTATTCAGATGGGAAAGCTGTCTCTCCACATTCAAACAAATACTCCGTGTACAACTTTAAAAGGTCAAAAATGCCAATATTGCAGCAAGTGACTTTGTAATGCCTACTTTGCTGATTGTTTATTAAAAAAAATGACAACAACCTTTTCTCTTTTCTTAGTGGCAAAAAAAAACAATGCTTTAAGCAACAAACATCAAAACTGTGCTATCAAACGAATAACAGAGCTATATGATACAGTATATGATAAAGGCAATATGTCATTGTGCCCAGAAAATATGTCAAAAAGTAATAATTACATTCCTAAGAAAGGAAGCAAAAATTTACATTTTAACAGCCATGCATGTAATAATAATTCCTTGAATGTACAGTATATTGTTTAGAGCAGTGGCTCATAACCATAGGAACACTGTCTATGCTGGTTTTCATACCAGCTTAGCTCTAAACCTCCAGTGCTAATTGATGATTTAATTGATCTGCTTGCTTGTTTAGACTTTTATAGTTATTGACCAAAGAAACATTTCTTTGGTCAGTCCTGTCATAAAATCCTACTTCAAGGATACTGTTTTCAACAATTTCAATATACACAAACTAGTATAGCCTCTCCTCAATTTACTTACCATTATTTAAGACTAAACATTTCTTAATAGTTGTAAACTCCAATCTTCCTGTAGCATTTTCAATTGCTGTAAGCTATTTAATAGGCCAAGAATAGCTCAATCTCCATAACAACAATAGCAAGACTATATAATAACACCCAGAATATATCTAGACTTCTCAAAACAACTGTTATGAAGAAAAAACATCTATAACATCTATGGTAAATATACACAACCATTAACATTTACAGTGTGTTTACAAAAAAATATTCTTTATGTCATCTACAATTAATAAAGTTGGACTGACAACACATTCACCTAATGTGCTAAACAAGCGATTACCTTCCTGTATACGGTTCATTAATTTTCAGCGCTGCAACGTATTTTGCTGAGTTGCTGATCGCTGTATGAATTAATTTGTCACTGCATCAAGGTCTTCCTCTAAGGAAAGGTCTTTGTGAATGTGCAACAATCCTGCACAATTCAGTCTCACGTTTGCCATTGTGAGGTGACGCCACATTCTGTTAACATTTGCATTTGTCAATCAGCATGTCATGATGAAGCTGAAGTTGATCAGTATCAGTTAAGCTCTGCAATGTATTTGTTGTCACATCTACTAACTTTTCAATGCTTGATACAGTATTTGTTCCCAGATGGTTGAACTCAACCTGTTGCACAGTGCAGTCGTGACAGTGTATAATGCTGCGGTAATTGTGCAGATAGAGTTCTTTGGGAGACTTAATATCTAGATATATCTAATATTATCTAGAGATAATATCTTCAAATCGCTGGGGGACCCTTCCTGATCATGGAAGGGTTGAGTTATCCATAAGTAATAGTTCTGCCTCTCAAACAGTTTCCTCACAAGACTGATTAAAGTCCTTGCAGATGATTTATATAATCTTACAGTAAATCAATAGTTAATTTTGGCTGATGAAACAACTTGTACAAGTAACTGGAAAGTGAAGAAAATGCAAAATGTTTGCAGGTGTTCAGCAAATCCACTTGCATTTCCTCACTTATGTCACTTATGTCATTAACTGATGGATCTTCAGGAAACAAATTTACTGCAACTGTAGACTCCTGACTGCAGAGAAGACAGCTTAGAGTACCAATTTTTGGACAGAACCTGTGCAAACTCAAATTGCCACACTGTTATGTAGAATCAGAATTTCCTATGCAAGGAAATGATCAAGATTAATAGTTTCACCCCCTGAGATTACCAAGTGTTACACAGTACATTATTCTATTTTCTGGCACAGCTTGATAATAGAGTAATGACCAGCCAGGCCAGGCAGCAAGCTAAGACAGGACAAACTAATAACAATAAATAACACAACTATACAACACCCAGATCTTCTCAACAATGGTTGCACTAAATAGGCATTTACAGGTCTACAAGTTTGGAAAATTGGAAACAAAAAACAGAATTCTTCACTTGAGTTCATGGGCTAAGACAGGTCTGCAGCCTAAGACCAACAGCTATTTGAATCCTACATCAATAAGCTAGCAGAGCTGCTGGAGCATGTTATAGCCCCTGGCCTCATACTTCCTGATCTATGTGGATAACCTGGCCCTGCTCTTGTCCACAGAACAGCCATCTACACATACAGTACCTCGGACTGACATTCATTTCATCTGGGAGTTTTGGTATGGCAGCGAGGGGGTTGAAATAGAAGGTGTGCAGGGCTTTCTACACCATAAAAAGGAGGCTACAGTACAATATCAATTCTACAATATCAACCTCCCCATAAAAATCTGTCTGTTAATATTTGAAAGAGTAATGCAAATCATTGCCATACAGTACAGTGAATACACAGACTGGGACTAGAGTAAATGGGACAAATATTCCACAGACGTCCTGCACACTGTGATCTGTATAAACATTCACTGTGTGCAGAGAAAAAAAAAACACCATACAGTACAATGTATGTGGTGCCAAACTAGGCCAATACCCACTGCTCACAAACATACAGAAGAGAGCATTAAAATATTGCTGACACAGTATAAAGCAGTGACCAGATCTCCTACCACCATAAAGAACTGCTGAGCCAAGGACGGAGCATAGAAAAGAGCTCAACCAAATTACAGAATAAGACAAAGAACACAAACCTGTTCCCAATCAATGGGTCACACACAAACACAAACTAGAATTTTAAAGGAGCCTAAAAAGACAACACACAACAGCACAGTATCTGACCAGAATAAGAGACTGCAAACAGAAACAGACAGAGACAAAGCACAGGCTCAGTGACCACAGCATTGGCATAGACACTGTGCAACAAAGGCAGACCTGAACTCCCAGGAAGGACAAGCTGTTCTGCCACTGTCAGCAGGAAGGAGCAGAGACAGAGATGCACTTTATGCTGCACAGCGAGAAAAAGATTAGACAAAACATTCTTCCATAAAATAAATTTAATCCTGGAATTCCCACACCTGCCAGAACCAGCACAACTTCCAATTCTACTGGGGGAGGGGGAAGAACTCAATAGAGCTGCAGCCCAGCGTGTGATCTCTAAACTCTTCAAAGGAATATTGTAGGAATGTCTTGTTCAACAAATGAAAAATAAATGCACCACCGTATACAAATGTATCACCTGGTAAAGTGCAATGGCTAAAATGTTCAACAAACAATAAAAGGAATGTCACTCTACTACAAGTGTATCTATCTATGTATCTATGTAAACTTGCCAGTACTTTCTAGACTTTGCAGATGTACATCTTACAATATGTACCTGAACAAAAGCTTACTAGTATTCTGTAGGTATCCACAATCAGTGTACTGCAAAACTTCAGTTCTCCAAACAAAGCATGGGCTTTAATGCCATAAAATCAAATACCTACGTGTTATCGTTGTGTTAATGCCACATCGTTATCGTTGTGTTAGTGACACAAGGCAAACAGAAAGAATATGCCATATCCATTTTGTGCTTTCCCACCCTGAGGTAATTCTGTCTCAGCCAAGAAACTGTGGTGACACCAGGGGCTACAACTTGCATTGATGGGAACAAGTGTGACTGCCAGTAGTTTCAATCACTCTCGTTCTCAACATGAAGAAATACAGAAAGCCCAACTTTTCCAGCATGGAATTTGTGTTAAACTTCCTTACAGATGCAGGTTTTGTTGTAGGGATTCAGTGGCAAGAAATGTTCTATGGTCCAAAAAATGTGGAAAGAACAATTGTTTTTTCTGCATCTATAAACAGGTAGGGAGGTCCCTTCTCAGGCCATACTGGCTCATGGGGAATGGGGGGCAAGGGCCATTATTTTTCTCAACCATCCGACACTGGAGGTCAGAATACCCGGAAGGATTAACCTCCGGTACTCACTTGGAAAGCAGGCTGAGTGGACCTGGGAGCTGTTTGGAAGGAATCAGAGCAAGCTACATCGCTTGCCCCTACCAGGGATTGAACTCAGGACCTTGCCGTCTGAGCTACCACGGCTCCCTATAAACAGGAGTGCAGTAGTAAATGTGCTTACATGACATTTCCACAAGACCATTAGCACTAATCGACAAGAATGCTATCCATTTCAGACATGGCATCTGTACCAGGCAGTAAGGAGGACTGTGTTACCTGGGTGTATTTTACAGCGATGCATCAAATACTGTATAACTCATACATGCTCAGAGGAGTTAATGTAGGACGGACGGCAATACAGTAGTGAAGTTAGTGATTGCCCTAGTTCTCTCTCTGCCATCAAATCAATTCCAAAGTTAGGCCAAAGTTCCTCATGAAACATCTTGGTGTTTCAGGCAGAGGTTACAGTTTTGTTTGCAGAGTGCAAACCAAGACTATCTTGTATCTGGTACGACACACACTACAGAGTGAGAACATTGCTGCCTTGCACAAACAAAACGGAAGCATCGATGATTGTTTCTCTCTCTCATATTTTGCCATAGACATGGTTCTATAACATACTGGTTATAATTACAGTAATAGGCAATATTATTATTTCAACTTCAGCTGGTTGAGAAACACACTCTTCATATTCAGTCATGCCATATTAGTATTACAGAAGAAACTTGAAAAAAAGGTTTATTTCTAAATTGTTCCTCGGGATCCATTGCAAGTAGCAGTTAATACATTTAAGATCCCTGTACACAGTCCCTCTGATGACACTGTGTAGGGCTGCTCCAGAATTTAATTTCATACTCTGTCCCTTTCTTATTTATTTAAAATATATTAATGCACATCGTGAACATCACAAGACATCTATTTGTGCCTTGTTTTATTGTAAGCGTTCCAATTCACTCCCCCAGGTAGTAAATTGAAATGTTTAGTGGTCCATTGCTGGCTGATTGAATCTGAAAAGAAAACTACAATAAAATACGCCAAGGCATTGATATAATACACTAATCCAAGAAGCTCCGCCAGAGACAATGTGGGGAGAATGACTGAGCATTTGTTAAACTGGTACTGTATGAAAGCAACCTTTTTTTTTAGTTCTGCTGCATAAATGCCTCAATCACTGCTAGAACAATACAGAGAAACAATATATGTTATATATGTTGTTGTATTGGTGTAATTTAGTCCAGCTTCATTTTGGACCCCTGTTATCTTTATACCCTATATCTTATAAAGCTGTATTTTCAATTTTTAAAATGGTGAAAGAATTGCTGTAACTTATTTATATACATCCTAACTATCAACACAGAATTAACCTCTATATCTTCTTACCAAAAGCGTATATGTATAATTATACTTTTTTATTTCAATGTCCAGGTATATTTGAAATTGAAATTGATATTTTGTCTGGGTCTCTTACCCAGACAAAATATGACTTGTTTGCGTATTATAAAACAAAACTTGTAATTAAAAGATCAAACTACATATTTCTATTTTATTAGAAAATGTTCAGACATTTGAAAGCTTGCTGAACTTTTTTAAACCTTTCAATTTAATCTTATAAACTCAACAAAACCAAACACTGGTTTAAAAACATGGAACAGCAGAAACAACTAAACCAAAGACTAATTTCGGCAACCTTAAAGCAACAAGAGCAGAAAAAATAAACTAATAGAATCGGAAGGCAAACAGTAAGGGACATCTTTGGTGGACATGAAAAATGGAAAATGGCTTCATCTGCATTTAATTCCTTTTGCCAATATGGCTATTCTAAACAGTGCACTATTTAAACAAAAATATTCTGGGTTATCTTATTATTAAATTGTATTTTGCGTGACGAAGTGATATTCTAGCTCACAAGAGACACCTTTTTGCCATGTCTATCAAAAGTGAACAGTCCTCTGATGTACAGATACTGCAACCTCCACCTCATACACCTAACTACCAAGGTCACAGACAATGCAGTTTTTAATGAAAACAGCTACAGTACATCCAATAGAGTTAATGTTTGCATAAAGAGGAGGCTGATATTTGATATTTCAGCTCTAAATGTTTCAGAAAACATCTTCCAAATCTAATTTGCACATGCAATCTCTCTACATTTGCATAGGCTAGTGCTTCGGTGATTTACCCTCTTTATATTTTATAAGTAGCACGGTTAAATTTTACATGCTAATTATGAAAATGTAGTGCTACCGAATCTACCTTCAAGTTGATTTATTGCTATGTTTACATGCCCAAAATTGTCTAATCAAGAACATGCTCTTTAATCAGGATATTTTTAAACGGTGCATTTTTTTATTGCTGTCATTTTGTATGTCAATGTATTTGTTTTGGTAAAAGCATTGCCCAAAAAAGAGCAACCAGAAGTGTAACTCTTCTACACTCTCTGTATCAAAAGAAAGGAAATGACAGGGGACCATTTTGCCCATCTAGCCCACTTGGTAGTTAGCTATTTGGTTCAAGCATCTCATCCAGTCCTCTCTTGAAGAAGCCTGGTTATGGATTTCAACAATACAGCTGAGCAGCTTGTTTCATACTCCCACAGCCCACAGGTAACATAGCGCATCCTGTTCTCGGTTTTAAATGTACTTCCATCTTGTTTCCACTTGTGTCCTCTGGTTCCTGTTTCACTGTCAATTCTGAAAAAAACAGTGGAGTTGACATGGAGATCCTCTAGCCTGCCACTGCACAGACCCATAATGCATCTGGTTGGTTTTTTCATGGCTGATTCCAGAGCAGCCACCAACAGAGAGTAGAAAACCTTTAGAAATGTTTATGGTGTTCACAGCAAGAGGACAAAATTAAGGACAAATCCATGCTGGACAATCTAAACAAAAATTGTTTAGATTATCCAGAGCTATGTTTGGCTTTTTTGGCACAGGGGTAATGGCAGCAGTTTTGAGGACTGTAGGTACTGTACAACACCTGTGCTCAAGGATTAATTGATTATACTGGGGCAGAGAGAAGTGAAACAGCACTGAAATAAAGCAGTAGGAATGGGGTCTAATGTACAGGTGGTGCATTTCATATGTGAAACCAGTTTACTGATGGTTGCAGAGTCAAGAAGAGAGAAGTTAGAAAGAAGGGAACCAGTAACGTTAGATAAGCAAGGAGGAGGTGTGGACACGACATGCTTCTGTGGAGAGAATGTGATGCTGGATGTTGTCGATCTTGGAGCTAAAGAAGTCTAAAAACATGTTGTAAAGTTGTGATGAGGGAGGTAATGTAGTGGAGGCAGTCTGGCTTTAGCAGTCTGTTGATGGTGGAGAAGAGATGTCTGGGGTTGTTATGGTTATTTGCAATGATGTGAGAGAAGTAGGTGGATCTAGCAGACTCTAGCGTATCCTTACATACAGACAAATAATCTTTCCAAGCCTGATAATGTATGTTTAGGCCAGAAAGATGCCACTCATGTTCAAGTTTCTGGGAGATTGCTTATAATAAAGACTGCCTAAAATATAAATTGACCCATGACATTTATATAGAAGAAAAAAACTGCATGAAAACAGAAGTATAAATTCTGTTATTCTAAAATTCCTTTTATTTTCATCAGAAAATAAACATAAGAAATGTTACAAACAAAAAGAAGTCCAACTACCTGTTTGGTACTTTATAGGCAAAAAGCATCTTTTTGTATTTTCAACAACCCCACTTAGCAAAAAAGAATAAAACCTCAGAAGTTAAATTAATCAAAAGTATACAGTATATGCAGTTTACATATATAGTGTATAAGAGAGGTATTAACATTGGCAAAAACAACATCTGGTGAGCTTTTAATACCTATACAGTATGTATGCCATGAAACTAGCATATTTTATCTTTACTTCTGCATTCTATTTTATTCTGAAAATGATGACCTTCATATAAGCCGTCACATAGAATTGCACAAACTAGAAAGCAATAGATGGCATGAGAAAGATACAAAACCTGGATTTAAACTTCACAGCCAATGGACATTTGAAGCAGTTTTTCATCAAGGCTGCATATCAAAAACCCGCTGATGCACAGATACAAGTCAGACTTACAATTCCTGTAATGCCTATGAGTGAGATACTGTACAACTCTGCCATAAGTTGTTTTTGAAAATGAACAGTTGAGCTTTTCTTCAAACTTATGAAACTGGAACTATTTAAGGACATGGCATTACAACACCATATATCTTCTATAGAAGCATAAATTAAGCATGCATGCTAGACAGTTCAACATCAAGTTTTTATATACAGTTTCTCTTTCAGCACCTAACAAAGAAGCAAGCCAAGTGATTTGTTGTATTTAGCAAATTACATTTCACACCAAAGGAAATAAACAGAAGAGCTCAAACTGTTTTAATGCATTTAAACCCATTAGAATCTAATATTCACACACCAGAACTGTGTTACAGGCTACATAATATAATTTTTCTGGCTATGTTACTGCAAGGCAGCAGTAACATCAAACATAATGGATTCTTTATGGGGTTTTTTTCATATTCAGTTCAGGAGAAAATTCTATTACAAAATTGTGTTATGCGCAAAAACATTTTTTGAACAGGTAAAATTTCAATGGACGTGTCAATAATTTATACTGTACATAATTCATACAAACATATGCTGTGTATATAAAACATACACAGATTGGTATGTACCGTCTTGAAAAGGGTAAATTAAGACCTAATAAAAGCAGCCTTTGCTGTTAAATTCTTGAAATGTGATCTTACTAATATTAGAAGAAATCCAAAATCCTAATGATATCTAAACAAATAGAAACATCAGAAATACCAGGGGTGAATCTTTGAAATTAGCATCCATTAAGGTCCATGTAAGGTTTTACTGCCCTAACGTTTTTTTTTAATTACTAGGTGTAAAACAGAGCAAACCTCGCAAGACAGTAAATATTTTCTGAAAACTGCTCTCAATACTTAAGTAAGCAAATGTATCCTACCCCAGTTTTGATCCCTACTTATACTGCTAAAACTTTAAAGTCAAGTTTTTACATCTCAGAATGCCACAGTATTCACACAGTACGATAAATGTCTACCAAAAAGCAACTCACGGGGTTGCATGTACAGAAGCTAATATGAGGTGATTCTCAATAGGACTTATTAATGATGTAATCTTAAATCATTGGAGATAAATCCAGTAGAGTCACAACTCAGCCCCAAGCTGCAAAAGCAGATGATCCATCATCCTACAGGCACACTGCTTATAATAGTATCCCTGCTAAAGAAAGTGAATGCAATAAGGCTTACAAACAAAAAATAGTTATGGGTGAATTTCATCTATAAGGTTAATGAGGTAATTATTTTGCAGTCTTTAGCTGTCTTTCCATTATCATGTTCTGTTGCTGCTACTACTGCACAGGCACTATTAAGAAAATAACTGTACTTGTACAATGATTTCCTTATGTTTTATCTGAAATCATATGCCAGATGGGGAGTTATTGATTCCACCAAGCACTGATTAGAGCCAATGAAGTAAAATAATGATTTCTACCCAGGTACTCGGATTACTGAAGGTTTTTGTAATAAAGAACATGTTTTGATCACATACCACCTGCACATTTACAAATACACTGTCTAGAACCTGTCCAGTCATACCTTCTCAGTTGCACCTTGTACCTTGTGCTTTCAGGTTTCCACACCTGTCAACACGATAAGTAACACTCCGACTACGGATGGACGGATTTCTCTTCAATGTTTTGTAAGTCAAATCTACATCCAGGGAAACCTGTGAATGTGCGAGCTTGATTCAGTAAAGCATTAGGCAGAAATGGCAAGGCACCTGAAGATGCAGGAGGGGAAATAAAGGGCAACTCCTGCCGTAATCCCCTGAAATGAGCCAGAGGCAAGAACATGCAGGATGGATAATAGTTTCACGATGGTGGCAATGGCATGACTATTCATGATGAGAAGCTCCAGGTCATGTCTGTAATCGTCCAGGACCTATTCCTAATTTGGTCTTTTCATATTTGGAAAGTGTGGTGCAGATATGAAACATGACTTCTCAACCTGCAATTCACTTCACGTGGCCTAAAACCATGTTTTAAAGGATTGACGGTTATGCTAGATTGAAACGTGCTTTCAAGGTGCTTTAAAAATGGACCAATTTTAAGTGTCACCACTGCAGGCGGTCTTAGTATTGTACATCTCATTTTAGAAACTCCACCTGTACAAACTCCATTTTGTACAGAAGTTACACTTTTTTGCCAAAACACATGCCTACAAATGGCTAATAATGTGACATTTTAATTACTGTATATCTTTTTACGTAAATTGTAAAAAAAGAAAAGGCAAACACGGTAATAAGTACCATATCTTTAAATTCCACTGTACCTTATCACTGATTTTAAAAGAAAATATGAATCACAGCCTTTTCGCAGTTGCCTATTTTGGAACGTGAAGGTCATGCTAAACATAATACAGCCCACAGACTGAATCCCAAATGCAAACAAATCTTTTATTGCTTCATATGTCACACCTAAAGCATATTAACAAGTTCACAGCAGTCACATCGTATGGATTTTTACTGAACCATTTGTTAGTCCTGAATGTGTTGGTTGCCAACAGACGTACTGTAAAAGCTACAGTACCTGCTTTCTTTATATACAGTATTTTTTTATTTAACCCATCGACATGAATCTTTGCACAACACTGTAACATGACATACAACTTGGCTGCTACTGAGCTAATGTTCAATAGTAGTATTTCTTAAAGCTCTACACTTAAAAAAGCACCAAGGTCCTGAGCATCATACTATGAAAAAACTACAAACATTGACAGAAATAAAAGCACACATAATTTACCTTAGCTATTTGCACTGCGACAAAACCATCTGACAGCTTTTATCACACTGAGTTTAAAATTGATGGACAGAAAGTTTAAAAAGCACAGGAAAGAAAAACATACTGAAGTATTCACATACGGTAGATGTGGAAATCTACTTCTGTCCTTGATAGTTTCTCTTGACAGGTTGATGGAATCATTTTATATAGTGTATAGCAATGGGAAGCAACACACTGCATCACTTCAACATGTAATTCTCATGACAAATTTATCTTTCTGTAAAGCAGAAGGCCCTTTAAATCAATGTAGAAAGGAAGTTTAAGTTTTCTTTTCAAAATACCTCAAAAACCGAAAGAAATGCACAGAAGTAAAAATGAAAACATTCTAGATTAAAATTTAATTAAACAAAACCCATGTGGTGTCTCAGAATAGTGGATATTGGGAATCAGACACTTTCAGCAATTTGTTTTCCCACAAAGAATAGCTGTGGCATCACCTGCCACAACAGCAATCACTTGGATAATGTCATCTGGACTTATAATTTTCTTATCCCCTGTGTATCTTATCATTATGAAAAAAACACTTTTAGTACCTGTCTTCTACAATAGAAAATTATTTTCATATCAAAACAAACCAAAATCTCGTTCTGCGTATTTTACCTTTGTTTTCCATGCAACAAAGAACAGTATAGCCCCAAGTACAGTAATTACTATGGATGACATATTAAATTCATGCCGCTTGACTTTAGTTTTTTCACCCAGTTCCATTTACACCATGTTAATAGACATTGTCCTGTTGTTTAAGGTATTGTAGAACCAGTTGTGATACATATTACCTCTAGGTAATGTCTGAATTACAAGCATATTAAACCTTCACTCCCGGAAGACGGAAAAATAAAACATTGGCAGAAAATCCCATAGATTGACATCACTTTGCCTTTCAGAAAAAACAAGTGGACAGCTGGTAAGTATAACGTGTGGAAAGGCAAGAATCCAAACACGTTGAGGCCTGATGATCACACTGCTGCTGGTTCCCATATGGCCACATTCATTTTTTGCTTTTAATTAGAAGACTTAATAGTCCAATGAAGATTCTGGTTTTTGGCTCTGTTCTCCCGGCATCTAGGCCCTTCTGCCAGCCACAATATTTTAAATTTGCACAGCTGATATTTTTGGGGATTTCAATCATGCTGATGATTCACTTTATTAGATATCTTTTAATATAAGTGGCATTATGTTTATGTGATCACTTTTCTAATTATTACTTTTTTAAAGCTACAGGACATGCTTTTAAAGGATACATTTGTATCAACAATATTTAACCACACCGTTCAGCAGTTTCAGCTGTATATTAAAATGGAGAAAAGAAAGGCTTTCTTACTTATCCCCAATTTGCAGCAATTTTAATTTGTCTAGTTCTTTCTCCCTGTCTAGGGTTCTGTAATCCATATTCCTTAAGATAATAAAGAAATCTAATGGAATGCTATTACCTTCCCAGCTGGTCCCTGTGGAACAGCAATCATCCAGGCAGAGTCACTGCTAATGGAAAATGTTTCTATCAATTCACTCAAATATAGGGAAAAACTAAAATCCCTGTATCAGCTGAAGCTCCTTGCATCTTCTTTGAATTGTAAGAAACCTTTGATGTTTGAACAAGGAAATGGGGCAAAAAAAAAAGTAATAAATAACTATGAACGTACATTGTGTCATAAATAAAGGTGATTTAAAAAATCTCTTTCTATTTTGATTACCTTTTGTGATTCTTTTAAGTCCATACAACATCACCTTAATGTTTTAATCAGATGTTATCCTAAAATCGTAAAACAAATTTGGCCCTTTTAGACGTGAAGCATTTTTTGTTCATGTTTTCCTCAGGGTGCTTTTAATAACTGAAAAAATCACCAATTTGGAGTCTGGTTATGCTGTTTCCTGTCCACTAATAATGTGTTGTTACAGGCTGATCAAAGTGTTCAGAGCGTGCAGTGAATAATGGGGACTGGAGAAAATATAATTACTGGAAATCACTCTGGAACATCGCAACAGATGCTGCACTTTAAACCCCGTGGATCGATACGGGCTTCTTTTTGTGCATAATAAAATAGATCTCAGCATGAAAACCGACTTCCTGACCCAGACTTCTACAAATATTTACAGAGAACCAAAGCAGAATGTGCACAAGGGCGATGCGGTTTTATAATCAGAAGTACAAAGGGAAACCAAATGAAAACAATGTTAACATTGTGTGGCTATCAAATGTCTAATGTGGGAGCAAAAAGTGTGAATCTGCCCTTTTCGATAATTTTCAAACGCATAATGACTATTTTAGAGTTTTTGTCTCACGCGTAAGTCATTTCTGATTTACAGCTTAGCTTGTTTATTTTGTGATTCAACAGAAATACGTATTGTAATAAATGATTATCTAGAAGTTCCATTTTGAAACCACGCTTTCGGGAAACTTTCCTGGGTATAAAGCCCCATCAATGACTGACTGAACTGTGTCTGCTGGGAGAATTATGACCACAACAGCAGAACGATAAAAGACCCCTCAGAACATTGTAGTCAGCAGTCTTCCATCACGAGGTTTAGAGGTATAAAATCAAGATTTTGTTTTTGGAACCCTCCTTCTGTGAGTGAGAAACCTCATTAGAAGAAACTAAGAAACAATAGCTGAAGCTTAACAATTTGTATAATGTGGTCTATTATGTTGGAAATTATTTATTTTCTCCACACCATTCTATCATTCTTTCAGTCCCATTATTTGGCAATTATACACTTTGATTTTTATTTAGCTGTAATTTGTAGCCTTAAATGAACAAGTTCCCACTTCATTGGAATTGGATTAAGGTGAGCTAAAGGATCTATTTCATGACCTTAATTAATTACTACCTCCTACAAAGATGGATTATCTTATAAGGATGAACAATTAGCTCATTATTATGTGCAGGTTCTTGGGCAGTTGTTGAAGATCATTTTAATATATTATATCGGAATCATATGAAACATTAAGAAATAAGAAAACATACTACTGCCCTTGACAAAAAAATATTTTTCCAAAACCCCTGAGTAAATACACTTGGAATGCACTTGGTTTTCCTACCTTTTTTGGAAAAATGATTTTTATTCCCCCCCATCTTTTTTTTTTAAAGAAATAAACACCTAGTAACTGTGAAAATGGTACAGAAATATTCCCAGTTAAATCAACACTGTGCAGCGTCTTGTATCTAAAAAGTGACCTGAGCAGCACTGGATCAATCAATTACATCTCTACTTCAAAAATCAAACAACGTTATTATCAAAAAATAAACTCAGTGACCTGGAAGGAGGGAGAATGAAAGGCTCCTGAAAATCAAGTGCCTGTACTCTCTCACATAAAACTAACAAAGAGTGTCAGCCAGATGAACACAATAATGCAAAGGCAACGAGGAAATGAAGGAGAAACAGCCAATAAATAAAGATGTGCAGAAAAGACCTCAGAAAGAAAATTAAGTACTGTATGTTTTTCAAACACACCAGACGATATTCTGTACAAGCTGTTAAAAGTATGAGCTTTCATATAATTAACAAGTTTTCAACCCAGCTGTCTTAATAGAATACACATTAAGATCATCCTAAATCACAAGGGACTGGATTGAAAACAAACGTATATGAAGTCTAACACATTATAGCTTTAGTTCATGGTAAAGTGAACTTGCAGTTGCAGCTACATATCATATATGCTGCATGTCTATCTGAATACTGCTATTTATAATTACAGTACTGACAGCAAAGGATTGCCATTTGCAGGAAGATATCTGACGATATAGTGCTTTGTTTAGAAATGCTAGGACTTTTCTCAGATGTTTACAAGACTCGTGTGTTCCAGCAGAAATGGCAGCAGCAGCAAACGCATCAAGCCATGGTCTTGATTTACAGTGTGCTTCATTCACAAACCATTGATAAAAACTGAAACAACTGTTCTACCTTTTGATTGAAAACATTTTAAAGTTGTTTTTTTTTTTACCAATATCAACTGATGTTACAAGCTTTCAAAATCTTCAAAGGGACTGACAAAGTCAGCTCAGCAGATTTCTTCAGTATTGAGAGTGATACACAAACCAGAGGACACAAGTGAAAACTTTGTGAAAGTGTATTGAAAATGAGAACTGAGACAGTTCAATACCCACAGGGTTGTGGGAGTGTGGGTATTGTTGAAGCTGATAACCAGGCTGCTTTCAAGAAACACTTGGATGAGACTCTTGGGTGAATTAACTACCGTGTACCAAATGGGCAACACAGGGTGAATTTCCTCCTCTTGGTTGCCACCTTTATTATGTTCCTAAGATGCCATCAATTTTGGGGGGGAGGAGGCACAATAACAGTTAACACTCAATTCTGTTCCAGACACTAAAAAAATGTGTGAAAACATTCTCAGTGTCATTATGCTGTTTATACAGCATTAAAAGAGGCATTAAAAACACATCAAATGAGAGACATCAATGGAACCAATATCATTTGCAGTGTCTTAATGCCTCTTGGCATATTAGGCTTAAAAAGATAAGGAGTCAAAACAAAATCTTAAAATATGACCTTGAAAGTACACAGATTTTAATACTGTGAGGTCATAAAACTTCTAACATGTTTAAAAAACCTGTTACACAACTAAAAGCATATTTTTCATGTATTGAAACAACCTTATTTCTACCATGTATTTAATTCCACATTCATGATTATTATACAAAATATGACCCCTTTTGTGCTTTTTTAAGGTACGAATCCTAGTACCGTATGAAGGAAAATCTCCAGGTTAGATGAAGTGAACCAACAAGCTGTCACCATATGTTTTTGGTTCAACTTTTTGGTAGAAAGTTCCATATCTCAAACAGTCCCTGATGAAAACTACTGTGGCTTCAGGTACAGTCCTCAACCTTTTCGAACTCAAAAGAATATATCACCTTATAATAAAATACAAGACTTAAATAAAAAAAAAGGCTGGACCAGAAGGTCAAAGGTGTACATCCAAAGAGATATCACATGTGCAGATTACTTCCTTCTGCCATTTCAGTGCGTCTCTTACTTGCTGCCCCTGCATATCGGCGTAACTCATCTTTGGGGTGATACTGATGTCCTATCATCATCTGTGATGGGAATTGTGCTTACTGACACTGAAACTTGAGAGAGTATCCAATCTCCAAGGACATGAAATACACAACACTGGGAAGAATAATGGAATCATTAAAATTACTTCGCAAAAAATGGGTAGCTATTGACCAGTAGAATGATTGCATTTCCAAATTCTGCTCCACAGCAGCACACATATGTGACCACCAAGATTCACCACATAGCTCTAAAATTCAAACCGTGAGAGGCACATAACAGATTTTTCTGGCTTGCAAAACCTGCCAAGTCTATTCATGTTGACCTCAACATTAAGACCTTCATTATCTGGTTGAAAACCTACTTTAAAACAGTACACAAATTCTGAAATACCTCAAGTAAAGGTTTAATCAAACCTGTCCAACAGATTCAAAAAACAAAAAGACAAAAAATATCAGTCACTGGGCTGAAACAAAAATCAGTTTCAGATATGAATATGATGATTTTAAGTGAAGGACTTTTAGTACTTATTCAAAGCATCCCTGCAGATACCATTAGAAACCAAGGTAGAGCGTTCTCAATAGTACTGTTTATAATTTATTATTAGAAGCAGTGGTATTATTGATAACAACCATAACAGAGGAAAAAGGAGGATTCTTGTTATTTCAACAAACTTTGCTACAAGGAGCAAACAATGTAAGCTGACAACTTGTCTTAATGCGCAACCTTGTGATCAGCTTTTGTTACAAGCAGTGAAGAAAATAAAAGGTCAGGACTTTCTCCAGGCTTTAATACATAGTCCTTGCAGCTGTATTCCCTGTTCCTTGCCACTGGCCTTTTATTCTTCCTCAATTAAAAAGTAAGGAAAAGGCACCCTGAGCTCAGTGTTTGCTGACAAATTTTAGACATTTATGGTGTGTTTTTTTTATTTAAGACTGTATGTGAGAGCATAAAGCCATCTATTTTACTTTTAATCTAGTTTATAGTATGCAATAGGCTAGGCATTTTCCGTTTTAGTGGAAGAGATTACAAGAAAGCCAATTTCTTTTTCACTTGCAGTTCAACGTTATTTTTACTCTGTTCTGCCAGTATACAATGTGTGCATAATATGGAATATGGCTTCCTGTTACAAGTCTAATTACAGTTATTAAACTATTAAAATGGAATAATTATTAAGGTATAAACAAAAAAGTTGGCAGCTCCACAAAAGTCGCCTGCCCTTTTCAACTCATATAAATATAAATATAAATATAACATATAAATACGTTAGAAAATAAAAGGAGCCTACAATTTATCAACATTTTTCTTTCTTTTCAAAATTTTTGTGTTAAATAACCTTAATCACATACAAAAGGTTACAAAACAAGAAGGCTGTTTGGCACATTTAGCCCCTTAAAGAGCTAATTATCTGAAAACTGAACAAATAAGGAAAAGGCAAAGGAATTTTCCAGTTGTACCCTTTTAAAATATTTTGTCCTTATTATCCCTAAACCTGCACATTTAGAACATTTAGACCTGACCGGGTACCTATGTTAGGATGCTGTTTATTGATTATAGCTCGGCCTTCAACACAATTGTTCCCACCAAACTGGTCCAAAAACTCAGAAATCTTATGTCACTATCTGCAACTGGACACTGGATTTCCTGATGGGCAGACCTCAGGTGGTGAAAACTGGGCAACAATATCTCCTCTACAGCGATCCTATACACTGGAGCCCCACAAGGCTGCTGTCTCAGTCCTAGGCTAAAGTCCTTGTTCACCTACGACTGTACAGCCACCTATAGCAGCAACCACATCATTATGGCACAGCAGTGGAAACTGTCAGCTGCGTCAGGCTCCTCGGCTTGCAGATCTCCACCGACCTGGCTTGGACTCTCAACACTGTAGCAAATCTGAAAAAGGCACAACAGCGCTTGCACTTTCTGCGGTGCTTCAAGAAATGCAGTCTGGGGAAGCAGTTCAAACTTTTACCGCAGCACCATAGAAAGTGTCCTCACTAGTGGCATCACAGTGTGGTACAGCAGTACTACCATGCATGACAGAGATGCACTACAAAGGGTAGTGTAGTGCAAACTGTTCTCACCCCTGAGCTCTGGCAAGTGGTACCGCACTGTTAAAGCACGGACCACTAGACTCAAGAACAGCTTCTATCCCACTGCAGTACGCATCCTCAACAGCTAACTGCAAGGCCTCAGACTCAATATACATCTGCACTCTGCACTTATTAGTCTACCCTTTTAGTAGACTAATAAGTCGGTCTCACCACTACATATTTATTCTTCCACAATACATTTATTGTTCCTGTAGTCTACATTGTGTAGTGCTGTCTGTTGTACTGTGTATGTCCCGAGAGATCAGCACAATTACAAATTCCAATGAACATGTACATACTGTATGGCAATAAACTACTCTACTCTACTAGAATATTGGTTTGTGTAGGACCACCCACCCAGAAAAAATGGGTGAATATCTGTTACCAAGAGAGATTTCTTTGTACCACCAGGTTTTAAGCCCATGTATTGTGACTCTAGGAATAGTGCACATGGGAACAATGCCGTGAAGACTTACTGCTGATCGATGACAGAAAGTATCAAATTAATTGTTTTAAATTTAAATTTCAATGGGAGGTTTCTGAGAACAGGTGAAAATGAAAAACAGTCTGTCTCTCACTAAAACAAGATGTGGTTTTTGCAAAATACTTCAGAAATACACAGAAAAGCCACTGTAATCCTGTAACAGTGTTTGGTAACCATATAACAGAAGTAATGCTAACTGGGATGCTTCTCTACATCTTGTACAGTACATTGTATAACAGAAATTTAGGAAGTCCTGTTCACATGGGAGGGACTCTTACTGGTAGGTATGGAGGTATGTATGCATGTAAGAATGGACGGACTGATTGATTGATTTGAGGTTCAATCTATAGCTGTAATTCAAGCCTTTTATCACTTTCAGATCATTGAGCATCCTTGATAATTTGTGAAACAGCAGCACTTTTCCCTCTCTTTCAAAAACGTCAAATCCACTTTTTGCACAAGATGGAACTGCTGTCAAGGGGGCAGGGAAAAAAGAGTAAAGATATAAATCCAACTATACACCAGTCATGTACATTTCTTTTTTTACTTCTAGTACAATGAAATACTATCTATTAACCTCCATTATGCCATTAATGATCTTTTAACCATGAGGGAGCAGAGTCAGCTCAGTGTTCGACTAGAGAAACCTTTAATACAAAATAAGTGAAGTGGAAACAATTCCAACAGAACAGCACGCACATCTCTTCAGGCCATAAATCTGTTACACCACAGTGAAGGGCTGACACCCCTGGAACTGCCTGCGGCCAAGTCTATCCGAGTGTCTGACCTTGCATGTTCAGGGCAGCGCCGAGCGGAGCTCTGAGGATCTCCAGGGCTGCCCAGGAGGGCCAAGTGACAGCTATACGGCCTGAAATGCTATAGGCTGTCCCAAACAAAGTGACTTTGATTCCAGGCATTGGCATGTCTAGTGCCAGATTGTAACCGACATAACAAAGCCCGAAAGACAACACAAGGAAAACTTTACCCATCTATCCTTTGAGCTTCTAGAGGAAGATAAATGTCACCTGCTGAAGACATTTAAACACGCAAGACAGCCACAAGGAGAATGGCAAGGAAAGACTGCCCACAGCAAGGATGATACCCATGTAGCTGGGCTTTAGGTGCTCTTATTAGAATTATTCAATTATAAACACCAGTCTCCTCATGGAATAAAACTCATACAGAACCTGACCATTCCGTA
The DNA here is from genome assembly GCF_055471065.1 of Atractosteus spatula. NCBI lineage: Eukaryota > Metazoa > Chordata > Actinopteri > Semionotiformes > Lepisosteidae > Atractosteus > Atractosteus spatula. The sequence goes on along the minus strand of NC_142713.1, from coordinate 50,357,278 downwards.
GCAAAGGCCTTTGGCTTCTAACTGGCTGGTTATTTAACGAGTTATACAATTGAAAGATGCATTGATATTAGGGGGACTTCAAATATTTCAGGCCCCAGCATACAGTATAGCATTTACAGTGTTTTCTCTTCTCACTCTTGAGGAAATGGGCATAGCTGCTGTCTGGACCCTCCTGCTGTGTGCCTCTAGTAGCGTAGTTGTGCGTGCACAATTCCTAATGGAAGCTATCATTGTATGCAACAATAAAATTATGGGAAAGTTATTTGTATATTTTCAGCAGGAGCTGGTAGAGTGAAAATGCTGCACGTAGAGCACGGAACGGTAAATGATACATAACATTACGGAAAAAACAAAGTAGATTTCATTACAGCAATTGTCTTGCTTAAAGATTTAAAAGTGTTATCCAATACAATGTTATTTATTTCTGATGCTTTCCTTGTTTCATAAAACACACTTTTTTTTCCTCCATGAGTCAACTTCTGTGAGTGCACACAAATCCAGAACTCAGAACTGTCATCTACAGGAAGGCTTTTACCTAACCTAATTGGTGCCTGTGTCTGCTCCTGGCCTCTTCTACTGCATTTCCTATCCATTGTGTTTCTTTCTGCTAATTGTATCTCCGTTGTTACTGAACTGTTTTTTTACTTGACCTGTTAAGTGCCCTGTAAAATAAAGTGTATTACTTTAATACTGCTACAGCATGTGAAATGAAGTGTATTATTATGGAACTATAAAGAGAATTCATATTTGGCACTTTTACTTTTATTTAACTTTTCCTTTCATATGGGTTTGTGGTTAGAAATATGGTTCCCGTTAATCATCTGATGATGATGATGATGATGTTAAGAGGTGCACACCCATGACTGTGCTGCTGGTAATGACCAACTCTGTTTCAAGACAGCCACAGTCCTCTGGAGTTCAATCTCTGAACAGCAAGGAAACATGGAAATTTTAACCACTGAGGCTAAAGACTATGTCAATTAAATTATTAAGGGCTTCCACAAAGCAAAATCCCTGTTATCTCAGATGAGATAGGACCTTCTTGAACTACAGCATAACCCCATTGTTATGTCTATGATCATCTCTTACTGTCTCTATTTCACTTAAACCCTGGTCAAAAGTTTTGGATTCGCTATGTATTCCTACTAGAAAAAAGAGATAAGGACTTTTCTGAACCTTTTTTAGAAGTATTCCTTCCTTTTATGACTGGACTAAAACTCAATAAATCTGCTTTTGCAACAGATCCCAATAAGGCTATATCTATATCTATATACAGTATCTAAGGAAGTTATTATTAATAAATTCCAGTTCCACAATGAATCACGCAGAGACAGCCACAACCCATGATGCACTAATGTTCCTGAAGCTGATACTCCGCTTATTCACAACGCCTCAGTGAGTCTGAAAAACAATTTTCACCCAAGAATAACCAGTTCAAACACAGTAAATACACCCTTAAATCTTACAGATTTTTTAGATCTGCACTTCACTATTTTTGTGCTATAAAGTGTAATTCTAAAGAAATGCTGGGCTGCTCTGCATACATACAGTACTGTATATCTATAAAAACAACTTTTCATAACAGACTTATGAGCGAAGCAATCTAAGGTAATGAGAACTATCCTTAAGATGCTTATGATTCAATCATGTATGCCAAAAACTGCATGCTGCAACTTTCACACTGTACAGATCATCGTGGTCAACAAATGTATTCAATATGACTCAGTTGTCACTAGAAAGACTTCTGCCTTTGTAATTTCACTGTTTGTCATCAGAAGTGAAATGTCTTTCCTGAAGCTCTTTAAAAGCTGTCATTTCTAATCAAGGCTAGATCCAACCACTGTCATAACACGTAAAATATTTGAGGATGATTATCAACACTTTTCCTTCACTGCTGCAGTGACCTATTTAAAAATTAATAAAATAAAGAAAAAACTGGCCTTGAAAGCAAGTCAATTTCTAATATAATAGTAGGAGCACTTAAGCGGATGCAAGATCAATAGGTTGCACTGTATGGGTCAACTAGTTTCTTCATTTAAAATAATCACTTTGAAGGCCACAGTTCAGAATATTAACACAATCATTTAAGATCAGCAAAGCATCATCCTTTGAAGCAATTAAGGATAAAGTCTTTACCAAAAGCAAAAAATATTAATAGACCTCTCTCAGATTCAAAGTTTATCATCTTCTACCTTGTTTTCTGCTTGCATTCTGATATCATGCACTTTCATAATAGACAGGGGGTAAAAGCAAGATAATGATGTCATCCGCTAGAGTTCCTGCACAGTCAGCCTCACTCTGTTATTTAAAATAAAAATGCCTGTCAATACTACAACATTAGTACTAATGCATTCTGCCCACTAACAAAAAGATTGTTTTTTTTCTGAGTTATAAGAAGGTGTTTCTAAAAAGCAACTGAATGAGGGCTGAGTAGGATTAGAGTGGAAAACAAACCCAATATGTCACTGTTTAAAACTGGTCAAGAGAACACCATCAAGATCAGCTCTCAGTCAGTCTACTAGCTGAATAGATGTTCCCTCAGGGAGTCCTAATTTGTTTGGGGGTTTAAAATTGGTACGTAACATCCTCGGGGGACATTCACAGAGGTCCTTTTTGATAGAAAACAGCAAATTTTAATTAATAACAAATTGATGTATTTAAGATGGGGTTTTAAATTAATGCTTTTTTTTAAAATGCATTCCTGTATTTAAAATCTTAAAAAGTCTTCTGTTCATAACAGTTCGTTCACAGTAGATGTTAAATATAACATGAAGTTCTCTCATATTTTACTTATAACAGCACACTTTTGGCAATGGACAAAAACAAGTAACTTACTTTTAAGAAAGCGAAATCCTTTTGGGTAACACTTCAGATTGAGTTCAAGTTTTACATCTCTTTTAATTTGAGGTTTTCCGTCTAAACAGCAATTTTAACTACATGTTATTTTGCCTAGTATTTCTTAGGTTTCCTGACTAGAGGTGGTGTCCTCTCTTCAGGTTGAAGGAAGTTCTAGCTTTTTTTTATTACTACCTGCTGGTAGAGAGAAGTTCCCCTCTGTTCACAGGGTAGATGTGCACATCTGATCTCATTAACCAACACCTTCTTTCAAACAAATCGGCCTTGTCACAGCACTACAGATGTGCATTTCATTTTTTTTTTTTGCTGCAGGCTGAAACTTTTAATTGTGCACTGATTTAATGAAGCATGGCTGATATTTATACAACAAAGATCCTAGAGGGCTTGACACCCAGTAACCAAACAGTGTTCAAATCTATCAAGATCACTGGCATTTCCACCTACATTTAAACCACTCTCTTCACAAACCCTCCAGGGAGCTCCAGCATCTGCTCACAAACAGCATTGTAATAAATACACTCTACTTTAAACTGCTCTCTAATCAACTAAGGAAATGCACAAAAAAATATATTATCCTGTTGAAGCAGCAACATCCCTTTCAAAATGCCAAATGGTTTAGGGCATAATGGGTTTGAATACCACTCAAATGTCAGTGAGGGCCACAAGTCAAACAAAATTACCACCTACCTGTGCAGATAGTCTTTGCTGCTGAAAGTACGAACAAACATGCTGATAGGTCAACAAGGAGATAAGAGAACAAGGAGCTACATATCGTCTTAAACAATTGTCTGCCTCAGAACCTTAACCCTTTTAAACCAGTGGCATGCAGCCTTTAGAAAATGTTTTTTTCTAAAGAACTTCCTATACGGCAAGATGACATAGTTTAGCCAGTAAGTCATGGGTTCAAGTCCCTGTGTTTTTCCCAGTTGCTCCACTTCGCTATATAACAGAAACCAGGATAATCTCTGGCCAACCCAGCCAAAGTCACCCAGATATGGAAAATTCCTTACTACAGTGTGGTGAAAAAGCAGGTACAGTACACCTCCTTAAGATTGCATGGCTTAACATATTTAGACAAACAGTATCTGACCTTCACCTACTGAAGACCTTTTTAAATAAATGACAAAGTAGTGTGTTATTTGTCAAATAAGGTTAATTCATCTACTATTAGGACTTGTTGAGGACTAGGTGAAGGTCAAATATGTCTAAATATGTTAAACCACAAACCTTAAGGGGGTGTACTTTTTTATTACACTGTATAAGGTAAGACCCCACTGGGGGGTGTATATTTTTTACTTTTCCATGTGGCTAATAAAATAATTGAGTGGCACTGCTTCAAAAATCTCTAAATGGATTTCTATATGACTTCAGGAATTCATGAATTTTCATAAATCTGTCAGAAAAACTTCAGTTACAGATGCAGCCATTCAAAGTGCGCGTTACAGACACGTACCGCAGGTGACGTCGCTCAGTATGACGCAAGATGACGCGGGGCACCGCAGTACGTGATTGGTTGACCGACAGGGGCACTCGTGGTCCGTTGGTCTGTCGTAGAAAGACAGTAAACGTCTTTGCTGTGCCCGTTGTAGGTATTGAATTTTACCACTGAAGGGAAATCTTAGTAGCTGAGCATAAAAAGAATAGGAGCATACTGTAACGCGTGTGAAGGTCATAAACGATATTAATTTTGGAACATAAACATACAGTGTATAGCTGGTCTTGGTACTTTAAAGAAAAAAATACACACCAGTATTCCATTTCTCCCTAAACATTTTAAGCTTCGAAGTCTTTAACTAACGCGATACCGGAGTCAACAAGCATACTTTTAGAATTTGATTAAAAGGGAATATAATATGGAATCGCGTATCTAAAGAATTTAATAATGGTATTCGTGTGCTGCGACAGGGCTGTGTAGGGCTGTTTCGCCTGCCTGTTCATGTGAGCTGTCTTGTAGACGTGACTACCAGCTGACAGGTTGTGTTTTCGAATCCAGCTGGTGCTGGTCTTTTCTTTTAACAAACATTTCTTCGAAAAAATAGAATAGCGATATTATGGACAATCAATTGACTTTTATATTTCAAAATATCGCAACATGATCGATATTTGCGATATTTTGAACATATCTTCCCTTCTGACAGCGGTGCCTGCTTCTATTGTGTGTGTGTGTGCAACAGAGTAAATTTTTAATAGCGTTTTAAGCGAATAGGTAATTAGATTGCTCGTAAACCTAATCGCTTTTTCTACATAAACACAGCATGATTACTCTCTGAAAATGCTTTTCCTTTATTTTTAAAGTAGGCTCAGATTTCAACTATAGATCGTATTATTATAAACTTTCTTGGAAAAATGTATTTTATGTAAACCATGTTTGCTATTAATTCATTTAGGGCTAAAATACGTTCATTGTCTTCCAATCGAGTCGAGTTGACATTGGAAGCCTGCCACACCCGGACTGTTAAACCAACGCATTAGCACGTCAAAGCCCATTGAGGGTATTGAGCCAGTATTGGCTTTAGTATTCCCCCCCTCTCCCCTCAATTCAATTCAATTCAAGGTGTTTTATTTGCATGACAGATGGGTACAAGCAGTGTTGGGTATGTATATTGTAACGCTTACGGCAGACAGGCACTGTGTAACAGCCGGCGCACCAGAGCAGCGCACCGAGGGAGCGTCTGCATTTATAACTTGGTTTTTAAAATTAGTCAAGCAATATGAAGCATCTTCTTTTACTTTTGAGTCCCTTAAATACATTGAACACAGCTTTCTCACCACTTAAGATTGCTCTTGATACCATCCTTACACAAAGCAGAAGGGAGATTTTAGTGCCTGAGCATAAAAAGAATAGGAGCATACTGCAACGCGTGTGAAGTCCATAAACGATATTAATTTTGGAACTTAAACGTTCAGTATATGGCTGGTCTCGGTACTTTAAAGAAAACATACACACCAGTATTCCATTTCTCCCTAAACATTTTAAGCATCGAAGTCTTTAAGTAACGCGATACCGGAGTCAACAAGCATACTTTTAGAATTTGATTAAAAGGGAATATAATATGGAATCGCGTATCTCAAGAAATTAATATGCAATAACTGAGTCAAGGGACTCAGAGGATCCAAGGCTAGACTGAGTATAATAGGCTTCGGGCTTCTATTGTGACATCTACTGTAAATTACAGAAATGTTAAAAGTAAACAAAATAAAGTAACTAAAATGTGGTCTAAAATCACCCCTTTAGACACCCCTTTTACTTCACTGGTGTCAGATATGAAAGGCAATAGTCTCCCGTTCTGTCTGCTGTGTGTTGCAGCAGAGGGACTCCCTGCCGCTGAAAGGGGCAGAGTAACTTGCATGCCCTCTAGTACAGTTTACACATGCACGACTTTAAAAGCTAGCAAGACAGGTTTCGATTCACATTAGCTGGCGAGCCTTGTTAAAAAAACGAATGATAATGTAACATGCCACTGTTCATGAACAAAGTTATACTGAGATTTCCTAAGATACGCGATTAAAAAATAAATAAATAAAAATTTGAATCTCCCGCGGAACACATTCCATAAGAATCAGTGGTTTTACAGTATATATCGCCTTTAAAGGTGGCTTCTCAAAACGCTTTACGGGATAAAAACAACCAGAACAGCAGCAACAACAATATTGTATTTCGTTGCACTTTGAAAACCAAGTAATAACTTAACTATACAGTACGTGCAAACGTTTCGTATGTTGCTGTCGTGAATGTCTGCGTACCCATAAGTATCTTATTTGCCTTGAGTCTGTCTACAGTATCTCTGTCCCACTACCCCCATCTCTCCCTCAATTCAATTCAAGGTGTTTTATTTGCATGACAGATGGGTACAATTCTTGTTGGGAATGTATACTTTGATATTTACACCCGGCGCGGCACCGAGGGAGCGTCTGCATTTATAACTTGGTTTTTAAAATTAGTCAAGCAATATGAAGCATCTTCTTTTACTTTTGAGTCCCTTAAATACATTGAACACAGCTTTCTCACCACTTAAGATTGCTCTTGATACCATCCTTACACAAAGCAGAAGGGAGATTTTAGTGCCTGAGCATAAAAAGAATAGGAGCATACTGCAACGCGTGTGAAGTCCATAAACGATATTAATTTTGGAACTTAAACGTTCAGTATATGGCTGGTCTCGGTACTTTAAAGAAAACATACACACCAGTATTCCATTTCTCCCTAAACATTTTAAGCATCGAAGTCTTTAAGTAACGCGATACCGGAGTCAACAAGCATACTTTTAGAATTTGATTAAAAGGGAATATAATATGGAATCGCGTATCTCAAGAAATTAATATGCAATAACTGAGTCAAGGGACTCAGAGGATCCAAGGCTAGACTGAGTATAATAGGCTTCGGGCTTCTATTGTGACATCTACTGTAAATTACAGAAATGTTAAAAGTAAACAAAATAAAGTAACTAAAATGTGGTCTAAAATCACCCCTTTAGACACCCCTTTTACTTCACTGGTGTCAGATATGAAAGGCAATAGTCTCCCGTTCTGTCTGCTGTGTGTTGCAGCAGAGGGACTCCCTGCCGCTGAAAGGGGCAGAGTAACTTGCATGCCCTCTAGTACAGTTTACACATGCACGACTTTAAAAGCTAGCAAGACAGGTTTCGATTCACATTAGCTGGCGAGCCTTGTTAAAAAAACGAATGATAATGTAACATGCCACTGTTCATGAACAAAGTTATACTGAGATTTCCTAAGATACGCGATTAAAAAATAAATAAATAAAAATTTGAATCTCCTGCGGAGCACATTCCATAAGAATCAGTGGTTTTACAGTATATATCGCCTTTAAAGGTGGCTTCTCAAAACGCTTTACGGGATAAAAACAACCAGAACAGCAGCAACAACAATATTGTATTTCGTTGCACTTTGAAAACCAAGTAATAACTTAACTATACAGTACGTGCAAACGTTTCGTATGTTGCTGTCGTGAATGCCTGCGTACCCATAAGTATCTTATTTGCCTTGAGTCTGTCTACAGTATCTCTGTCCCACTACCCCCATCTCTCCCTCAATTCAATTCAAGGTGTTTTATTTGTTTGACAGATGGGTACAATTCTTGTTGGGAATGTATACTTTGATATTTACACCCGGCGCGGCACCGAGGGAGCGTCTGCATTTATAACTTGGTTTTTAAAATTAGTCACGCAATATGAAGCATCTTCTTTTACTTCTGAGTCCCTTAAATACATTGAACACAGCTTTCTCACCATCCTTACACAAAGCAGAAACTGTCCGATGACTCACAGTACAAGTGGAAAGATTACAGATTTTAATCGTCTTTAATTTTGTCTTTAATTTTGCCTGTGGAGTGTATCTTATTAAGCTCTAAATTGCATTTTGAGCGCGGTTTTTTACTTTTTTTTAATTGCATTTTGGGCGCGGACAGCACATACAAGGGTTAATGAACTGCGCCAAGAAATTTAAAATAGTATTCTTTAGGTGTGAGGGTAGGAGTGGACCGCAGCAGGCATAATCAGCAAACCAGGAAAACAAAGAACAGGACAGGTGAGATGTGTATCCAGAAAGCGAGTGATCAGAAAAAGGAAATGGAAAACGCAGAAAAAGAAAACGCTTTACAGGATAAAAACAATAACAACAGTAGTGGCTGGGCGAACGATTTTTTTTATCGAAATACAAATTGAGATACTGTACTGTATAATGATGTGCATGAACAAAGGTATACTGCAATTTTCCTTAGATACGCGATTAATGCTTCGTAGGAGGAGGCGGTCTTTTCCTCTTGTCTAACAGTTTGTCCACAAACAAAACATTCCTGTTAGACAAAAGGAATTGAAAAAAAACAATTTTGTCAATGAAAACCGGTGTGTGTGTCTCTCCCTGCTGGATGTTCCTCTCACAAACTGCTGAATGAATAAAATAATTTTATTGAAAATGCGTTTGCGATTGTCTGGTATTTAATCTGGTCCCTTTTAACTGTTTTTCGATCTACTGTATTGCTTTGAGATGCCACTTTTAAAGGCGATATGTAAAATAAAGTTTTTTTTATTATTGTTATAGAGAAACATGATCAGATTTTCCCTGGTTCAGAAAAAAGATCTAAAGTGCTACACATAACTTTCTTAATTCGATGTATTTAAAGCAGTGAACTACTGTAGGTGTCACATAACATTCAGAAATACAATCACGTATTTGACAAATAAAAACGATTATAATCTAATCCTTCCACGTTTGATCCCAAAATCCCAAGAAATATAAATCTTGACGGGTAGAAAGCTATGCTGAAAGTTTATTAAGATGCTTAGAAGACAAAGATACTGTATCAATTTATGTTGCATTAGCCTGATTATGATTAAAAAACACATATAATTAAACACGCGTTTGCGATTTAAATCAGAACACGATTTAAATCAATATCGATTCCATATTATATTAGCAGAAAAGCTTAAAACTACCACTTTTTCACACGCTATTTCACATGCTAGTTAAATACTTCGATGCTTAAAATCGTTAGGGAGAAATGGAATACCGGTGTGTATTTTTCCTTTAAAGTGCCGAATCCTGGAATCTGACTGGCTGACACCCCTCTGAAGTGGTTCCATAAAATCTGGTATACGGAAAAGAAAGCGTTGATAAATACAAGTGTCTTTTAATACACTCTTTGCTGTGCTCTTGAGGATCCTTGTGATATTTTAAGCTCTAGTTGAATGATAAGTGTCGCATTTTAAATCATTTTCGTAGTTAGAAATTATGAAACGCCCTGTTAAAAGCAAGGAAGTTTTTATGCCCGTTGAAGTAAAACAAAATGCCTGACAAAGTATGGCTTGGACAGATTCCAAGTGCTTGTACAAATGTGCTAAAGAAATTATACTTTGAGTATACAGCTTGTCTAAAGTCATCCATTATTAATACTATTAGTAATATCTTCAGTAAAGGCTTTGATGCATAAATATTTATGATAAAGGTAGGCTGTGTACTTTTGTCCAACTGAGCAATCTTGCTTTCATAAAATATACCAACATTTTAATGACTGATGATTAACATGCTGTAATACACAGTTCAAAATTAAAGGCTCAAATGCTGTACATGAGAGGTTAAGCTCCCCCTGGCGGTTTTACAAGGCGACGCCGGATAGTTAACCACGTGACACCACGTTAACTGCGTCATACCGCGTGATACTGTGACACGCCCACCGGGGTATGCCGCGAAATACCTCACGCATTTTGAATGGCTGCATCTGTACATTAATCTGTTCCTGGTCATAAGAAGCATATGCCTATGGGAAGTATTGATTAAAGCTTCAGCTGCAGACAGGACTCCAAAGCACCTCTTAGACAAAGCCCTTGGCTTTGGTTATAAGTTAAAGCCAAAAACAAAATAAAGGTTATTAAACTTACAAGACAGGTGAAATATACATAGCAAAATGTTTTTTCTTCTAACAGTGCCAATATGTGAAGGTATTTGAAAGCGTAAGTCACCAGGTGCCAGACAAACTCTTACACAGCTAACAACAAGAAGTACTGTATAAACACCCTACTTTATGTCATCCTAGGCAATAAGGAAAGAATTGTGCAGCTCTGAAAAAAAGGGCTGTTTTCATTCCAAATTACAGGATTAAAAAAAACTGTGATTTGAAATACTAAATATAAGGCAGCCTAATATTAATGGAAGCAAAGCAGAAAACATATATATAGCATATAAATATACAGTACATGTTCTACTGGCTTAGTCAACAGCAGCAGCTCAGGTCCACTAGTCAGTTACAGTTATTTCTATGTCCTTCTTCCTCTCTCCCACTTCTAAAGCACAATTTTTCACCCTCACCCCTGAGTGGCAGAATAAACTATCACAGAAATAAAACTGCTTCGTCCCTAACCAGAGTTTGGTGCCTGATGAAGATTCATTTTAGAGGCACCTGCAACCACTAAACCACATCTTTCAATAACACTTACTGTATTGGACTAATATTATTATATAATGTATAGATATAAAATGTAAAATACTAATTGTACTTATTCACAGTAAGCACGGAATGGGTATCTATGAGGATTTTCTGTATGCACACACTCAGACAACTGTTTTACTAGTTAAAAGTTTGAATAGCATTTTTATCCTGCGGATCCAGTTTGCACTAATTTTATTGTTATTTTATTAATTTATTTTAACTTACTTTACTTGCATGATAAATCCTTTATATTTACAATTAAAGTAAAGTTTCTGTTTTGGATGTTCGCTGGCTAAGTAGGTCTACTAAGCAAATAATAAGCAAAGATAAAGAAGAGCTATCTTTCGAAGTGCACGCCTTTAACAATGAGCACTGGAACAAAGTAACAGTAACAAACTGATTTAACAATTGGAAGCTGTTTGCTTTTTTGCAGAAACAAAAAGAGTCTTACGAAAGACAATCACTTCATAGCACAAACGGTGTTTAAATGAAACGATTTGTTAGCTGCATTCTTCTCATAGACTTTCCAAAGTAATTATCTGGCAATACAGAAGTTACTTGTTTAACAAAGCAAAACTGTTTAATAAAGTAAACTTTAACTTGTTTAATAAAGTAAAAGGACAGTTTTAAAAAACCTAAAACTTTCTACAGATTACATACAAATTCATGTTTTGGTAAGAGATCCTGAAAACTAAAACCAGGTATTGACTGTTATCCCACACACACATACAGAAACTTTCCTAGAGAGAAAAGTCAATACTATATAAGGGTCTTCATGATCTCCAGATATGGAAAAACAATTTCACAGCTTTTATAGTAAAAAAAATACATTGCATTTCCAACACTGTTATTAAAAGATACTAAACACAGTCAAATATACTCTCAAAAATAAGTGTCAATTCAACACTAAAATGAAAAATCAATTTAAAAAAGATCTAGAGAAACAAACAAAATCAGATTATAGCAGATTTTATAATATCCAGCACCAGTTTAGATCACATTTTCAAACCCCTGGCCACTATTCTTTATATTATTGAAAAAGTAGCATTGTCTCAATCGATAAAATGAATTGAAGAGACAAAAGTAAATTGTAGCTGATAGCATGACACTATAGTGGAGGCTAGCCTTCACTGAGATTCTATGAAATTGCACACTGCCATCAGTACTTCAAAAGGTTTCTTAAACAGTTTGGCCTCCATTAAGCTTTTATCAATGCCGTTTTTCAATTCTATCATATTCAAAACTTCTTATATTTGTCATTCATATTTATTCTCATTGATTTATTCTCAACCTATGTGATCTAAAAAAGTTTTTACTTTCTGGTAATTTCAGTAATGATGGTAATCTAGGGGTGATTGCAGAGGCATCTGTCTTTCCTTTAAAATGCAGTAATTTAACAGCAAAAGAGACACTGCATTTTTGAAAGCAGAATAGGGCTATGCCATCACCCAGTACTCAGTAGAAGCCTTCAAGGATGACTACATAAATTATGTCAAATCGGTATAATATAAATGCACTTCCTAATTCACTTTTAGTACAAAACATTTTCTCACGCATTGGAACATTCTCTTGTCAGAAAGAAAAATTCAAGGTAACAAATCTTTTTTTTAAAGAAACACTTAGTTTAAAGTGATGGTTTCAGGAGCTTCACAGATGTACTGTACTTTGTTAATTTTTCTTTAATATTATTGATTTGACTTTTTTCAACAATGAAGGTATATTTTAGAAACGTTCTTTAAAAAAAACATTCTTGACTGTTACAAATAACACAGAAAATGTTTTACCTCAGCAACGGGTGGAAAATGACCGTAATATTTCTTGCTCCTGGTTTGCAAACAAACTTTGTCTCTCCTCCTTCAATTAGGTTGTCATCAGCCCCTCCTAAAAACACAGTTAAAAGGTACAGCTTAGAACATACGATATATACAACTTCAAGAAAAAAACTGAATTAATCAAAAAATCTCTAGCATTCTAATGTATGAATATAACTTCTAAGCATTTCTTTTCTACATAAATTAATTTTAAATATGCATTCTTTAAATCCATTTCAAAAGCATAAAAGCCTTAAATCTACAGTACAGTAAAGCACAAAAATCCAATAAACATTTAGGAATACCCCCTCAGTAGTACTGGCAAGACATACCCCCTCTTTTACCAGGTTTTCAATAATTAAATAAATATAGTTCCTTGAATTACCCCAGAAATTAAAGGCACTAAGTATTAAATTTAAGATTCCGGAGACCCAGATTTATTACATGTTAGAATAGCATAAATTAGTTTTAGAAAATGACAATTACTTTATTTTGGTTTGTATTCTTCCTTTGCTGTACATTTTATACCAGAAATAATATTCTAAATTCCCATCGTAGAACTTCAAAAATCTCTTAATCGAACCATAAGAAGAACATGACACATATCATTGATAGGTTTTCCAACAAATTGTTTTGTTTTCTAAGCAGAAATGTTATCTCCAAAAAAAAAAACAAGAAATTACAAAAGTTTTATTTAGAAGCGTTTGGGTCTCATAACTTAAAAACTGTCCAGGCTCTCCCTGAATTAAAATGTAAACAAATTTTTTTTTATGGCCCACCATTGCCACTCAGCTTGTAAGAAGTCATTTCCAGACGCTGTTGTCAATGTTAATGACCTCAACTGATGAACAAACCTGGCCAGTCGAAATCATTACAAAGACAGTCCTGCCCCTATAGTTTGTGCAAGTGAACCTGACACAAACTGGGTTAATAAGGAAATCATTGGTGTATAAATCACTGAGGCATAAAGTAGAAAATCAACTGTCGGACGTCTGTTTTCCTTATTACCTCAAGTCATCCTGAACTAATCAATATAATTGACAGAGAATGAATTCCACACTGTCAATAAAGGTTCCCAAAATGGCAAACTATGCACGCCTTGGTGCACCAATGAATATAAATAAAGATACTAGCACTCTGGCATTTCTACCATCTCGGTAGCAATGTTAATTTACTGTATATTATCCTGTAGCCTTATTACCAAGTTTGAAAAACTAACCATGTTATGTCTCAATGAATGAGCCTCTGCTACATTAAACAACAGTATCATACCTATTGTTTAAATGCTACTTAGAGAAGTGTACTAAAAGACAGGAATTCCATGGACTGGCTGAACTACAGAACATGGAATTCAGAACACAGTGAAGCAAAATGTGTTTAAAACAAACACATAAATCAAAGTGCAAACCTGTAAAATATCCAAGTTCTGACTTTTTCATAACTCCAAGTTATGATTTTTTAAATGAAATATTAGGCACCCAAACTGGATAAAGTGGAATAAACACTTCAGCAGCGCCAACTGCATAACCTCAAACTAATAATGGGATATCACAGCCGTTTTCTCATTAAAGTTGTTGTCAAAGGCAGTTTTAAGGGCAACATGTTTATAACCTTTTTCAAAAAACAGGTCAGTAGTATTTTCAACATTGTGGTAGGATACAATATTTTGAGGCGTTAAATGAAAATATTGTTATTAATACTAATTGCAGATTACTCATAATGTAAAGGTACTTCATGAATTCTGCATTTAGGCCTCACACTATCGTTTGAAACAGTTGTTTTACTTCAGTCTTTTGGCTTGATAGTAAATCCACTGTCTTCTTCTCAGTAATACAGCTTTTCCTGCAGAGCTAATAGGATTCCATATATTAACCTGGTCTTTTCATTCCCATCCTTTGGAGACATGTTCTAATAATTGTACAAAGATTTAATTTCCATGCAATCTCCTCCCTTGGTAATGCTAAGGGAAAATAATACAGGAAATTCTTAAAATAACTCAGTCTGGAGGCAGCAGAGATTGCCACAAAATATCTACCTACCTAATTAGTACATCAAACAGAAGCCAGTTTGATTTCAATCTGTGCAAAGCTTGTAATCCTTATGAATGATCATTGTTTCTCATCAGTGATTAGTGTGATGTGTCCAACCATAACAACTACGAAAGGGACATATTCTCCACGTACAAATGTTTTTCTTTTCTTGACAACAAAATAAACACGTACAGTACACGATTAGACATACTGTACAGTACCATTGCATCAGTTTCAAAACCTGTTGTCATTTCTTCCGATTTAACTAAGGGAAGGTTTGGTTTGACTGTGTTGAGTTATACTGTATCATGGTGAAAAGCAAGAGTTCCACTGAGAACCTGTCTTCCTTGTGATTTTTTTTCTTTTACAGTTTCCTCTAACACAGAATAGATGACGCAGAATAAAATCAGGGACAAGGTGATTCTTCTTAATCAACTCTTGCTGTAGGCCTGGACTTTCTAATGATCATTATGTCGCTTTTGCATCATAATTGTTGACTTTGGTGAACACTCCATCATGTAACACACTGACATATTACTGAGTACTTCAAAGAACAGCCTTCTTGGCGAAAGAAAATTATGAATCCTTAGTCCATATACGAAACCTTGGTACAGTAAATGGTTTACTGTACTCTGATTTCTGTGCCTTTTTTTAGCCCTCACGTTTAAAAGAACTGGGCAATCAGCACGTCTCTTATCCCAGATTTTCACATGGCCCTCATGTCTTATCATTCAAAAAGCTGTCTGAAGGATGCTAGCAAAGAGGGAAATGTAGACTCCATTACAGCGGGCAGAAGATGCAAAGAAGTAAAAGAGGTTAAATGCTTGTAAACCAAAACCGCTCACATTTTAAAAAGCAAGTTACAGATTTACACTGGAAGTCAAAAAGGTTGATTTTCAATGGAAGATTTATATAATGCTGACATTCAGCGTTTATTTTTCATACTCAACTCCCTGTAATAAACGCATGAAATAAGAAAAGTGCAGAGGGGTACAGGCACAATCAGTTTCTACAACCTTTTTGTTTCAACAAGCAATACAATACATATTTTCACAAGATTGCACAGCAAAAACTGTTAACATGCTTGGGCAAGTATTCCTACAATAAGTCACTATCGGTGCATATCCTCCGTTGACTTCTATTCCAACGTGCAAACGATTCTGAAGCACTGGATGAGCTGTCAGCAACTATCGTGTGTGAAGATATACAGTATATAACACCTTTAAACTGGAAAGAAAACTTTTTTTTCTCAATCTCATCTCTAACCTTTTTTTCACATTGAAAAAAAATGTTGTATTGGGGGAAAAAAAAGTGGCTTCTATAAAACCATTTTTATTTTGTGGATGAAATTCACTTTTGTGGAAACTGATTTCTTGCTGCTGAGTGGAAACAGAGCCTACACATCCAATTTTCTCATCTTGTTCCTGCCGTTCTTCTCTGCCAATTCAATTAAGACTCAATTACGACTTAAAAACAATACAGCGTGCTCACTGGCTGTGTTCAAATTAGAAACTCTAGCTCCCTGCACTAATTCTGCAAGCACTCAAAGTACCTTAAACTTTAATACAAAGCACCTCTTCTCCTGAGAACACAGCTGACATTTGAGAGGAAGTGTATCTACTGTATGGAGCAATGAAGTTCAAACGCTGATAACAAGCATGGTAATTGAAAACTCAAGAGGATATTGGTCTAATCAAGAAAACAGTCAAAGCTTTAATCACATGCCTCCACTATGAACGGGGATTTGAAAATCCTGTTATTCAACAAGATGACCCTAATATTGTGATTAATCAAAGTCCCAAGAACCTGTTTTTAATTAAGAAGAAGGAAAAAAAAATGCTTTTCTCCGTGAAACAGGTTTCACAAAGAAAACAAAACTCGAAATTATTTTCCAAGTTCCACAGGTATATAAGCCATGGAAAGCCAAATATGAAAAATTAAGCATTCGTAAAAAATACATGTTTAGAATTCAACTACCCTGTTAGTCTGAGACTCAGTCTCATTTATTGGCTCAAAATACAGATAGTAATTCTCTCACAGTTTAAGGTAATAGCACACAATAGCTTCATTTTCTTAGTTTTGATGTTGAAGAAGTCTACATGTCTAAAATAATTACAATATGCATATAGAAAACATAAGTGTTTTAGTATATATATTAGAACATAAACCAAAATTATTTTTTATTGAAATTCACTTAAAGCCTTTGTTTAAAACTCCTGTCACAATGACACAAAAATGAAGTCACACTGAACATGAAAGTAAACACAGTAGCCTCTATATACGCATTTACACATACACATGACAATAACCATTTAGGGATACACAACAAAAAATCACCGTTTTACTTCAATAGCTTCCTGAGTGCATAATTGTATTTACATTTTAAATAGTGACCATAAAGGTTATAGAACAGTTACATGTAATAGTAAGTCATCTGATTTTATAATAATGCCAGATGCTCAGTTTGTTTGGTATTTCTGTTTAGTTAAAATTGCCAAAATAAGCTGAAAATCTGTATGAATAAATATGAAAAAAATGTGATTTTATTAATTAAATAACACTAAAAGATACATGTTGACCTGCCTGATTAATTAACAGTGGTTGGAGGACTGGCTGAAAGAATGAAATCGCCATTTTCTCTGGGCCAAAGATTAGCTGAGGTAGGAGCAGAGAAAGTGATGGAGTCTTTTTAGTCACCAATAAATGACATTTTGGCCTTGAAAGAAATTACAGCAGAAAACGGTTGGGAACTCTTCAGCAGGCATTCTACTTATTGCCGTGATGTGCAAGCTGACCAATGGGTCAGTGCACGTGTGAAGATGTGAGGAAAAAAATCTCCTTCCGCACAAGAGCACACTTGGTGCAGATTCAGGGTAAACTTAATGATCAGCTGCTTCTCGTGACCTGAATCTGACAGAACAACGTGCCAGTACTTTAAACAGGGGACAACTATGACTTCTTGGCTCTAGCAGTATAGAACATCCCTCAGCAGTCCATCCAAAGGCTGATTAGATCTAAAAGACAATGGTACGGAGTCTGTGCAATTAATGTGCAAGGAGGACAGACCCTACATTAAAAATATGCTTTCATTACATTAGAAACTTATCGCAACTTATCCAAATATTTGATTAATTCCATTAGACCTGGGTACTGCCTCGCTTTTGTATATCAGTATATGTAAGAACACTATACAGTATCAGGGCATATAATACAGTAGGTGTTTCTTGTCTCAAAATGAACAAACTCAGGAAAATATATTTAAGGCCGTCATTCCATTTACCAAAAATCCGTTCTGTGCATTAATTTTTAAATAATATATGTTTGGGAAAATCACGAGGTTTTTAAACTGTTTGCTTTTTTTTCTGTTTTAATATATTCCACAATATATACACCAATATCCAAAGTTAAAATAATCTGAAAAATGTTAAATAATGTTAAAATAATATCCTAGTCCACTGGGAATATGAATGCAGTCAAACCTCGGTATTCACGAGGATTAGATACCTTGAATAGCGATTTCACGGATGCAGGATGTAATACCTTATGGGGAAAAGACTGTAGGTACTGTGGCTGATGAAACAAGCATTTCCTTAGTCATATTTTTGTTATAACTATTTCAGAAATGGTGTTAGCATTTACTGGTGGGGTTTTTTAATGAAAATGAATACTGAAAATATAAAGTAGTATTTTCCCCCTTTAGTTCATGTTACATGTGCAAACATATGAATTAGATCACGGTTATGGCATTTTAGCTTACCCTATATTAGAGATGGTTTTTTTTAGCAGAGTGCATTTTCTTTACTTTTCACATTCTGTTTTTATTCCTTTTATAAAAAGCAACACCACCCTACTGTAATAAAGATTATTAAGCATAGAAATTACAGACAAGAAAGTAAATTATGTGTACTCTCTTCCACTCCCACTCAACCAGCTCACCCTCCTCCTCCTGTGGTTTAGCTACTTCTCTTTCTTCTAATTTATTTTGTATTCTTTTCCACAAAACAAGCAAGAACTAAGAGTGTGCTAACTTAGGGGACCATGGATGTCGTTTGTTTGTTATTTAACGTTTCTTTCATTTCTCAGCACAACACACGCATACAGACATTACTAAGCACACCTAATGCATAACCCATGATGCACTTCTATAGTACATAAACTTGCCGACTCTTCGTTAAACCTAAGATGTGCCTTTACTACAGAAACCAATACAGGTTAGGCGAAGTAGATCCTCAAGATGAAGATGCACAACAAGGGTGCCCTCATTTTGCCCTACTGCGCAACACGAGATTGACCACGGAAAACGTGGTCACTAAAAACTTTGTGGACATAGGCAAAATCGCGAATGCAGAACTCAGTATTAAGGTTTTACTACATAAAGTAACTCAGATGATAGCCAATATTTAAATTAACCCTGCTAATATTCATTCCTTTTTGAAATATTTTAAGAATTTTCAATGTAGCAAATTAAGCTCACATCAACTATCTGTTTTTTCCCCCCAAATAATCAAATCAAGACATATACATGAAAAATATTTAATTCCCAAGGATATTCCTGCTTTTTAAATTCCCAAAGAAAGTGAATGGCAGAAGCACATTTTAAACAAAAGGAAGGCGCTAAAATTTGTTTACTAATACCCGCCACTGTTTCTTTTACAAAGCATTTACTATCGTGGTCTTCAGACAGCTACTGCAGAGTGACTTCATCATCATTATTCATTACCATGAAGCACAATCGCATTTTCAGTCAAAGCTCATAAAGAGTCCACACTACACGGTAACCTATTGAAACTTTCTGACATGAAATCCAGAACAAAACAGTCAATGTTACTGGAGCTGCGCTGTACACAGAAAGCAAGCCGTCCACTGATTGGCAAAAATCAGCAGGCACTTCATATGGACAATCTGCAGCCAGCCTAAATAAGAGTGAACACCACAGCAAGAGTGTGGACAGCAAGAGCTGTGGTCGACATCAATTCTTAAAACTCCGTTCTACATGGCACAAACTGTCTTGCAGTCATACCGCCAAATGAAATGGGTTGAGTGCAGTTTGCAAGGAAAAGGGAAGAAAACCGTCTCTGTAGCAGTGGATAATCCCAGATTATCTTGACTCCTGCATTATTTTTACAGGGATACCACACTGGGAAATGATCAGCCCGTAAATATGTTCCACCTATTATACAGGCAAATCCTCAACAAATAATTTAGCTAGGGGGTGATTTTGTGAAATTGCATTAAGCACACTTTTTTTTAATTTGGCGTGCAGGTTTGTAATACATTCAGTTTCAGACACTTGTATTTGATATGTGACCTGGCATAGCAATGATGCAAGGATTACCAGGGATACAGGCATGCTCCCTGGAATGCAGATGAAATTACTTGATCAATAATAATAAAGATGATGATGATGAGAGAAGAATAAGGAATCATAAAAAATCTGGGTAGATATACAGTACAGTGTATCAATGTTTTTAAGGATTGTTAGGAAACAATTTTTATTGTTTTCAGTTCACTTGTGTGCTTCTCTTCCATGAGGTCAAGAAGAACTCCCCAGGAAATTCTGTTTGTTTATCCTTAGAAAACAAAAGTAGAGTCATTTTAAGAGTTAACCAGTCAGTATGCCTGTTCCCGAGTATTTTCTTCTGAAAAACATGAAGGTCGACAGGTTAGTGAAATTGTCATAATGAGAAAGGGGGGAACAAAACAAAGCTGCTGGAAGCCCAGGGAGAGAGCTGATGAACGACAGCTTCCAACACTAATAAGTTCAGGTACATTTAATAATTCATGAATTCAGGCCTGTTAGAACTCCTGCACTGTCTGCTCATCTGATTGGCTCATAATGAGCTCCTCATGTTATTAAAATGAATTAGGACTATATCCATTTTGGTCAGGGGAAGTGAACTGAGAAAAATGTGATGACTCAGGTAACCCATACTTGAAAATGAAGATAGTCATTTCCAGATGCATTAATAATTTAAGTGCTACGTGTTACACCAGGAATCCTTAGTAGCTCCAAGTAAACTCAAAGTCTTACATTCCTGAAACCTTCAATCAGTGAGTTTAAAATATCTTGCTTTACTCCATCATATGAAGGAAAATCTTGGAAACTACTCTTAACTGCAAGAAATGGTTTTGCTTTAGAACTATCAATCAAAAAAGACTAAAAACACAACCCATGGCATTTCATCCATTATTTCAATAGCTGTGCTTTAGATCTTTATCTAAAGATGTCACTTAAGAACCCAAGAAAGGTTCCTAATTTTAAACAAACTGCCTCAAAAAACATCAGTCTGAAGTGTAATGGTTCTAAACTGTCTGTATCAGAGGAAAAGAGGCCATCAGGCCCATCGAGCCTGATTGACAGTAAGTTGCCAACTAATTCAAGGATCTCATTCACCCATTTCTTGAAAGAAGGTTGGTATCAGTTTCAACGACATGGCTGTGCAGCTTGTTCCATACTTCTACAATCCTTTGGGTAAAGAAGTGCCTCCTGCTCTCAGTTTAAAAATCATTTCCATCATTTCCGCCCTCTGTTCATGGTTCGTGTTCATTCAGAAGAAATCCTCTGGGTCAGCTTTGTCATTGCCCTAGTGTTCTTCGAGCAGGTCACCTTGTGATCTTTCCTGCTCGAGAGCAAAAAGGAGGAGATCCTTTAGTCTGTTGGTATAGGACGTTCCCTTAACCAAAAAGTAAAGTGCTGTGTGATCTCTGAAGGATCACTATTTCCATAATTTTCCACTCCTGCCTAAAACACAGTGTGATTTTACGGGGTGTCTTCTCTCCACCAGAAGCCAGGACCAGAAGAATTTTCCTACAGCAGACCCAAAAGACTTGGAACCATTGAAGCTGATATGCATGGAGTAAGACCAGAATAAATATCTAGGAGTCTGTTGCTATCAAGATCATGAACTTCTGCATCAACCCCATACGGGAAATCTGAATCAATCCTTTTGACATGAGTCTCCTTCACAATCACACTCCTACAGGGGTCACAAATAGACTGAGATCAGCCTGTGCCAACAAGACTGTCTTTCAAGACAACCCAGTCCCTAACTAAACCAAAGTATGAAAAAAAAGTCTGGTAAATTGATCTACAATTAGGACAGAATCAAAATTCATATAATTTACAGACAATCTCATAGTGCAGATGGCTTTCTTAGGCCTGCTACATGAGGCAGGGTTGTCTGAGAAGACATACTTTTCAACACTGTCTAAAGAGTATGGAATATTTGCTTTTCACGAGCTTTAGACAACCCGGTCCTCAGGCAGATGTGCATAACTGTGTTAAATGACGTAAAAATTAACCTGCTGAAAACATCCTATACAGTATATACAAGTACACAGATTTGTAGCATTGGATGTGGTAACGACGACAATCAGGACATGCACAGGACATGTATACAGGAGTCACAAATAATAAGCTTTTCTAGCTACAGGATTTATGTAATTCAAACACATTATTACAAAAACAAAATACTTGTATGTTCTACAGTGACAACCTTCAGACAACCTAGACCTCAGGTAAATTTGCATTAATGTGTCATATGAGGTAAAAATAAACCTGCTGGAATAATGCTATATATATATATGTAATTGGTATGAGAAACCTTTGCTTTTTATAGAGAATAATTCCATGTTTTCATGCCTCTAGACTGGTCATCAAGGATAACTGTTCAAAATACCCTATGGTAGTTACCCTATCCTGCAGTTCATTAGTAATACATCTACCTGAATGCTGTGTATCATGTAAAAAAAAAAACATACCCAGAGGTACTTAAATTTACTTTTAGAGAACTTGGGTTTTGTGCTTCTGCCACTTTGATGTCCCCATATCTGCATTTAACAATGCTTACTGAGTATGGACTTCAGATTCAACCTGTCACACATTCTAGTCTTCACTCATTACGGCTTGCTTGTGTGGCACTTTCTGATTGGCTGCTTGAAAATTGGAGTGTACTATGTAAGTGTCCAATTGCACATTTCATTTTTTTATATGAGAGAAGTGATTCTATCACACAGCTTTTATTTGCCTTTGATTTAATCATATAAAACATCCAGCATTTTCTAACAGCTTTAACCACTAAAGGGCCATGGGTGAGTTAGACCTCTACCCAGTAAGCAACGGGTGCAAGGCAGGATACACCCCAGACAGGACGAAAGTCTGTTGTAAGGCACTCATAGACACAGATACAAACACACACTCCGCCAGGGCTGTTATTTCCAGAAGCCAATTAATTTCACTTCCGTTCATACCAACAGCATCCTCCAAATAGCACCAATATTTACCAAAATAAAGAAATAAACACTCACGTACAGACAAATGAAATCTAAATGCAACAGACTCTGTGACTGATTTAACATTCTAGAAAAATCCCCTGGACACCCAGCTATACAGACAACAAGTGGGCAAGTGCTTATTAAAAGAATACAGATGGGCTCCATTTGATTTTCTTTCCCTATACTCTGGGTACCTAGAGAATAGCTTGGTACTCTTATTAGCTGAATAAAACAAGGGAAGCTAATATTCCTCTTCTCACCTGTTCACGACAACTTGGCACAGCTACGGAGTGATATGGCATCATTTCATATACTGTACATGGCTGCCATAACATTTCAAACAAGCTACCCGTTGACAAAGACAGTTGACTAGAAATTATGTGAAATATTTTACAATCAGAGAGATATATATATGCTCCCAGTGAAGAACATTATAAAATGCCCAACAAACCTCGATGGAATATTCAATAAAGGAAAGATCCAAATCTTAAACAGCTAACATTCTGTGTTGGTAAATATTACCAAACACAGTCTATTTTTTTATTAGAAATCTTTCTGCTATTGAATGTGTTACATTTAGAATATCTTATTGCATTACTGCCAAACCAAAGAAAAGATATCACAAATCGGAACCTCCTTTTACCTCTACGCTACATCCATTCATTTGTGGTGCTCAGTGATTCTCCTTTTCAGGAGCAGACTTTGCAAGGCCTATCAAAAAGAAGACATACAATTCCACCCAGCTTCTTTTGAGAGAGTAGGAAATTTACAAAAAGTACTCAAAACTTTTCTCTTAATTAGTCAGATTCATACACCATTAAGGATAAGGAATGTATCTTCTAAAGATTTAGAACACTCTGGTGTCTTCGTCATATGATAGCTGTTCTTTAAAAGTCTTGCGTAGGTGACAAGTCACAAAGTCTTACTTTTCAATATCTTAATAAAACATAGACCATAAAGAAAACATTCAAGTCCAATCAAACTTATACAGGAAAACTGGCCCAGAACAATCTGTTCACTGACAGTATCAGTGACTAAATCAACATGCTGATGTTATATAATGCACATAGCTCATCTTTCATCTTTTAAAAACTGGGGGAAAAAAAATGGTGATAAGAATACAAGATGAATCCAATAAACTACCAATATGAAACATCATATAAATTGCTGTAAATTGTTTTCTTTTTTATTTTAGGGGCCCTTACATTACTTGTATGGTACAAGCATATCTGAGTTAGGATTAGGAAGTGAGAGATATTTACAGTATGCTTGGAAGTAAAAACAAATTGTTTTAGAAATGCAGTTTTCATTGTTTTGGGGTTTTAAAACCATCTGCATTACATCTGATGATATCCTGAAAAGGACTGTGTGTCTGACATGAAACCATTCTGGAAATGATTTAGTTTCATCGCCATATGTTTCACAAAGAACAAAAACAACTATGGCACAGGTGGATTAGCAGGGGTTAATATATTGTGATTAGACCCCATGTGGAGCTGTCCTGTCCCATCAAAAGCCAACTGATGAGCTGTGATCCTGCCAAGCTAAGAGCTGTGATTTTCATCCACTTTACTAATCAGAGAGAGCAGATTAAAGGTAAATATGGCATTGACAAGAGAGATGACAGCTCTTAGCTGATTGAAATTAGTAAAGGTTGTACAATATTCACTTTCCAAGTTCCAAGACAGCAATTAAGAGTCTGGAATTTAAGCCATCCTTGAGCAATCATTATAACAATGTTTAGAGAGAGACAATTATACTGACCTCATAAAAAAATCCAAGCATTTTTTTAAAATACACAGTTGTTAACCATTTGTATAGTGGCTATCAAAACCATTCACTCCCCTTGGACTTTGTCACATTTACAACACAATAATATGAAATCATAAGGTATTTGAGTGGGATTTTTTGCCATTGATCGACTCAAAACACTGTCTAATGTCAAAGTGAAAACATCTTCTACAGATCATCCTAAATTAATTATGTACAGTAGTGCACTGCTATACTTGGGTACTTTCAGAAGATAAAAACATGCAGTCTCAGTGGCTTACATAACAGTCATTTGCAAATAAAACACTGTTTAGACAGTTTGCTGACTGAAGTATGACCTAAAAGAGACCACCATATTGTGCCTTAAAGTTCTCTCTCTCACCAAGAACCTGAAATAATTCGGTAAAGTAAACAATTGGCGTTGGTATGAATGTGTGCCCTACACTGGGGTCCCATCCTGGGTGTACCCTTCTTGTGCCCACTGCTTGCCAGGTTAAGTTCCGACTTCCCCCGTGACTCTGAACTGGAAGAAGTGATAAGAAAATGGATGGGTGTTACATACAGTATCATTCAGACTGCAATTGTCTGCACAACATGAAGGATAGAAGGTATATTTTGATTTTATTTAAATCACGTATTCTGACAAGACAGTTCAGAAAACAAATTACCTTCACTACCAACACAAAAATGTTAAAGAATCTTAAGTAAAAATTCATTAATACGTACTAGTACGTTTTAGAAAAGCAAAGGTTTTCATAATTACTAATTATGGGAATCTAACTGATCATGAGTTTGAGTTTATCATGACAGATTCAGATACAGTTTGCAGTAAATGATAGAATTAATGTCTTCTTTTTATCATTTTTATCAAAGAATGACAAAGCATTTTTTGAGAAATGCATGATTAAGAGTCTGTGTGTGTACAAGGGCGGCCTCTGCATAGATGTGAAGATCACAGGTTAACTGGTTTTAATCGTAATGCAACCACAACAATGCCACAGCTTAATGAAAGAGAGATGGAAAGCACTCTGGGAATGACACAGACAGAAATGCAGCAGTGAGAGGTCAATGGGGCACCTGGGTTTCGTCCGCTTACCATCTCTTGACTTCAGCAACCGCTTGAAACAAACAGGCAGAAAACGTTACCAACTCAGACATGGTCCGATTCATGTAACAACCCAGTGATAAGATCATCAAATCTGAGGGACTGCTTAAATCATTTAGAAAAGTTCGGCGTCATAAGAAAGATCCATAAGCCCAGTAACAATCATCATAACATCACGTACAGTACATAGGGCTTGAATGCCCTGCATAACCGATAAACATGTTATTTCAAAATGTTTTATCACAAATATATTTTGAATGTTGAAATGATGAGGCAGTAGAATAAAAACATCACTGTAGGTTAATATATTCAGTCAAAGTGGAGTTGGTTTTCAGTATACACTAATATTCCTTGATTTTACAAAACAAGCAGTCCTAACATGAAGGTTATATGCATTATGCAACACTGCAGGAAAAACAAATAACAGTTCAGAATACAATAACATAGCGTGGCCTTGTGCATCAAGCAGAAGGCAAACAGACACATTCAAATAGTGCACAAGTGCTATTAATACGAGACAGTTTCACTGCACTGGGATGCTGTGATTAAACTGCCTAAGGCAGGAGGTTCAGGGGTGATCAAACAAGTAATGAAAAAATATATCAAACTTACAAAAAGTGTCTGTCTAATTAGTGCTCTCGTGCAAGGAAAAAATCTTGTTACAACTATTGTAAACGACTATTGCCTTCAATTGTAAATGACTATAGACTATTGACTACTGAAGAATCCAGATACAATGGGTAACACTTGGCTTTTGTCAACATTTCCTCCTCTCAGGAGCTTCAAAGCAAGGAGATGTTTCCTGAGGTGAAGGGCTCAAAGGTAATCAAAGCAACTGTTAAGTTTACCATGGTTTACCTTAATTAAGTTCTAGGTAAATGATTAAATATCAACCAACTGTCCAGGAAAACAGCATAAAAAGAAAGAAAAGAGAGAAAGAGAAGACAGAAGAACACTGACAGAGACAAAGGAAGATAGAAGGACACAGCTCCTTGTCTAGATCTTCCGGAGAGTCCAGACTGGAGATAAGTATTTGACACTTGTTAAGAAAGCTTGCTATTCTGATGTTTTTAGGAAACTCTGATTTCCTGTATAGCGAATCCTTCTGTTAAAAACAGCCTCTCTTGGTTCGTGGGTGTATTTTTAGAATAGAGAGATTCCCGTTCACATGTAGCATCCAAGTTTACAGAGAGAAAATTTTAACCGGTTGTATTCTGTTTGTTTTAGAATGTAGCTTCCTCCCATTTCAGCCTTTGTAAGTATCATATAAGAGTTGGTTGGGTTGACAAGATATAGGTCTCTAAAATGGCTTGTAAATTTGTAAAAAGTCTTACATGTATGTTGTACATTTATACTGTAAAGGAACAAGTAATAGGTTTATTCCATGCTGGAAAAAAGAAGAAAGAAAACACGACGTTTCGGCCGTGGAGCCTTCTTCAGGTGTGAGAAAGACAGGGCAGTAAGCAAAGGCTTACTGTACATCATGAGTGCTGGGTTAATTACGCTAGGTTTCTTCCCTGGCTCCTTTTGATGGACAGGTAAATCTTCATTCAAACAACAGGTGAGTCAAGGTCTGTTATCCAACAAACAGGTAGGACTAATACAATAAAAAACAATATTCAATACAGATAAAATAAAAGACTTAAAGTCCTTTCTTTTCATATTTTCTAGAATGACAAAGATGAAACTCTTAATTAAAAATAAATCTGAGGGACTAAAATATCTCATCAGAGGTCATGCAAAGATATTAAAATGAGCATCTGTGATGAAGGGCTGTTGAATATGTCAGAAAATTGTATTTCATGAACAGTAACAAGTAGTACTATTAAGTGTAGCTATACTAAATATGTGTTTGCGAGCTTGTTCGCTTGTTCTTGTTATGCCCAACAAATATGAATCAGAGAAACAACCATCCCATCCACCAGATAAGAAGAAAAAAGGTCAATTACTGTACTGAAAAAATCTCACTGAAATATACAATAAACTTCTGTACTTCTGTACAGATACTTCTGTAAAGTATCCTACTTTAAGACTTAATCACTTGCTTCAACATAAATATGGTATCATTCAGATTTGTCATTCATTTACAATTCTGATAAATACAAAATCTGTTGTATAATTTCGTTCAACAATAATCTAATATCTAGAATAACAGAATTATCCTGTTACCACACGGTGGAACTTAAAATCACATAAGAACACTTATCAATCTGTAATGATAAAAATGTTTAAGAGTCAAAGATTACTGCACTTTCAGAATTATTCTATTCCCTTTCTTGTGCAATGGGATATTTGGCAGCAAACAAAACCCCACAAACCACAGAGGTAGCACTGTTGGTTTTTAATAAATATTAAATTAATCTCTCTCCCAACAATTCTCTTCAACACATGACATTCTATACACCGAGATATGCCTGACTCATTTGTAGGCTGAATAAAACAGCAGTTAAAATGAACTTAACTGAAGTTTCTTCCGAGAATAAACGGCCTTACAAATCCACACCCCGGAGACTTAGTGGCATCCCACTTATTTAATTTACTCAAAATGAGTTGTTTGGGGACTAAAAAAACAGTGAGAATAAGCATTAACAGGCAACATGAGTTCAAGTTTATTGTCATTATACTCATATACAGGTGTATGGTATAACGAAATGCTATTTAGTTAGCTCTCAGACGATAAGTAGTACAAAAAAACAACAATACAATTGTATAATAAAAGAAAGACAGAGACAACAGGCAGTGTGCAAAACGACAAAAGGCAACAGGTAATGTGCAAAACAACATCAGATGTGCAAAAACATGCATCAACAGAATGAAATAAAAGGATAGAAAATTATGGGGAGTGAGCTTTTTGACATGTGAGCTAGAGGTAGATTTCAATGTGAATTTGAGTTTTTGGTAAGAAAGAAGGCACTGTGAGGTTTAGATCATAGGTGAGAGAGGCTGGGAGTTTAATAGTTTGATAGTGCGGGGGTAAAAACTCTCTCTGAGTCTGGTAGTCCGGGCCCGAATGCTCCGGTACCATTATCCAGATGGTAGAGGGTCATACAGTCTGTAGCTGGGGTGTGTGGGGTCTTTGATGATGCTTAGAGCTTTCCTCAAGCACCGTCTGTCATAAATGTCCTGTATAGATGGGAGGGCAACCCCAATGATGGACTGGGCAGTTTTCACCACCCGCTGTAGGGCTTTGCGGTCAGCAATACTGCAGTTGCCGTACCACACTGTGATGCAACCTGTCAGTGTGCTTTCTGTAGTGCATCTGTAAAAGTTAGTGAGGATCTGGGGACATATCTTAGCCTTCTTCAACATGACTGAAGAAGACTGTCATTCCTTAATTAAAAGCGTTCGTAACTATATAATCCTAAGTAACAAAACAATGAATTGCCTATTTTTGTAATATTCAAGGATCTCAATATAAAATTTTATTCTGAATAATACTGCAATTCATATTTTGCTTTCCTCAGAGGAACCTAGATACTTTAACTTGACATTATATACACACAGATTGGCTGTTTTTTTAGGCTGAATAGAACTTTGCAAAAGCTCTGTACACTACTAATGTTCCCTTATATTAACAGCGCACAAAGCTTGGGTATGGTATTAGATGATTATGCAAAACAAAACCCGAAGTGTAAGCACAGATTAGAAGCTTCAATGATCACTTCCACGGTGTGTTTTCTTTTGAAAAGTCACTCATGCAGTGTGCCCACCTGTATTCTGATTAGTCTTCTATAAATAATCTGAACAATCTTAGTTTTATTTGACAAAAACAAATTATGAATATATTAAAATTGCAAGAAAACAATTTTAACTACAATGGCTCTTAAAGCATGTGCCAGCCATGCTGATATTCATAAACACCGTGTGAGATCCTATATTGGAAATATTTCTCATGTCAATCTTTCTTACATACCTCAATGACAGACACTTTGGCAGCTTTTATGAGAATAACACTTCCTCTAAATCAATGACAGACAATTGTTGGTTTTTTTTTTTACATAGTACGTTTCTCTCCCCCCTATCCCCACCACCTACCCAGTCAATCTTCTCTACCTAGCACATCATTTTGAATCTACCTAGAAAAGAATTCCACACACACCCACAACACAATCAAGAGCAGACAGATGCCATAACACTGAGTTCTTCCAATGTTTTTTAAAGGCTACAGGATTCCTGCACACGATCAAAAGAATGGTACTTGATTGGTGTCAGTCTTAAAGGTCGAATGAAATCAAGAATTGCACCTTCCCCTGCATGTCCTTCATACATGACAACCTTTAAAAGTCAATTTTACTCTGACTGGGCACATTCACGTTGCCTCCATAGACATTATTCATACCCCCGATGAAACAGAAACAAGAGCATCATATAACAGAGTTAGACTGGAATATGTGTCTTGCTTACAACAATTCTTAAACATGTTGCAATGCTGTACTGAATGTACTGTATTCCGAATAGTGTAATGGCACTGCACAGACCAAAGTCATTTTTAAAAATAATACTTAATTACACTTGAATTCCAGTAACATTAGGATCCCATTTATTCATACTGTACCACTAAGCTTTACTTGTACCATACACAACAAAAACAAATCCTACAAAAACATTTTGTTCTTAAGAGGTGTGATGGAGTCCTCCATAGAGGACACTGAGAATTTCCTGTTTTCCTCGGGTACAAAAGGAGGTGTCAAACAGAAGACGTGCAGGGGTCGCATGCACCGTGGTTATGTCACTGACGTTCATGACATGAAGGCTGTCTAGTAAAGAATCCACAAAAAGCTGAATCATTAAGAAATGTAAGGGTCCTGGAATAGAGGTTATCATGCTAGGAGAAGGACAAAAGTATATCTTGCCATTATGGGTTGTGAGACAAATGATTTGAGAGGTAGGTGTAAATTCCAAAGGCAACAGCCGGAGATCTCTAACACAATGTGACATCTTCACAATACAGTATAAAGTGTCGAAAACTAGCATTCACTGTCGTCTGAAAGAATGGGCCATTCATAGCCAGGGTGCAGGGAAGAAGCCAGCTTTAAGGGCAAACTACAAAAAGAAGAGACTGCAATTTGCCAGACTACAGTACCTCTCACTGACAACCGGGACCATGTCTAATGATGAAACTATAACCAAAATTTTTGGACATATTCATCAGCATTATTATTGTTGTTGTAGTAAAAAAGGTGAAGCTCACATTGAGAAAATGCTTATGCCCAATATGAAATAGAGTGAGTGAGAATATGATGTTTTGGGGTTGTATCTATAGATCCTGGAGGCCCAATTAAGACAAGATGAATCATTAACACCAGCAAGTACCAGGACATTCTGGCCAAACATCTGGTTCTCTCTGTGAAGAAGCTTAAGCTTGTCCAAAAATGGACATTCCAGGATGACAATGAATAAATAAAATGAATACATGCATAAAACAATTAAATTAAATTAAATTAAAGTTTATGACTGGTTATCTCAATCTCCACCTCTCAATCCAATCAAACATTTGTGGTTCTGAATCAAAGACCGTTCAGAATCAGAAACCAAAGGTTGTGAAGGACCTAAATGTGGAGGAATGTTCAACAATTCCCCTCAGAAGTTCTGGAACCTCACAGCACACAACCCAAGATATCTTGTTGGCAATACCTGCCCGACAAGTACGTACAAAATATTTTAACTGCGGGGTATGAATACATGTGACCCTCCATCTTTCTGGACTTAAATTGTTAATGAGAAAAACAAAACTGTTCTGCATAATGCTATAAGAATAGATTATAACTATTTTTTTTCAGCAGGACACTTTTTAATTGTCAGTTAACAGCACAGAAACACACCATATAAGATCACATTAAGAGCACGGAGGGAACAACAAGAGGAAAGAGGAAGAAGACAGGAGAGAAGAGAGAGTAGCCTGGAGGAATTGGAACTTGAAGTTTATGCCAGGCGAGAGCCCCTACTTCACCATCATCCAAACCAAACCTAACTGTAAGTATCTAAGGAGAGTGATATTCTGTGTTTTTTGAGAACTTGGGTTTCCTGGGTAAAAGATACCTCAGTAAGAAACATCTTTCCTGCTTAGGGTACATTTTTATGGATAGGTATATAGGCTCCCATTTATTTTGAGGCATCCAGTGTGCAGAGGGAAAGATTTAACTACATTGCATTGCATTTATTTAGAAGGCAACTTATCTCTTATGGCCTCTGTAGGCATTATTTTTTAAGAAGTTCAAGTAGGTAGCTGCGTCAGCATGCGTAGGCTGCAAAGGAACAGGTAACGTGAGCACACCTGAAGAAGGCTCCACAGCTGAAATGTTATGTTTCCTTTTCCATTCTTTTCAGCATAGAATAAACCCTTTACCTGTTCCATTATTTTTAAGAGTTTAATGCTTAGTAGCAGTCTGGGATTTTCTGGGTGATTAGAATGTAAGGCCTCTGAAATGCCTTGTTTGTACATGGTGTAGACACATTCACTTGTGTGTTGTATGTTTTGCTGCGTGTTGTGTATCTTGTTTAACCAAGTGGGCCTGGATTATTACTCCTTTCACCAAAGGTGTGCCAGAATATAAAGAATTCACATGCCTCTAAGTATACCAATCGCACAGGTATGTTCTGGAGAAATCACTTACAAGTTGGGGTTTATGTATAATTACTTCACTTATTGACTAAACCACTCAGTCAATTCCTGATTTTCAGCATTTTCGTAACCTCCCGTTTGTAACAATATTTTTGCCTGCGACATGCCATTTCAGAACTTTGACCTACAGTATGACTCCCATTTAGCCCAAGCTGGATTTACTGGATGTAAATTCAGCAATGAAGAAAAGTGGCTTAGCTTCAAATGTGCACCTGGTTCACTATTTCATATAACTTAATATTATGATTTATACCTCTTTATGTACCATCACAATAAACAATTTTAATATATTTTAAAACAGGCAGGTGTAGACTTGACCAGATGGTTATATTTTTTTAATTCTCTTTAGACTTGTGTTTGCATACAAAAAATAAATGTGTATCCGCACTTTCATTTTTTCAGTTCTATGATTCTTCTTTCTCCTCCTTTAGGGGACCGAGATAAATGGCATTTTAAATCCATATGGAAAAGGAAGCATCTGTGTATTGAATTATCCATTCTACAGCACATAAGACAAGTGGAAGTCTTAGATCTTGAGATACCAAACTTTACATTTTTTTCTACTTCTGTGATTTGTGAGCACTGTCTGGCTCAGTTCTAATACCTCCATATCATAGCACTATTGCATTTAAACATATACATCACCAATTTATTTTAGTTTTCCTCTGAGAGACTGTGCATTGTGCTTTGCCCCCATACTGAACAATTAATTACAATATGGAATTTGGTGGAGATTGAACTCCAGGAATACATGATATTCCACTCTCTAATCTGCATAATCATAAACTCACTTGCAATTTTCCCTTTTTATCTTTGGAATAATAAATGGATTCACATTCTAGCAGATATCTTGAAGCAGGTAGCTAATCTTTGTAGCTAAAAGTGTTGTATAAATGCCATTATTAATTGTTATATTAGAGTCTGCTGCATCTGAAACTGCCAAATATTAATTGCACACAATCAAATTCCAGAATAGCATGCAAAAAGGTTATGTGTATCGTGTACAAGAGGTAGTACAGACAGCATATAATTTTTTTTTAATCTGAATATTTTGCCATATCTATATATACAGTGTATATAGCATACACCTCTTTTTATATCTTCATGAAAATCCATTATGGCAAAATGGGGAAATCTGGTATAGCTGATTAGAATCTGTTGTGTTTCTTTAGCAGACAAACAATAATTGGCTGTGCAAAGTTACCTATTTTTGAACTTTGGGATTCAGAAGTGGCTCCTGAATAAAAAAAAAGCTTTAACAAGTATAAGCTAAAAGACAAGATGACATATAAAAAGTACATACATCCTGCTGCTGCATGTATAGGAATAAGATTCCAGACAAGCATCTTATTCAGTAATGAATTCCCAGTACACTAGGATAAAATATCACAGTTCTCTACATGTCTGAATCACAGAAATGCTGTCACAGGCACCCCTTACAATAATGCAGTACCAATGTAACATGTTTTACTGGATTTGGAAATAATCTACAAGCAGAACTCTAATGGAGAAAGGCACAGCTTTCTCTGCATTAGCAGTCAACTGAAAGGGAGAAACATGAGCTTTCCTAAGTGTTATCTAAGGTCACGTTTTGTTATTAATCAAAACATTGAATTGTTTAGAAATATTCTTAGGATAAAATATTTGTATCAGAAACACCTCACTGTCTAAAAAAAGAGCACCACATGTTCAAAATACATTTAGATTACACCTGCCCGTGTTGACAAGCCATTCACAGATTCATTTGGCATAACTGAAAGCAATCAGTCTTAATGACGATAATAAAATCATAAAGAATTATTGTGCACTACATCACACAGCACCGTTACAGATGGTGTAAGTCCAAATCCTTACATTTCACCACAATGAAGACATATTTCATATATATACCAGAAAATCTCAAGAAATGGAAGATACCTGCGGCATTAAGTCAATGCTAATACTTTGAAGTATTCCCTATTTCTTCTGTTGGAATTACAACATACTATTATACTTACTATAGCAAGATGCTGGATAGAATTTCCATTATAAAAATGTCAGGCCTGCTTTCCATCATCTGAAAACAATACTTGTCTTCATGTGCAGAACTGTGATTATTTCAAACAGAACAAGGCACCTTCATGTTACGTTATTTTCTGCAGCCCACAAAGTAGGATGTGCTCAGATTTTTAATTTGCACTTTTCTCTCCCCAACGTGAAGTAAAAATAAAATTGACAGTAACAACACTGGTTCTTTTATAGACCACTCTGTCACACAGGACACTCCTCTAGCTGTCCAGAATAAACTCATATGCAGAAATTAAATTGTTGGATAATCTGAAAGCACAAACATGGTATAAGAAGGTTTCTTTAAAATCTAAAGATAAATAAACAACGTATATCTACATTTTATATTAATATTATCTACAATATAATAAGAAAAGTCCAATTCCTAAGGAGGCACACAACAGGAAAACCGAAATTAAGCTTAAAAGATAACAATTAGGTCAGAAACCCAATCCATTCCTCAATTCAGAAATTCATCTCACTCTATGGACAAGATCTGTTTATTGAGTTAAAAATTGGCTACTTCAGCAGAGCTGCACATCGGAGCTAGTAGATTGTTTTAACAGCGACTAATAGCATAATTTTCCATAATATTTTCTCAGATTCTGGGTATCATTCTATGAAGGATTTTGTTTCTCAAATTATCCATTCATCCATTTTCTGCCTCATCCAATTCAGGGTTGTGAAGGAGCCGACGCCTGTCCCAGCAAGCTACACCACCTGGATAGAATGCCAGACCATCGCAGGCCACACACAGACACAAAAATAGACATGTACACATTCACACCAGGGCCATTGTTTTCATAAGCCAGTTAACATACCAGTATGCCTTTGGACTTTGGGAGGAAACTGGAGCACCCAGAGGAGACTCCCACAAATCGGGGGAAAACATACAAACTCCACACAGATACCATCACAGGAATTGATCCCAGAACCCCAGTGTTGAGAGGCAGCAATGCTAAACACTGCACCAGCAACTTACTGTTACATTTACAAAAGAAATTAAATGCAACCATGAATGTTTCATCCTCATGATATTCTAGTATTTTGAATGGCTAATTTGAATATGCAACAATAAATTAACAGCAATAATGAACAATAAAGGTACACTGCCAAAGCAGCTTTTGTTTTCTATTACTTGCTTGTGTTCTACTGGAATTAGAAAATAAGTTGTATTCACTTTTCCATTACCACAGTCATTTGACAGGTTTGAAAACTGACCATGTAAATTAAACTTGAACACAGACACGAGCAAAGAATCACTGTTATGTTCACTACTGCCTATTAATGCTTTCAGATGGGAAGACATATGGAACCATAATTACGTTTGCACATTAACTTTATCTATTTAATTTCAAACAAAAAGAAATCAGTTCATTTGTGAGAGACCTCCTTTAGCAGAGAAGGTAATGAGTACCTCTTCAAGTCGTGAACGTTTCTTAGGATTTACACTGAATGCAGCAGTAGAAAATTCTACTCATTACTCCAAAAGAATGAAAATAATACAGTACAAAACGTGTTTTGACTCCTAAAGACATAAAAGAACAATGCGAGTGGACTTAAATCGCCTGTATACTTGAGCTTCCTTCCCTGTCGGATCAGGAAAAACATTTTAATTACTTCCAAAGCAGGCAGACTTTTGAACTTTTCAAAGGCAGTCAGTTTTATCTATTTTCAGAAGATCATCACATAGCATTTACAAATACAACAAAAGCTTAGTGAATGAACTACACTGCAGACAGTGTTTCTGTCAATGGCCTTTATCCTCAGCCGAAACAATACAACACACAGGTAAAGTAGGACGAGAGGCTCAGGGGACTGAAAGGGCCAGCTTGATTAAGCAGTTGGATGCATTTCAGCCATACAGCTTAGAATCTGCTGCTGTAGCCAAACACAGCAGCTGGTTTCTGTATTATGCACAAAGAAAGTTTTTAATCTACATATCAGCATGAAACCAATAACACTCTGTTCCATGCCTTCAAAACATCTTAAGAGTTACATTCTGAGGCAGACTAATATTTATTTATCACATGTCTCATTAAGAAACGTTGGGTAACAATCAAGGGCTCTCATCGTATACTGTAATATATATTCAAAACTTAATTAACCTCTTAAGGTTTGGCAACAACTCAAAAATGAAAAATACCTCTGGAGATATTGTTTGCTTCTGATTGACAGGTTCTTAATTTTGATTTGTAGCTTCACTACAAATGTAAAGGGCGCTGATTAAGCCAAGCCAAGTTTGATCTTTTCAATTATTTTTTTCAGAGTGGGCCGAACACAGATTTTGTTACTATAGGATGTAAAATATTCTCATTTTGGGTAAAGTGGTTCAGTGGAACAAAGATCTTTGTATATATAACAAAAACAGCGAGGATTTCTGAAATGGAGGAGGCTTCTTAACTTATATTTAAAAATACGAGGGATTCTTAATAAAAAAAACTATTTAAAAAAAAACACAAATAATCTTCATAGTTATGACAACTATTTATGTGAACTTGAACTTTATTGCCATATGTAACCGATACATTTACTGATACTATGGAATTCTTACTTACAGAAAGTCTGTCGATTGTTAAAACAAGTGTAAAAACACGAAGTGCAGACAGTGCATCAAGACAATATACAAACAATAGACAATGTATAAGTAAACAAGTAAACAGTTTGAATGTAAACAATGCAGACATGTAAACAATGACTGGAGATGTGCAATAAATAAGAAATCATAATGAGGAAGATGGTGTAGGTGTGGTCCGAGGGGCATGGCTAAATGTGTTCGCCAATCGCACTGCTTGTGGATAGAAGCTATTGAAGAATCTGGTGGTACAGTAAGTGTCCGTATGCTTTTGTATCTCTTGCCTGAGTGCAATGGGGTGAAGAGCTCATGCCCGGGGTGGTGACTGTGGCCAGAATTCTACCACGGCAGTGGTCCTCATAGAGCTGTTTAATCTCGGTGAGACCACAGCCGATGATCTTCTGGGACATACTGACCATTCTCTGCAGTGCCTTTCTTTCTCGAGAAGAGGTGTTGCCATACCACACGGTGATCCCATTGGTGAGGATGCTCTCGAAGGTGCAGCGGTAGAAGTTCACCAACACAGGTACTGGCATCCCCCATCGTTTGAGGCATCTCAAGAAATAAAGGCGCTGCTGAGCCTTCTTCAAGATAGAGTCCGTGTTCACAGTCCAGGTTAGATCTTCAGAAATGTGAATTCCCAAAAACCTAAAGCTGGTGACTGTTTCCACTTCCGTTCCATCAATACTGAGTGGGCTGTGAGTGTGCGGCCTGTGTCTCTGAAAGTCCACTATCAGCTCTTTTGTTTATTTACATTCAAGTCCAGGTTATTGCTATGACACCACCTAAGCAGCTGTACGACTTCATCCCTGTAAGTGGACTCGTCATCATCGCTGATCAGGCCTATTATAGTGGTGTCATCCGCAAACTTAATGATGCGGTTGTTGCTGTGAGAACACATTACAGGGGCAGGGTCCTCAAAGGGCTCTACTTTCCCAATATAGTATGCATTTTTGCCTCTGAGAAGACGGCTGACCAGAGCTGCCACCCACAAAACGGAGATTGCAAACAATCAGTAGAACGGAGAGCGGTTGTATGCCCTACCCCAGACTATATAAGCAGACAGCCGAACAGGCAAAGGAGAAGAAACTGGCCAGATGACTAAAAGGAGGAGATACTCTGTGTGAAACGGAGACCAGGAAACAATACTCTGTGTAGGACTGAAAACGGGAGGAGAAGACTCATGTGAGTAACCACCTACTATGCCTAACCTGTATAGCGTGAGAGATGCTGTAAAAGAGCCTGTGTGGCTGTACAACAGTAAGTTTTCATTAATACCAGTAAGCAGCTTATTTTCCCGGCAGGTAGACAGAGAGTATACACCAGTTTAGGCAGTAGCTCAACAAAGAGCTAGGTGTTTTAGTTTGTTGTTTTGTTTTGTGACTGGTATGTTTTTCACTTTGAAAATAAAGGAGCACTGTTTGGAATGTGTTGGTTTAGACCCAGGTATTCTGAGAGCTTGCTCATGACCCTTTTACGTCATCACACTGCTCTCAAGTGGTGCTGCTAAAACTGAACCTAAATTTGGATTTAGAGAATCCTTTCCCAAAACTCTACCTCAAACACTACTTCTCTAAAGTACTCAGTGGCAAACTGTACAGCATATATGTATATTGTACTCATCATCCTCACATTATATCATAAGAATAAACTCACCATCAGAAATAGGTAAGAAAGACCACTTGAATATAATGTAAAAATAAGTTTTGGCTTTGCTATCCAAACACTTTTGGAGGGCACTGTATCGTGGAATACAAGGAATGTTTCACTCTGATCGAGGACCCATTCAATACCAAGTGCCTTATCCACATCCGCAAGTGTCACTGGTCCAGACAGAGATATGGGATAGAAGTGAATCGGCTTAACTTCAGTCAGATCACATTTTTAAAAGGAAGCCAAACAAGACGACGCACACTTTTTTGGAGCATTCCTTCGGGGTTTTTGCAATGCAGATCTGACCAAATGCACTAAGAAAGCACTGCCTCAACAAATGCTGCGAAAAAGAATCAGAGAAACAAACTGACAAATTAACATTTGGGTAGTGTTAATTAGCACTCATGACTGAACACAAATAGCATCCTGCCATCGTAAATACTTTCCCTACATCTTGCAACTGACCATAGTAATTAGCCACAACCACTACCATATTGCTCATCTAAAACAACACACTCCAGAATAATCCAACAGGAAAGTTACATTCAGTCTATTGGAAATAGGTTC
Organism: Atractosteus spatula; assembly: GCF_055471065.1. Lineage (NCBI taxonomy): Eukaryota > Metazoa > Chordata > Actinopteri > Semionotiformes > Lepisosteidae > Atractosteus > Atractosteus spatula. Next base: position 50,318,024 of record NC_142713.1, on the reverse strand, counting down.
AGGAACACACACTAGCTATTTTTTCACCTCATGGCCTTTGAAATCAGATGAAAATGCCCTTCACAGTGCACAGTAATGAAGGTATGTCTGAATCAAGGTATTACATTTCAACATTACATCTCACGACCTAATCAAATTATAATCTTTTTTCAAAAAAGTCAGCCTATTTACCCTTTATAACTATTTCTGTTCAGTGCTGAAATAAAATCTTTTGAAACTGAGTGCTTTTCAATGTTTCATAAGCTATTTTAAAATTACAACCACCACTTTTGAAGGCACTCTGCATCTTTCATGTCACTTCCTCGATCTTGATTCTACCATAAATTTTGAAAAATGTACTGTACATTTTTTATTAGGATCATCAAAAGATCTAAAGGGTCCAAGACAGAAATATGCCAGCCTCCATTGCTCAAAATGCACAGATTAGATAAGGGTTGTTTCATGACCACTCTAACCAGGCTTTGATCTGTGTAGATCTGTATCCTCTGCAAGGCTCCATTACCAATTTCCATTGATTTATATGTTTTATGAGGTATATAGGCAATAATCCGAGCTAAAGATCTATCCACATCTACAGTAAACGTACAAAGAAGAAAATGACGTTTTAATTGCATCATTTTTGATGATCCTGATATTAAAATCCACCAGGTTACTACAATTTTTCTATAGTTTACTTCTACAAAGTTATCCTATTTACCAATTTGTAGTTCACCCATTATACAGAAAATACTGTTCAAGAGAATCAAGTCAAGGCTTTTGAATAATTTCACTCACTGTAAAACAGATACTCAAGGAGCAGCACACCCAAGTGGCAGAATCCTGTGTCTGAACACAATCTATTTGGATTGCTCTATTTTTTAGTGTCAAATGAGCTAGCAAAAGTCACTATCAAATATAGTTAAAAATCCTGGGGTGTTTCTTGAAAGAGGTAGGGGTGTTACCTCAGCATCCTGGCCAAAATTCCCATTGGCCTTTACCAGTCATGGCCTCCTAATAATCCTCATCTATGAATTGGCTTCATCACTCCCTTCTCTTCCCCACTGATAGCTGATGTGTGGTAAGCGTTCTGGCGCACTATGACTGCCATTGCATCAGCCAGGTGGAGCTACACATTGGTGGTGGTGGAGGGGAGTCCCCATTACCTGTAAAGCACTTTGAGTGGGGTGTCCAGAAAAGTACTATTTAAGTTTAAGGAATTTATTATTATTTTTATTATTAAATCAATGTCTTGCACACAAGCTAAGAGAACTAGATATTTTCAGTCTTGAACAGAGAACATAAGTGTAAACTATGTGGTTTATAAAGCCTTGAACAGGAGGCATGTCTTGACCCAAGATGTTGTATAAGTATAGAAAAAGCAACTCAGTCATATTGTTGAAGCCAGGAACCTGTCTGGATATGTTTTTCTGTTCAATTAGCTACTTGATACCAAACTAGCAAGAAGGGTTGAGCACCCTCCTCTTCTTTGTGACTGTTCTTATAGCTTATGACCAGGAGTTTTACTCTAGATTGTAAAACTGATATCTAAAAAACAAATACTACTGTGGTGTACAATAGCAGGAAATTAACACGCATATTCAAGACAGTTTTTAAAATAATCCCCATTTGTTAATACTTGCAACATGAACGATTATTTGCAATTCTGTTTTGTCATGTGCATTTCTAATTCACACTGGATCAGAGAATCTCATTCCCGAGCAGTTATCCATTTTGTCTCTTTAAAACTGAAGTATCTAGTACAAATCAAACTAATGAGACAGAAAATCAAATACTTTAAAAATGTATTTTCTCTGTGATTTTCTACACATGCAAATATATTACAATTAGAGTAGTACACATGCAATATTCAGCACCTTATGTTGACTTGTATATGAGAATGTACAGTTCCTAAAGCATATAATGAATAAAACTGCTTTGCTTGCGATGCTGATTTCCATTTCTGCTGCAAGAATGAAAATCATTATGTTTAACTGTACTCAAAAAACAGTTGATGGTTTTACTAAGATTTTGCAGTTTACATCACATACAGCTACATTTGTTAATGTATATGTAGAGTGCGTGCTTTGCAATGTTTTTATTCTTTTTCTATTTATGTATCCTACTTTAACATGTTACAGCACAAAAACAAAATATTATCAGAATAACTCAGGACTATCACTCCATAGGTATAACTCGAGCAAGGGGAAAGTGGAGCTGTAAGGGATTTTCAGATAAAGAGCTATGAATCATCTTCCACAATCAGGCAATCAGGATGTCTGATCAAAACAATATACAGAGGCTGCCTGTGCAAAGTGGAGTATTAAAAACAAACAAACACCGCTGATTGAAATTGCAAGGTTATGTAAAAAAAACGAGTAACAACTTCCGAAGCCTGCGGTCCAAACAATGAACTCTACTACTCCTGCAGCTATTATTTCCTGCAGCCCGGTCTGGGGCATATTTTTCACTTGATTAAATTCGCAAGAGTCATCCTGCACTCTCTGTCTTCAGATGATGTACCTACCTTGCAGTTCTCCACTTTTGCTGTACAGCTCTCTCCTCTGCTCACGCAGATAGGCGCTCATGCTTATAGCGTGGGATGACGATTCGAACCTGAAAAACAGAGTTTTCCAAAAAATGTCAAGATGCGTGTAGATTAGTGGTTTCTCTTACTGATATCTCCCAAACATTCAGAATGTAGCCATCAACATTAAATCATAATCTCTACCAGTCATGTACATCCTTACTATGAAAGGACAACTGAAGATTCATTCAACACAAACTAATACATTTTCTATAGGAATACTGAATGAAAGAATGGAAAAGCATAAATTTCATAGCTGACAACTATGTTTGTGTTAATGCTGTTATACCTTACCTCTTCGTAAAAATGCATACATAACTATCACTTTCTCAAAGCATGGTACATATTTATGATCTATATTCATTAATAATTCAAGACTCTAGTTCCCTTTGTCCCCTGTAAAATTACAATTATTCACCCACGATCATTTGCAAATTTTAGATGGTAAGGTTTAGATGGGGAACCCTCTATTAAACTGCTGATCTTTTTATATCAACTAAATTTCTCATTTTATTTTTTCTTTCTTATTCAATTCATTCATCTTAAAAATCTTCCCTTAATGTACTACTGAGTTGGACTTATAGGTGTTTGGATTTTTTAATGTGACGAGCCCTGAGACTTTGTATCTACAATGTGCTTTGTATCTAAACACAAGGTTTAATGTAAGTGACTAGAAATGTATATATTATTTATAAAAATAGTTGAGTTTAAATTCATTCCTAGCAGACTAAACTCCTAAGAATTCATTAAAAATGTTATTTACAGTTGTTTTACAGTCTGTGTTCTATTCATCAAACTGCATTTTAAGTAGAAGTATTTAGAATATTAGGCTCCTAAATGACGTGTAATGACTACTGCTGAGCAGAATCAAGTTTTCCCAGAATGAACATTTCTTACTTGAAAAGGGACTGCTTGGGCCTCTGGGGTTTCTTCTTGCCAAAGAAGGTAGCAAAGTCACTGCCAGAACTGGCGTAGGTGAGCTGAGCTGTGGGCTCAGAGGCACTGCGAGTGTTCTTCACATCTAGGTAATCCATCAGCAACACCTACACAAGGGAAATGCAAGACAGATGATCAACCCCAGACCTCTTTATCATCCATGCTTACATCTTTTATTTCCCTGTTCAGGTGCAGCAACTAAAATACAAGTTCCTTTGAAAACAAACCACTGTGCACATGTCTCGAACTCATTCAGGAGCCACATTAGTCAAAGCTTTCTCTGGTGTCGTAACTGCTTAATGACAGGCTTGGCTTCTTCTCATTGATCACAATCAAAGCAATCTTTAATTGCCATTAATCAGAATCCGCATACACCTGTGATCTCAATAGTAAAAGGCTACTTTCTGTTTGATGAAATACAGAAATCAATTAATTTTTAACTGAAAATGACAACAATTTCATAAAACTGTTACTGAATTTTGTTATTAGATGAAGAAGGAACAAAATTTAGTAAAATGGACACCATCACTCAATTGTCAAGGTCAGGTATCCAAAGATTAATCAACAAGTACAGAGAATTATTATATGCATCTTACAGACCAAGGACTGGAAGAACCAAAAGCTGTTTAAACAGGAATGAACAATGCTTGAAGTTAATATCCTTACAATCAATAGCATTCCCATCTTGTAGTGTCATATCATCATCAGCTAAGCAAAATTGGGCCTGGTCAGTATTGTGATGGGAGACATTTAAAAAAACAGGATGCTTGTCACTTGTTGACCAGTAGGTGGCAGTCTTTCCTATGGAACCAAATTTCCAATTCTAAGTATGGTGACAGGGGACACTGTACCACAGAAGGTGACATCTTTTGGAACTTCTAATCCAAGGTCTCGACTACTTGGTCATTAAAGATTCTATGGCATGGGTTTAAAACGTGTTATAAACCATGGTATCCTGACTAAATTACACTTCAGGTTCTGCCCTACCTAACCTAAAGGTAGATTTCTACCCTTAACTCAAGTGGAGAAGTAATTCTGCACTCCTCCAGTTATCTAGTGGGTATAGAAAGTCACTAACCCCTTTCAAAATTTGTAGCTTTTGTTGTATGACACTCTGAAAATAAAAACTAATTAAATTAGGCTTGTTCCATTTTTACTTACACACAGTGACCCACATTAGCCAAGTGAAAATTATATTATAAAACATTCTGAAAATTAATTAATATTACAACAGTAAAATACCATATTTGGATAAGTGAACACCCCCCTTACAATTGCATTTGTAAACTTCCTCAGGTATAATCACCTTACAGATCACACAACAAACTAATTGGCTCCCACCTGTGATCAATTGTGGTGATTTTGATTAGTTCAGAATAAAAGCAGCTTTTTCTAGAGGATCCCACTGCTTGGAAGTGCATTTCAAAGCAAAGAATCCACTATGGGCGGAAAGGTGCTTTCAAAAGTACTTTGAGATGAAGTTGTGGAAAGGCAGGAGATGGGTATAAAAACATTTCAAAGGTTTTAAGTATCCCATGGAGCACAGTCAAGACCATCATTAAGAAGCTGAAGGCGTACGGCACCATCCAGACCTTCTCTAGATCAGGCTCTCTCTCCAAACTGGATGACCAAGCCAGAAGGAGACTGATCAGAGAGGATACCAAGAGGCCGATGGCAACTTTGAAGGAGCTACAGGCCTTTATGGCAAAGACTGGTCATTGTGTGCATGTGACAACATCACAAGCGCTCCACAAATCTGGCCTGTAAAGCACCTCAAAGATTCTGTGGCCAAGTGGACCTAAATCAAACTTTTTGACCAGAATGTAAAACAGTAAGTCTGCCGAAAACCCAATACATCTTACCACCCAAAGAACACCATTCCTACAGTAAAGCAAGATGGTGGCAGCATCCTGTTGTGGGGGTGTTTCTCTTCAGCTGGGACTGGGACACTTGTCAGGATAGAAGGGAAGATGGATGGTACAAACTACAGGCAAATTCTTGAAGAAAACCTGCAGCCCTCAGCCAGGAAGTTGAAAATGGGAAGATGGTTCACCTTTCAACACGACAATGACCCAAAAGCACACCGCCAAAGCAACTGTACAGTGGCTGAAGGACAGGAAGGTGAATGTCCTGGAGTGGCCTAGTCAGAGCCCCAACCTAAATCCCACTGAAAATCTTTGGAATGACTTGAAGAGGGCAATGCATCAACGGTCACCACGCAGTTTGACTGAGCTCGAACAATTCTGTAAGGAGGAATGGGCAAATATTCCTCCCTCTAGGTGTGCAAAGTTGGTAGAGAGGTATCCAAACAGACTCAAGGCTGTAATTCAAGCAAACCACCACGTATTAACTCAGGGGGTGTTCTCTTATCCAACCCAGTTATTCTACTTCTTTTTTCACTTGGATGTTGCAAGGTACAATTTGTAAATAAAACTGGAAAAAGTCTGATTTTATTTGTCTTCTTTCTGGGCTTTAAGGCAACAAAAGGTGAGCATTTTGAACGGGGGTGATGACTCTCTATACCCACTGTCGTATCGTGTAGGTGGTGCTCTATTGCTACTTGGCACAGAATGGCTGCCATGTGTCACCATGTGATATCTGCATTCAATAGTGGAAAAATGAGTAACCCCCTAGGTGTGAATCTCTTGGGAAACCTGATGTGTTATACCATTCTGCCTTAAACTTTATCACAAGCACCCCTATCAACTCATTACTGAAACCTTTATTCTTTGTCTGATTGACCCTACTTTAAATTAATTTACAGACCTTAAACTGGGAAATCTTATCTTAAGAATGTATTGGCAGTTCTCTGTACTATCCTACAATTTAAGACACTACCTTTAACACACTGAATCTCCCAAAAGCATTTACTACCTTGGATGCCAGTCAAACTGCCGCTGCCAGAGGCTAGCTTGTCATTGTAAATTAAATGCTCTCACTTTGAAAAAATACAGGAGGATCTCGACATCCAAGAACTTTTTGGATTTGAGAATCATTTTTCATTTGAGAATTCGGTTATCTGTGATTTAGTCTCAGCAACTGGGTCTTGGACAAGAAAAAGAGCAGAGCGGGACGAAACTGAGCTGAACTGTTAATGGCAATCTTCAAATTATCAGAGCAACAGAGTTGGATTATGAGAAGAATCTAGTGAGTGAGTGATCATCTCCCTGCCACCTTCCCAAGTATTCACTACCCTGCATTCACATCGCAGCGTAGTGTTGTTTTTATACTGCAACAAACACTCTTGGTTCTACGTCAACAGCATGGGAAAGGACAGACTGGAGATGACTTCACAGACTCACTGACAGTTTTATTGACTGTTTACTGCAGTGGGGCATGCTAATCACAGAGAGAAACTAAGAGAAAAAGTGCAGGCATTCCCTGGAGGTACAGGAGGGATTCATGCTGTTTATTGTTTTAGTTGATCTGTGTTATTTTATTAGACATAAAACCAATGTACTTTATCTTATAAGGCAGGGTTACATACAGTATATCTCTTAACTACACATACTATATACTGTAGTACATTATGCAATAGTAGAGGGGTGGACTTCATTATATGCAAATTTGGCTATTCACGATGGTTCTCTGCACCAAATGTTCGCAAATGTTGAGACCCTGCTATACATACATTGTTCCCGAAGTACTTCAAAAATACATTTCTATTCTTCCTAGGAAAATGTGAATGCAATATATTTTGACCTTAGATTTAAAGCAGTTTATAACCTCTTGGCCTCTTGTTATTTTTGAAGTACTTTAAAAAGGGTTTAATATGAATCCAGAACACTCAGCTAAAATAATTACAATTTAATGCCAAAAGAAAAAGGTATCTGAAAACCCTTAAAAACCCTCAAACCCTCTGTCAGTTCTTAAAAAAAAAAGATAGAATACAGAATTCCACAAGCTTTTATACAGCATATTCTGAGAAGACTTTCAGTGGCTTGGAAGATCAAAAGGGGGACATACTGAATTAGATTGTATATTAAGGTGAGTATTATATATACATTTATTTTTCTGAATAATATTTATTTATATTTATTTGTTGTTTTAATGTTGAAAACAAAGTTTTAGTTTATGTATGCATTATAGAAAATATAATAAGAATATAAGAAAAACACAAATATGTCTAAGTCTTCTGCACAGCAGTGTACTATAAATGTTATCGACACCACAGATGTGAAGGGTAATTCTGATATGAGACTTACAAATTACAGCACTTTATATTTTTATACAGGGGTCCAACTCACATAAGCAGAAAACGGTGTGCAGTATTCTCATGCAAGTGCAGAGAGGCTGTATATTTTAAGAGTTATGTGTCTGACAAGTGGTGCGATTGCTTCCCCTGGCTTCATAAACAGCACATGCATTTAAAAATCCCAATATCTTCTGCTCTCACTTTGAAAAATACCACATTTTCAATACATAAATTGCACTTGGAGTACTTAAAAACATCTCTGTCATTTCTGTTCACAAACTGTGAATGCGATATATATTGACTTGAGATTTGAGGCTGTTCATAACCTCTGATATTGTTTAGGCACCATTGCAAATGTCACACAACCCTTAAGAGAAAACAATTACTTACAGCATATAAATATATCTTAATTTTAATGACATAATTAAACTGCAAAAGAGACGAACAGTAGAAAATGTAATCTATGGCATTCATTGAGCATTAGAAAGCAAGTGACGTTATAATTCCATCGCTGTATTAATTGCTAATGACGAACTGATGTACTGATGGAAGTAGCAGAGTATGTAACCTTGGACTTAATTAAATGCCAGTTTTTACTGATGGAGAGTCCAGCCTGCTTAAATTGCATTAACATGAACTACTGAACTTTTGAAGCAATTAACCACAAAGGCGCACAAAGTATGTTTCATGACAGATTAAGTATAGGTCTTCAAAATAAAGCAGTGCTTCAAAAATTACACAGACATCAACATTTTGTTTTGAAAAAGCACGGTGGGGTTTACTCAACAAGTTTGAGGTCTGTGACTGACCTTTGTGGGTTATAAATCTGTTTAACAGCTAATCCGCAAATAAAATGTTAATGGCCTGATAATATTCCTTGCCTGTATCCTGTAGCTGCTAATAGATAATAAGATCTCAAATTTGTTTCCATTTAAATGCTGGGAAAATCTTAAGCTTAGTTTCAGACTAATAAAAGATGGTTTTCCTCCAGGAGACAAGAGATGATTAATTTTTTTGTGAAAGCTGCAAATTACCCTCCACCCTCATTATACCAATAACCGTTATATCTGCATCTCGCCCAGAAGGTAACTATTCTTTTGCTGTCAACAATATTAAATCTTATTAAAATCACCTTTATTGCAGCAGGCATCTCATTAAATTGTGCAACTTTCTTGGCTACGAAGGACACAGTTATAATGTGCAAGTAAGATAGGATAACTCAATTGTGCTGTTCACAGATGAACTGAACTTTGTCAAAAGACCTAATTGAAGAACAACACTGTTATTGCTTCCAAACAACTGTTTGAAAGGAACTGTTACAACCTGTATTCATAAGCACGTCTTTAAATGTCTATGTTGTTTGAAGCATACACCGGTAAATTAAAAAATATAAGAGCAATTAGCACCGAGTAGCAAAAAAAGAGAAAATGATACGATTTAGTTTTGAATATGCTGGGCACGTTTTCTACGAGCACCGTGAAAACATCTGTACGCGCTGCACGGTTTCTCTTAATAAGAGCAAACAGTAATGAGTTAGTGTCATGAAGATGTTTACCGGAACAGGATATTCCTAACATACACACTTTAATAGAGGCAGAACGAACTAAGATATTTGTTTATAAGCAGATGACATTGGGATCATACTTTAATTAAACATTCATTATAAATTCCTTAAAGATCAGAAGGTAGGCAAAATAAAGGATTTTCACCAGATAATATTCTTTAATTGGAATCGGAGGACTCAAAGATCACTTGTTACTGTATGTTGTGTTTTTTTTCCCCCAGACAAAGTTATGGTTTAATTTGCATTTCTCTAAACATAATGCGATAATCCCTGAAATGCTGTCATGATTTAGGTTTACCAGTATATTTAAAAAAACAGTTTTGTTGCTACTGATTACATACGTAACCAAATCCCACAATTTTCAGCTCTGCGGAGATTATCTGTAAGACCCTTCTGTTCTACTATAGTGGAAAAGGCTGTAACCATACCACTGTGGCCAATTTAAAAATACTGACAAAATGTCCCTTTTTCCTTATTAAAATACATTAAAAACACAAAAAGCAGGTACATTTATAGAAATTTTGATGATAAACATTGGAAAATGCCATATATTCAACAGTAACATACAGTAAGCTTGTTGATGGGAAAGTTTTCATGATTTAGTCCATTTTCGTATTATTTGTGTAGCAGTGTCCGACCGGCATGACATGACATGTCCGACAGGTCTTCACAGTAATTTGTGGGTTTACAGGCATGCCTCTTTTGTTAAAGTTTATATTTGATTCAATATTTGTGTTGCTTTCAGTAATAGTATTTGCCACTGCCTCCCATTCCTGTACTATTGATCTGGTTATTAGTAACATTTGCCATTTTCCACATTATTGATCAGTTAGTAATAGTGTTTAATATAACTGGAACTTAATAATACATTGAGATTTTCAAATGGCTTATTATGTACTGTTTGTTTCCTAGTGGAAACTATCTTACTTTTCAGTGTTCAGTTCACCAACAGATGTGTTTCTAATAAACCCTACCTGTAACTGGACAGCCATATGTTTGTAGAGCTACCTGTTCATGTTTTCTATTTTATTTCTAGAAGTGAAAAGTAAAAAGTGAAAAAAATCCACTTGGTCCTGTTCTGACAATTATTTCTTTTTTTTATTCAGGGGGTTGTGGGAGTCTGAAACGAGCTACCTAGCTAACCATGTTACTGAAGCTGATGCAGGACGAGATCAATTATCTGCTAGCAACCAAATTAAGTACCTGGGTCTTCTCTTCTTTGTGACATTTCTTATGAAATTCTTAATTTCTAATTGAAATATTAATTTTTGGGAGAATATTCCTCATGGATTTAACAAGATAAATCTGAGACTGTAGATAAAATATTCAGATAAAATACTTTAAAATAATCCTTCAATGAAACAATATGGACATACCATCTATTTTGATGATGCATTAGTTATATGAACTAATGAGCATGTAAGATGGGGACACATTCTACATAATTAACGGCACGAATATTAATGAACTTCACTTTTCCTTATTATATTTACATCCGATCCCTTGGTAGTTTTAAGATACTGTGGTCTTCTGCAATTTTGCTTTGTGTAGCTTGTTTAGAACAGTGTATTAATATAAAAGTGTCTGTCTCTGAGCTGCTGGTGCCTCGTGACTGAATCGAGTGTCAAGCCCTCCAGCTGCAGGGAACTGAAAAAGGAATTAGAAGAGACTTGGGAACACAATCAATGATGAAGTGATCATGCTGAAAGCCGTTCTACAGTGGCTCCTTCCAGTGAAAGACAAACGCAGTTATCAAAGGTCTTTATTAAAGAGAATTTCTTAAATTGTCAGAATTCCTGGCCTCTCTTGAACTTTGCACTTTAGCACCACTGTTGATTTAAAACTATGCAATTGTTATGGCAGCACTTACTCTTTTCCAAAGTAGTGCTTATGCTACAACCTTTTAAAGACAATATAACAAAATTTCACGTCTGTCTCACTCAGTGATTTCAAATTCAAACTCTGGTTTGTGGTTCTCAAACTCTGCAAACCAACAAGTAATTTGCATTGCGTGCACAGGCCAAAATAAGATGCGAAAAGGGCACATTCTCTCCAAGCTCCAAGACTTCTAAACGATGAACACGAGAATTAACAGTTGCAACAACCTGACTGAAACTGACGAAAACAACACAATTTCATTAGACAAGCTTATTAATGTAAACCCTGACACGAGAGGAGCTCTGACAGTGCCGCTGAAGACATGGTTGGTGTTTGCAGACAGCCAGGCTTCTGGGATGGGTTTGTCAGTTTTTCGAGGACATATATACTGTCTTGTGTTCTCCCAGTCATTTCATTCGCTAATGAAATGCAAGACTTAAAAACAACTCAATCTAACAGTTAGGATTACTAATGAGGTTGACATTTATCAATGAAGTAGTTCAAGTAGCTATTTGCGTAGGCTGCAAAGGAACAAGTACAGGTTTATTCCACGCTGAAAAGAGAAGAAAGGACACCCGACTTTTCGGCTGTGGAGCCTTCTTTGAGTGCGAGTTCGGGGTCACACCCAAAGAAGGCTCCACAGCCGAAACGTTGTGTTTCTTTACTTCTCTTTTCAGCATGGAATAAACTTTTTGCTTTGTCCATTTATCAATGAAGTTAACAGAACTTTACCGATTCATTCTGAACAAAGTGTTATTCACATGCCAGCCTTTACTGTACAATAAGAGGAGACAAAGAAAGGAAAATATGGTTTCAACACTTTAAAACTAATCTATGTTACTGCACAGCAGGACATATTTGTTAACAATATGTAACATTTGGAAACTCATACTATTACCTAAACACAGCCATAATTGAAGCCTCGATAGCCCACAATTATATGCATAATACTGTATTATGCAGATTATACTTTTCATATGTAACTGAAAAAAGGAACAGAAGAACAAACAGTGCTGTGCAGTACACCTTACACAGGTTCAGATAGTTTTAATGCAAAGTAAAATACATTTAGCACAGCACCTATTTAATGAGAAATAAAATATTGCTTGCAAATATTGTAATAAACTTTAAAGTTTAAGGTAAAAGTCTGTAAACACAATTAATGCTGAACTTAAGTTGGCATGTGAATGACAGCTAAAAAGCTAAAAATGAATCTGTAAAGCTCAGCATAATTGACCAGTTTAATACTCACGCACTTCAAAAATACTTGGCATAATATTTCTCTGAAATATAGTTCCATGATAAAAGTTACACAGTAGATCATTAATTATTTGGTAACCGATAATCCAGTTTCCAATATTTTCTGGCAGTTAGAGCATATACTGTATATTCGGTGTTCACATGAAAATCGCTCTAAAGTCAGCCCTCAGTCTGGTGATGGAGCAATATGCTGCTTTTTTACTATCAGTGCATTTCCTTCAATATATGCATTTCCTTGAATATATACTATATATATACATTGTAACTCATTACACTTTTATTTCTTCTATTTATCGCTATTTTTAAAAACAAACCGAGCCTATTGCCTGGACTAGCTACCACGTTAATTAACATTGTCCATTATTGAGGGGAAAGTCCAATATTTTATAGACCAAATTCAATCTTTAGCAGATTTTGTCAGTTAAATCCAAGTGAATTAAAGTGAAGCCCACTAAACCGAAGATTTACAGAACACAACACCCAAAAATACTATGATATAAAACTGTGAAAAAAACTTTGACGTAATTATTCAGCATTTTTTTAAATCTGGCTACCCTTTATCCCTTAGACACTGTATAATCGATCTACTGTACTATAATAATAATTACTAACACATATATAGCGCTTTTCTGTACAGTTAACTCAAAAGGACTTTACAGGTAATGGGGTCTCCCCTCCACCATCACCAATGTGCAGCCCCACCTGGATGATGTGACGACAGCCATAATGTGCACAGTATGTTCACATCACACATCAGCTCTCAGTGGGGAGGTGAACAGAGTGATGAAGCCCATTCAGAGATGGGGATTATTAGGAGGCCAAGATTGAGAAAGGCCAAAAGAGAAATTTAGCAAGAACACTGGGGTAACACCCCTACTCCTTTAGAGAAATGCCCTGGGATTTTTAATGACCATCGAGAATCAGGACCTCAGTTTAACGTCTTATCCAAAAGATAGAGCTTTTTTTTACAGTATACTGGCCCTGTCACCATACTGGGGCATTAGGACCCCACAGACTGCAGGGTGAGCGCCCCCTACTGGCCCCACTAACACCTCCTCCAGCAGCAACCTTAGTTTTTCCCAGGAGGTCTCTCATCCACATACTGGCCAGGGTCACACCTGCTTAGCTTCAGTGGGTTGTCAGTTGTGAACTGCAGGGTGATATGTCTGCTGACAACTACAGAATAGCTCCAGCAAAAAAATGCTTAGAATTACTCTTTTAGTCCTTTTTGAAGAAATACAGAAAGTACTGAAAAAGAAATCAGTATATTTTAACATACCAATGAGAAATTGGTATTCTTTCGAAACACACCATTTGTGTAGAACAAGTTGATTATCTTCAACTAATATAAATGAGGAATTTAAATTGAGCTTTCTCCTTTTAAAATAAAACTGCAATATGACAGATTAAAGTCATCTGAAATAAATATTAAGTAACAGAATGAAAGAAACATGAGAGAGTACCCTCACGTCAACTCAAATGACAGCAGATTTCCAAGAAGAAAGCAAAACAATAACAACTCCATATTTCCTTAAGCCACCAAGATTGCAAAAACAGAGAAGTATATTATTGCTTTTTCACTATCAGTGCATTTCCTTCAATATATACAAAAATGTTATTAATATGACACTGCTGAAAATGACAAACTGATTAAATTGTTCAAATAAAAAAAACTGCATATCATGTTAAATGAAAACAGATCACTGTCTATGGATTCTCGTCAGTGAATTCCTGAGTTAGTTTTCACATGGATGACAAGCCATCGGGAAACCACAAATATATATTCATTGTCTTTATTAATCTCCAGGGAATCTATGATTTATTAAGAGATGTGCCAGGAGCTTATAGCAACATTTGGCTAGATTTTTTCAAATTAAAAATGGAATCCCTCTTTTCCAATCTATATGAAACATTTGACAAATCTTTAAACAAACATAGAATTCCCATCCAAACTCCATACATACCATCTGTCTTCAGTTTTACCCTGATGTGAAATAGAAAGTGTATTTAATTATTTTAGGCACTTACAATGAATGAAAAAGCTGAAGTGATACCAAGAAATGGGGTAATTTTGGGAGGTCTCTTAAGAGTTCTTTGAACAAGCAACCTCAGTAACGGACACACATTACACAGTGTAAAATGTGCTATATTTAGAATTTCAGAAGGATTTAGATAAAATTCCTCATAAAAGACTCATATCTAAATCACGCTTGGGAGAAATGAACAATATAACTTCCCAGAGATTCAGATTCCTATTTGTCCTTATGAGGTCTAGCATTATGCAGAAGCTATATTATCAGCAGCCTCTATTATTAAGTAGTAGAATTAAATCATATAGGTAACCAAAAAGTTTGACAATAAGAATTAAAAACTGATTTGACTGCTTTAAAAAAATCCACAGCTAAAATAACATATTTTAAACCTCTGTCAAACAGCAAATTTGGTTATCAATTGTCAAGTGTATTAACATCACAAATTGTCACAGTTGTTTTATTAGCTTTCAAAGCCGTTTATATGCCTTCACATCAAGATATACTGCTAATCTTTTTTTTTTAAATAATGATACTGAAATCCCATTTATGAATTGATTTTCATAGGTTCTTGCATATTCCACAGAAGAGCTCACTGAATACCTTCCAGAACTACGGTCACTTTTTCACTATTTAATTAAAACTTTGGGATTACAGTGCCTCAGAACTGAAAACTATGCACTCCACATGCAGATATAGTTTTACAAATAGCTAAACCAGATCTGGAGAGGACTCTTATTACATACAGGACATACATTATATTCCCTGTTTTGTTGTTTAGGTAAATATTTTATACTTGGATTGTATTAATTTCATGCAATATTGTTTATTTTTTAATAAGTCATTCTAAAAAGGGGTATCTTCTAGCAAACAAGGATAAGAACAAATAAGACTGCCAGTATCAGCTATACTAATCAACAAAAGACTCAGTGATAAAGAAGGTGAGCAGTGAGAATGCCTATTAACTACTTTCAATTGAAATTCTCCATTAATAATTACTTCAAAAACTACCAGTCAAAAGGACATTTAAATGCAAGCAAAGATTCTGTTAGCACTTGCTACAAGGATCAAGTTGGGAAAGCAGACAAGAGAATAACACAATTAAGATCCTAATTAACTGAGCATAACATTAGTTATTTGTCTAAAATGGTAAATTGTTCAGTTATATGCTTGTGGATAAACAGCATTAATTAGCCATTGGAAACATGATGCAAATTATCTTTGCTGGAAAATATTTTAAGAACAAACCACTGATTTGTTTACCCCTAACAAATTCAGTGTGTCATCTGAATAAAGGATTTCAGGAATGTTTTGTAAAGCTTTGTGAGCAGAACCGATTCATTTAAATTTATTTCTTTTACATTCCAAGGCTTTTCCTAAAGAAACAACAATTTCGTAGGATTTCTTTATAAATCTGTATGTGTTTTTTTTAATATCTGATAAACAATGAAGAATAATTTTAGTCATGCAACACTGATAAACAGTTAGACTCTGAAGGGCCATATGTTAAGTGTATTATACTAGTGAACAGGAATTGCAGAGAACAAAGATCTTAAAAATTTACAAAGCCTTCAAAAGATACTGAACAACTGCAAATAACTGTGTTAGAACCAAAGTCCAACTTTCCCGGTTGCTCATTTTGGAAGAATTGCGTGCTTTAGGAAGATTTTGGGTGGTTCCATATTTTTTTCCAGTTCTTAATGATGGACCTGACTGTGCTCCAGGGAACTTTCTGCACCCTAGATCTGTTTTATACCCCTTCCTAGATCTATACAGTACCTCCTCACTTTTTTATCAGTGTTACACAAACAGCTTCTGGGTCTATATGGTAGTTTCTGTCCTAAATGTCCATGTATAATTTGTAATGTCAATATTAGCCCAACTTACAGTACGTTTATGAATAAAAAAACTAATAAAATACAATGTCTAAAATCAGGAAATGAATATGCACATATTACCATGTAGTGTGATCCTTACTGAAAAACACGTCACTCATATCGAAGATGGTTTTATCCAATCCAATAAAATATTTGACCAAAACATTACAAATCATGAAAGCTGACAGAAAAATCTACTGCCAGTTCTCACAGGTACTGTACACTCCAAACTCAGCAACATAGGTTGTGCGATGCTTTGAAAGTTCTTTAAGATGTTGGGTGCGGAAAGTTGAGACATCAATGTCCAGAGAAAAAATGGTAAGTCTTGCAATCTTTGATCTGCACCCTGCATTTGATCATTCATATGAGTGGTGAAGTTGGCTAGACTCAAGAGTTCTGCAACCCATTTTTCAGCGTTCAGTTAAAGGTACAACATAGAGCACAAACAGACCAAAAGGGCTGAAATGAAGAACTTCTAACTTTGCTTTTTAGCAACTGCCATTTTGGCCAAAATGCTTGGCTTTGTACTTAAATGCAAAAAATGTTGTCAGCGGCACAGATTTCAAACTTTCCTTGGAAAACAAAAATAATTCCGTAAATAAACCAAATGAATTGTATTTTGTACCACAAAGAGCTTTCATTGGGTAGTATGGCGTAGAGAATTACAGAACACTCAAGCCAAGTCATAGTTTTTATAGTTTGTCAACTTAATTTTTTTCGGTGCTTATTAAATGTTCAGCGCATGTGTCGCTATAAATCCCTTACGCATCCAATACTTTATTGCCATAACAACAAATCACATGGAATTTGGTAATAATTATTTGCATGCCAATAATAGCATACATGCCGTAGGTTGCTGACCCCAGTAATTTGTGTGGATCAGTATAATAAAAGAATCCCATATTAATATGTTTCTATCTGAAATAGAAACAGTGAATCCAAAGAAAGTGAATATGTTCTGAAGGCAATGTGTTTACTTCTTGACAGTCATGGGTTCTCAGTGCTCCGACACTAATGCAGCACTAAAATGAACCAAAATTCTGTGAATGTCATGGAAAATTGCCATCATCAAGCCATTTAAAATTCTAATAGCAGGTGCTGAACAAAGCTGTTTCAATGCTGTAATATTTTTGGCCACTTACCAACGTCTTCTATGAGCTGTGCTCATCAACAAGTGTAATTTAAATAAACTAAGTAAACTAAATATCCAACTTTACATAAAAAGAGTCAATATACGTATGGAAATGTTTTCTAAAAACATAAGAACCAAACCTCCATAACACAATGTAATGAAATTGTATTTTCATAAAGTCTGTCAGCTCCTTTACTATCAAGAAGGCTGTGAACTATGCTTTTCTAGGTCCTACAAATGACTGTACTGTAAAACAGTTTTCAAACACATTGCACAATTCTGCAGCTTTAAAGCTTTAAACAAAGAAAAATTGTTTCTTTTGCCTAAATTTCTTTTTAGCATGTAATCACTAATCCTCTTTTTTTTCCTTTTAGGAACAAATGAAACTTTACCAGTTGGTAAATTAAAGGAAAAGCACCTCAGATCAAAGAAGGAACAATTTATTTTTATTACCTTTAAATTACTGAGATTACTGAGAGTTTTCCACTATCACCATCACATTAACGGCTCACTTTCTGCTTAAATGTATTGCAGAAAAATCGCATCATTAGCATCCTGCCACTTGCATGTGACAGCAGTTTAATGAGAAGGATGCGATGCCTTGAAGAGTGTTCTCCATGAGACTGACCTATTCCATTCCCAATTTTCTTTGAGCAGCCTTCAGCAAAGGATGTGAACGAATGCTCTAAAGACACGTACCTTATTATCTGAATTAACAACGGCTAACAGGGAAAAACAGGCATTCTCACTTATTAACATTGCTTTTACTCAAATCAGTACAGTTATTTTAAATTTCATTGTAGTGGTTAAAAGACAATGACAAGGGATTTTCTAGTTTCTCCAAAAAATTTATAATTTTTTTCTGCTCATACTAATCAATGTCCAACCACAAGTGTATTTATTACACTTACTTATTACATAAATTGTATTTAATACAATATCATTACCAGCAGCATTATTTTTTTCCAAAAAACTTTATTCGGTGGCATTAACATCTTAAAATCTGGACTACACCTACACTGATACCCCCCTGGTTTTGCCACACTTAGCACTAGCTTTGCTCTTTCAGTTAAGAAAGACAGTGCTGCACCAAAGCATCTAAACAAAAAAACCCCACTAACATTACATTACCCGAGTAACAGGAGTAATGTTATTTTAAAGAGTAAATTATATATTGCTGTATGTTTTTTTTCTGTTTTTTATCTGTCCTCACTGCTAGCATCTTTACAATCTTTTTTCAGAACTTAAAAGCACACAATACAGTAAACAATGTCCCAATGTTTTTTTTTGCAGTCCAGCAAATAAATATGTGTACTATGATGACATAATAGGTATAATTCTTGTAGCATGCCTGTAAATAGTTTTATAAAACCTTTTCTTAAATCCTAGAAGAAACAAGTGTTGTCACTTTGTTTAAAATATCACAAGTACTTAAAGTAATGAAGTTGCAAACTGAGTTTACACTAGTAGCTTAGAGCAGGCGGATTTCTATGCTGACTCTTTTAATCTTTTATTTTATTTTTTCTCGTTATTAAATCGCCTTTATTTTCCTACAAATTATCAATCTGTAGTGTATATAAACATTTATATTTGAAACAACATTAGTCTTTGTCTCTAAAAGATGCTCTGGATGAGTGACAGTACAGTATGTCTGAGACTTAATTGAACCATAAACTAAAAGGAAGAGAAAGAACCAAAATTTCCACAGATCCCAGCTTCTCTGTGTAAAAACTTTCATTACAAGCTCCCCTAAGAACATGATATGCTTGATTATCAACCGTAACATGTACTGCCATCTGAGATTTGTCATTCAAGCTCAAACACTTTCAAAAGATACAATCAACTAGGAAATAATAACATGAATGACTGAATAACAAAACCCATTTCACATAATGAGCATTCTAATCAAGAGAGATTACATTATCTACCATCTCAGCTGTGGAAATTACAGAGCCCCTAGCACCTTGGTTGGCACAACACTATAAATGATGCTTAGCCTGGAAACTGACATGATGTGTAACATCTCTCAGGACTTCTAAAATAAAGTTCAATTACAGAGGTTTCATGACAGAAGTCTATCCCTGTTGTATTGACCATTAGCGCTCCTTTAGCTGAGAAGCCTTTTGCCCTAGCTTTCAGATTCGTCAAATTTACATTAGATGCTCAGTCTAACATCAGTGAAGTTCTTGCCCAATCTCTGCACACGAGGTTTCATAATGAGAATGAACAGCAATGAAAGGGCGCATTTAAACTACCGACAATTAGTGGACATACCATTAAAACAGGCTTGCTAATTTTTTTTGCATATCTTCTGCAATTCACATTCCCCACAGCTTTTCATTGCAAAGCTACCTATAATCACAATTCAGGGAAAAGAAGAAAATCAACAAACATCAGAACTTCTACAAAGCAAAGATCAGAAGTGAAAACTAATTCGAAGTATGAGGCACGTGTATACCCAGAGGCTTGTGGTTGTGGAACAAGTCGATACCCTGGTATGTTTCAAGAAATGGCTGAATGAGATCCTTGGATCAATTAACTATTAACTACCAAACGGGCTAGATGGGCTGAACGGCCTCCTCTTGTTTGTAAAATTTCTTGCGTTCCAAAAAATTCCAAGAAGCTTTATAAAACTCCATAACTATGTGACATGCGTTCTACACCAGTGGGCCGGTGAATGAGGATGGCAGGTCATTACCCACAGCTTTCTGGGGAATGTAGTTCAGACAAGGGCTGTCAGCTTGTCTGAACCTACCTCTTTCTCACACCTTTGTTAACTTTGTTTTCAAACTGCAAACCATGGCTAATAACTCTAAACCAGAACCCGTGATCCCATTGACCACACCAAGCTGGAGCCTTATGTTGGCATTTGGAATACTCGACAAGGCACAGTTCTTTAGCTTCATGACTACTTTCAGAAAATGTGCCCCACGCATTAACCACAATGCACTAAATGAAAAGCTTCCGTAAGAGAGTTTACTTTCTCGTGATCCAGCAATGACGAGCCACAAATTCACCTAAAGCCCTTACTCACTGGCCCTCTCCCACAAACACCTGCCAGCTGAATAGAGTTATCAACATTAACTAACTAGGTCGGTAGGAGAACAGAGAAAAAAAAAGACAGAAAAGGCTGTCCGATAAATTCTTAAACTGATGGAGCAGCCAACAGCGGCAAGTGTGAAAATCACCTAGGAACAGCTGAGGGCATGTGGATCAGATGATAAAGCAAAGCTCCATCTTCTTTATTTATATTAGCCCCTGCATCGGGGGTGGTTTTACACTTCACTGTAATAAAAGACATGTAAGCCCTGTCAATCTCAAAGCTTTTCAAATGATTATTTTCCATCACATTTTATTACCTTCGAAATGCTTTGCAAATTGTGAAGACAGCATTTCTTGCAAATTAAAGCAACCTTACTAGGTAATGAAACTCGGCAGTGATGAAATCCTCTGCATATTAATTATTTCAAGACAAATTGAAAGAGGGTCATCAAAAAGACCACGTTAAATTGCTCGAGCTTTCTTAAAGAGAAGTTCAATGTATCCACATTTTTTTCTTTCAAAAACATTAAAGTACCTGTCGTTGTTAGGGGTAACAATCTTCATATTTTTAGAAATTCTACTATGTGCAAGCACAATTAGGATAGAGAAGACTCCAATGTATTAAGTGGTTAAATAGAATGCACAATGTGAATTATTAGTTCAGAATTATTAGAAGAATTTTCAATGTATCTGCATTGTTCTCTATTCTGGTCAATTGGAGTGCTGCCTGCATTCTTATTTATCACAATGCATTTAATTAATTATTCTTCCACAGCAACTTCAGTGGATGGTAAATGTTTGGAACACATATTTTTGAGTTTTAACTATCCAATCAGAAGCTACAAAGACTGCTTCCTATTCATAAAAATTTCACTTCTTTAGAAGTGCAATGTCACATCAGATTGGCTGTCACACAAGATACCACAAGATCCAGTTTTTCTGATGCAGTCCGAAAGACACCAGGAGAACAGTAATATTGTCAATGTTAAGCGGCAGTTGGCTAACACACTGGACAGGAGAGAGAGTGTACAGCTTTGTTGTCTTCTAGAATGTCAGCTTGACTTCTATCTTGATTGGGTTGCAAAAGATTGCAACAGAGGGTCAATAATAGATACTGTAATAATATGACAAAGCAACAGGACAACAATCAATTCTTTTTACTGATGAAACCCGTGACTAGAGCCATTTAAGGTGGCATCCTGGTGGTACTTCCATTAAACTTTGACTTCTATACTGCATTTTTTTTTCAATTTTAGGTTACAAGCATGGATTCAAAATTTGAACATTACAGTAGGATACATTGTTTTTGCCCTGAATGTACCCTGTTCATTTTTTAATTCTTCATTATGATAATGATAAAACTGGAGCGACAAAGCATATCATAACTCTAAACTGTGTGCCACCGTGCTACCCCTGTTATAACGGCATGTTTTAGAATTAACTGGCAATACAAACTTAATCCTCTCATTGCTGCTAAGGGAACCCTGGTCACAGTCAACTGGTGACATGACTTAGATTCGAACCCGTGATGCCTGAATCACAGAGTAAGCACCTTTACCAGGTGAGCCATCGGGGTGTTGTGTACAGTACATTCTCAAAAACAACTAAGAAAGGTAAACAGAAAAGAAGCTTTTCTTTAAAATGATATTGTATTTGCTTTGAAGTAGTCAAGGTAGTACCTTTGGATATTGGCTGACATCGAGTATGTTATAGGAGTCAAATCGCTTAGACGGGCCACATGAAAAACAAAGATTTTGTTGCCAACTACTACAAAAAATACATAAGCCACACC
Source organism: Atractosteus spatula (assembly GCF_055471065.1). NCBI lineage: Eukaryota > Metazoa > Chordata > Actinopteri > Semionotiformes > Lepisosteidae > Atractosteus > Atractosteus spatula. Next base: position 50,295,755 of record NC_142713.1, on the reverse strand, counting down.
TGGCAAAACCAAAAAAATCGCCAGTTGAAGAGACAGATGAATGGCTGGGTTTGCTTGAGGGCTGCCACCTTTTCCACAGAAAATGCCAGAAAACTACTGTGCTGGCTTTGATGGAAGCCTCCAACTTTGCAATCCCACACTGTTTTCATATTTTAATTAATCTACAGAGATAAGGATCCCCTCTCACCAGACACTCCTCGCTAAAAATCCCTAACCCTAACACCCATCCTCAACCTCTTACGGACTTAATCCTGCTGGTAGAAAAAGTCTACCAACTCTGAATCTGGGCTTCAAAGAGGAAGAAGGGAAGATTTTCCATGAAAAGTGACCGACTGCAGAATCGAGGATGCTGGCAAGAGTCCATCTCCCAGAACCAGATGTAAATAGTGTTCCACAATATACAGTATGAGCATTATTTGTTTTTAACAAAAAGAATAATAAGAAAACAGAGGATTAACATCACTGCCCTCTCACCACTTCTAAACTGATACTTATATGTGAAACAGAGATGGGGAAATCACATTGAACCATCAGAAAATATACCTTTCTATTTGAATTATCAAAGCTGAAACCCCGTACAAATGTGTTGGTCATGCAGACGAGATTACTGCAAATTATTTTATTTCATCCAGCCCACTGGAGGACAGTTAAATTCTGACATTCATCAAAAAGGTATTAGTTAAATGGCTGCACCAAGCAAAGCTAATACTAGATTGAGCAGCTATGAATCAAGTATGTAATCAAAGCATGTGAACTTTTGTCAAGAAATTATAATTAGGGTTGCCTGTTTTCAGTTCATATTACAACCAAACCAATTTACTTAAAATAATTCTTGTGCATAGTCTTTAGAAACAAAGTCAAAACAGATAATTTAATAATCAGGCTGAGTTTGATGAGCCTTCATTTTTACTCTGCAGCATCAAAAAGATGTACAAAAAAAGCAGTATACTGACTGCAAAGGAAATAGCATTGTTATTATAAGAGAAGAAAACTCACTATTATTATTATTATTATTATTATTATTATTATTATTATTATTATTATTAGTTTAATAAGCAGGGGATATGAATTACAGAAACCATGTGTAATGTGTTGAGAATATCTTTAAAGTAAACTTGTTTAACAAGCACGCAATTATGTATACAGTATATATCGGGAAGTATGTAGAGGTCTGCTTGTTTGGTCATACTAAAATATGTATGATTTCTCCTGGCTCCAGACATGGTTTTGCAATGCTACTTACAGTTTTAAAGGTAATTGCAGGATAGAATAAAGAATAAAATACTAGCAACCATTAATCATGCCTATCACAAAATATTTCTATACATTTAAATAATTCTTAATACAAAAGGTATTTCTATAATAATTGAGTATGAGATCACGTGATCGGTAATTATAATACAATTTTTATTTCTGAGTAAAGTGCTTTACAAGAAGCTCGAAACTCTGGAACACTAGGATGGAATAAGAGGACTGGTATTACCAAGATGCATGTCCAAGGCTACAATTCCCTGTCACCTTGTTGGTTGCTTTTAAATACCCATTTCCATTTTTATTTATTGCTGTTCACCTTATTCCACCCTGCCCGAATGAGCTTTGGAAATCCCGGTCACGCTTGGCTAGTGCCATGACCCCAGACACAAACCCATGATCACAGAGCTCAGCCTGTGCTGAGGTGAGCACTTTCCCAGACTGAGCCACAAACAGACATTTGTTTAGGACTTAAGAAAGTCTGCAGACAAGAGGCTATCCAGCCCATTGAGCCCCGTCTTGATACTAGTAACAACTTGATCCTAAAATCTAATCCATCTGTTTTTTGAAAGAAGCAGGGATATCGGTTTCCACAATGTGACTGGCTAACTTATTCCATACTACCACAACACTTTTTCAAAATAAGCATCATTTGTCCTCAGCTATAAATGTACTTCCCCCTAGATGTCTTTTAGGCCTAGTCCATGTTGCACTGTTCACTGCCCCTGAGAATTCTGAATACCTGAAGCAGGTCCCTTCTCAGTCTCCTGTATTCCAGACTACAAAGAGTTAGTTCTTTTAGTCTGTCAGGCTAGTGGCTCCTGCTGTGGGGGTCAGGCTTTATTACACTGTACCTGGGTGTGACTTCTCTTCTGGAGCTCGGCACAATAAGCCTACTAGAATCCAATGATGGCGTGAAAAGCAATAAAAAAAAATGTCTGCACGAGCCAGAGTTCCAGGTTATTTCCCCAGGAGGATATTTTGTAAAAATGTTCAGCGTAACTCTCTCATTATTTAATTTGGTATGCGGTATCCCAAAACCTAGCTAGAAAACACAATGATTTTATTTTAGAGACCTGTGCGGCTTTCTCCCATTACACCTGGGAATAGCAATGCCACACTTCCACAGGCAGAATGAATAATAAAATTCCAAGTCTTTTATGTGATCTGTCTAAGAAAGCTGTCAGAGACACTGTGATAAACAGTTCTCCTTTTCTTTATACCCAAACAGTGGGTAGCCTTCTTGGCCAATGAAACAAGTGTAAAGAGGATGAATGTGCTATTGCTGTGATAACACGAAGAGGGAAAAAAAAGCTGTTAAACTCCTGAATCTGCTGCCTGCCTGCCTCCTGGCTGTCTGCCTGCTGTCATTTTAGCAGATTGATACAAATGAGTTACTGAGCTAACTGCATGATAGCTTTTCTCCATATTAAACGCAGGCCTTTGAGAAGATAAGAGCGAAAAAGGCTGAAAAACAGTTAATGGTTACATATGAAACTCTTCATTCCATAGAAAACAAAATGAAAGTACGTATCAAGGACAGTGAAGGAAACAAGAAGCTGCAGTGCTTTATGCTAAACATTATGTGCATTTCTAATACAAGAATGAGTAATGGCAGAGCTGAACGGGATTTCTCAAGAGGAAAACCATTAAAGCAGACTGGCAAATATCAATATCCCCCTGCTTCACAAAGATGGATTAAACAGAAAATAAATAAGAAAGCATTAAGATTTAGATTAATTAAAAATAACACTTAAGCAGCTAAATTTGAAGATTTGTAGCACCTGCCACAGAAAACTATGTAAAATACACAATTCACCAACATGTTACTTCTACAGTGAGCTTCAGGCAGGACATAGAATGGAAAGAAAACTGACATTTTTAAAAGGAGCTAAAAAACTGAGCAGACTGGTGACCACACATCTAGCAGGCCTTTTGTCAGTGTGCATCAATGTAAGCTGTTTTACCTTTGAATGAGATTGATATGCAACCATTATTAAGTTCTTGCATTAATACGTTGTCTTCTCTCATTCTTTGAGTGTATTATTGCACCTCAGAAGAGGAACATGAAAAATTAAGCCCTATTTATCTGTCATAAAATTGTAGTGTAGGGTTCAGCCTAATGAGCTTCTACTGGAGCTAACATAACAGGATTTAGCTCTGTCTTGGAGGGAAAATCCCATTACAGAACAGGAGGCACAACGTATTAAGTCTGCCCATCCATTCCCAGCCCATCATAACAGTGCCGTGAATGGTGAATTAGGAGGACCTAAGAGGGTGATATCAGATGTGGACTAAAATAATTTTGGGTTAACTCGACTCACCAGAACCAGGACTTCTTTTGCTATTCCAAAACCACTCCAGTGGTCAAACTGTTGCAAACTAAACCACTGCATCACTGTCTATTTCATTCTTATTTATACTTACACTGAGTCTACAAAGTCCATGGCGCATAAAAAAAAACGTACATCATCAAGTGTCTTACAGGCTGCTGACACCCAAGTGTAACACTTAAGGATTATCTTCCCTTTTCTAAAATACCCAGTTAAACAAGCTTATAATGGGTTACCGTTCAAAGTATTTTGTAAAAGAACAGATTACCTCAACATTTGCTCACCTGGAGAACCGTTTGTATCTTGGCAAACACATCGGCCATGTCATACAGCTTGACGAGTCCCTCTTGGGCACCATTAGGGGATCTGACGATCTGCTGCAGGTGCCCCAGGACGATGCTGTGAGCAGCAGCCACAGCATTGAACTTGTCAAACAGCAGCTCCAGCAGCTCCAGAAGCAACCTTCAAACGGCCCAAAGAAGAGAATACACTTACACACTTACAATTGCACAAAGCTGAAGAATAAGAACTACACAAACATCTGTCAAGAACTGTCAGCCTACTGAAATGTTACTTTGAGGTTTTTGCACTTTTCAAACTTTTCAAGTTTAAGATCACACAAAATATTAGAAAATGTCTTATATCTTCCTTCTGTAAGAAGATATAAATCTGATGAATGGAAATAAAATTGCTTAGAAATGCACGATGTTGCATTTTAATTTGGAGATTAGAATAAATTATCCTGCACTCATGAGTTGTGTTTACAAAGAGTGGATTTTCTGTCACTTTCTTTACCAACAACTTACAGTATCTGCAGTAAAACCTTTAGCTAAAGTTCAGTTCAGCCTAACTTTGAAACTGTGTTAGCCTAAGATACAAAGATAGCAATCCACCCAAAAAAAGAAAAACTAAATCAGCTGAGAGCTTATATCTTGGTTTTCTGTTAAAACAAGTTCCATTTTTTCCAAATGTTTTGCTTCCATGTGAATTTTAAATGTCTACAAACAGAAGTTTGTCATATAAGCCTTTTAAAATAAATGTTAGAACATAAAACCTTGGAGGGGTTGATATGGTTGATGAAACATGATAAAGGGGGCTCATATTTTTGCTTTCTAGAAATACAAATGTGATTTTTGAAAGTTGACCTAAACCTTTCTCGTCTGTACAATGAACTGTGCTATGATCCTTTCATGTCTCTGTGACAGCTCCTCCCCAATGCCTGAGCAATTTTCATATTGATTTTTAAAAGGAGGTAAGACAGCTCAGTATAACAGTATCTCCATTATTTCTTTCCCGGATGCGGACATAGGGCTGTTACAATGTAAAGCATTAAGTAACCACCCTAATTCTTAATTATTCAGTGGAACAATTAGTTAGTCAATTGGATAAATGACACCGTCTTAAGATTTTTCTAAAAACCATGGCCCTCCAGAGTCAGGGTCACCTACTCCTGCTCTCCACAGATTGATGCGAGTCTGCTGTGCTTGGAAATGTATTGTAGGAGTCGAAAAAAACACCCCGTGAAGTGCCAAAACATAAATCACTTTTCTCATTTCGCCATACAGGCCATTCACCGAGAATAAGTGCGCAAACTGTTAAAACTTCTAAAGATGATTTGGGAAACTGCTGTTTCATAAGATAAACATTTCCATCCATCCATCCACAGTAAGCCACTTATCCTGGCAAGCAGGCTGCCGGCTATCCCCAGAGGCATAAAGCACAAGGTGGAACTAAGATTCCAGGACTGCCGTTTCCCTTGGATGGGATGCCATTGCATTGGCAGATAAAACTTTTAGATGCTTTACCTATTATGATTAATTTGAATATACTGTAGAAAAAAAAGGGTGTGGCACAGTGGCACAATGGTTAGCATTGCTGCCTCGCAGCGCTGGGGCCCTGGGTTCAATTCCAGACCTGAGGTGCCCTCTGTGAGCAATTCGTAGGCTTTCCCGTGTTTGCGTGATATTTTGTCAGGTGTCTCCGGTTTCCTCCTACAGTCCAAAGGTATACTGGTGGGTTAATTGGTTTCTGGGAAAACTGGCCCTGGTGTAAGTGTGTCTGTGTCTGTGTGTTTATGCCTGCGTGTGCCCTGTGATGGACTGGCATCCCAGCAAGGGTATATCCTGCCTTGTGCCCATAGTATGCCAAGGTAAGCGCTGACTCCCTTGTGAGTCTGTACTGGATAAAGTGGCTAGAAAATGGATATATGTACAAAAAGAAATTAAATACAATTACTTAACAACAGTTCTGGCAATAAAAGTCCTTAAAAGTGACATTTGGGTGATTTTTATCAAGGTGAGATGGACAAGCTGTGGGGGGTACGACCAGGAGTAACACAAACTTCAGTCCCAGGAACAACAATGTTAAATACCTGTCCTGTCAACTACATCAATGATGCATACTGGAATTAAAAAGCTCCAGAAAAAGAATAGCACTGCAGTACCCTGGGTTCAAACCACAGTCTTCTAATGAATTCCAATGGGAGCCCTGTTGCAACTGAAAAACCTATAACATGATAAAATTAGCTGAGGTGAAAAAATGCTCCTAATGTCATGAGAAAAGCTCTCACATAGAGGCAAGACATTTTTCTTTTTTTTGTTACTGTAGCTATTTTGTCAATCTTGGTAAAACCGGTCTGTAAAAACTCAAGTCAAGATAATATATCTATACTGCACTATGCAACACTGTCTCAACCACACACACGTTTCAGGAAATGAAATGAATTTAAATAAATAGTATTCCAAAATAGTATTCCATCTACATATTGGAAGCCTCTGGGTTGTGACTTAGTGTATCTTCTTACGTAAGATATAAAGCACATACACAAAATATAGACACTTGCTTCTCAAATAAGCTCTCCAGATGATTTTTGTGGGAACGATAGTGTCATGACAATCAGGGTTCAGGTCCTTTTGCAAATATCTTTCATGAAAATGTGATGCCGGTCTGTTACTTGTGTTAAAGTTCATGGAACATACTGTAGCAGTAAATTAATGTGTATTTCCCTTCCAATCAAAAGGCACGCTTACTGGCTGCACCTCACCCCACTGCTGTGAAAATAAAGCAGCTATTTGGGTTTCATCACATCCATCAGTGTGGGTGTAAAGTTTAATATTATTTTACAACATTTGATATAGGGAAAACTTAATTTAGCTGTTACACCCCTTTATCAGTCACTGAATTTAAAGATGCTGATGATATGTAGAACAATTTCTTGTGTGTACAAATCATAAATCAATTGTCTGTTTGTTTAGAATTTGAGAAGCTCAATTATTTATAAACGCATCTCAAATGGACTCTTTCAGGTCAGAAGATACGCTTAGTTAATCAACTAAGCGTAGCTGTTTCAGGCTGAGTATACTGGTGCATATTAACCCAAGTGCATTTTCCTGGTAATTCTCCCAGGGAAAGAGGCCTACAAATCCTTAGATGTTATTCTTTGTAACTTCCCAGATGATTTTTTGGGGCTGCTCTTCGGGAGATCTTGTCAGGAAAACTAGTACTGAGTAGAGTAGCTGCAGTTTTAAATATTTTCAATTTGCAGACTGTCTGACAGTAGATGGCTGAAGCCCCAAATGTTTAGAACTGGTTATGTACCCCCCTCCAGGCTGATGAACATCAACTACTCTTTCAGAGTATATCACTGTGACCCTCTTGTGATCATGCATAATAAGTTTACAGTAACCTGAATGGCGTTGACAAAGCTCTCAAAGTTTCTGACAATTGTCGTTACGTCCCAGTGTGTGGTCTGTGTGTTTTTGTTGTTATGTTCCACACTGCTGACCTTGATTGTTCTCCCTCCCCAATTGGCCCACCATCACACCACTGTTTCAGTATGATGTCATCATCAATCAGCCTCTCAGCCAATCAGACTGCATCTTATTCACTATATAACATGGAGGTTTTCTGGAAGGAGAGGGCCTTTCGTTTGTCTTCGGTCCCGTTTGGTTTTGCTTTGCTTCGTTTCGCTTTTGCTTCAGCTTTGTTCGTTTGTTGTTTTGTGTGTATTTATTTTCGTATAGCTTCGGCTTTGTTGTTTTGTTGGTTTCTGTTAGTTTCTTTGTACTTTAGTTTGTTTGTGTTTATCCTTGTTTTGCCATTACCTTGCCCAAACGTGTTACATGTTCAACCTTTGTGTTCTTTTGTACCCTGTTCCTGTTGATTACTCTTGTTTTCCCTTATTTGTATTCCTAGTTCACTTGTGTTTTTGTGTGAACTTTTGTGTATAAGGTTAGTTTATGTTGTTGGGTACATTCTACACACTTAGTTGATTTTGTATTAGTCACACTAGTTTAGTACGGGTGAGTGCCGTTTGTCTTGTATGGTTTTGGGTAGTCAGTGGAGGTTAGCTAGGGTGTTGAAGACGCCGAAGACCGTGTGTTTCGGGTTTTCTTTTGTAGTCAGGTTAGCTTTCACTCACTTTCCTAGCCAGCTCCGTTTTGTTTGTTATTTTCTTTTCTTTGGCACCACTCTAGTTCCTTACCCCTTTGTTAATCGTGTCTTACCCGTCACTTATTCAACTTAAAATCATCACTTTTGCACCCCCCTTTGCTAAACCCATCTGGTAATTTAAGAAAAGACATTGGATTAAACAAGGGTTCCTTGCTATGAAATGGTAATTGACATAATTCTACTGGGGGTTCACAGACCGAGCCCTGTATTTGCTAGGGCTATTATTATTAGCTTTTATTGGTAGCTTATTAGCTGCTATGAGAGCAGAGTTACCACCTTGTAGGCAGACCTCATCAGATCTCAGAAGCTAAGCAAGGTTGGGCCTGTCTGTAATTACTGTAATTGGAGACTCCTAAAAAATCAGGTTTCAAATCCTGCTGCTGGACCCTTTTTGTATCATATTCTGGAAAATGTATTAGAAAAAGTGGTTCCTTCGAACCAATTAGGCTTTATATAAGTTGCATAATTCCTTCTCAGAGGTTACATAAGGTGTGAAAACAACATGACCATCCCTTTATGACCCTTCTAAAAGATATAACATACACACAACTTTTCTTAACCTGAATCCTAAAGTTAACCCTAACGTTATCCCTACCTCCAATCCCAACGTTTGCATTAATTTTTAATATACTAGACCTGAAACGTTTCACACACCTGAAGAAGGCTCCATGGTTTTCTTTCTTTTTTTTCAGGATGGAATAAACCTATTACTTGTTCCTTTAAAGCCGACGCATGCTGCCGCAGCTTCCCACCTGAACTACTGAAACGTTTTATGACATGCATGACAAATGTTACTTGTGTATCTTTTGGAACAACAACTATAAAGTAGCATGAATGTTGTTACAGCATATTACAACACCTCTATAAAGGTATAACTACAGTTTTTGAATTGTGGGAGGAAACTGGAGCACCTAGAGTAAACACTGGGAGACTAGACAAAGTCCACGCAGAAAGCGATAACACCCCAGATCTGGGATTGAAATCCAGGCTGCCAGTGATTCGAAGCAGTAATGCTAACCACTGCACCACCATGCCACCTTAATCATAGTAGAGTGCAAGCTATATAAAGCTTAACTCAAAGGCACAGTTATAGAAAATGTGTTTATCTCATTAAGTTTCCAGCAGTAAGACACTAAAAAAGGACCCTGCAGAAACTCACTACTTGCCTCAGTGTTAATGGATGCTGACACATACAAATTCCAATTAGAAACTGTGATACTATAGATAAAGGCATCGAGAAATCTGTAAAAGCTTATTCTCAAAGACGACACATTTTGCCCTAAAAGCAACGTAATTGCTGCTCTAATTTTACAGATTTTATTATACACCACATAACTGCTGCTGCAAAGCCATTAGCCTCCATTACCCTTATAACAACCATGGAACAGAAAGTTAAAAACAAGGAAAACATTTCATTAAGTATAATCTTTGGGGTGGTGGCAGTACTCCACAGCAAAAAGGGAAACCTGCAACAAAGAAGCAAAGACTAAATAACATCAGCATTTTAACATGTCAAGTTCTGAATTATTTCAGGCACAACGGTTAGGACATGCTGCAGGATTGTGCTGCTCTGACCCAAAATGGGCTTAAACTGCTGATCTTCAATAAATCAGAACTTATGAATTCCCTGGCACAGAAGGTGAATCTCGGTAGCATACATAACTGAAGTTTCCCCCATGCCTCTTTTACTGCAAAAGGCTAAACTGCAAATGAAGCAGGAATAATCCTTTGAAACTTCATAAAATCAATGCTTAAAGTCTACTTATTTGTCAAATATTTTTTAAACCAAAGATGTTACAAGGAAACGGCCAGAGTAAAAGTGTTTTAGATAACCACTACTTTTACACCTAAACAGAAAAGAGAATGCCATTGACAAATTAAACACATCGTCAAAAATATGTGAAAGAAATATAGGCAATAAGACCTTTAAATCACATTGTCGATTAAATATAAAATGCCAACCTATCAATTTGTATTGCGTTATGAGAGAGCATGATATTCCTTTAAACAATGTCAAAAGCCACTGTTCATTTACACATCCTCACTGCTAAGAATGAAATGAAAATAAAATATGACACCACATGCATGGCAGGTAATGTGTTCTTAAGAATTTCTAAATGCCAATGTGATGTGCACACATGAAACAGAAAGAGGCTCATTACACACTGATAAATGAAAAAGGAATACTAATGTTTCTGCAGTTGAGCCCCTTTCAAATGTGGTCTCCTGAACACCCGAGGATGACTCCACATGCTGAATGCTGTTTCTATCTTCTTTTGTTCTACTTTTCAGAATGGAAGCTACTCCACTCATTTCTTTCCAGCTCACATGATGAGCCAGCTCTCTACCATAACATAAAACAAACACGTTTCATGTCATGGCACTGGCAGAGATCAGTGAAACAGGGAAAATGCATCTGATACTCATCAACACTGAGGAAAACCCCCTTGATATTGGTAAAATACTGCACAGAGAGAAAACAAAGTACGCCAAGGTGCCTGAATGAGGTTTAGGTGGCGACAGTGCAATGACAAGTGAGGCCATTAATGCCAACTTCAGAAAACATCCTGTCACGACAGAGGAGGTCAATATCTTGAAAGCTGTATGGCATAATAGTTGCATAAACACTTACATCAACAGAATACCTTAATTTCCCAACACAAAAAAGCTCATTCCCTCATGCTAAAGGTCACTCCAAATGTTCAGCCTGTCATAGAGTCAGATCTTAACCCAATTAAGTACCTGTAGGATATGTTGGTAGACCCATTCATTAATGTCAATCACCGGCACATAAAATCACATTCAAGATTAAATGAAAAGGTATTTACCAGTCTCTGCCATGCCATATGCACGCATACAACATAACACTCATGCAGAGCTATCGGACTTGAATGCATCATGAGACTCAAAACATATTTGACTTTTAAACTTTGTCAGGTGGTTTTTATACAAATGATCTGATGACATAAGTTCTGAAACCTAGAGAGCATAATCTAATTCATCCTGAATTTGTGTTTCAAGTGTCAGAGTGCTTACATGTAACCACAGATAACTAGTGTCTTGCACCTCAATTATGCATACTTCATATGCCATACTTTTTTATGAGTATGATGCCAGACTGGATTTCTGTTTCTGCAGTGGTTTCCGTAGCAACAGTCTCCCACCTTCAGATGAGCAAGCAAATGCACTTTCATTAAACCCACCTTTATCTGGAGCTATTTCACACTGAGCCATCTTGTACCCATATATACCAAGAGCAAACTGAAGTGCGGAAAGACAGCCTTTCACCTGCCTTCACAGCTCATTCTGTAAAAAAGTCTAGTCTACTCAATGCTAAATTTGGATCATGGGGAACAGCAGTCTGATTTTTTCCTTAAAGTCCAAAGATACTACAAAGGAACAGCTGGACACCCAAATAATCTATATCTGCAGATCACCATTATTTTTGTGTTCTAGTTTTGTATTCATTTGTTTTCTCAGCATTCAAGCCTCACATAAAATGCTGAAGAGTATGAACGATTTTAACACCCACTTTGTGAATTTATATATTCATTGCCACTGAGAGATTGTAACATATTCAATACAGGGGGATTATAAATGCAATGCACAAAAATAAAAAATAATTGTCTTGCTTTTGTCCTGCTAGTAACTACACTCTGTATGTGCTGTGACTATCATTCTTTATTTAAATATTTTTTTTACTTAAAAACCTAAATGGATGATATGTGTTAAAATGATCATTTATAAGATGTTTTAAAATGCATCTCATTTAAGTGGAATTTGAAGCCAAGCTGTGTACATGAATGCTCATTTCACAAAGTAAGGCACGATCACATAAGATCCAATTCCTAAAAAATGCTCAATTCATTCTGATGAAAGAAAGGCTTCACAAATGTATCCTTTTCTTAGAAGATAGATGTTATGAACCTGTTTTGCTTATCGTTTTCTCTGATTTTTTTTTAAATGTTCTCACCTGAGTGAGAAGAGGCATGGTCTTGATGTTGTCTCTGAATGGGAGGATCTGGCCTTTCCCTACATTTCCCTGGGCGGTGCAGTGGCTCTGTGGCTAAGGATCTGCGCCTGTGGCTGGAAGGTTGCTGGTTCGCATCGGGAATCCTATTCCGCTGGGCCCTTGAGCAAGGCCCTTAACCCCAACTGCTCCAGGGACGCCTTGTAAATGGCTGACCCTGCGCTCTAACCCCAAGCTTCTCTCCCTATCTGTGTTTATGTGTGTCTCATGGAGAGCAAGTTGGGGTATGTGAAAAAAACAAATTCCTTATACAAGAAATTGTATATAACCAATAAAGCGATCTTACATAAGATCTGTCAAACCATCCTGAAGTAGCCTCACACTCGCTCACACAGGTTTTTGTCCTGTGGTTTGACTGCTCATGAAGGGACTAAACTCTGATGTTTTCTTGACATGTTCACAGAGCCTTTTGTGTTTGATTTTCTCCTTCTCTCTTTTGTATTGAATTTGTTATTTTTATTTCATGTAAATTGGGCAGTGTGACAGTAGTAAGATAGTTTGTGGAAGACTTTTTTTGGGGGGAAGTTTGGTTTATTTTGGGGGACTGAGTCAAGTTAGTGAGGTGGAGTATGTTTGGATAAAAGCGCATATATATTTATAATATTGTAACAGAACCGGGGTTTATACAGCAATAGTAGCATAACAGCTTTTGCTACTATTTTACAGCTTTGACAGAAGCCATCGAGCCACATTTTCCCGAGACTGACCTGGGCTGATTCTCCTGTGAGAGACTCTCTCCTCTCTGGTAGGCATGGTCTCCTATCTGAGTGGTGGACCTCTTGACAATCTGCTTCAGCTCTGGCTCCAGGCGGTCTGTGATCGCCTTTATGGTCTCAGGAATCTTCTTCAGCTTGGCCAAACCCTTGATGAGGACTCCCATGAACACGCCACTGTTCTCCTCTGGGTCCACATCCAGGTCCTCCTTCACCTCCTGGAGATTTAGCTCTCGAACTACAAAAACAGGCAGTTCCACCATCTCATCTACAGAAACTTCTCTGACAGTAAAGACCATTGTGATGTTAAGAAAGTTTACTCAGAAAGTTTAAATTCTAATTGGCAATACAGTGCTCCCGATCATTCCTTATATTCTACTGTATATACAGCTTTTCACCTCAAAGTGTTTCACACATAGGGGAGGTCCCACTTCATCCACGTCTGAAGTGCAGCACCCAGCAGGGTGAGGTGCGGTAGCCATTACAGGCCAACAGCTTCACAACACAACCCATCAGGAGGGGAAGTGAGAAACTGCTTGACCAATTCAAATCAGGGGGAGCTTTAGGTAGGCCAGATTGTGCAAGCCCACAGTGCCATTCCGACAGGATACTGTGGATAACTCATCTGAAAAGTGCCAATCCATCTTAAATGACCAAATCAGGACCTCAAGCCAGCGTTTCGTCTGAGGGATTGCCCCTACAGCTAGCACAGTGTCCATGGTCATCACAGTGGGGCTTTACTTTGGATGTCCTGAGTCACAAGATTCTTCTAAATACAAAATATATCAGGTTCTAAGAATATGAGTATATGGGGGTTCAGACACAGATGATGTTATCAATGAAATTAAAGTCTCACAGGGCATATATGAGAACATCTTCCATTCTGGTCCAGCAGGAAGAGTCCCACCTGTTACCACAGCAACTTAGGTTTCCTGGGAGGTCACCCATCCTGCTTCTGAGGCCCTGCCCTTATTATATGGACAATGGTCAGTACAATCAACACTGAATTAATCGGACAGAATGGGAATATTTCAACTTCCCCACCTGCATTTTCTGTCAAAGCCTAGCAGACTGAAACTATGACCGCTTTTCAAAACGATTCAGAAAACTGCAATAACAGGATACAAAAGGTGGCTAATTAACATGACAGTTTAGCCTGGAGGTTAAATGGTTTGCAGTCAGCGTTTCACTGTTTTGTTTTCAGTTTATAAATGATGCTATCTCCGTGTTCATCATGTATTTCATCCTGAGTGATGGACAACAAAAGGGCTAATTTCATATTTCCCTGGAACAACATTATTCATAATATTATTAAATTCGGTATTTGATCTGGATTTTAATTTCCTGAGACAGCAAAACTATAGAAGAGCTAATGTTTATAATAAGTTAATGGACTTCAGTATTTCAACTGTAGTTTGCAAAATAATTACTACAATTACCAACAACAACAAATTAGGCATGTGCAGGCCATTAAACCTATCTGCATTTACAAAGAAGGAAGCTTGCCAATAAAAAAAACGTATTGTTATTGCAATACATTTAGACCAAGCAAATACTAATTGCCATTTTTTAGGTAATGGTGGCAAAACAGCTATTAGCAAGGTAATTACTTTAGCACTCAGTGTAAATGAAAGCAGTTTTTACCTGTTTTAGTAAATTCCTCATAAAAAGAAAATTAGGGGGAATCTAACCACTTAAAGGGAAAATCTGTGAGGATTTCAAAATGGGGATCAGAAGGTGACAGATCATCCTAAATGATGATTTTTATGTAGCACTTTTAAGAAAAAAATATTTTATTTATTTCTTAAATATTCAGTGGGGCTGGTTTGTTATGAAATCTTGCTACACTTTGCAAAATCTAAAGTGTGGTACATTTGCAGATGTAAAACACAGAAAATGTTTCAGCAGACAGGTGATACTTCCTTTGAATTGATGGCTGTTTGGTTTGGCCTGCAATTATATTTAAAGACTTGCTATTATGTCTGCTGTCAGCAATAGAAAAGAAGCAGCAGAAGAACAGATTCTAGTAAATCTACAGTGTATATATATTCCTATTTGCATTTTTAACACCATTATCTGCACTGAAAGGCAAAACACCACATTAGGCACCAGTTATGTTGTGACCTCACACTGATCTTAATAACATGTTGATGCCGGTAATGATTTCTGCAAAACCTACACTCATGATTTCATTACTACAGCTCCCATCAGAGTACAAAAGAGGTGCCCATTATAAAAATGACTCAAAATATTTATTTTCACTGTTCATTTGAAAACAAAATGCATTAAATGTATTTCTACCACAGGTATGGTCAGAAATGGGTGGGTTCCTGAGATAAGTCAAGAACCTATTGTGCACCCCAATTTGAGCAATCAGTTACAAGTTGCTCTCTTTAGATGGGTACATTATCTATTTATTCATGTGCAAGATTGAATTATATTCAAGGCCAAACCTAAGGAATGCAGAAAAAATAACCTTCCAGTTACAAACTATCCAAGTGTGAAGCACACAAGGTTGGAAAACATCTTGGGTCTCCTGACACCGCACTGACATTTTTGCCTCGTACTCCCCACGTCAAAGAAGAAACAGCTTGTTTGGAGATGCCGATTACTTACTACTAGAACTCCCAGGAGTGGCGTACTGAGAGGGCTCCATGAACTTCCGTGGAGTAGATAAGTTGCTGACTTCAATCAAGGGGACTGGAGAGGTTTCCTTTGCAGATGAACTTTATTTGAAACAAAAATAAAAAGGATTAGGACCATACAATTCTTCTAAATCCAAAAGATATTAGGTTATGAGAATTGGAGTATTTGGGGGTTATTTCGGACAGAGATGATGTTACCAATGACATGAAACTCTTACAGCGAATATACTGTATGAGAACAACTTCCTTTGAATGATGCATGCCAGCATTTCATTCCAGAACACCACACGATACGTTAGATGGAAAAGTAGATTTCCTTTAAAATAAACCCTGGGTGTATGCACGTAACTTAAATATTGTGACACTGATTTAAAGGAAGGGGAATGGGTATTTTCTTCTGAATGTAAGAAAAGGTACAAGCTGTTGAAATTTTCTAGTAAATCAATTAAAGATGTTTATCCAAAAGGAAAGAAAATAATTTGATTGATGTATACTTGCATACAATGTACTTCATCAATGAAAACAAATGTAAAGAAATTGCATCACAATAAAACTGAGTATTGGATGCAATAGGTCTGCATACATGGTATTAGGTTTAAATTTATGTTTCTACACAGCATTGCATTAATCAAGCACTATCTGCCTTGTCACACTGCTTAGATGATGCTAAAAAATGGATGCAACAAAATGTTTTACATGTGAACCCTGACAAGACCAAAGCTATGGTGAGTGGCACTCCTTATCAACTCTACAACTGTGTCAGGTCTAGCTGACTATTGATGATGCTGGAATCAGTCTACGAAGAAATCCTGTATTTGACGTACACGTTCACAATGCTGTGAAGTTGTCTTTTTCCATCATCACAACATTGCTTGAATCAGTTGATGTCTGTCCTGATGTCATGTTAGCCAGCATTTTTAAATCCTGTCTAAAGCTTATTTTTACACTCTATGTTTGAATGATCTTTGATTGTGTTAACGTTTATTCATGTGTATCATGTGTATACGTTTTTACTATTGCTTTGCTTTACTGAATTGTATAACATGGCATTATGAAAGCAATGTTGCACCTACAAACCAAATAAGCTAAACAGACTGAGTGGCCCCCTCTCATTTTTAAGGTTTATTAGGTCCTTTAGAAACTCTGTCCTGGTAAAACATCTTATATAACTAAATGTGAATTCTGAAGCAATCAAAACGATTGAAATCCATAATTAATTACGGACATGACAAACCACAAGACGTTAATCCAATAAAAGAGAGGGAACAACAGAACTGCACTCAATAGAAGCTGTAAATAGACATCACAGCCTTCAATAATTTGTGAAAAGTCATTTTGGCATCCCCTGCCTGAATTCAGTCAATTTACCTACGAATCTTTACTATGACTTGCTAGGATGAGTTATTGTACAATAAATAATAAAAGTTTAAGAAACACAATGTACGCAGCTTAAAAAAATATTCATCTTTACTATAGCAGGAAATCATTTTAGATACTCATCCAAAAAACAAATCAAAACATATCAAATACATCTGTTATCTTCAGCTAAGATACTAGCTCTATGAAGAGTCCAGTTGAGAAAATGCATAAAGGAAACATAAAATGGCTTAAAACATCAATTAAAACACTTCAGTCACTCGTCTATAACAGCCACATCTACAGAGACCTTTATCTCTACAGCTTCTGCACCCTGGATAAAGCTGCGCAAAACTGCTCCTGCTGTGATCAGTTCTGCCTAGGCCCCACCCAGTATTATGCAATGACCTGTACATGTTTGTTGGAGAAAGGGCAAAGAGAGCTCAGAAAGTGGCCCAATGGAAAGCTGATCTCTTCAGACAAATACCAGTTTAAAAATAAATATGAATTTAAACACCCAGCAAGCATACAAACTATCAGTCACTACCTGTGGTAAGGTCTGCTTATGAATGACCTCGATGTGAACACATGCCTAAGACTTTACTAACAGGAGAAGCATATTAATTCATGTACAGTACCTTTGATTGCACACTAATATTTAAAAGAGTAAGATAGCCTGTGGGAAAAGGGATGCATTCCTTGCACAGAGGTTAAAAGATCTACTTTAAACCAAGGCATTCTCAAACACATTAACTGGTACAGATATATAATTTTACAAGGGGAAAATATAACTAAACTTTCACTCTGTAAAGAATAGCTCTTAAAAAAAACAGTAGCTAGACTACAAACTGATAATCCTGGATTAAGGGGTGATGATGTGAAGAGTTTGGTCAACATGACTGAAGGGGATTATTTCTTGGTTTAGAGCAGCAATCAGGCTTTTGCTTCTGGTAGCCTGTAGAAACAAAAAACAGGGATCGTCCAGGAACAAGGCTATAAACTGTAGTGAAAGGGACAAAGCTTGATCTCACACCGCCTTTCCAAGGAAAAGCAAAGGTCAAACCAAACTAAAACACTGTCTGAGAAAAGATCTGTGCAAAATCTAAAGTTAAAATTAATACCAAGGCAAGGGTTAATACTAATAATAATTCCTTAGGCTTATATAGCATTTGTTTCTGGACACTCCACTCACAGTGCTTTTCAGGTAATGAGGACTCCCCTCCATCACCACCCATGTGTAGCCGCCACCTCAGTGATGCAACAGCAGCCAAAGTGCACCAGTCCACTCACCTCACATAGCTATTAGTGCGAAAACAGAGTGATGAAGCCAATTCATAGATGGGAATTATTAGGTGGCCATGATTGAAATGGCCAATGGGAAATTGGGCCAGGACACTGGGGTAACACCTTTACTCTTTTCAAGAAACTCCCTGGGATTTTTTATGATTTTGAGAGTCAGGACTTCAGTTTTACATCTCATCCAAAGGATGGCACTTTTTTTACACTACAGTGTCCCCATCACGATACTGAAGTGTTAGGACCCACACAGACTGAAAGGTGAGCACCCCTTACTGGTCCCACCAAAACCTCTCCCAGCAGCAACCATAATTTTCAAGTCCAGATAAGGTTAGAATTGAGCTAAGGTTAGGGATACAGAAAAGAAGGGACCAAGGGCTTCAGTTAGTTCTTTGACTTAGAGCTTGGACAGCACAGGTTGTTTAATTTAAAGATGGAGACAGCTAAAATTAGAGATGGTATAAAATGCATTTGTGTTTAGAACCAAGGTTATTACAAAGCAAAGAATGTCTAAGCACAGTATTAGGAGGATCTAGGTTGAAGTATTTAGCTCCATTTTCATTTTTTTTATTCATCGTTTGATTGTTTTATGTAACCGTACATTTACATTTATTATAAGTATAGACCTTATAATACAACACTATCACTAGCAGCTAGCAACTAATATCAGTTGCTATTTTAAAGACTTTTGTCATAAGAATTTAAAAAACTACAAAGTGAACACAACAGAAAGCTAGTCAAAGTAATATAGTGCTTGGTTTTGTAAAAGAAACCCTTTTTCTAACCTTTTGAACATACTGTAGCAAGCATCATTTATCTAAAACTAGTTCTGTACTTATTATTCTGTAAGAATAATTATGAGAATAACACAAACAAGATACTTCAACAAGATAGGTCACTGACTTGCATTATATAAACATAAATGTGAAAAAATAACAATCTGACTGATTTTAAAACAGCAGGTCACGCAATATTCCTTTAGAAGCTAATACTTTCTAAACTGTGAGCTTCTTGTCATATAAAGCACCATAAACCATCCATTATTTCTTTGTTTTCCCTGACTGAAGTATCTTTCTTCTGTAATATGGGGTAAAGGGCACGAGTCATCACTTCTAAATGGCTTAAAGTAAAGCATTATTGTGCCTAATTGCATGTCATTTGGGTTTAAACACTGCAGGTAATAGAATCCAGATGCCTTATTTAAAATGCCAAACCACAGAAGTTATTAGCCCTATTTTTTATGCAACAAGCACATTATTAATGGCAATGCTAAACACATCAGAAGACACATTAAAATGGAAATAGTCTTGCTATCCATAACATGGAAAGTGGAGTAAGTTTAACAGAACTGCAAAACACAATTTTTGACAACTGAAAAATGTTCAGGCTAAAGTGCATTGAAGTTCTACAGTATAGCATGCATGCCTATTTCCATTTGAATGAACCTATGCCATTTACATAATTGGATGGATTTATAGAGTCACAGCTATCTGGAACAATCGTCACATAAAATATCTCTCTCTCCAACTAACTCATTGACTATAAGAATAAGAACATAGATTAAAAATGAGAGAGGTCATTTGGACCGTCTAGCTTGATTGGTTGCTAGTAACTAAATGATCTAAGGAGCTCAGCTGTTTCTCGTAAGAACCCAGAGCATCAGCTTCAACAACAATGCTAGGTAGTTGGTTCCAGACCTGCACAATTCTTTGTGGAAAGAAGTTCCTCCTGTTTTCAGTTTTAAATGCACTTCCTCTTAGCTTTCATTTGTGTGCCCTGGTAACAGTTCTCTATTCCAATACCGGAGGCACTTCTGCACACAAAGTGTTGTGGGAGTTGCTGCAACAAAGCTCTGTTGTCAGAGTTGATATCGAGGCTTTTCTTGAAAGAAGTGATAAGTTGTATGAAATGACTTGTGGAAGAGATATCCAGAGGCAATTACCTAAATTAATAACACCTTGTTTTCTTAAGCACAAGTGGTAGATTGCCATCAGGCACAAAAACATCCTATTTTTAAGTGTTCCCAATGCCTGTTTACATTTCTACCTCTTTAATGCAATATTATTTACAGACCAAATTACAGAACTTTGTCGTTGTTCAGCCTGAGGCATGTTAATTTGTTTTTTACTCAACACCTGGTTGAAATACCCATTTAATGTATTGACCATTTTTCTGTCACCCTCCAAAACATTCCCTTTATTATCTCTCTGACACTATGCTTCATCATTTACTGTTCCTGTGCTGTTGCAATACTACAATACATTATTCACTATGCATATGTAATACATTTATTTTAGACTAAATAGCAATATTCATTTATACTGCTCTCTTAGTTTCATTTCCTTGTTATGCATCTTTTTAATTATTTTCATTAACTTGATTTTTTCTAAATCATTTTGTAAAGTGTTTTTTTTCTCCTTATATTTGATGTATTACACCATTTGGACCACCACTTTCGTGACTTTGATCTGTGAGCCAGATGAATCTGTTCTTCAAGCAGATTCTCTTTAAAATAACTGAGAATACTTCTGTAAGGAGAAATGAAGCAGCAGCTGTTATTTCAACAGGATTTTATTATTGTTCTTCTTGCTTAAATCTGGAAGCTATGGAAACAATGCAAACCTGAAACGGAAGTAAGGATCAAAAAGTCTTGGGTAATGGGTAATTCCCAATGAGATCAGGAAGTGGAAGAGTCTGCGGAGAGAGTATGTTTTCCATTCCGTCATGGATCAAATAAAACATAACCAGTAGCTATATCATTCTGCAGCTCACAACTGGCAGCCCACTGCAGCTAAGCAGGTGTGAGCCTGGTCAGTACCTGGATGGGAGACCTCCTGGGAAAAACTAAGTTTACTGCTGGAAGAGGTGTTAGTGGGGCCAGTAGGGGGCGCTTACCCTGCAGTCTGTGTGGGTCCTAATGCCCCAGTATAGAGACAGGGACACTATACTGTAAAAAGGCGCCGTCCTTTGGATGAGACGTAAACCCCTAGGTCCTGACTCTCTGTGGTCATTAAAAATCCCAGGACATTTCTCAAAAAGAGTAGGGGTGTGACCCTGGCGTTCTGGCCAATCAATCATGGCCTCCTAATAATCCCCATCTATGAACTGGTTCATTAGTCTGCTCTCCTCCCCACTGATAGCTGATGTGTGGTGAGCGTTCTGGCGCACTATGGCTGCCGTCGCATCATGCAGGTGGGGCAGCACATTGGTGATGGTGGAGGGAAGTCTCCATTACCTGTAAAGCGCTTTGAGTTGAGTGTCCAGAATAGCGCTATATATGGGTAAGCAATTATTATTAGTAGTAGTATTCTAATGCGGAGCAAGCTCCTTACCTTCCTGACCTTCCCTTGTCCTTGTCCTTGTCCTTGTTCTTGTTCTTGCCGCCCACCCGGCTGGTGGACTTGATGTACAGGTGCCTGTGCAGCTCATCGATGAGAACCAGGTGCATGTTGAGCTTCTTGCTGTGCAGCTCCAGACGCAGGTCGCTGAGGCCTTCCACCTGCAGGAGAGGTCCCTCCAAGGACTCCACAGCAGAGACCTGCCATGACACGCCAGGGGGAAGGATCAAGAACACTGCAAGACAGCTGAGCGTAAGGCGCTTATACTAGGAAAACACACATCTTCTTGCACTTTAACCTGGGAGATATACTGTATTCCAGTGCTAACATGTAACATGACACTATACTCACAATGGTAAAAGTATTAGAGATCAAGGCTGTAAATTGTGGGGCAGGACAGGGGCGCAGTGGTTAGTATTGCTGCCCGGAGCCCTGGGTTCAATCACTGGGGTGCTACCTGTGTGGAGTTTGTATGTTCTCTCCATGTTTGCAGGGGTTCCCTCCCACTGTCCAAAGACTTCCTTTAGATTAATTCATGTCTGGCGAAAGTAGAGAGGGTCTTCTGCCCTTTGCTTTCGAAGGAGTGGCTCTGAGTCGATGAGTGAGGGCAGAGCATGAACAGAGCCTTCCGTTGTTGCAGCATGTTCAGACAACTCTTAGTAAAGCAAGACATTTCTAAATCCCTGCTGCCTGTCCCCTAGAATCCTACTGCCATACAGATGATCCTGTAGATTAGTTCTAATTATCTTTCCCATAGCCTTAGGTGCAATACAAGTAAAACTCATTGGGCTGTAATTACTTATTACTACTTACAGTTTTGTCTCTTTTTTGTGGATGAGCCCTTCATTAGCAAATTTCCAATCAATGGGTATCACCCTAGTCTTGAGTGACCATTCAAAGAGTTTTGCAAACGGTCTAATGAATTAGGAGGGAAGGGAGCAACTCTGCGATATAATATTAATTCCTTGGTCACCTTCTTCTGCATACATTTTTGCTAATTCATTTTTTACTTACAACCCCGTCATTTTGAGTAGGGCCTCGCAATATAAATAACTTTGTTTTGCTATAGACTACTGGTAACTACTTTAAAAAGTGACCAAAGTTTACAATACTAGTTAGGTTACTCAAATCATGTGCAGATGATTCAGGTAATCTTCAGTATAATGCAAGAGACTCTTGTTAGACCCAAAGAACTGTTTTACCACCTAGCAACCCGATCTCATCAGATCTTGGAAGCTAAGCAAGGCTAGGCATAATCCGTACTGGGAAGGGAGACCTCTAAGGAAAACCTGGCAGCTGCTGTGAAGTGGTGTTGGTGGACCAGTAGGCAGTGCTCTTTCCTCTGGTGCAGAATTGCTCCAGTATGGTGACCGGGACACTCTACTGTAGGACCTGCTGTCCTTTGGATGAGACATTAAAGCCAAGGCTGGCTACTTAATTATTAATGAATTTGTTGCTATGGTCCTGACCAATGTTCCCTCTAATTTTTAATGGCCTGTGTGCGCAAAAATTGTGCAAGCAACTTTTTTCCCCAGTGACAAAAACTTGTGCGCACAAAATCAAGTGTATGTAAATTGTAAACCTGAAATTATTTTTTTGCCAATATACTCCTTCTCATAGAAGCATAGAGATCCGAAAGACCGGGACAGCGATTCAACGAGCCCAGTCATAGAGAGTGAGGGTCGAGCGAGCATGAGCAGTGAGGTATGAGACTACGAGAGCACAGATATCGATGATCGAGTAGCAATTATAATGCACACAGCCAAGTTGGGCCTCTCGCAGCCAGTCTCGTGTGGTCAATTTCGCATTTTTCAATTGACAACCGGGTTTAATTTTTTGTGTGCAGTTCAATTTCCTATGTGTGCTGATTTCCTAACCTGTGTGCGCGCACACTCGCACAGCTTAGAAGGAACATTGGTCTTTACCAGAAATAGGCAGTTTCCTAATAATAGATGGGTTGATGGATATTTTGACAGCCTTACATAAATATATACTATACAAAGAAATACATATAAAATAATACTCAAGCAAAAATTCAAAAACTCAGTAAAAACTCTGTAAGAATTAGACTACTTCTAATTAACCAAGCAATCTCATCACTACATTTTCCAGAACGCAACAGTGAAAAATAATAATAAAGCCTGACAACCAGTACAAGCTTGGTAATGAGTTTTAGATAGCGATATAATGCTAACCAGCAAACATATTCTTAATTTCTTTCATTTACCATCTAAATCTCAGTACTGCATGAGTTGTCATGTTACAAGGTACACGCTGTAAAGGATTTGATTTATAAAGGATTTCATTTTTAATTATCACATATAACATGATAATTAACAACTGAGATCTGGATTTTTGTAAGTGGATTATATTTACAAGTCACCAATTCCTAATCCCAAATAGCTAACAGGGATTTGAGACTCCACATTCTGATTGGCTGTTAGAGTGTACGGTCCAGCACCCACATCCTTAACACATTATTAACATGAATAACTCTGAAAGCAAAAGAAAAGATGACAAACACCGAATAAACATCCCGTGAATCATAAACATTTCTGTGTCCTAGCAATATAACCGATTAATACTACTGAAACTGAAGTTTAAAGATAGCTCCTTGACAAAATGTTAACATCTGCAATTGTATTTATAAAATACAAATACATTTTTTCAGATTTCAAGATCCATCCTAACATCCAGACATACAATGTATATAAAATGAATGTAAAATACAAAACATGAAAATTATCTAAATGTCTTAGCAATGACAGTGGAGGTAGCTGCTAAGAAGAAATAAGTATCACCTATACTTGAGTCCATCTTATTATCGAGTTTTGGACTTTAAGAATGGTTCAAAAAGGGAAAAGTTTTTGTCCCAACTATGTGATTTGGTTGCTAGTAACTACAGTATGTGATCTCAGGATCATCATTAGCAGCTGTTTCTTGGGAGAAACCAGGGAACCCCCTTCAGTAACACAAGAGGCTGCAGACTCCCACCACTCTCAGTGTTGAAACGTGCCTCCTGCGCTCAGATTTTACTGCACGTACCCGTTAACGTCCACTTGGCTTGTGTTTCACTGCTGACAACTTCTAATACTACTAAATTCATTAAAAGGTAAGTTATGCTGAAGCATGCTTCCTGTCATGCATATCATAAATGTCATTTACGGGGTGCACAACATGACATCATCATTAATCTCCTAATAAGATTGCAAATTCCATAACTACAGTATGTGCAAATAATATATACCACACAATGCAGAAGCTGTGCTTACAAAATAGCCTCAGGCTTCTAGACGTGTGTCCATGGCATGTAAAACATTCAGTGGTACATGTAAGAAAAAAAGTCATTTACATGCCTGGGTCAGGCATATAGCATTTTGATGCCCTGAAGAAACCAGTCATTCAATTGGTTATTAGCAACAGTATTAAAGCTTTAACTTCCATCATCTTCTGGGTCCCAAAATTGCTCAGCCATAACAAAATTCTCATTTTTCATAATACTACAGTTTCTGGAGAAACAGCCATCAGAAGAAAAGCTGTCAATCACACTAAGATTTGGATTTTACAACACCTTAAGAAGAAAAAAAACTCAGCCGCTCAGGCCCCCAAGATAACTTTCACACACAGTCATCAGTTCGGCGATTCTTGGTCTTAGTCTTTCTTTAAAAAGGTAACATGGAACACAGACGGTTCATGAGTTTTGCACCTCTGGGTGCAGATGACATGAATGACATTTCTGTGTAAACCTGATAATATGTTCCTAATGTCAGCCTGCAACAAAACAGAACTGCACTTTATGGGTGAGTGCATAAACCAGAAATGAAACAGCTAATGACTTTCTTTGACTAAGGGAAAGATCAACAGGTGAACTTTGTAGATGACCACACTATGTATAGGTCAGTACATTTTACTGAGACCTAGGATACACACAAGTTAAACTTCCTTTCACCACCTTCAGAATAGCATGATGAATCTCCAAAACGATTAATTTAATAGCCATTTCAATCTGACAGTGTTCACACATTTGTGTGCAAATATTTGTTCACATTGACTAAAATATCTCAATTACAGAGAAAATCCACAAAATTACAGTTAATACTACCGTGTAAGTAATATCATAAACCAGAAGACGACAGTTAAAATGAATTCTTTCTTGCTTGTCTGCCACAAGCCAATTTGTTTTCTTTTATCTGGGTGTGAATTGCTATGCAGATGAAAAATCTTAACATTTCTGAACATTTACAGAAACAAACTATGATTCCTTGTCACAAACTGTATGCATTCTTCATGAATGCCTTCAGAACACGAACTCGGAAAAAAACCGCACAACTTATAGACAGGTGGAAAACAGTAATTTACATTTCAATTTTAAGGGAGCTTAGTCTTTATTCCTACAATAAATTAATTTGAATTTAATTAATAGATTAACACCTGGTTCTTTGGACATTATATGCTTTCATTACAATGGTATAAAAGCTCTGTTCATTAATTTCCTGCCAAAAATAAACGGAATCACATCTGACTTAGTTCTCAGGAAAACCGACAGGTTAATTAAATTATTACACTGTTCACACCTGCATTTTCTGCATTTACATTTGTACGCAATGACTTCCAGAAAACTGCTCTTTTCACAGTTTTTGCTCATTTTTCTGTAATAGAATAATTATAACATCCTTGCAAGTTCAGGTTTCCAACTAAGGTCTTCATGAGCTGAGTGACGTATGGTTAACGTTCCATGAGCTCTTGATTATTTAATGAACTCTTAATTGAGTTAGTCATTAATTAGGGCCTTTTTTAAATTTGTAAATGCTAAAAAGTCAGAAAGTGAAAGTTATGTGCCATCTGAAATAAGTAACTTGAAGTCTGCAACTTTTGAGGAGCAGAAATCAATTAAACAGTCAAATTAAGCAAATTGCTAAGTTAATGAAGCATTCAATTAAGTTACAGTGGGCTCAGTGAGATTGAAAACCTGAAGACACTGGGGGACCAGGACAAGGAACGCCTGCTCTAAGATATCTGCAGTACTGAACCTCATGTCACAGTAATGTCAATTCCCAGCTTTGAAGCAGCAGCAAAAGAAGAAAAGCCTTAATTCAGGGTCTTGTATGATCAGCTTTAAAAAGTCATATAAGGTACCTAGGAAACTATTATGCTTAAAAGAGAAGCAATACCACACGAGTAAGGAAATTAATTTTAAATAAAAACTAAAAAACGACACCTATTTTCTTAATTTGACTGTTTAATTGATTTCTGCTCCTCAAAAGCTGCAGACTTCAGTTGCAGAGCGCCAGGGGCGGAGCGGTGGCTCTGTGGCTAAGGACCTGCGCCTGCGGCTGGAAGGTTGCCGGTTCAAATCCTGCGGCCGGCAGAGGAATCCTACTCCGTTGGGCCCCTTAACCCCAACTGCTCCAGGAGCGCCATATAAATGTCTGACGCTGTGCTCTGACCCCAAGCCTCTCTCCCTCTCTGTGTGTCTCATGGAGAGCAAGTTTGGGTATGCGAAAAGACAAATTCCTAATGTAAGAAATTGTATAGGGCCAATAAAGTGATCTTATCTTATTCACCTGATTCAGAATGGATTTAGATCAATGTCACACAAGGATACCGGTTTATTCCACATCTCCTCAGGACAGACCGCAGAGGTGTGAAGCAATTAAGGGAGAGACTGCCAAGTCGAGAGCGATGTCTCCCTGTTTCGGATTGTATCAGGACTCAACCCTGCACGCCCTTTACATCTCATCTAACACCGACAATGAGAAACCTCTACAAGTGCCCTTCTCATCTGCATTTAAGCAATAAAATAACAAGACACACACCACTGCGCTCCCCCAACTCCTATCATTAAACACGACACACTCTACTTTCATTACCACCTCAGCTATTACTTGTTTATATTTAATAAATCTTCATCAAACTAAATGAATGGTTTTTATTAGTTAAGCTAATGGCCAAATGATAATGCTCTGGAGAGAGATCAGTGCTTGTTGGTGCATTCAGAGAGAGTGCTGAGGTCCTAGGTCAAGTATATGTCAATGCAAATGAGGCAGCATTAGCAGTAACAGACTAATGCAATATATCACCCCTGAGCTAATAGAATAAAATAAATTAGATAAGTTTATTGGAATAACCGTTAGAAGAAACTGTTCTCTGCATATAAAACAGAAAAGGTATTACTCTAAACAGGATAAGGGAAAATTGCCTGGTTAGCATAGTAGCAAACTACAGCAGTCAAACTAATCAACAATATGAAGTCTTTTCTTGCATCAGCCACATGTGGGTACCATTTAACTCTTAAAAACAGAAAAAAGGAAACAAAAACTGTTTTGTAATGAGTGATGAGCACAGGAATCAGGAGAAAAAAATGTTTTCGAGAGGGCCGCTCTGTCATTATATTTTGTAGAGTTAGTTTCCCAGTAAATCTCTCCTTTCATAACGGACTCCCTCTTAGCAACTATTCCAAACAGCGTCCTGATGAACATCAGCACTTAAGAATGTGTTTTAAGTGACAGCTGTGCAATGCAATTACAGTTATTCTGTGCAAGACATAAAAACATAAGGGAATAATCAAAAACAGGAGTGACAAGACCAGGAGGAAATAACTCTATGATGCAGAGCAAGCAAGCAAAAAAAAAACATTTCCTCAGAGGAGGCTCACAGAAATTGAAACAGCACCATATATATAATAATTAACATTCAACCTGATGTGCCTTAAGCAGAAAAACATCTATATTTACACAAAATGACTCTGCAATTAAAACAAAAATATCTCAAGGGCAAAATGAAGTTTCTGAAAATCCTGTACTAAATCGGAGCTAAAGGGGATTCTGTATATGTCCTCTGTATAGTATCAGAGGCCTTAAAGAAAACAAATAAGCAAAACATCAGAAGCACTTGACCCATAAGATTTATCTTCGTTATCAGTCTAGAGATAAAAAAAGCAGGATATTCTCAGATACCCTTTGCCTTTATATGATTGGGGATATCAGCTTTCAGAACGGCATCAACACACCAAGCAAACATCATCTCTTCTGGCATCGAATCTTAATATACAGTAAAAAGACTGGGGTGAATCACAAACCAAGCTTCTGTGGTGAAATTAACAATTAAAAGTTAAACAATTAAAATCAACCAGCTTAAGAAACTGAATCCTTAACACCACAGTAGCAGTTTTCTGAGGAGTACACGTTAGTCCATAATGTGTGTCCATACAGAAAGCAACAGCAATGCTGAATAAGCCCATACTGTACAGCAGCGCTGATGCGTCAAGCAGAGAATGTGTGCGTTCAGATAATACAGGTGCCGAGCTGGGCACACCGCAGCTCACTTTAAACTGTGCTCAATTGGGACAATTATAGGTGTCACTCCTTGGAAGGCCTGCACCACTCTCACCTAATGGCACAGACAAGATTCAAACCAGGCAGAGGCCTTTAAAAAGACAAATCGTTTACGTGTCTCCACACACATTATATACTAACAAAAGGGTGCAATTTTACTA
This sequence comes from Atractosteus spatula, assembly GCF_055471065.1. Taxonomy (NCBI): domain Eukaryota; kingdom Metazoa; phylum Chordata; class Actinopteri; order Semionotiformes; family Lepisosteidae; genus Atractosteus; species Atractosteus spatula. The sequence goes on along the minus strand of NC_142713.1, from coordinate 50,266,846 downwards.
GAAACTGCCTTCTAAGTACACCTCTGGCTGCCTTTTCTTCTTCAATACCTCAATTTACTTCTGTTTTTCAAATTAAAACAGACAAGTCCAATGTTAATAACACTTACCTGACAACTTCTTTTAAAAGTCATTCTAGCACTAGTTATGTAAAACACACAAAAGGAACCTTACAGAATTCCCCATTGTGTCCCAGCTTATCGTCAACATGGCCAGGATATCACAGGAAGTTCAAAACCCTGTTACCTTTCAAGAAATTAGGAAGCGCGACAAAACCAAAAATAGGTTATGTCTCTTTGTGTCTCAATGAGCCCTAGTGCCGAGAACCAGAGAGCAAAAGCCAATCAATTACTTCTGGCTTTAAATATTGACAGTACAATGGGGCAAGAAGAATATTATTTCAAGGGAAGCAAGAGTGTGGGTACAGACCAGACATGTCTCAATTGTCCTGTCCTCTCAAGAGGATGACAATAAGGTCGAATTTGATTCAAGCTTTTCCATGTGGTGATAGAAAGCACAAGACTACTATGCATAAAAACCATAGTACATAACTCAAATATCCATAAGGTGCACACAGATACCTTTGCCGTTGAGGTACTTACCTTACATTCAAGCAACCTGCTTTTCAGCCCTAAGATTCTCAAAGGCCCTGGGGCCCCAGGATGAACTTCTCAAACCAACACAGGGTTCACAATGACAACTGCTGTTTACAGTAACATGGCAGTAATGGGTATGGAAACATCTCACTATGGTAACAACAGGGGAGGGATATGAGATGTTATAACCACTGCTGATATTAAAAATTTAAAATCCAATAATCTTCAGCAGATCAGAATAATCTTTCATCCCACTTCTTTAATTCCACTGAAACTTCACATCATTCCTAAACAGATCATCTGCCAGTGTTGCATTAATAATTCTATCCAGAATTAATCTTTATGCATTAGAAAGAGCAGCTGGAGTGTTGTGAGTGATAATGAAACCTGTAACAAGCCATCTTTTGCCATCGCATCAAGACAATGGGGGAATTATAATTTCAATTTAAATGCAGAAATCTGAAGTATGCATCACTGGCAAAATTACTTCAATTAATCTGATCAGAATACAAAGATAATATTAAAAAGGGGTGATCCAGTTAGTTGGAATGTTTTTTAATGTGTCTGCATTAATCAGGGTGAGGAGAAATGCTATCAATCAGTGTTTTTATTGATGAACAAAGAAAGACAGGGACATTACCACACAAACACAGCGCAGCAATAGAGACAGTCATTTCGTTTTCACTTGATTTTCTGGCCATTCAAAGGCTACACCAAGCTTCTTTACACTGCAAGCAACACTAATCAACTTGTTTTCTCTAAAAAACAATCAAACACCTATTTTAAAGAAGGAGACCCCACAATGAAACACTGTTACCTCTGCATTCATGATCAATACTTTTTGCTGACTGGATGGAAATAGCCTGTTTTGAGAGTACTGTGCCTTGCAAACTCTGTCTTACTGCATTCATGCAAGAAGGTATTATACCCTAACTAAACCACAAATGAGATAAGGTAATAACCAAACTACTGAGTCTTAGCATAGCTCATATACCACATAAAACACCTTTGTTGGAAAGAGAAGTGACATCAGCATAGCTTAGACTTGTATATAAAAGACAATAGTAAACCACTGGGAATTTGAGAGTTTATATATATGCTGTAGACTTCTTAATGATAAACAGGAAACTTCAATGAGACAGAAATCTTATACAATGCTCAAACTCTTAAGGACGATGTCAGGGTATTTCATACTGCATCAGTGTCTTAACATAGCTCCTGCAGTCACGCAAACAAGCACAGCAAGGGTGTAAAATAAGATTTGCAACACAGTCCCTGCTTCACTTCTGGCACCAAGAAAAGGAAGCTGTCTACACAAGGATTGGAATTAAGACAGTGGTGGAATATGCTTTCATACTGGAAAAAAAAACATGGAGACTTCATTAAATTAAGACAAAACTACTCCATTAAGCTTCTGAGAATTTTTTTGTAAGGAAACAAGACGCACCTTAATTTCAGCAACTTCATATTTGACACTGTGGCCGAGACCACTGCACTGATGTGAAGCTACCAGCAGAGGCCACCACGCACAGGGTCTCAAAGACTAATTACTATACAATAAATACAGTTCACCAGGCAGGTATAGCACAGCTGAGAACATTTATTATATTACTACGTTATTTATTAAATTACTCTCATAGGAATGTTGGTTGTATAAAATGGGGTGTCTCTGTGGGAAGGGAGTAGCATCAGGTAGACCAGGGTCATTGAATCTCAAGGGAAGTTGTAGTAAAGAGCACAACTGGTGGAAGCCATCATGTGAAAGCTCTGCTTAGTCTCTTATGTGTGAAGTTTGATTCATTCGCTAAAGCAGAGCGAGGAACCTCCAGCATCTTCCTTTATACCTAGAGATGGGGTTGCTTCAAGTGCAAAGGTCCCTGAGCTATGTTATCAAAGTCAGGGATCGTCCACAGAAACAACAGCAGGACACTATACAGCTACGAGACTTCAAGACAAACTCATACCAGCATGTCTGTGGCGTGAAGGTAGTGCTTGCTGGACATGCAGGACTCCAGCTTTTGCGGCACTTGCTTAATGTTCTCGATTTCATCCAGCAGATTGAGGACATGCTTGTGCTCCATCCCCTCGATCCACAGCTTGCGCAGCTCGTCCCGTTTGCAGTGCAGGAGCATCTTGCAGGACAGCAGGTTCTCCTTCACCTGCGAACACACAGCACGGCCGTGAGGGGGGGATTCTGGAGCAGGACGGCGCATTTTGTTAAGGCAGCCTCGAGCGGAGTGATAAGCATGTGCACGTGGGGCACGGGACGCTTCCTTCCAAACTCTTGCCTGTCAGGTACAGAACATGGCTAGGAAAAACTGGACGACGAGAGTTAGAAGCAGCTGCTCCTTGAATGGTTTTTAAACGAGGCGTACTTTTGTTTTACCACTCATACATGACATAAAAAGAAATTCCACGTGGCAGAATGGATGGCAATCTTTCATACTCGAATCGTTTCACTTCCCTCGGGACACCCCTAACATATCATTTGAATATGTAAATACTGCGACTCAATAAAATAAACAAACTGGGCTTATGTATATGTAAAAATCGGAAACTTTCAAGAAATGGCAATCAAATAAAGCCAAAAAAAGAAATGGTGGGCAAAAACACAACATAACTCTTATTTGAAGGGGCCAGAAATATTTAACAACTCCTTCAGCTGCCATCAGTTTCTGTATCCCTGTGCAAACACGGGGCACAGGGGGAAGGACATCGATTACATTTTGAAACACAATTTGTGTGCCAATTAAACAAAAGGCAATGGTTTACAACAAAAACAGACGTAAGGGATCGCAGAAAACCCCCCAAGATTCCAGCAAGGCACTTCTGGAACAAATTAAAGAAAAAAATTCAAAGCATTGTGCTTGTAACAGGTCACAGGATGATGTTTTTTAATCAAGAACATTCTCGATAATATAAAAAATAGCCGACCTAACACTCTGCAGGTTTCCCCATGTGCTCTATATTACAATAGTAACTCAGTGCCGTGGGTTCAAAAATGTGTCTCTGTCATAGATCAAATACATTCCTATGGGTTTATTCACTTTGAAGAACAATACATATACCAGATACAGTATTGTGTATCTAAATCTGTAGAGTTTAGATGAAAGTCAAGATGTCACAAAGTGATAGACAGCTCAGCAACAAATCTAGATACAGTACCTTTCACAAAAACAGGTACAGTATTTAGTCACGCTGCAGGTACACAAGGCAAGTAAGGTTCAGGGCCAAACTACATCAACACTGTGAAAAGTGACACCTGAAAAGACCTGGAGACCTCCGCACCCACCTGCTTGATTTTGTTCCGCGAGTTGGTGATGCGCTCCGTGATGCTCTGGTACGTGCGAATGGCGGTGGTCAGCTCAGTGTAATGCTGTACAATCTGATCGTCCAGATCCCGGTCACATTTCTCATAGGCCTCCTCCAGGCGGCCCTTTTCAGTCTCTCGGTCCTGAACATCGTCGCTTCTGGACAGAGTCCTGCAGAAGGCAAAGGCCGGGATCAGTCACATTTTCCTCAGTTTAAAACTGTGCCGAAAAAATAAGCGTACATAGCCGGCTTCCCATTAGATGTCATTACAAATCTCTGTCCCCTCCATGTTCTGCAAGCTCTGCAGCTTGAAGTTCTCTGCCATCATTAACTTTAAAGATAACCACATGAGCACAAATGCCCATATTCCCTGAAGAAATACTGAACTTTGAAGATAAAGCTAAAGATATAATTAATAATAATAATTGCTTACACTTATATAGTGCTTTTCTGGACACTCCACTCAAAGCGCTTTAAGGTAATGGGGACTCCACCTGAATGATAAGACTGCAGCCATAGTGCGCCAGAACGCTCACCACACACCAGCTCTCAGTGGGGAGGAGAGCGGAGTGATGAAGCCAGTTCATAGATGGGGATTATTAGGAGGCCATGACTGGTAAAGGCCAGGGGGAAATTTGGCCAGGACTCCAGGGTAACACTCCTACTCTTTTTGAGAAATGCCCTGGGATTTTTAATGACCACAGAGAGTCAGGACCTCGATTTTACATCTCATCTGAAAGACGGCACCTTTTTACAGTATAGGTTCCTTGTCACTATACTGAGGCATTAGGACTCACACAGACCGCAGGGTGAGCGCCCCCTGCTGGCCCCACTAACACCTCTTCCAGCAGCAACCTTAGCTTTTCCCAGGAGGTCTCCCATCCAGGTACTGACCAGGCTCAGACCTGCTTAGCTGCAGTGGGCTGCCAGTTGTGAGTTGTAGAGTGATATGGATGCTGGCTGTGAATATTATGAGAATGCACACAGTTTCCCGGGGCAACTGCGGCCCGGTGACAACAGCAATGTAACATTTACTTTACAAATCGGAGAAGCACCAGTGTAGGAACGAGCAATACAGAATACAAAAATGGGAAATTGGTCTGAAAACAAAATAAATTAATAACCACCATATAAATTAAGGAAAGCACTATATTTACTGCTGTCAATCATTTATTGTCATGTTCATATTCACATTCATTTTCAATCACCCTTATCTTACACATTCACTGTCAACTCTGTAGAGTTGTTACAACACTGCAGACGTCTGCCAACATAAGCATCCTCATATTTGTTTTTCATCACCCTTGGATGCAACTTAATGGCTAGAAAGCTCCACCAAACTGAAAAAGAAACCTTTCAAGAAAATAAAACAATTTAGAATATGCTCCTGAACTACAACACAGAAACGTGGACGCACCTACATCACCACTCCAACCACTCATGGGGACACGCTAACAGAAATGTTGGGGAGGGGCCCTGTCTTTGAACCTGCCATCATGACATGACAGTCAGGCCTTACTCATTAAAATAAAACTTTCCGGTTCTTATGTTACAGTAAATGCCTTACTTTGAACAATTCAACCCATTAAGAATAAGGCACAAACCAGAAAATGCCCCCTTGCGGATCAATTTCTACTTCAAGGCTTTCAAGAGCCTTCAACCTTTACGTGAGGATGTCAGATTTTATCGCTTCATTAAAACATGTGACAATGTCACCTCTCCTAAAAGCCCTCCATCAATTGCTTTATCCAATTCAGGGTCACAAGAGAGCCGAAGCCTATCCCAGCAAGCAATGGACAAAAGCCAGGGTCCACTCTGGACAGACGGGACGCCAGTCCATCGCAGGGCACACACAGACAGACACTCACACCGGGACCACTTTTCTGAGAAGCCAATAAACCTGTTAGTAAAACCCATACGAACACTGGGAGAACACTGAGAGCACATTTCATTTTCAAAAATACTTTATTTTTGCATTTAACATATTATTACATATACACTTTAACAATAAGAGAACACGTGTCAAATCACCATCCTGCATTGCAGTAGTTCTGACTTCAAAACACTGCAATAAAGGTAAGCTTAAAGAGTTTTGGGAAATGAAAAATAAAAAAAAAAAATTTCCAGCCCAAGCTTACACTAAACCACAAACAATTGCATATGTACTCAGTAAAAAGAACTAAGTCCCTCAAAACAAAGCAACTTAATTAATGGAAAAGTAAATTTCATGGCATTTAAAGACCAAAACCTAATATAATAATAAACAATGCTAATATAAAATGTGTTGTGTGCTCCAGTTGCTTCTGAGACACCAAATCTCAGAATCTGTTTCATTTTTAGTCACGTTTTAGTGCATTTCACAGTCTTTGCAGTTACAAACAAACAAAACAAGTGACAGTTATAACCGCCACACAATATATGAAAAAATTAATTAAGTTCAATGAAATGAGCATGCAATTAAAAAAAATGAATTTCACATTGAACTAATGAATTTCACATTGTGCATCTCTATTTAATTTTTTACGATACAAGCTATTTTTGTAAATACAAGCTATTTTGTATTGTGACTATTTTGTATTCAGTGAAATTGGTTCACTGAAGTTCCACAGGAGACATCAAAAGCACAAAAGAGAAAATCAATATAAATATCATTAGTTTCTTACTCTATGGTGGTAAATGCTGGATAGAGTGAATTCATATTAAAAAAAAACAGTGAACACACCTCTGTACTACATCCCTGCCAGAACACTGTTGTTTTTAGATGTTTACCATCAAAACTAATGCTTATAACAGGCGACAACAAACAATTTCCTTCTTTGACACATCTTATAAATACATAGCAACAAGAATACATTTAAGAAAACCTGAGCATTATTGAAAAGATGCCATTTTACTTTTTCGTAATGATACATACACTTTTCACCGCGGAACAAACTAACTGTCAGCTGTTATACTGACAGATCTAACAACAAATGTGGATTTAAGGGGCACAGTCGCATTAAAAAAAGATCAGCGAAAACGAACCTGATAGCAACATTAATCACAGGTGTTGGAAAAGCAGAATCTATCAACTAAGGCATTTTTGGAACAGCAGTACATATATCTCTCCCTTGTGGCAGGTGAAGAAAGACATTGGTCTTACTTAACCACCAGTTATTACCACTAATTTCTTACAGCTAGATTTCAGTAGGCTACTATGGTCATGATGACCACATTGTCAGCTGATCATTGGCCTAATCTTAACTGAGGTAGCCACTGCTCTCCACAGCCCCTTCTTTTTTGTTTCTGGTACCCCAATATGCTATGTCTATTTTGGCAATAAGCTGTCCTGAGTTTGTGTTTTCTGAAACACTTCACAAGACATCCAAATAAATATGGTCACAACAGGGGACAACGGTGAATGCAGATGAGCCTTGTCTTCCTTCAAGAAACAACTGGATGAATTCCTTCATTCAATAAGCTACAAGCTACCAAATTGGCCAAATGGGCCAAAGTCTCCTCTTCTCTTTAATGTTTCTTATGACACGAGGCAGAAAATCCAACTGATACTTGGCAGTTACAGGAATGAGACAATAAATTGTAGAAAATATAAACCACAAAATCTAAGAGGCATTTGATACTATCCATGCTGCAGAATTATGAAACAGCTAAGATAACTGTGATTCTTATATTGCTGTAAACACAACTCTTTCAATCTGCAATACTTCCCTCAGTAAGGGTGACAAATCATTAGGAATTGTTACTGAGACAGAAAAGACATCTTCTATTACTTTTTATTAGTGGACTTCTTTTATTGACTTTTTATTGTATAAAAGTAATTGATATTTCTTTCTTAACAATTAATACAGGTTTATTTCAGTTGAATGTGTGTTTAGCAAATTATGCTCCTTAGACATAATAGAGTAAAAAACAAAACACGAAAAACACGAAAACAGGAAGACAACTGAGTTAGTGAACAAACTAATGAAAAACCCAGCCTACGGAAATGTAAGACTTAGGATTGTTTTTCATATTGAATAGCAGGTGTGTGAATGTTGACAAAATGACACAACGGAACTATAAATATCAGGAAAGGACGTATGCCCTTTCAAGCAGAAGGAAATCAGCACCATATTTACAGTGTAATATATATTTATGTCCAAAACACTGTGTTCTAACTTTGTTAATACTCTTCTGGCAAAGGTGTATTTACTGTACAAACAGCATGAATCTTCATGTACAACTCCTGTATGTAGTAACAGGATGTGGATGTGCTTGCAGGCCAGCAAGAGACGATCAGTCTTATTTTTATTTTCTGCAACACCAGACGCCGCATTTCTTGCGTTTGATAAAGATAATTCTTCCCTACCTGATCACAGAGATGAGTAACCCCGAAGGGTCTTTGCTTTTGCTCATTGCACTCCTGTACTTTCCTGCATCTGCTGCCATCTTTGAAGCTGCTGCACCCAAACACAGGAAAGCAACCAACCTTGCTAGTAGAGAACCAATGAGGAAAAGCCTTTACCCAATCAAATGTGCTCTTGAAGGTGAAGGCGGGCTCTTCACCAATATGTCTAGTTGAGGTGGTGCTTTGCAAGTTATGGTGGGAAATGTAGTTTTTTACGCAGGAAAGGCGTAAAATAATTTTGCAAGGAGGGAGATTTATTTGTGTAAAATAGAAAATACTTGTCTTGTCTCAGACCATATTCTGGGACACACATATATATTTACACCAGTTACTCATTTATTTGTCTGACTCTTATATCCAAAACAATTTACATTCGTGTTCCCATTGGGTATTTCCAGAATACCACAGGAGAGCCTACAATCGTACTCAACTTCCTTTATTGTCCTAGATGGGAAATTTAGTTTGCTGGCAGGAAGGGAGAAGACTACACACAACACATAATACACAACAATGAATCCATTAACAATTAAAAAAAACATTCATGCAAAATATTAATAAACAAATCAGGATCTTTAAATAACCCTCACAAATCTAGAAATATGACATGCATCCACAATATTTCACTTATTTGTTTAAATCCCAGACCACCCCTAATAATAAATAAACGAAAGATATAAACTAAATCTATAATTGCATTTCTCCATAGTTTAAACTCAATTCATAACAGTCATATCCTTCTATGTTTTGATCAAGTTGACTACCCGTGTGCATGAATATGTTCAACAATGAATAGCATTTCTAAACAATGGTTTTAAAAATGTTAAGTATTGCACACATTTTAAGTATTACCTACACTTTACAGAGCAATGCATTTCTTACAAACACTGATTTTAGGTGCTAGGAATATAGTTTAATAGTTTCAGTAGTTATTTACTTGCAACTAGTACCTTCCAGTTCAGAATGTTAAAAAAAACACCCAACAGAGAAAAGCATCACTTTTAAAGAAACAGTATATTTTCTAGTGGCTATCATTAGGTTACCAGTATTGGCTAGCTGGTGACAAGTTTATATCACCATATAGTAGTAACTATATGCGGGTACCTTTCCTAGGTGGCTGACTATGCCATCAAGCAATTCTAAAGCAACTAGGAACCTGCTGCCTGAACAGAGTGTTGCAATCCCCCAGAGCCACCAGCACTCCTGCAGGCCTGGACGAGCACAAGCTGTATTCTCTAATGACTGTTTCTCAACAGTCACAGGCCAAGGGAAGTGGGAAGCGCACCATTTACCCTTGACCAACACCGAACAAGGCTTAAATATCCTCTTTTCCTATTTCTGCCCGGAACTGCAGTGCTTAAATGAGGGGTGGGAATGTATGGGTGATCGTGGCAGCAGGGGAGGGAGGAGACAGTGGATGTAGGCAGAGCTAAGCGAGTAGGGGCTACATGTGAAACCTACTTTAAGCAAATGACCAGCAGTCACAGTGCACTGTCCCTCAGTGCTCTGTCCCTTGTCTTTCCTCTCTGTCCCTCTGTTCCAGGTCCAGTTCGATTTGTCACCTGTGACCGTGTGGTAACTGATGGGTGTCTAGGAAAACCGTGTTGTTCAAACTGTGATGACTGTCATCTGCTGTACTGTATGCACTTCAAGGCAAGAAGACCTCTAAAGGGAGACCGAAGCAAACACTTAAGACAAAAAAGAAACACTATACTGTATCTGACGAAAACACTTGCTGTGATATGCACAAACTAAAGTAAACATTATACCCAGACCTACTCCCACTTTTGTCACACTAACATTAAAACCATGTCATACCAGGAAAGACCAGCTAACACCTTGGGAATCCAGTTTGTAATAGCTACTAGAAACAACTTGAACTTCAAACAGGGATGTTTTCTAACTAAAATTGTTTTTTTAAAGGCATAGCTTTGAGAACACCGGCTATTCTTTGATGGATTTGACCAGAGTTACAGGGTGAACACAGCTTGTCACGTTCATAATACTTGGCCAAGGGAAGCCCACAAATCAGTATGAACAGAGGCGAAATGCCAAGTGACACCTAATAAGCCTGTGAAAAATGTAAGACAACGTTTTAGTCAAGCTAATAATTTTAGGGATTTTTTTATTTACAACACTGGTGATTCACCCCAGATCACCGTTGATTCCTGCAACCTTTGGCAGCACTCAGAAAATAGAAAACATCTTACCTCATTTGACTGTCTGTACATAATACATTTGTTAACCTCATGTAATGTACATATACAGAAAATGATATATAAAGACAATATCATACTTACATATACAGAAAAAATAATGAGTTAAAATAATATACAGTTAAAATGAGAAAAAACACAATGGAAATGATTTCCAATTTTCTAATTGTAATTAGATGTAAATTAACTGTTACATAAATTATTTTAGTAGATAAAATAATCACATTTTTGTTTAATGGATTAATGTATAACATATTCTATTTTTTAATATTAATAAACATAGAACAATACTTTAAGAAGAGTTAGAAATGAAATCCAAGGATCTCTTCTAGCTACTGTACACCAAAGAGTGGGAAAAAACGCACTGCTGTAACCAATTGCAGGTGTGGAGAAAACACCAAATTTCTGCAAAATGAGGAAAATAAATCATTCCCTGGCAACAGATATGACACAAACATAGAGAGAAGATGGTCAAGATATCCACGAGTGAGCAGCTACAAACCTTAACAAATGAATGTCTAGAGACCTCATTTCAGTGGTCTGAGTTTGTCTCTTGATCTTTGACTTTTTGACTCTTGGCTTTTGACTCTTTTGCATGTTCAGCTCTTGTGAGGGTGTTCTAATGCCTAGAAGTAAAAATGGTAGAGGTTATGAGATGGTATGGTGGAGGTTTTGTGATGGCATGGGCCGTTCATAATTCCTTAGGCTCTCAGAATCCTTGTATTGTAGAAGGATCAGTGAACGGTGCAACAGTGAACTTTTAGAAAGAAGAAAGTTTGTATTCAAGCAGTCTAAAGACCCTAAGCACTCTGCACAGTTAGCTAAAAGAATTTCTGCCAAAATACAGTAATGGTTGGCCTTCTTAATTCCCAGACTTGAATCCTATCAAAGGGCAGAATGATTGGCCTAAAGGCTATTGCAAAGAGAAAACCAAGACTGACTGCAGGAGGTGCGTGTGTTGAAGAACTGGCAAACTAATCTTTGGGGAGATGCTGGGAACTGGTTTCAGAAAACAAAAATAAAAACTCCAAGCTGTAAAAGATGTTTGCACACAAACAGAACATACAAATGTAAAGGTGCCCAAATAAGAGAAAGTAAACTCTTCTTGGATTTATATTTTCATTTTATGCGTACTGCATAATCTTCCCCTTTTGTTATGAAGTTTAATTTCCTGTTCATCTTTTAATAATAAATTTAAAATGAAAGAAATTACATTCTATACACTTGATCTGCCTTTCTAATGCCCACCATGTGGGCTATATAATTATGTTTTACTACAGTATATCTATCCATTCACTCATCCGTGTATAATAATAAAAACAGGAGTAATAGCAACAGAGAAACATATATTATAAAGCCTGGTCAGTACCTGGATGGGAGACCTCCTGGGAAAAACTAAGGTTGCTGCTGGAAGAGGTGTTAGTGGGGCCAGCAGGGGGTGCTCACCCTGTGGTCCATGTGGGTCCTAATGACCCAGTTTAATGACACTATACTGTAAACAGGCGCCGTCCTTCAGATGAGGCGTAAAACCGAGGTCCTGACTCTCTGTGGTCATTAAAAATCCCAGGGCGTTTCTCGAAAAGAGTAGGGGTGTAACCCCAGTGTCCTGGCCAAATTTCCCATTGGCTTTTACCAATCATGGCCTCCTAATAATTCCCCTCTATGAATTGGCTTCATTACTCTGCTCTCCTCCCCACTGAGAGCTGATGTGTGGTGAGCGTTCTGGCACACTATGGCTGCTGTCGCATCATCCAGGTGGATGCTGCACATTGGTGGTGGTGGAGGGGATCCCCATTACCTGTGAAGCGCTTTGAGTGGAGTGTCCAGAAAAGCGCTATATAAGTGTAAGCAATTATTATAAATTATTATTATAAAACAAGAGGCAGTATACCTTCCAGATTTATAAATATAGTTTTGTTCTTCCTCAGACTTTGTGTTTCAAATATTTCAAATGTACGGTATAAAAAACCTTACTATAGTATTTCTTGCATGTAGTATGTATTAGGTATATGAAATATTAAATGTCTCACTCTTGAAGAGATTTTGAAGGGATAAATACGTCTAGTTGGGAGAAAGAACAAAAAATGAGCATTTATTTATTTTCCATGTCTGTGACCAAAAGCAAGACTTGTATAATTGGTTAGAAAAGGAAGTCCTCTGGAAATGGATGTATCTTTCTGGATAATTATGGCTGTGTACTGCAGATATAATAATCTAAAGTCCATTTATTCATCCCTGGATATTTTCAACTGAATGCACATTTTTTTTGGAAGCTTTCTTGATCCATCACGAGCTTCAGGTGCTGAGAAGCAGACCTCCCAGTGATTTGTCACACACCATTAATCTGTCTCCTCATGGTCCTTCCCTCCTTCGATTTCTCACCACCGTTCTAACCACAATAACTTTCTGTTCACATTTCAAAGCCTGACGTGATTAAAGAATATAAGTTTGTGTCTGCTGATTTCCAGCCAGTGGGTCTGCTTTCTAAGACAGAAATATCTTTTTGCCATCCAAGAGGTGTGGAGTCTTCAGCAGTATCCTATTTCAAAGGTGTCAATGTTCTCCTTAGCAATATTAATTTCCCATGAAACTATGCGGAAAAAAGGTTGCCCATTCTTTCAGGGGTACTTTTGCACATTTTGAGATGCAGCAGTTTTTCCAGATGTTCATGGGATTTATTATGCCAGTACACTTTTGCAATAAACTGAGGAGAAGTTTAATGGTGATCTTTCTGTGCTGTGAGTTTGGCAGCTTGTTTTTATTTTAAACTTAGTTTAAGTTGGATATTCCATTTTAACTTTAACAATACCCATTAGTGAAAGGCATTGTGAACTAATTCAAAGTGTACAATTATCTAGCTGGTGAACAAATGAACAAAAATAGAATTTCCTTGAAATAAAAGCATCAGCCAAATAAATTCCCCAATAAAATGACATTTTAATATCATGGCTTATTTGAAGTCTAAAAGTTCCAGTAGATAATTGTTTCAGGTCTACATTTAGCTAGTGAGTAATTTAATTTGAGTGAACGAATGTTATTGTCACACCCCCTACAGATAGAGGGCGCTCCTACTCTGTCCTGTTCCTTGTTTCCCTGTGCTTTGCTTGTCCCTCCGGTGTCTTTGTGTGGGGCTATATATATCCAGGTCACCCTTTCCTTCTTGCTCAACATTGATGGTTCTACTAGTTTAGGTGGGGAGCTGCGTTAGCATGCATAGGCTGCAAAGGAACAAGTAATAGGTTTGTTCCATGCCGAAAAAAAGAAGAAAGAAAACACAACGTTTCGGCTGTGGAGCCTTCTTCAGGTGCTCATACCTGAGCACCTGAATTAATGGATCCATACACATACAAATATTTTTATTTCCTGTAGACTGCCTAAAACCTTGATTTAACTGCAATAGATTTTGAGGCAAAATTACTGTGGATGAACCTTATGAATGCCTGAAGCTTATAAGTAAAAATGGTAAGGTTTCCATTAAAAATTATGAATGCTGTTGTGCCTGTTTTTTTATCATGCGTATATGATTTAAAGTCCACTCTTAGGGAAAAAAAAGGTTGTTTTACAGCAGGCAGCACAAGAGAGAACTGATCTAGTGAAATTACCACAGTAGGATGTCACTCTGTGCCGGGTTGAATTACAGCAGAATAGAAAAGGCTGTCATTACTGGTGCCTTGAATAAGATTTTTGTGGCTTTCTAAACCCAACTGTCAAATAATGGATACATGACAGATTACACAAGTTACAGGAGCTGTAAGGGTAAGCACTTGAGAGATGCTTTCTTAAGATAAAATAAATCAGAATGTTAGCCCCTTGCTGTTAAAGTGGTAGAAAAAAAACACATGTTTTTGCACCTATAAATGTTCAGAAGTAATGTATCCCTGCTCCACTGCACAGAAAGAATATATACTACACTAGTAGTTTTTGGGTTTGTCCATTGTATTTCTGTAATCTTGCATAGTGTATTAAAGCTAAATGCATCATTATGTATTTATTTTATTTAAAAAATATTTTAAAACAATTTTATTTAAAAACATGTATTATAGGTTTTTGCAGTAATATTTAAACAGTTTAACTCACTTTTTTGATAGTTTACTCTGTCTCACCCTTAATATAAATCTAATTATCCTGACTTAAATTTTCAGGTTAAGTATGTGGCTGTTACATCCATTTCTAAAAAATACATCCACATAAAAAACTGCCCATGCTTCTTTAAGACCATTTGATGTCATGATCGACTGAGCTTAACTTAATGACTGAGACTTCAACTCCATGCAAATGCTTCAGTGATGATGTGCAAGCTAATTAAAAGATTATCACTGTCAGAAGAACCCCAGAAAAACGTCAGACTTCTGAATGTGCTGTGTACTTGAGAAATTAAATTTGTGAGTCTGTGCTACAACTCAGCATGCATTGGATTCTTGAGGCGATACCAGGTTCCTTTGCTCCAGAGGCAGTTTTCTACAGGAATCTGCTCCTTTCAGATCACATTCCAGTTTCCTATTTATTCAACACAGCAGGAGGAATACATTTCAGCTGGGAAGGCAACAGAATAATTAAGCTGAGGCTGTAATCATAGGTTTAACAGACAAGAGCACGGATATCAATATAAACCCCACAAACTAGGGTTTATAACACAACAGGCAACCCACTGAAGCTCAGCAGGTGTGAGCCTGGTCAGTACCTGGATTGGAGACCTCCCTGGAAAAACTAAGGTTGCTGCTGGAAGAGGTGTTAGTGGGGCAAGTAGGGGGTGCTGACTCTTCGGTCTCTGTGGGTCCTAATGCCCCAGTGTAGTTACGGGGAATCTATACTGTAAAAGAATAACACATAAAATTGAGGTCCTGTCTGCCTGTGGTCATTAAACATCCCAGGGTGTTTTCTCTGCTTCCTGGCCACATTTCCCATTGGCTTTTACCACTCATGGCCTCCTAATAATCCCCCTCTATGAACTGGCTTCATCACTCTGTTCTCTACCCCACTGATAGCTGGTGTGTGGTGAGTGTACTGGTGCACTATGGCTGCCGTCTCATCATCCAGGTGGTGCTACACATTGGTGGTGGAGGGGAGTCCCCATTACCTGTATAGCGCTTTGAGTGCAGTTTCCAGAAAAGCGCTATATAAGTGTAAAGACTTATTATTATAATATATCAGTGTGCAAAATCTGGGTCTTGGCACCAATGTGAGGAGTGTAGTACCACTCTGCCCGTGTTGGAATTCAGTCATGAGAGCTGGGAGCTTCAGAGCTTGCTACACCAAAAGACCAGGTCTCCTACTGCAGAGGAATTCTACACCATCTCAGATCGAAGGGTGTGATGTCACCTTTTGTGAAAGGCTTTTATGCGGCCAGCTCTTGTGCACATGTGGATGATATCATGTCTGCAGCTGCGATAAATCCAGATGGTTTCAACTCATGACCAGGCACCAGGGTGGCCACTACCTCTGTGTAAGATTACTGTACCTAACCAATTAATCTCCCAGATCAACATCTCTTTGCATCCTGAACTGTGGCAGAGATAGTAAGGTGTCAACATGCCCAGGACAGCCCTCTTACAATGAAATGGCAGTTCCAGGATGAAGAAACCAAGGACCACTTGTACACATTCTTCCACTTTACTCAAATCTACGTCCATACTAAACCTGACCTTGAAGTGGCTGTCCCAGCTCTGTCTCATTGCATCTCTGACATAAAAACATGGATGACTAAAAACAATTCTTCATTTAAACTGTGACAAGACAGAAGCCATGCTTCTCAGCACGCCTCATCAACTATGTAAAGACCATGCAGTTACCCTATCTGTGGAAGGTACAGTACGTGAATTTCAGTCTAAATCGAAGTACTTGGGGTTGATATTTGATCCTGGCTTGACGTTTGACCTACATGTGCAATATATTGTCAAAACACCACTCTTCCACCTCAGACATATTGCCAGATTACGTCCTATGTTGTTGCTAACTGTTGGTGAAAAGCTGGTCAACACTTACGTCTTCTCTCAGATTGATTACTGTAATGCTCTACTTGCTGGGGTATCTAAATACATATTGAACAAACAATATGCAGTATGTCTAGGGATACGAGACATACATTCAGCAGTCAGAATCCTGTCCATGTCTAGTGCAAATGATCACACGCCTATCCTAGAATCCTTGCACTGACTTCCTCTCAGGTTTCATGTGGACTTCAAAATCCTTTTGCTCACCTATAGGGCTCAGCAAGCCTTGACACTTCAGTACCTCTCTGAATTACTATCGTCCTATTCCCCATCTCGCAACCTGTATTCATTTATTGTTGACTATGCAACAAAATAAAAACAATGTTCTCTTCCCATAATTCAGTTTACTTTGCACTTACAGAATAATATTGGTGTAATGTGAGAAGCCTTCTAAATTCACCGAATATCACTATGTTTATCTCTCAGATAAATTTATCTCTGTTTTATTCTGCAGTCTCATCACACAGGGTTTTGGAATGAGGCATTATAAATACATATTTATTTACAAATTAGAAAAGTCTGAAGTCATTCTGAATTTGGGATAAACAGGATTATATTTGGGATCCTTTACCATTATCTGAGCTAATCTAAGATCCCTCAAAAATTTCCCATGAGAAATGTCTAAATATAGAGTGACTGGTTCCAAAGAAGGAAAAAATAATATTGTGAACAATCTTTGTATTAATTGAAACAGACACAATCAGGCAATCTTGTAATTCATAGATCATGTATTTTTTTATGTGTAGCACTTTGTCTAGCTTAAATTTAGAAGTTCTTATCACATTCCTTTGCATATACTGCCACTCCTCCTAATCTGCTGCCCTTTGTCAGTGACATGCACCAAAGATTATACTTCAAGAAGTCTGAGACACATTATGCAGCATGTTCATTTCTGCAAAGTTATTTTTTATTACATCCCTTTAGCAAATAATAAGCAGTCAACACATGAAGCACACATAATAAAATCAAAACAGTGCACAGACCTTCCAGAAAAGTGAAGTCATTAATGACAGCAAGCAGTGGTGTAATGTTATCGAATGCAAATATTACAATTTTAATTAAAATTTAGAAGGCTGAAAAAATATGATTGTATACCTGAACTCTGCATATACAGTCCTGTTTGTGTATCACTGTAATTTTGTTCTACATTATGTCCCATAATGGTATATCAAATGAACGTTTTTTCTTTCATGTACCTACTTTTAAAATGCATTTTAAATAATAATGCATTTATTAAGAATATAGTATTTTTGTTATGTGCTGATTTTTGCACATACCCACAGAGGTTTCCTGGTACTGTAACTCACAAATGTAACAAAACAAATGCATCCAAAATAATCAGCATTATCGTCATACAGTCAATATGTTTATTTCTAGTGCTTCGATAATCAAATAAAATGTATATACCTTGTCTCCCGCTTAGAGCAAAGGCTTTTATATACTGGTTGTATAGATGACCTTCTGACTAAAATCAATACAATACTGTCTATTCTGTATGGAGTTAAGAATGATCCATCTACATACTGCACATGAAAAGGCACATAATATAACAGCTCATTAAATCTGTTATTGACCATTGCATTAATGATTTAAAATGTGGCTTTCTCTACTGTATTGCCAGAACTGGATACTATTTACCATAACATGCTTAACTTTGTCCCTGACAGTAATGGAACATCACAGTGAACAATAATGCATAGCACCCTGTCTTATTACAGAAAGCTTCCTTAACTTTCCTTCCTTTACTTGTTTCCTTAAGTAAGTAAGCTTGTTTTATATCACTTTGGTCAACAAAATTATTTTGCATAATGTTATAAATCCTACTAGTTTTGGCATATCTGAGGCATATTAGTAACTGTCACATCTAGTGTTTAGTTTGCTTTCTTAAAAAACGAATCTGTTGTTTTGTACTTTTCAGAGTCTTATTCTAAAACTGGACAGTAAAAAAAGTGTTCAAGAAATTAACACAGACTTTGTGGTTTATTTTTTGCCTCATTCTTAATCTGAATCTATGTTATTTGGAATGTCAATTAAACATCAAAATTACCAAGTGTACGTTTTGTTTATATGTAGGAAAGACGACCGTTTCTGTAGCAAAATAAGGCATCCGTACATTACTGTAAATCAAACTCTCTCAATGCAACATTAAGCTAAATACAAACTGATGATTTTTAATTACTGAGATGATTCAACCTACAGATTTTACACTAATTCATTACCCTCCACTGCTGAATATTTTGAGAATCACCTGTTGGATTACAAGGAATTCCTCTTCAAAATTCAGACAATAGACTTAAACCAGACAAGCACATCAATCAACATTTCGTTTGGTCTTCAAAGAAATCGGTGCAGTACATAGCATAAGCAGCACTTTCAAAATTAATACAAAATTATGTTGTAATCTTTAAGAAGTAAAAAATTAAAGAGTACTCTAAGTTGAGAAACAGCGAAAGGACAATAAGTTACAAAAACCAAGGTCATTGCTGCATCCTCAAATCATGATAAACACAAGGAGTGTTACAGAGAAGAGAAAGCTCTTCCATCTTATTTGGTTGCTAGTAGCTAATTGATCCAAGAATCTCAGCCACCCATTTCTTGAAGTGTGGCAGGGAGGATATAATCTTTTCTTGTTCAAAAAGACTAGATCAATACAACTATTCCCTCTAGCAAAGACTGTTCTGAAAGAATGAGTACAAAAGCTGTCACTAGCTATCGCAGCCATTTCAGTTTCTGCTGCCTGTACTGGGCAGAATAGCGGAAATAACTTTTAAATCTTTATTGTTAGCATCATCATCATTATTACTATTGTTGTCAAACCCTTATGCACTTTAATTTAAATCATTCTGCATCTGTTTAGATAATCTATCCTCAAGAGACAATACGATAGAAATGAAGTAGAAATTGAACAGAATCTACCCCTTTTGCACAGCTGATCCAATTGTCTTTTCTTCCTAAAAATTTCCACTTTAGATCCATTTGAGGTCAAAGTGCACCTTCAGCATCTTCGGGAGGATCATTCACAAACAAAGCCAAGCTAGACAATAGAAGCTTTTGGATGTTAATTAAATGTGAATGGCATAGACCCTAACAGGATCAATCAATTTTTCAGCCTGGCATCTTAACATATGTAAAATCTGTATACAGCATCTTTTCCAAAACCCATTACTTTCAAAACAATCGAAGTGGAAAATGCAGTCATATGATTTCTTTCTCATAAAATGTATTCCTCATCGGTTGCATTTTTTACATTACATGCAGCAACAAACCCGAGGTGAGAAAACAAGAAATATGGTCACATCATATCTTATTCTTATTCAAGGTATTTTCCTTGGATTTCAGCATGGAAACATTGAATTGTTTTTTGTTGGGTGCCGCAGGAAGAGGGGTAAACAGCATCTGCCCACACTTCACCTTTACAACTAGCAAACTCTATGAAAAGGAGAAAGATCCGCCCTGATTCTCTCCCTTACCAATGGCATTGATCCAGGTGGAGAGAGTGTTCCATGTAGGAGAGACTCAAAAATGATTCTAAACACATGCATTTCAATGAAACACTTATAGGAGTGGGGAGTAAGCTACAATATACAGCCGTGTTGTTGAAACTTATACCCTGACTTAGTCTGTATTACTTTACACAAAGAGTTCTGGAAATCTGGAACAAGCTGCCCAGTCGTGTCATTGAAACCCTGAAAGAGCTGGATGAGATCAATAAGCTGCTAACTGTGTGTTCCTTTGTGTCTGTGATGGTGCAGATGGCAGGACAATATGGCCGGTGTGCTGTTCTGTGCATGAGTCCTGGAGAGGACTAGGCATGTAGCAGTTGTAAGGGAGAGAGCACTCATAAGGGATAGAGGATGTGAGCAGAGAGAACTGATACTGCTTTGCCAGGGGGGGTCTCTCCTACATGGAATGCTCTCTCCGCCAAATGCCATTGGTAAGGGAGAGAATCAGGGCGGATCTTTCTCCTTTTCATAGAGTTTGCTAGTTGTAAAGGTGAAGTGTGGACAGATGCTGTTTACCCCTCTTCCAGGGGCAGCCAACCTTAGTTATCAAAGTGACCTGCAGCACCTGGGTTGATTAAGAAATGAATGATCAATACAGAACATTACTTGGCATGCTCAAAAAGTCCTGGAAATGACATGGAATCTGTGAGCCAATGATGACTCTTCTCTCAGCAGTAAACCTCCCTTTTCTGTGCTTCCCCACTGTACAAGTGGCACACTGTGTGCTGATGGAACTCAAGATTTGTGCCCTTAAGCCTATTCTGTCCTGAGAACCCACCAAAACAAGTTTCATTATAATACCTTCCCTGGAGCATTCTAGTACTCAGTAAATATTTATTATGTTATCTCTTTGCATTCATGCTGGGGTGGATGTAAAAGATTCCCTGCTGAATATACTATGCTGTTTACTAAGATTGTAACAGACACTTCATTGTAGAGCATTTTAAAACCTATTACCAAGAGCAATAGAAATCTGTGAATTTTTGGTATGTAATCTCTATGTCAGTGTGTATATGTATTGCAGTGCTTACCTAGCACCTTGGATTACTGGTTTCCCATTGTGAATACAACAAATGAGAACCATAGAAATCGTCTTCTAAAGTATCAAGCAATAAACAACAAAAATAAGAACACCTTTTCTGGATGTTATCAACACAGCTCATTTTTTTAAATAGTAGAAATTGCTTTCCCTATTGAAACATAACTGACAAATAAAATTGGTTTTCCAATCTGTGCTGTCAATAAAGATGTCTCAGAGAATGTTATTTGTACACATTAGAAAGCCGCAAAAAATGCATTAGGTTCATTTTTTTTTTACAAAATAGTTTTTAAACTGATAGTTATTGAGTACTTGCTATTTTAGAGACTAAGTATACAACATGTACATAATTGATTTCTCCAACTCAGAACAGAGGTTCTTGGGATTGACAATGGAAAGCAAAAGACAAATGACCTCTAATGTTGTTTTGCAGTCTTCTGACTTTGTGAAGCTAATCTCCAACACCAGCATACTCATGTAGTGTTTTCAGTTCTTGATATATAAAAAGTAAGGATGAGATGAAGGTTGAGTCAGGAATGATAAGAATCAAAATACATCAAAAACCTCTTTCCAAGACTAAAACATATCTGAGGATTGATTGGCAGAACAGTACAATCATTGTATAATATGGCAACCAAAATGTACAATTACAGTATCATAAAGAAGGTCTTGCTAGTGAATTATATACAGTAATTAAACATTTCTTGATTGTACATTTTAAATATATCTCATATATATTTAAACAAGGTTGCCTTTTTTGTTCACATTGCCTTTGACGATGACATTGATATGTTAACATAAACACTTCTCTACTGAAAGCCTCTTTCACAAGTGACTTATACTAATTGTTTAAAAGTACTGTATGTTTATGATAAAAGCATTTAACAGTTTGTACTTGTCCACATTAAATATCATATACCAGGTGTTTTTCATTCTTGAATTTGATCTAAATCTTGGAGGATTTCATTTGCTTCAATAGTGTTTCGCGATCCTACGCTTTTGGTTATCAATTTTAGATTTAGGTATCTTATTACCTTCATATTTCTGGATTATTGATAGAGATTAAGAAAGTCGGTAGTCCTAATACAGATCCCTACTCTATGATGTTTATTAAATCATCTTAATTTGAGCATTCATCCCCTGACTGTTCTCTCAGTTTTCTTTCAATTCCCTAGTTCTCAATGCGAAGACATACAGTACTGTACATTACCTTGAATACCTACTTCCTGCAATTTTAGAATTTACCTTTAATGAGAAGCTTTATAAAACGTTTTTGAAAAACTTAAAGTACCATAACATATCTTCTATATTTATCCATTGGGCTTCAAACTCCACACTCTTGTCCTCCCCATGGAATCTGGGCAATGAATAATATAAGGACAACATTGACAGAGAGAAATGTTTTACCCTGGTGTCCTGGCCTCATTTTCACCTGGCCTTTACCAGTCATGGCCTCCTAATAATTCCTATCTATGAATTGGCTTCTTTGCATTGTTCTCCTCCCCACTGAGATCTGATGTGTGGTGAGTGCAATGAAAAAAGATCAAGGAGGAGGTGATAATATTCCTGTTGAAATTTTTCATGCAGGACAGGAATTAACACGTCACCTCCATGCTGTTATCAATCAGATCTGGAATGAAGAGATAATGCCAAATGATTTCAAGGATATCGTGACGTGACAATATTTGAGGGGACAAATCTAAAATCTGAAAACAGAGAGCAGAACGCCCTGCAGTCTATTATGGAGAAGATCATTATTACAGAAATTTTGAATTATCTCATTCCTCTTGTGCAGAACTTCATGAAGTGAGCCTTACTAATGGAACCATTATCCCAACTGATTTACCGAATACACAGTATGTTATTTAACCTCCAGTAACTGTGACTCAAAACTAAAATAACTCACGTATCCTAAAGTATGTGTCTTGACAAAAATCAATATTCAGACAACTGTGAACATATTTACTGAGGCATATGAAAAGAATAGACTTTTTAGCATTCAGAAGACTACAATCCATCAGAAAACCCAGTGTCACTGTTTCACTTTCATGATGAGTGTCTGAAGATTGAATTTCTCACATCTTTCACAAAAGACTGATACTGTCTTCACCTGACACCTCCTTTGGCCACCTGAAGTAGTGGGAGTTTAAGCCAACATCAAAACTGAAACCAAAGTGATGGTATAGCACGCAGTCATCTTTGCTATATCATTGTATGAGGCTGAAACATGGACAACATGGACAACAGAAAGGAGATATTTAAATGAGATGGAGTCATTTCACTAGACACTGTTTGTGGATGATTTTATGTATCACATTTTGGGACAGATGAACCAACATTAGTGTTCTCTCCCATGCAGGCACCATAAGTATTGATACTATCATCACTTATCCTCTGATGGGTTGATCACATTGTCTGAATATCAGACTACAAGCACGCAAAGAAGATTCCCATTTCCCTCTATAGCCATGGCAATCACACCAGAGGAGGCCAGAAAAGTGTTTGAAAGATCTGGTAAATGCAAACTTGAACAAATGCAAAATCAATATACACTCCTCCAGGGAGACTGTGGCACTTGACCAATCCATGTAGAGAAAAAACATCTAGGAAGAAGAAGCAAAGTGAGAGGGCAGAAGAGAGCTCACCTTGACTGGATCGCACGGTTAATGACCTGATATCTCCCAAGACAAAACCTACTCAGCCTGACAGAGGGTGTGTGGAACACATAGTGGACTTTTCAGTCACCTTCAGGGTCATGGAAAACAATCATCTTTGATTGGAAGAGACAGCCAACGTGTGATGTATCCATCACTGCTGTAGCTTGTTCAAAAGAATGCTAACAATTTAGTTGAGCAAGATGTACCTTTTCTAATTCCAGGCCAATTATCTCCTAAAATTCTATTGTAGAGCTAAGTTCTAATTATAATTTCATAACCTTACTTGTAATACCATTTACACGTGATTCCAATTACATGATTTTTGGTTTATTACTGGTCAGTTTTACTACCCTTTTCCATCATTCTGCATTAGGAATCTAATCCAGTCCATGTGTTATCCCTGCTCTGAATCACTGTAGTTTTAACACACTGTAACATATCGTTCTTCCTTAAACACAACTGGTAGAATACCAGCAGGCCCTAGAGATTTGTCTATCTTAAATGTTTCTAACGTGTGCAACATTTCTTCTGGTATTTAATACAGAACTTTGCCTTTGTTCAGCCTGAGGCTGATGGTGCCTTGTGTTCTTCCTTGGCAAACACCTGGGTGAATTATTCATTAATTTTTTGTAGCAATTTCCCTCTCATCGTCGAAAGTTTTCTAATTTTCATCTCCAAAACATGTTATTCTTTATTGTTCTTTTATTTTTGTGACACTGAAAATATATTTTTATTTATTTTAGCTTCCACAACAAAATTCTATCTTGCATTTTCTTTCCAATATTCTTTGATACAGTACTTGTGCTTTCAGGTTATTGTACTCTGTTTACAAATCAGTTTTGCTGATCACACCCCACAATAGATTTTCAGGCAATCAGTCCTAATCCCACCTCACTTGTCATGAATTTATTCTCAGACGGAAGGATCCTATCAGTTCAATTAGCAGACTGTTTTCTCAACAGGCCCAAGAATCTACCCTAGGTTCTACTCCAGGGTTAAGATGTGAATTATAATTTAACAGTATTACAAATAATTTCAAAAGAATAGAGAGGAAATGAGTCAAGAGGTTAAACACTGTGACACCTTCATGAAAATTTACAATTTTGAACTGTAGATAAACATATTGCAAAACGTATTGTGGTGTTCCACCCCTCGATGCTGGCCTGTCTTGCAACTCTTTACCCCTAAACCTTGACCAGGCAAGAAGGGGGAGCTTCTCCCTCTTGTAAAGTCCATTGGAGGATTTATTTATTTTGCATTTGTTGTCTCAGTTGGGCCAAAGAAAAATTTCCGCTGTATGTGGACAATAATGTTCATTCTGATTCTCTTTGTCCTAGTGTCCCTCCAGCGGATGACCCAATCTATCTCCATCTCAAATTCAAACTCAAATTGAAAGAGCTTTTTTGGCATGATCAATGAATTAGTGTTGCCAAAGCATATGCAATTAACACGATCTACACAGGCATATTTAGACTTAGAACATATTAATGGACGTTCACATAAGTCATTGTGAGCTGACTTTGAATAGATAGCAGCACGGTGGCTGCTCTGCTACATAAGAAACCCTGACCCAGAATTAGGTCGTCTGTGTATGATTGAGCTCCGAGTTCCCCACGGCGATGGGAGTAGGGCGGCTGCTCATCTGTCCGCACCCCAGCCCCGATGTGAACGGTGCTCATTGCTGGCCGGGTGGCCGGCTATCCGAGCCCAACCAGAGTGTATTCCTCAGGCTGGGACAAGACATCACATCCTGGGCTGCAGCTCTGATGAGTTACCTCCCCCACCCCCAGTAAGATAAGAAGCTGTTCGGATTCTGGCAGGTGTGGGAATTCTGAGATAAGATTTGTTGTGGTAGGGAAAAAAATCAAAGTATTTGATACAAGTGCAGCAGAAAGTGCATCTCTGTCACTGTTCCCTGCTGGCAGTGGGAGCAAAACCTATCCCCTCTGTGCAGCCAGATCTGCCTGTGGTGCCCAGTTTCTATGGCCAGGCAGTGGTCACTGAGCCTGTACTTCATTAGATTCTGTTTCTCGGTGTTGTTTCTTACTCTGATCAGATACCCAGTTAGTGTGTATTGGCTTTTTAGTGTTGCGTAGCATTCACATTTGTGTTGTGTGTGTCCCAACTTTCCCCTCTGAGTCTAGCTGTAATGACTAGAGCAATAAACCTCTGCAAGAGTATGATAAATATATTTTAATAGAGATATGCAGTTAAAGTGCAATGTAAACCCAATGAAATTTACATGGGGGCAGGCCTAAGCTGTTAATTGACAGTTCTATTCAGGCTAGTCTGTGCCACCAGGCGTAACGGTAATAGACTCAGGAAATCTTTCATCCCCCTGCAATCTCACTCTCAAAAAATGAAACATATCTCTTACATTTCCTGATGTACTGTGTTCTTAGTGGGTGATGTTTGTCTGTTTTTGTTTATTGTGTAGGACCCTGCTGTAAAACCAATTTCCCTCAGGGGATAATAAAGCTCGAATTGAACTGAAGTTTTTGCTTTGTGGCAGGGGTGTGATGTATTATCTGCTCTCTTGAGAAGGGTGGGGGATTGGGATCTTGTACTTATTGTAATGCGACGGGTACGGCGAGGATAGACACAGGAAGTCAGGCGCTTCTTAACTGAGAACACGGCGCTTTATTAATCGGACTTGCGTCCGGCACAGCAACCACAACAGAGAGAGAGAAAAAGAGGCAAACGGGCTACAACACACTGGGGTCAATTCGGCTACAGTTACACAGATATAGGGTGGTAATTGGGTATAAAAGGGGTGCAAAACTAGGGAAACTATTTACATGAGTCCGGGCGATCTCGGGACTGTGAACACCTGTTCCGCAATTGGCCAGCGGCTCTCCTAGTCCCCGCCCTGGCCACTACTGCTCCCGTCCTGCCCCTCGCCGTGCACCCCTGGGCCGCAGCGCCAGGCAAGGGCGCTACACCATCATTCTCCGAAGGGAACGTGGGGGCTATGACACTTTTCCTGATACTATACAAATAAGGAAAATTACGTGAATTGTTTAGCCATGGAAAATCGTGGTAAATTGGAAAATTACCTTGCAAATTCAATAATGGACAATTGTTCAGCGATATTTTAAACTTGTAATTAATCACTCTATTTGGCTAACACATTTTTTCCTGGAACCGGGAAGGATAAACAGAGCTTAGAAAAAGTCTATATAAAGAAAACATTTTACATTCTGAAAACCTAACATATAGTCCTAAGTCCGTCGCTTATCGGGATATACGCCGGCTCTTCTGCGATCCTGAATTGGATGAAGCGGTGGACGGACGTAATACTTGTCATCTCCCTGATAATATGACAGGAAAAAATACTAATGACTGCAGTCACGATCCAAGATCCAATGCACAAACCTTGAAAAAGATATAGCTCATAGATCATGAAAGGAAGTCAAGATTTGTTTTTCCACAGCCTTGTCTTTTCGAGTTGAGATTATTTTCAACCTCAGCGCGATGAGAACAATAAATCACCATGTGCTTGGCGTTTAGGGCTACCAGATGTGAAATTTTAAACAACCAGACAAAGACGTATTTTTTCGCTAACTTACCACGACCCAGGACTCGTGGACTGTAGTTAATGCTGAGATGTCCATAACGGAATAAATGATCAGAATGAACGTACGTTAAAAAATCTAAACATCTAGATTTAATTTATTCGCTTCTGACGGCTTCATATATGCGACATATTTTAAATTAAACTATTACTGATCACGTTTTAGTAACCGTAACCATACACATGCTTTTCCAGAAAGCCTTAGCAATTCCAAATTGTATTAATTACTTCTGAACAGATATTTGCATATTTAACGTTCGGTTGATACCTACGACTGGACCTCAACAAATTACTTAAAATCGGACATCTGGCACCTTGTAAAATGATACTAAGTCTACTGCACCTCTCAGTATAAGAGAAGTACAAACTTTTACCGTCATACCGACACACCAGGGCTGCACTGAATAAAACTCCAACTCCCACAATGCACTGGGAGCGCGTTGCAAGCTGTTGCCTGTTCCGAAAATCACTTTGGCGTTTCCTTTCTCCGACAGTTCAAAGACCGTATCTTTTAACCTGTGTTTGAAGGAATGGTTATACTTTCTCAAAACTTTTCCCTGGAAAAATAGTTGTATTCGTGTTGCCATGGCAACCATTAGCCAATACACAAGTGCGTTGAAAGAAGACGGTGACTCCCTCACCCAATCAGGGGCCTCTTTGTTCATGTGCCGCGCAGTGTGCTGTGGGCCGGCGGTGAGAGTGTGGCGCTGTGCTGTGTGGCCTTGCGAGAGGGACCTGGTCATACCGTATTGTAGACAAGAAAATCTTGTCTACTTTGTTGGGATTAATGACACCCCTTTTCAGCAGATCATAGAAATCGTTTTCGCTGATTGCTGCCAGGTATGGGAGGCAACAGCAGCAGTCGCCGGGTCTCCTTTGAAGCAGATGAGAATGACAACATAACGGTGGTGAAGGGCATTAGGGTGAGTTAAGTCAATGGGGAAGACGGGTCTCGGTGACCTTATGCTTGGAAGTTCTGTCGTGTGTTATTCATCGTCCTTATCATGCTCATGTTAATTGACGGCCCAAGTTTATAAAGTCCCCCATCACCTTTGATTGATTATTTGAAAACTTCAAAACACGTTGTGTATACCAAAGTCTTGGCGCTATTCCAGTCGAAAGCATTGGCAATTCTTTACCTCAAAAGAAAGGGAAGTTGTACATAAGGTTTGGATTATTAAGAAAGTCACTCGTTGCGTGACGTCTTTGACAGAAGTTTGCTGTATGGGGTAGTTGACATGGCTAATCAAATAAAACATAGAATCTTAAATTTGAATAATTCAGCGAAGCACACAATAATATGAATGAACTCCTTTCGTCTGGCCAAAAAAAAGTTTATGCAATTGATAGCTGAGACTTTGTCTGCACCTTAAGACAATATAAAAACACTAAATTTTATTTTTAACACTGTACTACATATAGAAAAAACGCATTTATATCCGAAAGTGTGTCCAGTACACATCCAGTACTGATTGTCATAGAAAATAAAACCCTGGGACATTTTTTTCCTAGCATATTATAAGTATACATTTCAAAGTTTTAAAACAAATACCATTCTGCGTTTCATTGAAATTGTCATTAAAACTATAAGCTTTTGGAAAAATGTACTTCAAATCGGTATGACAGCGTTGACTTCACATGAAGGTGACACTATCAGGTGACTTCATGGGAACATGCTCTACACTGAGACAGTAAGTAGTAAATATTCCAGATCAAGTCACGTATGTCACTGGCGATTTGAAATTATGAAAATGAGATGGTCAAAAGAGGACATCAGACAATCAAGTTAGTGTTACTTCTGTATTCACTCCTTATTATTGTTCAAAAGCTTCTTTAAACTTTTTTATAAAGATGAAAAAAATGCAAAACTAGACATGAATCTTTAAAT
Organism: Atractosteus spatula; assembly: GCF_055471065.1. Taxonomy (NCBI): domain Eukaryota; kingdom Metazoa; phylum Chordata; class Actinopteri; order Semionotiformes; family Lepisosteidae; genus Atractosteus; species Atractosteus spatula. The sequence goes on along the minus strand of NC_142713.1, from coordinate 50,237,690 downwards.
ATGGATTAAAATAAGGATTGCATACCAAAGAAGTGAACGCCTGTGATTTGACAATGCACTGGCCTTCTTTTCCATTTTAACTGGGTTTTTAATCCATTATGTTAACTGACCTCTACCTGAGTATTAGGACTCTTAAGAAGTTAGAGAGAGGGATGAATTAGTCTCAACTCTGAAGCAGTTTCCCACCACCACTTAAGTGTGTGAAATGTGACTAACTGGACTTCTGCAGAATACAGAATTGACTTTTTTGGTGGAAGTGGAAATTACATTATGTCCAGCACCTGCATCAGGACACTGGACACCGTTAATTGGTAACCTTTTTAAAGTGTTTCCAGACAGGAGTAAGGCAGCAGCCACTTAATAAGCAGGTTGGGAAGAGAGTGCGATCAGAAGGTCCTGGTATGAATATGGAATCTTTTTGAAGAAACCAAACCAGAGGAAATAGGGATACAATTTATCCTGTCCAAATGTCGATACATTCTGAGCATTCCAGAACATATTGGTGTTATATATTGGAATGACAGTAAGTTGTGCATTCTTTATCATAGATGTAATGAGCAGAAACTTGTTTTATCAAAATGAATCTAGGGATTTGGGCAAAAAGACAAATTAGCACTAACCCCCTTTGCTTTTCTGTTCTCATTTTTCTTTCCCATTCAATGACCTGTAGCTTCTGAGTTTCATAAGAGTGAAATTAATTTCTAAGTCATGTGTTGCACGTGTTAATGATTCAAAGAATAACAAGTTTTAACTTTGCCTAAAATAAAACACAGATGGGTGTTAGATTATTATAGGAACAACATGTTGAGGAAAACAATTATTTCCTTTCTGACACAGTGAATAATGTATTATCTGTCATGTCTACCTGCATACCTGTGAATCTTTCAACTATTCAGTTTTCCTTGTCACATTTTAAGTATCAAAACTCGGATGTTTTCCTGTTGTATGGAGTTCTAGAGAGGAGCTTACTTTTGGACAAAAGTTCTTTCTAGGAACCCACATTTTATTACACTAGCTTCAAGTATTTTTAGAAATGCACTGAATGTACCTCAGGTGTATTTATTAGAGCTTTACAGTTTTCGAAATGATTCCGTCCCTGTGCTGCTGTTCTTGAAAGTGCCACAATTTGGTGTTTGTTTTGTTCGCCACGTAGCACAGTATTTATTTTTGTTTAATGTAGTGCATATTGCTTTCCTTAACATCCATCTGTTGTCCTCCGACAGTTGTCTGAAAATGTCATCAATCGCATGAGAGACTCCTCTCCAGCCCCATCAAGGCCACCGCCACGAGTCTCTGAGTCCCCCATCTCCCCCGCAGGTGAGCCGAGCAGCTGTCGATTCAACACCATCCTTCAGTCACTTTTCCAATTTACCCAGCCATAATTGAACTTCCCAGGCTGTAGTATTGTATTGTAACAGCTCTTTCATTTGCTTTTTCTCTGCTTGATTGTACATTGAGCACTGGCCCTTGCAGACATGATGACTTCTGTTAATTCCTCCTGTATGGTCGTTTGTTCATTTAGAAAGGATTTTAGGTGCAGCAGGTAATAGAGGCTAGGGTTATTTTCGCTGAAGTAAATATTACTCTGCAATGTAATTAAGAAAATTGGGATTGATGTATTTTTAATGGTTGCCCACATATTTTGATAAAACCCCTTAAGAAATGCGTTTTCTTTTATGATGTCTTCAGGGCAAACCGAATGAGAACGTGTGATGTATCCCTCTGCATAGTTTGGCACATTTGCTAAATTTTGTATAATGTCATATTTGGTACATTCCATGTTGTTCTTTGAATTAAAATATTATTTATTTAACACTGCACCCCCTGGAGTAAGAGGTATTATCAGCTGTTATCAGCATTTGGCCTTAGTAGGTTGTTTAAATTTTGCTGTGCCTTTTCCTTCTTTTTTGCCTTGATTAACATAATACATTTTTGTTTTTATATACTAAACTTCCTGTGGATAGAGGCATGTTTAACTGACAGTGTTTCTAACAGTGTCAAAAACAAACATTTTTTTAGTTAAGAATAAAGGGACAAGTCTTCTAAATTCCTTTGTTTTTCCTTTCATTGCATAGTTAAAAAATTAGTTCTTGTGAGTCTGTACCGCCTTTGAATCATCGTTTTATTTCTTTATATAATTAGCTACTTTAAGAATCCCATAATAGCAGAACAAATACATTTATTTTGATGAAAAAATGATTATACATTGCAGAAAACTAACTTATTTGACCATTTAGAATTACAAGAAAAAATGTATTGGTAAATACATTTTTTTGTTTATTCTTAATTTAAAATCGTTTGGTTTCTTAGGCTTTTTTGGAAAAATGTAACTGAAATGCAGTTGTGAAAAGTGACAGAAAGATTGAGTCTGACCTGGTTCATGTCATTAGCTGACTGTGAGCTGTACTGCCCAAGCGGTGGTGCACTCAGATAGCTCAGATGGGATTAGTCAGCAAAGGGTCTCTCTGCTTGCGATGAAACATCCACTCCTGTATGAAACCACAGCTTTCTGGGAGCCAGGAGGCTTGCAGTGACACAAGTGAGGGCCTCTTCACTCCTCCAGAGGGTGTAACTGAGCACTGTGGAGCTTACAAAGTCTCAAAAACGACTAACTTTGATGGATCTGGAGGTCCTTAATGTGAATCAAAAAGTAAATAATTGGTAATTGCAAGTTGGGTGAAAATGAAATGAAGCCAAAAGCAATCTGTTACATAAATCTTCCAGTTTTGTGCAGTTTTGAGAACTCATTTTTCTTATTAATGATAAGGGTTTATATGTTGTTTTATTAGTCGGTATGAAGTCTATTGCATCAATGTTTTATGTAGTAATTTGTTAATATGGGCTGTTGTATGAACTTGCTCCTCCAGTCCTACATTTAAGGTTACTCAGAGATTACATGAAAGTAATATGTAAGATACTTCAACATGGCTTTGTTGAAAAACATTCTTTCTTGAACTGCTTGACAGTATATATTTCATTCGGGTTAGCTTAGCAATGCTTTTCCCCTTTACCAGCACCTAGTGCGAAAGATTACAAGAGGACTAAGATTTGACTTTCAGGATTTCTCTGTGGTGAATTAAATTCATTGTGAATATCACAGAGTCCTCAGCAAAGAATGTAAATGCTTCTTGACTATCTGAGATCAGCAGAGATTGCAAATCGAACTGAAGGCAGTGGAAGAACATGCTGCTTATGGTTGGATCTTTGTATCTTCTCATTTGGAATGATGCAGAGGAATGGTTCAGTGCTTGGTTTCTTATCTCTAGCAGTCCACTGGAAGGCAGGGTTGACATCAAAACATTGTTCACCGGGCATGTTGAAAACTGTTTCGAATCAGGTTTATCAGGGTGACACCCATTTTTCATACAGAATGCACCCAGAGGTTCTCTTTTCCATTCATTGCTAGATGCTGTTCTGAGCTTTTGGAAGAAGTAGAATGTCTAATGTCCAAAACTCGACTGAAGATTTTTTTGTCAGTAGTACCATGGTATTATTATAAATCTTGAGGGTCTTTGCAGGCTTTTCTATGATTTAGCTAAAGTTACCAATTTCTTCTGATTCTGATTAAATTTATGTTTGGCAAAAATAAAGCTAATTATCTGTGGTGTTTATATATGTTTTTTTTATATGTGAGTCAACATTTGACAGCCTTCTAGAACACCTGTACTGTGTTCATGCATGTTAGGCTATATTCATCACACCCATTAGGTTTTGAAGTTTTGAATTGTTATAAAGAGCATCTAGAACGTTTGTGATGTATGGCACTGTTTAATTGAACTAGAACCTTTTAGAAATAGTAATCATAAGATTATGCAGAATTTTAAAATATAATTGTAGTTATTCGATTTCATTGCTGCTGTGTGGTGTTGTAATTTTTCAAAATGCTTTTCTTCAGAAGGTCATATCAATACCTTCTGCATCACTTTTACTTAAGTCCTCATTGTATTCAGCAGTTCAGTTTCACTGTCTGTTCATGTAGGTTTCAATGTTCTGAAGCCCCAATCTGAATGATATACAAGACAGTGAATGTTTTTCGTGCTCGGTGTCCCTTGGAACATGTATTATGTGATATAAAAGACAAGTTTTGGTACCCTCCCTCCACCTCAGAAATGTTCTAACTGCTGACCCGTGGATTGAGAGCAGATGTCGCAGGATGAATTGCAATTTATGTCTGGAAAACTTATTCCAAGGGACAGTTGGATTAAATGTTACAATGGCAAGTGGAAGTTTTATACATAAAAGGGAAATTGGGAACAATTACATGTCCCTCAACATTTGTGAGAGGGTTAATTATTTACCTTTTAGAGTAAAGGATTAATGCTCTATGCTTACAGAGATCTAGAGTGCTCACTGCAGTGTACCATAGGTTTGTCCCCCAATGATTTGTATGATAAAGATGTTGATTTTGTAGTCTTTGTTGGATGTTTAAAGGTTTCAACCAGCTGAAACATAGCGTTTATAGCATCAGGGTTCAGATGGATGGCCAATTTTGGTCTCGGAAAACATTCTTTTGTAATTGGTGTTTTTTGTTTCAACAATATGATGAACTACATAGAACAAAGCAAAAAAGGTGACGTAATCATTTTGTTTTATTTAGGATTTTAAAATGTATTATTAAAACTTTAATTAGGATTAAGATCTGTAATACTTGAAGGATATTGGATGTAAAGGATTAGGATATTTCTTTAGTCCAAATATTTTATATCTTGCCATTACATTAAAATGTTTTTCTTACAAAGTTTTTTAAAATCTGCACCACTCATGACCTGAATGTATCTGAAGTCACAACACTTTTTTTCTTGTCAGTTTTGTATAAATTGTAATTAGTTGTTTTAATCCTCTCTCTAAATGGCACTGAAAAATTCTGGTTTGTTATTGAGTCCTGTGTGTTTATAAAGATACCTGGACATGTGATTTTTTTCTTTTCTGCCGAGATTGAGCTGTAATAGAGGATCTTGCTATAGAGGATCTCCTGAGCTGCAGCTGGAGCCTGCCAGTGGTTTAATTTAATTTGTTTCAGTTTTAAAATAACACTCTATGCCATTTTTACACTTGAAAAACAACATTAAATAATTGCTTTACATAATTGATCACTTGAAGAAACCTGAAATGACCTTTTTTTGATCCTCCTACATCTGTTGTTCATTTTTGATTGAATGTTTGTCCAAAGAAATAATTCTGAGTACTTGTTATTCGGATTCACATTACAGTGACACAAAAGGTCATTTCAAGGTTACTTTGCAAAAGACAGTGTAATATTTGACTGAGAGGTTCATTTCAAGATTGGGAGTTTGTGTAACTATTTTCATCCATGAAGAGAGACAATCATAGAACCAATTATATGGGTAGCTGTACTATGATGAGCAGTCTTTGCATGATTATTAAATCAGAGTTCATGTTTTCAGAAAGACAAATTACAGTAGTCCTTATTGTAGTTCTTTATCCACTATCATCAAATGTCTTCTCATACTCCAAGATTCACCTTAACTGTTGTAACAGCTTCTTATTTTTGACGTTTGTCTTGAGGTTGCACCGTAAGTATATATCTATTTGGTATAAATATCTGTTTTCAGTTGATTTATATTGATGTAGTAAGTAAGCCACAAAGGTCTACTTGTATTTCAGTGACAGAGGTTTTTAAAAGTTTAATCACCATTTTAGTTTCAAGTATACCTGTTGCAGAGTCTTTATTTTGCCTTGACTATAAACCTCATACAACAGTTATTGTGTGACTGAAGTTGTTTTGAACAGCACTAAATGAACTTTTACTCTGAGAATTAGTTAAGATCACTTATAGTGCAATGCTTTACTTAAATCTCCTCTCCTCATCCACATTTGCATGCTAGGAAGAGAAATGCTCTTTTCTGGTCTCAAATTCAAATTCAAATTAAGTACCATGCTCTGAAAAAGTGCTGCGTTTTTCCACTGTAGTGTAAAAGTGCTACAGAAACACAGTCCTCCAGAATTGCACGTTTCCTAATTTAGGTATCTTTATATAGTTTTATAAGATCTATTTATATAGTTTTATAAGTGTTACATAAGTAACATAAGTGTTACATGACAGTCAAAAATGTCTGTGATCTCACCTCTTCCTATGCAACAAAGTGATGGTTCCTAAAAAGTTATTTCTAACATTTTACTCCTATTTACTGGTGTGAAGGGCCAATATATAATAAGGTTTAATTTTGAAATATCGGTGTGCTGTAGTGCGCTGTGTTCTTTTAATAACATCTTAATTACTAATTGGTCTTCTGTAGTTGAGTTACATTTCTTGAGGTTCAGCAGGTGAAATCAAAACACTGAAGGAAAATGATGAATTGTAATTTATCTGATTGTAGAGTATTTTGAAAATTCATACCTTATTGAATGAAATCACCTACTTGCCAGAAATTTTGCTAGGGTGACTTTGTTGACTTACATTTCCTTTCTGCGTAATTGCCAATAGATATTTCTATATTCTGGTTTTTAGAATGCTTCATCTGAAATTACAAATCCTTTCATCTTTCTCTACAGCACTCAGAGTTGTAATCATTCAACACACTGGCTTGGTGCACAGACCAATTTCTTTTAAATATCAAAAGATGACATTGTACTTGAAGGGTCCTTATAAAAATGAGTAGTCATGGTTCTGTTTCATCCCTGCATAGAAACAAGACAGCGCTGCATTAATAAGAAATAGTTATTGCTAATGAGGTTTGCATTAAGGATGATTTTTATTCAACAAGGAGTCTCCTTTTTGCAGCATAATTTAATGCACTGAGGAAGATTTAGTGGTCCAGATCTGCTTTCCATCACGTCAGCACAAAAGGAAGAGACAAGGTTTATTATCTCACACCTGCAGCTGCTGCCTTTAAACAAGTGTCACTGAAGCACTCAGTCAGCTGTCAGCCCAGACGGAGTGGGTTATAGTTCTTTTACAAACCTTCCACTTTGCTGTCTATAGTGCTTCTTAAAAAAAATCATAAAATGTTAAGCAGTGGATTAATGTTAAATATCAAACAGATAAATTAAGACTGCTATTAGGACACAGCATAGTTTTATTCATGTCCAGAATAACAAAATGGTTATTTAATAAATGAGACTACAGCAGCACTTGTATTTGATCAAAATGCATGTTAGAGATAAAGCTATTGTCATAATCCCTTTCTTTCATTCTGTGACGGGTTGGTCTTTAGGGCAATCCACAGGTTTTATAGATCACCTTAAATCAATTTGTAAAGACATGATACACATGTTTTAATCCATTAAAATGCTTTTTTGGGGGTTTAATTAGTCATGAATGTCCAGCTGTGGTTGTTGAGAGTTCAAACAGCTGGGGTTTTGAAGTGTATTATTGCAATTTTTTTAATTATATCATATTGTACTGCACATTCATGAATGAAATGTTTTTTATATATAGTAAATACAATAAACTGTAACATGATTTGAATATTAATTACCACAATTGTTGTAGTAACTAATGACTCTTAATACTTCAGAAAGTTTCACTGGTCCATGACAATTTCATAATGCACTTTGAGAACACCTACAGTAGCTCGATGTGGTAATGACAAAGTATTTTAAAGATGGTTTGTGTTTAAAAAGTACTAGTTATTTAACAGTTTATCTGATTGCAATGAGCTTATTAAAATAAGTGTTTATGAATGTCAGTGAATCAGAGTGCTAGCATTAACTGTGACTGGCACTCAGCCTGGGTTTCGCAAAAGCAAACCTGTGATACTGTGCAGTGATTAAATAATGGTCAAGATGGAGAATTCTAAATCTTTCATTTATACCTTTATAAATATTCATCTGCAGGCTTTCAAAGAAAGGGATTGGATTTTGTCCTAATAGGTTGCCCAGAAATAATAGGAACATCCACACTTTCACAAAAATCCTGCTTTGTTTCATTTGAAGAATTTTCTATCTGGCAGCTATGATTTTTCCCAGTCTGTTAATTAAGAGTGAATATCAGCTATAGATCTTTCAATGCATCAAGGTTTTTGGATGACCAGTTTAATATAGTAAGCCGTAATGTAGACTTTATCCTTCCAGATCCCATAGGTTAATAGAAGTCCTGATAAGCAATATATTTCACTTAGATCTATTATCTCACTTTCTCATGCCCAGCCGAGATTGAGAGGAAAAAAGTAATTTGGAGACTGCAAGTAACTAATCTTTTAAGGCTTATGTGTCCTACTCAGCATTGACATTGGACCTGTTTGTAACCTCCAGTCTATAAATTGAAGTTCCTTAGTTGACTAGATGTAGGTCATACAAAGTCCTTTGCATAATAAAGTAATACTTAACAATATCTTTGTGTGTAGAGGAACTGAAATACAAGTAAGTAATTATGCATTTAGGAAAATTGCATGCAATCTTATGCTTTTTCTAACCAATAATTTACAGTGAGTGAAATATACTTTTGAAAGGTGGGTATAAACTGAGCTGAAGCATTATTGAAAGTTATCCATTTTGATGTGGAAGAAGATTGGAGAGGAAGGGTACTCAGCAATGGCTTAATGCTTTGAATTACTTTTGTAAAAGCATTGAACTGTTGCCTATCAGTGATATTCTTGCCTACCTCATTATCTCAAATTGAGTCAATTTGGCTTTTTACGTAAAATAAGGTAAACATTCTTTCTACAGATAGACAACATATATTTGCTTGGAACGAAAGGTGCTTGAATTGAAATGTGAAATGGCATAAATGTTTTTAAAGAAAGTTGATCTGTCATGCCTTCTTTTTCTGTAAAGTTCAGCACCATTTATTTTAGTTTGGCATAGAAAAATGAGCACCTGCATGTATGGCTGTCGGAAAAAAAAATATTTTTTTAAACAGGTTTTACCTGTGTTGTGCTTTATTTAAGCCAAAAAACATAGTGTCAACACAGACTTTGCTGGAAATGGTCAATTTATATAACCTGTGATGCCACAGGGGGTGTTGTCGCAGAAGGAACATATTTTCTGTGGCACATCAGATTTTTTAGGCATGTTTGCCTGTACTAAGATGGTGGAAGAAAAATAACAGCACTCAAAATGGTAACATTGCATAGTTACGGGAGCAGGGGACATGTATGCACCCTATTCCAGGCTTAATCAGTAGAGGAGAGACCTGCGAGAGAAGGTAGAGAAAGCTCACTACGCTGGAGCCTCTGTGCACTGTTGTGAATAAACTGTTGTTTATATTGGTGAGCTAAGATTAGGGAAATACAGAATATGATTGGAGGAATAATACTGTATGTGGGGAGTGGCTATTTGCATGAAAAGCTGCCATTTTTATTAACTGCAGCCTGAAACAAAGAAGAGAAATAAATTCCGCATAGGAACAAGCTGTTGAAGAGAAGATAAATGGCATACAGACTGGGAGTAAAACAACTGCTGCTATTTCAGCTGAAGAGGAGAGATGGCTCTGAACATAAACTTGACCCAACATGGGGAGAAAAGGAGAAAGGCAAAACTTGAAAGATGAAGGAATTTGGAAAAACGTGAGGCAGATGAATTGGTTAAAAAAAACAACTAATTTTCATTTATTTTTTATGTCTTTTGTTAAAGAAAATAATGGCTCAGCATAGTTTTTTTTCTTGAAGAATGTATAGTTGGGGCAGGTTAACTACCCCTGATATCAATATAGGAAAACTTAAACTAAAAACTTAACTTAGTCAATTGTTCCAATAGGGAGTTTTGTTATAGTTTTTCATTTTATGTTTGCATTGTTTTTTTTAAACATTAAAGATCAACATGATTTTACTTCAGTATTTTGATTGGGTATGTCTGTACCTTGGGTTCCCCTATTTCAGTGCCCTATTTTGATGCCATGGTGGTAAGTTGGAAGATCTTACCACCATGGCATCAAAAACTGCAGATCCAGCAGTATGTAAGACAGTGGTTCACAACCTGTGGCCCGCCACACACGAAAGTGCAGCCCCCAACGTCCAACCCTTTTTTAATAAATTGCATTTGATTGCAGTCGATTCCTTTGATAAAAAGTAATAAAAAATAGGTAGAACTTGCAGCCCCACCAAGAGTGTGTTCTATTCACGTAAAAACCGTTTCTTAATAGATTCGCTGGTGATCAGATTAATTTTCCTTAATCTTTAATTTCATTAAAGTGCTGCACGTAGGCTATAACGCGTGTCACTAGAACACACTTACACTTTCATTTTGCCTTCACCGTCGCGCCCAACATACGTCGGAGTGCAAAGAATAACGCGCTCAAACCAGGGCCGCCTAGCCTAGTAGCCTGCTAGTTCGTATAAAAAAGAAAGAAAAAATTGCTAAGCTTGTTGTAAGGGGTGAAAAACGACATGGGCGAGAGGAAAAAAATGTCAACGAAACAAAGAAAATGAAAGGTGCAAACAGAAAAAAGAGCCGAAGCATCAGCGATGAGGGTAGGAAAGTACTAGAAGAATGGAGGAGCAAATTTGCCGTGATTGATAGAGATGGGCTGCCTTTCTGTTTGCCATGTAGTAAAATTATTGGCGCTGGCAAAATGTACAATGTAAAAAGACATTTTGGTGGTTTAATTAAATATATAAAATATATATATATATTACAGTCAGCTAGTCTGAGTTCTCACTCAGAAATGGAAGATACCATGTGATAAAAATTAATAAAAAATTGATTAGTGCAATTTCCTAAAACATTACAATAAATAATGTGTTTTTTGTATATGATCAGTGTCTAAACCAAGGTGATAGAGAGTGAAGCAGCTACTGGATCTCTGTTCTAGGTCCAGTCCACAGGCACTGCTCTGACCTAGGAAGCAGCCAAAAGAACTGGCAAGCTGCTCTCTGACTCCCTCTCTCCCTGGATCCGGAGCTCGGCCAGCTCTACTGCACACGCCTTATATCTGCATTTTAATATCCATACTGATTTTTGTCTATACATTTTTGCCACTTTTAGTGTCAGCTGTTTTTTATTAGAAACTATAGGTCAAAATGTGAAAAAAAGTGGAAATAAGGCATAAGCAAATGGTTGAAACAAACAAAAGTAACTTGGCAACTTTACATTTCCTCTTCTTGCTCTCATTAACTGAGTGCATAAAATGTAAATGATACTCGTGAAGCATTTTTCATTTTTGTTTCAACGAGCTTAACAATTTTATATTTTTATTAGGTTGTTTTTTAATTCTTAAAAAGGGTGAGTCCAAATAAGAGGTATTCCTGTATTTACTACCTGACTCTCTCTTCACAAAATATAATATTTGCTAATTTTGTGACCTGCTAACATTTGAATCCTGAAATGTATGCTGGTGCACAAAAGGGAGAAATGGGATTGACCTGTTTTGGTGAGAAATCAATGCGATATCTGTTTTATTCTGTTTATCAGCTGTTATATTTAATTCGCTTTATCAAATATCTATGTCCTGTTGATTCATAGAATAACTACCTGGAATCTGTTCGTTTTGTTCGTTTCCTGCTGTTTGATTAAAGTGACATCAGTTCATCATGAAAACTTTTATCTACAGTAGCAACAGCACATAAACCAAGGATACTGGTGTTGCAAAGTTAGACCTGAGGAAAGGTCAGTACAAATGTGCAGTCATACAGTATGTAAAGTACTAAGCAGAGGTTTTGTCTCGTGTTTATTTTTGATGAATCTATAAAATTTAACCTCGTGGATTACGACTGTGCTATTACAACTCCCCAGAAAGTTTTAGGCCTTATATTTTCCCAAAGGCAAGCATCGCTCAGCCTAGTAAAATAATGAAGGATATAAAATGGCACTCAAAACCATAACCCTGTCAATTAAATCTTAAACTGAATTATCTGATACCCAATTATTTTTGTTTATAAGTTAAAATTCTCAATTTAGAATTTAAAAGTCTAAAAGAATTTGAGAACATAGAAGATTTTGCCATTTTTTATTATAACTTTATATTCTTGGTGGGTTTACTACATTTAGGTAATGATTTGACATTTTAAGCAATAACACTTTCATGTTTATTTTAATGATAACACAAGGCAAAGTAGTCATTTATTTTTGTTTTACCCAGTGAATTAAAATGAGCCTAAATGAGTGAATAAACCCAAAAATCTGATTGTGCAAAGCATTATTGTTTATGGTTTAAGATAGAAGTGCCCTTCTGTATGCACTATGCAAAATGGCAAGACAAAAAAAACAAAATTGCTTATTCATGTTCCATTTAATACAAAACAGTAATATGTTACAATGCACCCTGTTTAATTTGCAAATGCATTGCCAAAACTGGTATGTGAATTGGAAATTAACACTTTATATATATTGTAGGATATTTATGAAAACTTATGTATCAGAAATATATACACATATACATGTATATTTTGGCCTTCTTTGGTCTGTGCATTTTTCTATATTCTCCAATATAAAGATCTTTCACAGCACTGCCAAATTGGTAGATTTCATCTTTTTTTTACTGAATGGAATTTAGAATCGCTCATGTACAGCAAAGTGCAATGTGTAGTAAACTATGGTGGAGAAGACTCTCTTATTGTGTGAAAATGTCTGTTTCATGTTTTGGTTTCATTTTGGTCAGGGGAAATCTTAAAAACTCAGATTTTTCCTGGTTGCAGTAATAAAATCATACCAGTTCATTACATTTGGATGCTTGAGGAAAGTAAAATTGTAACCCAGGAACTGGAAGCATTCACACTAAAGAATCACCTGCAGGGCAACAGAGTCTAATACTTTGTTAGAAAGTAGAATGTCCTGGGAATAGTCTGTAAATCCAGACATATCCTATCGGTAACTGGGGTATAGAGATTGTGAAAAGGTTCAGAGTGGCACTAAATTTTTTTATTTTTAACAAAACTAGAAATATTGCTTTAAATTTGGATAAAAATAATTCATTAAGAAAATTTGATCTCTTCGTCTGTTGTTTTGATTATCTTGCAGCCTATTTTAGAAAACTGAATGTCAACTGAGAAGGTTTTTAGTATTGAAAGTTTTTTGGAGTCATTAATAAAATGTTAAGTGATATTGCAGATATTTCGCATCTAGAGTCATAGGTTAATTAAATTTTTGATTAGGCATGCTATTCATTTAGACCTATTATCCCACTATCGTATGCTCACCTGAGTTTTGAGAGCAAGAATGGAATTTAAAGACAGCAAGTAATTAAATCTGAAGAATCAAGTGTCCTACTTAAAGCTGACATTGGACTTGTCTGTGAGCTCCATCTTATGAAAGTCCCATTTAGTGAACTTAGGAATTTTAATAGCATATTTTTGTGATTATAAAAGTTATTTAAATTTATTTGGTGGTAATTAAAATCTGTTTGGTATGCGTCTAGCACATAGCACAGAAAATGTATAACAGCCGAGGAACAGAAAAAATAACGATTCCCTGTTAGATAGACCTGGCATTAAAATGGTTATAGTTAGTTTTACCTTTTCACTCTAAAATGTGAAAAACTTTGATGATTTTGCCATGTGAAATGACAGCTGAATTTTTTTAAAAAAAGTAATAGTATACACAATGTTATGTCTTCCTCTTTAATTTGCAGACTGTAACTGCTGACATTTTGTGTAGTAGGTGATAAATGGGAAGGAAACTACAGACAACTACATCTGAAAGCAGTCTTCAGAAATGCTCCACTGACATATGAGCACCTAATCCTTTGTATGCTCTGATTGGCTACATAAATGTGAGTGAATTGATTTAACGCAAAATGTTGCTAACCTGTAACCATACTTTCTTTTTACACATAACAGAAGATGTATTGATCTTGTAAGCAATGCAGCAAGTCCTCTGCTTTAAAAGGTACAGCAACCTATATGAGATGGGTTCTTCAGCCGGGTGAGCTGCTGAAAATGCAGAGAGCCGTGTCCTATGATTATTAAAGGCTTATTTGCTTAATTTCCTTGCTCAGACGGTTAATATATTGAGCATTATTTTAAATAGCCCAAATGCAAATATTTATACATACTCAGTGAAGTTTTTTTGGAATTCCATTATATAATTTTAAGACAGTACATGAAGATCACTGAAATTAAAAATAAATCATGTATAGACAATTTACTATGATTTTTACCACTTTCAGAAAATGGATGGAAGTTTCCAAAGCTTTCTAATTGTTGCACTGCTACACCTTTTTGTTAATTTGTATGTGTTGCACTTCTTTTACACTATGCAGGTAGGATAATTGATCTCAGCAAATTGATCTTGAGCAAGAAGCGTAGCAGAACTAAACCTAAATGCCACAATTATAGATAGCCTGAAAAATAAACACCATTTCATACTTATTGGCTTACTGACTGATTCTTTTTCTACCTGTGCATCTTAAATGAAAGGTTATTGCACAGAAAAAAGATTGTATCCTGGAATTCCCCAAAAAACTTTATGCTGTGTGTGTATAGTATAAAATGCATTGCAGCAAATGCGGCTATTCAACCTAGTAACAACGTTGCAGAAATGCACTATTTTAGTATGATAAAATAATAGTAAAAAATGCTCAACAAACATAGCTGAAGTTGTAAGTATATTCAGAATTCAATATGCAGAGTAAATTCTTTTTTAACTGAAATCTGAACATTGTACTCAAAATTGTTCTGTGGCAAATGGAAAGATGTAGCCCATCTTCTAATTATTTATGTTATCTGACTTAAATTTACACATTGTTAGTGAGGAAACTTGAATTCTGTCCTGAAAGTAGCATACATAGTCTTAAAGCACCCTTTTTAACCCCTGTGTTGTAGTGCTCTCTTGTACAGTTTGAAAAAACAATTTTGAGAATTCAATGGTTTAATTAAATATATCGTATAAAGAGTATATTACAGTCTAGTCAACAATAATGTTACATCTGATTAAACTTCTTTCATGATGGTATTTCTACTTTACAATAAAATGAATTTGTTGTAGTTTCTATAAGTTGTTTTAGTTGTATCAAGGTGCAATATTCAGTTGTTACACAGTACATTAATACAAGCATTTTCTGTGGTTTCCAGTTTTGTTGAACCTCCCATTTAAGCAATTTTTCTAGTAAGAACATAAAAAGGAAGCAAATGAGGGACTTTTTATTTCTTCCATAAAATGTATTGACGAGGACATAAAATACTCTACATAGGCACCCAGATCCTTTTCATATGCAATTTCCTGATTTCCCGAATCACCCATCCAATATTTATAACGCAAGTTCCTGCTACCATTGTGGATCACTTCGCACTTACCAGTGTTAAATTTTCTTTACTGTGTGTCTGCCCACTAAAAGATTTTGTGTAAATCTCTTTGTATAGCTCTTGCCATCTGCCTGTGTTTGCCATATCCCCTATTTATGTGTAATATGAAATTTACAGCGAAGTCAGAACTATTATTTTGTTTCATAAACAAGCTATTTGTATTTGCGCTATAAGTACAATATAATGTTTTTTTTTGGTATTTGAATGCATAGATTCATCACATCAGAGCAGAAACATACTTTTTATCCAGTGATTTCAAAGGATCATAATACTAAATCATTCGCTAAGTTCTAAGTTGCATATCCCTTCGAGGCAATAACTGCATGAAGTCTGCAATCCAGCTCGATGCTCTGCCAAACCTTTGTTGGAGTCGTATTGAGCTCTTGCCCATGCATAGGGTGCTCCAACTACAAGTTTATCATGTAAAAAAGCATGCTCAATTAGATTTAAATCTGGACGTCGGCTTGGTCAGTCTAAAGTTTCTTCACCTTTTTTTTTCTTAAGAAGGACTCCTTGGTTGCATTGGGGATATGTTTTCGGTCTTTGTTAGGCTGCATGGCAATCTTGTCTTCATCTACATAAGCAAGTGAAATGATTCTGTAAATGACAGCTTTACTGATGGGTTACAGCATCAATAAAAATAGTTAATTCCATCGATGGCCATGCATATTAAACAAAAAATACAATTTTGATTCAGTACTTTTCACAGCACTGTAGGTCAGAAAGAGCACTGGGCTTAATACAATCCTGTTGCACACTACGTCTTACATCGGCCCCTTCAGATGTTTCCTCTTAAAAGAGTATGCACTGTTTTCTGTTTGATAACTAATGCTTGCTCCATGTGTGTACATTTACCTTTTAATTTGAAAATCAAACTTTTAGGAGGAACATTATCAAAAGCAGTCTGGAAGTCAAAATATATCACACTTTAGTTTTATCTACTATCCTTATTATGTTTTCAGAAGTTCAAGAAAGTTAAACAGTACCTTCCTTTATCTAAATCTCTGTTAGCTGCTTCTTAAAATTACATTGTTTTCTAACCATTATTTTCATTTAGCTCTATATATAATTGGCACAACTTTAATTGTAACAGAAATAAAGACTGTTAATGCAAATATGTTTCCTGGTTCTGTTCTGTCACCCCACGCTCTCTCCCTATCTGTGTGTCTGTGTGTCTCATGGAGAGCAAGCTGGGGTATGCGAAAAGATAATTCCTAATGCAAGAAATTGTAAAGGGTTAATAAAGTGATATTATTATTATTATTATTATTATTATTATTATTCCTGAATCTACAATTCTTAAATCTGTATGTACTGCTCCTGTTCTGTGTGAGAGCTGAACTGTACTAGGGGTCTATGAATAACATCTCTCATTTCTGTGAATGATTGAGAAATGATTGAGAAAAGACCATGGGGATATTTATTGGTTTTTAGTTTTCTTTATACTGTGATTAAAAGAAATTGTGTTTTTACTGCTAATTTAATTTTTTAGCCACCATAGAAGCTTTGTGTGAGTTGTTAAAATTACCCAATATAGTTGGGTTCTCCAATATGGGCCATGTTATTGATGTTTTCTAGTGTAAAACCTATGTGAATTATTTATTTAGCATGTATACTGTACATTTATCACCTTCTATTATTAATTTACTACTGTCTTATAAACTATTTAGTCTAGATTTTGCAGTTCTTTTATTGTACTGGAAAAATGTTTTGTAATATTCTGTCCCTCAATATTATAATGCCTTCTGATTCCCTATAAAGCTAATCCCCTATTCTCTGCACCTGTCGTTTACTGTAGATTGTGTTAAATTTCTGTGTTTTTTCTTGTTTTCATGTGCCATCAGTAGAATTTTGAAGACAACCATAGATGGTCTGCTCCTTAGTTTTCAAGCTAAAACTCAAATTGTCCTGCAGTCTTCAGCCTTCCTTTCCTGACACCTGAATCCACCCTGGCTCTGGTCAGAAATATGAAATTCCCATTATTTAATGATATGCCGATTCATTACCCTAACTATAAGACATGTTTTGACTAATATGTGAGTCAAGTGTTTATGAGCGATTCAGTAGCTATGTGTGCAAAATGAAAATTGTATGAAAAATAAATGGTGTCACACAAGCCTGTATTATATGGAAAATGACCTTATAATAAAAACCTTTAATCTTCTTTAATACTATAACACGGTATTTTTCAAATATGATAACATATAGCTGTATACTTGCGTCTCATGAAAGCTTTTGCTCCCAAAAAGACAGAAAATATGACAGCAGACGAAATTGCTCCTTGGCTGCTTACAGGCAACCAGAAACCCAGGACAAAATGTATATTTTGCCTACAGGAACATACAATGTAATAGGAAACTTTCTCATGAAAAAATGGCCATGAAGTAAATGAAGCTCATCTGTCACCTAATTCCTATCATTGCATCCAAATCTGAAAGTGGATCAAATATTCTGTTCTGCCCTGCCAAATTAGATCTCAACTAAATCCATTTGGAACTTTTTTTTAAATTCTTAAACTTAGGTCCTGCCAGGAAGAAGATCAGAGAAACGTCCAGCATTGAATCTCTACCAACAATTTCTGTACTGTTATTTACACATAACAGTGTTATTTTAGATTTTATAAAAACAGAAAAGATCCGTAAAAGTCTTCTTAAATATGGTAATTCTTTGTGCATGACAAATATATTCTTCATCGCCCCATCAAAATAATGTTGCCTGGAGTGCAATTCCTGTGTGCTGTCTCACTAACTGCTCAGCGGCTTCCTGCCGGCACCTCTGGCTTGACAGTTTTGCAGAAACATAAAAATCACTCTTTAAGGTTTCTGCCACAAAAACAAAGGGGATCTAGGATTGTGATTCCCAATGGGAGGACTATAATTTTAAGCATTTGTCACGTTTCTCAGATTTCAGACAAACCTGTCATTTTTCCCCCTGAGTTCTTCTCCTGTGATATGTAAACTTCGGTGCATGTCCAGATCTCGTCGTATATTGTACTTGACCAGAAAACTACTCCAAGAATAATGATTTTCAGAACAGCACTTGATAGATAATACTTTATGCCTATACTTGCCTAGTTTAAAAACTTTTAAAATTTTGAAAGTTCTTTGTGCACGTACGAGGACAAACTGCAAATATTACTTTTGGAAAGATGAAGAGAAAGTGTGATTTTAAATTAGAAGCTCGCTAGACAGTTGAAAACCCACAACCAAAATTTACTGAAAATTGTTTTCATATGTGACTATAGAGTAATGCTCAATTTTGGACTAAACACACGGATATTAGGTTCGCGCAGTGTTTATGAATATAATACAGGATGTGCCTTTAGTTACAAAAATTCGAGTCCTGCCTGAACAGGAATACTCAAAGTCACCAGTAGCTGCTTTTTACATTACAAAATAATAACTTCTGTGAATGAACAATAAGCAAAATGGGAGGTTTGATATTTATAGGGCTGTGACTTTGTTTCCCTCGGTTCAACACTCCGGTGAGATAGGTTGGACATCACGTAATGCTTGTTCTACATTGGGCTGTAAAAGAGTTAAACAGTTTACATAAATTGAGATATAACCCACCACCTCACAGCTCCATGATACTGACAGAGTGTTATTGGAACCGCCCTGATATAAATTCATTTTAAAAGGTGCACCGGTGGGTTCAGCCTAGCTATACGCAGCAGAGATTATTTTTACATAGATAGTATGAACTAGGAAATAGTCACAGTACCTTTGAAAACTTGATTCAATGTAGTCCTTCTCCAGCAGCTTCGTGTGATTGAGTGATTTTGCTTTCAGCATGTTCATATGGTAGAAAACATCTAAAGGGGAAAGGCAGCACTCAAGCAATGGCCGTGTATCATTCAGCAGGTTGTGCTGTTTGTTGTGTTATTGCTTTACTTCAGCGCTTTAGTGATCGCCAAAATGAAAAACAGAGAAACAAATTGAATCACGTTCATGGTTGCTTTATTGTGTTTTGTATACCACAAGGCGGCTAAGCTTTTTATAGGATCTTGTTTTTTTATCTTTTTTAAAAGCATAAAAAGAGGTACAAGGTCAGTCTAATGGAAATGTGTGGAAGCAGCAAATGCACAGCATTGTGACCTTTTGGAATAATTCCAAACACATTTAGCACCGGCTATATTGCTTGTTCATCTTTTATGTAATCAGAATTATATTTCAGTTTTGGGAGAAAAGGGTATTTGAGGTCAACACAGCACTGCAATATATGAAGGGCAATTGTTGAAAAGCAAATACATTTCTGTTCTTCACTTTTTCTCTAAAAAGATTCCAAAGACGTTTTCCCTGTTCATGTTAGTAGTACTTTGAATTCAGTGTTATCAAAATATTTAGTTATCTTTTTTTGTACAGGAATCTTGTATTACCAAGTCCAAATACCAAATGTCCTTTTTCTAGCCACGTTCTGAATACAGCAAAATGAAACAATTGCGAAGCAGCATAAAGGAATGGGATTTCACACACAAAAATGGGGAAAAGCTGGCTAGTCACACAAGTTTGAAAATGAGAAAGTATCAGACTGATGTTGAAAGTAGGCTACAATTTTTAAGTGACTTTTCAGTCCATTTATCTTTTCAGAGTGCACTGGGCCTACAGGTGCTAAGGGCTTTCTATAGAGTTCAGGTGGACAGAAATTCATATCTTCAGATATGGAAGCATTTGGTTGTGAATCAGCTTGTTGTTTAGGATTAATCCTTCTGTTCATGGAAGAGACCCGTAGAATACAGCAAAGAAAAAGTCTTTTAAAATATGAGAGTGAAAAGTTTTTGTTTTGCAAGAACTGTCATATTTGCACTGCCTCTTTGAGCACAATCCTTGCCATCTTTTGATTTAAAGTTTTTATTTTGATACATGCTGATTCTTATGACCTTTTCTCCAGAATTTCATAGTTAGTGTGCTGTGGGATTAAATTGAACTTGAATATTGTAAAAAATCTTTAAAATAATGTAAATTTAAAGAAATGAGTGGAAAGTGTATAATGTTTGTGGTTTGATCCCATCTTAAGGGTTGGATGTGTTTAAACAAACCAAAACCTTTGATTTGCATGGTTAGTAAGTATTTCTTATTAAAATTCATGGTAATCTGTTTTTGAATTATGTACAGCCCCAAAAAGAAAGTGAACTTGATATGTGGTAAATTTATATACCTTATGTCCTTATATTTATGACTAATGTATTGTATGTACTACAGCCATATATGTTTTGCCTGTTTTGTAAGTGTTCAAGATGGCATTTTCAAATTTCTTGAGTTTGATTGATTAATGAGAACACTTGCAGTAAATGAACAGGTTTTAAGAAGGCATGTTAAGCATGTATTAAGCCATGAAAGTGTTTATTATGCTGTAATACCATAATTATCCAAATATGAGTTTAGCCAAACAGTTTGAAGTGGAGTTTCAGTACAATTCCAGCTTTAGGTTTCACAGAAATACCACTGGGATATTTCTGAGAGATCAATCAAAATTAAAGTAAATGGTATGGCATGTTAAAGATCCAACACAAGGCAGATGAACCAGTGTCGTGCTCCTCACCACAATGAATGATCATTGATTCCAATAATAGCGGTACAGTTTTCTTAATGATGATAGACTACTGAAGCCTATGGCAGCCTATTGTCCAGTTTGAAACACTATGGAGTTATTTTCCATCTACAGAAGTTTTAAAAAGGGGGCACATGTGTTGTAAGAATAAAAAGCAAGAGACACATTTTGCTCATCCTCAAGCTTTGCCTGCGGATAGCAAAGATCAATCACAAGAGCACATTTCACGATTGTGTAAAACATAACAAAATGCGACACAAATAAGTTTTGTGAAAAACAATGAATACTCAATCAGTAACAAAAACTAACACTATATATATATCAGTAATATACCATTACTGGGACCACCTTCACCCATATCGGAGAGGGGAACAGAGAAAAAGAGGTCAGATGGATAAAGTGGAAACCGAATAATAGGCCAGATGTCAAATCCTGCCACATCAATTAATAACTATGAGCTCAGCAACTCATAGGTGCAATCTTCTTACCAGCACTTTGCTACCACTGTCAGGCCCGGATCTTAATATCATGAAGATCATGAAGAGCCCACATGAATAGGGACATCAGCAGTCATCAGTAGGGCCTCTAACCAATCTTGTATTACTACAAGAAGCCACAAATACAGTGGGTGTGGACATTTGTTTAGGATTCGGGAAATTGCTGTTCCGCAGAGTAGATGCACCGCAAGAGGAAGTGGATGGTAAATGAAGGGTCCCTCAGAGGATGTAGCAGGACGACACAGAACAGAGAGAGAATAAAGTAACAATGTTACATCCTGCAGCAAGCAACCAACAAAGCCTAGGATAAAAACGTACATTTCCCCTGGGTGCTGTTGGGTAGAACATCGTGTCAAGAAAATAATTATTTACTGTGTTTGACAAGCAGATCCTTTTTTATATAATTTTAAAGAATATGAAAGTCCCTATTAATGGGAGATCTACATCTCACCTTGAAGCACATTATTGTTGTAGTGTTCTTTTTGCACATTGCCTTTCGGACTCATTAGACACCAAACAGTGTTTAACCTTAACTGACAGCAGGTACGGCCATCTAGGTTTTGCATAATGAGAAAAGGGAATGAATTTCAATCACCTTATTATTTTTATATATGTAAATATTACTAAGTGTAATTTTTTTTCTGTACAGTGAGAGAAGAACAACTGAGGAGAAAAATATCTGAAGATCTCGAAAATGAACGAAATAAGAGAGATTCAAAACTGCAAAAACAGTGAGTAAATTCAGATAACAGGACTACTGTTACCTTATTGGCTTGATGGGTATATTTTATTGTTAAAGTATATTTGTTTTTGTGTGCTTCTCAATCATTCATAAGGATCAGTTATTCATAATGTTCAATTAACAGTGGTAATCTAGTTTACTAGGTTATTGTTTACATTGTTATAACCACAACGTTTAAAAATGTGAAAGTATTTGATAAATTAGTACCTGCAGTTGTATGGTCTTGGAGATGGATCACATTTTGGTTAGGTAGTGAAGGCAGCAGAGGCATCAGGTTGGAATGCAGCATTAGGGCAGATGTGGTTCATAAAATGGTACAGGTGTTACAGAGCAAGATTGCTCATACACTTATACTGCAGGATACCATTTTCATGTTCACTTTAAAATCACTAAGATATCTATGCTCTTATCCAAGCCTATATTTGAACAGCAGGTACTGTGGAAAAAATGATGAAGGGGAACCAAAAGTGGTTCTTATTAAGGTTCCCTGAGAATTATGATGATCATCTTGTCATTTCTTTCCTTGATGGAAAGCATCCTGTGAACTAATCCAACCATGTCAAACACTAATACCACTGCATTGTTGTGTACTAAGTTCCAGAAAATACATAGCAACACTCACATAATCGTAACACCGTGATATTAGCTCTGGTTAGATTTATTACTCTACAGATATGTATTTTTACAAAAGTTCAGTGTTGTGTTGCATTAGTCCCAGGAAGAACTTGCGATTAGTCAGGATCACGTAGTAAGAGGAACAAAGGCTTCAAGCACTGAAGTAATGGTTACAATGACCTGGGATTTTAAAAAGAGACTGGTGCACTGAAACTGTAGTAATAAAGAAAAGTTAACTTTACCTCAGTCGTGTCATAGGGCATCACATTCTTTGTAACATGCATTTTTTGCTCACAGCAAGGATTTATTTGTACTGTATGTACAGTGCTTGTAGAAGATCTATACACCCTTTTCAAAGTAACACACATTGTGGCCCAACAGTCTAACATCAAGACACATTAAATCAAAATTGATTTTACCGTTATATACACATCCTAACACACAACCTCCAAGTTAAAAACAAATGCTCAGACATTGTGAAAAGTAATTTCATATGAAAACTTAGAAAAATAGATTGGATAATTGTACACATCTCTGAGTTAGTTTGTGATGGAAGCACCTTGTATGACTCTACTTTTTTAGTTTAAATTACCTGATTGTTAGAGAGTAAAGTATTTGTGTACATCCCTATATCCTCATTACCTGTAAAGGTTAAATCTTTATGCCTATAGTCTACAGTTGCAAACACAGCTTAAAACCAGTCACAAAAGGTTATATCTCAACACAGTATAACAAAGAACCCAAAAGCATTTTTGACAAAGAAATTATTTTTAAAACCCACCCCATTTTGAACCAATGATCGATTGCCTTATTGCTTAGTGTTCAATAAAATCTTATTTTTATCCACACATTTCTGCTTGAAGAAGGACCATCTGGATTATTTTGAGGTAGTTGGGAAAGCTTTTCACTTGACATCACAGCCATTGAGGGTTTCACTTTGTAATCCCTCAAGAGTTTACAGGCGACAATATTCAGTAACTCCACAGACTGTTTGACTTACAATTCAGTTCTGCAATTTCACAATTTAGCATAGAGTAGGCTTTTTTGAGATTGCGGGCTTATTCTTGCCAGAAATGAAATGACACCTCCAGACAAATATTTTTTCAACAGACTGGCAATGTGCAGTATGTTGTGTAAACGTAGCGAAGTGTTTAAAATCATTATATCTATCCATTCATTTTCATTAACTGCTTAAACGTAAGTGAACGTGGTAATTTGGACCTAACTCAACAGGTCTGGAGTGCAAGGCAGAGCTCATACATGTGCATTCACATGCGTTTGCTTACACACCTGAGTATATATAAGTTGAGAGATGCTAGTTAACCTGAGCAGCATGGCTTTGAACTGTGGGTGGAAACCAGAGTACCTGGAAAAAAGTTCATACCGATTACAAAATTATTGTAAAATTAAAAGTCAATGAATAGGCTGCTGTTACTTAAGTTGAGATCGTTAACTTGTGGTTTAAAGGATTAGGGGTCAAGTACTGGGATACAGGAAAAGCTTTCTGATCAGTTACTGTTTCTCAGCTTTTGTACACTGGTGTAAAACAGTGCGATAAGCTGGCAGCTGGAAAATAACCACAAACAAACTGTGGCACAAAACAGCGGAGAATATTAGAATGCTTGCAGTAGGTGTCTGGAGTAGTTTGACATCTGCTGTAACTTTTAATTTAATTTACAGTACATTACATTACAGGCCTTTAAACTTCAGCGCAAATTACTCTCATTACCAGGGAAGCTTTTTTGTAACCCCTCACAAAGAAGAAAGAATATTATTATTATTGTTGTTGTTCAAGAAGAAATGTTACATTTTTAAATTATTTTAATGCCAGCTGCTATGCCTGGTTCTTGTGATTAAGCCGTTTCTTAATTTACAGATCGCTGCCTTTACTATTAATGTCTTTTGATTTTAAAATGTTCGTGCTGTGAACGTCGTATTTTATATGCTAAAAATGACTGAAGCATGGCTGTTACAACATTTATCATGTTTACTCAAATGAAGGTATCGGTGCATTTTAAATGTGCACCTAAATGTGTAGTTTACATAATTTTGTAGGTGGGAAACAAGATGTCACACATCTAGTGTATTGCATTTTTGGGAAAGATAAGTTTTTCCTGGGCAGATAAGATTTTTAGTGTGCTTTATATGTATACATGGCATCAACGTTTGTTAGAGAAGAGAGAATGTGCAATCACATTTTGTGTTTTTTCAAGTTGTGAAGAATTTTTATCCATACCTGAGAGTTACAACTGAGAGAGAACTATTTAGGACAGGAAAAGTAAGTACACTTGTATTCACTCAAATACCAATGAAAACTATTCATTTTAAATAAAGAAGTCAACCTTTATGCTAAAGCAGCATAACCCTACTTTATTTTCTATGTGAGCTATTAAGTAGCTCTACCTCATAAATTAGAGTGAACAATATAACGAAAAAATGCAGTGTCGGAGGGAGTTGTTGAAAAATGTGTATTTAATGTTCAGTTAGTCTGAAATGAAGTAGGACCTGCCATCTTGTTCGTTTAAAAACCTCTACAATGATTCATTTTTAAATTTGAACATGATGAACGACAGCGATTCAGAAATTACCCATTTTGAATTTTCATAGCATGGCATAAAGTGGGCAGTGTTTAATGTTAGTTGTTGTAAATGACATTACAACAATAAACATTTGGTTTCTACAGCTCTAAGGGCTAACTGCATGAATAATGTTCATTTGGCTTCCCTTGTCCTTAATGATTTCCCTGTGAACAGTCATCAGTAGAATATTCTTTGGAGATTTATTTCTTGCCTAATTTTATGTCCCATTGAGCACTTATGCACACCCTTTCATCCATCAAAAGAGTCTATCAAATCTTGTATTTTCTTTGATGGCATGACTGGCATTTACTTGTTCTAGCAGTTAAAATTTACTTTACATTTAAGTGTCAGAGTGGTGTCTTCTTAGGTTTTTGTGTTCAAGTAATGTATTTAATGGTCCATGGAGTCTAGGGAAGGAAAAATAACATGATACATCACTAACTTGAGAACATCTGCAAGAAGAAATGATTTGACATTGACCATCAGCAGTAATAGTGGAGAACGCGCATCACTGAACCCTACAAAATTAAAGATAATTGAGACTTAGCACATCTTTTTACTTATGTCAGTACACATCTTGGAGAGCATACAGAACAGCCATGTGGTCCTGCCACAAAGAGGATATTCTTAAAAAGGTTAAGTGATTCATCAACAAGGAAAGCTACAACAATCTGAACACCAACTCCTAAGAATCTACGCAAATAGCTAACTAGCTCATTTTTTTCCAGACATAGATACATTTGTGACTGTAGAATATTTAAACTTTTTTTTCATTGAGTAACACTGGACTTTACTGTAAATTAACAGGTATTATTTGTCAATCAATTTGTGAGCTTAGTAGTTCGGTATTCATTTTGTTTAAGGGAAGTTTATGAAAGGAGATTGGCAGTGTAATCTGATCCTTCATCCAGATCATGATCCTAGTCATTATCTGCTGTTCATTTAACACTTCAACCCCCTCTAGTGGAATAAAAGAGTTTGAATTTTTCTGCACTGAGAGAGAATGCTTTTGTTTCAGCTCTGCTATGAAGTCCACACTTTACTGAATTGAAATAAAGTGTTACATCTATGAAGAAAGACTAAATTTAAAAAAATATTTTGATTTGAACCATTTCCAGTATAAGGATTTAGGTGATTTTTTTATCTTGTACAACCCGTACTGGGAAGAAGTATTGCTGTGGAATTAACCGAATAATGTTAGTGACCTCGGCAGCACTAATACCAGGCCAAAGTAAAGATTCTGACATCTGACGTTTTTACCTTTTGAATCAACATATGATGTTGACCATGAATACTTTGAGTTGTTCTTCTTCAAACTCTAGGGCCGTAAAACCACAGAAATGATGTATGGTAATCAGTGCTGAGCACTGTTTAGTGGACTCAAATTCCACACTTTTTGCTCTATATCCAAACATTATGTTCGCATTTTTGTTATTTTGACACTTTATTTTAATTATTGGAAGAATCTACATAAACAAGGCCACCTCTGAAACTGGCATGCTCATGTTTGTAAATTAAGTAACTACTGATGGCAGAAGCAAGTAATTCTGATGTTCACAGAAAAACTCTTGCCTATTTAGAAGAAATGTATTCTGTATATATTGGGTTGTGTTCAGTGTGCCACATGACATTGACCCAAAGCATGCAATTAATGCAAATAAAGGAGTGCATCAAGTGAAAAATGTCAAAAGAAGCCAAATCATTTTCCAGTTTTAAATCCAATTGAACATGCATTTTATATGAAATGTAAAAAAACACACTACATATAGGCAAGATTTCAAAATTGCGGCAGCACGCAATTAAAATGATTACACTGAGAATTTGGTAATGAGCTCCACATTGGCTGTCTTTTAAAATTCCATTGTAAAAAAAGTTGAACTATGTTAAACTAAAATAGTTAAACTCCACAGCCGAAACATGGAATAAACCTTTACTTGTTCCTTTTGTACCCTAGGCATGCTGACACAGCTACCTACTTAAACTAAAATAATTTATCTAGAGCATTCACAGACTGATTGACTCTTGTTTCTTGATTCAGGCTTGTCCCTTGTTTTCTGAAAGTTTTCATTCGTAGTGACAGTTGATGTGTGCTCACGAAAGGTCTATGAGTACCATCTGGTTTTAAGATGGCCCTAGCTCCTGCAGAACCTCAGTGTCATTTGTACTGATATTACCTAATGCTGACGGAGTCCTCATATCTTGTAAAATATTTTCATTTAGTTTGAAGTTTTTTACCATTACTTTACTTACTGTTATTTTAATTACTATTATTATTTTACTATTACTTTTAATTGTTATTGATATTGGGGGGGGGGGGGAAAGTGCTTTGCATTCTTTCCTGTCTCTTTGCTGGTCATCCTGTTTTTTTCAGCTACTTGATTTAATTTTTCAGAATCTTGGATCCCGTTTCAGACTTAGACTCGCAGGTGTATTCTATGATATTTTGTCTCAGCCATTGCCTTTTTAAGCTACCTGCCTTTCCAGAAAAAATGTATAACCATTAAATATTATGTTCATCCCTGTCATCTTTCCCAAATCATATTTTAGTTTTCTATAATATCAGAATTCCTTGTTAATGCAACAGCCTTGTGTTTTATTCGTATTCTTGTCTCACAGAGGCATGAGTTTTGAAGAAGACATGATGTACGTTTGGTCTTAGTGTTTGCTTTCCTGATCTTATCAGCACCAGGTATTGTGGCTGCCACCCTGTCTCCCTGCTTTCCTTCTTTAAATAGGTCTCAGCTATTGTAGGTGTACAGTTCCTCTATACATCATTGACTTCTGGACCATGTGCAACCCAGCTAGAGTATACAGGTCCCCTGTGTTCCAGAAGAGCCCTTAATGTACCTTACACCTGAAACTCTCTCATTTGCACCAGCCTTTTATCCACATTAGAATTTAACCCACCTTCACTTCACTTCAGTTCCTCCTCCTTCTGCGCACGTGGCAGTGGAAGCACTACAGAGTAAACTCTGTGGATGTTTCTCTCTAGAATTCACAAGCTGAATCCTTGAGTTTGTCATGCAGTATCATCAACCTACCTTTGTTATTGAACTGCTGTATTTAGTCAATGTAGTTCCTTAAAAAATAGGACCCGTGGATCCTTTGCTTTTTAAGTTTTGGTGCAAAGGGTAAGCAAACAAAATATAAATTAAAGTGAAGTAACAGTGGTTTTTATCAGATCTGCCATCTTCCATCTTCCGCAGAGATCTGTGCTGCCGGCCTCTGTATAGCCTGGACAAATGACTATTGATAAATGATTTATTTTGTGTTGTCCATTGAAATAATTCAGGATATTTGCGTTTTTCTTGATAGAATTGCTTGATGACACAGAAGCAAACAGCTTGCCTGTCATACTCTATCTCCTTGGTAACATCGCAGACGATCCCAGGGAGGTTTATTGACCATCATGTTGTGCTCGGATGGATAGAATCAATATTTTTCTTAATGCTGTCTTCCACTTAGGGTATTATTATTTTTATTATATTCTTTTTTGACTACTTTTGTCAGACTGTCTTTATTTTGTCTTCTTTCAAGGCACATAAATCCTGACATTGTGAAGTAAGGTCGGCGATGTTAACGTGCTAAGATATTGCTTTTTTTAGAAAGGGTGCTATATATAATTAACAATTAATAATGTACCTCAAGTAAGTTAATGCTGTTTTAAAAAAACGATTTTCCAAGAAACATGTAATACATCAACTTGCAGCAGGTCAGTGAAGTAGTTTGCTTTGCTGAGATTGAATACTTCAATGTGTTCTTTCCTTATTTCATTAAGAAAAAATTAAACTATGCACATATTGTGTTCATATTAGAAAAAAAACAAATCCATGTTGGTATTTTAACTAAATACAATGAAGTCGCACAATTTTCTGTTCAGATTATTTTAGGTATTATTGATCTGCAATGTTTCTTTCTTTAGCCTGTTTTACATTTGACCAACAGAGAATTTTCTGCTGAAAAATCCAGTTGACTTACATGTATATGGACGTAGACGTGGCTCAGGAAAGCAACAATGGGATATTTTTGTTCTTTGCACTGATAGTGTTATTGTACTAGTGAGGTGAGTCTCTAAAATATACAAGTAATAAATGGCATTATTTGTAAGAGGAAAACAAATCTTTACTGGAAAAGCAATATTAGTGAAGAAAGTGGGGGCCATTCTGGCTTAACCACTGCAGAACAGGAGTGCCACAGTAGTGTGGGGGCATCCTTACACAATGATGAACAATGCAATTACCCCCTTGCTGGAGGGATTATGTTTTTACAGGGTCTCGCAGCTTTGCAAATGCTGCTAAAAGATTCTCTGTAATGGGCTACATTTGTCTTCGTACTGCAGAGGCGGCTGCGTACAGAGCCAGATGGTGCCATGCCTCATGAACTTTAGAGATGAAAATCTGCTGCTGGTCAGTTCTGAGCTGCTGCTCTGTAGAGTTATGCTGTTCCTCAGCTCAGCAGACCTTCATGTACACCTGTATCTGCTGTATGATGGAATTGATGATTTTCGTAGTCTTTTTTAAGGTTAAATAAATTACACATTTGAAATTAATTCAATTTCCTTCAATTTTTTTAACTTAAACTTGTAATTGAAAAACATTATTTTATACGTCAATATTAATTTATTGCAATTAATATTGGAATAAGTATTAATATAGTTTTACATCTGTGCTTAAAAAGTGAGTTCACTTTAAAAATTACAGAAATGACAAATTCATTTTGAATGTTTTTGGTCTCATTTTGAATAATTAATCATTCATGTCACAGTCGAGTGAATGATGCTTTAACACTCAATCGCTTCACTAGTGAGAAAATGGATTGGGCATAGGTGATTTAACCTGTTGAATATCAAGCTTTGGGAAAATCTGGAAAGTTAACTGCCTACAGGAACCAGTATGTGCTGCTTATCAAGAGAACAACACCTTTGTACGATCTATTTGTTAGAAGCTGGAACAGACCACCTTAGGTGTACTCATCTGTAGTGAAACCTAGTTCTCTTAAGTGATAAAGGTACATCTAGATCATCATCACCTGCGATGAGTGTGCAGTCTCTATATCAGTCAGCTAGTACTGATTGAAAGCAGCCTGACATTGATGTCGTCCTGGGTCCTCACCTGCTGCCATTCCTATGGGATCATCTTGATGTGACATCATTCCAGCAGGAAAGTGTCCTTATGCTGTTTGTGTAACAGCTGCTTTCTTATGAGAATGTGAGAGTTATGCCATCTCAATAGATTTGAGCACTTGTAGGACGAACCGGAATGATGTGATATTTAGGGTATTTAGAAACCAGTGAACAGACACTTGCATGTCTAGGCCCTACAAGATGGATGGTGCAAGACAGTATCTGTAGCCTTATGTAAAGAATGGGTACAACTTGTATTGATTCCAGTGGTGGACAAACACTGCTTGTTTTTAATAAAAAAAAGGTGGACACGCCACAAATATTGAACATGTGAAGTAGGAATATTATAAACAGTGAGGTTTGCAGGTGTAGTTTAAATCTATTGGTCTACCGAATTCTGTGATTTTACTAAGCTAAATGTATTGTCCAGCTGTTTTTCGGAGTGAAGTATTTTTAGAGTTTCTGGTAAAGAGAGGCTACTAGCAGAAAAGATTTTTTTTTTAAAATGATAATACATGAAATGTTTTTGCTCACCTGTACACAGCTTCTGTTTGGTTGCGATTTGCTGAAATCGTCTTCAGACCAACCAAGCAGAACTGCCTTTTTTCACAGATCGAATTAAACCTGCATGGGTGCATAGTCAGCAGAAAAGGGCAGTAAGTACTTATAGGGAATAAAAAAAAGTCATCATGGTCCTGAACGGATTACACTTTTTTGAGAAGAATGCTCTTCAGGTCACGGTTTCTAACCGCTTATTGATAAAAGGCAAAAGCGTGACTGTAGTTTACCTCAGCTATAATATGTTTTCCTCTTAGTGCCAGCTCTAAGTGAGGTATTCTGACCTTATTTTCTAGTATCTGAGAAGAAGAGAAATTAAATAGAGGCATGGTTCTTTGTCTTTTGATGTCATCCTGAAAATTGAAAGAAATTGGTTTGTGGAATATTATTAGTTTTGGTGCTGTGGAGCAAAGTACATTCATAGTCAGCTCCTCATGGTATTTCGTGTTGGGTATTTTTTCATGTCATGTGAGATGTGCTGAATGATCAGTTCTCTAGGTTACTTGATGACAAATTTCTAATGACTGTACCAACACTGACTGTTTATGTTCATTGATAGTCTTTCTCATGGCTCATTGATTCTATCAGAATTGGGTAAAACTACATCTGCATTAGAAATGAAGCCTGTGAAACTATATATGTTATAACATAAAAGTGGATGTCATTCAGCCCATCTGGCTTATTAAGTTGGAGTGTAACACTTTTTCTGTTAATTTACACTTAACATGAGTTGATCAATTGCACAATCTGCAGGATATCTGCTGAATTTATCACTAAATAATGGTTTTTTGGCCTTCAAAACTCTCTAAATTGTCTAAGGCAATGTTTATATTGCTTTAAACAGTGAAACTCGAGCCAATGGACACAAGTGGAGACTACCTGGAAGTGCAAAGAAAACTGAGAGTAAGAGACAATTCTTTATCCAAGGAGTTCTGGAGGTACGGAACAAGCTACCCAGCTATTTGTTTGAAGCCGATATCCTGGTTTCTTGTGAAAACAGCTGGATGAGATCTTCAGCTCAATTAACCACTAACTTCTAAATGAGCTTGATGGGCCGAGTAACCTCTCATTTGTAACTTTCTTATTTCTTACGGAATGTAAAGGGCAGTTACTATGAAGAGTCTTTCTTTTACTTTGCAGTTCTGCAGATTTGCAGAACTTTAGGTGCCCGTGTTAAAATACAGTATGCTGAAAATTGTGTTGTGATAAATTCTGCTCATGTAATGTTTTTATGCAGCTGGTAATCTACACTACTTTTGTCTCTGGAGCATATTCTGATCTGCTGCCTGTCATGCAGGTAATACAAGATCCGCAGTGCTTCCTTGCCATTTTTTCCTTTTTAAACAACAATGTGGGACAGACACAGATGAAACCGTATAAACAAGCAACATATTTGGTAACTAAAGGAACAATATAAAATTATTTTAGGAGCAAGTAATAGGTTTATTCCATGCTGAAAACAGAAGAAAAGAAACATAACATTTCGATTGTGGAGCCCTATTTGGGTGTGTCAACTACTTGAACTATTTGGTAACTATTCTATTAACAAAGTTATATTTTAAACTATTGGCAACTGGGCTGTTCAGTATCTCTGCTCCTATTTTGAGGGGCTAGTGGACCATTGAGACATGATATTGGGACAGTACAATGAAAAGTGAAATACTTATATATTACAAACTATATAATATATAGTTATGTGTCTGGGGCTCTGGGATTAGAGCAGTAGATTCCAAAAGGCTGAACAAGCTCATCAGGAGAGCAAGCTCTGTCATTGGGTTTGACCTGGACTCCTTGGAGGTAGTGGCTGAGAGGAGAATGATGTCCAAACTAGAGGCCATCATGGACAACTTCTCCCATCCCCTCTATGACAGGCTTGCAGGAATGAAGAGCACGTTCAGCAATAGACTGATTCATCCACGGTGCGACAGGGAGCGCTACAGAAGGTCATTCTTGCCGTCTGCCATAAGACTGTACAATGCATCCACCTTGCGTCTTGGCAGAGGCAACATCGACAGTGACCTGTTTCTGGACTAAACGCATCTACACATCTACTGCTACATCTGTTCTCTTTCTTTTTCTTTTTCCCGTTTACAACCACTTTTTGTGCAATATATGCCAGGGACCTGTGCAATACATTTATATTTATATTTATATTTATATCTATAGTTACTCTGTGTTCTGTGTACTGTTCTGTTCTAGTTTGTTCTTGTGCATCCGGACTGTGAGTAACCTTGTATTGTATTGTATGTATTGTACCATTATTATATAATTCGTTACACTGTGGCTGTGTTGTGTGTGTTAAGCTGCTGTTGCACTGCAATTTCCCTCACGGGATCAATAAAGTATCTATCTATCTATCTATCTATCTATCTATCTATCTATCTATCTATCTATCTATCTTATAGGTTGTTACATCCACTTACCGTGCGTCGATGCATGCAAATAGATGGGAAGAGTAGAACAGGAGACAGAGCTTTGTGCTTTGCTGCTCTTGGTTCCAGGGAAGATTGCAGAGTTGACTTCAGTGGACTTGTAATAGGACAGGCAGAAGCTTGTATAAAACCGTATCAGAAACAGGCTAAGGTACTGTGGATCAGCCCTATCAAACTCTGCACTCAATGTAAGAATATTAAAAAGACTCAGAAGATCCATTCCTTCAGCCAGTAAGTGTTGGACATTTGTTTAAGCCCCTAAATGCATCTGTGGTCTGATTCCAGATTTTTTGTAACATGGCGACCAAAATTGAATGCCATGTTCAAATGGAAGTTAAACATAACATAAGTGTCACAAGTAGATGCAAAATCCTCAAATAAACATGGAACATAGTACATAGATGCAGCACGTTAGGACAAATTGACAGGTTTTACAAAATGCATACTTAAAAGACTGCTACAGTTCTCTCTTTAGCTTCATCCCCAGAAAATACATTTTCACTGCCCTAATTTTTTTTTGTGGCAGTAACTTGTCCTTCAGTACTGCTGATTTATATAAACAGCTTGGGCATAATGCGATGGAGGCATTGACCTTCTAATAACAGTTTGTACCTTATAATCTTGTGATTTTGTTTCCTTATTATTTTTGATTAAGCCCTGATTCATAATTTTATTCCCTTGATTGCTTCTCTTGATTTAGTAATTTTGTATGCAGTGAGGCAGACTTTTCAGTTGTTGAAATGTAAGTTACACTATGGAATGTGAAGTGTGATTATTGGTGCTGACTGTAATGCTGTAATTAACATTAGGCCTATGGTATGCAAATCAACTGTCCTTTCAGATATACAAACTCAATACCAGCAGCTGTTATTTTAATTTTTATATATGCTTTTATTACTTTTCTTTAGCCTTCCTCCCAAATAAATCACTTTATTGGCCTAGATACACACAAGTAACACACTACTACACAAGTAATTATTACTTCATTCTAGTGTTTTTTTGATCCAGAACATTTTATGAAATGCTGTATTGTAAATATTGGGAGTCAAATGAATATTAATTTTTATGTATAAAATGTTGCCTGTGGCTTGACCGTATTGCTGTTTGTGGAAGGTTGTAAAAATAATGGCGCAGTCTGGTGTTGTACACAGTAATGTTCAATGGATTTCCAGCAAAGATGGAGGTGAAGTGTTTTCCTTGAGTGGAAAAATAAGCTCATATCAGTGTTGGGGTGAAAGGTTTTACTTGAAATGGTATTCCATTGCAGATTCCCATGTCAGCATCAGTGATTTTTTTTAAGTGCTACCTTAACTATCAACATCTCATCCAGGAGGCATTCAGCCTCATTAAATATTAATTCTCAGCATTTAGAAACATTATTCATTCATTAATATTGCATGGTGTCTTAAACTGCTTTGTTCAAAACATTCGGAGATGTTATGCAAGTCTGTCAAAATCCATTTACTGTGTGGCTCATATTGAGATATAATACTGTACTTAATAACAAGCACTGCTCGATTAATGATTGAATACTCCTGAATTCTGTGATGGCAGTCGAGGAATCCTTTTAAATCAGACAGGCAACAAAAACCTCACATTGATAGTGTGATAGCATAAGTTGTGTTTGTCATCATTTAGACTAGAGCGTAATACTGTCAAAGAAAGGGGAAAGCAGCAACACATAACATTTTTAAACAGTGACACAAGAAGCTGGTTTTGGTTTTATCCTTCTCCAAGATTACAAGTTTATCTGAGACCAGATCTAATGAAAGTCATTTGTTTTTGTTTTTATGTTCCTACAGCCATAAACAGCAGTACCTCTTACAAAGCACTGTTGTCTTCCACCCTGTAAATGGTTTATGTGATGATTACAGATTACAGAGCAGTTCTGTGTTTTTATTTATATCAGTAGTATTTAAAGGTTGGGGACTCTGCCCCACAGTCAGTGTAATTGTCCCTAACATTTATTGCATTTCAAACAAACCAGATTTTTATATAGATTTCCATGATCCCCACGGTGTCAAAATTAAGGGTTGTTATTTGCAAAAATGCTGCTTCAGTGCTAGCATTTCTGTTGTTTTTCGGTCACGTGTTATGAATCCCAGCTTTACTGTAAATCATCTTCATGATGATTCAGGATTCAAGATTTCTTTATTTGCCATATACAACAAGTGTATTGGAATGTTTGCTCATTCAGCTGTACCCAACCACATTAGAGAAAAACAAATAGGCACAAATGACAAACAGACATGGACAATAAATTTAGACAATAGACGTTATTATACAGCCAAGACAGGACATAGTGCAAACAGTGCAGTACCTTCAAGTACAGGTGCTAATTTGAGCTGTTCATGATGCAGTATCAGAACACTGATCTATTCTTCAGTGTTCTGATACTGTGATACCTCCTACCAGAACCCAGGGGTGAGAACAGATCATGGCCAGGGTGAATTGGATCCCAAAGTATAGCTTGAGCCCGGTTGTGGCAGCGGTAGAGATATATGGCCAGCAGCCATATCACTCTGCAACTCACAGCTGGCAACCCACTGAAGCTCAGCAGGTGTGAGCCTGGTCAGTACCTGGATGGGAGACCCCCTGGGAAAAACTAAGGTTGCTGCTGGAAGAGGTGTTAGTGGGGCTGTTCATGTGGGTCCTAATGCCCCAGTATAGTGACGGGGACATTATACTGTAAACAGGTGCCGTCCTTTGGATTGTACATAAAACTGAGGTCCTGACTCTCTGTGGTCATTAAAAATCCCAGGTCGTATCTCGAAAAGAGTAGGGGTGTAACCCCGGCGTCCTGGCCAAATTTCCCATTGGCCCTTACCAATCATGGCCTCCTAATAATTCCCATCTATGAATTGGTTTCATCACTCTACTCTCCTCCCCACTGATAGCTGGTGTGTGGTGAGCGTTCCGGTGCACTTTGGCTGCTGTTGCATCATCCAGGTGGATGCTGCACATTGGTGGTGGTGGAGGGGAGTCCCCATTACCTGTAAGGCGCTTTGAGTGGAGTGTCCAGAAAAGCGCTATATAAGTGTAAGCAATTACTATTATTATATCCAGTCGATGGAGTGTAGCCAACTCCCACTGATTGTCTGCACAGACCTTACAACCCTCTGTATGCCTTTTCTGTCCTGTACCGCAGCCCCACCATACCACACTGTAATTACCACTCTCAATGGTATTACGGTAAATATTGGTGAGTGTTGTCTTGCTCATCCCTAGGAAGTCTCATCTCAGGAAGTGAAGGCGCTGGGCGCTTTAGTGAGAATGGTAGCAGTGTTCTCTGACCAGCTCAGCCTCTCAGAGATCTGGAGGCCGAGGAGCCAATGAATTTGACCACAATACAGGTGGTGATTTTACTTCACAAAAAACTGTTTAATATTTGGATGTTAATGCATCACATTTCATTTTCTAGTGTTTTGACAATATGAAAAAAACAGGACAAAGTTATAGACGATAGGAATTTGGGCACATAAGTATTAATGTTCCTGTACTTGAATCTGCTTAAAATGATAGCGGGGCTAAATAAACTGTGTGTGTTCTAGAAGACCAGGGGAATCTGTGTTAACTGAATAATGCTGTGCAGACTCCTATTCATTTGCTTTGTATATCAAATTTACCGTCGTTATTTTTATTGGGCTCACCCTATTTGGATTTAGCCACTTGTGTTTTTCATGTCTCGGCTTGCGCCTACAAATCCCGCGACTGCACACAACAGAGGACGACACAGACTCTTCTGACATGCCCACCTCTGAGCTGCTTGTCTTTTCATACCACACAGGCACCTTGACTGGAGGAACAGAGGCAAGTCCCTCACATGCCTGCAAGGCCTGGGAGGCAGCAGGGGTCGATGTGTTTCTAGGAGCAGAGATAACTGCGGCCAACTAATCCTGCCCTTCGCTTGGTAGCACTCAACTAATAGTGTGGGTCGCAAAACTTTTCATTCTGTGTACAGGACTTCACAATCAGCAGCCAACGACAGCTCTTTCACTCTTATTTGGACTCATCAGTGTGACATAGCCATCTTTGGTATGGATATATAGTTTATGTTAATTACCATTAATATATAATATGATCCATTAATTAACCCTGTTATCATTTATTCGAGTTTCCATTTCTCGTGCTCCCTGGTGTTTACACATTACACCAATTCACTGGTGTGATGCTTCTATGTATAGTAACATTTCTAGATTCTGGGAAAAGTATGAGCATCTGTCTAGGAGGTGAACAGGCTGGCTAAGGTTTATGAAACAACATAAAACAACAGCCATGCACAAGCAGGAATTAGCTCTAATTACAGCAGTGTGTCTCTCTGTGTCACAGCAGTAGTCACTCCCAGCAGTCATAGCAGCAGTTAAACAGCTGGCAGTCTCTTCCCATCCCACAGCCCACCAACCTTTTATCCGATCCAAACTCTCCCCTGTAGAGGACAGGCTAGGAATTCCCCACTCAGGCTGCTCGTTCATCAGCTTATCATGACTCCCCTCTGATGCCACACACCTGTGAAAAAC
This sequence comes from Atractosteus spatula, assembly GCF_055471065.1. Classification (NCBI taxonomy): domain Eukaryota; kingdom Metazoa; phylum Chordata; class Actinopteri; order Semionotiformes; family Lepisosteidae; genus Atractosteus; species Atractosteus spatula. The sequence goes on along the minus strand of NC_142713.1, from coordinate 50,199,941 downwards.
GCAGCACATACTACTTCTGTGCCCAACATTCAGAATTCATACAGAAAGTAAAGAACAGACACAAAAACACTCTGATTTCTGACATCATGGAACAGGAGATCATTCTGATGTTAGGACATGAAGTACTTCAGTTAAAAAAAAGAATATCTGTTGGATTTTATAAATCATATATATTCATATATATTTTAATCATTCAAAATAGTGATTCACATAATATATCAAATAATTCACATTTCTAGCTCTGTGTCTTCTGAGACCAAGACAAATAACTAATATTCTGTGCATTAAACTATACCTTTGCCATTGATTCTATTTCAGCAGTCTACAATTGTATATAGGCGTTTATGCGTACAATATTAGTGCTTTCATTACGAATAATAGTCTCTTTTGAAAATGCATAGTTTTTTAACTTGATATGTGCTATCCACAGCACAGGTATGGTCACTTGTGCTGCACTGCCTTTTACTCCGCCAGTGAGGTTTTTTGATTAGGTGCTGGTTGAATTGCTTTGACATGTTTTTGCTAATTTAAAGTGCCTGTGTGATGTCTTCCAGTATTTGTTCATTATGACTCGTGTCTGTGCCCTGAGGAGGGAGGTGAATGTCCTTTTATTACTTCCAGACAGTTGCTGTTTTAAAGGTATGAGCAAGGCATTGTTCACATTTTCTTTGTCGAGAACCATCTTGGCACTGCATTTTTTATATTATGCAATGCTGGTCAAGTAGGAATTTTATACTAAACAAAAAAGTGACTGGGGTGGGTAGAATGCCTTTCTCTCATGTAATTTTTTTAGGATTGATTAACTGGTGATGAGCATATTCAACTTCCTTCTCCGGTTCCTTCAAAACACAGCCATTAGCCCTAGGGACATATGGGGAAACACCTTTGTTGACAACACTTATAATATCCCAGCATTCCACCTGTGAAAGCACCTTGTGAAGGAAACCCTACCAGGTGTGACAAAATTTCAGGTGAAAGCGTGATCCATTGTCCTTTTTTCTTAAGCCATTATATTCTGCACATGAATGAAATAGCACATGCTTGTGTTTATTTTCACTTCAATATTCACTCCTGCATTGATGTTTAATTATGAATATGCGTGTAAGAAGAATCTATGCTGTGGTGTTCATTTTCTTCTGGTGATATTTTATCTGCCACTATGTGGTTCAAAGATGTCTGTAAATCAATTCTTAGAAGGGAATTGAGGTTTTAAAAGCACATTGAGTTTGACATGATGACCTCATCAGACTGCTGTTCTAATTTCAGACTCTGTCATAATGGGGCAGTTGATGGATATGGTTCCTGTTAGGAATGAAGGTGCTTACTGATTATTCTTTAGATTTATAAAGATAGTGGTCAGTGCTTCTGCATCTGTTTGTGTGTGGCTACTGAAATTTAACTGTGATGAAATCAATGTGCTTTACACTCTTCTAAGAAATAACTGCAGTTTAATCATGATGCAAATAATGATAGGAATCAGTGTTTAAATTATAAAGGAGGTGCAGTGCAGGCACATTGATGGTGAACTAAATTATTCATTTTGTTGGTATAACTTACAAGGTTCATGCTGAGCTGAATCCATGGTTGCAACATGTTTTAATGTTTCGTAATTAAAGAGCCGCCCAAATGCCTTACCCCTTCTATAAATCCCTCATCTATAGTACGGTCTTTGCTAAATAGCAGTTCAGAGATCTGGATAATAAACGTCTATTAAAACACAGCAATTCTTTGTCATTCCAAAGTATGTATTTAAGACTGGCACCCTTTCTCCTTTTAAAGAAAATCCTTCATTGCTTTGAAATGTAGCTCTGAGAAGTGCAGGGTGGTTCCTGTAGATGTGAGTATTTCTGGGTTTATAATCCATTAGCTTTAGAAATCCAGACTGGACAGTAGCTACCACTTATCCTCCCAGAGCAAGTGAGTTTGTGTTGATCATTAGGAAGTGTGCGAAGGGAAGAAGAGGCATAGTGAGCCTTGTGTTATGTGAACAACTAAAAGTGTTTAGTTCCGAAGTACCTATGAATTAACAGTATTTTTTAATATAGATGAAAACGTGTTTGGAATAATTTACTGGGTTTAGAAAATTATTGCCTTCCAGCACGACTCAGTCTTCATCGAATAGCACCTGTACGGTCAGGATATAGGAAATGATTTAAAAGGTCCAGAAATGCAAGCTTATGTAATTTCCCCGAGGAATAGAAAATATAACATTTCTTTGGACACTTACAATATTTTGAAAAACGTCTGTATGATATAGATTTGTTTAGTCAGTCTAGACCTTTTTGATTCAGTTAATTGATTCAGTTATTTAGGTGATGTGAGAAAATAACAGGCATGTAGGAGAAGAATGCACATATTAAGGAACAAACTCTTTGAAAATAGATTAATTGAAAAGTAAACCTTTTTAATTTGAATTGTTTTAAGAAATTATTTTGCATAGAGTTTGTCATCATAACTTGTTCACCCTGGGAATCAAGGTGCTTGGGTTATGGTAAATGTGTTGCTAAGCAACTGTAGAACTTCACCGCAATAAAGTGATTCAGCTTCTTGTAGTTTGCTTACCCATATTTTAAATGAAAGCAATCTTCTAACAGTAATGGGTATTAAAGAGTGTTACATTTTTCTACAGTTTACTAATTGCACATTGTAAAATATTTTTTAGTAATTTACAAGTTCTTGTGCTGGAAACAGCCTAGGAAAGGTTGTTCCTGAAGCATAAACAACAGACTGAGATAACTTTAAATCTGGCTTGAATCTCATACATTTCGTTAAACTCCTGTCATAAGAAATATGCAAGAGTCAATTTTCTTTGTGTTTTGAAATTAAAACTTTGTGGTCTTAAGTTGTGTATTGTTACACATGTGTTTGTAATGTGTTTGGTAACCTTATTGATAGCATTTCTCACCTGTTTAAATTCACCCCTCTGTGTTATTTTTAAGGTTAGAACAAGATAAAGCTTTTGTTCGTGAGGAAATTGGTAAAGCGCTGGAGAGGGAGCGAGCTGCTGCTGAAGAGAGCATTAGCAGGGCTGTACTTCGGGAAAGAGTGACTGCGGAGGACGAGCGTCTGAAAGCCAAGCGCTTTGTAAGTACAAAAAGGCAATTGTACAAAACTGGCCTAGTCCAAGGTGAAAAGACCTATTGAACAGTGAAGTACATAAATGGTTTTATGTAAAAAAGTACCAGCATAAAAAGAGCATGTAACCATATAGAGAATTTCTCCCAAGTGTCTTTAAATCTTCTACATATAAAAATGTATTAAATATCTGAAAATACACATCTGCGGCTGCTAAATTGATACTCCATCAGCTTTTCTAATCTAATTTTCTTCATTCATCCCCAACAGGTTTGATTGAAAACTGTATTTGTAGGTTGGAAAAAAATTAATTGTTGTAGTTCACAGTCACCTTTTAGATTTCTTGTCAGCTTTTGAACTTGGCTCAAGCCTCTGCCCCAGTGGTTTATCGGCATACTATCCTTTGAATCATGACAAATGTCAGATATGTAGTGAGTAAAAATCTATACCTGAGTCTGAACAGAGGGCCATTTCTAATATCTCCTTCTAATAATGGGCTGGCATTTGCAGCGCAGGTAAAGTAGTTATTTCAGATGAGGCCTTTAAAATGAGTTGTTATTAAGGCATTGCAGGGTGCAAGATATAGTTTAGAAACTGGCATGTCACATTCTGTCATGGAAACAAAATGTGCATGCTTGGTAGTTTGTTTCTATTTGTTTGATAGTTTTATTTTTCCCAAATCTGTGTATGGAACATATAATTAATTTTATAACCACAAGAGCATTTTCTGGCTGCAAATTAACATAATAGATATTTGAAAATTAAATCAGATAATATCCTGAAAGTATTCCACATGTTTTTTTAGAAGAAAACATATATCAGTGAAAATTATTTATAACTCCAATGCAGAAGTTAAACAGTTACAGGCAGGTACTGCCCCATTCTAAGCTAGTAAACATTTTTATTTTATATTTATAACACTTTTTTATATATTTTATAACACTATACAATAACAAAATAGAAAAAACATACAATTGAAAGAAATAAAGTACAGTAAATGTATTCTGTCCAATCAAGATTAAGATTAAATTACACAGAAGTACAAAGGCCAGAATCAGAAAATGAAGTTTAAAGGCTGGAATATGTTCATGGCTTATGTGCTGATGTGGAGTGTATAAGTATAGCGGAGTACAGCGTAATTTAGTACGCTGATGCCTGGACATACTGAATCCTGCTTTAAAGTAAATCAGCCATTGCAGTAATCTTATGTATCAATATTTCAGTGTCCGGAGAGATGCTAACTGACCAATGTCCTGCAGGGTAAAATAGATGCCATTGTGATGTTTCTCATTATACTACAGGGCTAAAAATAACAATGATGTTTGAAAAAAACTGATGTTTGAAAGCAGTAATCGTAACCTCCTTTTTGTCAAAGTCAATCTTAAGAAAGTTCTACTGTATCTGCTGTATATCTTAATATCAGACAGACGTCTGTTACATGTAGAAATCTTCAATGGTAATATGTGATTTGGTCTACAAATAGAATAGAACAGAATAGAAGTCTTTTGCATAGTGGTGAAACCCAAATCTACGATGGCAAATTATCTGGCTAAAAGGCTTAATATTGCAAATTAATATCCCAACAGAGTACCTTGTGAAACTTGCTAAATAAGTGGGACATCATCAGATTTAAAGCTTCCAAGGTTTATGAATAACCTTCTGATTGTCAAACATTATAAACCAACAACATTTCTAATAACCTTAATAAAAGATCTAATTGTTCCAGCCATCATTAATGACAATTTTAGATGTTAAATTCATTTTGTACAAAAACATGATTCTAATTTCATGTATCTGGTTGTCATATTTTAGGGTGGCTTCAGTGTGCTGTAATAGATGGCAGGTTTATTAGAGGAGGTAAAGAGTTCATCCCCAGGAGAGTTTAGAGTGTTTACAAACATATGATGTTGGTTACATACCTCATTTAGCACATTCATCATATTAATAGAAAAATGAGTCATTTTTAGATGATTCTGAAATACCAGAGCACACAGCCTGAGGTGGAATGTATCATTTCTCAGTCTATTGGAAAAAATAAAATCTCAAGTAATAACACCAGGAGTAATAAATATTTTGTCTTCACCTTACTTTCATGGCAAATGTAGAAAAACCTTTGTCAAGTTTTATTGGAAGCAATCCATTTTTTAAATTTATGGCTGAAGGTTTTTATACACACCCTCAGTCATATTTACAGTGGTCATTTTTTTTTTACTGTGTGCTGAGTTCCTACTGATACTACATAGTTACAGTACATGGACACCAGGCCAGTCCCTGGAGTGGTATAAGACTTTGCCAAACCTAGCTGTGTCTGTATCTGGCAAGGCACCTGAATAGCCGTACTGTCTGCCTGGGGCTTGCAGTAACTAAGGAAGAGTTGCTGAGAGCGAGCTCATCCAGAATTCTTAATTAAAATGAAACTAGCATTAAGGACTTCACAAAAAAACTTGTTTTTTTACGAGGGCAGGCAGGAATTAAAACATTTTTTTAAAGAATCTCCCTATTTTCTTCTTTTCTTAAAAAATGTAACTAAAGTTGGGGTAAAAGTTGTAAATTATATATAAAAGTAAGTCAGCCTGAAAGTAGGATTAAACCTGGAATTTAGATACTGCTAACAAGCCGGTTACCACTGTTGCCAAAAAGACCCATATAGGTGTTATTTTGCAGCTTCAGTGCCTGTACTGTATGTAACGTTGTGCAGTATATAGGATGTTAATGGAGGGTAAGTAATAATAGCCCAATATTAGGCAGTCCCAATACCATATTGTTTGCAAACAAGTCATGATAGTTGAGTAATAGTGTGGCCACAGTTCAGGCCAAATGTCTTCATGTTTAATTTCATATGAAATGTTATGGGGGAGTAAATAGGCAGTAGTTGAAAAGTCAAGAATATATTAATTAAAACTAACAAAAAATATATTATTTCCAGACATCAGTGTACACTGAGTAAGTTCTTCAGAAGGAGATGACCATCACATTCATGTACTAAATGCGTGACAAGCATTGCAAGGCAGATTTAGAAATATTTCCACATGAAGGATAAAGCTTGAGTCCCTACCATGTCCAACATCTGGTTGGTTTTGGTTTGCCAAATGAGGAGTCCAAGTGTTAAAGACTGTAGTCATGGAGCCCTCTCTCTCCAGAATTGGGCTCCTCTTCTTCTAACAATCTATATCTGTTCTGTCCTTCTCTGATCATTAAGTCTACCCTTCAGGTACAGTGTTGTCAGACATCTGATGGTCTCCACTAAATTGGAGCTGCTTATCTGATCAGATTACCCTGACCTGTGAAAACCCATGAAAAGATCTACTTCCCCCAATAATTCTTTCATATACGCTGCTGAGGAGGGGTCCCTTTTAAGATAAGGGGTAAATCAGTGTAGGCTTTTCTGAGATAAATAAACTAGGAATGGAGGTTTTCATTGTTGGTTTGTATTTGATGTTTGGAGAAGATAGAAAAATCTCTCTTAAGATGATATTAAAGTGATGGACCAAGGGGGGTCTGAACCTTGTGGGTTTCTCAGTTAGATAATTTGGTTGTGGTGTCTGTAAGTAGCTTAGCTACCTGGCTATTTATAGAGTGCCCATTTATTGAAGAGAAGAGTTAGACCTAGGGTGGAGCTAGGGTAGAGGTAGGGTTGTGTTTGGTTTTCTTTTTCACCACACTGTAAATACACCACATTTTACCTTACAGCTGTGTTTCTCAGTTGTCCACCTGTTTAAATGGAAGCTCACCACTGAACTACACTCCTGACAATGTCACTGTCCTTATAGTATAATGTTTTCCATTAAGCATTATTTATGTCAGGATACTTATCTAAACATGTAAAGGAATGGTATGCATTTATCATTTTTGGAAGAACTCTTCTGTACACTGGGCAAAATTCAATTCATCCCAGGAACATAATCAACAAAATTGTGCTTTAAAATAATAGGAAAAGTGTTTTTACTTTACTAGTTTTTGTTTTCCAAAAGCATTTTTCAGAAATAGGAAAAAAATGTTTTCTTTAATGAAGGAATGGGTGTAAATATGTTAATCAATGTAGATCAATGACACTGATTTTTTCTGCTTTGTCTCCAGCCCGTTTAAAGTATTACAGAGATTGCTGAATGATTTCTGTCTACTGTTGGGCTCAAATGCCTATTATAGATGTGTGTTAGGAAATGTTTTCATACGGTAAATTTCATGACAGTTTCATGAGTTAAGTTTGAATATATAATTCTCCTACCTACCGTGTAAAACATTGCATTGCTTCTGCAATGTACTTGCAATAAAGCAACACAATAAAGATTGAACATTTTGTTTTATCAATTTTGGTGTACTTCACACTAATATACATTAAAAATATGTTTTTTTTACTATTATACTTACTATTTATAATAAATAGTATGCTGTAAATTGACTGAATGTAAAAGTGGAAAGTTATACTCTCTAACTCTGCCATTCTTGTCTTTTATTAATATTATTACTTTCTTTTTTCAGTACTGTAACATGTCCTTCTACTGTTGTTTAAAGTGTGAATATAAGATAGACTTGATCCACTTTTGTAAGGTTTGAATAAAGAACCAGAGTTGTACATTAGTGCACTATCTTAATTTTGATTTTTTATGGTCAGATGTCAGCAGTGTCTGTCTGGAGAAATGCCTCAAAATGCTAGTTTCCCCAACTACTAGTTTTCTTAGTCTCAATGCTGGACTCCAGACTCTGTTTTGTGATGTGTGCAATCATGTAGAACATCAGTTTTCATATGAATTCGCTATGAAAACCCTGGGTTTTACAGACTTTAAAGTAATATGGGATGAAAAGAGGAAAACTGTGGAGAATAAACCTACACATTTCTTAAATGAGGTTATCATTATGTGGGGAATTCATATGTCTGAAGTTTTCTCAACTTTATACTTTTTCTTAAATCTATTCATAGTCTGTTCTTGTTTTTGCAGCAGAGTATTTTAAGCTTGTCTTCTTAAGTGAATATAAAAGTTAAAGTCTCTTGTGGGATTTAAGTACTTTTTCTTATCTGCTTCTTAAAAACCTACTTTCAGTTCATTGTTGGTAACTGGACTATTAGCATCTTTTAAACAGTAATAGCCTCAGAGGAGCTGAAAATGGTAAAATCAAGCACTGAAAGAAAACGCAAATATGCAAATTGGAGTCCCACACATCTTGGTGGTTTAAAGCAAAGGAGCTTGGAGATTTCAGGATGTCTGATATTTCTCTTTCTCTAAAAATCCTTTTCTCTTGCGTCGTTTGAATACTTTTGTGAGGTTCATCATTAACAGCCCTCGAGTGTTTTTAGTAAATGTCATATTTGTCAGTTCTTACATAACATCCATTGTTTTTATGTTCAGAATAGGCTTTTTTTTAATAAAGAGTTTACTTAAATCATGCTTGATATTTTTTTGGTCAGTATTAACTTGGGAACTACCTTTTGTGTTTGTAGAGCTTTGGTGAAAATTGCTACTGGGTTCTTTTAAAATTACCTTAGTCAACACAGCAGGAGAATTGTAAAAATTAAGATTTTATTTAGTGCAGCTAGAGATAGCAGCTAGGTACTGAGGGGAGGAGAGAGAGTGGGATAGAAAGGGGGCAATTAAAACAATGTTTGCTCAAATGTCAAGCAGAGTGACTTGAATTAAGGTCTGCTATGAAGTTTGTATTGTTTTCTTAAGAGATTTGGTTTTTTTTGGCTATGCCCTTTTCTAGTTAAACATTTTCTTAGTTATTACTGTGTGTCCTGTAATGATTAGAGTAGTAGTAATAAAATTTGTTTGGAGGCAAAACCACCTGTGATGTAAATACAACTAAAGGTATTAAAGGTTAAGTCTGTAAGTAAGTCTGTTCAGTTTGCAGCTTGGTATTATTTTGATAGAAAGATGCGCAGTTTACGAGAAATGTGTTGTTACTAAACCACACTTTAACCATGCATAAAACAAGCCCGTTTAAAACTCCAAATGAAATAAAAGTATAAATTTAACTGTAATTTAAGTTCCTTTTCCAATCAAACAAACACTATTCACCTGTTAGTGATGCCATCTTAGTGATGGGCATAAAACTTCCGAATGCACTTGGGGGAATAGATAAGGCCCTGCAGCCCCCGAAAAGCTTGTAATAGCAGATGGTAACATCCTACTTACCATATATATTGTAAGATCTAGCCAGACAGACCATCTGCAGAAGATGGGGTTGCATGGCTTGTATTTTCTCCTTTATAAAAGAAAACTGGAACCAGTCTTTTCTTTAAATGTGCGGATGCATGGTTATTTTCTTTTTGCCACTTTTTTGTGAAGCGGTATTTTACCACTGGCAATGGAAAAATGAATGTTTAGTTTAGTTTTGATCAAATTCAGATTTGTTTTACTTGCTACTCTATTATCAGCTTATTCTCCATTTAAAATGTATTTTGTATTTTGTTATTTTTGGCTCCTCGCGTGTTTCATCACATGTGGACTACAGTCGTCCATGTCACTTTTTACTGGAATATGGTTAAATGACCAGTAGGATAAAAAGTGAGCTGCTCCATCCTGGTCCGAGCAGAATTCATGCACATTCTGAAGACTCTTTTTGACATTTACAGATATAATAATATTGATGATTCATTATCAATCGTTCTGGATACTTTTATCAATGTTGTTGTTCATGGGGGGTTTTAACGTTTTGAGATTAACCAGAAGCTTTCTTATCCCTTGAGACCTTATAAAGTGCACATTCAAAATAATTCAGCTGTGCATATGTAGGTTATTATATTATACAGTTATGATTTTTATTTCTTTTAGCGTTCTTCTGGGAGTTTGGACTACATTTTGCTTGTCTGGCACTACAGCAAAAGCTGAATGAGACATTGTCAGGTTTTGTACTTGTAAATGACAATTCAAAATTTCCCAGTCAGATTTAAATGACTTTTTCTGACAGAAAGCATTGTGTAAAAATATTAAAGTCTTTTCAGCTACGACAAGTCCACTCCAGAGAACCTGAAAGTAATTCGAACAATCTAAAAGTATTGCATTCTGATTCACTCAAGTGCTGCTGCCATCAATATCTCTTGCACATTTCAATTAATTCTAGCACTTAATTTGCAGTGAAAAAATTATGCAGTATGCATAGTACTGGTGCAATGTGCAATGTGATATGTGATGGTTTCATATCTCGAGTTCATTGTGATATGTGATGGTTTCATATCTTGAGTTCATTGTGGGGCTTGAAGTGAAAACAAGTAGCTGTATCCTGATAACTCCTTAGATAATAAGCAATTAATATTACCAATAAATAGAATAGTACCGTTGTCACATAACTGTAACCATTAAGGACAGAGATTGTATAAGTGCAATACAGCTGATATCGGCTTCTTGGATCCTCTGATCAAGATTTAATGGTGAGCTGGTCTGGAACTTTTACTTTCATGTGGTAGTGTAGGGACTTTTGGTTGAAAGAATATAAGATCACTTTTTAACCATATACAATTTATTGCATTAGGAATTTGTCTTTTTGCATACCCCAGCTTACTCTCCATGAGACACACAGGTGGGGAGAGAGAAGCTTGGGGTCAGAGCACAGGGCCAGCCATTCATACAGCACTCCTGAAGCAGTTGGGGATAACGGCCTTGCTCAGGGTCCCAACGGAGAAGGATTCCTCTGCCGGCCGTGGGATTTGAACCGGCAACCTTCCAGCCACTGGCACAGATCCTTAGCTACAGTGCCACCGCTCTGCCCTAGTTTTTCTTTTTCTGAGAAATCCCATATAGAATTTTAGTATTTAAGAAACTAAAAAAAAGGACAAGGAGGAGATACGAAGGATAACACAGAGACCAACACGCATGTGCAAATGTTGAATTGAGCCTTGAAGGTGGTCTGAGAAGCTTCCAGCCTCTGAGAATGTTTTAGAAACTTCTAGAATAGCTCTCGGGCCAGGCTTAGTCTGATATTGCGAGTACGCAAAACCGCAAAGAGATGAAGAGCTTGCAGTGTACTGTTTTTTTAATTAATTAAACAATTCTCAATCCAGATGCACACATTTCCTAGAATGTCTGCTGCCTATATTTCGCGTAATAATCTTTTATGAAGAACTATATTAAAAGCCTTTGGAAAATCTAAACACACCATATTGTATGCTCTTTGTGTATCCATTACTGGTGTTTATTCACAAAACTATTTTGTAAGACAGGGATTCCCAATCCTGATCCTGGAGGATCACATGCCTACTGGTTTATGTTCCAGCCAAGTTCCCTGTCACACAGTTTAACTCTTGACTAAATAGGATTAATATGATCAATTTCACTCTTCAGCTTTTAAACATATTGCCTTTTAAGTACTGCGTTTCAAATTTAAAATAAAATCCCAAACTGTTGAGTAGAAAAAAAAAAAGCTAATATTCCAGTGAAGAATTCAGTACATTTAGAACAAGTACTGGTGTTTACTTTATTTCTATGAGACAAGAGAGTTGGGTGATGTATAAAAGGTAAGAAATAAAAATTTCCTGTTTCCATTTTACAAAATTGAATACCACCCCTATTTTGAGGAATGTGATAGGACTATGTGAATACACTTGGTCTCTTTTTTTCCCCAGAACGATGAGGTAGCACAGGAGGGTAGACCTAGAAGATGAACAAATATTTATGGAACTCTGCACAAATGATTAAATAATTGTTTACAGTAGCAGTGAGTCCCTGAGCCCAGGTCTGCAAATGTCTAAAGCAAGGATGGGCAACCTATAGCACATGTGCTTTATTGAGACTCAGAGAGATTTTTAATGGCACTTGCAATGAAAATCTAATAAGCTGCAAAGAAATTAAGTCTAAATAATGATTAAAAACGATGCTTGACTGCTGCATAATTCTCTACAACATGCTACCTAATGAAAGCTAGGAAGAAATTTATTCACTTGGTTTATTTCCAGCATTATGTTTAGCGGGACTAGCCTATTGTTTTCACAGGAAAGCTTGCAATCAGTGCTGCAGTGCTTACGTTTAAGTGTAAGGTCAAACATTTTGGGTAAAATGGCGGTTGTTAAGAAAGCCAAGTTAGATGTTTTCTCACTTCATTTCCCTTTTGGAGAGATGCACAATTTACCGCACATTAGGTGTCAAACGACATTTTGAGACAAAGACGACAAACACTTCAAGGATGAGGTGGACACGGCTATCAGATGGGCCAACGCGAGGTACGGAAAACAAAGCAGCATCTTCACTAATTTCCGTGTGAGTAAAAATCAACCCACAGAAGCAAGTTACAGAATCGCACAGTGTATTACAGAACATGGAAAGTCATTTACAGGTGGGGCATGTATAAAATTTTCACTGCTCTTAGCATTGAGGTCAACATACCTCTGTGAACAGGTATTTTCACAAAAGTCAGTTCTTTGTCCGTCCAATAGCCAGTTAGCAACTGAACGCTCAGAGACTTGTGTGCTACTTAAAGTTACAAGTCTGAGGTTGGAGATCTCGGCAAGGGAGCACGGTCAAGGATCACACTAAATGATAAGATGTGCGTATCCATTTATTAATTTGAGATATTATATTTTAATATTACATTTTTATTAATCAAAATGTAAGTAAGGCATTATTGCCACTAAAAAAGTATGAAAAGTATGAAAAAAGTATGAAAAGACATTTCATTGCCAGCAACTACTGCTGCACGCCGTATTGTTGTGCATTTGATAAATAAACTTTGACTTTGACTTTGATCAATGGCATGCAAATCCTTAAAAAGATAAGATCACTTTATTAGCCATATACAATTTCTTGTATTAGGAATTTGTCTTTTCACATACTCTAGCTTGCTCTCCATGAGACACACAGACAGGGAGAGAGAGGCTTGGGGTTAGAGCGCAGGGCCAGCCATTTATATGGCACCCCTGGAGTATCTGGGGTTAAGGGCCTTGCTCAGGGGCCCAACGGAGTAGGATTCCTCTGCCGGCTGTGGGATTTGAACCAGCAACCTTCCAGTCACAGGCACAGATCCTTTGCCACAGTGCCACCGCTCTGCCCACATGTGGATGAGCTAACTCTTGGGTCGTCCCTGCTGAAAGGTTGCTGACTCGTGGTCTAAAGTTACCCTCCTTTGTCCCCTCAGATTGGCCACGCTGCGATTAAAAGAATCTTGACAGCTTAGAGAGGGAATGCTGGTTTACAAACATCATAAAACTCTGCTCTCTAGAGCTGTGTAATGTTGAGAACTGTTTCTCTATACCCATTCTTGAGATACGCGTTTTACCAGGGGAATGGTAAAAAAGGAAATGCATGTTTTTTCAACATTAAAAACAAACTCAGCCCTCGTCTGTCAGGTCTCTTCTATTCTTAGGAATACCTGGACTTTTCCATTCCCCAAAAAGAGATCTAAATGTCGGTGTTTGTGTTGGCGTGCTATGGGAAAGTGGATATCACCAGTGTGATTCCTCTTATTGTTCTGATCGGCAGGAGAGGAAAAAGAGATACTGGCTTAACTCTCCACCTTATATACAGTACCTGAACTAATCCAGTGGGTTTGGCCAATCACCTGTAAGGCCATTTCCAGACCTGGGCTCCCTGACAACAGGCCTCTCATTACTGAATGGTGGAAAAGGCATTCTGAGCCACTCCCCATCTTATAACACTCTTATTTAAGTAACATTGAACCCTGTGCTTTGGGGCAGTTATTTTTAATATCTACCAGTGTTTTAACAGACTTAAGCCAGATTCCACTTTATTATGGAAAATAGGCTCACTCTACACTGAATCTTTTTCCCGAATCTTGGTAAGAGCTGAGTTTTGACCTGGGTCCAACTACTATTAGTAAATCTTTACAGATCTGAAACAACACACTTTCACATTAATAAAACTAAAAAGGCTGCCAAAAAGCATGTCAGGACACAAGTGCTAGTGTAAAAGGGGTCTAAGTCTGATTTATTCTACATTTCTTCATTTTCTTTTTCCTGTCTTATGCCTTATTTCTCCACTATTTTTTTTCCTTTTCCAAGCTAGCTGAAATCTGCTGAATTTCCCTCTCCTTCCTAATCTCGGCACATTTCCCAATCAAGCTATTACTGTTTTCTCTGAGTAATGTCTACAAGATCTGGCCTTTTGTCCAGCCTCTCAAAAAAAAAAGAGTGGGTAAAGTCTGTCATCTTTTTCCACCAATCTTATCTCTTCTCATTCTCCTCTCTTCTCTGCTTGCTATTTGATTATCCTTCATTTCTGCTGTTCTGTCCTGTTGCCGAGCTGTCTTTGATCAGTGTTTGACACCTAATCAGAAGTCCACTATAAAATGTCTTTTTTTAGAGGCAGCAGTATATCTCGCTGCACTCTATAAACATTTGCCAGTACCAGTGTGCTTTTTCACAGTACCCCTGCGACAAGTCAGCTATGTTAAGTACTGTGTATCCACAAAATCTTCAAAAGAGCATATTCGGTCAAAAGGTAGCCAGACACAATTTCTTTGACATTGGAGTATGCTGTTATAGAAACCAACATGTACCAATGCCATGGGTATGATATTTTTGGTTAACACTATTGGCTAGGGAAGGACTCTTGCCATTATATATTTTTTTTGTATTGTTACACATTTGAATTGCAATTCATGAACAAATTCAAGTTCACAAATTTCCAAATTCACAAATATGCTTGATTATATTGTTTCTCTGCTTTGTATATTATTTGATGTAGTCTATATTTATGTTATGCTAACAAGATAATTATTGTCTGTTTTCATTTACACAATCTACCGTTAAATTGGAAAATGATGTTTGCTATCTTTTGTGCTCAAACTTTAACTAGAAAAAAATGAAGGGGAGAATCTCACATATGATACTGTTGTGGAATGTTCTGACCACATTCTCCTGTTTTATGTATTAAATTTAAGCATAGTGCTTGATTATTAAAATCCTAGTACATTCTCCACTATTTACATGTAGAGGTCCCATTAAAGTACAGCTTAGGATTTTTAAAATTGTGTTTAGTATTTTGATGAACTCATTAGGATATTTTTAGTTGTAATAGTGATCAACCATGGTTACATGACAGTGTGGAGCTCCAACCACACCTGAATAAGCATCAAATAGTTATTTTAACACTGTTTCAGGTCAACATAACATACAAATAACCTGTGCATTTGCAGAATACTGTTTATATTTAATCAACATTTTTTATTCAAATTAAGAATTCTAGTTATACATTGTTTTTATCAAGATCATATTTTTCTATCAGATTGCTATAAAATAAAATAAGTTTAAATGTGCATTTTAATATGTTTACATTATATTATTTGTACATGTTACACAATTACACAATGTTATGATTAAAATAACTTTTGTTTTTAACATGTATAAAGTTTTAATATATTGATTATTTTAATAATATGCTTTGCTGGCCTTCATCTTATCACACCCAGCTAGCATCATTTAACTTGTGCTCCAGTACCACTGGTCATCCTTTCATATGTTTTTAGATGTCTGTGCAGAAGAACAATTATGTTGACCACAATCCTGCTCACAATTCCAAAACAACAGGAATTGTTTTAGGAGAGTTAACTGGTGGCATCTTAGACGTGGAGACATTTTTTCAAAGCTGCTTTTTTCCTCTTGGCCGTGTAGCATTAATAAATGGGTAAACCTGGAGCACATTGTGTTAGTTAATGGTTTTTGAGCATCAGCTAACTGGCACAAGCTGTGAAATATATTATGGATTTCTGAGCATCTGTCGCATTCATTCATCATTAGCATGCTTTCTGGACTGTTCAGCATTTGTTTCTCCTTAAGATGTGAGTTCTAGCTGTAGCAGGTTTAATAAATAGTCCTCCATGGTCCTCCAGAGCTCAATAATCTAGACAGATTTTAAAATGGAAGAACCAGTACTAAAATGATAAATGATCTGTTTAGAGAAAAAGTTCAAATTTAAAGTATTCCTCATTCTTTAGAATTGTAATCTACTTTACTTCTAATATAGAATTACTGTCAATATAACTTTCTATACGCGTCCTATGATTTTTTTTTTCTGTCTATATATATTTAGTTTGAAAGCATACATTATTTATTTTGCTTTTAGGAGTGGTATGTACAGGAGAATTAATATTTCATTGAAATTATTAGCTCTAATTGTGATAAGTGTCTGAATGCACAGTAACCCTTTGACACTTCTGGTGAAAACCAGAAAGTAAACCCTCAAATGTCAGTTTTCTTATTGGTTTTGAAGGTTCAGCATAAAGACAATATATGTGGGACAGCTGCGCAACCAAAAATAATATTTCAATAGAAAGATGGATGGACTTTTGCTGGGTCTTGACAGCATTTTCAGAAAGTTGTGGTTGAAGGCCATGATTCACTGCGTGCATTAATGGAGGATAATGTGCCGCAGATGGTATCAAGAGATGAAAGGAAAGCAGCCTTAGAATGGGAAAGAGTACCTGCAGCCTGAACCCCTTTGTATCCCTTCATCGCTGGGCAGAGCAGAGGGTGTTGTATATACACTGAGGAACAGTGGGAAACTCGTGCATTTTGAAAGGCATTTTGTGCAGAAAACCTTATTTTTAATTTTGCTACAATTATTACATTCTTGTATATTATGTCAAAATATAAAATTGATGTTTCTTTTTACAGTATAAGAGATTTGAAACTTTTTCTTTATGCCCCAAACACTGTATTGGTCTTTCTTTATTCTCATTAATTAACTTATAGTTTGGAGTTTTGGTTTTGACTGATACTGACCTTAAAGCTGGCTCACAGCTTGACATTGAATCAATCAACAATGAGAATGTTTTAGGAGAAAAACAAAGCCAGAGGCAGATATTTCAATCAAAAGGAGAGTGATCAATCTTGAGACAGAATGATTTAACAGCTTTTACTAAGAAAGGGTTTATGATTTAAAATGGAACTGCTCAGATAAAGATTCTTAAAGTCTTAAAAAGCCAAAGTTTTAAATATGAGGGTAATGTCTTGTAGCAACCAGCTCTAATAAATGTGATGTAAAACAAAGAATGATTTAAGGCTTTCCTTCTCGATTTCTCACATAAATGTGGCATAATTTTTAAACAGTGAGTAATGTAGATGTATTTAAAAAAGGGACACATTTCGTATCTTTTAATATTGGTATGGATGTGTTGATGTCAAAGGCTTTGACAAATGTAGTCTGTAGCACATTTTCTTCTACTGTGCAATCTGCAGAACATGCTGTGAATGTAGGCTGTTGTTATCTGGAGTGATTGTTAATATTAGAGGCATTGCTACATATCAGAAATATAGGAGGCTCTGGCTCCCCACAGCTCCACCAAAGACTACATATGAATAGGAAATAAAATATTACCTGTGGCTATCACTTTAATCCTGCACTGGACTAACTTCAAATAACCTGCTGAAACCGAACATCTCCCAATACCGAAACCTGAAACTAGAATTACATTTGTCTGCAGCTCAACCTGATCCACTCAATAAAAACAGCACAATGTGGAAGACTTTACACAAAAGTACATATTTATAACCTTGCAATGGGTAAAGTGGCTAGAAAATGAATGGATGGAAAAACCTTTATTGGCATACTATATACAGTGCCCTCCAAGCTCTTTGTGTAATCCTTTAAGATGCTTTGCCTGTTCTTGGCATGTCCAGACTTTTTTTTCTTTAGTGTATAAAATGGAGGTTCAGTTTGATTTAAAACTGGAGATGACTTGACAAGAGATTATTTTTTTCCATTTTTTTCTTCTGATGAACTCCTTGGTTGCATTGGCCATTCTATTTGGACTGTTGTCATGCTGCACGGTGAGGTGTCCCCCATATGCTTGTTGCAAATTTAAGGAAACTGTTCCAAGTTATTTTTGTAAACTTGACACTTCTCCGGTCACCATCTTTTGTTGCATTATCATTTAAGACAAGTGAATTGTTCTAGAGGTGACCTCTGCATTGTAACACATGAATGACACAGTTTAATATTTAAAGCAATGCCTTAAAACAATATAGTTGAATTTTTAAATCTATTGAATACAATCCATTTTCTCTTCACTTCAGAATTTGTGCTTTACTGAATGTTAATACACTGATTTTTTTATCTGATGTTTTCATCAGGATTTTAGGTTACAAATGATGTGTTAATACTACCTTAAACAATACATCTCTTTAGTTATGAATATAGAGGTTAGACAGGTGTAATATGTTTAAATCTTTGTGGAAAAAAAAGCATGAACATTTGATATATTGAAACTTTCCTTTTGCAGTTGTTGGTTTATATTCATAATAGTACAGCACCTAGAATGATAAGCTTGTCTAGGTCACAGTTTTACATTCCCCTGTAGAGTCTGTTTTATATCCAAATTTAGATACTTGTGGAAGACTTCAAGGGAAATCTGACATTGGCTTTCTTTTTAACAGCAAGGACAGGCTTCAAAAAGCTTAATTTTCTCTAGTACCAAGGTACTAGCAAGCCCTTTCTGAAGCACATAAACCATAAAAAGCAAGAAATGATTTGATTTGAATACTGTGTTTACAGCATCCACTGTATGCCTATTAGAAATATTACACTTAAAATAACAAACTAGCTTAGCTTGGTTATTTTACATGTAGTTCTACACATGCTTGTGCTAACATGCATACTAAGATATGGACTTATTGCGTATGGGACCATGATATGAAGAGTTTGTCCTTTTAAATGAGAAATGAAGACTAACGAACATGAAATATGTGATTCACTGTGGGTATGAATCATTCCTGGTCAAACATTTATTGCTAATGCCATCTAAAACCGTTAGTTTTCCTCAAGTTACTCTGCAGAGGTTAGACTGTTGTGTAATCCTAGCCATTTTGCTGTCTGCAATCGGCTCAGAGATGCTTCCCACTTACCAGCCCTTTGAAAGACTACACACTGAAGCAACACCACATGCAGTAACTGCAGAAAATTGTAATTGTAATCCCTTTAATTTTTTTTTCCTTTTATGTCTTTGGCTGTATACACCCATTTTACCATTTCATCTATGATGGTCTATCCACAATCTTTTGAACTTAATAAAGCTATTCATATACATTTTAGAAGGGTAATGGCATTTTCTCCATATTCAATAGATATTTTTGTCTTATAATTAATCCATTTAACCACCATGGTCTCTTTTACTTCAGATTTACATTTGCTCACATTTTCAATGGATTTGTTCAGAAAAACCTGAACTGTATCCTTGAACTTTGGTTCCACTCATCTATAGAACTAAATTTTGCTTTTTGAACCTGATTTAGTCTTCATTCTTCACACCATCTACTTCTCATCAACCATTGCTTGATTTAATATGATATGTAATTATTCTCTTCTTGAGGTGTGTACTTCTTCGCTGGCACCCTAAAATTGATCTTTTTTGGTTCTTAATTTTGCTTTGAAGGTTTTGTGTGTTGAAAATTACTTCTAGCCTTAAATGAAAAGAAAATGAACAAAAAAGTGATACTAAATGTCTCTGGGAAACCTATTTACTTCAAATGTTGTTGCACTTGTAAACGTGCAACTCTGGCTCTTTCTGATAATAGCGTGCAATTCATTTCTCTAAGTATTAAAAAAGCCTTGCTGAGTTATGAATTAGATATACTCAAGGTGTCATTTTTGAAATAAGAACTTGAAAATTGAGGAACCTATGTGATTTCTCTGTCGTCTTCTAGTGTACCTTTTAATCTTCTTGTCGTTAAGAAGTATGTGAATTCTCTTTTCTTTAAGTAACTATTGTAATGTTTTTTAAAGAGTTTTTAATGTGCACCTAGTATTGTATGAATGTACAGTTCAAACAGAATGGACAGTGTTAGCGACTCATAGCTGCTAATTACTTGCCCATTTACCCATACCTCAAAATTGTAGTTAGCAGTAAAACATTCTGTTTGCATTTGAAATAAAAATGTTTTGTAATCAAGTGAAACTTTTTTTTTTTTAATTTGACAGACATTAACAGAGGCCAAATTGTTTATCTGAGGAGATCTAAACATTTATTTTATTTTTTCTCTTAGGTCCACATTACACTTGCATACCCAGATTCCAAAACCGATTCTGTTCTGTAACAGTGGTTATACAAGAAGGGTGTAAGGTGAAACGACACTCCTTTGTGAAGCAGAGTATCGAAAGACTTGTGTGAATAATTTTATACTATACTTAATTGAACAAATGAAACAGTGTTTTTGAATTTTTATTTTACTAGTTTCCGCGAACCAAACTTGTGAAACTGAAAAATAAAAAAGGCATTTTTTTTTAATACATACATGGCGGATAATTAGAAAATACAGAGTTATGTTTGAAAATGTAGTCTTAAATGCTTGTTATAAAAATTGTTAAGCATATGGAGGGAATGTAGTATTTACCATTTTAGAAGATAGAATCATTAGTATCGTGGATAAAAACTAACAGATAAGTAATGAGTTTGAGTTTGAGTTTCATTTAAAATGTTGAGAGATACAACTGCCCACAAAGAGAAAACATGGTTTATACATTGTTAAAGAATGTAATGCCTGCTAAAATGCTATATAAAGCATGTCTGAGTCCTTGAGAAATACTTTATAAGTATAGTCAGTATTAAAAAAAATGTTTGGAATATATTTATATACAATTATTTTAGACTTGCACTTTTTTAGTTTTTTTATGCTTTCCTGACCTTTGTAACAATTTGTCATTTTGTCTTTCTTATGAATAGGACCAGGATGCTTTTTGTTTGTTTTGATTTAATTGTTATCACAAAAACAGTCCTATGTACTGAAGTTATCTCAGACATGATTGCAATTAATATATGTTTGTTTTCAAAATATAGAAATGCTACAAAACAGCAGATATCTCTGTCAGTCCCACAGTGACAGCTGGTGCACACTGACCATTGTTCCATGACAACCACCAGCAGGGTCTGTAACAGCAAACATTTTAAGAGGATTAGAGGATGCCAGCATCCTTTCAGTAGTATTCATTTCCATTTTATTGTTGTCTCCTTTCAGAAAAGCAAGATAAATGCCACTTTTATAATGAGATGCTCTAAGCTTTGGTCTTCAAAATATGTTCGCTTACTGTTGTCCAGACATTCTAAAGGTGCTATATGGAAGCTTACTGCTTTAACTTGACACTGTTTGTCTGCACTCTTAATTGCGTGTACAGTTCAGAACTTATTCCATCCTTGAGCTTTTTAAAACTTCTGGGTGTTTTAATTCAGACATTCAGAGCTTTTCAGACCAGTGCACAGTCCGGCACAGTGTTTCGGAAAGCATAGAAGGCATTTTTAATTGGCAGTGCCACAGCCTGGCAGAGAAAGCTTGCTGCTCTTGGTCATTAATTGGCACCGACGGCTGCCAGTGCAGTGAAATATAACAGACTTAGATTGATGGATAGATACAGGTGTCAGAAAAGGCTCCTTTTTGACAGTCAATTTACAGCTGTGAATAGGAGAAAAGGTATTTTAGTGCATGATTGTATCATAGGTAGGCACTGTAGAGTAGCAGTTTGAGCCTTTGGATTTTGAACTGGAAGGTTGTGGGTTAAATTCTAATCTTAAACCCTTTAAGCTTATGTTCTGCCAAAGAAAAATTTTGTGTTGCACAAAGACAAAGAGCAGTTAATGTTTTCTGAAAGAACTATAATTACAGGAGATTTAGATTATATTCCATAATCCACACAGTGAAACTGTCATTTGTGAATGCAAGCAATTCCAGTGATATAATCCAATAATAAATTACATTGAGACTAAGGACCTTTTGTGTGATTTAAAAACTGGGGAAAGGTATTACGTCACCATTTCAAGGATAGAATGTTGTATTTGTAGATTCTTGATTTTTTTTTAGATGAAGGTTTTCATAACTGCATGCAGGTAATAGACTGAAGAACTGTCAGAATAAGAATAAACAGAATAGACCCCATAATATTTTAACTTAGTGCTTTTTGTTAAATTATAAAATATAAAAAACAAAATGTTGTGTGTTTCTAAAGAAAATGTTACAAATAGGTCCATTAGAGAGCTCACTGTTCTGTAATATAACCTCAGTAATTACACAATGCATGATTAGTTCCCAACATTGTATTCTTAATTAAATAGATGTTAAAGCCCAAAGGTTATATATTATATATGTATATGGAATTTCAGCTGGGAACTGTTACAGTACTTTAACTGTGCTGTAAGAAATAATTCAAACACTCAGTCATGTGTGCTGTGTTAATTTTATTATGAAGTAAGACTCCTTTCAACAATATATTATGAGAATAATAATAATCGCTTGGATTTGTGTAGTATTTTCATTCCATTTAGTTCCCAAAGTGTTTTACATATAGAAGGAAGCCTACTTCATCCACTACTGAATTGTAGCACCCACTTCACTAACTTGTGGCATCTATTATGTGCCAACAGCTAATTAGGTGGAGACGTAAGAAAATATTTAACCTAGTATGTGGATAATTATATTCAGTGTTAGAAATACACATGTAAATATATTATTTCATATGAATTTAACTCCGGTAAACTAAATCTAACTTATTTTTTGTTATTGTAACATTTTCTGTGAGGTTCCTTTCACACATCAAAAGAATAGTTTAGAAAAATGCAAGTAAAAATAATTACATGCCTGTGCTTAAAGTCAGTTGTGTTATGAAGTGCTCTGAAATTGTGAGTATAAGTGGGTGACATACAGTAGACAAGAGTGAAGTGATCATAAAACAGCACATTTCTTTTCAAAACTGTTTTTGAATTTTTCTCATACATTTGACTGTTTTTTACTGCAGAGAGATGAACTTAACAAACATTTGCAGAAAGTTAACTTTCCTAACCTAAATACCCTAAAGGGAATTAATATGCATGACAGAATTCTCTTGCAATCGTCTTCCTAGAATCAGACACATGGAGTGTCTGCCAGCTGTGATGCACATTGCCCTTGGTCGCAGCATGCAATTAATGTCAAAAGGACTTCCAAAGGGCTTCTATTTTTCTTCTTGCTTCTGTTTCGTATCTTTGTTTTAATTCTCTTCTGGAAACATTGGTTAAATAATAATGACTATTATTTTTGCTTGTCACCAGTACAGTACACTTTTTTATATGTTTTTGTAAATCCCTCCTTTTTACTCATGTATCAGAGTTAAAGAGGCTAACTGGTTATAATTAGTTTCATGTACTGTATTCTACCTGTAACCCAGTTTGGATGCAATAAATGGTTAATGTCTGTTCCAGAGTGGAGCACTTGGCAACAAACCACTATGACCTAAATTTGGCTGTCACTTATTGCAGTGATACTAGAGAACAGTGTATTTTGGTTTTTATTTTAACCTTGACGTTAGTTTTAATTGGATGATGCTTTCATCCAAAGTGACTTACATTGCACCCATTTATGCTGCTGAATATTTTCATAGAGGAAACTGAGTGCCGTACATTGGTATAGGGTACAACAGCAGTGCCCCACCTGGGATTAAACCTGCCCGTAATAGACCTTATAGATCCTTAATAGATTTAGAACAGGAAGCACAGTAAAAGAACAAGAAAGTACAGAAAAATCTTGAACCTTGAAAGGTACCTTGAAGTCTCCGCAAATGGCGAATTCACAAATGTGTGACCTAATATTTTTTGGGAAAAACAGCGTATGGTTCCATGGCTCGTAAAACAAGCATTTCCCTACTTATATTGTTTTAGAATTATTTCAGAAATAGTTCTAATATTTAAAACATTGTTTTCCAACTTCAAGTTAATGATATAACTTATGGAATTATAGCTTTTATAGAGTTATATTATATTATAGAGTCCTTTTTTCATTCTTAATGGAGTGCATTCTCTTTTTTACATCTTGTTTTTATTACTATTATAATGCAGCACTACTGCACAGTAATAAAGTTTATTACAGCACTGTAATTACAGACAAGAAAATAAATTAAGTATACTCACTCCCTTCCCACTCAACCATCTTATTTTCCTGATCCTGTGATTTGTCTGATTCTCTTTCTTCTCATTTTTATTATCCTTTTCTGCGAGATGTGCGTGAATTGAAACTGTGAGGCTACTGTTTTAATGTTTTATTTTTGCAGCACAACACTAACATTGCTCTCATAACAGGTTTACACACCTCTACTTATTCAGTTCCCATCAGGAAAGTGTTAAAGCATAACTTGTGATGCACTTTTACATTAAGATGTTAACTCTTTATTAACTTCCATTACTACAGAGTGCAGGTCAGGTGAAGGGGATCCATAAGCTGAAGATGCGCAGTGGGTGTCTGCATTTACTCTTCTAGTGTGCAACCTCCTAATCTCCTAATCTTTGGTCTGCAAACGTGCAAAAAAAGTGAATGTGGAACTCACAGGTTGAGAGGTTTTACGGTATTTCTTTTTGCAAATGCTTCTGGCAGTTTGGCACACAACTCTGTCTTCTTTGAAGAAATGGCCAATTGAGAAACCAGTGGTTCCCATCTTTCTGATATGGTTATGCACAAATTTACTACAATGAAATCTGTAAGTAATGTGGAAGCAGCTTCAAAAGATGCATGATTGAAAAATGTAGTCTTGTTGTCCCAGGCAGTAATTCAAGCCTTTTGTCTTATTTTCTATTAGTGAAATACTTATGTTCTTTGAGTTAAAATGGTTATTGTTAAGTGTTATTTAACACAAAATATATAGATATTTTTATGGAACAAGTAATAGGTTTATTCCATGCTGAAAAAAAGAAGAAAGAAAACACAACGTTTCGGCCGTGGAGCCTTCTTCAGGTGTGAGAAAGACAAGGCAGTAAGCCTTGATAGTTTCCTACTCTAGAGCATTTTTGTGCAGATGAATTTTGAATACTAGAAAGCATTGAGTACACAACCCACTTAAATGTGTAATTTCTCACGCCTTTGTGATTTGCAACCTCATTTCTTAGAATAGTAGTGCTGTATGCTGTAGACATATCAGTAACGGACTGCTTCACATTACAGGTCTCAGTCAAATTGATTTTGTGTTAATAAAAACAGATCTCCCATTGAAACAGATGCTACTGAGTACAGAGTAAAATTAAATTATGTTAGTTTAATTAATTATATGTTAAATTATTATAAAATATGCTCTTCACCACCTTCAAAAAACATAATTTCTTAATGTAAGTCCTATGAAAACTGACTTTGGCTACTGCACAAGCAAATTCAGGCCTGCTGGAAAACTAAATACAAATAGTTTCATAGTACCTCAAACTGTGCTCATTTTAAATATCTAGTCCTTTAGCATCAAATCTTATTAAAACATCTCTCAGGAAGCATTCTCAAAGAAATCAGAAGCATTATTTTCATGGCATCTTTGTTCTAGCACAATCAGAAACACCCAGTCTCACTAAAACACTTTTAAACTGCTTTCTCAGTTAATGACTGTAATGTAGGACTATTTTGCAAGCATTCTTGTAAGTGACGAAAAGGGACTTACCCCTGTGTGTGAGGGGCGGTATAAGTGAAATAATCTCAGAAATATGGTGTGGACATATAGTACATAATCTTAACCTTAAATTTACTACTTAAACATGTTAAAATTCCGCCTAATTTGAATGAAGTGATTTTTTCACATAGAATTAAATAAACTTTTAATAACTTCATTTTCCAAAATACACCAAGTAAGAAAGAAAACTCATACAAGAAAAGGGATCTCGCACATATTTAATGCATTTAAGCAAATTATAGAATGACTTAATAATAAACCTTATATGAAATATAAATATTTTTTTTTATAGTTTACTAAGGGACAGTAATCAATTTTTAAATGGGTGTTTTCTGTGTAGTACTAAATTAATTCTGCAGAAAGTCATTACCATATTACTAACCATGAAGCAATGGATTTAACTGTAAATGTGACAAATGACATGCAGTTAAATGCCACTTTATTTGACCTTGCTTAACCTCAGAAAATTGGATCATTTTAACCTTGAGAAAAAAAATATGCAGTGATATTTTCACCCTTCACCTTTAATAAAGAGGAGACCTCCAAGTACATGTCTTACATTTTTTTCCACAATATTTTATTCCACAAAGTATTTTTATTTATATCTGTTTTATCTCAGTACTAGTTATATCTCAACTACAAGTCGTTAACACTAGAGATGATGTTATGTGGGGACTGTATCAATAGACCAGTGGTGGTGAATCAGCTCAGTTGAACAGAAAACTTCATTTGTCTGTTTTTCTGCTTTGGTGTATTTGTTATCCCAGTGCTTAAAGAGATTGCCCAGTAGTTTCAGCATATGGTTGCATTTGTTTACAGACAGAAAACATTTGAAAGACAGAGTTTACATTTTCTTTAATGCATAAGAAATGTGCAAAAAAAGCATTTAAAATGAAAATGGGTTTTTAAAATTACCGGATTTCCCTCCACGTTACAATATACAGTATATATTCAAAGCAAAATAGTGTACAGCGTAGGTAGCAATTTGTTTCATCTCTGAAATCAATTAAAGTGATTGACGTTCTAAAAAAGGTAATTAAAGTTGTATGCGTTAATGATTTCAAAATCCTCATGTTGAAAACAGTAGAAACATGCATTTTAAATTTGTTATCTAGTATTTTTCTTTTTATTCACCTTCCCCCTCCCAGGTGGGATTCACCAGTTATTAATCTTCCAGAATCGGTTACAGTAACCCTCATACCTGTGTAGGTGAGATAAGAACAATGTGCGGTGACCTCCAAAACATGCACTGTCGGAGCCACCTGCTGCTTATCCACACTCTCAGTCAGCAGGAAGAGTGATACAGCTTTCATTGACAGCACTGCACGTGCACAAAGACACCTGGCAAGTCAAAGGGGTTATCACTGCACTGCAACCCAAGACACCTGGCCAACTGGAGCCCAAGATGGCCCAGTGACATTTTACAAATGTGCTACTACGTACTACTACTAATCCTGATCACCTCTGATAAATAAAGCCTATATCTGAATGAAAGTCTGGACTAGATATAACCTGTGGTGTAGAAGAACACCTTTATTGGCGGGACCACTTCAGAAGTATAAATGCTGGATTTTTTCGTGCAGCTTATACTATGGAGACATATGTTAGTTTTTGTATTTCAGCTTTCAAGTATTTGAAAGCAGTTATGTCTACTTTAGTAGTTCGGGTGGGTAGCTGCGTCAGCATGCGTAGGCTGCAAAGGAACAAGTAATAGGTTTATTCCATGCTGAAAAAAAGAAGAAAGAAAACACAACGTTTCGGCCCGAAGAAGGCCCCACGGTCGAAACGCTGTTTTCTTTCTTATTTTTTTCAGCATGGAATAAACCTATTACTATTTAATTGATTCAATCGGTTTATATTGCAAAAGATTTTTTCAAATATTTCACTTCACCTACAACCTCAGTGATGTAATTGATTCTTAGGTTGGTTAAAAAAGGTGATGCTGTTTCTTTAATATTTTAAAGACTTGTGGATCATTCAGATTCATCTCTGAGTTAAAAAGCTTTATTTTTTTAATTGTAAAAAGTTTGATTAAAAAGTTAATTTCACATCTTCATCAGTGTAGTTCATTATGTAAATCATTAAGGGCATTAAGTAAAAAGTTTCTTTGGAAATTACATTCCAAATTTCCATTTATTCATTTGCCGACTCAAATTAGGTAGTTCCTAATGCTTTTCCCACAGTTTCCTTTATTTTTATGTTGGTAGGATATTAAGTTTTTTTTTTGAATGGCAGTAAAAATAAAGCATTTCCTCTATTGCAATTTGGAGTCAGTGAACCACACAGCATAATTTCACATTTACAGCTAAACCGCAGGACTCAGCTAATTAAAAACACAGCTACTGTTAATTATTCTGTTCCAGCTAATTGATATTCAGTAAGATCTTGTTCTGCAAACCATAAATTTAATTTGACCATCAAGTTTACACTTCATCAATGCATTTTCTCTTAATGGTGTGTAATGCTTTTTAAACTAACTGCAGTCTTTCTCATAAACTGCAAGGGACAATATTGCTCAATTTGCTCTTTAGTATTAGAGTACTGCTTATCTATATATCATAATCCAATCAATTTTTCCTTCTGATAGGCTAGCACTGGCAGCTTTAAAGAACTGAGAAGTATTTATATGCTTTTAATTTTTTTTCTGTTTGTGGTTAACACAGCCTTCTTTTTCTGAACTGATTTATTTTTAACAAGACAACTTTGTTAGTAATTGGAGTTAAAATCAAATAATTAATCTCTTGGATTCATGTGCTTTAAAGAGATTTGCTGGGTTTAGGTAGTGTTATTTAAAAAAATATTGAATTATTTTTTATCTTCTGACATTTTTTTGTCTTAAGAATGGTCTGTATTTGTATTTAACAGCAAGCAGATGTACTATAAAAGATCAGTTCAAAATAATGGCTAAGGCAGTGGAGTATGGTTGGCTTTACAGTGAGATTAAGACATTAGTTTTAATTTTCTGTTGAACTTACATTTTAACATGCCCACAAATAGACTACAAAGAGGACATCTAAATATAAGTAGAACCCTCAATCCCCATCTCTTCCACCTCAACCAATCCCATACTCCGATGTACATTATCAAATGTCAGACAAACTAAAAGACAAGTACAATAGGAAACAGTCAAGACAATGAAAGAACACCAAACAATATCTATTGCAGAATCCCAGATTTCAGTATTCTTGTATAGTAAATGTATGTAAATAATCTCTTTTCTCATGTAATCCTAATAATGTATTTTAAGAAACGATTTTTAACATCTGGTCATGAAGCCAATAGGAAGAGGATCAGATTTTATTTCTATTTGCTAAATTTGCATGAACATTGCTGGGTTGAGTTTCTGTACTTCAAGATGGTACAGATGCTATAGTACAGCCTTTGGTTTGGTTTCCATCTTCAAAGTGATAGATTAAAAATGCTTGTAGTACACAATACAGCCAACCAGTAGCTGCTGCACCTTCATGTACACAAAGTTTGTTTTCAGCACATTCTAAAGCTAAATTTGTGTCAGTTTTTAATTATTTTGATTACATTATTGTTTTTTTTTCTTTCATGCTTCAGGAAACTGAAAGTAAGGTAAGAAATGAAAATGTGTCCTTAATCCAAATTCTTTTCTCGCATGAAAATATGTAATTACACTTTTTTTAAAATGTTAGCCTTTTATATATTTGCAGTCTATATAGGTTGTATTCTGCAATACTCTGTATGCGTTAGCAGTTTTAATGGACATTTTGTTCTAGACCCTGTGGCTTTGTATACCAAAGTGCCTGGTATGTTTCGCTCCTTGTGATCACATCTGTTTTGTATACTAAGCTTGTAGATTGACTTAATCAATATCTTAGACTTTGTAAATCCTTAAAATGTGCTGATCACTGCTTTAAACTAGACTTTTTCATTAGTGAACTGTGATTGAGATTCCCAAACCTGCATTATTTAGTTTATCAAAAGGATACAAAAGCAAGTCACATTTATTCAGCAAGGCATTTCACTGAAGCAATCTGAATGAAGTACATTTCTCAGTGACACAAAAGCAGAGCCCATTTTGGAATTTGAACCCACAGTATTTCAACGACGTGAACAGCGCCCTAGACACTGCTCCACGTCCTGGCCTGTACCGGCCCCATGCGTCTTGCCAGGTGATGGTGAGCTTGTAGTGTTAGCTGAGACAGCTGTATCTGTACAAGCCCACAGCCCTTCAAAATGTTGTTTCAGATGTTATTTTCATATACTGTGCTAATTTAATAGTTTCAGCAGTGGGTCAAATCAGTTAAGCATCTCTGATTCCAAAATGGTGGCCTTAAAAAATATTTTCTTCTTAATTAAAACAAGATATCTTTGCAGGGCTCTTTTTTCTTTGCTAATTTTAGACATTTATCTTTCTGCATTCACTAAATGGTGGTGCACAGATTAAAAATCCTTTGTCATCTATACCCTAGACATCATAGGTGAGTTTAGATTATACATGCTATCATCTTTCAGTCTGTTTGCATACCCCCCATTACCCCCTTGAGGATTTTCCTAAATTAGGTGAAAAAATGCTTCTGTCACCAGAGACTAAAGACAGGTTTCAATTAATATCATAATTGAAAGTCTTCTTTGTGCTGCAAATTCTTTGAAATTGAGTGTCTGAGCCTCGTATATCAAGTGAAAAACTTCAAATGGAATTATATTTTGGTTACTGTGATCTTGGGCAACTGTAGAACTAAAATGTTTCAGAAGCTTTGTGTTCTTCTGTTTCCATTGGTAATTTTATCCATCATTAGTCAGTATATTTCCCCAGTATATTGCTTATTGTTTTATCACTCATAATGCATAATGTCCACTGAGAAAACTGTACTAAACTATTGTTCTTAGTGTATTGTAGTGTAGAGACTCAGTGTATTTTATATAAAATCTCACTTTTTTGTTTGTTTGTTTAAAAGTATTTAAATCAGTTTTAAATCGGTGTCCATTTTAAATTATTGGTGTATTTTTATGATGGTGGTTTAAATAATATTTTAAAGTAGGGAACCTTTGTTCATACCTTGTGTATGAAGTATGTAATGTTGACCTTCTCTTTTGTGTTTTAGGCTAAACAACTGGAAGAAAAGGACAGAGAGCTGAGAAAACAGGATGCCTATTACAAGGAGCAACTCGCCAGACTGGAAGAAAGGGTAAGATTAATTAATTCTTCAGTTCAATTCTTCAATTTATTTTATAGATTAAACAGCACCACCACTTCTGATTTTCATTTTAAACTATTCATTACAAGTAGTAGTATAAAGCAAATAAAAAAGCCATTTGGTGTGTGACTGACCTAAGCCCAGTCACAGTGGGCTAGAATCAGACAACCTTCTGTTGATTTGAAGCTCAGTGTGGAGAGCTGATTATTGGTCTCAGTTCAATATTGTAATCTGTTCATAGCGCACAGTACCTCATAAAAATAAAGTTGGAACACATGGAAGATATTTTCATTGGATGTAAATAACAGAATTTGAGTTGTGTTATGGAGTTATTCAGTAGTTTCTGTATGCTTAACATACCATTAAACTACAAATTAAAGTCCAAAGCTCAAAAGAAGCAATACCTTATCTCATTCTTACAATACCTTAAACTACACAGAGCCCACCTTTCTGTATTCTGTATGTTCTCCCTACCAACCCGCTATTATATATTATTCTGGCTGTCAAGGATTATTAACCTCTGTGTGAGCCTGGTTCACAGTGCTCTGAGCTGTGAGTCAGTGGCAGCTAGAGAAGCAAGTATTAAACAGTATTATTCATCCCATTTGCTGCAGTAAATAGAATTCCACTGTTATGATGTGTCAGGGTTTTAAGAGAAATCCAATTTATAGGACACTAAACTGCCATTTTCGCTGGAGAGGTGCTTTATTCCTGGAACTTGCTTTCATATTAATCTTATTGGGAGGAATTATTGGGACCAATCAAGCTGTGGAATGATAATTTAATGATCTCGTTTTGTATCCTCTTATACAGCTCGGAGGATAGGATGCTATGCTACATCTGTGGTAGCCTGAGGGTTCACAATCTGAATTAATGTGAAGTTTGCGTAGAAGGAGACTGCATTCTTCTCACATGTAAGATTTTAGAGAGAAGTGATAGAAATCAAATCCTGTTTGAGATGGGGGATTTTTTAGATTTCTCTCTGGTTTTTAAATTTCTAAACAATATTACTTCCAGGTCATACAGAGATAAGATAAGATCACTTTATTGGCCATATACAATTTCTTGTATTAGGAATTTTTCTTTTCACATATCCCAACTTGCTCTCCATGAGACACAGAGATAGGGAGAGAGAAGCCTGGGGTCAGAGCGCAGGTTCAGCCTTTTATACGGCGTATAAAAAGTATAACTTTATGATCCAGTTATTTTAAACTAGTGAAAACCTTTCTTTGATTCTGGAGAGTAGTGACTGAGCTGCATACAATATGAGTTCCTGTTGTGTGACCCTCTTTCTTATCCTATACAATAGTGTTTCACAGTCCTGATCCTGGGGATCCAGTACATGTACTGGTTTTTATTCCATCTGAGTTGTCGTTAGCTTAAGGGAGTACCTACAGATTTCCACCTATTGTCATGTTGAAAACTGTTGAAGCCAGCAGACTGACCAGAACTGAAAAGCACTGCACAGAATTCTTTATATAGTATACTAAGTAGAGACTCAGTATTGTACTGTATATTCTCATAAGACAGAAGAGACTATTCAAGAGATTGAATTGTGCTAGTAGAATGTTAGTTACCATACATACATAATGTTCACTTCAGTGTATGCTATTTGAATACTTTAAGTGAAAAAATAACATTTATGGCAAAGATATATGTTGTGTGGAAAAGATAATATGGTAAGACAATCCGAATATTAGCAAAGACTGCTTTGTGTGACTTAGATTTAATAAAACATGTGATTGTAAATAGACATTTTGACTACTTGTATAGCATTTACTGTATTTAGAATTATTTAAAGATGATAGGTGAAAAGATGGAGCACAAATATATTACATTACAAATTAGAGGATCCCAAGTCGTCATAATAAAGGAAAATTGTGAAAAGATTTTTTTTATTAAACTTACAATACACTGTCTGCAACAGCAGAAGTACAATGTTGCTAAGTGCCTTATAAGCAGCTTGTGGAAAGCTGTGTCATTATAAGCAGGAGCACAGCGAGCGAATCAGAAGAAAAAAGTTCAATATATTACATGTCCCTTTCAATTTACATACCCCATTCATCACAGAACACATTGACAACTCATCAACCGCTACAGACACCATATTGCAGAAGTAATATTTTCATTGCCAAGTTCTGAAAATTGTTTCTGAATCTTATATTTTGTTCAATACGTGCCCTAAATCATATGGTAAAAGTCTTACATTTATCAATGCAGCAATCTTTTTTCTGGTTGTAATGTACTGTTTTCAGGATTGATAAAATTCTTATTCCTTTAAACAAGCCACACATTTTAAAATAATCTTACATTTCTCAACTTATATTCCTGTCTCTTAAATATCTATATGCTTGTATATTTTTATGAACGCTTTTTTACTCGTTTAAAATGTCCAAACAGAGACTGAAATAGGAACAAAAGTACATAGCAACATACCCCCCCACCCTGCCATATTGGTGGCAGCCCTGTCTATGTTCCCACCCAAAAGACCCCTAAAGAATTATTACAATCAAAGGAAATGGTTATAATGTAAATATTTGTACTTCAAGAGTAATGTCTTGAAAGAGAATCAAGTCATCGCCTCCATATTGTTCAATGTGGAATTTTTGACTTCCCAGCTATATACTGTGTTCTCCTTTTTTGAAAGCCTCTTAAGCCACGTTAGCCTTATTTAACAGCCTGAAATATTGTTTGAAACCAGATATCTGTATAGAGTTGAAAGATTCTGGGCTTTAATTGTAAATTAGTACTCTCAACTGCTTAGATCTTATTGCTATTAAGTTCAAACTGGATTTTTTTTACCATTCTCCATACTTAATATAATATATTAAAAAAGGTTATATAACTGATTCAATAAATAATTTCCAGTAAATAAACATAGCATGTCTAACTGCATGAACAGGTTTAAATCCATGCAAGATTAAAAACATGGCTTCTTGTTTTCTATGCATTATCTTGTTATACATGCATAATTTTGAATGCTTTGATTGTTAACAAGTCTGTTGCAGTCACCTTAACAATGAATTAGCATTCTGAGTTACAGGGAGTGCAGATTTAAAGCCCATTGTCGGCATTATCAATACCTGGAAAACATAGTTTAACACAGTGAGTAATGGAGGAACTTTGTAAGA
The DNA here is from genome assembly GCF_055471065.1 of Atractosteus spatula. NCBI lineage: Eukaryota > Metazoa > Chordata > Actinopteri > Semionotiformes > Lepisosteidae > Atractosteus > Atractosteus spatula. Next base: position 50,166,251 of record NC_142713.1, on the reverse strand, counting down.
CTAGAAAACAGAAAGCTCAGCAGCTTGGTTTTAAATCTCCAAAGGGCTGTTATCTTTAAAATCCTTCAAATCAGTAATGTGTGGAAAAACTCAAGATTTGCACCGAGCCAGTTAATTCAATTAGTGGAATTTATCATCAGATACACAGTATGAGTCTCAAGCATACCACATACTATATCAAAGGTGTCATCTTCTGATGTAAAGCACAGTAATTAACAAGCTACTGTATTTCCTTTTCCTTTCACTGTCATTTAAGGCTTTTAGGTTTTAAAACCTAGAAATGCATAAACTTATGTTAGAATTCACATGCACAAGCTTCATTTCTTTGGATTAACATACATTACCTTTCACTTATCACTTATTGTACACTGATGGCATACTTTTTTTCATTGTCAGACTAGACCTTCTGCTTGATCTTCGAGCGCTTTCAGCTCTCTTGTAGGTGAAATAATGCTATATCTGTACTTCCCGTGACACGTGTGCATTTTGTTTGTGTAGTGCTTTCTTTGCTGCTGGTAGTCTATACTGGTCCTGTCTCCGAAGCATATCCTTTTCTGCTTCTAACTGCGCAGATCAGCTCCTTCACAGGTTTTTTGTTAACATAATAGCATGGACACCAACAAAACTATCAAACAACATATTCATCAACTATTCTACAACATGTATTACCATTTAATGAAGATGAAATGATATTCCAGTCTATTTATTTTCTGTAATGTCCTTGTGTGCAGGGCTGCTGGGGTCACTGAGCCCTTTGTACTTTTCTACCTTTGCTGCAAGTTCTATGTCATCCATCTTTGAAATGACTCTTAAATTATATTTTCAATCGGATCTGGGACGTGTCTGACAACTCATTGTTTGCTTGGCCCATGACCTCTGCAACTGGTTATCCACTTCAGGTACAGGGTTTCAAACGACAGCCCAGGGAACTGAATGGCATTTGAGCTTGTATGAGGCTAGTAGAACATTGGGATATGATATTGGGATGGTATAGTTAAAAATATGTACATTGCATTCTATATATAATTTAGATGGTTTTATGCTCCACTTAAGAGCATAAGAATAGACTTGAAGCATAAATAACAGCAGCAGGACGGAGAGCCTTGTGCTTTGCTGTGTTGCTGACTTACTGCTCAAGCCTTCAGTGTAGACTAAACATTGACTACAATGGGTACATAAGTGGAGCAACAGGCGTCAGTCTGTATAATATTCTGCATGTCATCATAAACTAAGAAATGGTTATGTGCAGAAAGTCCTGTAAGAAGAGCATCCTTTTACTTTTGAAGCAAAATGTGTTACAGTATATCTATTGTATTGGGTAAAATGCATGTCTCTGCATGTTTTGTTTGTTTTTACACAACTGGAAGTGTGAATGTTAAATACAACACTGCACCTTAATGGTTAAGCAGCAGGTCCCTCAAATAAAAAATGTGGTAATGAGCATTTTTTTCATCATAAACAAGCCTGAAATGACTAAATGATGGTGGAAAGAAACACATGCAGAGTCTAGTCTGAGTAAATAAATGACTTCTTAATAATTTGACCCGTGATGCCAAAGGTTTCTCTTCACTGAAGGAAGAGGGTGGTGGTGTCAGCATCCAGGAATTTGACTGTTCTGCTCGAAGGTTTTCCAATTTGTGAATATTAAAGAATATACAAACCATACATAACAATAACACAATACATATACTTTGTGGGTTCAATATTTTTAAAAAGTATTTTCAATATTTCTATATTTTGCTTATTCATAGACTAATCTATGTGATTATGCATTTTACGTTAGAATGTTTTTCAATCACTCAGTGGTAAAACTGAAGGCATTTCATTTTCATTATTTCTTATATTTTTTGGTTAATGAGGTTGTTGCTGAATGCATGAAACACTGAGAATCTGGAAATTTGAAATTTGTCAAATTTGCTAAGGCAGTGGAACAAAATGGTAAAGGCCTCTTTGAATTTAAACACTTTCAATGAGGATACTATGTGACACATGGTTAACTTAATTTGCAGTTAAGGTCTTTACCTTTGTGTTTGGAAATGCCGTATTCCAGAAACTTTCATAATGAAAGTAATCTCATCAAATCATATCAATGTTAGTTACATCGTATTTATGCTACATCCTGGATCTACTGTATTTTCTAAGCTAAATCAATAAAGTAGGTTTCAGAAAAGCAGATTTAATTCTGCAGTTGATAATTTCTAAAGTAATTTAAGTGAATGTTAAGGAACAAAAGGGACATGTCATATCCTGTTTATTTCAGTAAGCTACTTGCAAATGCGCAATTGCATTGCAGATGAAGAACATCAGGTTTTTGTAGGAAGTGTACAGGAGTGGAAATTGAATATTTCTCAAGAACTGTTTTATAGTCCCTTTGGTCAGGGATTTTATAAACCCAGAGTGGTACTGCTTTTGGATTACTCCAGTTTAATTTCAGGAAAACAAGTCTAGGACTAATACTAATCCTGGTCTACGAGACCAGCCCTTAAATTTTGAAATGTCATTTTAAATTGTATTAAAAGAAGCTCCACTGAACTTACTCTATTCAGTCCCACCCAGTCTGCAGAGATTGGTATTGATCTAGATGAATATTCTTGGCAGTGTGCACTAGCTGATTATCAATAGACATTTTTCCTTGCATGTGGTTAAAAACAACTACTCAGCACTTCCTTTCATGCCTGAATACCACAACAGCTGGCTTTTCTGTGAGGTGACGGTATGTCTCGTCTGGGAATATAACTTATTATGAAATAGGATAGAAAAGCATTGTTCTTGACATTCATGTTTTCAGTTCCACAGCTTGTCAAGGTTTGATCCTCAGAAGTCGATAGCTCAGAATGTCGGTTCTCCTTCATGTATTCTTTCTTACAAGCCATCAGTTAGAAGTAAACATAATTTAACTCTTACATCGGTACCTGGCAAATCTGATATGAATATGTCCTAAGAGACAGCACTGGAAATTTCCGTATCACGTGTTGTTTTTAATTTTCACTCTTTCATTGGTTGCTGGGAAACATAATCTGTCTCAGACGTACACACATTAGATGCCAGTCAAAACAACACAGAAGTGCATACTACTAAGAGTAAAGAAATCTTGAGGCAAATATTTTAAATTTGTTTCTGAAACTCTCATAACCTTGAAAATGCATTGGCTTTAACCAGGAAAGTGACTCTTGGTTAAAGAGTTAACTTTGATAAGTCAAAAAGAATTAAGGTTTTATTTGACTTTGGTCTTGCAGTGTAATGCAGTGTTATGCTTTTCCTATAATACAGCTGTCACTAATTCCTATGTAAACACCACAGAGATAAACGAAGGGCATCAACAGGATGGCAGATAAGGAATGTAAAGCTGTCAATATTGGCCTTTATCAAGAAGATAACCAACAGGAAATGAGCCAAATTCACTGCCACTCACCATCAAATAATTACCCTCCCCCATTGATCTGCACAATGCCATCACTTTGACTCTCTTATCTCTCTCTCAAAGACAGAAATGCATTACGATTGAAGACTGTTACGCAAAGTAACATTCAAGTTCAAGTTTATTGTCATTATACTCATATACAGGTGTATGGTATAATGAAATGCTATTTAGCTAGCTCTCAGATGATAAGTCATACAAAAAACAACAATACAATTGTATAAGAAAAGAAAGACAGACAAAACAGGCAGTGTGCAAAAACAACAACAGGCAATGTGCAAAACAACAACAGGTAACAGGTAATGTGCAAAACAACATCAGATGTGCAAAAAGCATACATCAACAGAATGAGATAAAGGATAGAAAATTATGAGGAGTGAGCTTCTTGACATGTGAGGTAGAGGTAGATTTCAATGTGTGTTTGAGTTTTTGGTAAGAAAGAAGGCACCGTGAGGTTCAGATCGTAGGTGAGAGAGGCTGGGAGTTTAATAGTTTGATAGTGTGGGGGTAAAAACTGTCTCTGAGTCTGGTAGTCCGGGCCCGAATGCTCCAGCACTGGTTTCCAGATGGTAGAGGGTCATACAGTCTGTAGCTGGGGTGTGTGGGGTCTTTGATGATGCTTAGAGCTTTCCTCAAGCACTGTCTGTTATAAATGTCCTGGATGGATGGGAGAGCAACCCCAGTGATGGACTGGGCAGTTTTCACCACCCGCTGTAGGGCTTTGCGGTCAGCAATACTGCAGTTGTCATACCACACTGTGATGCAACCTGTCAGTGTGCTTTCTGTGGTGTATCTGTAAAAGTTCGTGAGGATCTGGGGACATATCTTAGCCTTCTTCAACCATCTTAAGAAGTACAGGTGCTGTTTTGCTTTCTTGATCAGACAGGTGGCGTTGAGAGACCACGTGAGGACCTCGGTGATATGGACGCCAAGGAATTTGAAGTTACTGACCGTTTCCACTTCTGTCCCATTGATGTGGATAGGGGCATGTCCGTTTTGCAGTTTTCTGAAATCAACGAGCAGCTCCTTGGTTTTGCTGATGTTGAGGGTGAGGTTGTTTTCACATCACGTTGTAAGGAGATTGACCTCCTCCCTGTAGGCCCTCTCATCTTTGTCTGTGATCAGACCTACAACTGTGTGTCATTGGCAAACTTGATGATGGAGTTGGTGTTGTGTTTGGCCTTACAGTCGTGAGTGTAGAGGGAGTAGAGAAATGGACTAAGCACACCCCTGGGGGACCCCAGTGTTCAGAGTTAGTGTGCCGGAGGTGTGGCTTCCAAGCCTGACAGCCTGAGGTCTGCCTGCCAGAAAGTCCTGAATTCAGTTGCAGATGGTGGTGTTGAGACCCAGTGCACTGAGTTTCTTGACTAGTTTCTCTGGAATGATAGTGTTAAAAGCTGAGCTGAAGTTGATGAATAGTAGTCTTGCATATGTGTTCTTTTTGTTCAGATGGGATAGGGCAGTGTGTATGGCAATGGAGATTGCGTCATCTGTGGATCTGTTGGGCCGGTAGGCAAATTGGTACGGGTCCAGTGTGTTCGGAATGGTGTCCTTAATGTGCTTCATGACCAGCCTCTCGAAGCACTTCATGATGACAGGTGTTAGTGCCACCGGTCGGTAGTCATTAAGACATGTCACTGTGGTTTTCTTTGGTATTGGGATGATGGTGGTTGTCTTGAAGCAGGTGGGGACTACGGCTTGGGCCAGAGACGTGTTGAAAATGTCTGTGAAGACACCCGCCAGTTGATTAGTGCAGGCTCTGAGGACGCGACTGGGTATGCCGTCAGGTCATGCAGCCATGTGTGTGTTCACTTTTAGCAGAGATCTCCTCACCTCATCTGCAGACAGTGAGAGCAGCTGGTCAGCTGCGGAGGGTGCAGCTCTGTTGACTGGTTCTGTGGTTCTGTGTGGCATAGAAGGTGTTGAGCTCATTAGGCAGGGAGGCATCATGGGCAGATACACAGATGTTCTTCCTCTTGTAGTCTGTGAGGGCCTGTATACCTTGCCACATGCACCTTGGGTCATTAGTGGTGAAGTGTTCCTCTAATTCCTGTTTGAGTGTGTTTTTTGCATGTTAAATACGATTGTTTGGTTTGATCCTGGCTGACCTTAGTTCCTGTTTATTGCCCAATTTGAATGCTGCATTCCTTGCTTTGATTAGGATGCGAACCTCACAGTTCATCCATGGTTTCTAGTAGGAAAAGTTCTTATTTCTTTTGTGAGTGTAACATCGTCAGCACATTTCCTGATGTAGCTAGTGACTGATGATGCATATTCCTGTATGTCGGTGTATGATCCCTGTGTGGCTGCCTCTTTAAACGCATCCCAGTCAGTACATTCAAAACAGGACTGATTCAGCTCCTTCAGGCCACACTTTCACCATTCTGACCACTGGTTTCACTTGCCTGTGCAGCTGTCTGTATGCCCGAAGGAGAAACACGAAGGAGTGATGTGGTCTGAGTTTCCAATGTGGGGGAGTGGGTACAGCCTTGTAAGCATTCTGAATCTTGGTGTTAACGTAGTCCAGAGTGTTTTCTCCTCTCGTTGGGAAGGAGACATACTGATGGTATTTAGGGAGAACAGAGTTGAGATTTGTTTGATTAAAGTCACCCGTGACGATAAAGGTTGCGTCGGGATGTGCAGATTCCTGTTTGTTTATGGCAGTGTACAGTACCTCTAGCGCTTCTTTGCCATCAGCGTCAGGGGGGATGTAGACGGTGGTGATAATAACAGTTGTAAATTCCCTCGGCAGAAAGAAGGGGCGGCACTTGATCATTAAAAATTCCAGAGCGGGTGAGCAGTGTTTCGTGATGGTAGATACATTGTTGCACCACGCGTTGTACATTGTTGCACCATGTGTTGCACCACGCATGGACATGTTGTGTTTGTCTAAATTACGATAATGATCCTGACAGTGGGTTCCGGGAAACTGATATATTTAAGATGATAGTAGTTCAGGTGGGTAGCTGCGTCAGCATGCGTAGGCTGCAAAGGAACAAGTAATAGGTTTATTCCATGCTGAAAAAAAAGAAGAAAACACAGCGTTTCGGCCGTGGAGCAAAGTTAATGTAGCGTGAGAACAAAGGCTGGGAGAGAGGAGGAGCGAGAGGCGGGAGCAGGGGACAGAAAGAGAGGCCAATCAAGAGAAGGTATGAAGTCAGAATAGGTGTAGAGAGGGAACCCCTACTCTGTTCCAGTCTCCAAGAATTATGATGTCATTTTCTACAACAACAACAAATAATTCCTTATGCTTAAGTAGCGCTTTACTGGACACTCCTCCCAAAGCGCTCTACAGGTAATGGGGACTCCCCTCCACCACCACCACCAATGTGCAGCAACCACCTGGATGATGCGACAGCAGCCATAGTGCGCCAGCACTCTCACCACACACCAGCTATCATTGGGGAGGAGAGCAGAGTAATGAAGCCAATTCATAGAGGGGGATTATTAGGAGGCCATGATTGGTAAGGGCCAATGGGAAATTTGGCCAGGACGCCGGGTTACCCCCCTACTCTTTTAGAGAAACGACCTGGGATTTTTAATGACCACAGAGAGTCAGGACCTCGGTTTTATATCTCATCCGAAGGATGGCACCTTTTTACAGTATAGTGTCCCCATCACTATACTGGGGCATTAGGTCCCACACAGACTGCAGGGTGAGCGCCCCCTGCTGGCCCCATTAACTTCACTTCCAGCAGCAACCTTAGTTTTTTCCAGGAGGTCTCCCATCCTGGTACTAACCAGGCTCACACCTGCTTAGCTGCAGTGGGTTTCCAGTTGTGAGTTGCAGAGCGATATGGCTACTGGCCATATGTCAATGTTATGTCATCTGTTATGTCATTTGTCATGGAGGAAAACACGCAAGTAAGCATTTCATTGTACTCAGGTACATATGACAATAAACATGAACTTAAAACTCTTCTGACATGTGTCCAAAAGTTTCTTTAAAATAATAGTAAAATTGTAATAATAAGCCCTTGTCTCAACTATAATACACCTACAAAAAGGCAATTAAAAATGAAACTTTCTTCACAATGCAAAGTGATTCAAAGTCATTTTTCAAAAGGAGTTGTTACATACTGCTATAGCTTCCCACAGATGAAATGACTGTTTCATCAATTATCAGTAATTAAGATTATCAATAATGAGGATTGTGTGACCTCTTAAATAAGAGAAGCACAGGTGAAGAAGAAATTTAAGTTCCTTATAGTTATCAGGGTTCCAAGACCATGGAGGGCCTCACAGGCACAGAACATTCCCCAAAGGCCATTATTAAAATATAACTGGGTACCAAGACAAAAAAATAACATTTTCTATATTTTGGTTCACTTTAATACTTTGTTACGACCCCAAGTGTCTAGGGGTAAAGGGGTGTAACATTTAGGATAAATTTTGGATGCAGGTGGGTTCTGGTGACGGACTAGGAAGCGTGTCAACAAGAGTTGGTGCAAAAAGTGATTATTTTAAGGTGAATAAGTGACTGGTATGTAATAGGACACAATAACACACAGGGAGAGGGAACTAGAGCAGTGCCAAAGGAAAGAAAACAACAAACAAAATGGAGCTGGTTAAGAAAGTGAGGGAAGCTGAACTAACTACAAAAGAAAACCCGAAACACACGGTCCCCAGCGTCTTCAAATGCCCTAGTTAACCTTCACTGACTACCCGAAACCATACAAGACAAAAGTGTTACTAATTCAAAAATGAACTACGTATGTAGAAATGTACCCAACAACCTAAACTAATCCTATACACAAAAGTTCACACCAATACACAAGTGAACTACGAATACAAACAAGAGTAGATGCAAGTAATGGTGCAAAAGAACACAGAGATTGAACATATAACGTTAGGGCAAGGTAATGGCAAAATAAACAATAAACACAAACCAACAAAAGCCAAAGCTATACGAAAACAAACATGAACGAAGCGAAGTCAAAGCAAAAAGCGAAGCGAAGCAAAGCAAAAATCGAAGCAAAGCGCGAAGCGAAGCCGAGTCGAGCGGGACCAAAGTCAAACAAAAGGCCCCTTCCTTCTAAAAACCTCCAACTAATATACTGAATAATCTGCGTTCTGATTGGCCGAGAGTTAATTGAAGATGATGTCACACAGAAACAATGATGTAATGATGGACCAATGGGAAAGGGAGAACAATCAAGGTCAGGAAGTGTGGAACAGCAACAAAACACACATGGACCACACACTGGGACGTACCGTACTTATAATTAGGGTCCCCAAAAAATGGTGGCTTGATATTGGGTTCATCAGCCAAACATGTTTGTCAGATACTACTATAAGCATCTTCATTACATTGAAGATTGTTTTCTGTGTTCCATTTTATTTATTTGAAATAGAATATGTTTCTATTTTGAAGATACACATAATATGATAGATGAAGCATTATATACATCTGAGTTGCCAATCCCTCTTATTATGTATATATAATATATACAGAGCATTAATCAGTTATCTGCTATACCGGTAAATGTCATTTTTCTAGTAGATGCATTGGCATTTTATTAAACACACATAATAAATGAATTCATTATGCTAGTTAAATTTTGTCTTCAACAGTTTGTGATGCATATGCCTGTTCACTGGTCTATGAGCCCTAAATGTCACATGTCACATGTCCCAGCTCAATGTTCAGCACAAATGTTCAGTGGAGTTCATGTCTATAGAGTAGTACATCCGTAGGAAGTTATTACACGAGCAACATGAGGTTGCATATTGTCATGTTGGAATGTTGTCATTTTAGTAGACAGGAGAAAGTGAGGTCACAGGACTTGTTTGATCAGTGTATTGCCAAGAACGCAGATTGCTATAAATCATTACAAGCTACTAAAACCTAGATCAAAGCCTGTAACTGTTGAACTGCGTTTTGCTGTAACGTCTTTCCAGGTTACAAATTGCTGACTGTGAACACCCTAGACAGCAGGCAGCATTGCAGTCTCCTAGTTCAGCTGGACTTAGTTCAGTGTCAAATATGCCGAAGGCATGAATCTCCTCTAGATGAGCAGCGCATGTTGGTTCTTGTGTTTTTCTTGCTAGGTCTTCTCCAAGCCTGATGTTCAGCAGGTTAATCAGTTCATCGACTGTGCCCAGTCATCTCCCTTAGTAATAAGATGATTTAGTGTGTGCGTAATATTCAAAGTCATGTGAGTATACAGTATTTATGGACAGGCATGAAAGAACAATTAAAAAAAGATACCAGAAATGTTTAATCAGTATCAAAAGTCCTTATATTTATTTTTGTAAAACATACATGCACAAATAGTGGCTTATTTGGATGCTCAGCATACGCAAGAGTATGTAGAAATTCTATTGCATGGTCTTCTCTTGCGTATGTCTGGGTCAAAGAGCTGTCAAGTTTGACCTGTCATTACAACTCAAGTGTTGTCTAGATGAGTGCTAAATCATGACAGGTTTAATTGCTCTCAGCTATTAAAATACATTGCTACCTGGCTTTTAATGTGTCTGCTTTAAAGTGTGACATCAGCTCCTATTCTGTGTAGAAACCTACAAGATAAAACATAAACTCTTATGACAATCAAAAGTATATAATTCAGATATTTGCCAAAAATATTTTTTAATAATGTAATTATGTATTGATAAATTAATTTTAGTATATTTAAAAATGACTGTGCGTTTGTTGGAGATAAGTAGGGCGTTTCTTGAGAAGAGTAAGGGTGTAACCCTGGCATCCTGGCCAAATTTCCCATTGGCCTTTACCAATCATGGCCTCCTAATAATCCCCATCTATGAATTGGCTTCATCACTCTGCTCTCCTCCCCACTGATACCTTATGTGTGGTGAGAGTACTGGTGCACTATGGCTGCCGTCACATCATCCAGGTGGGTCCTGCACATTGGTGGTATTGAGGGGGGTCCCCATTACCTGTAAAGCACTTTGAGTTTCCAGAAAAGCGCTATATAAGTGTAAGAAATTGTTGTTATTATTAAGTAAACCATTTTTAACACATTTCCAGAAACTGTTGCTAGGAAATAAATATGGTAGGTAATATGTATTGCAGTGACGTAGAAGGAATTTAGGCTAGATGTCCTAAAACATTTAGTTTAAGGAAAGAATGTACTAATCTCTTTTGCCAGTGATTTTAGAATTATGCACAAACTTTCCCTACTCTTCTCCATACTTTATTTTGAAGTAATAGTCAAATTGTTCTCTTGCTCAAAGAGCATAGATTGAAAATGTCAAGTATCATTTTTCCGAAGGCCTGTATGCAGTTAATATGTGCTTTTCCAGCACAACTTGAAAGTGTTTCGGATTAGAGGAATGATCTAAATGTGTGATTTTTATCCACCTGATTGTTTTAAGTATATTTGCTACATAAAGCAATTGGTAGTTTTGAGTGTACTGATTTTAATCTAAAACAAAGAGGATACAGTTGTGTGTATGTATACAGTATTTTAAAACCAATTTCAACCTGATTTTTTTTCTTGATTGTAAAGATCATCCAGTTTCAATGCTTTCCATTAAATACATTTTCAGTATTTTTATATAGATTTACTTCAGCCCAGAATTAAATCACCTAACATTATTTAATGTATTGGAAACTTTTATCAGTATTTAAGAAAACACTGATTTCGTAAGGTAAAATAATGTGGATAAATTTACAGTACAAAATATTGCAGAAGCGGTGGATTTATTGTGATTTTAATGTAAGAGATCATTCCTTCAAGGAATGCTGCTGAATAGCTATCAAAGGCTTTTGTTTTCCTAAAAGAGTGGGTGAAGACCAAAGAATGAAAGGGTCACAAGTAATTCATAAAGAAGGTAAAATACAAAAAACAAATTAAAATCTTGGCTGAGATGACAAACCATTTCTTGATAGCTTTGGTTAGCTATGAAATTAGAAATCCACAGCGTACAGAATCTTGACTGATCATTTGAACCGCAATCAAAAGGGCAAATCTGCTTTTTTCAAAAGAAGAGGCAGTGTCAGAAATGAGACTTTCAGTCCTAAAACGCTAAAAAATGACTATTGATCCCTACAACTGTTATGTTCATTTCTATTGATCAGATAAAAGAAAGATAAATCACCATCCAAATAAGATTACAGCAGATGTTAGTATGCTGTGGATGACAGTGGGACTGAGCACCATTCATCATTTCCAAGAGTGACCTACCCCCTATATTCAGGTTCAGACATCATCCTGCTGTCTAGTCACGCGTCCATTGATTTTGTTCCAACTGCCTAACTTGATCCTGACATTAATTTGATGCCCAAGATGGCTGCATGGCAAAAGGTTTCATAGCTGGCACAATTTTATATTCATGTTATTTATACATAGCATTCATTTATCTTTTTTTTTCTCATATCTGTTCTCCTATTCTCCAGAGCGCACAGTTCTATAAAGTCACGACTGAACAATATCAGCAGGCTGTCAATGAGGTCGAGGCAAAATTCAAGTAAGTTATTAAATTCCTCTTTTACTATTGAAGAAGGAAAGGTCTGCATTTTTAATAACATGTTTAAAATGTACTCTAAACAACTTTTAAGTGTGATAAACAGTCTTCTTTTTATACATTTAGTTTTGAATTTAGTTTTTGTGACGGATTGTTCAAAATAATATAAGAATGCATATACTTCCAACACGTAGTGTTACCTACCAATACACTTCTTATATTACTGTATTACTCATGGAGGCAAACCACTTAGCCACTCTCAAGCATGGTACAGTATATTAAGTTTTGTATGATGCTTAAAGGCTTGTCCTCACCTCTCTAGTACCATTTCTATATATATCAAGGTGTATTATTTTTCTAAAAAGTGTTAAACCCCAGGTATTTTATGTGCTATTTTAAGATGTAATTTGGTTTGTATCCTCATAATAGAGCCAAAGAAAGTCCCATTGTGAACAGTTAGAAATAAGGAATAATCTAATACATTGGTCAAATTGATCAACTAAACAACTGGGGTTTAGTTCTTAATTACTGGTGAAGGCATTTTAAACTTAAGTCTGAACGCTTAGTAATACAGTTCACATAAATGTTTGTGGTAAATGACGTTTTCAAGGGAAACAGTGTTCCGAAGTCCACGAGAATTAGACCTCATAGAAATGCAACAACAAAAATTTTAAGATAGCTGTATCTTTACCTGGGCATGTAGTAGTTTGACTGCTGTTAATTTTAATGATGTTTTTTAAAAACATAATACATTCTCAAAACCTCCATACAGCCTACTACTTTTTTTTCTCAAACTGGTGAGGTTTAACTTGAACTTGTTTTCCCTTGTCTTTGCTTTGTGATCACAGTTCTTTTTTGTAACATGGTGCATATTACACTTTTTGTGTTCTTCCATAAATCATGGCATCAACTATTACAGTTACTATTACTATTATTTTTAGTTGTATTAAGTACATTATAAAATTGCATTCATAATTCTTGCTTTTAGAATATGAGGAATTTATGTATGATTATTTATAAGTGTTTTTATAGAAGCCTTTCAGGAGTATTGTTAAAGATACAGTACAACTGGCAGTATTTTTCCTTATTCTCAGCCAAGAGCAGTAAGTCAGACCCTGCATGAAACATCAGATTTCTACTGTCGAATCCAGTAATCATGTTTGAAGATGTATATCTCATCCAAATGGGGAAATCTTGCAATAATTTATTTTGTTCACATCACCTTCACTTTGCAGTGAAGTAAGCAGTAAGCAATCCTGTTTGCTGCATGCTGTGTGAGTAGTTTATGCTGGGACAGTTTTTTTTTGATAATTCCAGAATACAAATAGCCAAAAGTGAGATTACAGAAAACCAAAGAAACTGAAGACTTTCGGGTTCACGGATTATTCATGAATATCCAGTGCCCCTAAATATATATACATGTAGTCACAGACAATTCGGTACTTAAAAGAACAATAAAGAAAGCAATTTCTCTTAATTCCTTAATGCTCTATTGAAAAAATTAATTTAGAAAAAGTAAAATAGGAGAACAGGGTCGTCCGCAGATTTTCTGGAAAACATATAATTGCATGATAGGTGGCACAGGAATTGCGAGAAGGTGGTCATGAAATGCACGAGCAAATAATTGGATTCCTTAAGATGACTGTCCTTTGTGAAATCCAAAATGGAAACCTTTGCTTAAAAATACACAGACGTATTCTGTATTATTTCTTCATCCAAAATATCTTATCTTACAGATTTAAAACTAGAATCTAGATTTTAATATATTTGAATTGGAAAAGAGGAGGACTCAAGTAGAGACTGCTCATTATGAGCTTCTCTTCAGCGAGGTTATATATATTGTATTAAAGGGTCAATGAACTTAAAATATATTAAGAATTGTGCAATTTTAATTGTTAGCCATTTCTAAAAGGCTTATTTGGTGGAAGTTTGTATCCCAGCAGGATGGGTACCCTTCCTAGCCTCGATCCCCCAGTCTTCAATTCCATACTATTGATTGTCTTAAAGACTACTCTTGGGAAGAAGAAAGTTCGTCACTTAGCTCATAGTTGTACACCCTTTAAGAGCAGGTAAATTGAACCTGAAAAATGTCAGAAACTAATTTTAAAACAAGAAAATTATTACAAGCTGAAAAGGTAACAAAGATGGGTCATGCAAAATGGTATTAAAAATGTAGTACAGATGCAGCCATTCAAAGTGCGCGTTACAGACACGTACCGCAGGTGACGTCGCTCAGTATGACGCAAGATGACGCGGGGCACCGCAGTACGTGATTGGTTGACCGACAGGGGCACTCGTGGTCCGTTGGTCTGTCGTAGAAAGACAGTAAACGTCTTTGCTGTGCCCGTTGTAGGTATTGAATTTTACCACTGAAGGGAAATCTTAGTAGCTGAGCATAAAAAGAATAGGAGCATACTGTAACGCGTGTGAAGGTCATAAACGATATTAATTTTGGAACATAAACATACAGTGTATAGCTGGTCTTGGTACTTTAAAGAAAAAAATACACACCAGTATTCCATTTCTCCCTAAACATTTTAAGCTTCGAAGTCTTTAACTAACGCGATACCGGAGTCAACAAGCATACTTTTAGAATTTGATTAAAAGGGAATATAATATGGAATCGCGTATCTAAAGAATTTAATAATGGTATTCGTGTGCTGCGACAGGGCTGTGTAGGGCTGTTTCGCCTGCCTGTTCATGTGAGCTGTCTTGTAGACGTGACTACCAGCTGACAGGTTGTGTTTTCGAATCCAGCTGGTGCTGGTCTTTTCTTTTAAGAAACATTTCTTCGAAAAAATAGAATAGCGATATTATGGACAATCAATTGACTTTTATATTTCAAAATATCGCAACATGATCGATATTTGCGATATTTTGAACATATCTTCCCTTCTGACAGCGGTGCCTGCTTCTATTGTGTGTGTGTGTGCAACAGAGTAAATTTTTAATAGCGTTTTAAGCGAATAGGTAATTAGATTGCTCGTAAACCTAATCGCTTTTTCTACATAAACACAGCATGATTACTCTCTGAAAATGCTTTTCCTTTATTTTTAAAGTAGGCTCAGATTTCAACTATAGATCGTATTATTATAAACTTTCTTGGAAAAATGTATTTTATGTAAACCATGTTTGCTATTAATTCATTTAGGGCTAAAATACGTTCATTGTCTTCCAATCGAGTCGAGTTGACATTGGAAGCCTGCCACACCCGGACTGTTAAACCAACGCATTAGCACGTCAAAGCCCATTGAGGGTATTGAGCCAGTATTGGCTTTAGTATTCCCCCCCTCTCCCCTCAATTCAATTCAATTCAAGGTGTTTTATTTGCATGACAGATGGGTACAAGCAGTGTTGGGTATGTATATTGTAACGCTTACGGCAGACAGGCACTGTGTAACAGCCGGCGCACCAGAGCAGCGCACCGAGGGAGCGTCTGCATTTATAACTTGGTTTTTAAAATTAGTCAAGCAATATGAAGCATCTTCTTTTACTTTTGAGTCCCTTAAATACATTGAACACAGCTTTCTCACCACTTAAGATTGCTCTTGATACCATCCTTACACAAAGCAGAAGGGAGATTTTAGTGCCTGAGCATAAAAAGAATAGGAGCATACTGCAACGCGTGTGAAGTCCATAAACGATATTAATTTTGGAACTTAAACGTTCAGTATATGGCTGGTCTCGGTACTTTAAAGAAAACATACACACCAGTATTCCATTTCTCCCTAAACATTTTAAGCATCGAAGTCTTTAAGTAACGCGATACCGGAGTCAACAAGCATACTTTTAGAATTTGATTAAAAGGGAATATAATATGGAATCGCGTATCTCAAGAAATTAATATGCAATAACTGAGTCAAGGGACTCAGAGGATCCAAGGCTAGACTGAGTATAATAGGCTTCGGGCTTCTATTGTGACATCTACTGTAAATTACAGAAATGTTAAAAGTAAACAAAATAAAGTAACTAAAATGTGGTCTAAAATCACCCCTTTAGACACCCCTTTTACTTCACTGGTGTCAGATATGAAAGGCAATAGTCTCCCGTTCTGTCTGCTGTGTGTTGCAGCAGAGGGACTCCCTGCCGCTGAAAGGGGCAGAGTAACTTGCATGCCCTCTAGTACAGTTTACACATGCACGACTTTAAAAGCTAGCAAGACAGGTTTCGATTCACATTAGCTGGCGAGCCTTGTTAAAAAAACGAATGATAATGTAACATGCCACTGTTCATGAACAAAGTTATACTGAGATTTCCTAAGATACGCGATTAAAAAATAAATAAATAAAAATTTGAATCTCCCGCGGAACACATTCCATAAGAATCAGTGGTTTTACAGTATATATCGCCTTTAAAGGTGGCTTCTCAAAACGCTTTACGGGATAAAAACAACCAGAACAGCAGCAACAACAATATTGTATTTCGTTGCACTTTGAAAACCAAGTAATAACTTAACTATACAGTACGTGCAAACGTTTCGTATGTTGCTGTCGTGAATGTCTGCGTACCCATAAGTATCTTATTTGCCTTGAGTCTGTCTACAGTATCTCTGTCCCACTACCCCCATCTCTCCCTCAATTCAATTCAAGGTGTTTTATTTGCATGACAGATGGGTACAATTCTTGTTGGGAATGTATACTTTGATATTTACACCCGGCGCGGCACCGAGGGAGCGTCTGCATTTATAACTTGGTTTTTAAAATTAGTCACGCAATATGAAGCATCTTCTTTTACTTCTGAGTCCCTTAAATACATTGAACACAGCTTTCTCACCATCCTTACACAAAGCAGAAACTGTCCGATGACTCACAGTACAAGTGGAAAGATTACAGATTTTAATCGTCTTTAATTTTGTCTTTAATTTTGCCTGTGGAGTGTATCTTATTAAGCTCTAAATTGCATTTTGAGCGCGGTTTTTTACTTTTTTTTAATTGCATTTTGGGCGCGGACAGCACATACAAGGGTTAATGAACTGCGCCAAGAAATTTAAAATAGTATTCTTTAGGTGTGAGGGTAGGAGTGGACCGCAGCAGGCATAATCAGCAAACCAGGAAAACAAAGAACAGGACAGGTGAGATGTGTATCCAGAAAGCGAGTGATCAGAAAAAGGAAATGGAAAACGCAGAAAAAGAAAACGCTTTACAGGATAAAAACAATAACAACAGTAGTGGCTGGGCAAACGATTTTTTTTATCGAAATACAAATTGAGATACTGTACTGTATAATGATGTGCATGAACAAAGGTATACTGCAATTTTCCTTAGATACGCGATTAATGCTTCGTAGGAGGAGGCGGTCTTTTCCTCTTGTCTAACAGTTTGTCCACAAACAAAACATTCCTGTTAGACAAAAGGAATTGAAAAAAAACAATTTTGTCAATGAAAACCGGTGTGTGTGTCTCTCCCTGCTGGATGTTCCTCTCACAAACTGCTGAATGAATAAAATAATTTTATTGAAAATGCGTTTGCGATTGTCTGGTATTTAATCTGGTCCCTTTTAACTGTTTTTCGATCTACTGTATTGCTTTGAGATGCCACTTTTAAAGGCGATATGTAAAATAAAGTTTTTTTTATTATTGTTATAGAGAAACATGATCAGATTTTCCCTGGTTCAGAAAAAAGATCTAAAGTGCTACACATAACTTTCTTAATTCGATGTATTTAAAGCAGTGAACTACTGTAGGTGTCACATAACATTCAGAAATACAATCACGTATTTGACAAATAAAAACGATTATAATCTAATCCTTCCACGTTTGATCCCAAAATCCCAAGAAATATAAATCTTGACGGGTAGAAAGCTATGCTGAAAGTTTATTAAGATGCTTAGAAGACAAAGATACTGTATCAATTTATGTTGCATTAGCCTGATTATGATTAAAAAACACATATAATTAAACACGCGTTTGCGATTTAAATCAGAACACGATTTAAATCAATATCGATTCCATATTATATTAGCAGAAAAGCTTAAAACTACCACTTTTTCACACGCTATTTCACATGCTAGTTAAATACTTCGATGCTTAAAATCGTTAGGGAGAAATGGAATACCGGTGTGTATTTTTCCTTTAAAGTGCCGAATCCTGGAATCTGACTGGCTGACACCCCTCTGAAGTGGTTCCATAAAATCTGGTATACGGAAAAGAAAGCGTTGATAAATACAAGTGTCTTTTAATACACTCTTTGCTGTGCTCTTGAGGCATGACTTTTTGCATGACTCCAAGGCATGACTTTTTTATGTATAAACATCAGTATTTACTGCTATTAATTACTGTACGATTTATAGTTGAAATCTGAGCCTAGATATAAAGTTAGATATAAAGTTAAAATCTTGACAAAGCAATGTAGGAAATACAGAGAAAATAAATTCTTTCTGACATCTAAAATCAGTTTCGATCAAGGTCTCTAAAACGAACAAGAAAAAGAAGATTTTCGGAGGGCAATTACGCTGTGTTTATATAGAATAAGTGATTTATGAGCAATCTAATTTCTTGTTCGTTTAAAACAGTGAAATGTCAGCTGTAAAAGATCGCACCAGAAACAGCACTCACTCTGCCTGTCATAGACGTTCAGGAAAGGCTGAATGAAGTCATGTCAAGTACAATAATTCGGAGAACAATAATACCAGTTGTAGGACAGTATATAAGGAGGATAAGGATTTTGAAGTTGACTCGAAATCTGATAGGTAACCAGTGCAAGGACTTGAAAACAGGTGTAATGCATCCCTGATAGGATTCTTGCTGTCATATTCTGAACATATTGAAGATTGCTCAGTGTGGATTTAATTTCCCCAGTGAACAGGATGTGCATTTATTAATTCTAGAAAAAAAGCCTTTCTTGATTTCTCTAGTTCTTAGTTTCTCTAGTTCCCTTTAAAATAAACTATTATTCCACAATGCAGAGTATTACATGGCCAGTATTTACACATGATATTTGTGATTTAAAGAAATTAACACAAGCAGCTTTTGGAGATTTAAGTGTTGGCTGAGTTATTGCAGGATAAAAGACTAGAGATGTTGGCAAGAAGAAGATAGTTTGGGGAAAGCTGAGGAATACACTTATAACAAGAACACTTCCTAATGGGGTTAGGCATACTTTTGATGAAGATGATGAAGTTAACAGACTATATGTTTACATAGATACTGAAATAAGGATTGTATTTTAGATTATGTGTAGTTGCTGGCATTGAACTGTGTGTTGGATGCACATGAATTGAAGGAATGGGCAAACATAGCTGATGCGGATCCACAGAGCCAGCATATTAAGATGTTTATAATTAGAGGCAATTTGTTTAAATAACTAGGTATGGATACTGATGTGCAAGAGAGGTGGAAAGGCTGTTTCCTTAAGCCAGCAGTAAAAAATATTTTATTCTCAGTGAGATGCTGCCATTTCATAGTGGGTTTCTAACACTGTGTATAGTTCCATCCACACAGTGCCTTTACTTCCATTTCTAATCTCTTTATCCAGTACAGAGGATTTGGAGCCTATCCCAGTAAGCAACGGACACAAGGCAGAATACACCCTGGACATAGCGCCAGTCCATCACAGGACAGACAGACACAAACACACACAGACCAGGGCCAGGTTTCCCATAAACTAATTAACTTACCAGTATGTTTTGGAGTGCGAGAGGGAGTCATATCACACATATGGAGAAAAACCATGTAACCCAGAGAGAACATGTAAACCCCACACACACAGGATGGCAGGAATTGAACCTAGGACCCCAGTGCTGCAAGATAGCAATGCTAACCACTTTGCCACCATTATAAATGGATGGATATCTTAGTTATCTTTCTAGTTCACAGGTTTGCATGCATAATTTAATTTTGAAAGCCACTGAGACATCAGGTACTACTGTTGTATTTATGAAAAAGAAACAAAACAAAAAACATACTAACAACTGTGCCATCCTACGCCTTAGCTAATACATTTTATTATTCATAAACAGTTAACATTGTTAGCAAAATATTTTGAATTATATTTAACCCTATTTTTTCTTTAGTTTTGTATTTAACTTATTATATGATAGTCAGACTTAATGTATATTTGAACAATGAAAATATATTTTTACAAGATTTTACATTAAGCACTTAAAATTAATATGGTTAATAATAGTAAACTGTAACATGCTGTAACAAGATCGGTTAAACGGCGAAGAAAATGCTTTCAGAGAAAATGTTTCAGGTGTGAAGAACATAGATCTCCAATGCAATTTCAACCAAACCTGTTCCCACACACCCTGCCCCCACTACCATTAGAATATACACAAAGCACTCAAATCTTTCGAGCTAATGATCAGGTGACCCGAGAGAGAGCGAGAGAAACACCAAGGGGTATCACCAAGGGTATTAATAATACGATCTATAGTTGAAATCTGAGCCTAAATAAAAAGAAAAAGCAAGTGATTAGGTTTATGAGCAATCTAATTACTTATTCGTTTAAAACGCTATATAAAATAAAGTTTATTATTAATTTGCTGCACAGAGCGGTGAATATTGTTATGCATAAGACAAAGATAACGATCCTGATCAGTTTAGAAATCTGTGTACGCTGTAAGGTTTTTACTTCTTAAACTTTTAAAGTACACGTTTTGAATAGAAAGAAATCCTCTTCCTGTTACAGTATGTATAGCAAACTAGCACGTCTTTTTTCTCCAATCAGAGGGGTGTCAGATGGTGTCAGCCAATCACCATTCTGCGTTGGGTAGCAACGGGTGACTGTTCTCAGGCGGAAGATGTAAACAGCTTAATGTTCGTGTTAAATAATTTTTTAAAATTCAATTAAACGGGCACAATTAAGACATTAAATATACATATACATACTGTATACAGTACAGTTTGCATACGGTAATATGTTACGCGATTAAAAAATAAATAAATAAAACTGGAAGGTTCAGCACCAGCTGGATTCGAGCACACACCCTGCCCGTTGGCAGGCACGCACCTAGACCAGTCGGCTACAGTCAGCTCGCATGAGCAGGCAGGCGAAACAGCCCTACACAGCCCTGCCGCAGTACATGGATATAATCATACCGTTATTAAATTCTTGAGATACGCGATTCCATATTATATTCCCTTTTAATCAAATTCTAAAAGTATGCTTGTTGACTCCGGTATCACGTTAGTTAAAGACTTCGAAGCTTACAATGTTTAGGGAGAAATGGAATACCGGTGTGTATTTTTCCTTGTGATATTTTAAGCTCTAGTTGAATGATAGGTGTCGCATTTTAAATCATTTTCGTAGTTAGAAATTATGAAACGCCCTGTTAAAAGCAAGGAAGTTTTTATGCCCGTTGAAGTAAAACAAAATGCCTGACAAAGTATGGCTTGGACAGATTCCAAGTGCTTGTACAAATGTGCTAAAGAAATTATACTTTGAGTATACAGCTTGTCCAAAGTCATCCATTATTAATACTATTAGTAATATCTCCGGTAAAGGCTTTGATGCATAAATATTTCTGATAAAGGTAGGTTGTGTACTTTTGTCCAACTGAGCAATCTTGCTTTCATAAAATATACCAACATTTTAATGACTGAAGATTAACATGCTGTAATACACTGTTCAAAATTAAAGGCTCAAATGCTGTACATGAGAGGTTAAGCTCCCCCTGGCGGTTTTACAAGGTGACGCCGGATAGTTTCCGGCAGAGCGTCAAATGACGCGCGATTAACACGTCACACTGCGTGACACTGCGAGATGCCGCGCCACGCCCACCGGGGTATGCCGCAAAATAACGCACGCATTTTGAATGGCTGCATCTGTATTATTATTATTAAATTTAAAAATTCTTACACTTATATAGCGCTTTTCTGGACACTCCACTCAAAGCGCTTTACAGGTAATGGGGACTCCCCTCCACCACCACCAATGTGCAATCCAGCAGGACGGGTACTCTTCCTAGCCTCGATCCCCCAGCTGCATGATGCAACGGCAGCCATAGTGCGCCAGTACTCTCACCACACATCAGCTATCAGTGGGGAGGAGGGCAGAGTGAATTCATGGATTATTAGGAGGCCATGATTGGTAAAGGCCAATGGGAAATTTTGTAAGTTACACCCCTACTCTTGTCGAGAAACACCCTGGGATTTTTGATGACCATAGAGAGTCAGGACCTCAGTTTTATGGCTCATCCAAAGGACATCACCTTTTTACAGTATAGTGTCCCCGTCACTATACTGGGGCATTAGGACCCACAAAGACTACAGGGTGAGCGCCCCCTGCTGGCCCCACTAAAACCTCTTCCAGCAGCAACCGTAGTTTTTCCCAGGAGGTCTCCCATCCAGGTACTAACCAGGCTCACACCTGCTTAGCTTCAGTGGGTAGCCAGTTGTATGTTGCAGGTGACATGGCTGCTGGCAAATTAGTTGTTGCATTGTGCACATTGCATACTATTTTGTTGCCATAACATAAAGGACATTCTCTAATGTACCTTTCAGTAATTTCATTTGGAATTTATGTAAGTTGCTGTTTTTTAACTGCCCAAATACTTTTGACTATACATGCTAGGAAAAATATATACACTGTATTAGACTTTGTGCATGTATGGTGATGTTGTAAGCAAAAATCAAAACATGAAGGGAATGATAAATACATCAGTAGTTTGGGGGAGACAGGATTGAGAAGTATGATACTTTAACTGATCTTCCTTTCTGTCTGTCTACCTCATTTTACGCAATTCCTGGATGCCTTGTGTGTGTGCTCTTAATGGACCAGTATTGGACAGCAAGTGTAGTCCAGCATTCTCTTTCTAAAGAATAAACATTACAGTGGCTTAACCAATATTTCCTCCAGCAAAGTCCCAGCCACATTACTTGTCTTGCATATTTCATGGTGTGCCCTCTCAACCATAAGGGGACTCTTCAGTCTTGTCTTTCTCACTGTCAGAGGCATATTTTCCACTTAAGTATTAAGATGACTTACAGTCTAAAAATAGTTTGTCACTCTAAGAGTTTCACTATATTTCTCATAGCGTTATGTTGAATATCTGTTTTCTGTGTTATACTCATTTGATTAAGCTGACATTTAAATTAATATCTTCAGTTATGATATTGCCAGAAGTGACAGGATTCATTGTTGGAAATCTTTTGCAATGTCAACCAGCTACAGTGTATATGTACAGTTGTGTGTGTTATGTCTGTTTAAATGGCCTTTACCACCTAAATTGTAGTAATAATGATTGTGATCATAGCTGAAATGTTTTTCCTTATTTAAATGTTTTTTACACAGAAAATACATTTTAAGCACCAGAATTATTAATCAGCGGCTGCCAGATGGTGTATTCTTCTTTACATTTCTTCACTCCATCTGCATACTAAAAGAAATTAAGATAGACCCTGCAATTTACATACAAATGTGTATAATATTAACTTCATTTCACAGAGCAGTTGTGAAGACTGATAAGAAAATACACTTTAAGTAAATGCATTCTTAGGAATCACATAGTGTACACGTAAACATAATTGGAGTAATCTTTGGTACATAATTCTTAATGAAAATGACCATGAAAAATTCTTTTGTCTACGAAGAACTGTTAAAAAATGGATCAAAATCTAAATGAGCAATTCTAGGAGCTCTTACAGTACATAAATTGTGTTAAAAGAACATTAATGTGACATGCTGCCTCTGCTAATGCAGGGCTTGTATTACAAGATGCAGCATTAAGAGTCAAGTGATTAGATTATAAAGATGTATGCTTTGTAATGAAAAGTTTACACAAGAATAACGGAGTCTGATATTACAGGAAGAGTAGGGCTGTGATCACTGACTTCAGCTTTTAGCAACTAATTACATTTTACATATATATATTCTTTATTCTTTAATTGGAAGGCTGGTACAAGGATATGTAGCAGCTACAATAGTGTTATTCCATTCCCCTGGGTCACAAGGGCAGTGGAAATATTGAATTAAGGAGCAGAAGGATTGGATTTTTTTCTGTCAAAAAATAACTTTCATGCCTTCAGCTTTCGTGGATGTTGAAACGTCCCAATGCATGAATCACAGTTCTATAAGGCAAAGTCTTTGTTATCATATCAACAGTGTTTAATATTCATCTTAAGAGACACAAAATCCTGTGAAATCTAGTATGTTTCATGTCATTGTATGCTGTTTCTTTATTTACATTCAGAATATTGGCATATTTTCAACAGCATTTTATTCTCACGCTGTCATGTTATTTTAAGTGTAAAAAGTTAATTGAAGCAGTTTTGTGACTTATGCCCAGTGTCCTCATCTGCTTTTGGGGCTGTTTCATTCACTTTCTTCCAAGTTCCTGAAGTTGCTGATGGTTAGAAGTGAAATATTTCAGCTTTCTTACTGAACATTCTGCCATGTGTCTGTACACAAAGGATACCTGTGAGTATATACAATATATGCTTCCTGCACTTTGCTTTCAATATACACCCCTCTGGATTGCTGATGACATCACATACATTTTGAAAATGTGTAGAAGCACACATTTTCAAAATGTATTCTATGTTTTCAGAGACCTTCTCCCCTAATAGTTTGGAGTGGAGTTATCATGATGGACTTGTAATCTCTTGCTAGCAACCCAGTCAGAACTCACTCACTGTTCTGCAGTTAACCATAACCTCTTCATTTAAATACTTGCCGCAAATAATGTATCTTAGAACCTCTTCAGTCCATACTTGCTAACTACTCTGTTCGGTATTGTTCCCAGTGACGTCTTATTGTCCCAGTGCTCAGTCTAGCTTTATGATCTTTGTCTTGTTAGAGTGTATTTTGTATTATTATTATTTTATAGTTATGATTAATTTGTTGAATTGAAACAGTCTGCTCCATACAACCGTCTATATTGGCTTAAAGACTAAATGCAGAGATTAGAGAATTAGAAAATGCATCTGTTGTTTTTTTTAAACTTTGATAAACATTTTAAAGTTATATCAAATAGCTCTAGTGCTCATGGCATCCATGATCATTGTTTTCTTTTCACCTTGTCAATATAGCCACAAACATTAGGCACATATCCATTTCCCGTTCTTGTCTTTTCTTTTTTATGAGTGGCAGAACAAGGGCAAGGTTTTAGAGGTAGTTTAATATGGGCCAGTGGTGTTTGGAAGCCTGTACAGGCTGTGGCCTTATTTTTACAATTTGTAGGCTTTACACAAAAGCTGGTCAAAGTCAGCTGCATTTCCTAGGTGATATTAAGAATGATTAACTAATTTCACAGATCATGATGTACAGCTATTATCAATTGGGCTCTCAAAGGACAAGTTATACTTCTCTGGAATAGATCCAGATAATGGCAACCTGACCCATACAGTTGATGTAAATTAAGAAGAGCTGTGGTGCTAGTACACATCCCTGTGGTACTCCAAGAACTACATTACCCCAATTTGAGCATTCACTCCTTGCTTGTACTGTCTGTTTTCTATCAAACATTTCTCCATTCTAAAACATGCAATTACTCAAATACCTACTGCTTGTAATTTGATAATATGAAAAATATCATCTAAAGATAAAATCTAAATCTAAATGGAGGCACTATGTGCATCCCTAACTGTTTGAACAAGACCTACCTTTTCTAAATCCATCTTGACTAACCCCTTGGACTTTATTTTCAATATAGGTGATCCTTGTGTTTTTGCTTACTAGAATTAAAGAATCAAAAAGAAAAAAAATCTGAAATGTTTTGTTCACTGTAATACCCCTGCACAATGTAGTAGTGAGGCAGATGGTTCAGCCAGCTGGGTGCTACGCTTCAGTAGTAGATGAACAGGATCCCCTCCTTTGTGTATGAGAAGCACCATACAGATGCAAGGACTTATTAATGTAATCAAAAAGTACAAAATGTGCAAGTCAAAAAAGTTTACACAGAGCAGATTTTCACTGTTTAAGGCTATTACTACTAGTTTATCAGACACATAGTTTATTGTTCCATACTATTTTTCACCAGTACTGTCTTGGCTGTAGTACAGTACATTACACAATAGATTTTGATCTGGGGCATTCATTTTTTTGTTTGTGTGCAACAATTGTTTTTTTTACCATGTTAGTGTTTTGAAGTCCACATTGTGTGTTTTGTTCTTCTCATCTGAATCGAATGCTTTCAAGCACGTTTGTACAGAAATAGGGTGGGGTCATTGCATTTACAACTCATTCATAGAGACAGGATGGGGCACTGCACTGGAAAAGGTGTGAAGTCAGTGTAAACTGGTTAGTCCTGTTCTTTCTCTTTACGTCATGAATATTTTCTTTGTGTTTATCTCTTAAAAACCATCACCAGAAGCCCCAGTTATATGGTGTTTTTTTGAAGTTTTTGCAAGGGCATTCATTGGTGTTGTAAAATAGATATATGTGGATTGTAGAATAACCTATGTTCACTGGAGGTTGGTAGTGAGTGTAGTATTCACTCCTGACTGCTTAAATATAAGTTATTTTCCAGTGCCCTTAATTACCTTTGTTAACTACAAATCTTGTGCTGTTTCCAGTGCAGTGAAAATACGATAATTATACATTTGCCCTGTGTTAATTATGGATATCATTATCTTAGTATGTTATTTTTTTTCCTGTTGACACACACTGCAGCCTCACAAATAATTTCCTTAGTTCTTTGTGGCTCCGTCAGTTGCATTATACTCGCATGTACATTAAAACAGAAAACAAGGCAACATGGTAGGATATTATCCTTAGGCTTCTCTCGCCAGAGAGAAGTTGTTATAACAGGCTTTTAAATGACAGTATGGCAATACCATTGAACATTGATTTTCCTCTCGGTTTAGCAGACACAGCACTGTATAGCAGCAATGCTCTATATTCTTCGAGGTTAAGCACATCCTCCAGCAGATGAAAAGTAGCTCATTTACAAAAGAGGTATAAGATACATTAGAACAAGTAAAGGTTTATTCCATGCTGAAAAGCGAAAAAGAAAAAACAAGGTTTTGGCTGTGGAGCCTTCTTAAGGTGTCAATAAGATACATTAGTTTCCTCAGGGTGATACACCACCTGCTTGCATGAGCAAGAAACAGAAAGGCTTTTAGGGCTAAGCAACTTCCTGGGGTACATCACCGCTGGGCTGGACCTGTTTTCAAAGTAATGTCTCTCTTTGGGAGGTGGCCTAGAGTTTCTGCAACTTGTGACTCTTGTTGTGTGTGCTTTCATTCCAAGCTTTTTTGCATTTTATATGAAAGAAAAATGTGAAAGTCATGATTGCAAAGGTTTTCAAATCTTTGCTGTCAGATATCTAAATTAATGTAGGTGCACAAAATGACCTCACCTAGCCACACAATTAGTTGCAGCCTTTGTATGTAAAAACAGTGGTTCACATTTTATTACTTTATAGCGTGCAGTTAGCCAATAATTGATATTTTGTAAATTTCCAATAAATTTCATGCAATGCTGCACACAAAGCAAAAAACTAAACAATTGATATAAATATAAAATGATTCTAAAGGAAAAAATAGATTAATTTTTGAGATCACTCATGAAATGATTCATATGATTTCAGAATAAATATATTTGCTGTATCTCTGAAAGGTTCCACTGCCAGGCAGCAAATTTCAAGCTAAGCTTCAACCATGAAGACCAAGGAGCTTTCAGAACAACTCGGGGGTAAAGTTGTAGAAAGGCACAAATCAGGAGAAAGGTATAAAAACATTTCAGTCTCTGAATATCTCTATATATAATATATATATATTAGTATAAGGAACCTCCGACACTACTTAGATCTCTGCCTGGAAAGGTCAAAATTGGTTAAGGATCCCACTGTGGTCACCGTGCCAACAGTGACTTTGAAAAAGTTCAGTGGCTGAGATGGGAGAAAGTGTCCATGTGTCAAAATATCCCACTTATTCCACAAAGAGGGACTGATTATAACTGGAAAAAAAAACATCTCAACTCTGGTATGTGGTTTGCAAGAAAACACAGAAATTATACTGCAAACATGAGGCAAAAGGCTTTGTGGTCAGACAAGACCAAACTGAAACTTTATGGGCTAAATTCAAATATATCTGTTGCAGAACTTAACATAGTTCATGGCAGCATGATTATATATATATGTTCTCATCAGCAGGGACTGGGAATCTCATTTAGACTCCTGTGAACATATATGGAGCAAAGTATGGTCAAACAGTAGATGAAAACCAGTATCTGACCTAAAACTAGGACAAACGTTAATCTTTCTGCAGGATAATGATCCAAACCACAAAGTCAAAGTGACAACAGAGTGGCTTAAGAAACACCTGATAACTGCTGTCCATAAGCAATCCCTTTGCAGTGAGAGATCTTGAGAAAATCTGTCAAGAAGAATGAACAAGAATTACACCAAGCTAGTATTGGTAAAGACTGACACAAAAAGACTTGCGGCTACAGTTTCTGCCAAAGTTGGTTCCACCACATATTGAGTTTAATGGTCTTAATACTTATGCAATGAACATATTTCATTTTTTTTCTCTTCAGTTTTTTGCTATAACTAAACTTACACACAGATGTCTCCAATTTGAGCATTCAGGTAATGTATAAAATATTAAGTTTAAAATGGGACACTATAGAAGGGTCTGAATTCTTTTGCAAGGCACTCTTCTTGTGGCACAGTGTGCTAAGGAAATTCATATGTTCCTAGGAGCTGTGTATTTTTCAACCAGTCAGTTTTGTTCTTAGCTAAAGAAAACCTTTTTGCTAATAATAAGCATTATTCATCTTAAAAGAACTTCAGCAGGCTAAGGAACTCCTAGTTTTCCTCTTTCTAAAAGAAGCAATGATAATCTGTTGTTAAAAAGCTTCATGATGCAATTTAAATTTGTGTCAGAATCAGATCCCACTGATCTGTTAATTTGATCTGTTCCGTCTGTTAAAGTACATGATAATCCAAATAGGAAGGCTTTTAAACTGGGAACAGACGTGACACCCCTCATGCAAAGAGAGGCACTGATAGTTGAATCTCTAATCAGTTAATATTTGTGTCTCTGCATAAGTAAATCACAGGAGAGGGGGTCAGTGCAGCTGCCCCCTTGTATTCCCAGTAGAACATTTGGCATGATGAAGCGATCACAGCAGGATGCCAGTACATCATCACAATCTCATTACATTGCGAGATGCATGCGCAGATGCTGCTGTTGCTACATTAAATAGAATTGATTTAGACCTCTATCACAGCACATTTTTATCCAGACATACAATTAACCTCTTTGTTTTTAACAATTGTAAAATTGCATAAAGTTTCAAACTGCGTTACGTGACGAATAGGTGTTTGATCGATTTTTGGGATCGGAAAGCCACTGCAAGCCAAATGCTCGTTTGCTTTCTACAACAGTTTGAAAAACAAATGGAAGTTATTTTCCATATTTATCACGTGCAACCTTGTACCCATCACTTCTTTCGCACTCCCTGCCCGGACTCTACTGGGGATTTGCACGTTTTATTTGAAGGCTTCACGGCAGCTGACACCTGCTAGACTTGGTCTACAACCAGCACTAGATGGGTGTCCCTTTGGTTTTTGATATTTTAAATTAATGAAAGTCTTCTCTCAGTCAAGAGACAAAAACATAGAGAACTGTACATATTTGCTACCAAATACTAATATGTAGTCTGCCCTTTTAAAAATATATTAATTACTGTATGTCTTTCTTAATGTCTACTGCTTTTGGTTTTAGTATTATAGATTTGTGTAACTAAACTATTTCTGTATTATCATTTAAATTTGTTGGAAGCAGAATTGACAAAGACATCAGATAGAAGCTGAAACACTTAAACCTATTACGTTCTAATGTATCATTTATATGTTAAAGTGTTGAAACTGTGGTTGCGAGAATGATGCTATTCCCTTATTCTGTTCCCATTTCTGTGCTTCTGAACTGATCATTTGTGCAAATATAAAACTATATTAAAAATATTTTTTTCTCATTGGCTAAGTTCTTAAGCAAATTGAATTATGTTAACAAAATATCAAACAATATTCTAGCTATTTTTGTATTCTTGCGATGCTTGTGTATTGCATTTAAAATTACTTTGCAGACACAGCCTTTCTCATTTTGGGAGAGAGACATTCTACCTTCTTTTCTTAGACATGTGACTGTCTAGCCAATGTTACAAGACCTCTAGTCTCACTGACTTTTCTGTACTGCCTCTTCAGAAGTTTGGGTGGCAGCAGGAAAGTCCAGACAACTAAGCTCCTTTGATCTATGCCTAGCACACGCACTGACCTTTGTTCTCCTGTGGTTTATTTCAAGGGTGCAGGAATGAATGACTAGTTTCATGATAACAGTAATATTATTGTTTCTCTTGTTTAGTTTTTGTTCTGAAATGCAATATATGCATTATTAATTTTTAAATCTATTTTAAATCTGCCATTCATCCCACCCTTACTTTCTTCTTTTTATTGATTTTAAAAAATCGACCCCCGTACTGAATGTGTGTTTAAATATACCGAGAGACATTGAAGAAATCCAAGAAAACTGTATACAAGAAATCTTTTGTTACCTGGGGAATCAGTCATTTAAACACAGCAAAGTGACTGTTTTCTTATGTGCAATAGTAGTGTTATATGGGCAGAGCAAAATGTGTGTGTATGTGTTGTTTCATGTCTAAGACTGTTGTTTGTTTTTAATGTGTATGTTATGTTGTGTTATGTGTTTTTGTACTTTTGTATGCTGATGCCAAAAATAAGTTTCCACCTTTGTGGATAAACAATAAACCAAACCAAAGTGTTGGAACCAAGCCTGTAAGTATTTTTTACAGAATGGCTAGTATTGGTTCTCCATAGCAATCTTACTATAGACCAATTAACCGATTATAAAATACAATGTGAAGTAATTCTTATTACATTCAGTGACTTTTAGGAACTGTTTAATATAGTTGTATAATTGTGTTAAGTGCTGTTTTCCACAATCTGAGTCACTTTTGGATTGAAAAGACATGGGTAATGAGGTCAATTACAGAATCTGCTAAAACTGACATTTAATTCTCCTGTTGGCAGTTAAGTAATACTGTATATACAACAACTTTATCTTCTTTTTCTTCATAGTAATCATATACCTAATTATACACCAGTCTTTAGCTGCAGAAAAGACTAGAATTTAGACAGATTTAAAAACGGTTCCCATTTTTCTTAAACTTTTTTTTTTAATGATAATAAGCAGCTGTGTGCATTTATTTTCACTTTTCCTTTTTGCTTATAGTGGAGACAAATATGACTGCAGCTCCTACAGGCGTTTCTCACCAGATTGATTTCCGCAGTTCTCTGCATACAGAGATTCCCAAATTTTCTATTTTACTGTGGGATAAGATTTTTGTGGCTACAATCCCAAGTAAATTTCCCTCACACTCAAACTGAGTTATATTTCTGCCTGTGGCTTTGTTAAAGTATTTGAAGAGGAATGATGCTAACGAAACATCACTATTTCTGCACAATCTTAGAAAAAAAATATATTTGGAATAAAGGTAGAAATGTTTAAAATTATTTTGATTAATTGATCAATCATGACAAGCTGTGATGCACTGGAGAGACTTTTGACTGTTGCGAAAGCACTTAATCGCCTCATTATGGGTGGTAATGAGAGTTGTTCGGGTGATTAGTTGATTTGACCTGTTCAACGTCAGGCCTGATGAAAATGAAGAAAGGAAAGTACAGAAATCAAGCAATATACCCTTCTTGTCAAAAGTAGTGCTGCTCGGCAGCATTGATGCTTAGTCCTCTATGAATCAGGATTTTGCCTAAAGCACACTCATGGATGCCAGTTAATTGTGGCACAGTCTTGCAGAACAGTATGTTAATTGTTGTGGACAACAGACCAGTCAAGGCAGGCAGGAGTATCTCTCCCACAGGACTCCACTTGTAATTGACTAAGCATAACCTAACTGCATGGAATTTCATTTAATATTTTTGTGGTCTTATCCTGAAATAACAATATTCAAGCAAGTCAATGTATAGTTGCAAGAAAATGTTTGTGAACCCTTTGGAATTACCTGGATTTCTGCATTAATAACTCATAAAAATGTGGTCTGATCTTCAACTAAGTCACAATAATCAAACATTAGTAGAATGAGATGTATAGTCTCGGAGACCAGTGTACAGGTACATGATTATCCAGGCTATAAATAGCATTTCTGACACATGCTTTGTAGAAATGACTTTTGTTTTTTCCAGTGCTGGCCACATGTTTCTACCCTCGGACCGTCATAGTGACACCCCCTGTTATGCAGCCCTTTTGATCACAGATATTAATCAGCATAATTAATTTTCCTTTGATGTCACATTTTAATAAAATGTGAGTGAACATTCCTGAACATTTTGTATTTGCTGCTATAAGTGATGTTTATTTTGATGTTCAGTATAAATTATTACCATTAACATTGGTACTTGTCCTAACTTATCTTACATTCAGCAATGAGAATTATTACAAACAATATAGTTCACTTGTGGTTTTGCACAGAGTAATTTACTTGTACATCTAAAACTACTTTACTAGTTATGTGAATCTAGTATGGTTTTGGAAAAGATAAATCCTCCTGCTACTTATAGACTGATGTTCTTTCACTTAAATTATATATTTCTGCTGTTTTGCTGCAGTTAGTGTTAAAGACCACTCATTTCTGTTTTCTCAAATCCTACTAATTCAAGAGGTTAATGATTTTTGTTGATTTTCTAAGTATATTCTTATTCTCATATCTAGTCAATGAAAAACAGTTAGAAAAGTATTTTTTTCACTGAAGAAAAAATACTGTTGCTGTAAGAGATTAAGGTAGAGAAAAATAAGAAGAGCAAAAAAGGATTATTTTGCTGATAAGGGTTTCTATTTTTACTAATACACATAAGTAAATTAATTTTGGTTATTACCAATAATCGTAGTCATAAACAGTGTTGATTCGCATTTCTATTTCCAATTGGAAATCTTCTCAAATGGCATTAACACCTGTTGATATATGTACAATTTGCCTGTCTGTCAGTCAGCATAATCAAGCTGTGGAAGAGCACTGCTTTGAAGTTAAAACTTTGTCATTTTTAGGAGTTATTTATACCTGAAGTGTTTTCTACAAGCATGATTGCCATGGGTGTGATGAGAAATTTTGTTAAACACAATTGGATTTTTGTATCATTCCCAGTGACATTTAATAGCTTTTATACATTTTGTTTCAATCTAACATTAAGCCTTTTTTCTCTGTTTCTAGTCTTAATATAATGTGATAATAGTAAAGACAGGAACCTAGTTTTATATTAACTCTGTTCTTAATCCCCATTAGGCTTTACGCATGCAAACAGCTTTGACATTTATCTAACTAACATAAGATTTTAAGTGAAAAGGCATCATAATTGTCATTTGTAAATTATTAATCTAATGGATTTTGTAAAGTATTACAATAGGGCAGGAATTTACCAAACTATAATAGCGTTTATTAATGGTTTTATCTTTGATTACACTCAATTTAACCTTTTAAGTGACCTTTTTATCTCTTTTTCAAATGACTTTCTTTTGCAAACATTGTTAGAGCCAAGTGATGACAAGGTCATCTCTAAGCAGGAAGAGTTACAGCCAAAAAAACATATGGTGCTCTTTGAACATCCCAGTGTTAATTACTGTATCTTCTTGTACCTTTCTGAAAGCTGCTGTCTTTTGTAATTCTCTTGACACATGTGAAGCATTTTAATTGTACTTAAAAAGTAATTGTGAAAATATTAAAATGAAATGTTAATTGCATTTATTGTTAATGTCCACATTTCCTTAGTTTAAGTGGTAAAAAACGGATTGTTTTCTAATTTATTTCGTAGTCCTGATGTCTATGTGTTTTAGGCATAATCCAACAATGTATTCATGCTGAGATATAATTTAATTTTGATTTTTTTTCTTAACACATGAATATCGCACCCCAGTATTGTTCATAGAATTCTATATATAGGATTTTTTTTGTATTATTCTGTTTGTCTTTTGATATACTAAGTGTATGTTATAGACATTAGCCTTGACAAATGATAACAGTATGTCCTCTGACTGCATTCATATCAGGAATCTATCTTTTAGTTTAAGCCTCTCTTCTGTTTACAATCCATGTTTAAGTTAGAAATCTCTGTTGCTCAAATACTGGACCTTCCAATCCATTCAAGGTGTTTGTACAACAAGCTCTTTAACTGATTGATTAATTGTTGAATAACTTGATTAATTAAGGAATGTACCACAGTAGATTACAAAATGCAGTACCTGAGTGGCATTGATTTAGACCATTCCTATTTCTTCAAGCAACGTTTGATGATTGGGCAGCTCTCTTGTATTCCTTTTTCTTTTACCAGTTGACTCAAACCTTTATTAGAGGGTTATGATTAGTCAGGTGATCCACTACTGCTGTTTATCCCTGTTATTGACTGCAAATAATGTGAACATTGAAGCTCTAGAAGTAAGGGCATTTGAGAAAAGTGTTGGAGCATAAATTAGTAGTCTCTTCATGGGAACAAACATTTTAGAAGGTGAGGCCAGTGACTCAGTGGACTGTGCTGTGTAATGTTTGTTAAATGAATTGTATTCTGACTACTGTAGATGTACAGGCTCAGAATCACACAAGGGATTCCTCAGGTTACCTCTGTGTTAGTGGTTGTAAAGTCTCTTAAATTGCGTCATTATTAAAATTAGTTTTTTTTCCTAGTAATGTTTTGTGTTGTTCATTAAAGCAGTGCGATCTGCCAATGTGTTTAGGGTATATCTGGCATTTATTATTATTGTTATTTTTTATAGTCTTTTATTAATACTCTCTATTAAAATTATAAACAATAAGTAAAAACAGTACAGCTTTGCTTAAAAACAGTGTCAGGAGTTATATGAAAGGTTTTCTATCTCTTCCAGTAGATGTGGGGAGTGTGTAATGCTTTTCACATACCAAATGTGCAGTGAATAGCAACGTCCCTGAATGATTTGCCTAATTTGGGGGATTTTACCTAGAGCTGACAGGATTTTCTTCTTCTTCTTTTCAAATATTTCTCACAAGCTGCAAGAGATGAATACTTGTAACTCATTTTTATCCCAAAGTAATGCTTGACATTTTTGCCTACTTCTCTTTCATTTGCCCAGTTTATCTGAATTAGAATGTTCATTGCTTTCTTTCATGTGTGTAATCCATTGCAACACGTCCTGTAACTTTCAACAGCTTAGGTTATGAAGGATTTATATTTTTTGAAG
This sequence comes from Atractosteus spatula, assembly GCF_055471065.1. NCBI lineage: Eukaryota > Metazoa > Chordata > Actinopteri > Semionotiformes > Lepisosteidae > Atractosteus > Atractosteus spatula. The sequence goes on along the minus strand of NC_142713.1, from coordinate 50,131,284 downwards.
CAGACATTGTGTTGTAATCCATTTGTAAGTAAATAGTCATAATGTGGCATTTATACAAAACATGATGTGACAGATTTTTGTGTTAACCCAAGAAGTGGCTAACTAAGAAAATGAACTACAGAGCTACAGGGATTTATCGTAGTTATATTAAACAAATGAGTAGGCTTAATTATAATTTAGCATTTAATACTTGCAAAAGGTTGTGTAAATAAATTAATTTACGTCTGATAAAATCCTGTTTTCTGAATCAGGTAAGGTAGCACTCAATAAATTATTAAGGGTGAAAATGTTTACTCCATTTCATCCTCAATACCATAGGAAAAAGAAAATGCTCGATCGTTTACTGAATGTTTGTTTGTGCTCTTTGTGGTCGTTTTCTTTTTACTATGACATCCTGTCTGTATAGATGGTTGCCTAACAGCAGAAGCACCAGATTTTGTATCCATTTAAGACCGGTGAGACTAAAAATCATTTTTATGTGGCAGAAGTAAAAAGAGACCAGACATCTGCAGCTTAATATTAAGACAAACCCTCCTTCACCTTGGCAGCGCTGCAGCTTCTCAGAGCTCCTACATGTCAAGGAGAGAAATAATGTCAGGAATTTGGTTTTACATTTATATATTTTTAATCTGTAAGTAGCTTTATATTGGGGAAAGATAATTACAAACTATATTAAACTGTGTTAATGCTGCACATCATTATTTTTTTAAATGTAACTAGACGTTTGTGAGGCTTTGTGCTGTTCTTAAATGATAAAATAGTGGCTAAGAATTGAAAGTTACAGTGGGACCAAAATATATATATATAAGAATGCTGAAAATGCATTGTTCTGTTTAATTCCTTCTTTTTTACATATAAAGATGCATATTCATATGTATGTTCGTGTTAGGCACTTGGCTGGAATAGAACCTTAACTTACCGTATTTGATGTGCATTTTACTTCACCGTGATTTATGCTGTATCACTTTTCAATAGAAGCACTTCAGAACCTCTGGCTTTTGGCATCTAAAGTGCTGCAGTGAGAATGGCAAACAATAACTCTGATTGTACTGGAAGCAATTTTCCCCCTGCTATCTATGCATCTCCAGAAGTGATAACAGCTCCTTGTGCATTTTGAAACATTTCTGCTGCATAAAAAAAGTGAAAGTGAATCTTCAGCATAAGATCACAAAGATTTATGATTGCGGTTCTCCGGAAGAGAACATTTTTTTCACACTGGCTTGACAACACCATTTGTTTTAATTCTCTTGAAGTTTCACTAAATATATTATGAGCTTCCTTAGAGGCAGTGGCAAAGTAAGCTGAATGACAGTGGCTCAGTTTGGCCTGAAAGTGTTTGACCTCAGTGGTACATTGCCGACATTTATAAAGGATACGGCACATTGAGATCTATCGCATTGTGATGAGCCTCAGCAGAATTCATTTTACAAATATTTCAGAATTTAATCTTTTAAGGTTTCAACCATTAACTGACTAAATGTGATTTCTATACAGAAGGGTGGGTTTTGAACTGAGATTTTTCCTAGGCTTTTTTAGAGACTCAAACTGGCATCAGTCTTATTTCTCACCCTTATGTTGCATCGTGTAAATCATGGATCATTGGATTAAGGGTAGTGTTTTTTTATCTCATATTTTGTTTACATGGTGAAAGTGTGAACAAAAGGCACTGATTTCCAAATTTCAGAACTTGTTTTGGCAAGGTATATAATCTCTATACTCTAATCTAAGAGATGCCCCAACCACTCTCTAAATACTGGTTGATACTTTTGGTCCAGGACTCACAACAGTGGGACTTTTTATGCTGACGTAATTTTTGTAATCGTTAAAAATGCTCCTTTTATCTGTTGTAATAATACTTTGGCAACAAAAAGCACCTAGTGTTATGTATCTCAATCTGTATGTGTTTGATATAATCTTTTCAAACTTTTATTAGTTCTGTCTGTATGGTGTGATAAGTAATTTAATGTTTATCCACAAGGAAAGATTCAATGTCAATTATATGGATAAATCCGACAGGTAAACTAGCCTTGCATGTTATCTTAAACTCTTGTTTTTCGTTGCTGTCCAACAGCAAAACATTGGCAGAGTTATTGCTGTATGACAAATACGTTTTGACTAGTGGGGCATGTTGGTTTTTTATTGAGTAAACTGCATATTACTCTGCTTAGCATTAAAAAAACACACTTATAACAGCAATAAATTCTCAAAGTAATTCTGAAGGTCGTAAAGGTAATATTTTTGTAGCAGATGCCCTGACATTTTATTATACGTGTATTAAATGCACGTAAGTAAATTAATGTTGGGTATTAATAATAATCGTACTCATAAACAGTATGTTTTTTTCACTGGCCTTTCTGGTCCATCTGGTCACACGTTGTACCACTTCATCCAATAAATGTTCACTGAAGCTCAATCTGGAGAGTGGAGTATCCATGAGGTGTCATTCTGGGAGAGACGGGGCTCTCAGTCCTCTGTCAGGACTCCTAGATTGTGCCCTGTTGTTAACAGTCTACATTTGGTTGTAATTTTGGGAACACCCCAACCTGTGAGGTTCAGTACATTAACATAATATAGTCTGCAAATACCAATTTCATTAAATCATTCTCCTCAATATAAGCAAGGCATGGGTGTTTCTTAGTAGTTTTTTTCTCAATTTTTCACCAAGCTTGACAATCAACAGGTTAAATCACTTCATCGGCTCGTGCCTAATCAGAACTCCCAAATGAGTGATTTTGTGCCTGTCATGCAAATGAAACATGTTCAGTCATGAATGATCAATTAATCATGGCATCAGAAACATTTCATCATTATTCCAAACTCAGAATCTGTATTTTTCTAAAAATATACTTCTGAAGCTCAGTATATATTCCCAAATAACAAATTCGAACAAACTAAATAGAACACACATAATCTATTTGAACTGACACAGAACACCCATTAAGTACAAGAATGTGACATCAAGACACAGAATACAAATTAAAATGGTCAAAAATGATAATGTATTCACCAAGAGATTCCAAAAGATATAGAAAACTGTGAAAAAAGCACCATTGGAAAGGAAATAAGTTGTTCTTTGTTCACAGTAAAAAATATGAATACTGAAAGTTGTTTTTTGATGGTTCAACAAAAACTATGACCTGCTGTACAAAAGCTTATCTGGGCTTTAATCAGTGTTCACAACAGATGCCAATAAATAATTCTATGGGAAGCCCTGACCACCCACTTCTTCAGCCAGTGTAGTTTTATACATGCCTTTGGCTTTGCTTTTCGACACCTGCCTTTATTTATGGCTGAATTCCCTGCTGCTCGACACAATTCTTCATTCCATCCTGACATAACTAACGTGCTAACAAAAGCCATTATAAAAACAGTGATGGTAGACAAGTCTAATTTCCTAGCTATTAGCAGCTGTAATCTTACGGTGATGAGGTAATATTGTATTAATGACTTCCCCACATGATGACCTTGAATACAATTTGTTCTGCCCAGTACCATAAACGTACCACTCATCCACACAATTAGGTAGTGGGTAGCACAAGGGAGTTCACATCCACTGCGTTGAAAGGATTTTTAGATAGTGACAATAGAAATTAAAATTACTTTTATGCACGATTCATGTTTGCTTTACAGGATATATAATATTTTTGTTAGACATGCACAGGTGCAGCTTTGTATTGGTTGTGATTAATTTGGCTGACATTTTTATACAGAAAAGCTAACATTTATACCCATATATACAGTACAGCTGGGAACTCCCAAGATCTTTAATCGCTATAGCACGCTACAGTTTCCTCAAACAGAGTTTGATTTTAAGAAGGAGATTTGTGCAAACTCTATATTCCCTTTGGTAGATAGAAGGTAACAGGATGGTTTGGGTTACATTTTCTTATGTCTTTCATATGTAGAGTTATTTCTTACTCGGCAGAACAAGCAAACACATCCACTGATTTAACACCAAGAATAGAAATGCATTCATAATTTTTCAAGTGGGGAACAATAAAAAACAATTGATTCTGGGGAAATTATTTATTGATATTCGAAATAAATGGAAAAGATTATATGTGTTGTCTTCAAAGGTTCACTTTATTGTGTTGTATGCAAGATATTTTCATTTGCATAAGCAGAGATGTGATATATGTGGATGTCTAGCATGTATCTGAATGATGTGACTCTACAGATTCAGTCATTTAGGTTGATATACTAACAGAGTGCGCTTCAAAACCCTTCAGACCTGAGCATATGAGTTCCAGTAATTTATGTCTATGTAATGCATGGCAGTAATCTCAATGGGAATTTTCGCTAAACTGGAAGAATGCATTAGAGAGGTTGTACAACAAGTGAAAGTGATCAATATTGCCCCCGCTCACATTCCAAATAAAGGATAATCCCAGCAAATGGACAAGGCTCTCTCTGAAAAAGGAAAGGCATTTACTCAGAGAGATGAGACCCATCAGTGCTGTGCTTCAGTATGCTAGATGGCATTGAAACTAGTGAATGGATAAGGGCTTCAGAAAGTGCCATGGATGATGTTCATAAGTAGAGTAGAAATGAGGAAGCGAAGTGCACAATTAGCAGATGAAAGCATTGTAACATGCAAGTTAGAAGAATAAGATTCATTCTTGGTTTCAAAGCACTTACATGAGGACATTTTGACTTTCAGCATGCCATCCTCTATAGTTCTCATTTATCTTTTAAAAATTGTACCTCTGTTTGAGATTTCATAGCAAAACTGCAAATCTGTTGAAATATTAGTGTACAGTTTTGTTTTTGCACTGTGTCCTTCTGAGGAGGTAAAGACATTTCTGCGTCTTTCAATTAATGATATACTTCAGACTCCTTTCTCAAGTGCAACAAGGTTTTACAGAGCTTGTTATCTTCCTTTGCCTTCGAGCAACAGTACTTTAAAGGAATGTAAATGTGTTGTGTGAGTGTCATATTTTTGTACAGGGCCACCAGGATAAGTTATTCTCTTCCTGAATGCGTGGTAAATGCGCTTTTTTTTCTTCTCTTTTTTTTGGCAGGAAATACAGCTACAACCCAGTGTGTGCTGACCTGCAGAGACAAATCGTGCAGTGTTACAGAGAGAACCCAGGCCAAACCCTCTGCTGCTCCACACTGGCTCAGCTGTACCTACAGTGTGTCAATACTGCTAAACAGGTAAGGCAAGTCCCAGACTGCAAAACTGCTTGTTTCCTCTGTCATACAGTATGTATGTTTGGTAGCAATGATTCCTAATTCTCTTTCACTCTTAAAGTCATGAAAATAGTTTGCTACTTTTAACTCACTCCTTGAGTTTTTAAACCTCTTGAGAACAGCAGTATGCAAAACAAAATCACAGATGGCAACAAAACCTGAAACAAATTAAATGGAATTTTAATGAAAGTGTCTTGAAATTTCTTGTAACTCTACACTTCTTGTTAATATTTACGAGAAAGTTGTATATGTTTATTATACTTCTGCAGTTAAATAACAAAGCAAACAAAATATATATAAATCTTAGTGACATTGTAGTTCCATGTTACAGTAAGACTTATCGGGTGAAATCACAGGTCATTATTATCCTGATATTTGCTTTGGCACCTTATGGGTTTTTCCAATAAAGCTGATACTACAGTGCTTTGCAAAAGTACTGTTTGGGATTTCACATTTGTTACTCTAAGGCTTGCAGTCTAGCTTTAATATTTGAGTTAGCCAATGATTTGTACTATACTTTGCAAATTTCAAATAAATAAAATCCATGGTTTTATACTGTACTTTGAAGTAGCAATTAATATTTGTTAGATTAGAAATCTACTTCACACATTGAAAGCAAAAAACGTTTTCAAACAAATTTTTTGAAGTCACTCAACAGTCATTTGTGTGGCCTCTGTCTCCAATTGTCTGTGATTTCAGAATAAATACACCTATCACTTTAAGGTGTAGTGAAATTTCAACCATGAAGAGCACAGAGCTTTGAGCGTGGTGACATTGATCATTACGATGTGTAAGGCATCCAGACACTGCCTAGATCAGGCTGTCCCTCCAAACCGAGCAGCCAAACTGGTTAGGGATGCCACCATGAGGCGAAAGGCAATTTTGAAAGAGTTACAGAGTTCAGCAACTGAGATGGGAGAAAATATCCATGGGTCAACAATATCCCAGTCACTCCACAAAAGGGTCTTGTAGGGAACTGAAAAAAAAATCTCATCCACAGAGAATTAAAAGCTTGTCAAGACAGATGGGAACATGGATTGAGCAAATTACTGGCAAATCTTGCCAGGAAAGTCTTGCCAAAGCTATACCAGAATGGCTTAAGAATAAGAAAGTGAATGTCCATGAGTGACCCATTCAAAGACTTGAATCCTATTAAGAATCTGTGGAAAAACATGAAAACTGCAGTCCATAAACTATCTTGAAGCAACCAGTGAAAATTTGCCTTGAAGAAAAGGCAAAAATTGTACCTGGTGTTGGAGGACACTTAAGCAAAAGACCTATGCCTATAATAGCTGCTATAGGTGCTTCCACCAAAATATTCACAAATATTCACGGGTCTGATAACTTATGCAATCAACATATTTGTTTTTTTTTCAGCCATTTACTGTAACTTATCTTACTCTTAGAAGTCTTCATTTTAAGTATTCAGGTTTTAATAAAATATTAAGTTTAAAAAGTGTATGTATTATTTAGTAGTTTCAAAAAGGGACTCAAAAGGAAGGGTGGAAATAGTTCTGCAAGGCACTGTATATTGTTTGTGTTCTTTTAGAGAGTATTTGACATTCACTCTGAATGTAGTATTTTCACTTTCTAAGATACGTAATGGAAATAACGGTTGTCAGTCATTAGCATGTAAAGGCTTTATAGTCATTAAAGACACTTCCTAATACTAGTAGCTGTAAATGCAACCAAAATGAATGTAAATGATCTGTGTTCTCATGTTCCTGGAATTAAGAAATAAAGAGTACTTGATTGCATATTAACATGTAATTCTGCATAGTGAATGAGATAGTAGGGCAGAACTCTGCTATAGGTCAAGGATTTTATTGTAATGATAATTATGACTTTCGTTATCCTTGCATGTAGATAACATTTGGACCTGAGTGCTCTTTATTTCATTCAATGATTTGTAGACCTACAGCTCTAAAGTGTTATACAGATGATTATGTAGTTAATTAAAAAGTGCCTGCAAAAAGCTTTATAAAGTTCATACTTAAGAAAGTTGTGCAACATAAGCGCCATTAATTGTGCCATTCAGAATTGGTGATTCTAAAAACATTTTTTGTCAAAATTGACTGACTTGGCTTGATTAATCAATTTTCCCACTGCCAACTACTTTTTTTTTCATTTTCAGTTGCTGCACACTATTTACAGTAGCTATAGAAAGTCACCACCTTCTTTCAAAATGTTCACCTTTTGTTGCCCTAAAGCCCAAAAAGAAGACAAATAAAATCTGACTTTTTCCAGTTATATTTACAAATTGTACCTTGCAACATCCAAGTGAAAAAAGAAAGCATACTGTCTGAAAAAAAGTAAAAATAAATAAGTAGAATAACTGGGTTGGATAAGAGAACACCCCCTGAGTTAATACTTGGTGGAAACACCTTTTGCTTGTATTACAGCCTTGAGTCTGTTTGGATACACTTCTACTAATTTTGCACACCTAGAGGGAGGAATATTTGCCCATTCCTCCTTACGGAATTGTTCGAGCTCAGTCAAACTGTGTGGTGACCGTTGATGGACTGCCCTCTTCAAGTCATTCCAAAGATTTTTGATGGGATTTAGGTAGGGGCTCTGACTAGGCCACTCAAGGACATTCACCTTCCTGTCCTTCAGCCACTGTTCAGTTGCTTTGGCGGTGTGCTTTGGGTCATTGTCATGTAGAAAGGTAAACCATCTTCCCATTTTCAACTTCCTGGCTGAGGGCTGCAGGTTTTCTTAAAGAATTTGCCTGTAGTTTGAACCATCCATCTTCCCTTCTATCCTGACAAGTGCCCCAGTCCCAGCTGAGGATAAAACACTCCCAAAACAGGATGCTGCCACCATCGTGCTTTACTGTTGGAATGGTGTTCTTCTGAAGATAAGATGTATTGGGTTTTCGGCAGACTTACTGTTTTGCATTCCGGCCAAAAAGTTTGATTTTGGTCTCATCTGACCACAGCACCTTTTGCCACTTGGTTCTTTTAGCAAAACATAAACGAGACTTCATGTGGCTTTTTTTAAGGAGTGGCTTTTTTTCTTGCCACCCTCCCATACAGGCCAGATTTGTGGAGAGCTTGTGATGCCTTGGTAAAATGGTTTACTTTTATATTTTTCCAGCTTTTTTGAGATTATTACAAGGTTGCTTCTTTTGTGAGGTGATTTTTTTAGATTATTTGTAAAAGATTATCTTTTTGGTTTTAATTTTAGCAGAACTCTAGATTCTAGATTAAATTGAATTTTTTTTTTGCCCCTCTTTGGGTTTAAAATGTCTTAATCTACTTTATGACTCCCATCACCCTAATAACCAAAGAAGCAACTATTATGGTAGATGTTTGGCGTTTTCAATCTGGTAATCCCAATTGGATTCATTAAGACGCTGGGCCTTTTAGGATCAAGTTAAACCCAAACAATCTCCATTTGTGAACCACACTTCATAGTTAGCATGATTGGTTAGTATTTATGAAGTTGTGCCAAGGTGAGGGTTTGAAGCCATGAGTTTTTCCCATTGGTTTTGCCATTGAAAAAGGCAACTGTGTGGTGCTTCCACTGTTGGTCCACGTGCAGATACTGTAGTAAGGCAGTGTACTTGTGATTCACAAATTACTTAGTGTGCACTTAGATTGATAAGGGTGCTGGTAAAGCATTGCCAGCCTTCTCTAGGAATCTGAAGATTATGTCTCATTTCTTGCAGGTATTCCATCCTTCTTTTAATTGATAAAAATATTAAAAAATACTCCTATTACTGTATTTTATCCATTGTACGTCCTTCGTTAAGCCTTTGATTTCTGATCCATCTGTTTCTTTTACATCCCTGATGCAATGTTTTTCATCTTTTTCAGTCTTTCTTTGCTACTTTCCAGATGACAGGAGCAGTCATTTGTTACCATTTTCTTATCTGAGATTGAATCTTACTTTATGTCATAAAGCACAGCAGTCTTAGTGAGCGTACCAACTGACCTTTTTATTAAAAAGAAACGAAAGTACTCAAATGGATTTAAGGCCATGTAAGAAGCTGAACTTTTCTACTACTACCCTAAAAACAAACACAGTTTATATAGGTTATTCCCTGGTGGTAGTGTATGTAATGAAAAACCACAGGTCCAGGATAAAACACACTAGGAAACACAACACAACACAACACATCTCAGAACTGGGAATTCTGGATCCCTGACTGAAATAGACATATTACTGTACATACAATGAGGTTTGAGTAGGGGACAATGTGAGTGTGAAGGCAGCAAACGAAAGAAGAGGTTTATTCCATGTGAAAAGGTAGAAAATGTTTCAACTGTATAACCTTCTTCAGGAGTGAGGGAAAGCAGGAATATGAGGGGAAGAGGAGGATAAGGAGGAGAAAAGAAAAACAACTTTGTATTACTGCTCTCTCCCTTATTCTCCTGCACACCTGATGAAGGTTGCACAGTTGAAATGTTTTTCTTCTTTATACTTTTCAGCATGCAGTTCGCCTCTCCACCAGTTCCAGGATATCAGTATGAGAAGCATCATTTCTTTAAAATCTGATTAATCATATATAATCTGATCTGTTTTGACGTCTGAGTGACCCTGTTATATCGTTTAACTTGATTATGGAGGAATCCAGCGAGGCTCTGTGTTAGAATCATTTTATTCTTCTGTCGGCAACTAATATGTGACTGTCCGCATAAATTTTTCTTACTATATTCTTTATTCTGTTAGGGTTTTTTGAATCACTGATAAAATAATAAAAATAACCAAATAAAAAAATCTAATCGGATTCACTGAAAGTTCAATATAACTCCTAGGCACTTCTTCAAAGAACATTAAAACCTGCCACAGAACCGGGGGCCGTTAAAATGAGATCCCTGGTTAGTGCAAAGTTAGAGGAGTGGGGCCCTCTGAAATGTCTGATAAATATGACATGGGGCTAGAAATATTTAAAAAATATTTAATTTTTTTTCTCAGATTCTTTCCACATAGTTTCAGAATCCTATGTCTGTATCAGTTTAAAATAAAATGACACATAATACTCTCTGTCTCAGAAATGTGTTGTTTACTTGAGTCCATAAATTAAATGTATCCAGGTTGTGTACACCTTTAGAATCATTGACTTGGATAAATTTAATAGTAAGCTAGAAAAATCAAAAGGTCGATGATAGTTAAATTGTTCTTGGAAACAAGAACTGCAAACTAATTTCCATTTTCCTTTCTACGATATTCCCATTAAGATGGATGGCATTATAGGTATTTTATTCCCAAGTATCAAATGCAATAGCCTGTATCAAATTAATATCGATGTGGAAATGCATGTGTGTAGAATCTGTAACTGCTCTTTCCAGGAACATTGAATTGCTTTGTTTTTTTTTCCAGAGCCAGTTGAGAAAGGGAGGTTAACCACCACCTTCAGGAGAAGAAGGCCTCCCCTTTGCTTTCAACATTATTTATCGTTAACGAAGAAAACATCTGTTCAAGAACAGTCAAGAATGGCCAGAGACTGCAGCAGCCAGAGATTTTATCAGCATCTCATTTTCTACTTAACCGTCATTGTCATTTTTGTACCCAAATACCTTTACTATGAATGCTGTTAGAAGAGGAGAGGAGTTTGAACAGCTGAAGCTAAATAATGCATTATTTGCTCATAATGTATAGACCGGCTGGTTGCTTTAAAGATAGAAGAGATAAGTTCCTCATCAGCAGGGAAAAGCACCATGTTTTCTGTTTAATTCAAGAATACCCTCCACTTTAGAAGTGAATGATGATTTTTTTACAATGCTGCTGGTTTCTATTCAAAGTTCATTTTCTTTATGTGAGTGTAAAAAGAAGCTTTGGGTTGACTGGCTTTGTTAAATTGGAGTTTCATTAAGTCTTGACTTGTCCAGAAGATTATGACTGTTTCTGAACAAATTGTATCAATAATATATTTTAAAATCAAACTTTTGTCTGTCATTTTTATAATGCCATTGATGTTACACTTTCCTGAAAAGTATTGTTCAGCATGGAGAGCTGAAAAAACACAGACGGCTTATTTTTGTGAGTTGCGCTGATTTTTTCTTAAACTCCAGCGTTAAAAATATATTGTGCTTTTCCACTCAAAAAACAATGTACTTCTGAAAAGTTTCAAAACTAAAATCTGAAATCAGCTGAATTTCATAGGAATATAGAAAACAAATATCCATAGAAATATTCAGTATCTGAAAAGATAAAAATGGTTACAAACACGAGTAGACCATTCGGTCTGTCTAGCTTATTCATTATTTAGAACCTAATTAATCTTAGGATTTCGTCAGACTCCCACAATCCTTTGTGTAAAAAAGTGTTTTTTTCTCAGTTCCTAGTTTTGAATGCATTTCCTGTACTTTCTACCCATGTCGTCTCGTTATGTTATTCACATTTTTTTTACTTAAAATATATTTTATAAAGGAAAAGGGTGCAAATCTAAGAGCAGCTGTTTCAGTTAAAAACCATTTAATTTTATTACTTTTCATTAACCTGCCTCTTACTGTTGAAAAATGTGTAAGTGTTTGTCCTCTGCCAAGAAAACTAATTACTAATCCCTCTCCCCAATGCAGCAGTGCTGCTGGTAAACATCAATAGATCGCCACCATTACATTAAAAACTGCCAATTAAAATATTATACTCGACTGAGGTCTTTTCCTGTAGGTACTGCAGTACTTTAAATAGTTTAATTATAAGTTTTATGTAGTTTAAAAATCCAGTATATATCCAGTACTGTTTTAAAGCTATCCATTCTGTCTACCATGTAGCTCATATTTAAGCTAATTATATTTTGTATATTAAGAAAATACAAATATTTTTTTTTCTTTACAAATTCATTGTCAAACAAGTCCCTCACGCCCTGCATTTGCCAATGTTAATGGTTGTGTGAAAGGATCCCAGATGTCTGGGTTACAAAAACTCAGCTGCAATTAAAAAAAAAACAGCAGGTCCTGATGTGTAAAATGCAAAACAAAACCAACTGAAAAAAAATTCAAATGTTAAACAAAATATTTAAATGCCAAGAAATGAGTAGAAATGCTCATTAAAATGCATCTTAACATACAGTAAGTCAAAATTGCTAGGAGAAAACGCAGACTGAAAATGAATGAGCCAGGAGTGTACAGGTGAACTGAATGCAAAGGCAGAGATGGTTAAATAAAATCACATAAGAAAACTGAAAAGGCTGGAAACAAAATACGAAAGCTGGCAAGGGAAGTGTGGTCAAATGGAAGGCCTTCAGGATTTTCGTCTCTCTGTCCGGCACCCTGGTCGTGTTCATCCTCCCTTCGCAATTGACAGGGGAATTGCTACCTTAATTGAAAATGGTCACACAAACATTAGCAGATATCAAGTTACAAAAATGGAACTCACAGCATGTGTGCTTCCTCTTAGTTTATGCTCTCAGGCAGTCACAGTGCGCAAACGTACAATAGTCAACAAACAATTTCAGCCGCACAGGCACATTCTATTCAATTTCAGTCATGGAATAAAAGCACAATTGGAATTGTGGAAAATATTAGAAAACCATTCCTTTTTCATTTGAATTGTAATTTGGTTCTATGAAGAGAAGGTAGCATTAATTAAAATAATAACAGACCTAATCTGCAGTATTTTCAGTATATTCCATCTCTTGTCGAATTAATCAAGAAAGGAAATGTGTTGCATATTGTGAGCTGTCACCATCTTTTGTCTTTTGTTAGCTTGCGTGCTTCGTTGCGGCTTAAGCTAATCCTAGGATGGATTTCTCACTGCCTTTGAACAAAAGTAAAGGAGCTGGCCCAATTCACTCTCTTAACTACTATTTGATTGAGCTACATCATAGCTCGGGCTGGTCGATATATCCTGATGCAAAGAAATATTACTTGGTAAGGGATGATGGTTGAAGAGGCAAGTATAGAAGTGTTTTTTAACCATTCTACATTCTTTGTCCTGTGCTGGCATATCTTTGCTTTTTTCATAGTGAGGTCCTCCAGTGTTTAGTCTGAATTATGATCTCTACAAAACATTTGAGGTATCCACAGGGATATTTTTCCCCTTGTTCTGATTTGCACAAGCCTTTCATTTTGCCTTGTGCTTAATCTTCTGTTCTTTATCCATTCAGTAACTTTATCTGATCCTGAGCTGTGGCTTATCTCTTCCTTACGATTCCAAGGATAGTGTTGATAAATCAAAGGTGAGTTCCTTTCTCTCCATCGAAAGCTAATGCTCGTACCTTTCAGCCAGGGTTTTCAGATGCCTCTTTCCCAGAGGACTGCAAAGCCTCACTGAAATTTCTTTTCGTGATGCCTTTGCCAGTTTCCAGGCATTTCTTTTGCACAGCAAAGTTTTCTTAAAAGGTTTTCTTCTCAACCCCAAGAGGGTTTATAGCATCAAACTGCTAAACTACAAGATTTCCTAGTTGTTACAATCAAATATTTTTAACTTTTAACATGTCGCTGACACATTGCTAGCAAGTGACTGAATTCTGTGGGTTTTGATATGTCATTTTTGTCTTGGATGAATATTCAGGATACACTGAGCAGTATGCAGCTTGCTGTAGCAAACACAATTTAGCCCTATAGGCAGAATGCTTGATGTTTTGTGACTCTACAAGAGCCAACGATATTTAAAGTGTCCATTCAGTAAAGCTCCAAATCTTCGCTCTAGGATAAAACATATACTCACAAAAAAAAAACTAAATGCCTTTTATGCACTATTTAGGCATGCCATTTGGGCAAAAACAGTTCATTATTTTAATGACTAAACAGATGGCAAACTCTTCTATAGTCATAGCTTTATAGCTCAATCCATCACACTGTAACATCGTCAACCATTTTTTTCCAAGTCATTTATAAACTGGTTATTTTTTAAACTGTAGGTTTCCTTTATTCCTTTTAGAACTTGGAAAATATATTTTTATAGGAATGAACCCCGTGGTATGTAAGTGGGTATGAAGGTATTATTAACAGAGCAGAAATTGTATTCAGCACGTATCTACCATATGGAAGCTGAAATTATTTTTGTTGGATGTTATATAAATGTTTTAATTCCTGCAAAAAAAAATGAAAATAATCTCGATGTCACATTAACTCTGGCTGTACATTAACCCCCCCATCTGTACACCATTAGACATGAATTCTCACTCAATTCTCTGCCCACCTAAGTATAAAAAACAAAAATCTGAACTTGATCAAAATAAGGACGTTCTGAACATATCGTAGTCACAGCAGTCCTCAAATTCCCACAGTGATGGAGCTGGTTTTCTACTGTAAGGTATCTAGTGGTCAAGGGCAAAGGTAACATTTTCACACAGCAAATGAGTTTCTACAGATGTGTAGCTCGTGTGGCAAAATGTTGAATGAACCTTTGTGGGCGACTGTCACAACTGGCTTGCGGGAGACATATTTGTTGTACATGAATAAGCTACAGTAGTAACGAATTCTAGTGGTAGTGGTTAGCACGACAGCCTTGCAGCCCTGGAGGCCCCAAGTTCAACTCCTGGGGTGCTGTCTGTGTGGAGTTTGTATGTTCTCACCTGTTTACATGTCCATTTGTTCCGGTTTCTTCCCACAGACCAAAGACTTATTGGTAGGTTAAGTGAATCCTGGAAAACCCGATCCTGGTGGCATGCCTGTGTCTGTGACGGACTGGCCTTCAGTCCAGGGTGTGTCCTGTCTTCCACCCGTTGCTTGCTGGGAAATGCTCCGGCTCCCTCACAACCCTGTATTGGATAAAGCAGTTAGATAATGGATGTAAAATTCCCAAATTATGCATATGCCTTTTTAAAAACAAGCTTCATATTTTATTCAAAACCTTAATGCTCGAACTGGAGACTTTTAAGGGTGAGATAAGTTGCAGTAAATGTCAGTAAATTCTAAAGAAAAAAATGAAATATGTTGATTACATAAGTATTGAGACCAATATTTGGTGGGAGCACCTTTGGCGGCAATTACAGTGGCAAGTCTTTTTGAGTAAATTACTACTGAGTCAGCTAATTGTGTGTCTTGTTAACGTAATTGTGTGCATTAAATTAATTTAGGTTTGGCACAGTTGAGCTTTTCAATGCTTATGTAATCAGAAACTTTCAATTTTTTCACATTAAATATTATATATTAGGAATGTATGGAGTAGGTTGTTATCTAAAAAATAATTGCTACTTCAAAGCATAAAAAAGTAAAATTAATGCAAATTTAGAAAAGTATAATTTACTACTTCAAATAATAATTCTAATCTGCAAGTTTAAAAACAATGTGAAAGCTGTGAAATGGTCTAAAAACTTTCACAGGGCACTATACATTGCTGTGTTAGGTGTTTCAGAAATGATCCTGACTGTATCTGAGGGCTGCTTACAATCGTATACAGCAAAGTTTTCAAATACATTCTTCATTAAACTTACTTTGGATTTCAGTATCCAAAAGAGGTATTTACTCAGTGTTGGGTCCTGGAGATTCTGTCTCAAACAGCACAGAAATATTTTACTCACCAATGGACAAAGACCTGGTATTAATGAAAATATTGACCAATGAAACATTTATGTAAAAAATACTTTATACTTAATATTTTATACTATATTAAAACAGAGAATATTTTTGAACGAGATACATTTAGAGATTTCTAAATGTAAGTATGTTGATTTTATTACATAACTTTCAAATATGTTGTTCTCCCTACATAGTTTTCTAGAAGTAAACTTCCTGTTGATTGTAGTTCAGGTGGATAGCTGAATCAGCATGCGTAGGCTGGAAAGGAACAAGTAAAGGTTTATTCCATGCTGAAAAGAGAAGAAAAGAAACACAACGTTTTGGCTGCGGAGCCTTCTTCGAAGAAGAAGAAACGTTGTTTTCTTTTCTTCTCTTTTCAGCATGGAATAAACATTTACTTGTTCCTTCCTGTTAATTGAACATTCAAATCTATTACATTGTTGTTATCTCTACATTTCAAACCTATTGTTCCAGAACATCGCTATGAATAATGTTGCGTTTAAATTTAAAACTTTGAGTACGATTCAATTTTGTCTTTGATCTTCTAAATCACATTGCATAGAGTTTTTGGAAAATGATCCTTAAAATGCTAAATTAGCAGACTGATTCAATTGTCAGTGTTTGGATCTCTTGCTACTATATAATGATTTAATGCAAGAGAAATGGAAGATTCAGTGAGTGAACTGCACCTGCGCTCCCCTCCTCCCCCACCTTTTCAGAAGATAAAATGTTTTTTTACTTACATCACGGATAATTAAGTGGGTAATAAAAGAAAACGTGATTTTTATGTAGGAAAAAAAGCAGTGATAACTAACTTACTGTGCCCTTTGGTTGTAGGACAATGCTTTCATCCTTTCAGTTGCTTTCTTTTGTTTAGAAAATGTCTCTTCTAGGTGGATATATTGTAGTTTAGTGTAATTTTATTTAAAATCAAATTTCTTTAAATGTTTTCTTCCTATTGAATTAAAACCACAAGCAGCTCTAAAATATACTGTAACCTTATGTCATTATTCTTATGGTCTCATAAATAATACTACTGTGGTTGCAATATTGTATGACATACAACTCAGAGTATTAGCCAACCAATTTTATGTCATACTTAAAACATTAATGCTGAGCCAGGAATGGTCAATTTGTGTTGTCATTTTCACCAGGAAAATGTTCAGATGGCTCAGAGACGCTTTAATTCCTTCATGTTGAAAATATAAAAAAACATTTAAAAAAAAGTGCTTCTTCACAACCAGATGAGGCAATTGAGAACACAGTTTGAATTTACAATAACAAGTTGGAGACCCAGCTCTACCATGGGACGTCTAGGGGGCGATTTGAGTGAAGTGGATTGCTCAAGGGTATCACAGCAGCATCTCACAGGAGATTTGAACTTGACCTTGCAGTCTGGAGTCCAGACAGAGCCCCTTTCCACTCCTCTCCATACTGTCCATTTTGCTTTCAAGCACAATGGACCAGGTACACTGATTGGAAACACACATTGTTTTTAACACAGGAAAATGAACAGGCTATTTAAAAAGTGGCACTAGAATGAATGACGTGTCATGGTTTAAGAGAATCATTTTTAGTGTTTTTGGTTCTGAATGCCAAATGCAAGAAACCTCATCAGCTCCATTTTAAGACTTTGCTGGAAGATCAGCACTGTTAAATTGGTTTTCAGTGACCTTCTTTGGCATCATTATCAGAAAGGTTTAGTCCAACAAAACATCAGTTTGAGTTTTTCCGAGCCTGATAGGTAAACCATTGGAGGCTGTAATATGCTTCTCCCATCTACTGTAGGTACTTTATGTGCTTCAACCTGGAAGGACTTACAGTGACACAAAATCTTTTTTACAGTTTAGCTTATAAAAAGCAATCCCCAACAGATGCTATACTGTCATTGTAAATACCTTAAATTCCATTTTTTAGTATTAAAATATGCAAGTTACAGGATATACGGTAACTATAAAATTCTGCACATACAGTATGTTGTGAAATAGCAGATTGTAGAAGTGAAGAAGCATGTGCGGTTCATCATACACCAAACCCTAGTTAGGTTTTGTGGATATTTCTCAGGTACAGTGTGTGGATTAACAACACAGATAAGACATGACCCCTAGAGAGAGCATACACAAATACGACCTGTGCAAAGGGTGATGACGTACTGATGTACCAGGATCCAAACACGCAAACTGAGGTTTACCTTTTTGAGAGCTTTTTCTCTCTTTACCACTTCAAGACAAAATCGTTTTCGATGCTTTCATATTAATTTCATCTGTGACTGTAATTAACAGCAATTCGATGTTCAATTCAATGAAAGGCAAATACAAAATAATTTGATATATTTTTAATGATTTCTAATTCTCTTACTTACCAGGGAAAAAAAAATAATTCTTTTTATGAGATCGGATCCAACAAGCCTAATAAAAAAGGCAAGAACTGTTATTTTTGTAAGGTGCTAGTGAAAAAAAAAAAACGAAGATGTAATTTTCCCCAGATCTGCACAAGTGAAATGGTGGAGGATAAACATTTACAGTATATGCTGGTTGCACATATCACAGCATCTAAGCTTACATTTCGTCACTGGAGGACTCACCTACAGAAACACAAACAGCATCCCTGCCTTGAAGATGAGACACGATAACAGAAAGTTATCTTTTGCTCATTTAAGTTCTTTCACTCAGTATGTGCTCTCTGCCCACGTAAAACAAACAAGCAGGCAGGAGTAGAAATGCCTCTGTTCTGAATTGCTTCTCTGATTTTGGACTTCACAGTAGAATCAGGCTCTATACCAAGAATTCTATAGATCTTTGCAATGCTGATCATCCAGAAGCATCCGGCTATCTTTTGGAGTGCCTTCTTTGCCTAGTTCTTTCCTTGCCAGTGAGATGATGACCCATCTCATTATCAATATAGCTGCATGTCCCAAGACTTGGATAGAGAAAGGCAGGAGCCCCTATTCTTTTAGTGAAGGACCAGCTGCACTGTGCCTTAGAGCTTGGCAGGCAGTGCTGATAGCACATCCACATCTGCTGCAGCACTTGATAAAGGAGCATTAAGGCCTGGCGTGTTTATCGCACAAGTTTGTTTTATTTTATTACTGTCTATTACTGCGCTTTATGGGTTTAATAACCTGCACCAGTTCATCATTCATGCTTTTCCACACTTTCGAAAGTTTTCTCTTCTCCTCCAGCCAAAGAAAACACATCAGCAAGATTAATGCTTCTATCCCCATGACTAATGCTTGCGTTTCATTATTTTGCATAATTTAACAAAACACATTAGAGATCAGCGTGTGTGTGTGTGTGTGTGACAAGGCATGGCATAAAAACCAAAGGAGAAAATGTTATTGTGTTTTGGACCAGCAAAGCAGGTCTCGTCTGTCAATAATGCTCTTTTATTCCACGCGTTTCTTTTTTCCTTTTGAATTGCCGGTTATTTTGGTTATATCCACTTCATTTGGAATAGCCAGTTGTGTTTTTTATGTATCAGCTAGCAGCTAGCGGTTAAAAACCCAGTGACGGCACCCAGAGGGGGAAGGGGAAGTGTGAGCGGGATCCTTGGTTTCATCCGCCTTGGAGCCAATCATCTTTTAGCTCATCTGAGGCATCACAGCCCCTCACAGGAAGTGTCCGTCACCAACGGCACCACATGCCACCGACTGCCCAAGAGGCCCTGCAATTAGCCTAGAGCCAGTATACCTGCACTGGGGGGTGCAGAGGAGTATAGCTGCGGAGAATAGCTGGTGACGTGCCCCAGGTTGAACCGTGCTATCATAGAGCTCAGCCTGCACTGCAGTGCTTTTACTGGCCGAGGTTCATAGACCCCTCAAAACGTTATTTAAACCACATTTGGGATTTAAGTAAATATTTTTTAAATATTTTAAGAATAGTTGCATTTTCCTCAATTTATATATAAAATAGGGTGCATTTTAGATCCTTTGAAGACTTGCATTTTATATTTGTGATTTGATGTTAATACTCTGACAGTGTCCCAACAGACTGTTCAAAAGTTCTTGATATTTAGTTGTCTAAGGAATATGCTTCTAACCTGTTTGTTCAAAGTCCTGTAAAGTAAAGTAAGAGTGCACATAACCTTTGCTTACGGCCGGATATGTCACACGTAGGAAAGGAATCTAAATAAACACTAGTTTCACCTGCTAGTATGTAGCACTGTCATCGTTTTTCTGAGTTTCAGCATCTTCTTTATTTTTGCAATTTCTTATAAAATAGTCCTGATAAGTCTAAACAGAGTCTTAAATGACCAAATAGTAGCAAAAAATTTGAAATATTTTTAAATTCTGAAACAACTGAATTAACCACCTTTATTTTATTCATATAAAATGAACTCTATTGAACATCAAGATACATCAAGATATGTGTCTTGGATGTTAAGGTTTAATTGCGAAACACAATATCTATTTAAGCCTTAATTTTTTAGATCGTCTTTCTAGAACTTTTTTTCCACTTATCAATCACAGAAACTGAACTTTGCTATTGCAATCTAGTACCGTACATTATCCAACCGAGGGCAAAAAAACCAAACATGAACAGGAGAGCATTAACAAAGTCTAACCGTAAAAAATATGAAATTTTTCAAAATGTTTGTATGTTTTTCTGAAATGTGTAAAGAACAATAACAATTGTGGTGATCTCTGCCCAGAAGTGCCCAGCAAAAGCTGTCACATCTCAGCCTTTGAGCAAATTGAAAGCTATAACCCAAACCCTAGAGTCTAGACCCCAATCCAGACTGTGATCCCCATTAACCCTAAAAGTAATTGCACTCTCTGTCTAAAATAACATCATACATAATCGATGCAACATATCGCATACAGTAGCACATGGCTTGTCACTTGCTGTCAGTTATATGGAGAAATGCTGTGATATTGTTGCCACTACATTTGCCCGTGAGGGATAAAGCTATTTGTATTATGCATCTTTACGTCAATTTATAATTCAGGCCCATTTATACAATTTTTCAGCTCTCTGCCTCAAATTACGTGGACAGAAATCATTTGCTGCTATTTACATTTTAACACTGTTTGTGGTGGATCCTTTCTTTAAGGCTCAGAAATAAAAACCTACAAAATCTTTAGTGTGGTATAATTATGATAGTATTTAAACGCCTTTCAGGATCTGTTAGCAAGGTGATAAATCTGTGTTTAATCCTACAGTATGTAAGTCCTCTATTTGTAATATTCATACCTTGAATACAATTATCATCAAACACAGCTTAAGCAAATCTTTATATATACAGGAATATCAGGGAAACAAACGATCTGTTTTCTGCATTGCTGACATACAAATATAGAGAACCATGTGAGAATAACAGCATAATGGGTATAACTATGAAGTGTTACATAACTATCTTGTTATAGTTCAACAAATAAAATGGTCTTTTTAAGATTTGAAATTCTGATGCTTTTGGGCTTAAATAAACTTTGTAATATTCATCTTTTAAATGCCTGAAGCAGGAATTACTGTAACAAAACTGTTGCAATATTTAGGGTATAAAAATACAAAGTAATATTTTGTATTATTGTTATGAATTGTACTTCGGAGATCAAATATTAAATCTGGTATAATATTGAAGTTTCGTGTCAGATCTTCCAGAAATATTTTTTTCCATATTCAAGCCTATGAAACTTTTCTATGAATCACTCGAAACAGTCATTAAGACATATGTGTAGTGCTGTGTGGCTTAAGGTAGAGAAAGGGACTATATCCCTTTAATCACTGCCTGGAGGATGGACTCAGCCACCCGTAAATTGTATTATCTACTTATTTATTTCTTCTCACTCAATTGACTCTGAATTGCTCACAACAACCTCCTAGATTGCAGCAGGGTGTGATGCCACTTTATCGTCATTAACATGGACAGGAGGTGAGCTGGATTCAGCTCAGCTTTTATCCTCCCTGGTAGAGCTCCCCCCCCACACACCCCAGAAGAACTGACTTTGGATTCTCAGTTTCTGAATGTATGTTACGGAAGAGAAAGAGATTGTCTAAAATCAGGTTATTAGGTCTTTGGTTCTGACACAGTGTGCAGAATGAGAGCTACCCAAGGTCTCAGAGATGCACTGTTAAGTCCATTGTGCCTGAGAAACCATAGTTCAAAGCTGAACACTCAAGAGGGAGCACTGAAACGATGGGTTAGAACATTTAAAAAGCCTTCATGGCCCAGCTCTTGTTCCACAGGCCACTTCATGCCTAAACGTTGCCATCTTGTTCTCAAGATTGTTGAGATGAGTGAGTTAATAATAGTAAAAGAACAAAACAGGGTCAGGTATTGCAGAATGAGATTTTTATGAATGGAGCGGCTCTGAATAGGTTTCTATACTGTAGATAGAACAAGCTACATTCTGTAAATAATATTCGGTCTAGACTTTAATTAGTGTATTGTTATTAACAAGCAGCCAGTCTAGAGTGGAGTAATTAGCTCATTTATGTTACTCTATAAATACTTTATTAATATATTCCATTTATAAGTCCTGCATATCCGCCACCTGCGAATCTGAGGTGTTACCCCCCAAAAAAGTCAGACGGCACATCAACACGTGATCGAGAATTATAGTTCATTGTGTAAAATGCAAACATGGAGTGAATCAAATTACATGACAGACAGATGTTTAGAGGCTGCAGGTTGTAATTGGAGATTGATTATTGGATGTTACTGGGAGATGTCAAAAGGCATTAACAAGGGGAAGTGGTTTTGAAAAACAGCTCTCCAAATCTATCACCCGACCTCTTCAGCTGAAAAGATGCTGAAATATTATGGCCCCTTAAGAACTGAGTGTTATTTACAGTTCATTAATTCTGTTTAAGCTTCCAGTACTGAGCAAGCACATGAACCGAAGTGGCAGAATACACTATAGATGGCAATGAAAGAATTAAAATGAAATATTCACAGATGTCACTGACTTCACAAGTGAAATATAAACTAGAATTAATTATGTCAAAATAAAAATGTGAAAAGATTGTTTCTATCAGGGGCTTATTAAAAATAAACTAATTTCATCCCAGTAAAAATGATCATTTTATATTCAAAATAAACAAAATATACAATATGAGCAGAGTATTAGCTTTCAAGAGTGGCTATTACATATTTATTAAATTGTATTTTGTTCTTAAAATTAAACACATTCATTTCCTTTGATGATTTATATTTGTATAACTGAAAAAGGCCCTGTAACGAATGAGCTGTCGCACTCCAGTTCAATACCCAGCTAGGCCTTAGTTTTTAAAAGGATATTTTAAAATAATTTTTAAAGGATTTTGAGTATAAATAAACTGTTCACTTTCGATCCCATTAATACAAAATATACAGCACACGCTTTTGCAAAGAGCAGCAACCCAAAAATTCTTTGCTGCGTCATGAACAGTGTGCTCTGGTAATGCAAAAAGCAACTTTCACAGGGACAAATCAAATGCAGTTCTACACACAATACTTAATGTTGCAGTTTACTTTTTACATTATACCTGGACAACTGAGAAATTTCAGGTTTTGAACATACAAATACTGTACAGCATACCAGCTCTAGGGTAACCGTGTTTACTTTGTGTGGTCTTAAAAATCTTAAATGAAAGTAGTCCCTTTTTAATATAATTAAAAAATGATTGGTTAGTTAGGGACAAGGAATTCTTTAATCATCACCACAAATCTCTTATTTCAAGGCACCTACTGTATGCATCAACCTGTTTCAAAGTCAACATATTGCACAATTATACAACATAAAAGATTTCTGCTCTCCATTTAATAAGAAAATATTCCACCTGATGCTTTGCCATCCCTGATATATATTTCAGCTTTATCTAATTTGTTTGGAGACAAGGTCACAGCTCACACAGCTTAAATAAAAGAAGACGTGGGAATTAAAGTCACAACATATATTAATCCTTTATGCATGAGAATTTAACACTTCTTTTCAAGAGGACCGTTCTCCCTCCTGCCTGGGCTTCTGATTAGATCAGCAAAGAGGCAAAATTCAATGGTCTAATGTTAAAATCCCAGATTAAAATTTTACCCCTCCCCTACCGCTCTCCTCATTGTATTGTTCATATCTTCCTGTGAATATTTGAATTTATACTCAAGCATTAAAAATTGGCAATCGTGTTTTTGACATTTTTTTTCTCACACCATGCAGGAATTATAAATCTGAGTGATTTAAAGCTATGTTATAGGCACTATGAATAGTGCTTGAAAGATATTTCCTTAAATTATTATATGTAAATGATAGAAATCATACATATGGAAATATAAATACACATCCATGCCTACATAGAGTACATAATTATTCAGACACATGAATTTATAAATACACTAACCCTAACCCTAAGTAAATACACATACATATAAATTAATTACTGGACATAAGTAAAAGAGGAAGTCGAGACAACAAAACCTCAGTGTTTCCAGACTATTCTCTTTTCTTACTTAGCACCAAGTGCTATGGGATTTCATTTCTCCACCACCAGACTTCAGCAGAAGACTCTTTTCGTTCATGAAGTGAGAACGATACACTACATTCTAAACTTTCCATCCATCCATTTTCTAACCACTTTATCCAATACAGGGGGTAAGTAGAGTCTATCCTGGCAAGCAATGGGCACAAGGTAGGACAGGTTGTTTCATCCATGATGTGCTGGTACTAATAATTGGTATTGGTGAAGTCAGAATGGGAGCTACTGCACATCAGTATGCGTGCTGCAGAAGAAAAAGTGATCACTTTCACACTAAAAAGTAAAAAGACTGGAGCCTTTATCAATTCTAAGCTTTTCTTTGCCACCTCACCTCTTCCCTTCATGTCTTCCAAGGCTCTTCACATACCAGAAAAGGCAACCAAAGCCAAAATACTGTGAGTTGTATTGATTCCATTTGCTTTTCATCTTGGAAAGAAATCTCTGCTTGCTCCTTTGTGTTTGTGATAAGCTTCACACACACTACTAATTTCTGAAAGCTGCCCTTTGACGTTTGGAAGGGACTCCTACCAAAGTTGTGTCACTTTTGATAAACAGAAGCTGTGTCATTAATTTCTTGCACATGTTTTCATTCATTACTGGACATATATAAAAGATTTAGTCACCTTTGCTGCGCTACAAGGAAATTAAAGGCTGAACACACTTTTTGCAGTTTGTTGTACTTGAAAAAATGTACATTTTCCAGGAAATCTGAGTTGGACACGTTGTGGTCCTATGGTTGGTTTTTATGTTTTGAACTCTTTGACCAGGTGCTTTTTTCTATGCAACCATGGTGTAGAACCACCATCAGCAGTAATTAGTCACCTGTAGCACTTAGCAGTGGCATAATTTTTGAGAATACTGAAATCTGAAAGTTTTACAAATAGTAGGCAATGGATGACCAATAGATTTCAATTTGTCAACCTTTAGACATCAGTACTATACTTTGGATTTAAAAAAAATGTATGATCTACAGGAAGGCACTTAATCCTTGTAATGTAGTGCACAGAATTCACTTACTGTATCCAAATAGCAAGACTGTTTAATTGGTAGTTTTTAACAGCTCTATAGTCGAGCAGGTTTAAAACTCATTAGTATTTGACTCCTTTGGACAGAACTGTTATACCACAGAGTAAAACTATTCCATTTTGTTTTCTTTTAAGCTTGTTTATTGCATGTAATGTCTTTAATTGACAAGTTTATTTTTCTTACATTTGGTATAATTGTAAATTACTGCACCACTAAGCAGTTTAATTCAGTTTTGATGTGCACTAATAGTAGTGAATAATCTGTGGCTATTTCACAAGTGATGTCTCAGCTATTAATGCTGTGTAATCTAGAGGCAAGATTATGATCTCAGCAGAAAGATCATATCAGTCTCTGCTTTCAATCAATAGCAAGAGATTCTAATAGTCATTGATTGCATTAAACTCTGAACCTAAAGAGAAAATGCTGTTAAATAATAGGCATGTGCACTATATTGAATATAATAAAGGGGAAATTCAAAGAGATTAGTGTACATCTAGCACATTTTAAAAATTAACCTTCCTGTGTTAGAGTATAATGTGTCAATAAACCTTTTACACATCACTTCATCAAAACTGTGCCTAGTACCTTGTGCATGTGTCCATGTTGTGGCCTAGCCTGGGTTAATATGCGTTTGAAATATTGAAATGTTTTTCATTTTCATTTTTTTTCCTTTCTTTTCAAGGTAGAGTCATGAACGTGTTTGAGATTGTTGGAATTTTCAATGCGATTTCTAAAGCAGACAAGGACTGAAGATGAAGTTAACGATAGCACTCATGAAGTAAACATTAGATGTCAGACTGTACTGTTTAAAGAAAGACTTGTCACAGAGCATGTCCTCTGACAAACTCTATCCTTTCTCCGGATCCCACAGTTCCATACAGTGCCTTCCTGCCCCTGACTACCCACAGGCCTATCACTCATTAGGCTGATTACGCTCACTCGTTGTGTTGCCTGGAGGGAGATTAATTAACCTGCTGAGACAGCTCTTATAGAGTCTTGCAGAGCAGTGGCATTATCAATTTATGTATCCAAGGAAGTTCTAAAATCTTACCACTCTAGAATCAGGAAACTTTTCCTACCAATAAGGAAACAGTAAATGGTGATAGTAAAAAGCCTGTGGTCTTTCAGCCTGTAAAAGGACAGAAACGTTTAGGTAACACACTGTATTGATCTCCTGAAATGCTAAATCTTCTGAAATAATACTAGACTGGAGCATTTAAATAAGATGTTTGGGGGGCAGAAATGGTATTTGTCCTGACCAGCTATTGATTTAAAGAATACCCTCAGCCTAATACTCACAACCGTACAGAAGCTCTTCTATTGCATGGTTCTGGCAGAATCAGATAATCGGTTGATAAGGGATAATTAGTCCAATCATACAATCCTGCAGCTGGATGGTACCAAAGCTCTTTAGAGGAATGGATTAGGAAAGTTGATATTTAAGCTCGTTCTTTTAAGCTTCCATAACAGGGACACAGTGAGTGGCTGGTTCACGGTGGGGTAGCAACCAGCAGATATCCAAACTCAGCAATAGCAGAGTCTAACATGGAAAGCTACTTAAAAGAAGAAAACTGGGCAGTGTTTCCTGAAGACTTTTTGGAGTATTTTGTATTTTACATAACCATGTCCTCTGGTAAAACCAGGGCAATAGAAGCCAGCAAGCAAGGCTTGAGCGATTTACTACAATCCCTGAAAAACAAATATACTGTATGGAGCATAAAGATCAGGTGCTGCAATGATTTAATTTACTCTCATAAATGGGAGGCATGGAGGCACAGTGATTAGTATTGCTGCCTCGCAGCTTTGGGGCCCTGAGTTCATGTCCGGACGTGGGGTGCTCTCTGTTTGTATGTTCTCCCAATGTTTGCATGGGTTTCCACAGGGTGCTCCGGTTTCCTCCCACAGTCCAAAAATATACTGGTAAGTAAATTGGCCTCCGGGGACAATTTGGCCCCGGTGTCCATGTGTGCATATTTGTGTCTGTGTCTGCCCTGTGATGGACTGGCATCCTGTCCAAGGTGTACCCCACTTTGTACCCGTCATGCCAGGATAGGCTCTGGTTCTACTGCAACACTGGATTGGATGAAGCTGTCAATGGATGGATAAGTGGAGTTTATTCTCAGAGGTGTTTTGTTATAGCCATGTTTATATGTGTTTACATATATGACAACGTGGAATTTGATAACTATTTTGGTGCTTGTACTTTGCTGGTTATCTGATTACAATGTACAGTATGGTTTCCAAAAACTAGAACTGTTCCCAACAATAAAGCAACTGCAACTTCTGCAAGTACAGCATCTGACTTTCAATACCTTTTTCTTCTCTTAACACAACTTTATGAAACAGAGGCCGCTATCATGTAAATGATAGTATTCAGGAGGCATTTCAGTTCAGCTAGCTAATGTCACTCACAGTGGACTTTTTGACAGATCTTTTAAACCATCCATGGCAAAGGCTGAGTCCCAAGGGATATTATTAATCCTGATAAAGCTATCTTTATGGGAAAGGCACTGGATTTTCTGAAAGATGCCCCGCAGTTGTTGGTCGACACACTACCACGCTACCAGAGGAAGGTATGCTGTGTGAATATGAAAGCAAGGCATATTCAGAAATCCATTTCAATTAGTATGCTTGAGAAGACAGTGTCCCAGCAGAGAAATGGATGAGTAGACATACACAGTCACAGGCTATACATATTAACGCTATTGTTCTGTGGAAAGAAACCTTCTCTGCTGTAACCACTTTGCATGATGTGTACTGAAACTTACTGTTATATGATCAAGCAGCACAGTGAATTTACTATATTATTGGACTTTGGTATGAGAGCAAGAGTGTTTACTATTTTGTTTGTTTTACAGAACTTTTTTTTCCATCTGCTAATATTTACTGCCAGTCTGGGTACACATCACATGGCCTGCAAAGCAAGCCCTTACTGCAGAAAAAACAAAGAATATAGTAGCCACACCTGAGTGACTGAAAGTCCAATGATCCCAAAATGTCTGTGTGTGACGGAGAGATTACATTCTTTCTGCTTGTGTGTGAGTTTGTTACAAAACAATAAAATTTCCTGATTTGAAATCCTGCACGGTATTGATATTTTGTCCTGCAGTATTTTCTGAATGTTGGTGTCTTTTAATTGCTTAGTGGGACCATTTATGTACTTACAGTAAGAGTATACTGTATATCTATATTAATTATTGCAAGACTTTTGTTTTTTTATTCAGAAAATGGTACACAGCTAAAGCATTATTGAATATGTTTATAACTCTAAGCTGAAGTATAGGTGTTACCTCAGAGAATTCTAAAAAATTAACAAGTATAAGACCATGAACGTACCTTTGAGGGGTCTATTTACTACTGTATGCCATGATTTGACTCATATGTGTGACACTTCATTTGTTCATACAGATATAGACTGCCATATCTGTATGGTTAGTTAAAATAAATGGAAGTATCCCTGACTTACGTTTTAGAAAGAAAGACTTCTAGCTGTTCTTTGGAGAGATGTAATGTTTTTTTTCTGACTCCTGCTTTTCTAATTTTAATTTGTTTCTTCACTGAACTGAAAATTGCTCTAATTCTCTCAACATAAAGTCTCTAAAATGACTTCTTTCTATAGACAGTTAACTCAAACCAAGATTTTTGAGTTACTGTACAACTCAATAAACTGAACTTGAAATTGAACTGAACTCTTTTCTTGACCAGGATCATTATATAGCCTCAGGAGTTTCTGCTATGTAATTTTCAAGACATTAGCTACCAATGGAGTGCCATGTACCGTATAGTACCATGTCCTAATACCAAACATCAAAGGTTACACAACATTTCAAAATAAATTGCATGATTTTTTCTAAGAAAACTATTCAAGGCTCAATTCAAGAAACACATTCAGACGTTTATTAAATTGAATAATGAAAAAAAAGATTACATATGTCTATTATACCATAATGAACTGACTTTCTGCCCAATGCCCTGTGCTACTGGGATTGGCTTTCAATGGATTACCGTGATAATCAGCTATTAATAATTAATTGTATTTATATAGTGCTTTTCATCCAAACTTTCTTCACACATACTGTAGTGTTCCCTCATCATCCACCACTGAAGTGCAACATCAGATTGGGTAATGTACAGCCATCTCTATGCGCTAAAGATCCCTCTAACTAGCAGAACAGGGTTTCATATTAGCAGTGAGAAAAGTAATGACGTCATATTACACAAGTCCAAAGTATAACACAACCACTCAGACAAGGTCCTACCGTGCATATCGGTGGACACTTTTCAGGTTTGCCATTCTGTTTGAAAATGTTGAGAGAATAACAGATGAACCAACAAGGCATTACTTTTTTGGAGACCGAAGACCTTTTCTGGCCAGTACTTTTGGATAGGCACATACTGTACAGTATAATCACAAAGGTCACCCAGCGATACTTTATCATGAATAAATGCACACTCTCAGAATCATCTCAAATGAGATTTAATTAAATATTGATATATTAGTTTGTGCCAGCATCACATTTAGTGCAGTGAGATCATCATGCATTTTATGGTAAAGCAGAACTTTGACTTGACAAATCTCTGACTTGTGATGTGTTCTAGTGTTATTTATATCAGATAGCAATCAGTTTCACATAAGATTAATCCGTGAGGTAAAAGACACTTTTATGAACATCACCATAAATTCTGTTTCCCCTAACAGCTCATAAACTTAATGGACCTGTAGAATTTTATGTGTAAATTGCACAGGCCCGAAAAAAAGAGATGCATACTGTATGTATATCCCAGTGGGAGAGACAGATTTCTTTCAAATACAGTTACACATCAGATGAATGAAGGACGCTACCTAAGTACCTAAGCAAGACACTGTCACGAATGTCGGAAAGGACGAACCGTGGAATGGCAGGAGAGCGAAAATAGACCCTATGCGTAGCGGCGAGATGGGGGTTAGCCCGGGCTCAGCTGTTCAGGAAATGCCATATAGAAACCTATGCCCTCAGGCCAAGGACAGGAGTGACCTGGTGCTAGGTGGGTCTCAGGACATCTGAACCTCAATGCTGAGCAAGGAGCAGAGCAGAATCAGGAAGTAAATAGGCTACACAACAGGACACACCAGAAAGACATGAATAATCACAGGGAACTAGGAACAGGAGAAAAGTAGAGCACCCTCTAGGTGTACTGGGCGTGACAGACACTTTTTCTAGAGCTCTAGAAAGAGCTCTTGGATGATCTCACTGTCCCTCTGTCAACACCTATGACTTATAATTGGGAAGGAAGGAAGAGACTGAAGAGGACAGAGAAGGTTGGAAGCACAATGCTACGTTTGGCTTTCAAAAAGCATTTTGTTGCATGTCTAAATTCTGGCATCTAGCTATGTAATTATTTGCTTTCCTGCCACAAAGTACTTCCTCCTGAAATTTGTGACAGATTTACATAGCAAATGAGGACATGTCTGTTCTCTCCCTCTAACTAATCAATACCAAGAGCCCTGCCATCAGAAGTATCCATCAGTAAAGCCAGAAGGCTCTCCTCCAATGCCTATGTTCACAGCCTGTCTTAATACAGCAATCTTACGCACACTGCCAAATGTAATGGCACACTTGTAATGGCAACTTTTTTGCCGTTTTAGTGATTTATGGTTATTACAACACAGCTTCTATAAACAACAGATTCAAACATTCATGTTTTGGTTGCAAACCCATGTTAGTATCAGGCAATAAAACAGCGCAAAATAAATAAAACAACATTATACAGCAAATGAATACAAAGACATTATTGTAAAGGTTTGAAAATATATTTTAGTATATTAGGTACTGGGAAACTGCAGTATATTTTGTATTAATTCCATTATTTGTGTCTATATGTTAAGCTCCCATGCTAAACGTTAGCAAATTGGAGCCAGCATATCAATTAAGCCAGATATCATATTTAATGATAGTCGTATTTTTGTGCTATTAAACATTTAACCATAACATCATGTACCATATACAGTTTGGTGAGTAACATAATCATGACATTCAGAGTGCCTACGAAGTGGAAAATTCTTATATTTTTAAATAAAACTCTTCATTAACATAACTTACACACAGTGGTTTTAACATTCTGGTTGAGTGATAAGTTGTAAATCTCATCTGCATTTTAAGCATGTTCCATTTTCTCGACCATAGAGAAATCCATATGAATGCATAGTGTACACACCTACTGTACTACAGTACATGTTCCTTTCTGTGGCTGAAATCCATATTTAATGCAGATGATCTGTAGCACTTGACAGGTGTACATCTGTCTGCTTTTGCTATCTACAGCGTACAGAAGTTAAAATTCACACCAGAAAAAAAAAAAGCAAAGCAATTGCTTAGTCTGGCAGCTTTCTTTTAACACTCAGGTAAACGCTGGGGCTTTTTATTACACGGGATGACCAGTCACTAATAAGGAATTATTTTTAAATCTTTTGAATTTGTCTGGATAGGTTTTTAACTTTTATATAGATTTTAGATTTTACATCATGATAGGATTTTGGAAACTTTGGAATTTATTTTCTGTCATCTAAATAATACAAAGCTCAGATAGTAGAATACTTTTTAAAACAATTAAGAGGACATCAATGTGACCATCTTACTCTTTGTGATGTAGTTAACTGAAGTGAAAGAGTTGATTAATATGCATTGCCATAATCCATTGCCACTATCATTGTCACTGCTTTTAACTCCCACCCAAATCTGAAATGGTGTTAATTCTAAAATAATATACTGTACATCCTTGCGTGCTTAGTCTTAAATTCAATTTGCTCAATTTCCCAAATCCTTAAAAGAGGCTGTATATTTTTATATTTCCTTTTATGGTATTTGCTGACCCCTGTGTATTTGTATCATCTAAAATTCAACACTTAAAAATGCCTGACCATGAAAAAAGCAAAAGGGTAAATAAAGATTTCTGTGGTACTCTACAAATTATAACAGAAGGAGTCAGATTTTCCTAATACTAGTATTCTCTGTGCATTGCCTAGTTTAAAAAAAACAATGGCATATAAAATTAATTAAAGCATTTTATAAATAAACAAACAAGTGACCAGTTTTATTTATTGGATTAAATCTCTGCTCTACATACTTCAGTAACTTTGTGTTGCAACACATGTATTCCTAAAAAATGTGTAGTTTCTTGTCATAGTCCTGGTAGTGGCCTTTTGGTTGCTGTGCAGCTAAGCTTCAGTTGCAGCACCTGTCCAGAATATGAGTCTCAGCGGCCAAAGAAGTGAAATTTGGAAGGTTCAGACCATGAGGAAGACGGCGCAACAGATCACAGTGAGATCTGTTCAGAGTATTGACTACAGACAGCCTCCCAGGGTCCAATCCCTTGTCTGCTTCACATGGTGTGAGCTCACAATCTCCCGTGTGACATAATTTATCCTGCATAGGAGCCATCAGAAGACAACAATTTAAATAAAATGACATGGAAGGCTGACATACAAATGCTGTTGCACGTGATGCGACGACACTTTAGATCGACTGCACTCCTTTGCAAGATATAACTTTCCAGTTATCATTTTCAACTCTCCGAAACATGATCTCCAAGCTCAACCTTTCAGTGTTTTGCCACTCCAATGGCTGAAGAAGAGGGAGCCTGTTTGGGTGCCCCAGTGACTTGAGCCATGGGGTTTCAAACATTCTTCAAGCATACTTTGAAACCACTCTGACTTGAACCTTTGCTAAGTGCAGGCAGAATCTCAGTGCAAGCTGATACTTTGGTGTTATTTTTCGTGCAGAATTCCATTTCCTTTCACTTATTTTCTCTTGCAACTTTCACTAACGTGCACAATAACCGACAGATCTTACTATAAGACTGTCCGCCTTTGAGGCGGTGATGTCGGCTACACTGGTTACTTGTAGTCTGAGTGTTAGCTGCTTGTCACTTTGCTAGTTTTCTCCTTCCTTTCCCCACCTGGACTTTCTCACTGTTCTGTAATCTTTGTGCCTTCTTTAAAGTGTTTACTAGCCATCTATCCATTTCCTAACTGCTTTATCCAATTCAGGGTTGGGGGGAGTCGAAGTCTATCCTGGAGTCATTTTGTACAGATCTGTTATGAGCCATGAACTTTGTACTCACTGTCTGTAAGTTTTAAAAAGCAACTTTTCTACAAGCAAGCTTAGGTAGTAAGCACTCACCATGGCAACTAGTAACCACTAGCAAGGTAAGAGGAAGTCAGTGTCTACTTGTTAGTAGAGGAAAGTGTAGAAACTGAATGATTAGAAACAAGTGCATAGAGCTACTTGAAAGCAAAATCTTAACGAGTACTAATATGCATGCTCACCATTTACTATTCATTTCCTTCTGTAACAGACATGTTATTAAAATATGTGAAACATATTGGTTGGTTTACTTGACATTATTAATTAATATTGAAGAATGCTTGCTTTCAAGCCCTAAAACTGTATCACCAGAGATACGGTACATGTACTTCATTAATCAAATGCTAGTCAATCTGATTTATCTGTATTGGATGATCAAAAAGACTGAGAACAAATAAAAGCCTTCATGGAAGAGGTTAGCCCGATGTGGCTGTAGTACCCAGCACACAGCTATAGCATATTGACAGGACAGGGTGAGCTTGAGTCTGCTTGAATGTCCTTGGCTTCCTGTACAGCAGTAACCCTTGTTGCCTGACTGAAGCCTGTGAACTTGCAGTGATGTCACTGCGAGAAGTGCTGCTCCTCTTGTCCTGCTCATGCTATTTTTGATTCTCCCACTCCTGCTTAGTGAAGGCAGTTCTCATCAGTCATTACAGGAAAAATTGAACAAGCAATGGGCACATACACCAGACAGCCAAAAACAGGTAAGGGCCCAACTATGGGTACTGTACATATGTTAAAAGAGCACTGTAAAAAGTCCCATACTGGACTCCCATTATTGAGGTTGAATATAGATACTTGTTTTTTTAAAACAGACTTAATTTCTTCTGAAAGCACATGGAAAAGATCAATAGCTTAAGGCGCACCTACATGCCGCGCAAGTATAAAACACTTTAAAAATCCTAATAAAAGCTTTGTATCATCACTTGTTATTCAACAAATCAGACAGATGTAATCTTTGAAAACTGTCACGGTCTACACCTAGTTATCACATCTTACAATCAGCTTCCTCCTGGATTTCATGGGAATTTTAATTCCCCATGGAATTGTTAATGTTTTTTTTTTGGTGTGAATGGATAAAAGAGTTCCCTCTAGCACATTATGTACACAATTTTACAAAGGAACTCGCCTCAGTCACTGCAAATCACATTGACCACTAATAAGATGCATACAAAATTTAATTAATACTTTGTCTTTAATTATTTAGCTTCCAATAATGTTACACGGAGATCTATTCACAATATAGAAAACTGAAAACCACCATGATCATACTACTATGTCTAATAAATTGATGTAGTTGTTCAAATAACTAAGTAAAGCAAAGTAATATTATCTGATAAAATGAATTTCTTAGATGCTTAAGACAAGTTCTAGTGGTGTTCACACAGTATAGACGTTCAGCATGGTACGTACACGGTAAAGTTTTCACCACTAACCTTCACACATTATTCAACAGCCCTGTTATTGAGTGGAGATAATGGCTGCTATGCATTTCTCATGAAGGACACATTTTTTTGTAAATTCCAAGGTTCACCGAGCTGCTGTGTGAAGCTTACTGTCTGTGGGTGGCTTCTGCTGTTTAATTGTTACCTGCGAAATAACCCTGTTTATAAAAGTGAAATATTTGCAAGGCCAGGGTTTAAAAAAAAAAATATTCCTGGATATGGAGGTCATGTAATTGAGATGTATTAAAACAGAAATTCTGCAGCATCACTTGTCTAAGGCTAGGTGTTTTTGAAATCCCTTTGATTTCATAGCAGAATATTAACCTTGCATTCAATTCAATTCAATTCAATTCAACTTTATTGTCATTAAACTTACACAGGTGCATAGTATAATGAAAAGTGTTTCTCATTAGTCACTCAGGTGCAGTATATAAATAGGACAGAAGATGAGACAATAGACAGTTACACAATAGCAATAACAGTAACAACATGTAATAACATAACATAAATAACATGTAATCGAAAACTGTGCAAAATTCCGCAAACAGAGAAAATTTAACAGGACAAAAACAGTGCAAGGTAATTCTTGGAACAGTGCAAAAAAAAAAAAAAATATATAAAAAGGTGACAATATTCCAATGACTTAATATGTAAGATTAGAAAAATCTCACCTATGCTAAAGAAAACATAAATATTGTAGGTGCACACTTCGCTTAGCATCTGTAATTGAAAGGCTAAAGGATAAATGATATTATGTGCTGTGCTGATATTATGTGCTGTAGTTTGAAACCATTTTCCAACAAAACTGTTATATTCGACAAAACAATGTTTTTTAAATCATTTGATTAACATATTATTGACAGAAAATAAAGAAAAATAATTATATTAATTGTGAATACGCATGAATTATCACCTGGTAATACGACAGGGAGTTAGTCTACCATAGTAATAATGGAAATACGCTGCAGTACTGAAGTTTCCTGCAGGTGGGGCTATAATGCAGGGTTTAGGCGGTTGTCATTACGAAGCACTCGGCAACAAGAGAAACGGACATACTGCAGTGCCTTCATTTCAACCTCAAAGGTCTAAGGGAAAAGAGCACCAAAGATCCGGGTTGTAATATGTAAGTTAGTGGGCTATAATTAATATTTTTCTGTGTTTTTGACCCACTTTAGTCTGAACAACTATCGCTTGATCTAACACCAGAATCTATTCGAGTGCATGTTAAAGTTGAGTTGTAGTTTAAAGTTCAAGAAGCTGTTCTTGAGAAGTCTGAAGGAAATAGCAAAATATAACTAAGTCGCTATATTTTAGCTATTACAACGGTGTTATCTTACGAGTGTTTAATTTATTTGCATATAAAATACATTAATCTAGGCAAAAAAACACTTAATACTTATGATTATTTAAATTCGGGACAAACGCCCCTACTGCGCTTATAATAATAAATAATAATTCATGTATGACTAAATGAATGCAGTAGTCCATTTGTGTTCAAAATGTTGGAAAGTTTTCCATTTAAATAAGTCTTCTGATTAGCACTGGGTAAGCGTTTTTTAAAATTCTTCCCTGCAGTCTTTCCTTCCACGCTCTTCCACTTCATACTCAAATTGTGTGAAAACGACCGTATGTTTGTGCTGCGCATAAACAACTGCCTTTATCAACAAGCTAGACAAAAAAACCATGATTTTTGCAAGCGGTCCTTTGTTGGCAATGATTTCTATTACCGTCACAATCACCAGGATACTTTTTAATATCAAAGTTATTTGCTGAAAGTAAATGAGATACCATGTTACGAAACTTTTTATCAATTGTATAAACAATTCTCAGTTCGCATACAAAAGGCAGCCTGCCTTTGATTTCAACAGGTAAATGCAATAACCGAATATTTAAGAGGTTTTAAAAAATCCGTATATAACAGTGTAGAACATTGTAACCCCAACAGCGCCTTAAACACAATATAGCGAATATAAATCTTTCCAGATAGTGTAGCTCTGAAACCTGAACTGTTTTATTAACGCTGTTCAGTGTTTTCCCAGAAAACGGAGGAATTAGAAATAAAATAATTAACTCCTGAATTAAAGCATCGTCAAAACTGCGGCGCATATTTCTTAACATACAAAACAATCCTTCCATCAAGCTATTGAGCATTTTCAGAAAGCGTTGCTGTTTCTGTTCTCCAGATTACGTCGCGAAATCCCTGGTGCCATCCCTAGATATCTTTTTTAGACTGTGAATAAATGTATTACATAAACATAAAAATACATTTGCCATCTTCAAGGTTCCAGCATATGTCTCTCATTCATTGAAACATTGCTTTCAGATTGCTGGCAATGAAATCTTACAATTAGCCCAATCAGCGTTTAGGTTCTAGATGTCACTATAGAGGAGAATCACTGAAGGGCTCAGTGAAGTAAGGCAGTCGGTCTTCTCGCACTGGCAAAGCACCGATTCAGATCACAACATACTTGGGTGTCAGCTGCTACACTGGAAACTTTAAAGCACCTTCTCCACACCCCAAAGTGCAGACCATCCCAAATCTCCAGGAAGTTCCTTAAGCGGCAGAATTGCGGAATCGTCTTTGCGACGCTTACATCTCTTCAGGGGAGCGAAAGCTGCAAGTGGGATGGGAGGTGTGTGAGCAAGCCGGGGTTCAGAGTGTTCAGCGCGGCATAGTTGTTGAAGAAGGACTCGCTGATCACAGCGTAGATGGAGATCTGCAGCTAAAACTGCACAGGATTCGGTAGCATTTTTTTTACAGATTTCAAATTACTGTAGGAAATAAAGGGAGGCGTGTGTGAGTGCTGGAGCCGTTGGATTTGTTAAGAGCGCATTCGTTTTTTTTACACATCTAGATTGTGATTTTGGAGTATCTGAGAATTGGGATTCCTGTGAACAGACCATCTGCAGTGTCAATGCGGCTGTAGTGAAGTAGAAAAAGCAGCAATTACAGGTAAGGGGTGTCAAAGGGGGTATTTTATGCGCCGTCGGTGAACGGATTGTGCAATTTTAGGCTAAAACACTATTTTGCAACGGATTGATGAATTGGTTTCAGGAAAGGTAAGGCACGTTACCTGTTTTGCCGTACGTTAAGTATTGCACCATCTTCCTTGGGGATTTTTTTAAGTCTCGTTGACAATATTCTCACCATCGCTACCAGCGCTGTTATCAGTTCTGTAATTGTGAAGCCATTCTTTTTCGACCTGAGGCGTTTTTCTTCAAGGTACAGTAGGTATAATTATTACCCAGTTTTTTAGAACTTGATTCAGTTTGGCCCTTTCTGCCCCAGTATGCATGTCAAATGTTTCAAGAGTGGCTCGACTGGTGAATAGTATGCGGTCTCAGGAGGGATGACAGCTTTATATGTACAGTATATATGTAAGTTAATTTCAGTTTTCTCCTGATCTAATATATGTGGGGCTGGACAACACGACAGGACTTAATTTTCCGACGCGACTTTGTGCTTAATGACCACAGAAACAAAAATATAGCATATGGCTCAATACAGTCTGTGGTACTCCTAAACAGTAGCTATAACATTTGAGCCGTTATGAACGTATATTGTATTCTGAAAACGGAAGGCAGTGACATGTAAGCAGTTTAAACATACAGCACTTACTGTTAACTGGGAATCGTTTCTTCGCATGAAATTAAAAATATATTGTCGTTACCGATATTTCACGTTGGTAGTTTATTCAGTAAAACCCTGTTACTTTCTGCCTTCGATACTAAGTAGTAAGATAACGGCAAATGGAAGGTAACTTTTCCACATTTTGTCCGCATTTCTTCCCAGACCTCAGAGAGAAGGGATAGTAGCTGTTAAGAGGAATCTCTTCATATGAAGTGACGCTTGACGTTTCCGCCTGTGTTCTGACTACAATCTTGCAATTTACACCATAGAGGTTGGTGCGTTAGTTGTGAAAACCTATTAAACCTGCAGTGCACTGATTCAGTTTAAGTGGTGAATTCATTAAATCAGCATATACTATATATTGTTGGACACGAAACAGAAAATGTCTTGTTGAAAATGTGCACACACGTTTTATGAACACATAAATGATTTTACTGGCTAAAAAAATGACGTAGTTTGAAGCGCCACGGTCTGTACTGGACGAATCCTTGCAAGATGCTCGTTTGCGCGAAAATTATTCGGAATAATTACAAGATGGAAAAAAAAGATTCAGAACAATATATATTTTCTAACGTCAAATATTGTTTTTTAACATAACCTCATTTTTATTTATTTATACATTTGACGGCTACTTAAGGTATAAAATACTATAAACAGTAGACCACAAGGTACGATATTCGGGTAAATGTTAATAAACCGTGAAATGACAGAGAACGTAACATTTGACTTCTCTAAATTCTCAGGTGCGATTTGTCGAAAAGTCGAATAGCAACATTATCACTCATGCTCTTGCTGACCAGATGAAGACAACTTTCTCAGATTCACGAAACTATTAAGATTCTTAATCTTTTAAGGACAGTAGTACTGTTGTTACTGCACAGATTCGGGTGAACACAAAACGCAACGATTATACCAACTGTGCAAGAAGTAACTTTGATAGGGGCTTGCAAAACGGGTGGAGATGTTTTTTTAAATCTTCTTATATAACACCAATTCATCATAGTTCCATTTGGTTCTTGCTTACCAGTACTAGACACACCTGAGAAACAGAAGTTAGCAGGAACCTCTTTTAACATGCTCTTAGGTGTCTTTTATATCCATATACTGTACTAGTCGTACATTGGATATGGATTGAAGGTTAACTGGAACAATGATCTTGCAAACTACACTTATTTAAAGGACTCAAGTGTCTTTTTAATTATAATGGCATATAATTATATATAATATAAAGTATATTATTATCATTTTTTAAACAATGGCTCTCAAATAGGACTTAATGTCTAACGTCAATGTTTGAATGGGTTTACAAAACTGTAATAATAAAAAAATCCCTTAACGTCATTGGGAAGCACCTGTGATGATTTTGTAACACAGCATTAACAATTCTATATTAATTTGTCATTTTCAGTGGGCATTAAAACTACATATTGGCTATCATATTGATCAATTCTAACACTGTTATCTATGTTCCTTGGTCTTGGTTACCAAAGATGCCATTGAGAATCTTGTCTTATCTTAAATATAAGCCTTTGTCTAAATACCTTGTTGTTTGAAACGAAAGGTGTTAAATTAGCCCATCCCATAAAAGCTTATGAATGTATTTCCCTATTTGTTATAAAATCAGCACTAAGCTATTAGCACAGCGCTATGAAAGCTCAACAATCACTCTACATCTATCCCAATAACAGACTGAGGCAGGGCATACAGCAGGTGTGGACAGGACTTTTAAATCAGCTGCTACTGATTCATATTTTCTTTGGAAACTCGGTTTGCTGATGACTTGCTTTTATCCTAACATTTGTCTCAGAGTAAGCAAGGTGTATGTCTGCAATACTTCACATTAGCACAGCCCTCACATTGTTTTATAGTTTTGAGCATACAATGTGCTAAGAGTCGGGACTTCATACAGAGTTTCACTGAAATTTGTCCATATCTTAAATGTGTCCACATGTTAAATAAAGGTGCTGAGAGCGTCCATATTTAGATTGTTACCATTGGCAAACTGTACTGTACATCTTGAACATCTGGACATCTGGATTTTACCTTATTTTTACTTAGGAAACCTGCATATAAGACTTCTTACTTAGATTATCTTAGACTAGAAACCTCCAAAGCGCTACTCTGAATTTCTCTTTCAGTAGGAGATTCCCTGTTTTTTTATTTTCATCTTCTTTATGGTTTAGCAGAGTCGTGAATTAATAATGAATTGGGTCTTTAGCAAAAAATGCGATTCTTTCTTTTTTCAACTGATGAAATAACCAATATCTTTCTTGTTTTTTTATGCTTGCCATTTGAAGCATTTTATTTTTGAAACCTTTTGTGTGTGCCCATTCTTTTTTTTTATCTGTAACTTCCATCAGCTGTATAAATATAAGTTAAGGGAGCATTCTTGCAGTTTTTAATGCACTTTCATGAGCACCGTTATAAATTAAAAATGTAATTACCTCGGTAAGAATGCTTTTAATAGCAGTAATACTAAACATGGGATTGTGTACATTCTTTAGAATTGTGATATCTTCTTGTCTTGAAGGTTATGTCTTACCAACCAAAGAACTAAGGAAGTTAGACTTTATGATCTGGCCGGTGCTTGTTTCTACTATACAATATCTAAAAAGGGCTGAAGTAAAGAACTGAAAGGGAAATGCATGATATGCCCATCCTTGCTTTAAAATGAGCCACACTATATCATTCTTCAATAATAATTTCCTTTCATTGTTCTGACCACAGCCCCTACACCTACATGATGTATGTATGAAGATCGCATATGGAGCTCTTAAAAATAAAGAAAAGGCAGGGAAATGAACTGACCCTTCATCCCAAATAGAGTCAAAACGTGATCTTCCTTCAAGATCAGCTACAGACCTCCTCAAGAGCTGAGCTGCTTATTATCATTAATAAGCTGTCATGGAGGGAGTAACTGTTACCCTTTTTTTGCTTGATTCGGCACATTCACGAAAGCCATAGTTATTATTTTCATAAATGTCCACAAATGAAAAGACGTCTCACATATTATTTTGTCATCTTTGACATTGAAATGTGTTGGCCACCTCCGCCAAGTACTGCTGTGTTGACCCTCGAGGTAAAATTAGCGCTCAGACCATCTGCTTTACAGACTGCATAATTCAAATGAAAACCACATTTTTGTTCCTTGTCCTGGCTTCAGAGGCTTGGGATATGTTCGGCAACACTTATTATTTAAGCAAAGATTGCTTTTCTAAAATATTCTAACCAATACTTTGGTTAATTTTACTAACCAAATTTCTCCCATATATTTACTGTATATTTGGGAGAAGCTGCATAGTTCCATAGAGGCCACTGTCTAGTTACTTACAGTCAATACAGTGCTCCATGACTGATATAATATGGTGATCCTAGAGCAGCATTCTACCTAAAGCTAAATGACTTCAGGGTATTTCTGAGCAATGCAGTCAAGCAAGCCTGCAGAAAATCAAACTAAATAGCTTGACTGATGATACGTAGCGAAACTGGGTTTTGCTATTACATCCTTATTCATGCCTTCCAATTGCACAAACATAGTACAGTATATGATCATGCTGTAGGATGCTTTTCTTTGCCTGTTCTAGAAAACAACTTTTCTACAAGCTAGTGAATATGCCACTAACAGCAATGCTTATCTGAGTCGGGAGAGGCTCACGTGTGGTTAGAAATGAGCCCAAAAGCCTGGGTGATGCAATGTCTGAAGATCTAAAAATCCCCGTGAATAGCTTGATGACCATATTTCTTATGCATGCTGATCTTTATAAATTACAGTACTAGTATCGTTTATGTGCAGAATTATTGTTGTGGTTGATGAATTACTGAGAGTGGCATGTAGCTGTAAGGATTTGACTTTAATTATGGGTTAATTATGCTCCCTTTGGCCTGTCTAGACATAGCAGAATTGAAAAGTAATCCTGGTGTTGTTAAACTTTAGAACTTCAGCCTGAATCTGAATTTAGAAAGATCACATTTAGTTGGTTTATAATGACATATTGTATAGTATTAGATTCTTCCCCAAACCTGACAGTATTAAACACAAGATGTAACTAGCCAGTTAAGTAATGCTGGTGACTTGTTAAGACTTGGATTCAGTTATAAATATGTGAATTATGTTCTATTCAGAACATGTAAAGTGATAATAGATTTTAGGCAATTGTATAATAAATGAATTTTTAGTATTCATTTGCTGTGTCTCATTTAAAGTGTTGTAGACATATTTTTTATCAGAACAAAAAATGTTATGGCTCCATGGAAGTCCCAGACAATCATGGTGATTTTCCTCACTGTTACAAATCACACTCCCTGATAATAAACATCTCATTGTCCTCCCTTGTCCTCACCCTAAATATAAAAACGACAGTACATCCGTCAGCAATTAAGGCATGACGGTTGTTGTGAACATTTGACAGTGGTTCCTGTATTATTCTCAAATGGCTTCTAAATAGTAGTATTGAAATGGCCTTCACAATCTACATTCCTGCATGCACAATTACATGTGAGAATGCACACAGTTCAACCATACAGTGGTAGTGCCAAGAAAAAAGGCCCTGGAGTAACTGAATCTATTTTGCAAGAGCCAGGCTATTAACATGCTTACTGCATTCACAATTAGAAATGAGTGACAACATATGACCCAGACAGTAAAACACTGAGTGCAAATGCCCTTGAGTAGAATAATTAGTGCTTGGATTGTCAGGTGTTTGCACTGGACTATCCAGCATGTGGTAGAATTCTGCTGGGCTGGGTTGGGATGTAAAAAAATCTCTTTGGCAGTGTTGCTCAATGGAGTGATCCTTCCCAATTATCACTTCTGCAGATGTGTCAACAGCACTGTGTGGACTTATTTCTGGTTCTTTTCTTGCTTGCATGACATCTCACACTGGCTTCTTAATGGACCTTAGAACTCACTTTATAGTCTATAAACTAAATGTCCAAGTGTTGTCAGGTTTAATTTTATAAGCTTCAGGGAAAAAAACGGGGGGGGGCGTCAAAAGTGAGATTAAAACCAAATTATCTGTAGGTTCCGCATATGATGGCGAATTCCATTGGTTTCAAGAAGTCCAGTCCAGTATTCACTGTTGTTTTTTACCCCCTTATCATTTAAGATGGCAAGAAAGCAAAGGCTTCAGACGCTCAGGGCAACTTTTCAGTAATTTAACTGTGACCTTTAGAAAACAGGATTTTCTTTTTTGTCTTGATGCGCGATTGTAAATCTAATTTCGCCATGTGACCGCATTGGAGGGGAATGAAAGGGTTTATTTTCCTCTAGCAAGCAAACTTCTTAAAGATGCAGAGTCCAAAGTAATTTTTATTACAGATATTTTGGAGCTTTCGTCAAGTTTCTGTTGTTGCCTTTTATTGCTGGTTTTGCTTTTCAATGCCAGTTTTTTAAAACGTTA
Source organism: Atractosteus spatula (assembly GCF_055471065.1). Classification (NCBI taxonomy): domain Eukaryota; kingdom Metazoa; phylum Chordata; class Actinopteri; order Semionotiformes; family Lepisosteidae; genus Atractosteus; species Atractosteus spatula. Next base: position 50,087,605 of record NC_142713.1, on the reverse strand, counting down.
TAACGTTTATTTTTTACAATGCGTACAAGATCCATCTCTCCCTTTTGTGCTCAGTTTGTGAAAGTGATTCATTCCTCTTGAAAATGCTTACAGCACTGTGCTAGCCTGAGCAATCAAATAGCTCTGTACTTAGAGTAATGTTGGTGAGAAAGTTGGTGATTTTCATTTCTAAACTGTAACTAAACCTGTTCTAATGTCCTTCAACCAGCACATTTGGGTTTTGTCAAATTCAGTGCAGTGAACTATACCATGTGGCTAGACATAAACAGATGCATTCGTGTTGATATCATTCTCTGTGAGTTTTTTTAAAATATTTTTTCAGGAGGAAAGCATTTTTTAATAGTAGTTTTATTATATAAATAAAATAGCAATGGTTCCAATGGTGTCCCTGCTTACGTCATAATAAAATCAAAAGAAATAAAACAGAAAAAATTAAGAAAAATGTAAAAAGAGACTGTAACAAAAAGATGTACAACAATCAAAGAAGTGTTCTGCGCTTGTACCGCGAAGTTAGTTTCTTCCTAATACTATATATTGTATGTCCTGTTCGTGCATTATAACCAGGGATTCCAGGTTTTGTCACATAGCTGCCGAACTGCCTCTTAGCTCATTATTACCTCATTATCCTTTCAAAAGACACAAACAGGTAAGTGTTAAATTCATTAATCCATTGAGAGACAGTAGGAGGATCCTCATGTATAAAATGTACGTATAACACTTAATTGTTATACATCGTTTAGCAATGGTAATTTTTAAACTCAAACAATTATCTACTCGAATAATGGAAAGTGATACTATCACATGGGTTAATTGACAGCAGAATTAACTTAAGGAATTTTTATAATGCTATGCTTAAAATATGTTCTGTTATTAGCAACAAGGTTGACAGATTCAGGTATGGCCATATCATAAGTAAAAAGACTACATTTCCAGTTTGGGACAGAAAGGAAAAGAATTTCTCCTAAATACACTTAGTCACTTAGATAAGCAGATTCTCTGTCACTTTATATTATGAATGAGGCAGTACTTTGCAATGACATAAAAATACAGGATTGTTAACAGATTATCTTTCACTGTTGCACTGGTACACCTTAAGTAATTACCCAATTTATCTATGACATGGTTATTATTGCTTACAGAGTACCTCAGAAAAGCTATAGCTTTCATTACAAAAGGTACAAAGTTTCAGTGAAAGAGATTCTACTACTGAATACTTAGTAATGTCCAGAGAGCCCCCACTGCATTGACAGACTGTAAGATTAAGTTGACTGTGTCAATATCTTTAAATAATATGCAGCCAGTATCTGAAAACTGTTTCTAAATTCTCCAGAAGATAAAATGGACATATCATCTTACATATAAACTGTTTTTTGCAAAAGCTGCCCATGTATTAAGAGTAGGTTATCATAGGGCTTGTGTTAGACTACAGTTTTATGAACTGAATGACTAAGGTAGGAAAATATGAGCCAATCTTTATATCACAATGAGTTTTCTCCCATTTTTATGGGAATGAAGCAACATAGGATTGCCTGTATATCTTTAAGACCTCTGGAACTGTATCAGTATGCAATCTAAAAGAGATCAGGTGGTTTAAGAATGTAACTTTCCATCTGGGTTGTATGCGTGAGGGTTTAATTGAACACAGTATAATACCTGTGGGTCTAGAAACAGCATGTTTTGTTTTAGAATTTGGGATTGATTGTCATGCCCACTTACAAAGCCATTGGTTGGGTCATTGGGTTACATTCTGTTTTAACAATGTGAAAGCCTTTAACAAAAATGCTGTTTTCTTCTAACTATATTTTTATGTGGTAAATCTGGTTGTAAGCAGTTTACTGAACTGTATCATATAATAACACTAAAATTGTGTAGTGACAGTTTTTTTAACGTTTTGTTTATTGCTCTAAAATGATAATAAACATCATAAGAGGGATGAGTCTTTCAAAGGTAAAAAAAATATTAGAAATTTGAAACATCTAAATTTGAAATATTAAAGGAAACATATCGTAAACTTCTATGAAAAAAGTGTCGCGATAATGTATAGGTGACACAAATGGAAGATCACCTTATTCTGTAATCTGAGACAAATCTATGGCCTTTGTATAAAGCTGATATATCCAGCTGAACGATTCTAATCGTCAGCTTTTAAAAAAATGGAAAATGTTTCATAATCACCTTAAAACCATGATGATCGGGTATTACCTAAGAGGTTAATCTAGTCTGTTAAGTAAGCTTACTTTCCTGATGTGTATTATCCACTAATCACTTGATTATTTACTTATGTTTCCTAACAACAATGTAGTATTTTAGGCTCTTTAAGAATGATTTAAAATGAGATCTTTTATCTCTTTAAAAGTAAAGTCAGACCAGAGCTGTGTCGGCTTGCGGTACCTCTACTGTTGTTTTCAGGAGCAATGCTTGCCCAACATTCTGAAAGTAGTGAAAAGCTGATGAGAAAGAAAATTGAAAATAAAAATATCTGGTGGAAATGAGTCACTGTGCAGTCTGCTTGCTGTTTCCAGCGTGAACTCAAGTCTCACTGCTGATGTATTGCGATGCAGGTGAAGTGATGATTTTTGTGGGCTTTGTTTCTTGTCCCAGCTGCTGATTCTCCCTGGGTGTGCTGTATCACTTCTTCTTTTTCTGATTAAGACATGATGCTGTTTTTAGATTAGCCAGTGTATTATGTTGAGTCCAGGGTTTTTACATGCTATTTCCACTTCTGCTCACATACTTTTGTGAAATGGTTTAATTATTTATGGGAGAGAGAGAATGCTATAGGACATATTTTTTAAAGAACAAACCCCACGTGGAACAAAGTAAAGCAAATGTGTTATGTGAATCAAACACCTTAGATACATCCATGTTGTGAAGTATTATTTTTGAAAGTTTATTTTGTTTTTAGCAATTTTCATCACCCACCTAAAATACAATATATATGTCAGTTTTGGAAGCTTAATAATGTTCTCAGCTTCTGTCATCTCTGATATTGGCACATAGCACATGTTTGGGATTATGATGCCTGATGAAGCATTTTAGCCTAAGTACACATGTTCTGTATGGCCTTATCTTATTCCAGCTGCTTCCCATCTGAATTGTCCTTAGTGTTTCATCAAACACCTCACCACCCACCACCAAACAACTTTCAGAAAGAAAAAATGCCAAGCATTGATCCGTAGTCTTTAAAGTCATATACCCTGATTTCCCAGCTCGATGTATGCATCCATGGTTACCTTTGAACTTGTTTTTCGGCATGCATTTAATTGCTTGGAGAAATGAATATACTCTTCAGCTCATCTGTAGTCATAATTTTGACATCTGATTTGGGGGATATCATCTGGGTTTGCTCCTGCTCATTTAGAAAAAAGGGTTCTAGAAAGAAAATACATTTTCTAACCTCAGGGTGGCTATGTTCTTATTTATAAACCCAGAAGTAACAACAAAAATGAATCCAGTCTCTGTGATCTGCTAATATTGTGTGCATGACAGAGGTAACAATTATCTGATGCTGAAGTTGTCATTAGGAGTTCACTCACAATAGGGGGCAGCTTCTGTTCATTATAGTCTCTGTAGATGTTAAACTTTTTCAGGAAAAAACAGTTTGGTACAGTATAATGCCATTTTATGAAAGTTTGTAATGCACGTTTCTTATTATCACCCCAGGAGCATCCCCATATTCCTGTAGATATTGTTTTTTCCTCACTTTGTATTTCAAAGGCTAGTGAAAATAATTAATTTTTTGAAGCCAAAGAGGAGAGCGAATAATTCTGCTAACAGTACTTAGTCTCAGTTAATATCCTAACACCACAGAAATGTTCATAGTTTTGTTTCTGCCTTAATTGATAAATTCTGATATGAAAGTGGTAAAATCATCAGATTACAGTTCTGTCACAGTCTCCTACATCTTCAGATGAAAGCAGATTTTTTTTAATAAGAGAGCTGATGGGGTTTGCACTTTGCCAGTTATGCTTATTTTACAAGGTGATTTCAGGCATAATGCATTTTTTTTTTCTAAAAGGAAATGCTAATTGAAGAGCCATTGAGAAATTGAGTCGAGGAGACAGTTTTAAGCATTCAATAATGTGAAAAGGTTTCTTTGTGTTTAAGAAAATTGTGAAGATATAATAAAGTATGGAATGAAACTAGAAAGGTAGATACTTATATTGCTAAGTATATTTAACAGATAATGGTGCAGACCAATGTGAGATAAAATAATGACTCTTTAGATTTAGATTTATCAGAAGAGGCATACAGGTGCTAGGTTTTCCGTTTAAAGAATGTATTGTTTAAAAATGGACCAATAACCATTGCATACCACATGAGTCTTGCTTTATATGACTAGATTTTTATAGGGGTAGTATGGTGGTTAGTATTGCTGCTGTGTGGCACTGGAGCCCTGAGTTCAGTTTCTGAGGTGCTATGTGCATGGTGTTTGTACTGTATGCTCTCCCTGTGTTTCCCAGGGTTAACTGGCTTCTGGTAAAACTGGCTCTGGTGTGAGTCTCTGCCTGTGACTGTGTCTGTGTGTGCCCTGCAATGACTGCAGTCCTGTCCAGGGTGCGTCCCACCTTGTGGCTGTTGCTTGCCAGAACAGACTCTGGTTCCCCTGCAACCCTGAATTGGATTGGATTGATATTTATGGACATTAAAGAAAACATTTAAGTAAAACTGATCTAACTAATTAAACATATTTAATCATAATAGCTATGAGGAACATCAGACTGTGTTAATTGTTGCTTTTTTTACCTCATGGATTCTATTGCTCATCTAGGGTATAAAATATTGTGGTGTGAAGACAACATACATCATGATTACACCCTCGTCATTTTATTGGTTAATTGAAAGTAGCCTGCTTCCTGACACCTGCACGCCTATGGCCGTCCAATGCATTTGTTCATATTTCTGTGCCTGGGTGGGCTGTTAATAGCAGAAACTGTAATTACAGAGTGTAAGCATTCCCATTCTTTTCACAGTAGTGGTGAGATTGTTTATGTGCAGCAAGTTGCTTTTTTGATTAAGCACACTCAGTGAGGCACTTTCTGCACTTAACAGCTATCTGTCTGATATTAAGATATGGATGCATCCACAACTTAATTTAACTAAACTGCAGTAAAATGGATGTTATGCATATTGGCTCTCAAAAACAATGTTTTTGGATTATGGATTATGGTGTTGAAATGAAACACCTTGACTGAAGTTTGAAACCTTGGAGTTGTTTTTCATCTTGTGTTATCATTTAAAGCCCATGCTAAAATGTCACAAGTGTATCATTTTTCCATCTGTGTAACATTTCCAGGACAAGGTACAGTACTTGCTCTTGCTATTTGATGCTACAGTGCATGCCTTTATTTAATCAAGATTGTACACTTGCCTTGCTGGGATGTTTAGTAAGATTGTAAATAGGCTTCAGGTCATGCAGAATTCCACAGCTCATGTGCTAACAAAACTATTCTGTGTTAACAATTTACACTTTGCATTCTGTGTAAATAGTGTTACCTGCTTGTGAAATTTAGAGATTTGTAAGGTTCTGCTGCTTAAATATAAGCAGATGAAAGGCATTACTACAATTTACTATGAGGATTTAATGCACAAGTGACTTAAGTCCAAGACTGAAGTTTGAGAACTGCTTATTGATATATTTTTTACATAACATCAGTCTACACATAATGTGCAATAGAGCCTTCACTTGGGTTGTTCCATGATTGTGAAACATGTGGACAATACATAATACATCCACCCTTCCATTTTCTAACCTCTTCCCCAAGTAACGGGCACAAGGCAGGATACTTCATGGACAGGACGCCAGTCCATTGCAGGGTACACACAAGCACAGACATGCACACAATCACACTGGGGCCAAATTTACCAGAAGCCAATTAACCTACCAGTATGTCTTTGGACTGTGGGAGGAAACTGGAGCACCCAGCTAAAAAACATGCAAACACAGGAAATATACAAACATACAAACTCCAAGCAGATTTCCATTAGCTTTACTCATTTTTTGTGGTGATTTTCTTTCGTGATTTTTTTTACTTTTGCTTTTTATATATTATCCACGTACTACAATTTAAGATTGTGGACATGCACATATAAATAAAATATTTTTAATATTAACTTTGGGAAAACTGGATGTTGAACAAATGTTGGTCTGGTTATTCAATGATTCTAAGGGCACTGAGTACCTAAATGCTTCCTGTGTGATTGGCACATAGTAATGATTTACAGTAGCTCTGCTTAGACTCCCAGGCTGTATTAAATAAATACAGTATTTATAACATAACACTAGTGATTAAAATATTCTTACTTGCTCTGGAAGCGAAGTCTTAGAAAAAAACAAAAGAAAACTTGTTCATTCCAATAGACAGCCCTAGCTATTAGGCACTGTATCTCTATTTACAGTTGCATATTTAAATGCATTCAATGGATATTATTTTCTAAATTGGGCCACTCCATGCCAACTCATCTATATAAAGCACATTGTTTGGCCTAGCCTCTGCAGGGGTATGTTGTGTTACAAAATCCTAGTTATATGCATCTACAGTAGGTGCCAAATGTTCAACACGTCTTAGGAAGGATAATATCTTTTGTCCTAGTTTCTGTCAATCATATGTCGTATGTGTACGTGAGATTTTGATATTTTCAAAGGTGCTGTTATCAAGAACTTCTCCATGCAAGTTCATAATCACTAAGTTTCAAACCAGTTCCACTGGAAACAGACCCTGTAGCATTTTATTCTATTATATCTCACCATAAACAAATCCAAAATTACAGTCAGATGCCCGTTTGGTCAAAACTATGTGTTATCTTACCTTTTCCAAACTGGCCTTAAGCAATACCGGAATGTACGATACATTCACCTATAGAATAATCCTCAAATCCTTAAAACCTCAAAATCCAGGGATACCAAAATGTTCTGGTTGATTTTTGTAGATCCTGTGAAGACCCCCCTCCCATCCAACATGGTACAAATAGCAAAAATTCAATTTTCAGAAGGAGGTAGGCTTGAAATCAATCTCATTTCATAATTTATGAACCACTTCATAAACCACTTCCTTAAACCAATACCAACACCTTAAGGTCTCGAGCCCCTGCAAGGCAAAGTATTTTTCTAAAACTGATTCTGAAATCATTTAATGTGAAATAATAACTTGCCAAAAGTAAGTTGGGGACTTCTGATATTTTCCTGTCGTATCCTGTGTATCCTGTCGTCGGCAAAGAATATAGCGTGCTATAGAGGCGCGGTGCCACTGTGGCAATTCAGAGATCAAGAGTTGCACATTTGACCTGTGCACACACTGCAGTAACATTTTTGCTTTTCTTGCACAGTTGTCCTGTGCTTTTTGCCTGCCTTCTCAGTATCAGTCCTCTTTGAGGTATCCATTAACTGATGCCGAGTTGTCATTAGTAATTCTAACACAACAGGAGGGCAGCTTCTGTTCATTATAATTCCGGCAGATGTTATAAAGTTATGCATTCAAATTGTATGGAAAGTAAATGCAGGAAATATACTGAAACAACAGCAGAAAAAATGAAGCAGGATGTGCATCACATAAGAATGATAAGATAAGAGGAAATTGCAGATGATATTCATTACTGACTTAATGAACTACTGAACATACTTAATTGCATTAAAATATCATTCTGCACAGAAGCAAAATGACATTCACAGACCTTAAGCTCCAGACCTCACCCAGTTCATTACTTTCATGAAATGTCAGTGATCAAAGTATCATTTTTTTGTTTTCCTTGCACCTGATGAAATGTGCAGTATAGTCCACACTGAGTGATTTTGTGACTTTATATTAAGCGAAACAAGAAGTCTTTTTCATCTAATTGGACTTACTGACTTCAGGAACTGTTTTGCTGGTCTTAAAAACTGAGAAACTAAACCTTTTAAAATCATCTCCTCCTTTCCTAGCAGGACCTGTTGATTCATGAAGTAGAGAATAAGGAATTCTTTTTAATTCCAGTCTGTTATTTTGCTCGTAGAATAGCAGTAGTTGGCAATTCGTCTTATATAAAGCTTGTTTTCTGCATTGGTGGTTTGGTGTATGGTTTTTATGTTGTGATATGAAATGAAAGATGATGAACTATGCCTGAGCAGAACGAAGTCAGAGGAAATGGTGGTGGAAGTCTTTAGCAGTACTGATGTGCAAATTGGTTGGCAGGCCTGGGTACAGGGGCAAAAGACAAATGGAGCCACCTAGTAGCTGGTTCTCTTCACGGATTCCCTCAGGGCAGTGTCGCAGTTTTATCTGGTAAAGTGAATGAAGTCTCAGACTTCAAGTGGGTAAGAAGCCCAGCTCACTGATGTGGAATGCCAGCCACATAGTGGGCAACTTTTGGTAAGCAGAGCTGGCGCTGTGAGATGAACCGAAGGCTGGGTTGAGGCGCCTGATGCCAACGCTCATTAGACTCTAGAAAAGGTGCTGGTTGATATAGGCCCTGACGGTGGCCAGGGACATCGAAATAGGCTAAGGAGTGTGGAACACCTCGCCTGCCGAATCACCTAGGCCTAGAAATGGTTGGCGCTGAAGCGTCTGGCTCATGCCCTACTTGTCACGGAATAGCCCGTGACTTAAGAGTTTAGGGTAATTTAAAGTGCTGTGTCATTTCCTGAGCTCTTAAACTACACATGCTTCCTATCTTTACCCTGCTGTAGGCCTATTGGTGGACTGGCGATGTCACCAATAGGGAAATAAAGAGCAGAGCAGTGGAAAAATGTACTTTTTGCACTTCAACACCCATTACATTTTGATAAAACTGTGTACATGACAAATCAACCGTTTGGACTGGCATTTAAAATTCAGTGCAATTAGGCACCAATGTGTAAGTTGTAAAGCTTTAACACAATTCCTTAATTGTCCTCAGCTTAAAGGTTATATGGATTCCTAGCAACAAAAGGCTGAATATTACATTTATTTCAGTTTCATTATACTTTTTACCCATTGTGGATATGAATCTCACAAAAGTTCACTTGGGATGACAAATTAAAATAGTTTTACCTCACTATCTAACCTCACTAACCTCACTACCTCACTGTCTAAGTACCTATTATTAATATAATATCTTGTTTATTTACTGGCTGAATAGTTTGTCTGATGCTGATTTTCCATGGCACCAGTTGAATGAAGGATATTATCCTGCAAGTTTGTTTCTTCAGAGTAGACATTTCTGATACCTGTGCTGGGGTTTTTGGAGGACGACCAAGCTGTATACTATACTACAATACTACAAACAAATGTTTGTGTGTAATATTCTGGAATCATCTAGTTGTTGAGAGAGGAGTGAAACTCGTTCTCTTTGTTAGTTGATGCGTTATAGTAAAGAGGTACACTAATTGTATTGGAATGATGGTGGACAGTTGACTGACTGAAGATGTTTTATATTAAGAGGTGAAGGTTTATCCCATGCTGAAAATAAAAGAGACACAACATTTTTGCTGTGGAGCCTTCTTCAGGTGTGGTTTTCTTCAGTGTGTAGTTTTATATGAATGTGTATGAGATTAGTGCAGTTTGATAATATTTGGGGGCCTTCTGGTAGCACTTGAGGCTGATCATGCATGTGAAGGAGGGAGGAGCTTTTGATATATAGACACAGACTTGAGCCTGAATGAGTATATTCCTTCCTGGATATCAGAGGGAGCAGAATCCCTGATGCTGAGTGAAAATAACACATTAAGAGCTTCTGTGATAACTTCCTTTTTGTTTTCCTTGATATATATTTCAATTGGAGCTTGGATCTCAGTTTCATCCACTACCTAGTCTGATGGAAAAAGAAGAGGAGTGGGGTTCCTGGGACAGTAAAGCTCAATTTTTAATAATATTCAGATGTTTCTCTCATTATGTCAGTTTTATTCCCCCTCTTGGATGGGTCTGGCTTCCTCTTTCTTCTGCTGTCTTTTAGTTCCAGTCCAACAGGAGAATGCAGGGCCAGTCAATTACACACAGCTCCAAAAGAGTGTGTCAGAAAAGCAAAGAAGGAGCAGTCATCTGTGTCTGGAGGGAGGACTGGTTGATGAGTTTAGCACATCTGGCAGAGGATGCTCTAAAAATAAAATAGAAGCCATGTTAAACAACTTCTGTTAATTACTGTATCTGAGGAGAATTAATCAATGTGATTACTGTTCAGCGAAGTTTTTAAGGATTAGAAAAGCTTGTGCCAGGTTGTCTTAGGAGGCTAAGTAGGCTACTCTTGTTTTCGTGAGGATACCGGCATTGGAAGCACTGCTGTAGAGGAAGCACTAGTAGTGACAAGGTGTGTCGAGTGACACTCTTGCCTGTTGTTATATCATTCAAATTTTAACTTCACAAAATGAACAATTGCGACAAAACAAATCATGGGAAAAATGACATGTGAGTGACAACCTGGACCTAATTTTGAGGTTGGGTATCCAATATCTACTGTATACCTTGTGCAATGTGTTGTTGTTTTTTTGTTAGAATGACAAAATACTAATGTCTGTTTCATATACAGTAGGAATGTGAATACAATCATTCTGTGAGGTGTTACAAGTTGGTCTTAAATTTGTTATGTTGATCCTGTTCGTTTTTGAAAGAGAATTACTCTGGTAAGAAATGAGAGCTTGTTGAAAAAAATGAAATAATACAGAAGGTCTGGGTACCCAAATTACATTAAAGCTCTGAAGAGTGTCTCTGTGTATATAATTTACATTTATAATGACTTAAAGTCTCTCTCTAAAGTTGTTTTTACCATTATATATAAACAGTGCAATATTGAAACTGTAGATGAATTAACCTTTTCTTGATTAGTTTAAACACAGATCCATTAATGAACACATGGTTATATCACAACTTCCTATAGGCCCTTTCTGCGGTGTTGATACATATTGATACAGACATATTTCTTCTTTATGCTTCAATTTGGAATTTTGAAATTGTAACTCAATGCTATTGTAGCAACCCTAATTAAATGCATATGAATGTCTTTAGAGCTATCGGTAGTAAACCATTTGCTTTTGTTTGTTATTGCACATTCACAATTGAAACATGACAGATAATGTGTCATGAGAACGCTAGATCCTATGGGTACAGTCCCATGGCTGTTTGGTCATTGACAGGGCCTGGGGATCCCAGGGTGCTTTGCCGTCAGTACGTGGCCAGTCTGTCTTTCTGTCTTAGGGGACTCAAACACGGCAAGAGTGCAGATATGATCTCCAGGTTTTAGTCCCGCATTCTGGTTAGAGGATTTTTCTATTGCTACCCAATTGTAAGCTCACTTGAGCACCATGTTTTCCACCAAATCAAGATAAGACGGAAAAAGCAAATTAAATATAGGTAATGCTTCATAAGTATGCAAATTTCATCTTGAAAAGAATGTAATTAAAAAAAATCCAATACAGTCATGTTGCTATGGGATTTTATACTTCTGCTAGGGGTGTATAATCCTGCTATTGGCATTTTGAAGCACGTAAACACACTGAAAGTAAATAAAAAATGTTTGAACTAGAAACATGGAGTATAAAATGGCATATGCCCAGTGTGATTCGAATTTAATTATTAGCACACAGTGATCAACAAGCAAAGACAAATAAAGCTGAATGCGCACTCCTAGTGGGAAGGATAATTAACTGTCAGTGACTAACTTGAGTTTGGTGTCTGAATGGTAAATCTTAAAGACATGAGTCAGATGGTATTTTTTATTAACTTTATTTCATGTACTTCTCTTGTGTGGTTGAGCTGCAGTTCTTACAAATGAAGGTACTGCATATACAGTACCTGAACAAACTAGCCGAAGGAAATAAATCTTGAAATACATTTATCCTAAAAGTGTTGATGCAGGCCTACGCATAACTGGCATGGACACAGTTTTGTGGTGTGTTGAGCATTGATGGTAGTTCTTGGCTTTGTCACAGCATATAAACTGCGCTAGCCAGAAAATCCATTTTTGCTAATGGAGTCCTCTCTGTGTGTAAGTGTGAAGTTCACTTCCATATGTAACAAGATTGTCTCTCTGTTGGTTTGATAAATGATTCAAAGATGAATAGCCAGGCTACTGCGGCATTCTATAGAGCTGGTGGTTGTGCATTTCCCTGTGAAATTGACAGTGAGATTTGACTTGTGGAATGTTTTAGGCCGGCTTAGATGTTCAACCTTTCAGTTCACATTCTCCAGGACAGTTTTATTGAGGAGCAGGCAAAAATAGCCATGGCGGCAAGCATATTTTTGAACCTAAGAGAAAATGAATTAGGAAAAAAAGGCTTGCTGTGCTGCTGATTGCATGTGCAGCCTTCTTATATTAGTGTACAGATAAATCTCAGTGCAACCGCATTTTAAACGCATTAAAAACGCATGTGCCCATGTGGAAAGAGAAGTGAATATTAACAGCATCTATTGTCCATGTATTTTTATTTTGTGCTTTGGTGCATTTTACAGAATCAGTCAGGTTTTAGACCTTATCAGTTACTATTTGGACTTAGGCAAGTGTCATCTTATTCAGAAGAAGTTAAAAGCTTTTCTAACAGTATGGCTGCTTTTAACTGGAGTCTCCAAAACGCTGAATATGGAGACACGCTTCAGTGGTGAACTTCATACTGGCGTAAATAGATTGCACTATATGTCCTGGTTTCATCAGCTGCAGTGCACGACGAATACTGAGAAGAAAACAATCTCTATTTCACAGGAAAAAAGAAGTAGGATGACAAAGAACAAAAATGTGTTGGGCAGTGTTTAATGTATCCTATTGCATCGTTGGGTTGAACAGTGAAAAAGAATAAAATCTTAACATTGTGTCGACTTTTACTTGGTGGCTGCATAAAAACTCAGCTTTTTGTCTTGTTCTGTGGCAGAACAGATGTCAGATTTCCAACAGTCTTGTAGCTTGTGTCACACTTTCATAGAGTAATATAAATGTTAATCCATATGCATTAGCAGTCTTAGCCAGTTGACTGTTTCTTCACTTGTTTTGGCATCTGCTGATCGAGATGGGAAGATGATGTGCAAGTAAAAACAAAAAATAGTATATTGTGACACATGGCATGTCTTATTTTTATTGTTCATAACATTAACAAAACAATAGGAAGTTACCTGTGCAAATGCCAGAGAAGCTCTTTCAAAGAAAACTACACCTACAGTACAAATCCCTCAAGATATCTTCAAAATGATGAGGCACTAAATAATAGTAATAGATTAATAGTTGTAATAGTAAGCAAAAGTTAACAAATGTTCTAAATATTTTTCTTTTCACATGTTTTTGCAGGTCCACAATGATTTCAGATGGAAAAACAGATTTTGATCAAGACCAGCTGAATCTACTGGACTGAGCATTCTTGCTGGGAATAGAAACTGTTCAGTCTTCAGAAATGGCTTCTGTTATGAGAAATTGGACTTTTCTGACCTTTTACATTTTGCCAATTCTGACAGCTTCATCAGCTTCCAGGCAACCTGTCCACATCAACAAGGAATTCAGCACTTTCCATTCTGAAAATTCTGAATGGACTTTCAACCACTTAGCTGTGGATTCAAGAAACGGGAATGTTTACTTGGGTGCTGTGAATAGGATCTACAAGCTTTCCAGTGACTTAAAGGTGCAAGTAACCCACCAAACTGGACCGGATGAGGACAACCCTAAGTGTTATCCTCCAAGGATAGTTCAGCCTTGCCATGAACCATTAACCCTCACGAACAATATAAACAAAATGCTGCTGATAGACTATAAAGAAAATAGATTGCTAGCTTGTGGTAGTCTTTACCAGGGAATCTGCAAACTTTTGAGGCTTGAGGATCTTTTCAAGCTTGGAGAGCCATCCCATAAGAAAGAGCACTACCTCTCTGGGGTCAATGACAGTGGCTCAGTGTTTGGAGTGATTGTGTCCAACAAAGACTCTGCTGACAAACTGTTTATTGCAACTGCTGTGGATGGCAAGCCCGAATATTTCCCTACTATCTCCAGTCGGAAATTAACAAGAAACTCGGAGGCTGATGGGATGTTTGCCTATGTATTCCACGATGAATTTGTAGCCTCAATGATAAAAATTCCTTCCGATACTTTCACAATCATTCCAGACTTTGATATTTACTATGTCTATGGCTTCAGTAGTGGAAACTTTGTCTATTTTTTGACTCTTCAGCCTGAAATGACCAGTCCCACTGGTTCTGCTACCAAGGAGCAGGTGTACACATCCAAACTTGTCCGTCTCTGCAAAGAAGACACTGCTTTTAACTCTTATGTGGAGGTTCCCATTGGCTGTATGAAGAATGGCATTGAATATCGGTTGCTTCAGGCTGCTTACTTGTCAAAAGCTGGTGCTATTTTAGCCAGGTCACTGGGCATTAGTCCTGATGATGATGTCCTTTACACCATATTTTCAAAAGGCCAAAAGAGGAGAACCAAATCTCCAGAGGAATCTGCACTTTGTGTCTTTATGCTGAAAAACATCAATGACCGCATCAAGGATAGACTTCAGTCTTGCTACAAAGGGGAAGGAACATTAGATTTGGCCTGGCTTAAAGTCAAGGATATTCCTTGTAGCAGTGCAGTAAGTTCACTTTTGTTATTTTTGCTCTACAGTACTCTGATTTGGAAAAAAACTATACATGTTATTTTTATGTGTATCATGTTGGAAGAATGTTGGAAACATGTTGGAGAGTTATGGAAAAACTCAGTAGAAGCATACTGTGGGTCTGTTTTAAGGTCTTGATTCCATCAGCTTTACGATGTTTATATATACAAGAATCTTTAACATTTTGTTCACCTTTAAATCATTTTCAATTTTTTTAATTTTAGGCAATACATAAGCCTTAAAATCAACTTTATATGAAATATCTGTGTTTTGTGAAATAACTAACGATGCCCTGTATCAATATGAAAATAATCCCCAGTCTCTTCACATGGTTTAATTAGAAGATAAGCATAGAGCCTTTGTGTGACACTGGGGCTTTTAACATGTGCAGTTATTTTTTTCTTTAAAAAGGTAAATTATCTTTTGAGGGATTTTTTATCCCATTCTTTTTTGGTGATTAAAAACAGAACAGCTTAACATACTGCTCCTATTGATACACAAAATTATCTTCCATGGAGAGTCATTCTGTGAAATTTAATGATTTATAATTACATTTCATTTCTTACTAGTCTTGGCTTAATTATTCAATATTTTGGAATGATACAGCGCTTCATTAGTTCTGGTGTAAACAAATCAGCACTGGAGTTTCTACATGTGGTAAAACAGCCAAGCGACAACTGTTGGTTTTAAGGGTTTAATTCACCCACAGTTTGAATTTGTGTGAATTGATGGGTGACATCGATCTGTTCCCTCATATTATTTAAACATTTGACAATAGAATGTAAACAACACGTGTCTTTAGTATTTTATAATTGTTTTTTTTCTGTTATGACAATCAAAAGAAAATGATGCATTTAATTCCGGCAACATTTTTTATATAATCTGTTACAATTAATACAGGTCAAAGGTACCCTGCAATGTAGTCATGGAGGCAAGAGTTAAATAAAAAGCAATGTAAGATAAATATTGCCTGCTTAGCAGTAGCTGTAACTATGGGTGCTAGACCTCCCTAGAGGACAGGTTGAGGCATTTGATTATAAAAAGGAACACATATTGTTTCTACACCTGGATAAGAAAACAAAATATCTGGGATCAATCTGAGATTAAAATAAGCATTATTCCATCAAAGTAGAGATATCTCAGAAGTCAGAGGAATAGTTTTACAGGCAATTCTAAAGTGAATTCTGGCATTATTAAAATTAGTATCACACCACAAGCCAATATCTTAGGAATATTAACAAACACACCCAGTATGTTAACCTTTGCACTCGATTTGAAATGGTTCATAATATCACACAGATGGTTTTACAAGAATCACCACGCAAGCTGAAGTCTCATAGCTGAAATCTAATTTCAATTTGAATTATGCAAGAAGATATACTGCCTCAGAATACTTATATTTTAAGTTATTGTCTGTTTACATCACTCACTGACTCTAGAAACATAGTATCATCTCAATATCTGCTCAGGATACTTCTTATAAAAGCAGAGCTCAGAAAATGCTAAACTGCATGAGAAGTTGAGCATAGTTCTAATATTTTCCAGAAGCAATACAAATAAAGTAAGAAAATTCCCTTCTCATATTATTGATGTTTTTTTTCCATTTTTTTAGCAATCGATGTCCCAGATATTTCAGTTTCCATAGAGAAAAAAAGGACAATTAAGATATGGAAGCCAGTATCATAAGACTGGGAGAGTGCTTGGGCTGACACCCTGGGCTACAGGTTATGTACTCAGATAGGTTACACTGCATAACTAGTGCTGCCTTTCAGTATTCAGTCTTGTTTTAGAAAGGAAGTATTTCTCCCAATTAAGACTCCCTCCTAAAAAGGTTACTAGTCATGCAGCTCATTAGGCTGTTCCTTGTTTTGATTGGCACATATACTGATACATGTTCTGTACAGCTAAATGAAGCTATCTACTATGTACTGTAAGGCAGTATATTCTAGTATTTGGGTTAATTGAAAACAATGTATTGCAGTGTAGTCCAACTAGTAACATTGCAACTACTACTTTAATGCTTTACAATATGTACGGTTTGTTTCGCTTAGAGGTGAAAATGGGTTATGGCTGCAGAGTTAGGTTTGTGAATGCCTTATCTTTTCTGAAATGCTTGTTCAGCCAGACTGCTGTTTGCATCAAAGTAATGCTTTAGCTATATGTGCTCTGAAGGTCCAAGGGGACATGGAAGACCTGGATTAACGTTATTATGGTTGAGTGGTGAGTTTTCTTCAAAATGTACCCCATCTAATTTTCTTTAAACTTTGTGTTTTAAGACTACTTTTTGAAATAGCTGAAACCATTTTAGTGCCCAAAAAGAAATGAAACATCCCCCCCCCACCTTCTCCCCCTCAAACTAAGTCCCAGCCAGTGAACTTCTTCGGAATTGCCAGTGAAACCTGACCTGGAAACGTTTGGGAAGTGCATTTAAAACTGAAAACAGAAGGCACGGTTTACAAGAGCTGTGGAAGTGTGGAACCGGCTACCCACCCATGGTGGAAACGACACTCTGGTTTCTTTCAAGAAGCTCCTCAGTGGGATACTCGGATCCATTAGCCGCTAGCAGTCAAATGAGTTTGATGGACCAAATAGCCTCAGCTCACTTGCCAGCTTTCTCATATTATTTTTTGTAAACCACGGGCTTGAGTGAGTAATTTAAGTCCCTGCCAAATTTAACTTAAATGTATACTTTATGGCAATTACAAAAGTGCGTATTATATCTTTGGACCCAAACTTACTGTCAATATTTTACATTTATTGCATAATGTGTTCAGATGAAAGATTGTCTTCACTCTCTAACTTGCTAGTGTTTTTTTTTTTTAAATACAAAATATCTTTTCTCACTTATATAGCTAGCATTCATTTTATGCTTTCGGTGCTTTTGTGGACAAGAATTTAAGCTACATTTAATTACAAACTGGATGGATGGATTTTATGATGAAATTTGATAACCTTACTGCATGCGGCTGAGACATGCTATGAAACCGCTTCACAGGTTTAACCCTTCCAAGTGGGCTCAACAGGGCACAACAGCATTTGCCTGTAAGAGGTGAGGGTGTCTGTTTTTGTTGACAAGTCAATTGAAAATGTTCAGCTATGATTTCTACTGTGTCTTTACACTCCTTATTTTTGAAGAGTCTTTGTTTTCTGTAAACTGAGAAACTGTTGCCGGGTATCTTTTTTTTTCTAACAAGTCAAAAACACCCAACTTTGTGAATATTATATGAAATTAAAAACAAAGTTATAAGACATACTGGAGGTGTAGCAAGCTGATCTGTCCAGTATATACTATGGAATTTACCACAGAACCCTTTATGACTGAACCAGAAGCAAAGCTGTTTTTCAGTTAAATAAAGGGCTATTTGTGTATTTTTTCCATAGTTACCACAGATTGGGTCATCAGTGTATTGAAGGGCTTTTTGTACAAGCTGGATGGGTACATGTCTTTGCCTTTCTTCCTTCCACTGTGGAGTAATCAGTGCGAATTCAAGCAGCTATCCCTTGGTCGACATACTAAACCAATCCAATCAGTGCCAGTTAGTGTCTCCCAGGCAGCTCAATTTGATCAAGTAATCAGGTTTTGCAACATTACTGTTAATTTTGATTTTTCATAACCACTGCTCAGTTTTCAATTTATCCTTTAATAACAAAAACACGCCACTATCAGTGATCAGAGTTCATTTTGTTTGTGCAAAATAACTGTGTATTGCCTTCTTATTTTTGTCTCTTCAGTTTGACTGTAGCAAACACACATATTCCATCTCAGAATCTAGCATAAATAAATTCCCCAAGAAAAACCGGGAGTCATATTGAAGTATAGTATATTAGAAAATAGTTTTTTTTCCTCTCCAAAAACATGTTCGTGTACTAATAATCCTGAAAGTGAGCAGTTAAAAATTAAATATTTCTCCGATGTCTTTTTGTGCCTGGGATTTGTGATGGAGCTGATAAGCTTGTAACAGTCTTTCCAGCCATAAAGAATATCACTAAGAAAATTGGCAAAGGGACAACTTGAACATATTCCACATATTAAACAATATCAGGAGTGAAGATGTAGGAAAGGTGGAACTGGCGTGTATTACTTTAATTTGCTGTCAGAAAGTGACATACAGTATGAGGAAACCTGAATCACCTGTTGAAAATGCCAATACTAAACTAGATATGGCATGACAAAGATCTATGTGAAGAAACTAATAACCTTTTGTAATGCACATGGTCATAGGATGTAAAAATAATTAATTCCTTACTATTAATGAATCCCAATCCCAATAGATCCCACAGTGCTCACACATACCCAGAAGTGCAACACCCACCAAAAAGGAAACACCAGTAGCCCTGCTACACAACAGATCAGGTAGAGCTGTGAGAAACTGGTCCATTAAGGCAATCAAGGTAGAGCATCTTGGAAAGTCTAAAGTCAGAAAAACTCTTCCTGATCATTTTTGAAAGATCCAAGTCAAATTTTAATCTACATTGTTTTAATCACAGTCAAGGGATAATATCTCTGTTCATTAACAGGTATTTTTCAGTACTTTTTAAAGCTTTTATGCATGAAAATAACTCTTTCTTAAACTAGATTAATTGCTTATTAGTCTCCAGCAATTGATTTTTTTTAAATCAAATTTAAGTTTTTAGTTATTATATAAAAGTTTGAAAAGTATCTAACACAATAAAGTATCTATGGACACAATCCATAATCTTCTTTGTAACATTCTTTCAATTGTGTACATAGAGTATATTAATTAAATAGGTGTGTTATATCTTTACTGAAATTTATAGACTTGCAAAATTTAAATTTAAACATGGACAATGAATTGCTCTTGTATAGACCTATTTTTTATTCATTAACATTTTTTCCCAGCATTTATTCTGTACTGTAATTAAATCTCAGTACATAGAATAAAGAAAAGGTCATAATCCATCAAAATGACATTACACAGTAATTACTCAACTATCAAATCACACATCAGAAAATTATGAATTTCCCAACTGTTTTTTTCACATAATTTTAAAATTATCTGTGCTACTGAGATATCTTAACGCTGTCTCCTTCTTGGGTAACATAACATTTTATCATTACTGTCATTTTGGTTGCATAATGCAGTTTTAATGTATGGGGTTTTGGGTGAGCTCTTCTGAAAGAGATTCTGAAGACACTTTAACGTAATTAATTACAAAATGTCAAATAGTGGTATAATATTCAGATGGCTGTGAATCAATGTCTGCATTTATGTTGTTTACTACTCTCTTACAAAGGTCTCATACTTTAACAAATCTTAATCCTTAGCAGATGATTACTGGACTCAATAGATTTTTCCTGGCTCCATTTTCAGCTACTCCTATTGATTAAATGAGTGCAGTGACATGTCTTTAGATGATGACATCACTGCCATACTTGGAGGATGTTTAGGGCTTTCAGTCTGGTTTTCTGCAATACAAATCGCTTTTTATTCAAGTCTGGATTGATTTCTACTGGCAGTGTAACATTTACCCAACTAATATGACGGAGAAACACTCTTAATTCCAGTGCGATCACACCAAAAAAATTGTTGGTATCTGTTATTTGAAAGACTGTTTTCTTATTCATTTAGTTTAATAAATAGAGTTTGCTAAACTTTCCATATTTATCAGTGATGTCTTGAATTCATTCTAGCAATACATAGCAAAGTCCAGACAGCAGATAACAATGTTAATGTCTACTACTTCACAGATATCTTTACACTTTACTAAGAGATGTTTTTCTTTTCAAAATAGACAGCTTCATGGTAAGGCTTACTGTACTGTATATCTTACAATCAATAAAGAACTTACAGTAATGAAACTATTAAATTTACTAGTTTAATAATGAAGAGCTTGCTTTTTAAAATTAATATGAGATAGACGGATTTCGTTTGGTAACTAAACATAACAAAAGTTTCTGTTCCGTGAATACTGATCTCATTCTTTAGTTTTCTAAAAAAATCTGGATAATTTTGAACATCCTGTTTACTGAAGTTTTTACTTCAGTATAACCAAACTAAACTTAATCCAACTAAAATCATATATATTTTCTAAAAAGTAAATAGTTTTATTGACCATTCTTGTTTTTATGTTTCTCCATATAGATAGAGTTCTAACCAAATCGAAAAAAATATCATTTTAAATACCCATTGACTATAAATGGCATTTTTAACATTTTAAGTATATTTTAATGACTCTAGGATTCTAAAATTAAGTGAAAGCGACTAAAGGCGACAAATCGTATTCATTTAGAGAGCATCATACATAACGTTATTATTATAGAAACTGATATAAAGGAGAAAATAATGTTACAGAGCTCATTACTGTCCAGGTTAATGGTTGAAAAGAGCTGGTAAAGTGTTCTCTGGGTACGGCAGGGTACCCAGAGAACATAATATGGCACAATTTCATTTTGCTCTCATGTCTTTTATAGTGCTGTTGTTCTTGTATTCTTTGAGTATTTAATTGTAGTCCTTTGTCCAGGTATATGTAGCCATTCTGCCAAATAGATTAGAGACATAAAGCAATTGAACTTCATTGATTGGGCTTCTTTTCCCCAGAAATTAGCAGTAGCCCAGTTGCCCCACTTTTTGTAATTAGTTTCAGAATGGAATGAATGAAGAACTGGATAATTTTGGGATTGCACATTCCTGAACCCTCTGTTCAAGGTTTTGTCAGTAAATACTGGAAGCAGATCCACTGCTTTTTTTGGGGGGTACAAGTGTTTATAAAAGTATGATTAGTTGTAAGCTTAGTGCTGGAATATTTAAATACTATATACAGTACAAAGATTTTCCAAAGTGTGTAGTGGTACAGCACTACTGCCGGTTATCTTGTAAGGTTAAATAGGTACTTTTCATCCCAAGGAAATAAAAGTGGTTTACATATAGGAATGGATCCACTTCATTCACCACTGAAGTGCAGCACTTATTGAGGTGACATCTGACACACAATCTGCACCAGCAATACACTGCATTGCAGAATATGTGAATAAAGTAAATAGCTTAGAAATGCATTCAGATTAGAGGATAAAAGAGCTCTCCTTCATTTCTTAGTTTTGTTTATGAAGTAACTACATTTTTACGTTTTCCAAGGTTCCGAAATGTATTGACAGAGTCTGAAGAAAAACAAAATTGACATAGGCCGAAATTATTGGAATGTGTGAGCCTGATAGCAGTTGAAGACTTGGAAGTATGATGAATCCTGACCTTTTAGACTACTGTTCCAAAAAAAGATAAACACTTGAAAAAGCCGTGGCTGTACATTTTTTTTAAACGGACCAGACAAAACTCATAACTCCTGTGGAAAGAATGCTCTTGTCAGACTATAGAAGAGCATCGAGCTACTGCTCCATCATCCATGCTGAGCTTAATAGAGGGCAGCATGGATCACTGAATGGACAGGCCATAGATTTAAAAAAATCAAAAGCAAGACAAATAAAATAACCCTTTTTCCTCTCCTTGCAATGTACAGTGTTTGTTTTTTTAAAAGGGCATTTTACCTCAGTAATAATTTGAATATATTTTTTATCTCTGAATACTGTGCTATGATTTCAATTAAAATAGTTATTTTCCCAGCCTTTTGTTCCTACAGTATAAACTAGGAAGATAAATGTTTTAAGAATGATTGCAGTCTTTCTTTGATGAGCATATACATACAGTACATAGTTAAGACATTTCAAGGAGTCATTTTTTGTATATTGTATGTCCTGTTCACACTTGCTACCTCATTTAATGTAATTTCTTCTAAAACAATCCCAAATTGACATTTTGCATGTTGTGATTTATGGATGAGTCTGTTTGCACTCACAGGTTAATGACTTGGAGGCGATGAAGGAGAATGCTACTTTTAATTTCATGGTGCTGTATGTATGAGGATACTAGCTCTATGATATTGGTGATGGTTTGAAACATAAGCGTATTAAAAAATTGCAGGAGCCTGAATAAAAAATGAGAGTTGATTCTGCTAGGATTGCTAAAATAGAGGCCTGTGATTGATGTGTTGCTGCTCTTATCATTTGGTTTGTGTCTTTGATTTTTTTTCTTTACTTGAGCTTTTTTTTTATATTGCACTAATGTTCACGTACTTTGAAGATCCATATGAAGAATTGTATTTTCATAAAACTAGCCTACATGCTGAAAGCGGGGTGCTTTAAGACTTTCAGGCTGTAACTTGTCTCTTCACACAGCCATCAGGAAATTCTGTGTTTCCAAAGAAACACCCTCTGTTCCAGAAATGCCCAATTAAATTACAATGTACTTAGGGAAATCAAATTGCCCATAACCTTAGAGCCCCTGTAATACTAAGAGCCAGAGAGTATGATTAAATAGTGAAAGCATGAAAAAAATCCTAAAAATACCTCATTTAGCTTTGTTATCAAAATATATGTTACTCTGTATTTGGTCACTAAATGATCAGTCAACATAGACTCTTTGTGTCCTAGAGACAGCCTGACTGATCTTATTCTGTTGTTTTGGACAATGAAAAATAGAAATGCCCCACTAAGGCTGTTATTAGAAGTTAAATGTCTTTAGTTTTTTTTCAGTTTCATATTTAAGGTGTGGAATATAGTGTGGAATTGTGGGTATGATGCAAATTTACATTTGTCTGTGATGTTTTCAGAACTCTTAGGACAAAATATGGAAAGCGTGTTCTAAGGTATATAGTGTTTTATTGCTTTTTAATTGAAAAATATATTTTTAAATATCAGAGGAAAATAAATATTTTATCAAATATAGCAATCAGAACATATGTGCTAGTTCAGCAGGATTTCTGATGACATGATGTTTGTTACTGTATAAAATGGTAAATGAAAGCAAATGAACCCTTTTTCTGATCTGAGTATTAGTTTTCAGGTTATCTAATATCAACACAATATAAAATTGATAAAACGTAAGACAGTTTTGTATGCCAGGTGAATAAATGACAAAAGATCACCTTGTTTCACAAACCCAAGTCAGACTGTTTTCCTCAGTTCTCTTCAGCCTCAGAGGTCTTACCTGTGGCGTGAACATTAAAAGCCATCTCTACATCAAGGGCAGTAAATTCATAGAGAGGAATGACTCCAGTCTAAGGTGCAGGATGAGATCTCAGTGAGCCACGATATTGTCCTTGCCAGGCTTTAACTGGCTTTAAATGCAGCTGCCAGCATCATTTTAGAGCTCAAGTGTTCTGCTGGAGCTATCATGACAGCCCTGTTTGCAGCTGTGGAGCACCACAGCAGACCACAAGATCATCACTGAGTGCCCATCAGTACAGCGCTGACTTGAGAAGGAGCCACCTGGGCACTGCAGAGGGCTGGTTTCTGATCATTGCTCGTGTTAGGTTACAATATGCTATGTCGTACACAAGAGGAGTGAGCAGCAATCCAATTGCTTTGTGCAAAGACATCAAATGTAGCTTCTAAAATCAGAGTAATGTGGACGAATCTGAAAATAAAATAAATCTTCTGCAGCTACATACTGTAAAAAGAAATACACAGCTTTACTGCATACTGCAAACAATAGATCCACACCCTCTATTCACAAAGCTATCTTTTTTTTTGCTTTTATTGTTTGTAAAACCATAGACTTCATGTGGCTGCACTAGATGATAACAGGTATATTCCAATAGGTTGCAGGAATGGATTGTGATGACATTAAGCTAGCAAAAAATCTGCAATGTTATATTGTGTAAAGGCTGTGGTGGCCTTTTTCTCCAGGCATCATGTTTTGCAGTCGTGAATTGAACCCATTGGCATTATGAACCATGATCAGTAGAAGACTAGATCTATGAAAAATTCTGCAGAAATGTACTGTAGATGTCATTGCATTACCTTCTCTGAGAATTGGTAAAAATACATGTCTGAGCATTCAGGGATTTTGAAGGAAGAGTAAAAAGAAAGGTTTTTCCACAAAGCGTGTTAAAACATTATTGAAGTCCTCATAAAGGTTAAGACTTCTGTTTTCATAGAACATACCCAAATGTATTACTGGCAAATAAGCCTTTTGCTCGTCAAATATTTTTCCTTGTCATATGCTATTCAAAGTTGTCATGTCTTGTGTACAGACTGCTCATTTTGGTACCAGTTCAGAAAATGTGCACTCATTTTTCTCTGAAAAATGTGTGATACAGTACATAGGTTCACTACTAAACTTGTAGTGATGGAGATCATTTGTGTCCCCAATAAAAAAACCTTGAAAAAGCCAGGGGTGAACCTGAGACTTTCTATAGGAGTAAGCAAAAGCCAGTAATATACAGTAACAGCTACCGCAGAGCTGATCCATGGCTTCCACAAATGATGTAAGACAGCAGAAGAAAGACTAACATTGCAGAAAGCAGATACATCATGTAGCAGTTCTTCTAACAAGCCCCCCACTCTAAATGAACACCATTAGTCTGGCTTGGCAGGCAGAGTCCACTGGGCCTAGCTGAGTCTGACAGGAAAGCATTTGTAAAGGTCAGACATTGGGATGAAAAAAATAATTTAAAAAAAATCACGAGTTTCTGTTTCCAAGCAGAAATGTGGAATTATTTCACTATCTGTTACAAGTTTCCACCTTACATTCCATGATGTTGTTTGTTTTCAACATGCCTCTTCCTTTGTCATACAATACATTTTTCTTTGGCTGTGTCCGTTCACTGCTGTGTCCTGCTGTGACCAATAAAAACATTGTTACAGCGGCCTCTTAACTTCACAAACTGCATCTACAGTTGCCCTTTGACTGGCTTAAATACCCAGTAACTGTCTAGTGAATGATCTGCAAATGTTAGATAAAAATAATACTCTGTACCCCTTTGGAAAATAAAACATTCTGCTCAAATTCTTTGGTTGAGGTTTTATGCTGTATTTTTGCTTTAAGTTATTTTGAGCTTTCCTCAATTTGAATCACAAAAATCATCGTGGTTTGAATAAAATGTCTTGACTTCTTGTCATTAATCCATCCACCCAAGTTCAGAAGGCTGCCTGTGAGGGTCGTGGGTATTGTGAACTTCTCCAGGAAGCTTAAGGCCCAAGACAAGGACTATGCCTTGGATGGGAGACCAGTCCATCACAGGGAAAACACACAAGTACAATCTTGAGACACCAATTAACCTATAAAGCTTAGCACTCAGAGGTAACAGCTGCGCATTCATCCTTCTTTACAAACCTGCATTCCATGAAAATCATTATGATGAGGCCTTGAAAGATAAAAGAGGAATCAAAAAAATGTATTTTGTATAAGAAGTTTAAACCTCGTGTCCTGACAGTCTTGTAAGGTGATTGTCTTTCTACTGTTACAGCAACATTTGCTCTGTAGAACCACGTGGATTAGTGTAACCAGTCTTAGTAATGTAATCTCAAGAATATGTTCTCTCTTCTGTCTGCAGCTTTTAACAATCGATGACAATTTTTGTGGGTTGGATATGAATGCCCCACTGGGAGTATCAGAGCTGGTTCGGGGGATCCCTCTGTTCTCCGAAGAGTCGGACAGAATGACCTCAGTCATCGCCTATGTGTACAAGAACCATTCCTTGGCTTTCATCGGCACCAGGAGTGGCAAGCTGAAAAAGGTAAGGCTATCTTTGTCTAAACATGGGACTTGTCTGGGCCTGGCTAGAAGGTTTCATTATAAGGAAGAGTTTTGTTTCTTATCAGATAAGAGTAGAAAAAAGACCTTACGCTTGGCAGTTTATTCAGGCATGGTTAAGAGCATGGTAGCTTGTGTAAACGTTTCAAATTGGGAGAAAATCACTAGAGCTTAAATTATTTAGTACTACTGTTGTTAATGTTTTTTAGGAATACATTCCTCTGAAATGTAATTTGATTTTTGTAATTGAAAATGCAAAGTTTAAGATATACAGTATTTTAAGGACTGAATGGTGCTCATCAGCCCTCATGAATTCCTTCACTGTTGATGGTATCTGGGAATCCCAGGGGGATTTTGACTTTATTCTTTTGTTTGGAAAACTTTTAGAGAGCAAAATCTTGAGTTCAGTCTCAGGTTTTCAAGACACACTAAGAGAAGGAGGCAGTATAAAAGTACGTGAGAGTGGGCAGGCCAGTATGCCAGTTCTTTCTTGAGTATGTGCACTGGGGAGTAACAAGGCAAAGAGGCCTTGTCACCGAGACTTGTGCAAGTGATGGGCATTTATTTTTGTGCCCTCGGAGTCATGCTGCTCTTCGAGGCGCATGATTCTGTCATTGGAGAGTCATGTTTCCTCAGATCAATTTTAAATTCCATTCAGAAGAACAAATGTTCAATATCGTTGAATAATTAAAAGTTGGATTTTTTTCAAGAAGCCTGTGTTATGTTAATAGTGTTTGGTTAAAAGCTAACGCGGGTCACACACTTGTTGGTTTTCTGTTTGAACTGGAACTGGATGGATGGAGTAGGATTTTATATAGCACGTTTAAAATGGTAGTATTAGCATTTTTAAGCAAGCTGAGAAGGGTGAAAGGAAAAAGAAATTAGACCAATTTCCATTTCTCATTCGTTTCAATTTTCACATTATCATGGAAGTGATAAAATGTAAAGTTGTGCTACTCAGTGTATAGTAGAAAGTGCAACTGCTGATAGAACAAAAGTAAAAAAAAACATTGAGATGCTAAATGGATGATCCTCCTTTCATTTGTGTGGTATGAAGGAATATTTACAATGAAGTGCAAGAATTTCAACACACTTTCTTTTAGTCATACATTGTCAATAATATCAAGATTATCTGGCTTTTGGTCTAATAAATACAAAGAATTTCTATCGTTCATTTGTTTCTACTGTGAAATCGAATACTATAGTATAGCACGGGGCAATAAATATTAATAGGTTATGACATCTCCAGAGAAATTTGCTGTGCTGCATTTTTATATGGATGTGGCATAAATGCAAGAAATTTGAAACTGTTGTGTTTGTGTAGCAGATTGCTTTCTATGTTGTATTGTGGCTAACCCCAAACCAAATGTGGTTTCAGTTTTCTAACTATTTCCTCTTGGATGGCAAGAAGAACTTTAAGTATAGATACAGTATATGTTTTTATTGCTTTATTTGTGATCCAAGGAACACTATTCCAACAATTATTGTCACACGAAGGATGGCCAATCTCTAATTTGTTTCTGATACTGCTTAATCCCAATTAGTAATGCTTGGGCAGTAGAACCCGAGTGGAGTGAGATGTCATGCTGGGTTTCTAATGTTCTGCCACAGTCCTTTGTAAGGAAACATATTCAGTATGATGATCAGTTAACCTTGAAAAAGAATAAAACAGGAAGCGTTGTTGTGGCTTTTTCTTTCTGCAAAGGCTTAGGCACCAGTACTAAACAGGAGCTTTTTGTGGAAGAAAAGGTAAAGATGAATATACATCTTTGCCTGCACGTGCAAAAATTCCTTTTCAAAATGGAAATATGGAATTATATTAAGTGGCCAGACACAACAAATAGGGAATGAGATTGTTACGTTCCATTGCTTCTCGGGGGGAATGGGTAAATGAAAGCACATGTTTTTTTGAGTGATGTATGCAATGTAACAAAGAGAGCAACTGAATGGTAAACTATTGTACCCAAGCCATCATCACTAACAAATGGCCGCTCTCTCATTAAAGCACAAGATTCCAATGACTCGTCCAGAAGATATTCATCTCCGTCCAGAAAAGAACCACTGTAATATAAAGCTCTTCTCCTCATCTTACAACGTTCTGTTGTTGATTTCAAAAATCCTATCGACATGGAGCTCTAAAATGCAAAATGGTGGTGCTTCTGGGGCCAGAATGTGTTTTAAGACATTACATTCCTCTTTTTCTCTGAAAATGTAAAAAAAAAAAAGTGTGACTGGGCTCATCTGTTGATGTGTGACGGCAGTGGAGAACCCATGATACAATACAGATTATTTAAATCGTTTCAGGAGCAGCCGTCACTGGAGCAGGGGATTAACTGCTAAGAGCTAATGATGAAATATGCCTTAGGACAGTTCTGTGTGTATTGCAAAGAGAATGGTTAATACTTTGTCTGCTGCCTGGTGAGTTTCACAGCAATAAACAGCCATCAACACCACCAAAGCCCTGTAGAGTTCAGTGGTTATTGTTTTAAATTGTTTTTTTTTTGCATCCTAATACATACACATGATGTAAATTCATCCTCTCTTGTATTGTCAAAAACTGTCAACAGGGAACGGTGTGTTGTCGAGGACATGCTGGGGTGACAGGACATTAGGGCTGCTGCTATTGCTATTTGTATTTAATACAATAGGGCCCATGTTCTCACTTAATTACTATCTTGACTTACCTAACATGCTTTCTGAGACGTTGGTTTATCAGTATTTTAGAACATAAAGAAACAAGAAGAGAAAACAAACATAAGGCCATCTACTACACAGTTCAGAAACCCTGGTTAGCCTCTAGAGGGCATTGGTTCAGTTCATGTTTTGCAATCATCAGTTTTCTTAAAAAATTACACTTTCCTTCATATTTTGGTGAACCTTCAGGCTCTCTGCTAAAGGAAGAAAATATAATCCACACATTCTGCTGGTCAAGGGGCAGGGTCATGTTGTCTGTCCAGGTGTTTATGTCACACCCAGGAAATGTGAGATTTATAAAACGTAGGCTTGCTTGCTAATATATTTTTGCCTAAACATTTAGTCTGAAACGTAATACCAAAGGACAGACGTCTGTTGCTTCAGCTCACATCAAGTCATAATTCTCCACAGTAAGCAGGGATGAAATCTAAAGTTAGAGGGGGCCAAGTCAAATTGTACATTCTAGCTGTTTTGCTCTGTGTATTAGATTTAAAGTATAACCTTCTTTCTTCCCATTTTGATGAAACCTGCATCAAAAACATTTTTTTACCTGTTTTTTCTCAGAGGCACTGAGACGTTTTTACGTAGACTGAAAACCAGCACTATAATGGAGTATTAGATGGCCATTCTTTATTTTTCCCAGTATTCATTACTTTCCTGACAGTCCTGTAACTGTATTGTGGCTCTGAAATATTGAAGAGGGGGGATGGGGTGCCCTCTATTCTCTTTGGGATTGCCTGGCATTTACCCTTGCTGGGCCTTTAACTATGCTTTTGTTTTTCAAAGAACCAATGCATTGTTTTGCCTACATCTTGTTCTCATAATGACTTTGGGTGTGCTTAGGCCTCCATCCAAATTCCCAAGTTTTTTAGGCTTGTTATGTCAGGAGGCAAACTACAAATTAAAACCGAAGCGCCACAAAGGCCTGGGAACAGAAGTGCCTCAGCCCACAAAAGTGCCCACAAGCAAATTTTGAAGCTACGATTCATAACAGCACTAATCCGTCGCTTTGTTATGTCAGGCAAATTAAAGGTTAAGAAACAAGAAATTCTGAGTTGTTCCGTGCAATGTACTGTACAGTACCTCAATTTGGCTGATCCGAAACTGCACAGTTTAGCTAATGAAGGATAGGAAAAAGAGACGCTTCTTCACTTGACTGTGTAGGGCTGTACCTCGAGACTTGGGGCTTATTTTTAGGAAAGGCCTCCTGCAACAGGAAGTGCAAATTGGATTAAAAATAGCTCTGCACCTCATGACTGTGATGTCTTCAAGGAGTTGTTCAGCTGAGTATTTGTGGTTGTATTATTGTTTTTCTGCTTTCATTTTGCCTTTCTCACAGATTAATAATTAATATGAAATAAACAGCCAGGGAAATTGGATACTTCATGCTATAGTCATTCTTAAGTACTCTTATCCCTGCCTAATCACTTTTTTACCCAATGCATAATGTGTTCCTATCCTAAACTCAGGGTTATTTCCTTATTACATTTTTGTTTTAATTAGCGCTAATGCTTAAGAATGCTCTGTAAGTCAGACTGCAAGGTTCACAGATTTAACCATTTATTGATATATACAGTACAATACACTACTCCCATGAAAACAGACAAATAGATGGGATTGTCTTCATAGTGAACGTATTTTGGGATGGCACTTATCGTTTTTATATATTTCTATATAATTCTGCTGTACTAGTTTATTTAATTTACTGAAAAGAAGGGATTTAACTGAAAACATATTCAAAGTCTGCATTCATTCATAAAAAGAAGGCTTCTTAAAAGCTAAATCATCCTTTAATAATTTGACTGGTGTGACTCTAATCAGAACGGATTAAAATATTCTTATTCTGTGCTCTCATAAGCAGTGATATCTTAATGATAGAACTTCAAAAGCAGAACTACAGTATAACCATAACATTAAAAGGCTGAGTGAGCTGTATTAGACGCTTAATGCTTAAATCAGTTTAATTCAACTGTGCCAACGAACAAATGGTAGGGTGTTATGTATCAATGGGGATCAGCGCTTCATTCAAAGACTGAAGAGAGAGAGAGGAACTGTGCTGCATCATTGCTGAGGGAGAGCAAAACAAACCATGACTGTTTAAATCGCTTTACACACCACAACTACTTCCCTTCTTTCATTTCAATCGTAATTAGCGTGTCTGGCTTCTGTTCCAGAAGAACTGGCACAGTTTTGTTTACTAGGAAAATTATTTTAGGGTTGTGAATGAGGCAGCCTTTTTAAGCATTCTGTAAACAGGCCATTTACAGGTTTGTTAAACCAGCACTCTGTTGCCTGGAAATGACACTTAAATTTTTAAATCGTCTTTTTGACTTTGTCTGCTCCAACATCAATGCTTTTTTGTTTTCTCAAACAGCAGTCAAAATTCAAAAAGTCATAAATACAGATGTACGTACAGTATTCAAGTGCAGTAGAGTGTGGAATGAGAAGATTAGCCAGAAGATGCAATAGTCCTAAACTCAGTTTTCATTTGTTATTATTTTTCAATCTGTAGGACTTGACATACATTTATGTTTTAGAAGCTAGCATTTTACACATTCTACATTCAACTCAAAGTCAACAGTTCTCTTTCTGGTATACTTGTGTGCCTTAACTAACTCAAACACAGACTCTTCCATGAGAGTCACAACCTCAACTAGGAGGTTGTGCCACTGGGTATCTGTGACAAAACATTTGTGGAATATGGAATTATAGAATATTGGCACTTTCCACCTTCCATTCCAAAGTAAAACCTCAACTGCATCCCTGAGCATGACTCTAAGTGGCAGCGCATTTCATTTATCATAGAATAATTTATTCCACACAAGAAATGCTCCTTTAATTGTGAAAAGCATCCTTCAGAGCTGGGATGTGAGCATGCTTAATTTACCTTCGGACATATTGCAGTTTCTGAGCGACAAAATCTATATAATAAGCCTCATTGCCACAGGCTTTGGTTGTGAATGTGGTCAATGCTTCTGTTTGGTAAATACAGTAGCTATCTCCCACTTGAGCACAAAAATAGAGAGAGCAGTAGGTCTTGCAATTACTGGACTTGGTGGAGTATTTATTTATTGATTTATCTATTGGTTTTGCACTTTCGCCAGAGTTGTTTATGTACCATTACTCTAACAATGTGATAGGATTGCTTCACCTTGCTAGCTATAATGGTATTGCATTTTCAGGTGACAGCAAAGGAAAGTCATTTAACTGTCAAAGACTCGGTCTTACACCAAGCCTGATTGGACTGTTGATTGTGGTAATGTCTGAGTGCATTTTGGTAATGAGTTTCCACTAGGAGTGTAAGTGCTTCCTGCGTTATGCTTTAATGCCTGTTACCCTCTGACCCGTCTCATGCAAAGACAGAGTGTATTAGGTTGCTCTAATGTGTTTTGCTTTTCCCCCCTCATAATAGCCCCTCTCTTCGTTTGCTTCAGAATATATATTTTTTATTTTTTCAACTTAATTTTTTATCATGTGAAAATTACCTTGATTAATTTAACAGAAATGTGCTCTAAATGTAATAGTTCAGCATAACCGTTCCCTAAATAGCTGCTTTAAGAGATGCATACAGTAAAGCCTCTGAAAAAGCTAAGGCAAACCAACCCCATGTAGGCACTATTTGTTAGAAAGATGAAAGATCCTTTTTTTCTGGTCATTTAAACAGGAAAAAAATTGCAGTTTATAGCTGGCACAATTACGGATACTTCCGCCTGAACTGCAGAGCTATTAATCATGTCAGGGGACCTGTTTAACTCAAAACCTTTTGCCATAGGCTTTACAAGTATAAAGAACAGGATTGCAATCTCCTAAAAAGGGGTATCCAGTCAAGGCATCATTTAGTATCAATTTAGGTGTTTTTTTAAATTAAGTTAAAGATATTCAGGCAAACAAGCATGATAATAAGGTGCATTTCCACTTAAAATATCTAATCAATTTATTTTCAGATTGTCTAAGATACTGCATAATTATATGTTTCAAATACTCTTAAAAAACTGCAACCTTTTTCAGAAAAGAGATAACAGGGAGAAAAGGATACACATTATAAGTGCACATCTCCATGTCATAGACTAGACAGCAATTATTTAGGTCAGGCTCATTTAACATTTACCATGCATAGTGACAGCTATGCAGGCACTGTGTACAAACTTTGGTCTGAGAGGAACAGGGTTATGATGCAGGTTTTGAATTTCAGGCCAGCTCAGTGGAGTGACACATCTGTGCTCCCTTCAACAGTAATGGTTCCATGGAATGAGGTAATAAAGAAAATAATGCCTCTGTTTTAACCTCCTGGCCTCATTCTTCTTTTTTGCAAAGGAAGACCTACTCCACCATTCCAGTGAAATAAATTATATCATGTAAACAGTAGCATGGAACTTTAAATTCCAATACACATTTCTCATTGTCTGATATGTGTTTTTTTGCCTTTTGAAATTAAAGCAACAAAATATATTTTCCTATTTAAAAAAGCAACATTAGGCCAACATATTTTGTTTTTTTACAGGATCGGCAGTTATCAATGCATAATATTTATCACAGTTTTTTAATTATTTTTATCCAGGGCACTATGAAACATTTCACCAGATTTTGTTTGATTTTCAAAAGTGTAAGACTGAAGCCAATAAGCTTTAATCTAACTTAGGCTAGAACAGATCACGTATCTTTTGGCCTGTGTAAAAAATATGCAGGGTACCAAATACATAAAAGTATACATGAAAGTAATACAGTATTCTCTAGTGATTTAAATATTGTTGTGCTGTTTTCATAGTCAAGAAGAAGATGAAAATGCTGAAGTGAGTTCTGCATATTTTTAACGTGCAGTATCCTTGGCAGAATATTTTTCCCCAAACACAAAAGTTCGTATTTTCTCTTTAGTACCCTTTATTACTGTAGGTCTGAAGTCTGTATCCCTTATCCTGGAGAGCTTCAGCTTGCAGAGTTTCTAAATAAGCTTAAATACACACAGAGAACTAGAAACGTTACTTGCCTACATTACAATAACTTCTATATATTAAGCCAAATAATGAATATAATGTAAGGTTATGCATATATTGATAGGGATGGATGAAAATATCCAAAAATTGACTGATTAAAGTTTCACAAATTCAAGATGTTCTTTTTTAAAATACAGTCTTTACAATATTCAGCCTTATTGTTAAAGAGGCTAAGCTGGTAAGAAGCTTTGCTTTGAATACACTAGGCTTCTTGTAGTCTGTTTTTATTCAAACTCACTGTGGTCAATAGCTCTCCGTAAGCATAACTATAGCTGGGAAATCCTGAGATCACTGGGCACCAGATAGACTTGTACCATGATAGCCTGTTTGCTTACTGGTCTTGTCATCTAAAAAACTGCTGATAGTTTAATGGAAAGTGTTTTCAAGAACACATGTAAACTGCCCTCTTTTCTTTCATGCTGGTTTAAGGGGTTGTAGCAGGGAGGCGGGATGAAAGTATTTGACCGTTCCCAAACTGGCAGACATAAAACTGAGAACAGCAGGTACTTCTTTATGCAAAGGGTTGTGGAAATACTGTACAGTATGTACTGTACCTGGCTACTGAGCCATGTTGTTGACACTTGATTCCCTGGCCTTTTTTAAAAAAAATGGGTAGATGAAATTCTTGGATCACTTTGATACTAACAACAAAGTGGTCAAGATGGGTTAAGTGGCCTCCTGTCGTTTAAAATAATTCTTATCCATCCATTTCTAACCTGCCTTATCCAGTACAGGGTCGCAGGGGGAGCTGGAGCCTAACCTGGCAAATAGCAGATAGCAGGAACAAGGCAGGAGACACCCTGGATGGGACACCAGTCCATCGCAGGGCACACACAGACACAAACACCGAACACTAACATGGGGGATCATTTTACAGAAGTCAGTCAACCTACCAGAGTGGGTTGTAGATAGCTGTGTCAACATGCATAGGCTGAAAAGGAACAAGTAAAGGTTTATTCCATGCAGAAAAGAAAAGAGACAGCGATGTTTCAGCCGTGGAGCCTTCTTCGGGTGTCTACCCGAATGTCTTTGGACCTGGAGGAAACCCACACAAACACGGGCAAAACATATAAACTCGTGCAGACAGGAACTAGGGAACTGAACCCAGGACCCCAGTTGTGAGGCAGCAACAGTGCTATCCATTGTGTCACTATGTTACCTGTAACCTTTCAAATGTTCTGAAAAATACAAACACGTGTGAACATGAACGAAGCTTCAGAGTTAGAGTTGAGCTTGATTTGGAATGTGCCTTGTAAACTACAAAGGTAGTGGAATCTTGATATATAAATATACTGTATATATCACTTTATATTATATGCATAGTGAGATATACTGTAGATAAACATCTGCATAGAACATACACACATAAAAAATCATAAAAAAGTATCATAAACAAGTATTAAAATGTTGTTTAGAAAAGATGTAGCTTTTTAGTTGAAGAACAGCAGCATGACTTTATGCTCACTGCTCTGTGCTGTAGGCTGTGAACATTGTTCCAAAAATCTAATTAAAACTAAACTTGATCTACTATAATTAAGCAGTGCTGCAAAGGTTATTCATTGTATTCAGCAAGTAAAACTAGTGTTATTTTAATTAATCTGAAACCATGGTTTCGTATGAGGGACAAGAACTTTCTGACAATTAACATGTTTTTCCTTAGAATCTTTCCATGTGCTGCAATCAATAATAGTACACACAGTGTTTTTTTTTTTAGTTTAGATTCATAAGTTACTCCAATCAGCACTTTCTATATTCCTTCCAGAAAGTACCAGATGAATAATCAGTTCATCTGTCTCCAGGCAAGAATGCACCTGCTATTGTTGGATTAGGTTTGTGAACAAGTTAGGTAGCATCTGTTTTCAAAGATCACATTCTGAAGGAAGTCATATTTTTACCCTTACTTTTTCATATTATATAAACACAAGGCTCCATGTTGGGTATATGAGCGATCTGGGAGTGTGGCAGGTCAAGGGGTGCTCACAATATGCTCAGAGTGACCCCCGTAATTCTTAATTAAGCAATCCATCCATGGGAAGATGTAGTTGGCAGCTGGTTAAGATTTTTGCAGGAATTGCACAAACATTCTCACTGAAAAGAAATTCCTGTAATTGGATGGACGCAGCAGTGCGACCACGTGGTATTCCCAGGACCTTCTCTTTCAGATCTCAAATGCTCAGAAAGGCTGGACCTGGTCAGCCAGCCTAGTATTGGGAAGAAAGACTTCTAAAGACAATCAGGTTGGTTCTGTAAGATTCTTCAGTGGACCAGTAGGTGGCACTCTTCCCTCTAGACCGCAGATTCCAAGCCAATGCCCCAGTATGGTGAAACTTATCCTTTGGATAAGTTATTAAACTGAAGTCCCGATCTATGATTGATTTAGCACAGGTACTGAGAGTATGCTAAGCTCATGTTGGCTGCCATTTCTCTACAGGTATATTTTTCTGTGTTTTTGATTTTAAATGTTAAATTCTTTTTTCTGTACATATATTGCTTTGTATTTTTCTATTGTTTTTAATTTGATTCAATTGAATTCTGTCTGTTGCATCTTTTTCATTATCCTTGGGTTGTGGAATGTCGCTCTATAAATATAAAGTTCTAAAATAAAGCTATTAAGTCCTGACATGCTGCTACTGTATATATACAGTAAGGGTTGGTGAGGCAGTGACCCAAGATGTCATGGCTACTTGCGCCAAAAGCTGGCTTCCCTAACTTTTCCGTTTGATTCAGCTGGTCAATTTAATTCTCACTTCTCCACCTACAGCTCTCCCTGCCCAGATTTCATTCTCGCTTCTGGGAACATACACAGCGCCACTCCTTAGATAGTAGATGACACCTCCCAGATGTCCGGGTCATCAGCTGCTGCAGTGTTTTCCACTGTTCAGATTTCAGAGGGCATCGATGTCACTTCTGAAAGTGGCTTATCGCCCTAGAGGTGTGCCGCACTTCTGTGGAGGTGTGCTTCTTTGGAGTGAGAAGAGCTATTCATTGATCCTCCCATTTTCAGTCTGCTTTTCCTGGCGATCTTCACAGCAAAGTGCTATTCAAATGCAAGCATTATATGATTGATATTAATGGAATGAGCCTGAATCTTGCTTCCTCTTACCTAGGTGTAAATATCACGATTCTAGCTTATCCAGTTGTGTGTTTTATTTCTGTACCCCACTCTATCTTTGGCCTTCCAGCAGCCCTCTGGCTCACCCAGTATAAAAAGATGGGGCTCTGACACCCTCATTCACATGGCTAGGTTGTTGTCGTCTTAGCCAGACAAGTTAAGCCAATAAACTAAAATAATAAAGATTATGCTTCTACGCCTAATTAGGGTATGACCGAAAAACTGAATTATTGTATTGTAAGATTAATGCAGCAAATCATATCTTCAGGTAGCCGCAAGAGAGTAACAATCCTTCGGGCTAAGCATCATATAGAATGTAGTAATATGTCTTGCAAATCCTATTTTGCATGCTCTATGTACAGTATACAGTATATGTATCTAGCATTATATAAAAAAAATATGTTTTTCTGTTAAAGCGGTTAGTGTAATAGGTACAGTTTGCAGCCCTTGCCTTAAATCTCAGGCTTAGCAGTGTACCTCATAAAATAAATCTGAACTGTCTATGAAAGCAGTTTTTATCATAAGCAGTCCATTTATCTTAGAAGAAAAGTTTGCTGGATAACACAAGAAACGTTCTACATTATCTGCCGCTTGCCCTGCATAGCTTAAAATGGAGGGGATTATCAGTCCACCCTTTGAATAAAGGGAGTTTAAATGAAATTTCAGACTTATGTGTTTTGTTCTAAGTGTCAAAATTATATTTACAACGTCTTGTGATTTACAACCCCCAGTTAACAGATGTCATCTCTCTCTGTTTCCCATATGTGACTAAGGAGGATGTGATGTATACCGCAGGTGTGCTTATTTTGGCCAATGCAGTGCCTTTGTAGGTCCCCTGAGAACACCAGCAACTTACTGCAGCAATAAAGCAAATTTCTCAACTGGGTCACTCGCCCTGCACACAATAAAGATTTATCAAGTAGGGTTCTGCCTTAAAATACACTTTGGAAACCTTTTTACTGTCTGAAACAGTTTTGTGGAAATTTTTATGTCTCTTTTATTCACTGTGCACAGAAGTGGATGAAACAACAGAGTGGAAAAAAATTTCACTTTCAGGAAGGCGCGTGTCTAGTACAGTAGCATACCTTATTTTTCATGTCTTTGAAGCTTAAATATATGTGTGGTAGAAAAAAGCTACTAAGATTTGATGCGCTGCCTTGATATTCATTGGCGGGGGGTTCAGCCTTCCAGCCGGGGCTCCTAATGAAGAAGGAATGTGCAGTTATTTATATTTCACCCATTTTATTTTTGCTCCAGCGTTAATAAATTAATTCTTGTCTCATCACCCCAGGATCATTTACTTACAGTGCTGGGATTTACACTGTGCGGTTTACTCTATGTTAACAATGAACTTTATTTTTTTTACAGCACCTTTAAAATTGGCTTCTCCAAGTGCTTTACAGTAAGAAAAAAGCACACGATGAGAGCAGACAGCTGAATTACACAATTAGAGTAAGGGTTTGGAATACGGCAGGAAAGTGAAGGGGCAGACACAGAACCAGTTAAACAAAGGCCTTTCTTAAGAAGACGGTTTTGAGTCTTGAATTGAAAGTACTCAGGGAAGGCGACTGATATCCTTAGGGACAGAATTCCAGAGCTTTGGGACATAACAGTCACCCATAAAATGTAGATGGGCTTGGGGGACAAACAGGAGACCAGAAATAGAGAAACAAAGGTTGGAAAGGGGGGAATAGGATGATAGTAAGTCTGAAACATGTTGTGTTAATTGCATATTTTCAGAAACACGCATTTATGTTTGGCTCGTGAAGAAATGAGTTAAATTCAGCTGATAAATAGAGGCCATCCCTTCTTCAATTGAGGTTACTTTCCACCACTTGGTTGGTAAAAATTGCGCCCTTAAAAGCACCTCTGTTCCACATCAAAAAAGTGGCCCTGACGTGGCTGTCTTGATGAGGGTGAGGGGTCAGTGGATGTAAGAGGTCCATTATTTTGATCGGAGCGAGTCACTGTCTTGTGTAACAAACATTATCTAGGCCCTCGCTGACAGCAGGGAGCTGTACACTCACCAACCTTTCCACCCTGCTGCTCCCTGGGGACAGAAAGGGAACGGATTTCATTTCACTAACTGGCAGACCAGACAGAAACACACACACTTTCACCTCCTGGAGTCAGAAGGAGACCCCTCTTGCCTGTCCCCATAGTGTACATATAATCTAATTGCAACTTTTTTCCCATTGTCAAAAGTGTCTTCAGTTTGTTTCGCTGTATTATATTAATCACCATACACCTACTTTTTCAGTGTCAGCAACACTCAGGTGTATTGGATTTCATCCAGTATTTTATAGATGTCAAGTAAAATCACATCAAATGTGAACATAAATACCGATTAAAGAATTATTATATAAATCTAAGAAGGTTACAAAACACAGGAGGCCATCTGGCCTGTGTAGCTCGTACGGTTTATGGTACCTAAGTGTTCTGAGAATCTCATTTGGGTGTTTCATGAAAGAAGCCATGTTGACTTTTGACAAGATGGCTGGTTAGCTTGTTCCAGGCTTTTACAATCCTGTATGTAAAAACTTCAGTTTTTTTTGTTCAAAAAGCACTCCCTCGTAGTTTTCACTTGTGTCCCCCTAGTTTGAGTCTCACTGTTGACTCAGTATAAAACATGACACGCTGTAGATATGAGAGGCGGTATTACAAGTATTAGTATCAGGTATGAATTCCCTGAGGATAATAGAGCTGTATGATTTTGGATAGTCCTCTCCCGAAATTTGACCTGGCCTGCAAGAATTTAAACATTTTTGGCTCAAGGACTTCATTGATTGCAGAACGTTATGTTGCTCTCAGTCTGCACCAAAAAACATTATTGTGTTCAAAAAAGATTTGTCCCCACATACTGTACTGTAGTAATTTTTACTTCGCTTCAGTGGTTTACCTTCTCTCAGTGGCTAACATGTTATCCCTGGAGGGTCTCATAGCATGTAACGGATTATTTTCATCAGGATATGCATTTCATTTCTGCTGATGTGGGAATTTCTCATGTTGTATGTGATTGTCCTGGGCTAGTGTGGTCTTCCAAGATGTTGTCTGTTCCTCATACAGCTGGTTTGAGCAGAACTGTCATTCAGATAGTAACCAGGTGATCACCAGTTCTTTCACATAGTTGTTAAAATGACATTTTTGTAATAGTTGTTAATATGGTGTCTTACTCTAAATGATTTCTGGCAATTTTAACTCAAATATCAACCACCGTGCACCTTGTGTTTTTATGTCACTGACCCCGTATTTTGTTATTCCATCTCAAATAATCAACAAACATACTGTCACGATTGTAGTCCCTCCTCCTTAAGGGCGCTCCGGCTCTTTCACTTTGGACCTGATTTTGTGCACCTGCCCCTTGTTCCAGCCTCCTTCCAGCCCCCCTGAAAAGCCAGACGCCCACTCAGTTCGGGGCTCTGCACTGGTTTCCGCATCATCCGAGCCCGGGACCTGGATGCGCCTGGATCCGTTATGCTTTTAAGTTTCTGTTCCTATTCCCGTTCCCCCCGCCGGTTCTGTCCCGGTTCCCATTTTTAACCGTCAGTCTCGGATGGACTGCCCGGCTTTGGACCTTTTGCTTTCTTCTGGATTTCGCATTGGACTCTGTTTTGGATCGTTTGTCTCGGCTACACCTCCCCCGACCACCAGCACTTCATGGACACGCCCCCCTGTTTTCATCCCCGTATTCCTGTGTGCCTTTTTTCCCTCATGTATTCTCACTCAACCCGGGATTGTGTCGTCCGCATAGGGTCCGGAAAGAATGCTTTCGTTACACATACAGTTTCTCCTTTCTGTTTAAAATGTAAAGAACATTATGCATGTGTCTAGTGGGCTATTTATGTAAAACGTAGACTTTTACACACTTTCTCTCGGCATCAGTACGGTATATATCTTTAGAGACATTTGCTCTTAGGGAAGACGTTTGTTGGTTTAGATAAATGTGGTGCAATATTCTGTACTTTTCCTGTCAGCTGACTGTATTCTTTGTGAGCTATGTGCCAACAGAGCAGTTGCATTATCACTGGGGTGCATTCTAATGGAATCTCAGTAAACACCACTGATGAACATTCCAATGGGAATCTGTTACCCTCACTCAAGTACTTGCCAGCACAAATTTCCAATAATGGGTGCCAGCCAACTGAACACTCCATTAATTGTTTGCAGCAATAATGCTGGGCCCAGAAAAAAAAGTTCACATACTGTATCTCTGCTTAATATAACAAGAGCCTTGAATAAAGCAGCCTATATTTTGATGTCCATTTAACTGTCAGTACGTCCACAGATGCTGTAGTTTTCGTTTTGCACTCCAGTGTGAGATCGGTAATTATAGCCATGTTTCTGGTAAATGCTCACTGAGCAGAATAAAAAAACAAAAACTTGCTTGTGTGAGGGCAATGGCTTCTTACATGCAGAGTTGACACTGAGACCGATAAATCCTTTCTCTTGGAAGTGCTGACAGTGATAGCAGACTATTATACAAACAAATTGTGAGAGTAATATATTGACCTTGTCATTACATTGGGTTCCTGACATAGCATGTTCATTTTGCAATTTGTTTGTAATATGATGAAAAATGTTATGCAATATTTCTAAATATCAAATAACTTGTAGAGATGTTTCTTATATATAGAGCTGTGTTATTTAATCATTTCCCCACAGACGGAGGTGATTTTAGCACAGTCCTTGATCTTGAAATATTGATGTGCCTCAGAGATTTGTATTCAGGGGACACTTTTGTGGTAGGTATGTTTTTACAAAAGCGAGTTCTTTTCTGTCGTTTCAATCCAGGTGAAGGGTGTGCAGAGTTAATTCATGCAACATTTAATCTGACACATTCTTTCATTATGCCTAAGGAGTAAGTGAAGAGGATGTTTATTCATAATGCACTGAACAGCAATGAGAACACAATAATGAAGAGTCCTTTCTTTGCTTTGAGAAACTAAAATGAAGCTTACAGCCTGGCTTATCACAAAGCACTTTAGATTGGCAAAACATCGCCTTGAATTTCTCCCTATTTGATTACCTGTTTTTAGTTTTAGTTGTGAGCCCCGTGTCTCTTTTGTAGCGTGAGGAAAATTTGTAGAGATGTTATGTTATTGGCTGGTTGCATTTTTTAAAACTATGACTGC
Organism: Atractosteus spatula; assembly: GCF_055471065.1. Lineage (NCBI taxonomy): Eukaryota > Metazoa > Chordata > Actinopteri > Semionotiformes > Lepisosteidae > Atractosteus > Atractosteus spatula. The sequence goes on along the minus strand of NC_142713.1, from coordinate 50,045,606 downwards.
TGCAGCACTGTACTTCTCTTCTATTTTTATCATACTATAAATGGAAGATATTTATAATAATGGGCATACAGATAACATACAGATGGAGTGTAATCTCTGTTTCAGACTTTGTATCTGTAATTTACGTGATCAGTCTGATGAATACACTTTGACATTCTTTTTATTGCCCCCTCTCTCTGTCTGGCTGTTGTTTAAGTCCCTGTTTGACTACTTTCCTGTGAGATTCAATAACATCAGGTTATTGACAGGTTCTGACAATGGGAAGATTCAAAAAGAGCAAACACCCTTTGTCTCAAGGTGTAAGCAGACTTTTTTCAGATGGAGATATTTTGTCAGCAGTTTTATTTTCCATCCAGCCATTTTCTAATTGCTTTATCCAATACAGGGTCTTGAGGGAGCTGGAACCTCTGTCAGCAAGCACCAGGCTCACGGCAGGACACATCCTGGACAGGATGCTAGTCCTTTGCAGGCACACACAGACACATATTGACACCAGGTAGATTTTCCCAGAAGTCAATTAACCTGCCAGTATGTCCTTAGACTGTGGGAGGGAACCAGAGCACCCAGAGGAATCTCACACAAACAACATACAGACTCCACATGGATAGGACCCCAGGTCTGAAATTCAACCCAGGGCCCCAGCTCTGCAAGGCAGCAATGCTGACCACTCACTCTTCTTTTACTGTAGTTCATTTTACTTTTCTATCTACTAAACTCTTGAGAGGCTCTGGTTTCCGATGACTCACATATTATACATAGCATTTGTTATAAAACTTGTTCTAGAAATAAATTTTACATAAATGCTCACAGGTCTTGGCAATGATAAAGAAAATCTGTTGTTTTCCTATTGCTGTGGTGCACATTTTTGTGTTTTTATTACTTTTTAAAAGCAACAGTAGCATGATGTAGCAAAACGCAGCATAATTTAGTACTTTTTAAACATATATCAATTTCCACATGCATTTCACCAATGCTCATATATGAAACAATTGTTGGTTGATGTTGTTCTGACATATTTATAGCTATTACAGAATGCCTGTAGATGAATTGTTGCAGGTTTTAAAAATTTGACAATGTAGTGGTTACACATGAAACCTGCTGGATTCTGTCTCTAATTTTGGCTGCTCTGGCGTGGACAGTATTGAACTTATCTCAATTGCAGAACAAGCCCAATTTTTGCTACCTTGCCTATTTATCAAGCAATACTAAATTATAATGCACTTAAACATTTTTTTTGATAAATTTATTTTTTCTTTAAAACTTTTTACCTTCATTTCCCCCATTCAGACAGTGTCTGTACAATTGATTATGTTCTGTTTCTTCAAATGTAACCATTTGCTTTTACTGCTTCTTTTTTTGTAAGCTTGAGACTGAATTTAGTTGGACAGCATATCAGGGAGACAAAACAGAACTCCAGTACAAATATAAAGACGGGCATTTTTCCAACCTCTCAATGCTTGGGAAAGGACAGATTGCACGAGAGTTGTTTGTCATTCTTTTGGGAGAGAGGCTGTTGGCTTGGTTGTGTGATTATTAAACATGTTTATTAATTTGACGGACAGGTGTAATTTTTGACTGGGATTATTCACAATGCTTCTCATGTGGAAGGATTTGCTCATTTTTCCTTTATCATCGCCTTGCACATTCATCTCCCCTCCATAGGAGGTAATAAAATTTGAAATCAGCCTAATTCTGGTGTTGTCAACCCCATCTCATTAAGCCCTTCTCATTATTCGAGTTGTAAGCAGAGAGCCTGGCAGACCTTTAAGGCTTTGAGCATTGGGGCAGTAATAAAGACATTGCATTTCTTTCTGGATGATTACATTTCACGCTGCACACTGTACAGAAAATGGGCCAACACTGACTGAAAGATCCCCTGACCCCTCAATGTCAAAACTCTGTCCAGTGACACTGGGAAAAATCTGCCAGGTCTTAGCACAGAAACAGGATGCCTTGTCAACTGCTCTTTTAAACAGAGGTTCAGGCTGTCACGAGGGTGCGCCATTGAAAAACCAGCAATTTCATTTCTGCACTTAGACACGTCAGTGTTTTACTGAATTAAAATACATTCTTGGTCCATGACCAATAGAAGAGAAGTAAAACAGATCCCAGCAGAAAGAGTTTACTGTGCATTTGTCTGAGAAGAAAGCTGGGAAGATTGCAATAACCCTCTTGTGTGCTGAGTCACAGTACTGTCTTCATAAATATGCAATAATATCGAAGGAATGTTTCTCTGTGAGATCTGAATGTTAGAAGAGGGTGATGGAACCAAAGAAATGCTGGGAAATGTGCAGTTCTGCCTAAGCCATCTTTTTCAGATCTGCAGGCCCTAATGGGAGGAGCAGCTAGCTGCAGGCCTTCTATAATGTTAATTTACTATCACACCTCCTCTTTTAATTAATTGGAACTTCACTTATGAGCCTCTGGCAAGCCATTCATGGTTTTACTTATTGTTTTAGTAAAATGCTATCATACTCCAGTTTTAAATTGATATTTTGTCCTGAGATTTAAACAAAATTAATTCAATTGAATACATACATAATTAATTTATGATTGAGGAGTGGAATTATAGTAGCTAGGAGTACCCTTTGTATTTTTCTATGGGGTCATTGCTGAGTTTGCTGGGTTTCAATGAATGCAATTTTAAATCAAGAATTGGAATTGGAATGCAATATTCCAGTTAAATAGAACAAACCTTTTCTTAACAGCTTTGTACAGTATATGTATTCTATTGTTGTTTGTTAGTATTAAAATAATACTCTTTGCAGCTGATCTTGAGGTGCTTTGTTTTGTTCTAAAGGATTTCTGAACACTGTCAGAAGTATTTTGTGTGCAAAAACCAGTATTGTGCAAAATGGTCCAACATTTTAGGACAATGTAATGTGTTTTTTTGTATAGTACAAGGCTATACTTTTTAAAAGTCAAAAACCAGTTCTGTAGGTACACTATAATTAGGATTCTGCCAGATCATTATTTAGAGATTATAGGTTATAAGGCATTATAGGCACCTTCAAGTAATCTTGCTACAATAGTCTCATACAAGGTGCAGAATGTATTATCTTCAAAGAAGAAGGGATCTTCATGGTCACATTTATTTTAGCATTTTCTAAAACTGCACTCCAGAGCAGAGGTCTAATCCTAACCCTCAATATACTTAGTCTTACTCTAAATCTGCCAATTTCTAAACATGAGGAACAATTAGAAGTTATCAATCAAGCCATTAAGCAAGTAATTTGTTCATTTAAGGGAACTCTGGTTCTTGAAGATAATCTGATTTCTCATTATTCCAAATGATCTTTTAATTCACTTCATTTACCCAATCCTCTGTTTAATTGATCATGGATGAATTGTTGCAGGTTTTTAAAATTTGACAATGTAGTGATTATATATAAAACCTGCTGGATTAGGGCTGCCTGTGATCAGGGTTGAAGAACCCTTGGCTTAGAGTATTTATCCCTTTGACCTATCACAAAATGACTTGTCCTGTTCCATTCAAGCCACTGTAGTCTGTCACCAGTTGTGCCCACCCTAGTATTTTAATAGGAGTTTAAAGAGGCCCAATAATGATACACTTTCTTTGCAATCTTGTTAAAAAAGTTGCAGATGTTCTTATAAATTATGTTCCCTCTTAGTTAGGATCCCATTCCCCCCATCTGAAGCCTAATGGACAAGTCTAATGGACTTATTTTCTTAACTGTGGACTAATTTTTAACTGCCATAGGGGTAACCTTGTGACCTCTCTACCCAATCCATTAGAGCGATCTGCAATTCAGTCCAGTTTCTTCCTCCTTTGAACTATTTCTGTTTCCAGACCTGCTTTCTGTTTTTTGGCTCTTCTGCTTCCATTGTCAATGTACACATGGCCTTAAAATGGCCCGGGCAGTAAAGACCTCACTGCAGAAGCACATATTGCAGTGGTGGCTGCCATATGGTGTTTCTGAAAAACACAAGCTCTTTTTAAGGACGAATCTCTGCTGTTTGCTATGCCAATAACAAAGACAGGTTCTGAGCACCAGCATATGCCAGTCATCCATATTCAAAAACCACTGGCTTACTCATGGGTAGGTAATTCACAAATTTCGTTTTGTTTTTGACAGGGGTGATGTGGTGAAACATAAACTGTTGCAAGTGGAGCTATCGAAATAATACGTCTCTGGACCCCAATTAGAAGAGGAGCATATGGTTAAAGTGCTAGATTATTTTTGTAATCAGCCAGAAGTAGCAAAAAAGCATAATACTTAGAGGGATTTATTGGGCGGTAGCAAAGTAATGGGATGCAAACTAATCAGCTATAAATAAAATGTGAAATGCACTGTGCAGAAGGTAAATGATCCAATGGCAGACAGCAAATGAATGGTTGTGATAAAAAAGTGTTAGCCGTCTGTTGTGTGTTTAAAATGTGCGCCTTTGCACATTGAAGAAAGCACTGCTAAGCGAGGAAACGTGCCAGGATTGTTTTTTTTTATAGAATTGTGCGTTCAAAGTTATGGACTGCTTGAGGCAATTAAATATACAGTATAAGGGTACGGTAACATACAGTAAAGAGGGACTCTGTACTTACAGTTCTCCCTTTGGTCTGGAGAGTTGCCCATTTCCAGCTCTTCCCAGGGGAATAGTAACTTGTGCAGGCTGACCTATAACATTGATCCACACTACACCCAGCCCAGCATGCCCTTTTTATTTCTGCACTCTATTTTAAATTCCAGTTCTTCCCAAATTAACAGCATGTAATGAAATGTTTTCCACATCTCGACCAAGTGTTTCCCACTCTCTGTTTCAGGCTTCTCAGAACTCTGCAAGGGACTCTTTATGTATTGGAGGCATGGTGTTCCACGAGCCTGCCAAAACCAAACATAAAAGCCCCATGATCACAGCACTAAAAGTTGATTAATGCAGCAACAAGTGTAAATTGGGTCATTAATAGAGCTTTAATGGAAGCTGCTGTGTGTGATTAACAATCTTAAAGGTTTAACATTCTACACACATAGTTTTTTCTGTTTTTTTTTTAGCTGTGGCTTGCTAGTGATATGACTGCAGCTGAGTTGTTTCTTTAATAAGATTGTAATCTGCAGCGTGAAACAGTGTGGATTAGTGGTCTGGACTCCAAACCCATGCCTGGAAGGTGGCAGGCCTGAGCTGTGGGTGGGGTAGTGCTGTGTTTTTCCCCTTGAGCAAGGGGTTTGTTTAGATTATTGCAATAAAGTGGCCAGCTGTACACATGGGTAGAAATGTAAGTTGCTTTGGATAAAAGTGTCAGTCAGATAAATTGATAATAATAATTTTCTTTATGTTAATGTTGACTGCTGACAGCTCAGTGATTCAAGATTGATTTGGTCTTTTCAGGTTCAGTAGAGAGAGAGTGCGGAGCAAATCTTTACATCATTAGCTCTACTGATGCTGCATTGTATAGAAGCCAAAGATCAGTTTAATATGTCATGCCAAACAGAGCTAATTACTGTATAACCAAAGCATTATTGCTGTGCCTTGGTAACACTCTGTAAGCAAAAGTAATCAACTCAGATTTGTCTTCTCTAAGCTTATGTAAAGCATGAAACACTGCTGAAAAACGGTTTTGTATGTAAATGCATCATTTAAACTGAACAACGTCTTTATGTTGTGTGTTGATGCCAGACGAACTTTAGGAAAATGCCATTAGACGTAAAACATATATTTAGTATAATGTAAGTCTGTCAATTTCAAAGACATTTTTATTTTTGCATTGTTTTCTTACAGTGACTTTTGTATTTGTGGCTCATACTGTTCATTCATATTACATATACAATGTTAAATATTACAAAATGTTGTCTGCATTGCCTCATTATTGACTAGCAAAATGCCAACAGCAAACTGCAAAGCAACAATAATTTCACTTGTTTAATACTAGCAAATGGAAGTCTTAATAATTAAAATAATTTGAATTAGAATCTATAAGTTCTGAAAGTTCTCACCCACTGACAAGATGAATAGTATTTCCTTCATTCTCTCATTAGTACAGTCTCAACGTAATTTACCAGTGGATGCATCATTTGTGCTGCCATGGTTTTTACCCAACTTTGCAGTGTAATTCTGCCTTTATAGTAGTATACTGTCTTTCCCAAGAGGTCATCGCAGTTTTACTCCTTCAGTGATTCCCAGACTAGGTGGTGCGCCCTGTGGAAAGGGGATGGGAAGGTAACTGAAATGCTTCCCGGGTGTGTGTGAGGCCATGAGAAAAAAAAAATCTAATTTTAATATTGAATTCCACTGAAATAAACATTTTCAGCTGCACTTAATCACCCCTTGCATTCGCACCCATTAGAATTGTTCGTCCAAATGTTAGAAAGTGGAGTAGAACGTAATATTTGTTGAAATTATTCATTGCTGAAGAAAGAGCAACGGCTTGCATACCTGCGTATGTCGAAAGAAATGAAAGAAAATTATTTTTAAAGAAAGGGTGACCCAAGCCTGTACGTGGATTAGCCTCCCGTTCGACCGCCAGAGCACATACAGTACTGTAAGTCACCTGGCCACTTCTGGTCACGTCACGACTACACTCGCTGATGATTCAAATAGTCTAGTTGTCCTTACATACTGCACATGGGTGAAGGTTGTTTCTAAATATTTTTCAAGAAATCTCGATAAGCTAAACATATCGATAAGATAAACTATAAAAGGCAAGGAACGACTTCAGTTTGAAGCTGTAAGGAAGAAACAGAAGACCATTGCATCACTAAGATGCCATCAGAGCTTTCTTGGAGCTTTGAAAGCACCAACTCAAGCTGGACATGTTTTATCCTTCCCCCCATCTTAACAAACTCCTAGCTGCAAAAATCTATCTTGGTCAACATGATTAAAATAAGGTAACAAAATTATGTCTCATTTGGATTGCCCTGCTGGACAGTTCTTGCACTGTTTTCCAGATGCCACCTGAGACAATCCTGTTTGGAAGCTGGTGCAAGTTCTCTTAAACAATGATGTGGTGTTATATCCTTCATAGAAACAGACTTTAAAACTGAAGTGTAACTAAGTTCAGATAAATTACTTCCCATGTTGCACAAGAACTGCGTTTGGCCATACACTTTTCTTTCGCCTATCTTTACGAGCCTAGTTTTTCAGCTCTCGCTGAATTAAACAGTGGAATTGCCCGCAAGTGTAAAGCAACTGGTGTTGTGCTCTTTCATCCTTAAAAACGGAAATTTCTGAGCTTGTGAAAACCGTAAAAAAAGGAAAAAAACGTATCACCCGCCTCATTAAATTAATTTGATTTAAATTGCTTCTATTTGCTTAAATTTCTATTTTATCTCCAAAAGTAAATGACTGGAAAGAAGTCATTCTGTGCAATGCAGTTTAATCAAGTTAGAGTTGGGTTTCAATTGGTTTGGATTTGGAGCATTTCTATGATATATTGCATTAGTACATCTACTTTGTAAGTGTTAATTGCAATATATGTATTTCCTGACAACATTGTTCTTAATTTGAAAATTTTCAATAGAATAAAAATGTATCATTTTCATTCATATTTTCCAACACGTTATATCTATGCAACAGATACTGTATATGTGTAAAAATATGTGTAAAATATTCTCAGTTGATATCCAAATTCAAAACTGTGATAAACTATATAAAAATATATTATAAAATACACAATACGCATTAAAATACACAATGCCTAGCAAAAGTATTCAGACCATTTAAATGTTTTGCAGCATTTGAAACCTTCTTAATGGGTCTGAATACTTTTACAAGGCATCGTATAATCCAAAGTAAAATACAAATGAACAATAATATAAGTATGCATGCAAATTATTACATTTATTTTCGATAAAAAAAGGTTGCTGAAACAACTTGAGGTTGTAAAGGTTTGGACAACTTTCCAGAATAAGTCTGT